>NC_090934.1:704325010-705575010 GCF_040938575.1 Ambystoma mexicanum | reverse complement strand
ACCTCCTGTCAGAAGGAGGCATAGACATCCTATTTGTAACTGAAACATGGCTAGACAACAACTACAAGATCACCCTCAATAACTGGCTGCCTGAAGACTTCAAATGGATCCAAACAAACAGAAAATCCAAAAGAGGGGGGATGTGAAGGGTGGGGGGGCCACTAGCGATCATCCACAAGGAACAACTGGCCATCAAAATGGAAGATCCACTAAACCTTGATAAATGCGAATCCTTAATACTATGACTTTCAGTAAACCCCAAAACTAACCTGAAATTCACACCGATATATAGACCAACCTACGATGCGACTTTCATAGACGCTTTTACAGAAGCAATCACCATCCTAGCCATCAAGTACAATCATCTGATCATCCTCGGAGATTTCAACATCTGGTTCGAAGAAACCACAACCACACAAAAATCCTTAACCGCCCAACTAGCAGTATGAACCTACATCATATACCTGGATCGCAACAACCCTAGAGGACATCGCCAAAGAAAAGCCCTTCACCCCAAAACGTAAGTAAACTACAGCAAAAAGGTTTACCCCACTACTAACGTCATGAAAAGAAAAAAACAAAAACTACAATCTGAATGGTGGACCAACACCACTGGAAACAAATTGAAATTCCTACAACAGATCCGCTCATATGAAAAGGAAATACAAATGGCGAAGAGGAAACATTACGACAATCTAATCTTCAGAGCACCAAAAGCTCAAAAAGAACTATTAAAAATCATAAAGGAAATAAAAAACCCACTGGGCTGCAACAACACGCCAATTCCATTGATGAAACTTTGCGAGGACCTCGGAGACCACTTCAAAGACAAAATAACCTCCATCCAACACACCTTACAAAACAGACCAAGCAATCACAGCTCAAACCCCACCGACACCGACGAGGAACACGCAAACAAGCTACGAAACTTCCCAGAAATATCAGTTGAGGCTTTCGTCAAACTGGTAAACCAAAGCAACAAAAGACCCTTGCCCCCTGGACATATACAAAACAATTCTCAAACAAGGAAACACTGCCTCACATGCTACAACTACGCCGACGATACTCAAATAATCTTCAACATACAAGACACCCCAGAAGAAAAAACCACACTAGAGAATTGCCTTTGTGACATATTCAACAGAATGAACCTTAATCATCTCAAAATCAACCCAGGCAAAACAGAGAATGATTGTTTCAAAAGAGGGAGGAGACATCAACTACATCCCCTGGCCAAGAGAGCTCGGGACCACACCAGAACCATCATCAACTGTAAAAAACCTAGGGGTCCTGATGGATAACAACCTCACTCTAGAACCACAAGTAAACTTGGTAATCAAACCAAAACCCTACAACAGAAAAAAACTTGGGGGATCCTCTTTCTCTCACCAGGCACCCAAAACCTGGAATGACCTACCTAATAATATACGGAACACAACAAACCACATAGCATTCAGGAAACTCCTCAAATCATGGCTCTTCACAGCATAACCACAACAGACTCACTAGAATGCCCAGACATTAAAACAACGATGAAAATAACTCCAACCTCGGCCACTCTCAAAATTGGACAAACACTCAAACCGAAGAACCAACCACTCGATAGAGCATAAGATATCATGGAAAATAGCCACGAAAGGAAGGCTCCAGAGACTGATCACATACTTCGACCCAGACGAAAGCCCTCAAGTGATTCACCCACTCGTACGTACCGGACGGACCATACCCAGACCGGCAGACGCATCTAGATAGAATTGTGAATATTAGCATGTCCACACTTAGATGGAAATGTGAATGTTGGCTTGCGTCGCATCTAGATCGGACTGAATGTTGTATGCCCGCACCTATGCGAAGCCTGAAGACTAGCATAGGCCACACTTAGAATTGTGGACGTTGGCCTGCGTCGCATCTGGTTAGTCAGAATCCTGTGCAGTTCCCTTGGGGAACACTGCAAAAAGATTAAGACTACAGGAGTAAGCATTAAACCCAATTGGTAGCAGTCTGTATCACCCAGATTTACCTGGTAGCTGTGGCTGAGCAGCCAGACTTCTCTCAAGAAGAGTAAGGCAGTATATAGAGTATACACAATAGGGCCAAAAACACAGTGGAACAAGCAAACACTGCCCGGAGCTTTGTAGCAAAAGTATATAATTACGATAGGATGTATGGCATTTGTAACGCGCCTATACACAAGTGTTTCAAGGCGCGACGAGGCAGGGAGGGGGAACAAGGGGAAGATCCTACTAGGCCAAGTGTCATTTAGATTGCGCAAGTGCAGGGGTAGGGGGGAGGGAAAAGTGCAAGGGGAAGGGGGGGGGGGGGGGAAGTGCAGTACAGGGCAAGGAGAATACAAAATAAATAATAGGGCCAGCTGGTGGTAAGTGCAGGGTAAGTGCAGACAAGTGCTGGGGAGGGGGGGCTGTAGGGATACAGAGACAGTCCCGCAGTGCAGGGGTTGCCAGGGAGGCAGTGCAAGTGGAGAGTGGCTGGGCCAGGACCGAGGTCGGAGAGAGTGGCCCAGTTGCAGATTCAGTGCAGTTTCAGTGAAGAATTTAGCAGGAGAGGGAGAGAGAAAGCAGAAGCAAAGAGGAAGGTTTTGAGGTGCTTCCGGAACTGGAGATTGTTCTCCTCAAGTTTCAGGGAGGCAGGAAGGCTGTTCCAGAGGGAGGCGCCTGCCGCGGAGAGAGATCTACCCCCAGCTCGTTGCTTCGAGAAGCGGCTGACCCTGAGGGAGTTGGAGACGGATGAGCGAAGGGCTCGGGAAGGAAGATATTTAGGAAGAGAGAATTGAAGGTATTTAGGCCCCAGGCCCCAGAAGGCCTTGTGGACAATGCAGAGGGTTTTGAACTTCATCCTCGCAGCCACTGGGAGACAGTGTAGAGATTTCAGTCCTGGAGAGATACGGTCCCTGGGCTTGAGGCCAAGGACAAGTCTCGCAGTCCTTTTCTGGATGAATTGCAGAGGGTGGAGAGTGGAGGCAGGCAGATTAAGATAGAGGCTGTTACAGTAGTCCAGCTTCGAGAGAACCAGGGCTCGGGAGACAGTGAGCTTCTGGGGGAAGGAGAGGAAGGGAAGAATACCTCTGAGGAGGTGCAGCTGGTAGTGTGACTTCTTAGAGACGTCAGATATATGAGGAGAGAAGGAGAGTGTGGAGTCGAAGATGACCCCGAGGTTTTTTGCCTTGCAGGTAGGAGCAGTAAGAGGGCCAAGAGAAGCTGGCCCTCTTATTTAACACACACTTTAAAAAATACACTAGCACTATAAGTCAAAGCAAGTTCAAAACACAAAAGTATTTACACCTCCCCTAGCAATTACTAGACAAGTCTAAGTTAAAACACCACTTTGTCAAAACAGAGGTGAGCGTGTAACTTAGATGGCACTCCAATAATTAGGTTAAAAGGGAGAGAAAAAGGCTGAGCATAAAAAATAAAACAGTTCCCAACACTTTTCTAAGTCCAAAGCAAGTCAGTTAAGACAGTATACACTGTAGCGCCAAAGTTCATAGGCCAGGCCCACTTTAAATTGAACAAAGCGAAATGTGCCCAGGATCACACGGTTTAAAATGCACTAAAGATCTTTGCAGAGTGTTCGAAAGAGGATGGGGTGATTCGAGAAGTAAAGTTAGGTCTGGAGCCAACCCAGTTGGAAAGCCAAGGATTTAAGGGTCACCTTTAACAATGCGGAGAAAGGGAGGCCAGGTGGAACAGTACCTTAAAGAGAGAGGAAGCTCCAGCGGCGGCAGTTCCTGGCAGTGGATGCAAGCCCGGGTTCCGACCAGGGGAAGAGAGCTCGTCAAGGAGGAAACTTGTAGTCGTTGCACTGCCCAGGGAAGAGACCCGCCGCGAAGTTCGTCGGTAAAAGGTGCGTTCCTTTTATTCGCGGTCAAAGTGGTGAAGCTTGGCTATCCGGTCGCCGGGGTGCTTGGCACGGGCGAGTCGACCAAGAGCCTTCTTTGGAAGGCGAAGTGGCGAACTAGTTGATCCCACCAGCTCAGAGGGAGAAGACTCTTCCAGCAGAAGATCTCTTGTCGTCGGGAAAATGGTGAGGTTGTTGCAGCAGGGCTCCACCGGTGGGGTTGTCGTTGCATATGGCTCATCTTCTTCCCTCTTCGGATTCTTGGGTCCTGTGGCGACTTCTGAAGTTCCAGTCCCAAAAGCCCTGCTTTTATGCAGAAAAGCCCCCATTCAACAGCCTAGCTGACACTCAAACTTGCTAAGTGGTGAGCCGGGCGGCTCACCACTGGGCCAATCAGAATAGAGTGCGACTTGGGTTGCTAAGGCAACGCAGTCCAGGGTGCCAATTCCCCTCCCCACACATCCTGTGGAACCGAGACAGAGTGGCACCATTTGGAGGGCTTCTGTGGAGAAGCCCACCAAAAAGTGGAACAAAAGGCTCGACCTTGGTCAGAGTTACAGAGACGGACACGAATGCCATTTTAGAAAAGAGTTCTGGCAAAAAGACCTATCCGTGGGTTTAATATTAAATAACCCGGCGGTATCTTTAACATTGCACCAAAAAGTGGTGCGTTTAAAATCAATGGGAAAATCTCATAGCAAATATTCTGGTGGAATATTTTCAATGGGAAAATCCCATAGGAAATATTCTGGTGGAATATTTTGCCTGGTAACCACTGCCACCAGCCAGAAACTCGACAAGGGGGGACTGGACAGTGCCCCCTTGAAAACAGACCCAGAGGCAATATAATTAACCCCTTCCAGTACTTCTACAATATGATGGTTTGTACTGGTTCTGTTCACAATTTAGGACTAGTAAAGTCAATGGTGACTTTACATGCCCTGGGAGACAGTCAGTCCAGGGTATGGAGTCTATGTTTGGAGGCCACTATGACACCCTTGTGTTACTGCACTGAGGGTGCTGCGTAACATACACAAAAAAATAGATGATACCCTATGGAGTAAACGACCCCATAGCCCACAAGCACACAAATAATCAGAGACATACCTCAAATCATGCCTACGAGAGGGGGGATAAGAGTCTCACTCTTAGCAGGTGGAAAAAACAAACCCCAAAAATCCAGCCAAGCTGCTGGGGGACTCACTAGGTTTGGGAAATTAGCCTTATAAGAGAATTCTCCCCAACACATCTAGATGGGATTGATTGAGGGATGGCATGCTCACGTCTGGATGAGACTTGAATGTTGGCATGTGCTGCACTTGGAGTTGGGAACACTGGCCTGTGCCGCATCTAGATGGTACTGTGAATGTTGGCATGCCCGCATCTAGATGGAGTCCTAGACTTTGGCCTGCGCCGCATCTAGATGGGATTGTGAAGGCCAACAAGGGCCTCACTTAGACAAAACTGTGAATGTTAGCATGCTAAAGGTAAAGTAACCCACTAACCAACATAAGCTTGAACTCTGCTTACGTATCTCACTCAAAAAACTCACACAACCATCTCTTGCACAACAAGCCACACGCACTTCACAACACTGCAACACTACATAAGCCGGACCAACAGCACACGCGGACTGACAGCGATCCAATACCCGCACCAAAGCTCAGCACCCGGTGTACACAGAGTTAAAGCTGCCAACAGAAAACTACTCCTCACTATCCCACTCCCTCTTCACCTTACTAAACCATCCCACCTTATTGTTTACAGATCCGCCAGAGTGCCTGGGGACCAATTCCGTTGGTGACGGTGCGCGGTACAAATACCTTTAACATTTAACATAGCAGTACAACATTACACAACCATGTGAGGTGGCAAGGCTCAACAGAAGCAATTAACTTACCTCTGGAACAGACTCACCTCAAGCGAACAGGTCACGTAGCACTGCTTGGCCGACACTGGACTCCTCCCTTCAATCCCTGTCGACGCAGTACAACTTCATGAAGGTGCGCGTGGACCTCTATGCAGCAGTCCTGCAGATGTCCAGCAGGGGCACACCAGCCAGGAACGTGTCGTCACAACGATTGCCTTGGTGGAGTGGGCTCTCGGACGGCCGGCCAGCGGATGTTCACCAACCGATGACAGTGCATGATGCAGCAGGAGAAGCACCTTGAGATGAAGCCTTGGACAAGGCCTTCCCATGGTTCACAGGACCAAAGTTTACAAACAGTTGTGAAGTCTGTGCATGTCAAGTGCAAGGCTCTTTCAACCGGTGACTAAGGCTTCGGGAAAAAACTGGCAACACCAAAGGCTCATTGAGGTGGAATTCCGACTGATCCTTCGGCATGAAAGAAGGGTGCGTCTGCAGCACCTCCCTCGATTCGTGGAAAGTCAGGTATGGTGGTTTGCAGGATAGGGCCTTGATCTCACCCACCCTCCTAGCAGAGGTGATGGCTACAAGGAAAGCCATTTTCCACAAGAGGAAAATGACAGGGGCCTGATGAATAGGCTCAAAGTAACTCCCAACCCAAATGAGCCTCGTCAGAACCACGTTTAGTTCCTCTGCCGGGGCAGGGGCCTTCACCGGCAGGAGAGTTAGAAAAAGTCCTTTGAGGAACTCCTTGACGAGTCAATGAGACCACAGTGAAGATCTTCCTGGACACCTGGTATAGCGGGAGATACCCGCCAGATGCACCTTGATAGAAGCATGTGCCAGGCCGGCCTTGGCCAAGGAAAGGTATGGAAGAATTTGTGGAGTCGTGACCCTCAGTGGGGCAATCTTCTGCGACCAGAGCCACGTAGCGAACGCTTCCACTTGTGACTGTAGCACTTCAACAACGCCCTGGCTTTGCCGAGGACCTCTGTAGTCCACAGGCAACATGTATCCACCAAACTCTAGGGCTGCAGGAGCCAAGCCATCAGGTTCAGCGATCCTGGTTCGTGATGCAGGATTGCGCCTCCTTCTCTGGTGAGAAGATCTGGAACTTTGACAGCTGGACCGGGGGCGACGCTGACAGACTGAGAAGATCCAGATACCAAATCTGCCTTGGCCATGCCAGGGCGAGGAGTACTGAGAAAACTGAGTGTTCTCCCTCGCTTATCCCCCAACCCCCACAGTCCTCCCCTCAGGTAGCCAGGGAAAGGCTGGCGTTTTTGCATCCTGACCGTGGGGGTGGATACGCGAGGTAGGATCACCTGGGAGAAGGAAACTTGGGGACAAGAGGCAAGAACCCCTTAGCAGAGACGTGGTATCCCCCCCACCCCATTTCCCATGAAACCGATGTGCCGCACACTTTCATGGGATGCGTTGTCCTGTTCCATCTCCCCACCCCCACATTTCCAATAAACACTGGGAAGAAGAGGTAGAGAGCAGTGCAGATTACCTCTGAGAAACTTTAAGAAGCAGATGAAATACTACCACCCACCACTAGGTTGTCCCACTAATAAAGCCAGGGAGGGTAAGGAAATCAAGCACAACCAGACACACCTGACTTCACATAACTAGCTGCGAGTATAAAAGCAGCAGCCAGAAACAGTTTTGCGAGGGAGCTGGAACTGCAGAAAGGACCTGGAGAGCAAAGAAGCAGGAGGGAGCAGAAGCTGTGGAGAAAATCCAGAGGAGAATGGAAGGGCGAGGTGCTGACCCAGTGCCTGTGAGGGTCTGCAGCGCAGCTGAGGAGCAGTGTCTAAGTACCAGCCTGCTGGCTGTGTCCACTGCAAGCATTGTTTCATCCTGGGCATGTGAAAGGAAGCCCAAGTGTCTGAGGGGCAGGTAGAGAGACCCTATTTCTTGCTCCAGTCCGACACGGACCTCGACCCAAATTCCCAAAGAACTGCCCACAAGTGCTGCATTAACCGGGCGAGTCTCATGACCAGACAAACTCGGTAAGCATGCGTGTGGCTGGAATGGCAGAAGAAAGCATAAAGGTTAATGAAGGTGAAATGCATTCTGGGACTTGCAGTTTTGGAAAGGGTAAAGAGCCAGAAAATGGAAATGCCCAAGATGAACGGCATTCTGGGACGAGGTGTGAATGACAGCAACATTAAAAATTCCATGAAAACAAAACAAATGTGCAAGAGGCACAAGAGAGAAAGAAGGAAGAAAAGTCGAGTAAAGGCCCTAGAAGAAGAGACATTCCTGAAAGTGGAAAAGGACTGGTGAAAGGTTCACGGTGAGGGCAAAGTGGACGATAAGTACAGTTTGTGAACGGCAATAATGTGCCGGGGGCACGACCCTAAAATCCTGGGTATTGGAGTGGCTCTGCACAGGGCTAAAATACTGTGCACCGACTAAAGTCTAATACCAAGAAGTAGGGAGAGTTGTTGAGTTGAAGGGGAAGGAAATCCCGGAAGAAACCGAAGCAAGAGAATCTTGTGACCCCCTTTAACTTGTGAACAGTGAATTGTGAGTTTCCTGAAAGGAAGCAACAAGGAGGGCTTCATGAGGAAGAGCGCTCTTAATAACCTGAAGGAACTTTGTTTGAACTATTGAATTTGAAGAACTGTTTAGAGTATCCTAAGCTCGGGGAAGAGAACTGTGGCACAGCTCCACCACCAGCTGAGAGATCAAGACACAAGACTTTGCAGAAGAGAGACTTGGCCCCAGAAGGTCCTGATATCACTGGGAGGAACTGCAGCCTCGTGCTGGCGAGGCCCAGGAGTGTGCTGTGCTTAAAGGTCCTGCCTTGTCCCATGCTAAAAACGTGTGGAAGGGAGACCCCAGCCATACCATCCTGACTTATTTGGTGAACCCCTTTCCTTTCTTGAGAATATTATCCCACACAATTTTTTTTTTTACATTTTGTTTAATTACAGGCTCTTTTTGACATGACGCCACTAGGACTGCAATATTATTTGAGGGTTGTAGTTGTTCCCAAGTTAGATTTAGATTAGGCGTGGATCTCATCCATTTTAAGTCAATAAGCATCCTTGAACTGATCATTTGTGTCTGTTGTCTTACTGTTTAAGACAACAAATCTGAAGATTGACTTTTTTTTTACTTTGTTTTTGTGACCACTATAGCCATGGTCACAAGTCTTGAAGAAAGTTGAAAGTGGGTCCAATACCGCTGAAA
The DNA here is from genome assembly GCF_040938575.1 of Ambystoma mexicanum. Classification (NCBI taxonomy): domain Eukaryota; kingdom Metazoa; phylum Chordata; class Amphibia; order Caudata; family Ambystomatidae; genus Ambystoma; species Ambystoma mexicanum. The sequence goes on along the minus strand of NC_090934.1, from coordinate 705,566,084 downwards.
CCGGTTGACTAACATTGGTTCGGGCTGATTACCCAACCCCCTTGACTCAAAAATAACAGTGGGCCAGGTTGATTCACATCTTTATATTTTAGATTAGCATTACGAGTTGCATATAAAAAAGGAGCAGATTATCCATATGCTCTCATGCTTTTTTAGCAAACTGATAAGTGACGCAAATTGGAAGCAATAAGAATAAAATACGAGGAATTGGCTTCCAAAGTGTGCTCCAAATTTTTGTGTATGAGGAAAGTAGCGAGAGAGGATAGGGTGAGCTTTTCTCTTCTATTCCCTAACCTTGATAACCGACACATCAGCGCACTACCAGGGCTAGTTACACACCCAGGGATAAAGAGTTATTCTGTAGTGACATTTAGTATATTGTAGGGAACTGAGAGGAATAATTTGCATTATTGTGTTCTGTCTTCTGAGGTGTTAATAAGTCTTACTGTTGCCACCACGAGTTCCTTCATCTTGTGCAGACACAGATGGGGATGGCTCTTAGCAGGAGAGAGAACGCATACAGGAACAGTCCTTCCCACAGAAAACGCGTCCCCCAGGCTCCTCGGCTGGTGAAACCTGCTGGCAAACTACTTGCAGTTGGAGTTTTTTGCTGCCACAAACAAATCCGAGACCTGCCCCATTTGGCGAACAGGCGGCCCACCTCATCCTGAGGAAGCTCCCACTCGTGGCAGGAGTGCAGTTCCCTGCTAAAGGAGTCTGATGGTGTTCTCGACTCCTGCCAGGTGAAGAGGGACGGGGAACATGCCCTGTCTGACGGCCCATCGCCACAAGTCCTGTGCCTCCTTGGAGAGGACCGGGGATAGTGTGCCCCCTGCTTTCTGATGGAAAGCATGATGGACAACATGATGGTGGTGTTGTCCCTCAAGATCATCACCACCTTGCCTTTCAGGGACGGGAGGAACGACTTGAGAGCCCAGAACACTGCCCGTAGCTCCAGGATGTCGATATGAAGATCCTTCTCCTCTGGCAACCATAGGCCTCTGGCGTGCAGAGGTCCAGTGTGCTCTCTGCATCCCTCCAGGGAGTAGTCTGTGGTGACATTCTCCTGGTATGGCAGGTTCTGGGATCCTGTGCCTTGGGCGTTGTTGGAGCGAACGCCCACCATACTCTCGCCAGCTGGAACCCGATGAGTGAAATCTTGTCTGAAGCTTCTAGACACCTGTACCCAGCAGGCGTCCAGGAATCCTGGAGGGTCCACATCTGCAACTTGCAGAGCAGGAGGTAGATGCAGGACAACATTCCCAGCAATGGCTTGATGCCCCGCACAGTGGCCGTCCTAGTCAATGACAGCCACCGCACCTTCCCCATAATGGCGGCTATCCTCTGAGGGAGACGCCAGGCAGGACACCGTATTGAGTCTGGCGCCTAGGAATAGCGTGTTCAGTGATGGCATGAAGCAGGACTGGGATAGTTGATGGAAAATTGCCGGATTCGTTAGTAGCTGGACGGTTGTCTGTGTTCTTGGGCCAGCTCCTGCGAGCGGGCGTGAATCATTAGTCGTCCAGGCATGGCTACATGTGTATGCCTTGTAGGTGTAGATGGGCTGCCACCAGTGCCAGGCACTTTGTGAACACTCTGGGGGGGGCAACTTCAAGCCGAAAGGTAGGGCCTTGAACTGGAAGGGCTGTCCCTGGACCGTGAAGCGCAGAAACGTACGTATTTCCATCAAGTCGTCTTCTTCCAGTTGACCGAGCATGTGTTGCAACATGACCATCCTGAATTTTTGGGACTTTGTATTTGTTCAGACGCCGTAGGTCTAGCATGGGCCTCCAGCCCCCACTCTTTTCTGACGAGAAAGTATCTGGAATAGACTACAGAGCCCCAGTTCCATTGGGGAGCTATCTCCATCGCTCCTTTTCGCAGCATGGACAGTACTTCTTTCTGGAGCTGCAGGATGCGTCGCTCCCGATGGGCCACCGGAGGGATCCACAGACACGTGCTGAAACTCCAGGCTATATCCTTGGGTGAGAGTGTCAAGCACATCTGTCGGCAGTGATCCTTCTCCACTTGCTGATGAACTTAGTAAGCCGGCCTCCCACTGAGGTGCACGGGTGAGGGTCCGCCGTCAAGCTTGTTTCAGCGCCGGCATCCTACCCTGCGGGGCGATGGCGACTCTGTCCTCCGCTACCGTAGGCCTGTGAACAGCCTCTGTACGCTTCCTGAGTCGTGGATCTGGAAGGCTAACAGTATAATGAGGAAAAACCTTTGGAAGACCTGCTGGATGGTGCTCAGGAAACAGGCTGTCTGTAGGGCCTCAACCTTCCCAAATAGGTTATCTCTGAAGGACATTATCCAGCAGTTTTGATTGGACCTCCTGGCAGAAATGTGTGGCCTTCATCCTGCCTTGGCGACAAAGGTAGACACCATTCCCCTTCTGCCGGAACCCTGTGTCGGCGACATCCAACACCACTGATGGCATGATCAGACGCTACCTCCCCTACCTGGAAGAGAGCAATTGCCTCCATCTTCTTATCGTTGAGGAGGATCCCAGCTTTTACCACAGCTCCCTGTCATATCTGGCTAGGGTCGCCAGTGCATTGGCCACCTAGATGGTGGACGCTGCAGTGTAAATCACCTTCCTTCCCATAGCATCCATCTTCTTCCCTTTGTTGTCCAGAGGGACCGAAAACTATGAGGATAGGTTAGCCAACCATTTATTCACATCCGCCGATACCACCGAATCCGGCGATGGTCAGGACCTCAGGCACTTGGGTATGGATTCCAGTACTATTTCTCCAACCTATTCCGTTTGGCCGGAGCCATGCAAGGGTTCCTCATGAGGGCCAAGCCCTCCTCCCACACATCGTCCAGAAGGTCCGCCACCATTTTATTTGTGCATTTATAGCAGTGCTCACAGCCCGTAGGCATCTAGGCACTAGTTACAATGAGGAGAAAAAAACAGTAATAGGTAGGGAGCAGAGCAACCTTGCAACAGGGTTCATCCAGCAGGTGTGGGAGTAGCTTATTCCAGAGGGATGGTGCTTGGACTGGGAAGCTGGTGCTCCAGCTTTGGAATGATTGAACCTTGGGGTGACGAAGCCATGATTGTCTTAATCTACGCCTCTGGTACAAGGAAATCCCCCCCTTCCTTGTTTCTTCAGGCATAAACTGGAATAGCTCAGAGGCTATGGCGATCATGGAATGCAACAACCCCACCTCATCTGGTGGGGACGCCCTACGTGTGCATCCAAATGTGGAGACTGACTGACTGCTGCAATGATGTCATTCATCGTGGCTGCATCCGCCCTCGTACCAGTGTTAAGTCATCTGTGGGAGAGGCCCCCCCCACCCCCAACACTGATGTGGAGGCAGAAATGGGGTCGTCGAGTGACGCTTCCTCTTCTTCGCTGGAGGCTGATCAGAGGACCATTGGAACTGGGGCCAGTGGCATCCTCTTCTGGAACTCCAAGGTGTGAAGGGTCGACAGACTGTCCAGAGACACATCCCACCGATGAACTGGTGGGATCGGAACAATAGGCCCTGTGCAGTCATCTTCCTCTTCCACAGTGTGTAAGGACTGCTGGTCCTCGTCATCTGTGGAAGAGACCTCCATGGCTTGTGAGGGCTGTTTCAGGGCCTCCTTGCCCACCCCCTTCTTCCCTCTGCCTGAGTGGCTGGAGCCGGGGTCTGGGCCGGTTTTCCCTTTTCCGGTATGCCAGCACTTTGCCAAAGTCACTACGGCGGTTTTGCGCCTCGGGGGCAGGGATACCTTCTGTGCTGCGGGAGCTACCGTCACAGGGTCAGCCCCCTTAGCCGTCGTGAGAGCAGCTGCCACCAGCGCCATCTTCGACAAAGTCTTATCCTGTGCCGATTGGGCCTGCTTGGGCTGATCGGCCTTCTCCTGCGCCCGCGGCTTGCGACTTCTCCCACAGTTTAGCCGGGATGGATGACTTACTCTTCGAGGAGGAGCTCGATTGCCGCCTGGCAATGGAGGTGGAGGGTGATGTCGCCCTGTCCAGCTTGGGCCCTCGTATGCGGCGAACCCGGTCGACTCGAACTTGCTGTTCTTGGCCTCGTCTTCGGCTCCCACAGATGGGGCATCCTCAAAGGACTTAGAGGGCTGCTCCTCGGACCGCCTGGGCCTGGGTGAGGCCGGATCCTGTTCACAACATGGGGCAGAGGCCTTCGCGTTCAGCCACGCCACCAGTCTGTGCTCATCCCTCGTCTTCTTGGAGAACCAGAGGCATATCTCACACTCTGCTTCTTTATGGTCTGGATGCAGCCAGAAGAGGCACTGCAGGTGCTTGTCTTCAACACACACATTCTGTACCCACACTTGGTGCAGGGCTTGAAGAGGGACCTCCCCCTCCTCCATGGTTAAAGGGCGCAAAGCAGGCCCGATGGCCTTCAGAAATCTTAGACAATCTGCACCATTGAGGGGTGCTGAAATTCACTCAACGGATCCCTGCTGTCAGCAGATGGAGAAGAGAGCACACAGGCTCTTTCGGAACGAAAATAGAACCTTTTTCCATCGAAAACAAAAAACGTAGAAGTAGCTCGCAGAGCAAACTCGAGAACTCCCAAAACTGAAGCGTCCTGTAAAAATCTGAATCTGGCTGCCAGAGGAGGGGCTTAAGGAGAAGACAGTCATTGGATGAGAGCAGTATGACAAAGTGGAGAGTAATTGGTTTAGAGGAGAAATACAGTTTAAGTGAAAATGAAACTTTCTTTTACAGAGGATTCCCAGCCTGACAACAGGGAATATTCATGAGCATGTGAATCCATGCCAGACCCCCATGTTGGAGAAAAATATGTTAACTGGAAAACTGAAATGTTTTTGTAATAATTATTTCTTTGTCTTTGCACCTAGTCTTCATGCTCATTAAAAGGTACAAGTTTACTTCTTTCAATCAGGCAGTTCTAATAGTTTGTTTCTGTGGAAGCATGTGCACTACTGGTCCAAACATATCCATGGAGCTGCGCGATTAAAAACCTGGGCACCAGGTTCTGTGTGTCTGTTTTCTATGTTTTGTTCGCAGTATTTTGCTCTCCATTTTTGGGAGTATTTGCCTATTTTTAAAGGAGTAAAAGTAGCAGGTACACCCCTCATCTGAAGGGCTGTGTGAATTCCTTAAAAATGTGCTGAACCTTGGCTTAAAAAAGGGGGACAAGAGGTGCAAAGGCTGCTGGATTGTGAAGAGCAGTGTTTTGGCAATGCCAGACAGACAGGGGTTTTTGGGGCAAATTCTTCAAACTGAAAGCTTTGCACAGACTGAAAGTTTAGGAGTGTCACTATAAACTGTTCCAAGTTAAACAGACCTTTAAGCTGTTCGGGACACTAGTCGAAAGTCACAAAAGGAACCACAAGGTTCTGAAATTGGGGTGTGGTATTCCAATGTACTAAATGGAAACCAGTCTAGTGCCACAGAGAAAAGCGGTCTGATGCTCAAAGGCAGACACCAGTTATCTCAGGTGGTAAGCTTGGTGAAAGCTTTTCCAAAGAGGACACCAGTAGAGGAGGGATCCTCTGGACAAACTAGCAAGTAGTTTAAAAACGAGTGATCACTACACCCCACTATACCCTAAATGAAATCCCAAATACTGTACATGGAAGCAAATAAGTCACCTGATTAGCAGAGGTTATTTGTGAAATACAGAGGCTTTGAAAGCCCCCACATTCAGAAGTGAAGAGGTTTCAGCATGGATGAAGCCCTGCCTTTTGTTCGCAGGCAATTGCACACCTTGGTAGAACACCTCAAAGGGCGATCCACGGGTTAAGAGGACAGCACATTTTAAAGGTTTCTTGGTTCACTAGATACAGTTCTAGAGAGACTAGACCATTTTGAAAATTACAGGTTTGAGTAGACAAACGCCACAACTGATGGAGTTGGGAGTGTCCGAAAACCGGAAGTTCTGAAGATCAGACTCCTGAAATATTCACAGTTAAATTCTAGTTAACCCACAATTATAGGAATGGGGACCATTCAGGCCAAGTAGGGTTGAATGGTTAAACACTTCTGTAACAGCTATGTTATGGGGGATTAATCGGAAAATAGTGTCTAAATCAACCTTTAAATTAATGACATGAGGGCTGTGCCAAAACAGGGGTATGTATGAGATTAGCCAGTCTGACAGCACAGCAAGTTGAGCATTCCCTGCTGTGATATAGGTTCATAGGTCACAGGTATTTATTGTATTAGGATCATGTCAGTTCTTCATCTTTAGGTTCACTAAATGAGCATCATCAAGAGGATTCAAAGTAATTCCTTGCGATACGAAATGGCCAAGACACTCTACAAATAGGACTATTTTAACTGAACCAGTCAACTCTTACTATAAGGCCACCAACAGGCTCAAACACCAATTCTCACTAAATGTCAACAGTCTCAACTGCAAATAACTGAACCACAATTCAAATGTAAGCCTATGTAATTTGAGCATAACCCAGAATACAGTGCTGTTTTATATGTCAACATACCATTTTCATGGTACTCATTTTTCAAATGAAAAATATTTATCTGTATTGTGCATTGCTGTTGTAAAGTGTAATCAGGAAAATCCTCTACATCAAAAGTATCAGGCTGGAATTACATACTGTGAATCGCTAAAAGCCTTGAGAATCTCTCGGTCCAGATAGTTACTTGTGACAACCAGAATGTTCTCCTTGTGCTTTCTTCCTTCTGCTGGGTCCCGTCTTTCAAGCAAAGAGTCAAGAAGGGGAAGCTCCACCAGTTGCAGCAGGCGCCGGATGGTCTGTTCTTGCCATACTTCATCAATAACTGGTAAATAAAAAAACAATGCCACTTTAGTACAGCAATAGGGACAGAAATACTTGAAGGAAGGCATGACATGTACTGACAAATCATTACAGGTTACCATAAATGCTGGCAGTCCCTAGACTTGTTCTTTCCTTCAGACTCGTGGGATAGCCTAGCGCCGGTGGGGGGGCATGCATTTTGCAAAGCAAGAGGCAGACATTTGCAGGGAGCCCGATTTAGTCATAGGCTCCGACTCATGCCGTCCCAAATAGATTCCCACCCCCCCCCCCCACCATGTATATATAGAAGTGCATATGGGGGAGGGGAGAAATGGGAAGTAGTAAACATGACTGGTTGGCACACTGGGGCAGGCCCTCCCCCCCCCCCCCCAAACCCGGGGCGGGAGGCCTAACAGGGTTTTTACCAAACCCAGTCCTGACCCAGAGGCAGTCAGGAGGGGCCCCAGTCTGTCCCCGCTACCTGTGCCTGGACTAACAGCGTACCCCTTTTTCATATATTGCACAATGCGGGCCAGTTTATTTAGGTCTCCAGTAGGACTAAATCACTCAGGCCTGGTGGTGGTGGAGAGCGACCCAACCAGGAGAGGCGCAGTGAGGAACGCGGAGCAATCTACAGAGCAAATCAGCAATCCCAATGATCTATGCGGGACAGGCTGAGTTATCTTACCTTCAGCAGGACCGTTGAGCCATCTGCTCATTAAACTGGCACCCCAATCACTCTGCTCAACACAGGCTGCAGCAGCATAGTTTCCTTCAGCAGGACTGCATAGCAGTCCGCATATGAAGCCAGTACTTCAGATGCTGCGTTCATCCTAGATATGAATGCACACGTTTTATTTTGAGCAGGCAGCCATTCCTAAATGCTGGTGGACCTGCATACAAAGGGGGTGGCCTTAAAGGCCATTTTAAATTTGTTTGTTCCCCTGTAACCAGATCTCTCAAGAAGAAGAAAACCAGCCATTAGCCCAGGGAACTAGCGCAGGGCGAGAATCAACGAGAGAAGTGATAAAAAGGGGGCACTGGGAACAGAAAGTTTGGGTTGTACAGGTTAGGTAAAGGGAAGAGTGGGAGGGAGGATTACTGAAAGTGTGTGCAAGGTGAGGCATTAGTTGGTGGGAGAAAGTGATGCTTTGGTGTGACTGCGCAAGGTGAAAAAGTAGGATGTGAATGATTGTGAAAGGAGGGCGACTGTAAACGGTTTGAGAGTAGTAGTAGGGAGAGTATTTGTGTGGAGGGGAAGTGGAGTAGTAGAGAGGAGGGTAGGAGTAAGTGAACACTGGAGGGACAGAGGAAGAGCAAAAGAGGGAGACACGAAGTGGGAGGAAGGTGGGAGGGTGAGGTAAGATAGATCAGGGTGAGGAGTACTAAAATTAGATGCAAGTCTAGAAGGCATTGTCCGGCATGGACCAGACTTACGAATTCCAATAAACCGCTTGAGTGCCAGAAACTGCATTAATATCCCAAATGTTTATGTGCAGAAATATTCTAAGATAATGGATTAGGATGGTCTAAAACAGAGGTCTGAAACCAGTCACTTTCCAAATGTTTTGGACTACAACTCCCATTAACTCTAGCCAGCATGGAAAGCAACAGGTTGCAGAACTCTGGCAGAGTATTGCTCACTACCCTATACTGTGGCTCCCTGTACTCAGTAGTGATCACATCAGGATACCAGTGCAAGACCTTATATTTTCAATTTGCCACATCTACTGTTCCCAAACTTCAGGAGAACTGTGACCCCTTCTCATGAATACTTATTCATCGCCAATTGAGATGTGCCACAGTACACCTTAAGCCATGGAAATAATATATGGTCGCCATAAATAATATCGCAGAGAAAAGGTTGCGGCAATATTATATGGGTGACCATATATATGGGGACAGGGACAAACATTTTTTTTTTTTTTTTAAATATAAAGTTTGGGTTGCGGGGGTGTCCCCCGCATGTTCCATGCAATAATGTCGCCACAAAAAACAGCCATTTTTCGGTAATATTTTTGCATGGCGAGATTTTTGTGGCGACATTATTACATGGAACCCCTCTGTACCCATCAGGCTGTTGTGCAGGGATGGGACTTTAGGTTTTGAAATGATAATCTCCCTAAATAGCAAATATGCTGAAGAGCAAGGAAAATGGTTAATAGAAACCCTGCTGCACTCTCCCTCTCCCATGAATTTGTGTCCAACCAGCAGGCACACATTTCCTTCATGATGTAAACAGTCAGGCTAAAGGGTGCAGCAAGGTTGTGCCTTCGCTACGGTTGGAAGTCCCAAGCTCCCAGCAAAAAAAACACATTTATTATTCAGAATGAACCACTTTATGTGCATATTTTATTAGTCGAAATTTAGCATTCCCCTCATGGACTGGCTAAAGACAGCAATCTCCTGCATCAGTTCAGAGACCAAGTCTGAGAGGGAGGCCCATAATGCTGGACGGGTCAAGCATTGGCATTCGCCATGTACTTTCAATGGATTACATCCAACACGTTTAGTTACTTCACTACCATGGAGGTGGGGTGGGATTCTTTCATTTCAAGGACACAGGAATTGCAGGTGGTTGGAACCAAACCTACCAAAATATGAATGTACAATCTTGATGACCTCTGTATAGTTTTTGCAAGATCTGCTGCCATATTCAAAACAACCCAAATACAACCCAAATGGCTTTTCTTCAGCCATGAAGACGCAACATGGACCGAACACTACTTTTCTGCAGTTGGGATGATGTTGGCCCCAGGCTCCTGCTGATCCAGTTGCACTGCCTCTTGGCTCCCCAGCACTTGTGGTCTGTATCTGCACCCCTTCAGTCCCTTCTCTCCGCACTTGTGAGCCACCCGCTGGCTGCACTTTTGGGTTACCTGCACTTCTCCCCTTCCACTCCACTTCACTTGCGAGATCTGAATGACAAGGCCTAAGAAGATCGCTTTTTGTTCTCCCTCAGTTTCCCTCTCGTCTTGTCGTGCCCAGAAACCCTTGTGTACAGCGTGTTATAAATGCCATATCATGTGGTCTTAGAGTGGTGCTCTTTTAGATCCAAGTCGTCTAAAAGACTAGGAACAGTACGCTCACAATTCTAGTCTGGGTCCTCCTATGGTGGCTGTGTCTGGGTTCTGTGAGAACGGGAAGACATACCAAACTATAAGTGACAAATCAGTGGTAAATTCAAGGCGGTACTGGGGAGCAGAGCAGCTGGTACTAGGATGTGGAACCTGGAACAGTGGCACCATCAGGAAGGAAATTAAAAAGGTAACGTTTTTGCATGTTAGAGAACTCTTGGCAAACGGGCAACAGATTGACATGCTTTTGTGATGGCCCTCAAAACAAGAGTTGCAAGAAGCAAAACCTAGCAATGGGTGACGGGGCACAAGACAATAAAAACTGCACAAGCACGTATATATCAACTGGTGTTAGGGAGAATTCTGAGAAATGTGCCAATTCCCTTCTACCTTAGAGACCCTCAGCTCTTTTTACTGGACTTTTAATCTCCAACCTGGAGAGAGCGAGACCCCCCCCCCCCCCCCCAATTCGGTCATGTATTTTTTCTGTGATGTATACTTTGTTTTTGACTTTGGAGTCTGGCAAACTTCATAGGCATCATCTTTGCATTGTGACACACAGCACCTTCAGTGCAGTGGCACAGGGAAGTCTTAGATTTCCCCAGAGGTTTAAATACCTTCTCTTGATGAAACTGTTTCCAAGAGTTGTGAAGTGAAAATGACTTTACTTACATTTTGTAACTTTCTAGACCCAGCAGACACGATCTTACCATAGGGTGCTGGATGGGTTACTTAGTATTTCTAGTTTCTCATGTAACATTTTTATGTAACCCTTTCTACAATTCATGGCTGTGACAGTGGTTTACTTTTTACTACCATTGTGTGTTTTACAGCGGGCTGCGTTCGCAGCTGCAATAAGGCACCCATGGGTGCCCATTTTGTCAAAATGGCCCCAGTCGTCTTTTTCCACCATTTCTTGTTGGGAAGGTCCTTGAAATTTACTCTGTGCACCAAATCAGGTTTGGTCCCTTTGTTAATTTGGTCTTTGGCAGGATTTACGAGTGAGGCCTGCGTCAGGCTCCAGTATGTCTGGCAGGGGCAGGAAGTGAGGGAGGTGCCCGAAACTCCCCATGTTTAATCCCCTTGGTTACAGGAATGCACCCAAAGGTTATTGGCCGGCTGGCTGTCCCGCAAGGGCAGACACCCTGCTGTGTGATTGACAGCTAGGCTGGACTGAATGGGAGAAACCTGCATAATTGGCGAGGCTTTTGGCTTGGAAGGCAGAGTGAACCACTGGACGAAGGAATCCGAAGAAGAACTTTGAAGAGATGCCTGCATGGATCGTTGGTTTGCCCAGTGAAGCCCTGCTGCTGTGCTGAAGCTTCAAATTTGGTTAGACTAGAGAAGCCCTGTAAGGACGACTTCTCCCCTTGAGTTGGAGGGACCAATCAAAGTTAACTTGTTTAGACAGCTTCTTAGAGATTGCTGTACTTGCACTGCTGCTGCAACCGAAGAGCCAGGAAGAGGAACACCAAATCGAGTGGATCGCTTTTAAGTCTGACCCGAGCACCAGGAAGATCCGCCGGACTTCCCTGAAGCAGGAATGACCAAGCCTGAGCCACCTCAGAGTGCTAGACCCCAGATCCGAGAACCGCGGTGTTATTTGCTGCCAGACGGGAGGAGCTGAAACACTAAAGTGCCGCTGAATTGATGTTTGCCCATTGCTGCCGCTGACCTTTCCATTGCAGTGCCCGAGTTCCCAGACATCCTCCCTCTTGTCCCGGCGACAGAGGCCCAGAAACAAAAGGATCTGCAGGGCTGTACAGGAACAGACACCAGCTGGAACCATTTCTTCTAGCCAAAGGTACTGTAAAGTCTAAGAACTTCCCTCTTGTTGTGTAGCCTTACTTGCTCCCAGTTGAGACCTGTCTTGGTTGCCCTTGCAGAGTTGCTTACAGCTTTGCCCCTCACAAGCCTCCCAGCTTGTGGCACTTCAAGTGAATCTTATTTCCACAAACTTTTCTAAAAACATTGTGCAAGACTTACTTACCTGGAAAGAAGATCTTCAGCTCCCGTAGACCTTGTTCAACTAACATTGGCTGTCCTGGCACCCTGAGAGACTCGTCTTACCTTTGACTCTGTGCCTTACCTTTGCCCCAGGAAAGGGTCAATTTACTTGACATTGGAAGGTTTTAAAAAGTACTTCCCTGTTTAGGAATTATTTGTTAACCTTTGTTTTAGTCCCATATCTAACCTTTACACCAAACTCAGTATTGCTCCAAATGTACCTGTGATAAATCAATGTCCACAGTTTCCTAGCTATTTAAGTCATCTGAGGGTGTAGGAATGGGTATCATCTGATTTAGAGAAACTAAGAGTGTGTTCTGAAGTGTCTTATAATTGTTATATGTTGCGCCCTTCTTAAGAAGGCTTATATAACAAATTAATAATTGTTTAATCACAAAATCTTGTGTTTATTTGCATAACTGTCACTGAGAATCGCTGTCACAACCCTACTGCTCACATTGACCCCTCTTGAGATAAACCAGGCTGCTCAGCCACACTACCAACCTGTGTAGTTCAGACATAAACCAAAGGTTGCGTTCCTATTGCTAGGAGGTCAAGGTTGCTGTAGTGCACCCAAAGGGTACTGCACAATCTTGCCCAACAACTGGGAACAGGCAAGGGCAGCATTTTTAAGTCAAACTTTAGGCATACACAAACCTGAGTGCAAGGCTGGAAAAAAAATAAAATAAAAAAAAGGCGAAGTGAAAGAACTGAGATCAGCTGGAAACAAATAGCAACATTAAGTGTTTTATTGCCAGGTTTTCTATAGCATAGCTACTGCCATTTTCATGCTCCATCGGTACCTTAGGACCTGAAAGAACAGGTTGGATTTTGTTATGACCGGACAGTGCAAGAATCTCTTTGTTGATGCATACAGAACAGAAATACCTATGCTATGTGTGCTGGCTATGCCAGTGGAACCTAGCCCTTTGGGATGCAGTTTAAGAGTTTCCAGATGTAGACCATGTGTGTCTGGTAGGTTTGAGTTCATGGGGAGTCTGCTTCTGGGCACAGTGATCCACAGGTTACTGCTGCCAGGTCTGTGCTTTGTGGTGGTGGTTTTAAGTAGTGTGAGACTGAAAACTGAGGTATGGTTTACATACCAAACAGTGATAGCATATCACAGGGTGTAATCAAACTAGCAAAAAGGAGCGAGCTATGGCGAGTTGGCGGGCACGCAGGGGGCCAGGCCTGAGCATATACATGCTGGGCTCTTGGCATATTTTTAACTCTTGCTATGCAATAGATATTCCAGTCCACTGACTGGCGGCCAGACCAGTCTGTGGAACACAAAAAGGTAAAAGCATTCAATGTAATGGGCATACGCAATTCAGCACCCTAAGTTCCTGTGAATGGAACTTCCCTTGAAACCAAAGACCGATAGGAGAGTCAGCATTAGGATGGCTAACGGTTCAAAAATGAAGTGTTCACGTTATGGAATGAGGGAGAGAAAAACTGAATATGTATACAGTATATCTTAAAGTATAGCCCAGAGGAGATAATCTGAATGCTGAGAAGGAGCGGCACAGGGCTCTTGCACATCTGGAATGAAGATTCATAAGGAATCCATGGGCTTTATTAAAGCTGAATATATGGAGCAATATTGGGGTGAGAGGGCACGCCAGTCAAAAATAAAGTGTCGAACATCTCCCCCATGAGCAGAGTGATCTGAACTAAGGAAGATGCACACCAGAAAATAAAAAAAGGGCTAAGCCATCAGGTCGTGTACAAAGCTCGCGCATGAAATAACTGATATGGGGTTTCTTTCAGCAGCCAAAAATCAGATTAAGCCAAGATGGGAGCGCTACATGGACTTTCTTGCAAACGTATGCAAGATTGTTGACTTTATTGGGAAAAGGCTATGGCTTGAGCAAGGGATGGGGGGCGACACAAGTTACTCTTCAGAAGTGTGTGCATTTATTTTGCCAACCTGCATTTAAAAAAGTAAAAACGGCCAACATATTCAGTGCAACCACTCATCCCCCTAATTCCGACTTGGTTGGCCGGCAAAGTGCATGGGATCCGAGAGCTCTGCAGATTGATGGGCTGGCAATCTTGCAGTGGGGTAACCCACTGATCAGGGACATACTCCCAGGACGAGGTTCCCAAGTAAGCATATAAAATGCTTAGGATTTGTCCATCCCTATAGATAAGTTGCGTACCAGACAATTTTAAGGCAAATACCCCAACAAAAATAGGAACCGACAGATAGGAGTCCTCGCCTCAAGCTTCCTCGTACACAGCTCATATGTTTGAAGTGGTACCAGAAGAACAGTATAGAAACCACATTATAACATATTACTTTGTATGAACAGTTTGGTTGAGCCGGCATGGATTACAAAAAAGGCAATTTTGCAGTCATCCTCCTTGTGGGGAGTGAAGGGTGTGGGGGCGGGGCAAAGCATGTATCCATGATACACAATATAAAATATGAGCCAAGCAAAGTTGCTAAAGCAAATACTTTTGTTTACATTACAGTGCACCATCAAAGCAGGACATCTTCCTCACCCATTCAGCAGCCGACAGCACAAAAGGTCCACACCAAACTGCCACGACTAACCCGGAAGAGTAACCAGGAACACATTAGGTACAACCAACCATATACCACCAAACCCACAGGGGAAGTCTGCCTCCAGACCTGGAGGTCAGGTAAGATTGGCCGACAGAACCACAATCAAGAACATTGGTAGATACCATTGAGTGGCAACCAAAGACCCACGCCACAGGCATCGCCAAAATGACTTACTAACCCATTTTCCTCCTTCCTGCTCCTCCAACATAACCAACGCCACTACAAATGACCAGGGCCTAGTCACACTACACAAACATCGAGAATTAATAGAATGTTTGCAACCTACCAACTCAGATTCTGGAAACACCAGAACACACCCCTGCACAGACCATAAATCCATCAACACTACACATTCATACACCTAACTGCCAACAGGACGATGGAACCCTTATGGCTACAACTAAACAGTGTAAAACACCAACCCCACCATCACACGACACAAACACTAGCACACATCGAGGCACTGAGTCCTACCCATACGGTTACAACACACAGGGCCTCCCAAACCAACTCCCACACGCAAGAAAACGCAGACGCTAGTTCCTCCTGGTTCTGAACCTATCATATCCCCACTAATATACCCAGCTAACGTCTTGCAGAGCTACGCGAGTGCCTGGAGACTGCCCTTGGGTGGTAGCTGCGCGTGGGATTAACATAACCTAACACCTACAGGGAGCAAGTAGAGGTAATAGGTTCATGAAAAGCTTGCCTACGTGCAGCATGGATGCCCAACTCAAGGGCTTGAGAGCCAAAAACCTGGAACTTTCAGGCTATCTCTGGATATTCATGAGAAATGTGCACGTTTTAGAATTACATGTCCATTGATCTCATGAATGGACATGGATTTTTCTGGAAGCCTCAGATTTATGGCCACGATGCCTAGAGCTCGACACCCCTGACCAACAACCTCCGACAGCAACAGCCAAGTCAAAGGACTGACTCGATAAATACTCTAGTTTGGAAAAGCAGTATGCACAGGACATGAAGGAATGTCATGTTTAATTAACCCTCGCTGGGAGGCGCTAATCAATGGTCTGCTTCCAATTGTACTAACAAACCAGCACATGACTATTCAAGCAAACTCCAGGAGTACATGCATTCAGCAAGCAGGGCTGGATTGTGTTTATCATAAACACCAGTGACTTTGACAAGCCGTGCAAAGTTACCGTTCATCATCCAAGGACAATCTTATCTGTTCACGTGCAGCACATTGGCTTTCAGGAACATTTCTGCAATTCTTGACCTTTGTACGAGGCATACTGTGCGCCTTTCAACAAAATTAACCCCTTACTGCATGAAAACCTCTGCAAAAGTAAACACTGCCAATTAAGGCTTTTATGAATTAGAAGCAATTGGAAGGTTTTCCAATTGTATGAAAAAAAACATTCAGATCACTTTTCAAAGATTAAGAAACGAATATGTGGAGGGAATTAGTCAAGACCCTCCCGTTTTGTTAGCATATCTTAGAAACTGTTTTTTCTTTTTAAAAAAAAAAACATACCATGCCCAACCACGAAAAACGATTAACCAATGAGAATTTCACAAACGGGAAACACATTTTTAATGCGTTTATTTCATTTTCAAATTAGAACAGTCATTTAATTCTTAATTACAGAATAGAGAAACATAGGAACAAACTTACATTGTAAGTAACCTGCATCATCATTGCCCCGCATATTGCGCAAACACATCCCAAAGCTCATCAATAATTCAAAGCTCAACTTTCTGTATACTCTGATACACACAACCCTTAATGGATATTTGTCATGTTATCCAGGGTAGGTATGAGGGTCATTTGCGATGTACCGCCTGTAATAGTTGTACAATTAGCTTAAAAAACACTTCCAAAATGGCTTTATTCTGGGGCAACTCCAAAGCACACTTCCCATCGTGCCGAGCTGACATCTTCTCCAGTATAGTAGGTGATCTGCTAGTTTCATTATGCATAGCCTAGTGGTGGCATAGCATAGTCGTTGAAGCAGTTTAAATTCTATTTCAACATTCAGTGATTTCCCTTTAAGTCAAAGCCTGCGTACAAATCTTTGCAGCCAATGTCTCTTCCTAGGTCAGCCGACCATAATGTAGATAGCATTAGATTTCTATGAATATGGTTCGGTGTACACGATAAATACACATTCCCAAGTCCAGGATAGCATTGTACATTGCGTACAATTTCATTTTCGCATGAAGAGGGAAGTACCTAATTGCCCTGTGAGTTAGACATTGACCATCCGTAGGCAGCATGGTCTTTAATCTCATGGAATGGCTTGGAAATCATCTGCAGATCACTTTGCGATCTGTGTGCAGTCTGCAATCATTGTACACACACACTGTAAGCACCAGCTAGGTTTTAATAAGTATTGCATTAACGCTAAACCATGATGAGATGCTCATAGCATCTACCCCAGCACTTTCTTCATGCAAAGTTCAGCGTCGTCCCCCCCACCCCACATGATTGGGTGTTTCATGATGCATTTAGGGTTAAGTTTCAGTATCTCTAGGTTTGAGCAGGTGGAACAGACTTCTTGGCGGTAAACCAGCTGGTGGGATTGTCTGCATTGAGCCATCTTTTAGTTCAGCATAGCTGCGCTATTGCGAAGTATGCCACCCAATTTGGGAGGGGTAGTCCTCACAGTCTCCCTCAGTAGCTTGCAATGCTACTCGGGACAGTCTAGGTTTCAGTTTTCATATGAATCTAGCCAGTTGAGAATATAGTCAAACATATAGGAAGGGAGGGATCAAAGATCTGGGCTAGGGAAAGTATTTGCGGCAACATGCTCACTTATTGCATGCATACGACCAGACAATGAAAAGGGAACATTAGATCTTTCTAGGTAGAACTCCATTTTGTTCAGGATGGAAAATTCTCCAGTTAGGTACGTGTAGTGTGGGCTCGCCCTTATTCCCAGATACTGGATAGACTTTGTTTGCAATGGAAAGGGAGATTCCACCAGGGTCCCAAGGAGAATTACTTGGAGGGGCATGATGTCACATTTGTTGAAGTTTCTTCTATCCGGCAATAGTTCTGAATTCACAGAGTATTTCAAGGGTGCAAGGGGAGGGAATGTCGACAATGTCTTAACAGGGTGCCTTCATTTGAATATAGTGAAATACGATGTTCTGTATTGCTCCTCTTGAGGCCCTGTAAACCCTCATGCACTCTGATGTTGAAGGCCATTGGTTCGATCGCCAGGGCGTAAAGCAACAGTAACGGTCATCCCTGGCATGTGGCATGTACTGGTGTGTAGCTGTAGAAAGGAAAGGGTCCCTGATGCAGACACTTGAGCGTGTACGCAGCTTACCACCGGCTCTGAATGAAAGCTTGTTCATGTGTATAATGCCCCAGGTGCAAGCAACACAAATGATTGCTACACATGCTAATGACACTAGTATGTTTTGATGCTATTGTCTTTCAGGAAGGGTTACAAGGAGTAGTGGCCAATACAACTGATTCTTAATTTAAGAACTCACAGGATCCTTGCAACACTGGTTATCAGTTAGAAAAGTGGACATACAGTCGTAGGAAAGTATTACCAATGAAACACAGTAAAGTGCAACTCTGGCCTGTGAGCCTGAAGTTTTTAGAGAGCCAATAGTGGGATGAAGGGGCTCCTCAGACTGGTCTTCGGCCATATTAGAAGACCCAGAAGGGGGCATCACAGTATTCTCCAGAGTTGGTATTTGGGGTGGATCTCCACTCTTCGGCCAGATTGAAGAGGTGGAAAAGCGATAATAGAGTAGAGGACATGCATACCAACTTCAAAACAGAGGAACAATGCGGGACAAGAATTTCGATGTTCAGAATCAAAGAGGTCCACATGGGGCAGAGCACATACATTTAGTTATTCCAAGTCGACTTTGGTAGATTTAATGGTTTCCCAAACAGAGAATACTAGTATGACAGGAAGTCAGCCTATGGGGAACTGGTGAGGTTATACCATTCTCCGACAGCTGAATCACACCAGTTTGGCCTGCTCAGAGGCTCCCTGCTCTGTATTTAGGTAATTAAGGTCGACAACAGTGTATTTGAGCGATAGTTGCTTTGCATGTTTTTTGGTAGCATTACTGGGTGTGGGAGGTGGCTGGTTTTTGATCTTTTGCCTTTTTTTCCAACATCACATTTTATTGGTATATAACATTAACAGTTGGGTAGAGTCAAAACCCAACTGATCAGGGTGAATGAGCTCAGGGAGGACACTGCCCAGTTTGGTTGCCAGGACCTTCGAGAATATCCTTGCATCGTTTTTCATTAGTGTTATGGGCCGTAGGATGCACAGTTCTCTGGTTCTTTGTCTGGTTTGGGGATGAGGACTGAGGGTATCCTCTATCGATGAGGTAATGCACCCTGTGGTTAAGGAGTCAAATGCCTAACTATCTTCTGGAAGATGCGAGTGTAGACCTTATAGAACCTCACAGAGATCTGGAGCTGGGGCTGTGCTCTTGAAGGTTTTTATGGCTGTTAGTACTTCTGGATTTATAGGAAGTTCTAGGGAGTCTGGCTGCTTTAGCTTAGGGTGGCCCAGATGGTAGTTAGGTAACCATCTTGCACACAGTCCCCAATTGGGTTGCCCGCCATTACTCCCTATGATGGGTTATCATAGCCTCCCTTTTGTCCTCTGAGCAAAGTAGTGTCCCATCTGCGGCCCTCAATGTGGGGATATTATTTCGGGTATGGAGCTTCTTTAGTTTATACACCAGCAGTCTGTTCGCTTTTTAACCATTTATGTAATGGAACTGTTTTGTGTATGCAAGTACTTAGTCTGCGAGGTGCATTTCTAGGGCAGATTTTGCCTTTAAGTTCTCTTCCTGTTTTCACAGACTGGTTCAGTTTGTGTGTCAGTTTGTGTGTCCCTTCCAGTGCTGCTACCCTTTCCTCCAGTTTAGTTTGCTGCAGCTTGCCTAACCTTTTCTGTGCTGCGATGCATCCCATTAGTACTCGCCAGATCACCGGCTTCATGGCATTCCACACTACCGTCTATGTGCACCCCACTGAGGACTTTTGACAGATTGAAAGTGTTCTCTTTGATTACCTCGCCCTGCAGTAGTGAGTCCTGCATTTTCCAGTGCCATTGTGGTGGTTTCGGGAGGCTGCATACCCCGACTTGAGCCCTCATTGGTGTGTGGTCAGAGATCACCCTCGGGTGTATATGAGTTTCCTTCAAGCATGGGAGCATCTCACTGGACATTAAAATTAAGTCTATTCTGGAGAACCCTTTGTGAACATGGGAGTAAAATGTGTAATCTCATGTCCCCTGATTGGAAAGCAGCCAGGCATCAACTGTTCCCGTTTCCCTTAGAAATTCAGCCAACCCTATTGCCTGTGCAAAGTCCCCTCTAGATGGTGGCAAAGTCTCGTCAGTGTTTGGGTCAGGGACTAGGTTGAAATCTCCCCCTTTGAGAAGGCGGCCTTCCGCAAATGTGAGAATGTTCAGAAGGATAGTGCAGAGGAATCTGTCTTGGGTGCTATTTGGGCAGTAAATAGAGGTGAAAGCCAGGATTTGTTCTAATAGGTACCCCTTAACTAATAGGGGTCCCCCCCATTGGGTCTCGCTTGACTGTGATCCGGGTTAGTGGTACTTCCCGGGTGAAGAGCAGCACCACTCCCCTCCTTCCCTGAAATAGTGAAATAAGACGTATTGAACCGCTTAAATTGAACACAATTTCTGTCCTCGGCCAGGAAGCGTTTCCTGCAAGCAGGATAGCCTATGGACTGATTTCAGCTTCCCTGGGAAGTAAAGCCCCTGTACATTCTGGGTTACGATACAGAGTTCCCTAGTTGAGTCCACCATTACATTAGTTACCTTTTGCTCATGCTACCCCAGCATCTAGCTTCCGCCCCTGTCCCATAGATGGGAGATCAGAAGCCTCATCCTTCTCCAAGATTGTTGCCTCAAGGGGTCAGTGCCTTGACCCAGTACCAAACTTATTTCCTCCCCAAATGGTAGAACTCCAATCTGCCCCCCCCAATACCCAAAGTCAAGTCCTTAAGACCGGCCCTCAACTCTCGGGGCAACCGGTTCAAGGCCTGACGAACAAGCCCCAATACGGGCAACCAGTTCCCATTGCTAAATGCCTGAAAACCCCTTCACCTGACGGTTGCTCCCCTGGGATCGTTTCTGCAGTTCAGCTCCTAGCAGTTCATATAGTTCTGCCTACACATCACCAGCGTGGCTGTTCCTTTATGATATGTATGGGCCTTAACCACTTTCCAGAGGTTCCGCCAACTCCTTGCAGGTTGCATTTTGCAGTCCTTCCGTGAGTGGTGTCTGAAGCAGTTGGTTAAGTTCAACATGGCTGGGCCCATCTCTGCCAGTGGATTGTCCCTAGTCAAGTCTGGCCAGCCTTTTTACTTCCTTGTGGTGGGCCTTTAATCCTTCTGTTAGATCGCGTCCATGCCTGTGCAAGCGGCGCCAAGTCCTCTTAATCCTCATTTGCTCCACCCAGGTGTAATACATTCTCTGCTTCTGTCATTGTTCGGATGTGCCACTGCTTCCCAGCTAGGATAAACAGTAGTGCTGTGGGAAAACCGCAGCGATACAGAACTTTGTCCCTTAACCATTCTGTAAGTGGTTTCAAGGACTTTTTAGAGTGGCGTAACTGCTGCAAGGTCCCGATACAGAGAGATCAATCTGTCCCGGAATTGTATACGTGCAGAGCTTCTGGCCTCCTGCACGATTTCTTCTTTAACCCTATGAAATGGACCCTCACCAGGGGGTTGCTGGTGTGGGTGGGGTCTGCCTTAACCTGGTACTGTTTACTCTATCCAAGTGGGGCACTATCTGGCAAAGTCAGAATGAACTGAAAGGTCTTTAGCAAAGTCCACCAATTCCACATCCGTGACAGAGGTTGGGACCCCCACTTAGACCAATGTTGTTGCGGCGTGAGCTGTTTCCCGAGTCTCCTTGCTTAGTTTCCAGGGCTTCACATCTGGCCTCTAAAGCAGCAATCCTATCCAATACCTCCCCAATCTCATAGGACTGCTCACATACCCTTGTTTCCCTCTATGCTGTTCCGCTTTCCACCTCATCCATACGTTAGTCCAGGCCAGAGATTCTTTTGATGAGCTCATCAGTTCCCTTATGATACTCAGTCATGGCTGTCAGAAGCTCCTGTAGATCTGACTTGGTCACCCCTTGGGCTGGCAGCAGCGGGTGTGGGGGCACATTGCGGGGGATCTCTGAATCCTTTCCCTGCGTCATTGCTTCAGTGTGCTCACCCTTCCTTCCTTGTTCACTTCCAAAATAGAAGTCCAGCAGAGCAGATGAGACATTTGGAAAAATCCAAGTTTGCTTTTGGGGTGGATACTGGACAAGCCGCATGAAAGTGTACCTTCTTATAGCTTGGAGAAATGCTAGAATCTGCCAAAAGTGATTGCAAGAGCCCCAAAGGTTTCTGTTTAAGCTAGCACCAGTATCAGTTTCCTTAGTTGTCTCAAAAGAAAATCCAGCGAAAACACAATTACTAGGTGCCTATTTGTCACTGTTTGTGGTTGAAACTAACTTGTTTGCCTCAACTTCACCATTGAGCGGTGCATTGACCCGATCTAGCTCCACCTCACCCGACAAAACCTTGGTTTCTTCTCCAGAGGCACATCATATGGTACATATACATAGTGGAAGAAGGAAGCCTGAAATACAGCAATCATTTGTGTGCATTATGATAACCAGTTAGGTTATGAACACTTTCTGGTAGCACTGCTACTTTTTTGGTTACTTTACTTTTTGTATATGCTGTTATTGGTATGCATTGTGCTCTTTCAGTTGTGTGCAGTAGTACATTTGTGTAGTGAGGGAATCGTAGCTACTTCTCGCATGTAGAACAGTCCACAAAACTGTTAAAGGAAAGCATGCATCCTTTCACTATGGGAAGAATTTGGATATTGCACCTCCATGATGCATGCTGCGCACACAGCTTACGTTTGTACATGAGTTCAGTCATGTAATAGAAAGAAGTGTAATTCAATACTGTTTATAGCAATGCCTTGTCTAATGGCCTACATATGTAATGATCGTTCTCCCCATGATCTGATAGTTCTCTGCCAACATTACAATGACAATCCCTTCTTGAGGCTTTTCATGACAACTAAATGCACATGTGATATCAGTGATGTCATCAAGGACATTTGTGATGTCATCTTTGATTTCATGGGTGTTAGCCCTTGCAGTGCACAGTGGGTCCGTGCAGTGCACAGTGGTAGTGTGAGTTATGGTTGCGTACCTTACCATAACTGGCAAATTTCTGGGGTTTTTAGGTTTTACCTGTAACTATAATGTCCCTGTAGCAACATTTTTTCCATTGAATTTTAGGTTTTTTAGTAGTGCAACTTAACCACAACGTCCCTTTAACAACATTTTTTGTTTGTGAATTTCATTGGTTTTTAGTAGGGCACTTTAGGTGTAACAGTGCTTTAGGGTATTTTTTTCAGTAAAGGGAAAAGGTTTTTACTAACATATATAGACTTCACCTGGTTGATGTATGTTAAATTACCCGGTAAGTATCCGTAGGACTCCATTAGTGTCCACATAGCTGCATCTTCAAATGTACTTTAAAGTAGTTGTGGAATCACACGCATTTACGTTCCACACCTAGACCCATGCAGAGATCATGCACTGTATGCTGATAAAACCGCCCCGGTCCCCAGCCCTATGTCTTCATGCAGTAGGCTACCACATTTAAAGTATTGCTGTCCACTTCGTGGGAGGCTCTGCAAACTTCGCAATGTGAGGCTAAAGTACTAACTGTATAACGGCCATTGGTAAACAAAGAACAGCAACCTGCACTGTGACGTGGGTGTATTAAATGTGGCATTACTTAGATTCATCTGCCACTTCCCTTTCCATGACCCGTGAAACTGATACTGCTCAGTGTACACACAATGTAACGGAAAGGCTGAACCGGTCACGTTATACAGTTGAAGAAAACATGTAACTGCAATTGGGACAGTTTGTAGTAAGGCTGCAAAATTGCAAAGCTGGTGCACCTTCCGCACTCTCATACTATTGCATGTAAAGGCAAGTAACGAAACAGCAGAGTATGCAGAGCGCAAAAAATCTTACTGGTGGTTAGAAACATGCTGTATGTGCATGGTTTGCACAGAATAAATGGCTTTGTGGCATATGTAACGAAGCTATGGTTGGCGTTGTTGTAAACCTTCTTGTATTCCACAATGTATGTATATCTGTGAATGGTACCGCCAACAGTAATGGCGTAACAAAGTTTTTGTACTGCATGTGACGACAACTCAAAATGAAGGACAAAGCAGCAGTGGGCCGGCTACCTCCTTTCAAATAATGACGTTGGGTACTTTCATGTACAGCATTTGCCACATATGCTACGGCCAACAAGAGGGGCACTCCTGTAGGGCAGCAGAGCTGTAAAACAACCTTTCCAAAACATATGCTGTGCTACAGACCCTTAGCCAGCAAAGGGCATTCTATTGTACACATAGTGCAATGCTCTACTGTGCACAGGGAAGGTACTTGAAAGGGCATTGCAACAGTCGTTAAATGACCATTACAATAAGTGCCACCTATATGGGTGATGGCCACCCAATAATTCCATCTCCTGGCAGGCACCCTAGAGTATCTAGGCAGGTGCTGCCCCTTCTGTATCAGACCTTTCTTGGCTTTCCTTCTGTGGCATGTGTGAGAACACGATAATAATGATGCACTGCGGAACGAAAAAAGGTAAAGAAAGCACCTTTCACAGATTAACGGAAATTGCCATAGCAAGCATGTAGGGCGGAGGAGTGGTATTGTGGAGAACACTGTAGTGCAGTCGGCTGGAAAGGAGTGCGCTGTACAAAGAGGTTTCCTTACATGTTGCAGAGCGTTTTGAAGACAGTCATAACACTTACAAGAAAATATCACTACTTGCAAGAAAGGCACCAAGCCAATTTAGATGGGGTGTGCAGAAATCGATAGCTGGCACAGTAAGATTAACGTTATAGGTAAGGAAAAGTATTTGTGCTGTGAAACGTCAATGCCATGGGTGCATGACAAAGAACTGCACAAATACACTTCATTACAATGTACCGCGCCGTCTCAATTGATGGACCAAATAGAAAATGATGCTGCCACGTCCGTAGCTGCATAGTGGGATAGAAATGTATGCAAGAGATCAGAAAGAAACGCATGAACTGGGCAAGTGCCTCCTTCCTCACAAACGGCACTGAAACTCGTGTAACATGATGTTCAATGTTCCCTGGACAAACAACAATGTTGTCAAGATTGCGTATCTCTCACACACACACAAACCAAAGTCAGGCACTTCATTGTACCTAGACCATAACACTACACACGTACATCATAGATTGGTAAATGAGTAGCGATTGAAGTGTTCTGCATTCACTTACACTGAATGTATGTCGGCATACCCTATAATCTGCACGCTGTGCCGCGTAAAACACACCCATAACGGCACCCTCTGCATTTCTGTGAAAAATACAGTGTAGCTCCGTCGGTCCATTCACACCACACCCACAAGCTTCATTGCCCAATCCCGTAGCCTCTCCAGGCCCATTTCTGTGGGTGTCATCTATGATACGATATATTTTATTTATATTGCGTTCATACACTGGTGTTTCAGAGCGCGACAAGGCAAGGGAGGGGAACAGGGGAGAACAAAACAACAATCTTACTAGGCCCAGTGACATTGAGAACGTGCAAGTGCATGGGAGAGGGGGAGGGCAAAAGTGCATGGAAGGGAGGGAGAAAGTGGAATGTGCAGCGCAAAGGAGAAACAGGATAAATAATAAAATCAGCACAAAGTGGTAGTGCAGCCAAGTGACAAGTTCTAGGTTTAAGGCAGCAGATAAGGTGGGTCTGATAAGTGCAAGAGGGGGAAAAAAGGGGGGCTGTATGGGTACAGATATAAACCCCAGAGCAAGAGGTGGCAGGGTGAGCAGGAACCTGGGACCAGAGCACAGAGGGTGTCCCGATGCAAGGTGCCAAGAGAAAACAGCAGGGGGAAGGGGGACGAAGGCAGAAGCAAAGAGTAAGGTCTTCAGGTGCTTCCGGAACCCGAGATGTTTTTAGAGTGGCAGGAAGGCTGTTCCAGAGAGAGGCCCCAGCCAAAAACAGATCTACCCCCAGCTCGTTTCTTAGAAAAACGACTGACCCTGAGGGAGTTAGAGGAGGAGAAGCGAAAAGCTCGAGAGGGGAGGTATTTACGGAGAGTAGCTGAAGATATTTTGGACCCAGGCCCCAGAAAGCCTTGTGGACAATGCAGAGGGTTTTAAATGTAATCCTTGCATCCACTGGGAGCCATTGGAGAGATTTCAGAGCTGGAGAGATACAATCCCAGGGCTTGAGGCCAAGGACAAGTCTTGCAGTTCTGTTCTGGATTAGTTGCAGAGGGCGGAGAGAAGAGGCAGGTAGATTTAGAAAGTGGCGTTACAATAATCCAACCTAGAGAGAGAACCAGGGCTTGGGAGACAGTGAGCTTCTGGGCAGAGAAGGAAAGTGTAGAATCAAAGATGACCCTGAGTTTCTTAGCCTTGCAGGTGGGGGTAGGAGGAGAGCCAAGGGAGGCCGACCAGACAGTGAGGGGAAAGGATGGAGAAGGTGTCCCGATGAGGAGGATTTCAGTCTTGCTGGCATCCAGACAGAGATAGTTAGCGGAACAACAATCTTGAATGGCAGTAAGGCAATCAGATGAGAGAAGGAAAGGAGGTGGCTGAGGGTAGCCTGAAGATGAGTTGCGTATCGTCAGCGTAGCATTGGAAATTTGAACAGAAAATGGCAATGCAGTGGGGGGTACATGTACTACATGCCACCCTGCAACTATCGCAATATTTGCAGACTTTGTGCCGCACGTGCGTGGGGGAATAACTTTGTACCAGGGGAGCGCACATCATTGGTTGTGGGGGCTTTTAAAAGAACCTTTTTTTAGTTTTATTTTTTTTAAAGGTGCTTCCCTAGAAACACTCTTTGCAGTTTTCATATGTGAACGTGCGTTTTGAACTTCAGCTCACATTCTTACAGTAGGGTCTTTGTTACGCTCACCTGGTCTCCATGGGGGCGTTGGGGCACGGTTGGAGCCCTCCGTTGACCTGACTCCTCGGAATAGTCTTTCCCTCCCGATTGCTGCCAGACCTGCTGCTCGAGATACTGGTGTTGCCTCCGAATAAAGATGAGGCAATGAAAATGAAGTAGGGGTGTTGTGACCGCCCTCGACCCTTCCGTGCCAAAATGCAGTCTGCAAGAGTCTTCCCATACGAGCTCAGCTGTTTTGTAATGTTGAGCTATCCGTCCCGCTTCTCCTAGCAGGGGCACATAGAACGGATAGAGTTACTTCACTGGCCCATGGGAGTGTTGATCCAGACCAGCTGCGACCAATCCACTTGGAAGGCACGTCTTTGCTTATGACTATTGTTCAATTATACTGTATATTGTCCAATAATAATTCTTGCGATGTCTCATTCCGTCCTCATAGGTATGAAGAAGTAAGTCGGAGCCGAGGAGGATCTGGGGTACCCCTTGAGACTGATGGAGCTTCAAATATGGAGGGTAAATTGGTCTTTATAAGGAAACCTCAGTCCCTTGTATGGCACGGCCAAGTGTTTTTTTATTCGTGTTGCGTCTTTATTTCCTTGCATGAGCAGGCCGATGGCGAAGAATGGCGTCCGGATGCTTGGTGAAGATCCGCGGTTGCAGAATGAAGATACTGCAAAGGAAATGGAGAGAAGTGGATCTCCGGATAGTTGGGCACCCAGATCAGGTAAGATGAAGGCTCTGACTCCGGCAGTGAGGGGATGCAGGTAAGATGTGCGCACATCGATGTAGCAGCTGGCAGCAGGTAAGAAGCGTCCACAGTGCTGTAGTAGCTGGGTTCAGGTAAGAGGCACATCCAGAGATGTCTTCGGGATTGGAGCTGTAGGAATCCAGGTAAGCACAGCGGAGAGCGTTACACTGCTGAAAGCAGAATAACACGAAGTGAAGGCACGTGGATGGGTCAGCCTTATATAGGCTGGCTCTAGCTCCTCCCTTTAGCACCGCCTACCGACTGCACCTTGCCCTTCCCAGGGACTTTGGCACGTGCCTTCCAATGTTCTATGGCCAAGCCCCGCCCTGCTGCACATGCCCTTGGCACAGTTTGCAAGGCACACTTTTACATGAGCCTGGCGCCAGAGGCGCATTTGGACCCTGGGGATAAGGAAGGACTGGCCCCTTGTCCAGTGGCCATGACAGCACTCCCCCGCAAGGCCCCTCTCAGGGGCGTTTCTCTCCCCAGTCCAGGCTTGGTGGGATTGTTACAATGAAACCGCTTGATAAGTCAAGGTGCATGGACAAGTTCCACAGGCTCCCAAGTGTGATCTTGAGGTCCATAACCCTCCCATTCGATTAGGTAGTACAGTTTTGACCATACCATTTCAGAGTCTAGGATGTCCTTAACCTCGTACTCAGGTTCTCCTTGGATAATCTCGGGTTCCGGTGGTCTTTTGATCCTAGTCTCAGGCTTTAAGAGGGCAACATGAAATACTGGATGAATCTGTATATTGTCGGGGAGATCTAGTTTCACTGCAGCTGGGTTAATGGCTTTGATGGAATAGGGCCCAAGATACCTGGGACGGAAGACCCAAGGCCCTTTTAGTGGTATGTTTCTGGCAGCCAACCATACTTTATCTCTGATTTGGTAATGTGGAGCTTCCCTTCTATGCCTGTCAGCAAACTTCTTTTGTTGTTCTTTGGCCTTAGTTAAGCTCTTGGTTGCTTCCACAAGGGTTTGGGTAATGGTCTTATGTAGGGAGGTGATTGCCGGCATTTTTAACTCATCAAGTGGTTCAAAGGAAGATGTCAGAGGGTGCCGACAATTCATCACATAGAATGGGTCTGCCCTGTGCTTGTATGGATAGAGTTATTTTAAGCAAATTCAGTTAACCAAAGAACATCCTTCTAGGATCCTTCAGTCTGTTGCAGTATGCATCTCAGGTATTGTTCTAGTGTCTGATTAGTTATTTCAGTTTGACCATCGGTCTGGGGATGGTGACTGATAGAGGGGCGAAGATCAATTTGGCCCATCTTGCAACAACTCCTCCAGAAGGCTGAGAAATTGTGTCCCCCGATCAGAAATCAGTACCAAAGGGAAGCCATGTAATTGGACTACTTGCTGTAGGAATACGGTGGCCAGAGTTCCAGCAGTAGGAGTACTTTTAGTGGAATAAAGTGTGCCATTTTGGAGAATAAATCCACCACCACTAGAATTGTGTTGAAGCCGTCGCAGGGAGCCAGGTCTGTAATGAAGTCCATGGATAATGTATGCCAAGGGACCAGTGGTATGTTTAGAGGACGCAATAATCCTGCCGGGCTGGGTTTTTGAGATTTCTGCTGTGCACAATCTCCACAGGTTGCAACAAATTGGGCCACATCCTTTCTCCAAGTTGGCCACCAATAATTCTTCCTGATCTTGGCTTGTGTTTTAGTAATCCCGGGGTGTCCCTCCATTAATGATTCGTGGTAGTTGGCTATAATCTGGTCTTGAGTTTCTTTATCCTCAACGTATAGTCTCCCCTGAAAATAGGGTAAATTGTCCGCGACGGAGTACTGTTCCCCCTTGTTCAACCATTCTTGTTGGACGGCTTGATCCATTTGAGATTGGAGGTCAACCTTCAATTCTTCCCAACAGGCGGTTACTGCGATCTGGTTCTGAATCCGTTCCTCCGGAATAATGGGTACTGGTTCTGATGGTATAAATGCATCTTCATTATCACCCATTTATGACAGAGCGTCAGCTTTTCCGTTACAAACCCCTGGTCGATATGCAATTATGAAATCATACTCTGCGAAGAGCGCCCAGCGAAGCAGACGAGAAGATTGGGCCTTGGCGGTTTTTAAAAATACTACAAATTACGATGATCCGTGAAAACGGTGACAGTGTGCCTAGCCCCCAGGAGGTAGCGTCTCCAGTTTGTAAGGGCTCCTTTGATCACCAACAGTTTTGTCGGTTATGGCATAGTTCTTTTCTGGTGCAGTAAACTTTCGGGACCAGAATGCTGTAGGATGCAACTGTCCTGTGTCTGGGTCTCTGTGATAACACCGCCCCCATGGCCACATTGGAGGAGTCGGTCTCAACCACGTAAGGCAGGTCGGATCGAGGATGCTGAAGAACAGGGGCTGAAGTGAAAGCAGATTTCAATTCCTGGAATGCCCCTTCAGCGTCGGGGGTCCAATAACACTTTGTTCTTCCTTAGTAAAGAGGTGATAGGGTGAACAATTTGAGAAAATCCTGGGATGAATCGCCAGTAGCAGTTGGCAAACCAGAGTACAATCTGCACTCCTTTGGTTGATGTCGGGGATGGCCATTGAAGAATAGCTTCCACTTTACGAGTGTCCATGTGTACCCCTCGTGGGGTAAGCATAAAGCCCAATAACTTCTTCCATGACGTGGAAAAAACATCTCTCCAGTTTGGCGAATAGCCGGTTCTTGGAGTTTTTCCAAGACTGCTCTTACATGGCCCACATGCTCCTCCTTGGATGCAGACTAGAAGAGGATATTGTCAATGTAAACAAGGACACAGACGTCCAGCAGTTCATGGAGTACGTCGTTCATAAAGAACTTGTATGTGGCTAGTGCATTGCATAGCCCAAAGGGCATGACTTGGTATTCGAAAAGCCTGTATTTAGTTCGGAATGCCGTCTTCCATTCGTCGCCTTTTTTCACTCTGACCAGATGGTAAGCTCCTCATAGATTTAACTTTGTATATATTTGAGCATTCTTTACTTGGTCGGATAGTTCAGGAATGAGTGGCAGAGGAAACCTATTCTTCACGGTAATCTGGTTTAACGCCCTACAACCTATACAGGTCCTGAGGTCTCCTTTCTTTGGCATGAAGGAGAGCTGAGGAGGCTGGAGTCGTGAATGGGCGGATGAACCCATTAGCTAGGTACTGATTAAGATGTTCTTAGATGCCGATTTTCTTGCTCAGTCAGGGCATAGATTCTGCTGCAGGGAGCTTGTGCTCCAGGGACCAGATCGATTTGGCAATCGCAAGTTCTGTGTGGTGGCAAGGTGTTGGCCTGTTCCTTTTGAAACACGTCCGTGAAATCTTGATATTTGGAAGGCAATGAACCCGACATTCCCAGGTTGGGTTTCTCCTTGTGTTGTAGTTTCCTCACATGCTTAACGTAGCAGCTCTTGGCACATTCTCGGGGGAAGGTTAGCTTTCTTGTGCGCCAGTCGATCCTTGGATTATGTGTTTCAAGCCATGGCATTCCTAGGATCATTTGGAACTGGGGCGCCCCTATGAGATCAAAAGAAATGCTTTCCCCGATGACCATCCGGACAGGTCAGCATTACCTCATTGTTGTGTTGAGTTACCGGCCCTGAAGACAGCTGCGAGCCATCCACGGCAGTGACGTTTTCCGAGTATGGTTTTTGCTGAAGTGGTAGGCCAATTTGCGCAGCCAATCCCTGATCGCACACTATCAATGTAGGCTTCTAGAGCATGTACTCTTGATGGTCGATGGTGATGGGCTATTAATACCGGAATGACCAGGTGTGAGGTTGTTACAACTTTCTTGATTTTGCTCGACAAGTGGACCCCTAAACTTGCCGGGCATCCGAGTTTTCCGGTTCTGTTCCTTGTCTTAGTTGTCATTGTCCGTGGCACCTATCACCTTCTTGGGGGGGGTTTGTAGGGCAGTCTCTTAAGAAATGTCCAGCCTTTCCATAATATAGGCAAAGCCATTGTTCCCTCCTTTTTTCTCTTTCAGCCTTAGAAATGGCAGCTGGTAATCCCTATAGTTGCATAGGTTCAGGGGTTTCATGACCCCTGGATTGAGTGTCCAGAAGCCTTATGTAAACTGATCTCCCTTCCGCCCTTGTGCAGTCAATTTTTCGGTCTTGTAATCAGTGGTCCAATTGCACAGTTAGATTGATATAGTCTGCACAGCATTCGGGTGGATTGACAACTTGAGCTAATACATCTTTTAGCTCACCATGAAGTCCCCGGTAAAAGCGGGTGGTCCGTTTCTCCTCTGGCCAGTTGGCCTGTGCTACGAGGTGGTTGAAGGTGGCAATACAAGTCAACAAGTCGTGGTTCCCTTGCCTAAGGGATAGTAGTTTGTTGTCTAACGCTTGTCCTTGGGTGTGTCTAGCGAACAGTTTTTCCAATTCTCGTTGGAATTCTGCAAAGTTCTGCAGTATTGGATCATCCTGGGTAACTAATAGCATAGACCAATCAGCTGCACAGCCTCCCAAGTAAGAAAACACAAAGGCCACCCTTGCACAGTCGTTAGGGAAGGCTCTTGGGTGGCACAAAAAGTGGAGGCAGCACTGGTTCATGAACCCAGCGTACTTGTTCGGGTCCCCATAGAAGCGTTCGGGTGGGGCAAGTGGAACTGCCCCTGGGAGTACCACCTGCACTGGTGGTGAGGGCTGCGGTAAAGGAGTTGGTGTAACCCCGGGTAACTGGACCTGCGTGTGCCTGAAGCACTTACCTTGACAGATCATCAGTTCGTTCTCAGACTATAATAAGGTCTCTCCTCAGGGAATTAGTCTCTTGTCGTGAGGCATGCACCTCAGCTCGCAGCTCCCCCAATAGTTGGGCTAACCGGTCAGTTTCAGAAGTTTCCATAACGCCCAGGCAGAGATTTGGAGAGGCTTCGCGTTCAGTTACGCTGACCTGGTCTCCACAGGGGCGTTGGGGCACGGTTGGAGTCCTCCCTTGACCTAGCTCCTCGGAATCATCTTCCCCTCCCGATTGCTGCCGGACCTGCTGCTCGAGATACTGGGCACCCGCATCAGGTAAGATGAAGGCTCTGACTCCGACAGTGAGGGGATGCAGGTAAGATGTGCGCACAGCGATGTAGTGGCTGGCAGCAGGTAAGTAGTGCTTCCAGGTATCTTCGGGAATGGAGCTGCAGCAATCCAGGTAAGCACAGCGGAGAGCGTTACGCTGCTGAAAGCAGAATAACGCGCAGCAAAGGCACGTGGATAGGTTGGCCTTATATAGGCTGGATCTAGCCCCGGCCCCTCCCTTTAGCCCTGCCTGACTACCTTGCCCTTCCCAAGGACTTTGGCACATGCCTTCTAATTTTGTTCTATGGCCACGCCCAGCCCTGCTGCACATGCCCTTGGCACTGAGTGTGCCAGGCACACTTATACATGAGCCTGGCGCCAGGACTGGGACCATTTGGACCCTGGGGATAAGGAAGGACTGCCCCTTGTCCAGTGGCAATGACAGCCTTCAGTGGTCTGTAGATTGTGCACAAACATTTCATTGCCACTGGCCAACAAAGACCTGCCATTTCCCTTGAAAAGGCGCATGTATCCGTCATGACCATTGTGAAGGGGTAGGGAATAGTTTACCTGTAACTCCATTTCTCCAGCATTGGTATCTTTCATGGATTCACATGCTCAGAATATTCCCAGTCGTCAGACTGGGACCCTTGGTACACATATATAGCCTTTTCCTATAGGAAAACTTCCGACACTTTTGTGTCCTATCTACGTCCTTTTAGGACCCGCCTACGCACGCTCGGTAGGCCGTCCCAGTATAAGAGGCCCGCCCCTGCGGCTCCCCTTCAGATTTCGGCCCCTCCAAAGTAGGAAGGGTTAAACTTATCAAGCAAATACATTGCATTCCGGGGAGGCTTGCGGGCGCATGTGAATCCATGAAAGATACCAATGCTGGAGAAATGGGAGTTACAGGTAAGAAACTATTCCCTTCTCCAGCATTGGATCTTACATGGATTCACATGCTTAGAATAGATTGTATTGCAGTAACACCTGAAACGGCAATGAGAATGTAATGTAATATACCCTCACCATAATACACAATGCATATGTACAGCAGGAATAAGTTTACTCATATAACCGTACCCACATAAAGTATACTGTCATCGAAAGGTAGAAAACAGACTCTCCACAGCGTGGAGCTTACCTTACTAAAACAGATGGCGCAGGACAGCTCTTCCCATCTGCACCTCGTCTGCAAGGCAGTAGTGGCGGGTAAATGTGTGGGGCACTGACCATGCCGCAGCCTGGCATGTCTGTTAGCGGAATTCTTGCCCATAATGCTGCTGAGGACGACGTTGATCTTGTAGAATGGGCTCTAGGATGCCCTTGCAGCAGCCTTCCGGCCTTGGAGTGGCAAAACGCAATCGATGAGACCCATCGAGCCAATCCTTGTTTAGAGATTGCTTTTCCCCTCGTCGACGGACCATATGCGATGAACAGTTGTCGAGTAGACCCGAGTTCCTGTGTACGATGTAGGTAAAATTTCAGAGCCCTCTTAACGTCCAAGGTATGAAGAGCTTTTTCTGCTGCCGATGATGGGGTCGCGAAGAAAGTAGGGAGAACAATGGACGAGTGTTTGTGATACACTGTCGGAACTTTTGGGACGAACGTAGGATTAGTTGCCAGGACCACCTTGTCCTTGAAGAATCTTAAGTATGGCGGGTCTACGACCAGCGCTTGCAGTTCCGAGATTCTCCTAGCTGATGTGATAGCAATTAAGAATGCCAACTTCCACGATATGAATTTCATGTCCGACGTGGCCATAGGCTCAAAGGGCGGTTTCATTAAGCCTGCCAACACTGTGTTGAGACTCCAAGTTGGAGGGAATCGTTTTACCGGGGGAAAAGTTCGAAATAAACCCCTCATGAAGTGTTTCACAAGTCTGTCGCTGAATAGAGGAGACGACTGTCTTCCTCGTGAACCTCGAGATGGCCGCCAGGTGCACCTTTATCGATGTGAAGGATAAGCCCCTTTCCGCCAAGAGAAGCAGGTAAGGTAGAACTTGTTCCGGCGTCACCGTCAACGGTTGTAGGCCTTGCTGTCCTCGACACCATTCACAGAACCTCCGCCACTTATAGGTGTAAGATTTGTTGGTAGAAGGGGCTCGAGCCACCTGCAGAATTTTTTGACAATCCTCCGAAACGTCTAAAGCACCGAACTCCGAAAAGTCAGGAGCCAGGCTGCAAGGTTGAGACTGTCCGGGTCGTGATGCCACACCGTGCCTTCGTCCCGGGATAGTAGGTTCGGGACTCTCGGAAACGCTATTGGATGTTCCAGCGACAGGTGAAGCAGGTCAGAGACCCACGGTTGCCGCGGCCAGTACGGTGCCACTAGAATTACCCGGCAACTGTATCTGCGTATCCACTGTACTGTCCTCCGTATGAGGGGGAATGGAGGAAAAGCATAAAGGAACATGTCCGTCCATGGGAAGGAGAATGCCTCCCCCCATGGAACCCTCCTGAGGCCATCTGCTTGCGAATTGCTCGCATTTCTTGTTGTCCTTGGTTGCGAAAGCGTCCAGAGGGGGGTGACCCCATTTCTCGAACACTTTCATCAGCTGAACTGTGTCCAGTTCCCATTCGTGTATCTGGGCCATGCTTCTGCTGAGGGAATCTGCTTGCGAATTCCTCACTCCCGGGAGATGGTGAGCCACGATGGAAATCTTGTGCTTTAATGCCCAATGCCATGTTTTCTGGGCCTCTATGGAAAGAGAACTTGATCGCGTCCCTCCTTGTTTTCCCAAATAAAACATGGCCGTCGTTTTGTCGGTCAGTACTCGTACTCGCGATCCCTTGATGTGTGGCAGGAATGCCTTCAGGGCCCATTGTACTGCTCTGAGCTCTAACACGTTTATGTGTAGGAGTGACTCCGTTGGAGACCAGCGACCTTGCGTTTGAAGAGTACCCATGTGAGCTCCCCATCCGGTTAGGGACTCATCCGTGACTATGGTTCGCTGAAACTCCAGTTCCTGTAGGGGTACACCGTTGTTCAGATTGTGGAAACTCTGCCACCACTGAAGGGTCCGAAGCAGCTTGTCGTCGTCGACGGTTATCTTGTCTGACCACGATCCTTGGGCCTGCGTCCATCGGTCCACGAGGAATTCCTGGACTGGCCTCATGAATAGGCGACAGTTTGCCACCAGATGGATGCAGGATGCCATGGCCCCTAGGACCGAAACTTATTTCCTCACCGAGAGCCTGGTGGTTTGTCGTAGTCGGCTCGCCAGCTGATTGAGTTTTGAGGTTCTGTCGAGAGAAGGCTTCACTAGCCCTAACTGGGTCGCGAACTGTGCCCCCAGGAACACCAACGTTCGATGGCCGCAGAGGATTTTTCGAAGTTTATGGCAAATCCCAGCTATTGTAGAAGCGGCATGGTGGCTTGCAAGCTTGTGTTGGTCGACGCTGGGGAGGATCCCCTTACCAGCCAGTCGTCGAGGTATGGGTATACGTGGTGGCCTTGCTTCCTTAGCCAGGCCGCTACTGGGGCCAGGCATTTTGTGAACGTTCTGGGGGAGGTCTTGAGCCCAAAGGGAAGAACCGTGAACTGGTAGTGAGTCCGCCCTATTACAAATCTCAGGAATTTCCTGTGTTTCCGACACATAGGAATATGGAAGTACGCGTCCTGTAAATCCAGGGACGCTAGAAAATCCCCTTCTTGAACGGCGCGGATCACTTCCTGCAACGTGAGCATTTTAAATTTTAGGCTCTTTAAAGACTTGTTGAGATCGCGTAAGTCTAAAATGGGACGCCATTTGCCGTTAGGCTTTTTTACGACGAAGTATCTTGAGTAGACTCCTTGACCTCTGTGATGTTGGAACTAATTCTATCACGCCCTTTGCTAACATGAGTGTTACCTCATGTTGCAATATCCTCAGATGGGAATGAGCGGTGAACGCAGGTGGAATGTGCGGAGGGCTGTGCTTGAATTGTAGAGAGTGCCCGTTCCTTATAGTGTCCAGCACCCATTGATCCGTCGACATATGCTGACACTCTTCCCCCCAGAAGGGTGTGTTGTCTGTCACTGCTGATCTTTATTTTGCTTGTCTCTCGACGACGACGGATAGGATGGTCTCTTCCTGGACGTCTGGAAGTTCCGGCGTCGGTTTGCAGTTTGGGAAGCACGCCTGTATCCCTGGGAGGGGTAAGCCGACCTGCCAAAGGATCCGTCTCCAGACGCAGAGAATCTGGAATTACCTGAAGCCCCTCTAAAGGGACGAAAAGACTTGTAGCTTCGACCACTCGAGGGCACCCAATGAACGTGCCGTGTCCGAGTCCTCTTTCATTCCCTTTAGGGCCTAGTCTACCTTCTCTCCGAATAGAATGTCTCCCTCAAAAGGCATATCTAATACTTTGTATTGTACCTCTGGTCTGAAGTAGGTACACTTAAGCCATGACTGTCATCGTAAAACGACCCCATTATTGACTTGCTTGAAGCCTGACTCAGCGAGGTCCACCGCGATGTTTATTGCGTGATTCGAGGCTTCCTCACCCTCTCGGACAAGTAACATTGCTGCCTTCCTATGCTCCTCCGGAAGATGATCCAGCAACGGCGCTAGCCTGTGCCACATCTCTCTGTCGTATCTGGCTACAATAGCCAGAGAGTTTGCGGCCTTTACTGTGGTTGCTCCCACGGATAGCACTTTTTTGCCAAAGGCATCCTGGCATCTTGCTTCGTTTTCAGGCGGAGTCGTGCACTTGTGCTGGGCCTTCGCCTTCCTCGCCGCTGCCGCCGACACCACCGATTCTGGCGTTGGTTGGGAGGATAAACACTTGGGGGTAGACTCAGGAGCCTTAAACTTTTTCTCGAGGCGTCCTTTCACTGCCGGCTCCAAAAAGGGGTGACGCATTGTCTGCAACCCCTCCTTCCATACGTGGTCTAGTATTGGTATTGAGAACACAGACCTTCTCTTACCCATGTGGTCGAACAAAAAACAGTCCTTTTTCTGTTCTTCCTGGGACAAACCAAATTCCTTACACGCCTTCTCCATCATAGAATGGAATGATGCAATGTCGTCCGGAGGGGACGGGTGGGCTGGGCTTCTTGGGGTTTCTAACTCCACCTCTGACTCCCAGGTTGGATCCCTGGAGGGGGATGATGAGATATCCGACATGGCTCTCCTGTCAGAGTCCGAATCTGGCAGCTCACCTTCCTCTTGGGGTGCCAGTGCTGAGATTGCCGTGCGTAAGTGCGTCGGTGGACGGGACGGGCCCGGCTCGTCGACGGGTGACTGTGGCAGGTTTGCCTGAGGTAGTCTCTGGTCCAACGACTGTACCAAAGACTGAAGCGTGGACAGAATTTCCAACGACAAAACAGATTGAGAAGAGGGGCAGATACCGGTATACCGGATCCCCTCGTCGACGACTTGACAACCATTCGTAGCCCTAGGTCTGCCGGGCCAGCTATTTTCCCGCGCTCGTCCTCCCTCGAGGACAGCGACACAGCCTGTTCTTGCAGTAAAGTATCCGGGGGGATCGGATCAAAAACTTCAGGCCTCCAGGCTTCCTGTAGAACCCCCGTTGACGAGGCCACCGTCGCAGTCGTTGTCGGTGGGACGGTGGATACCACATGCGTCAGTGGCAGGGTGGAGGCCGATGACTAGACTGCCGTCGACGACGGTGACTTAGCAGGTGGTTTAGGCGGTCCCGCTTTTTGCACACTTGGCCTGCCTTTACTCGACGTCGATCTATGGTGATCGCCCGAGGAGGATTTCGGCCTTTCCTTGTCCTGCTTTTTTGATGACAACATGGAAGTAAGTTGAATAAATACACACACCCCCCCCCCCCGTTTACCTTGTTGGCCGGGACTACTTCTATGGTGTCCTTTAATAGAAGTGTGGTCATCTCTTCGAGAAGGATATGCTGATGTTCTTCTGAGTGGATCTTCTGTTGTGGAGGGTGGTCGTGGGGATGTTGTGAGCAGTTCTATACAGTATCCGCCTGCTACCGTGGGAGGCAACCATCTGTCTGAGGTGATTCCCTCCCATGCGTCGGTGAAGCTGGAAACGAGTCCTACTGCAGAAGCATGGGAGGGCACCTGAAGCATAATGTCACTTGCTCGGAGGTGGAGTGCCACCTCGAGCAGGGCATCTGCCCTTACCACGACCTCTGCGTTGTCCTCTGGGATAGCCCTGTGAGGATTGGCCTTGATCATTTCCCCAGGGGAAATTCTGGCCTCGATTGTTGCTGGATCCTCATTGAGCGTTTTGGCATCGAAAATGGCAAAAATTTCAGTTATCCTGCTGTCCAGAAGGCTGGTTAGTGAGTTGACCTATAAACATTTAACAGTGGCATTCTCGTCCTTTGCTGTTTTAAGTGTGTCTTCAACGTCCTTACCGAATAGCACGTTAGGTTCCACTGACTTGTTTATTAGAGTGGCCTGCGTTTCCGGTCTAAAACCTAACTGGCGCAGCCATGCATGCCTTTTAATAATGGTCCCTTCTGCAATGACTCTTCCGGCATTGTCTGCCATGTCAAAATTGGATTTAAGCTAGCCACAGTCCTCCCATCTGCAGCCACTTGCGCTAGTTGGGATTTGAGTGGCTCTGGGGCAGACAAAAGTAAAGCAGACATTTCTTCCCACTTGTGGCAGTTATAACTAGCCAAGAGAGTTGCATTGTTTGCTATCCTGGTTTGATAGGTCGCAGAGGAGGCAACCTTTCTGCCCATGGCATAGATCTTTTTGCTCTCCTTATCAGGTGGAGCCTCAGAGGAAGCAAGGGGTGTGCCTGCTCTTTCTAGTTGTAGTCACAACTAAGGAGTCTGGTTTGTTGCCCTCTAATCAATGGGTCAGAAGGTGTGGGTGTGAATAATTTCTCCACACGTGGGTTTAGGGCCCGTGTGAGATTAGGGGCTTCTAAAAATGACTATTCTGCACTGCACTCATTTCAGTAGCGGGATAAAGTGGGCCACTGTCTTCTTGTCCCCAAGGATTTGTTCTGCAACGTCTCCATCTTCCTGTACCTCCTGGGTATCAATCTGGAAGTGCTCAGCTGCACTGGCTAGTACTTCATTGAGGAGGGGTTGATTATCAATAGGGGAATCGACAACTGAGTGTCTTGGTTAAGAGGGGAATCTATTGAGTCGTCGTCATCCCCATAATAAGGGTCCTCTGTATCCTCATCAATAAGCTGAGGGTCAGAAGCCTCTACAAAGGAGAGATCTTCTTGGTCTGATTCAGGGTCATAGGGCTCTATGACTGTACTTTGTAAAGGAACATTAGAACAAGACCTCTTCGAAGGGGGTTGAGTAGGTAAGGCAGAGGCCTGAGAGCCAGGTGGAGCTGAAGCTCTGAAGGTAATCTGGGTTCTTCTTGAAAAAAATTGGCCATAAAGGTAATTCTTTTCCTTACTCGGTCAATGTCCTGTGAAGACCATTCTTTGGAACTTGGGATTATCATCACTGATTGAGGGGAAGTCCTAGGTCCTCATTTGTGGGAGGTACCACCATAGGCCTAGATTCTCTAGGTTTTTCTATGGGCTTGGATGATTTAGACTTTTCCTTCCGAGGGTTCTTGTCCCTACGAGAGATCTTCGAGGTCTTTTTGTGATGTTTCCCCCACCACTGGGGCCCAGAGGAGTGTTTTACAGACTTCTTGGGGCCTGTCACCTTATCTGACGCCGAGCATCGAATTACGGCCGCTGGTAGGGCCGTGGCCTCATCCGCGGATGATCAACCTTCGGAGGGAGTTTTGCAAGCGACACCCTTTCCGCCTTTCCACAGTTGGGCCCTGTCGTGGGGCGATCGAGCGAGATTGGCCAGAGGACTTGGACTCTGCAGACCTTTCCCTGGGAATCAATTGTTTATCACTCGACCCATGTGTCGAGCCTCGACCTGGTTTTATGTGCTTAGTGGTGTGTGCTTTTGTAAAGCTACCGCCGCCAGGTGTAGTCCCCACAATATGGCCGCCGGCCTGTCCTACAGGGTCAGGAGCCTGCGCATAGCTGGAGCTACTCAGTCGCCCTTGCTGTCCGAAAGGACGGCGTCGCTGCCATCGCTAAAGGCGCCTTCCACATCCATGGCCTCTAGCTGCCTGACATAGTGGGCCCAGCGTTTCGTGGAGAGGTCCTTCAACGTCTTTGGCTTGAAGAGCCTGTACGCTTGACAAGATGTTTCGACGTGGTCTTTTGGAAGACACAAGTTAAAAACTAAGTGTTTGTCTAACCATAGGAACTTGCGATTACACCTGGGGCAGAATTTTAAAAGGTAATTTCCATAATTAAAGTTTATGGCAGCTGGGCGAAGAAAGTGTAGGAAGGGGAGTATATGCATCCTAAAATGCCCCCCCGACCCCCTACCGTCTGGGACAAGGCCTGGGGAGGCCTTCGAAGGCCGAACGGTCGGTCGCGGTAGTCTTCGACAGGCAGTTTTTCTGTCTTCACTGGCGTGGTGTTTCGGATGTCGGTGAAAGGATATAATGAAATACCATCGCTAATTGTAAATAGTCAATGGCTTTACGCCAAAAGGAACTCTGCTATACGCGTCCGTCTAGAACTGCAGAAAAAAACAATCTGAGGAATCCTGACGCATGAGGGATCATGGGTACAGTGGATGTCACTAGGGATAGTATTACTGGCACGCCCTCTCGACATCCCTTTGTGTTTCGAAAACTGTAATACTCTGCAGCTTCCACTAGATGTCGGCCTATGCACAGCATGTAGAGAGAGAGACAGAGAGACAGACAGAGAGAGACAGACCGATATAGATGGGATACATTACTCACCGTAATCTTATTTCTGATGCTTGTATCTGCTTAGATTCACATGCTGTGCATAGGCCGACATCTAGTGGAAGCTGCTTCGAAACTCGAAAATGGGCGTCGACACAGGGCGTGCCAGTAATACTATCCCTAGTGTGACGTCCCCTGAACCCATGATCCCTCACGCGTCTAGGACCCTCAGATTGTATTTTTTCTGACATGAGGTAGCACGAGGAGTAGCGCGAGTACAGATTATCCAAGCATATAGGAAGATAAGGCTACAAGCAGCCATGCACCTTCTCCGAGGGGAGGAAGGGTGGGTCGCATGTGAATCTAAGCAGATACAAGCATCAGCAATACGATTATGGTGAGTAATGTATCCCTTCTGAGGCTTGTGGAATCTGCTTAGATCACATGCTGTGCATAGATTAGCGAGCAGTGTTAGAAGGTGGGATTTCAGAAGGGTCATGAGCAAATAAATATCTTTGAACCGCTTGTCCCACTTGAGTATCTGTCTTGGAATGAGTGTCAATGCAGTAGTGCTGAGTAAAAGTGTGAATAGAGCTCCAAGTAGCTGCTCTGCAAATGGTGTCAAGGGGAACATTTGCAATGAAAGCCAGAGTGGCCCCAATGCCTCTTGTCGAGTGGGCTCTGGGCGTAAAAGGCAAAGTTTTGTCAGAAAGAGAAACGACTGGATACAGTTGACAATCCACTTGGAGATGGCACCCTTAGAGACGCGATCTCCCTCCTTGCCTGTGGCTACGGAGACAAACAGTTGATCTGTTTTCCTAAGCGGTCTGGTCTGGTTTACGTAGTAAAGGACCGCCCTACGCACATCTAGGGTGTGTAGTTTAACCTCAGCCAAGCTTTGTGGGTTTTGGAAGAAAGCCGGAAGCTCGATGGACTGGTTTACATGGAATTTGGAAATAAACTTAGGTGAGAACCTAGGGTGTGTCCGTAAAACCAGCTTATCCTTATGAATAGTAAAGAAAGGATCCTGCACCGACAGCCTGAATTTCACTGACCCTTCTTATGGATGTAATGGCTACTAAGAAGGCAGTCTTACAGGTCAGGTGTTTGAGACTCGTTTTATGCATGGGCTCGAATGGGGGGCCCATGAGTTTAGATAGCACCACGTTCAGGTCCCATCCTGGTGGGTTAGAAATAGGAGGGTGAAGTCTCTTTACTCCTTCCATGAAGGCCTTAACTACTGGTACCTTCCACGACAGCTTGTTATGGGAAGTGGTGTATGCTGACAGGGCTGCCAGGTGTACCTTCAGTGAGTTAAAAACCAGCCCCGCATCCAGCAGGTGGAGCATGTAAGTAACAATAGTGGAAGGAGTGCAAACAACTCGGTTGACTTGCTTACTCTGGCACCAGATTACGAATCTCTTCCATTTGTCAAAGTAGCAGTGCCTAGTGTTGGGCTTCCCAGCCTCTTTTAGGATGTCCATACACCTCTGTGGTAATTTGAGATGTCCAAACTCTGACCTCAGGAGCCATGTTGCCAGGTTCATTGAGTTGGGTTGAGGGTGCACAGTTTGACCTTGGTGCTGGGACAATAGGTTGTACCAGCTCGGAAGTCTGATGGGTTCGCAAACCGCCAGTCTGCGTAAGTGTGGGAACCATGGTTGTCTCGCCCACATGGGAGCAACCAGGACGGGCGTCATCGATTCTCTGTTTATCTTGTTGACCACCTTCCTGATTAGAGGAGTTGGTGGAAAGCGTACGCAAACATCCCTGACCAGTTCATCCACAGGGCGTTCCCCTGGGACTCTGGTTGGGGGAACCTGGATGCGAATCCTGGGCATGGTCTGTTTTCGCTTGTGGCGAATAGGTCTATAGTGGGGAAACCCCACTGAGAGAAGATATCTTCTACGACCTCTGTGTAGACACCACTCGTGTTCCTCTGGGAGGGGGTCTCTGCTCAGAGCATCCGCTAGGGAATTGGGATCCCCTGGAACATGTTGCGATGACAGGAAGATGTTCCGTCCGAGTGCCCATATCCAGATTTTCTGGGCAAGCTTGGACAGATTTGGCAAGCGAGTCCCTCCTTGTTTGTTCAGGTAGAACATGGCTGTAGTGCTGTCCGTCCGGATTTGCACCGACAGGTTTAAAAGGTAGGGTTTGAAAGCTTGAAGCGCTCTGACTACTGCCAGAAGCTCTAGAAGGTTGATGTGATTCTTGGCCATTGAGTGAGACCAGAGACCCTGAGCTGTGTGGTGGAGATAGTGAGCTCCCCACCCAGTCAGGCATGCATCGGTTGTGACTACCGCCTGTATCTCAGGATCGTAAAAGGGTCCCCTTGGACAGATTCTCTCTTGTCCAGCAGTGAAGGCTTTGTACCAGTGTTGGCGAAACGACCACTAGATCATCCCACTGACCACTTGCCCGAGACCGTTGTTTCGCCAACCATTCCTGCATGGGACGCAGGTGCGCATGGGGGACTAGGTAAATACATGACGCCATCATGCCCAGCAAACGCATTGCTTTGCGTACCGTTATCTGGTGACCGGACTGGTATTGCGGAATTTGCAGCAGTATATTCCAAATTCTTTCCTCTAAAGGAAAGGTCAACCCCTCTTGAGTGTCTAGGATAGCTCCTAAGAATTGTTTGGATGTGCCTGGCACTAGACTTGACTTTTTCTCGTTTATTGAGAAGCCCAATTCGAAGAGGAGGTCGATAGTCCTTTGGATGGTTGTTCTGCAAATTACTGGGGTTTCCCCCGTGATGAGCCAGTCGTCCAGGTAAGGGTACACCGGGATTGCCTCCCTGCGTAGGTGTGCTGCCGCCACCGCCAGTACCTTGGTGAATACCCTTGGGGCCGAAGCTATCCCAAAAAGCAGTACCTTGAACTGGTAGTGCCGACTGTCCACCTTGAAGCGCAAGTATTTTCTTTGCGCTGGGAACATGGAAATATGAAAATAGGCATCTTTCATGTCCAATGTTGCCATGTAATCCCCTTTTTTAGGAGGGGGATTACCTCTTGGAGAGTTGTCATGCAAAACTTTTGGGGCTTGACATACTTGTTGGCAGGCCGCAAGTCCAATACTGGGCGCATTGTCAAATTTTTTTTTGGCACAAGGAAGTAAGTTGAATAAATACCCTTGTTTACCTGGTGTCCTGGGACGAGTTCTATCACGTCCTTTGCTAGCAGATTGACGATCTCTTCTAGGAGGATGTTCTGGTGTTCCAAAGAATGTATTTTTTGTCGTGGAGGTTGGTCTCGGGGACGCTCTAGTAGTTCTATACAGTACCCCTCGGATACTGTTGACAGCACCCATCTGTCTGATGTGATCCCTTCCCAAGCTTGGGTGAATTTGGCAATGCGTCCCCCTACTGGGGTTGCGTGAGAAGGGACCCTGAACGGAGCGTCACTGTTTCGGTGGAGGCGTGCCGCCTCCTTTATTGGGGCAGCCTCTACCACTACCACGTCCTCTCTTATTACCCCTGCCGTAACCCTGGGTAGACTGCTGGTTATTGTTCCACTGTGTACCCTGCCCCTGGGAATAGTTAGAACCTCTTTGGGAATTTGGCCGCGTGGGCGACGAAAATTGCCATTCCCTCTCTGATTAGCGGGTTTAGTGGTTAGCTGGCCTAGGGATTTGAGTGTTTCATACTCCTCCTTAGAATTCTTTAGTGTGTCCTCGACCGCCTTACCAAACAGATCCGGCTCCACCTGTTTGTCCAATAATGACGCTTGTGTTTCAGCCTTGAAACCAGACTGGCGTAGCCAAGCGTGTCTCTTAACAGTTCCTTCTGCTATTAATCTGCCTGCGTTATCCGCGGCATGAAAGGTTGCCTTTAAAATGCAACCGGACACGGCTCTTCCCTCCGCTGAAACTCGTGCCAATTAGCTCTTTAAGGGTTCTGGTGCGGAGTCTATGAGTGCCGCGACCTCTTCCCACTGATGGCAGTTGTAGCTGGCCAACAGGGTGGTGGAGTTGGCAATCCTTGCCTGGTAGGCGGAAGTGGAGGCCACTTTCCTGCCTAACCCGTACAGACTTTTGCTCTCCTTGTCGGGAGGAGCCTCGGACGATAAGGGTGTTCCAGCCCTCTTACGGGTGTTAGTAACAACCAGTGAGTCTGGCTTCAGATGCCCCCTTATATATAGTGGGTCGGATTGGGCCGCCTTGAAAAGTTTTTCAATCCTAGGGTTCAC
Organism: Ambystoma mexicanum; assembly: GCF_040938575.1. Taxonomy (NCBI): domain Eukaryota; kingdom Metazoa; phylum Chordata; class Amphibia; order Caudata; family Ambystomatidae; genus Ambystoma; species Ambystoma mexicanum. The sequence continues at coordinate 705,521,114 of NC_090934.1, read as the reverse complement.
TGCTCTGGTGAGGTTAGGATTGAGGAGTGACGGGTCTATTCTTCTTTGAATAGATTTTAGGATAGGGTTGGCCTGAGCAACAGGCCTCCTCTCCCCCACTAACTCTTCTGCGAAGTCCCTTTCCTCCTGGGCACCCTGGGTGTTGATGTGGAAATGTTCGGCTGCTCGAGACATCACTTCAATCAGGAGTGGCTGGTTGTCGACAGGGGAGTCGGTAATGGGGGCCTCTCTTTCTACTGGGGAGTCTACCCTGTAGGGGTCTTCCTCCTCCTCATCATCATCATCATCCCCATAGTAGCCTGTCCCAGTTTGTTCCTCCACCATGCCCAAATCTGGATCCTCAACAAAGGATGTCTCTCCCTGGTAATGAGAGTAGGGCTGGACGTAGAAGGGGTCTGAAGACCCTGTTGGTGTCTCAAAGTGGGACCTTGTACTTGGAGGTATAGGATCCTTAGAGCCAGAGGGTGCTGACCCATCGGGAGTATAAGCAAGAAAGTGCTCTGGGTTTATTGCATAAAAATCTGCCAAAGATGACATTCTTGACATTACTCTATCTATGTCAACACTGGTCCATTCTCTGGAACTGGGAATGACCCTTTCTGGGAGTTTTTCCAATTTATCCGGACTAGACTTGGTAGCCTGTGCAGGGGTTTTGGTGTTATTAGAAGACCTGGACTTGTCTTTCTGTTTTTGAGGAGTGGAGTGTTCTACGGGCTTGGAAGTGGGTAGAGACTGCTTCCTTTGCGGTTTCCCTCCCTCCCCGTGACTGGAGGAGTGTTTCCCGTGTGTTTTAGGGCCCTCTGAGCTTTTCGACGCCTGGTGTCGAGGTTCTTGACCCTAACCTTCGAGCGTGGAGGTAGGGGTTCGGGATCTGTAGTAATTCGGTCTGCGGGCGCCGACTCTTGGAGTGCGGCCTGAGGGTGGAAGTCGGCTTCATCTCCGATCGAGCTTCCGTGACCTTAGGGAGTGAGGCACTCTTGACAATAGTGGATGCTTGCCTGGCGTCATGTGGCGATCTAGATCGAGAGCACCCAGAGGACGCCGATTCGGACCGTTCTCTACGTGCCTCTTTCCGAGAACTCGACGTGCACGTCGAGTCTTGATTGGACTTTGTGCGTTTTGTGAAAGTGTCATGGGAAGCGCTTGTGCCGCCGGGGGTGTTCCCCGTAGCCGGCCTGCCGCTCGACCTTCCAAGGTCGGGGACTTGCGCTCGGCTGTCTTTCGACGCCATAAAGCCCTCGCCGTCCGAAAGTACAGCGTCGCTGAAGGCGCCCTCTGCTGCCATGGCCTCTTGACGCCTGGCGTGGTGGGCCCAGCGCTTGATTGAACAGTCTTTAAGTGTTTTAGGCTTAAACCTACTACAGGCTCTGCAATTTGCCTCGGGGTGGTCCCTCGGCAAGCCGAGGTTGCACGTGGAGTGCCTGTCGACCCAAGGGTATTTGCGATTGCACTTGGGGCAGAATTGGAAAGGGGTAACCTCCATACGCACCTTGTGGCAGCGTGCTGGTAAATGTATGAATATATAAGTATCTATATATTACAAGAGTGTTGAGTATGACCACCCCCCACTCTCCCTACTTGCAGGGCCTTGGCCAGCGGCCCAGGCCCAGGCCGAGACGGAAGCCTCGAGGCCCAAAATCGTCATGCAGTCGACGATCGAAATCCTCTCCGATCCGGCGTCGAGTGTAGAAATTCGGTATCTCGACATTGGGGTGGAGAAAGGGTTAAAATTATCAATATTTTGCAAAATTATGGTTTAGTGCCAGGAACTCCACGAAATGCTTCCGACCAGTATGGCGGAAAAAAACAATCTGAGGGTCCTAGACGCGTGAGGGATCATGGGTACAGGGAACGTCACACTAGGGATAGTATTACTGGCACGCCCTGTGTCGACGCCCATTTTCGAGTTTTGAAAAACTAATACTCTGCAGCTTGCACTAGATGTCCGCCTATGCACAGCATGTGATCTAAGCAGATTCCACAAGCCTCAGATATATATATATATTCATACACACAAATCTGGAAACGCCATCAAGAGTTAAGATTTGGAAGCAAGATGGATTACAAAATCTGCACATTGGAACTTGACATAGGAATGATTAATGACCAAAGCAAATAACAGGCTAACAGTTGGACAGACTTCTCTTCTTAATGTGGGTCCCGTTGACAGCTTCAAATCCTGCGACCTTGCAGCAAAGCATGAGAAACAAAAATTCACCAACAATTTAATGCCAGTTACAAAATGCGAGAAAGTGTTACTTTTTGGCGCAAAGTAAGTTTTTCAGAAGATTGAAATGTGCTACGTTACATTAGCAGAAAGGGTTAAAAGGTTCAAGTTGCTAAATGAACGCAGTTCATACAAGTAAGGAAACCTTGGTATTTATTTTAAATTAAATAATTCAGCTTTCCAATAGTAGCTCGCCTTGCTATTTTCATGCCAAGGAACCTGCCCATCAAGATTTTCTAAGAGCCTTGACATTGGCAGGCCATCTTAGGTTGCTGGCATCAATTCCATTATTGTTTTCAAAGAAAACGTGATGGCATAATCGTCCATTAAATTCCTCCCCCACTAATTTAGAAGCCAAGTCAAAATCTGGAACAGGCCTGCTGCAGGCAGTTCAGTTCCCTTTCCGCAAACAAACTGATCCTTCAAAATGTACCAACTCACCCAATACCTTCGCTATGCCCCCAGGACAGAATTCATTTTCACTTGAATGACAAAGATCCAATTCACTTTCCCATACATGTCCTAGAAAATCTATATTTAGCTACACATCCCAGATTCCAAAGTGAAGCTTATCCCAGTTTACAAGTACTGGAATTACGTAAAAATGAAATGCTTCATAAGTTTAGCTTGTATTTATTACTCTAAAACCTTTTGCCATCCCACCAAATGGGCGGTGTACCCTACATTTTTTTTTAACCAACTTTAAGTTCAAGAGCATGGATTACAAATATACATATATGCATTAGAGAATAGCAAGTGTTAGCCTTTCCCCATTGTGTGCTCCAATCTTTGGGTTTCATTAGCTCATAAGTTTTAACTGTTAAACTCCCTCCCCCCATAACATAACTTTCAAACATTTGGGTGGAGTGTTACATATTTCAGCTTTCTGTGTGTCCTCTGGGCTGGATCACCTTTTCGGCCCAAGATTTGCACTTTCAAATAACAGATATTTTGCAGAGTAATTTGGGCTTGAAGTAAATCTGTTCCTCATCGTCTGTAAAATCATGCAGTTGCAGCCAAGTATTTTGAATAAGAACCATGAGTTAATGCTGTCACCTTTCCCATGGCCATCACCCTACATTATCTTTTAAAAAGCAGGCAAATACTACAAATCAGAAAAAGGAGTAAAACTTCTAAAATAAATGAGTCGAACCGCCCACTAACACTCACTGCTCTACCGATTTCCTTAAATCAGTGGTACCAGCAAATCAATCCTACAGGAGAAGATATAACATGATTAGTGGCAGATCTGAATAGAAAGAAGGTAAAAATGCATTCATTTGTATGTACAAAGTACAGATTAAGAAGAGGTAAATACAAATCCACCCCAAAAAAAAAAAAAAAGCCGGTGTTATTCCTATTCCTTTTATAAAGCATTACTCCAAACTTCCAAAAAACTCCTTAATACCTCTGCTACAAAATTTCAATCTGGAGAACTGGCTACTCCGCTAGTATACATTAATTGAAACCAGTACACATATTGGTGATAGCCAGAGGCGTAGACAGGGTAGGGCCTGAGCAGGCCGGGCCCGCCCAAAATCTGTAAATGCCCACTCAGCCGCACCTTTTGGGCATTTACAGATGTTAATGCCTGCAGTGGGACCAACTACATTAGCTTCAGGCCCCACTTGTTACACTTCTGGCTACGCCTCTGGTGATAGCCGAGTGAGTGCTTAATATCTTATGCCCATATAACTTCTAAACTATATCAAGCAAGTGCCGGCATGATGGCTGTTAGAGTTTATCTTTGGTCATGACACCATGCAAGGTAACACTCCTGTACATTCACCTTTTTGAAAGGGATTTAGGGAACCTAAGCTAATGTAACTTCGGTTTTAGAAGATGAGCTAGTGAGCACAGATGTGTGGTTATGGTTCCCCATTAATTCTAGGCTGCAAAAGGGATCGTTCTAGAAATGTTTTCTAGAGATAAAAGGGTTAGATGCATTGAATGGAAAGCCCCATTAGATAGGCGCAAACCAACAGTCTTAGAATCCCGAAATATAAACTAAACAAAAGCAGAAAGGGACCAGTTTTACAGTCATGGCTGCCCAATTATGGAATTCCATACCGAACTCCTTAGGAGCTATACCATCCTTTCATACCATTAAGTGGAGTGCTCAACTATGGCTGCACTCCCTTGACAACTGATTCAAGACATTCTCACAAGAGAGCTCATTACGCACACTAAGATTATATATATATATATATATATATATATATATATATATATATATATATATATATATATATATATATATATATATATATATATATATATATACATACATACATACATACACACTACTCACCGTAATCGTATTTCTGATGCTTGTATCTGCTTAGATTCACATGCTGTGCATAGGCCGACATCTAGTGGAAGCTGCGGAGTATTACAGTTTGTTTTTCGAAACTTGAAAATGGGCGTCGACACAGGCCGTGCCAGTAATACTATCCCTAGTGTGACGTCCACTGTACCCAAGATCCCTCACGCATCTAGGATCCTCAGATTGTATTTTTTCTGACATGAGTTAGCATGAGGAGTAGCGCGAGTACAGATAATCCAAGCAGATAGACAGAAAGGTAAGACTACAAGCAATCATGCGCCTTCTCTCAGAGGGGAGGAAGGGTGGGTCGCATGTGAATCTAAGCAGATACAAGCATCAGAAATATGATTACGGTGAGTAATGTATCCCTTCTGAGGCTTGTGGAATCTGCTTAGATCACATGCTGTGCATAGATTAGCGAGCAGTACCTGAAGGAGGTGGGATGTGAGAAGGGTCATGAGCAAATAAGTGTCTTATAAACGCTTGTCCCACTTGTGTATCTGCCTTGGAATGGGTGTCAATGCAGTAATGCTGAGTAAAAGTGTGAATAGAGCTCCAAGTAGCTGCTTTGCAAATGGTGTCAAGGGGTACATTTGCAATGAAAGCCATAGTGGCCCCAATGCCTCTAGTAGAGTGGGCCCTTGGCGTGAAAGGCAGAGTTTTTTCAGAGAGTGAGTAACACAGCTGGATACAGTTAATAATCCACTTCGAGATGGCACCTTTAGAGACGCAATCCCCCTCTCTGCCTGTAGCTACGGAGACAAACAGTTGATCTGTTTTTCTTAGCTGTCTGGTTTTATTTACATAGTAGAGGACCGCCCTACGCACATCTAGGGTGTGTAGTTTCACCTCAGCCGAGCTTTGCGGGTCCTGGAAGAAAGCCGGAAGCTCGATGGACTGGTTTACATGGAATTTTGATATAAATTTAGGTGAGAACCTTGGGTGTGTGCGTAAAACCAGTTTGTCTTTATGGACAGTAAAGAAGGGATCCTGCACTGACAGAGCCTGAATTTCACTGACCCTTCTTATAGAAGTAATAGCTACTAAGAAGGCCGTTTTATAAGTCAGGTGTTTGAGACTGCTTTTATGCATGGGTTCGAAAGGGGGGCCCATGAGCTTGGCTAGCACCACATTAAGGTCCCACCCTGGTGGTGGGTTTGAAATAGGAGGGTGAAGTCTCTTTACTCCTTCCATGAAGGCTTTAACTACTGGTACTTTCCACCACGAAACCTTGCTATGGGAAGTGGTGTAAGCCGACAGGGCTGCCAGGTGTACTTTCAGTGAGTTAAAAACCAATCCTGCATCTAGCAGGTGGAGCATGTATGTAACAATAGTGGAAGGAGTGCAATCAACCGGGTTGATATGTCTACTCTGGCACCAGATAACGAACCTCTTCCACTTGTCAAAGTAACAGTGCCTTGTGTTTGGTTTCCTAGATTCCTTTAGGATGTCCATACACCTCTGTGGCAAATTGAGATGTCCAAACTATGACCTCAGGAGCCATGCTGCCAGGTTCATTGAGTTGAGTTGCTGGTGCACTGTTTGACCTTGGTGCTGGGACAGAAGGTTGTACCAGGCTGGAAGTTTGATGGGCTTGCACACCACCATCCTACGTAGGTGTGGGAACCACGGTGGTCTTGCCCACATGGGAGCAACTAGGACGAGCGTCATCGATTCCCTGTTCATCTTGTTCACCACTTTCCTGATGAGGAGTTGGTGGAAAAGCGTACGCAAACATCCCTGACCAGTTCATCCACAGGGCGTTCCCCTGGGAGTCTGGTTGGGGGAACCTGGATGCAAATCCTGGGCATTGTCTGTTTTCGCTTGTGGCGAATAAGTCTATAGTGGGGAAACCCCACTGAGAGAAGATACCTTCTACGACCTCTCTGTGTAGAACCCATTCGTGTTCCTCTGGGAGGGAGTCCCTGCTCAGAGCATCCGCTAGGGAATTGAGCTCCCCTGGAACATGTTGTGATGACAGGAAGAGGTTCCGTCTGAGTGCCCATATCCAGATTTTCTGGGCAAGCTTGGACAGATTTGGCGAGCGAGTCCCTCCTTGCTTGTTCAGGTAGAACATGGCTGTTGTGCTGTCCGTCCGGATTTGCACTGACAGGTTTAGTAGGTGGGGCTCTAAAGCCTGAAGCGCTCTGAATACTGCCAGAAGCTCTAGCAGGTTGATGTGGTTCTTGGCCACTGAGTGAGACCAGATACCCTGAGCTGTGTGGTGGAGATGGTGAGCTCCCCACCCCGTCAGACATGCATCTGTAGTGACTACTGCCTGTACTTCGGGATCGTAAAAGGGTTTCCCCTGTGAGAGATTCTCTTGTCCACCAGTGAAGGCTTTGTACCAGTGTTGGCGAAACGACCACTAGATCGTCCCACTGACCACTTGCCTGAGACCACTGTTTCGCCAACCATTCCTGCATGGGACGCATGTGCAGGCGCGCGTGGGGGACCAGGTAAATACATGACGCCATCATGCCCAGTAAACGCATTGCTTTGCGTACCGTTATTTGTTGACCGGACTGATAATGCGGAATTTGCAGTAGTATATTCTGAATTCTTTCTTCTGAAGGAAAGGTCAACCCCTCTTGGGTATCCAGGATTTCTCCTAGGAATTGTTTTGAGGTGCTTGGCACCGGGCTTGACTTCTTCTCGTTGATTGAGAAGCCTAACTTGTGGAGGTGGTCGATAGTCCTTTGAATGTTTGTCCTGCAAATTCCTGGGGTTTCCCCCGTTATGAGCCAGTCGTCCAGATAAGGATACACCGGGATTGCCTCCCTGCGTAGGTGTGCAGCCGCCACCGCCAGTACCTTGGTGAATACCCTTGGTGCTGAAGCTATCCCGAAGGGCAGTACCTTGAATTGGTAGGGTCGACTGTCCACCTTGAAGCGCAAGTACTTTCTGTGCGCTGGGAACATGGAAATATGAAAATAAGCATCTTTCATATCCAAGGTTGCCATGTAATCCCTTTTTTTTTAGGAGGGGGATTACCTCTTGTAGCGTGGTCAAACGAAATACTTGGGGCTTGACATACTTGTTGGCAGGCCGTAAGCCCAATACTGGGCGCATTGTCAAGTCTTTCTTTGGCACAAGGAAGTAAGTTGAATAAATACCCTTGTTTACCTGGTGTCCCGGGACGAGTTCCATCGCGTCCTTTTGTAGAAGAATGGCGATCTCCTCAAGGAGAATCTTCTGATGTTCTAAGGAGTGTACTCTTTGTCGTGGAGGATGGTTCCGGGGACGCTGCAGTAGCTCTATACAATATCCTGTGGATACTGTTGACAGCACCCACCTGTCTGATGTGATACCTTCCCAAGCCTGGGTGAAGTTTGAAATGCGTCCCCCTACTGGGGTTGCGTGAGAAGGGACCCTGAACTGAGCGTCACTGCTTTGGTGGAGGCGTGCCGCCTCCCTTGCTGGGGCTGCCTCTGCCTTTACCACAGCCTCTCCTATTACCTCTGCCGTAACCCTGGGTAGACTGTTGGTTGTTCCACTGTGTACCCTGCCCCTGGGAATAGTTGGATCCTCTCTGGGAATTTTGGCCGCGTGGGAGACAAAAATTACTATTCCCTCTCTGGTAAGGGGGTTTATTGGTTAACTGGCCAAGGGACGAGTGTCTCGTATTCGTCCTTGGCATTTTTCAGTGCGTCTTCGACCGCCTTACCAAACAGATCGGTTTCCACCGGTTTTTCCAACAATGATGCCTGGGTTTCTGCTTTAAAACCAGACTACTGTAACCAAGCATGTCTTTTGATAACAGTGCCCTCCGCTATCAATCTGCCTGCGTTGTCCGTGGCGTCGAAGGTTGCTTTCAAAATGCAACCAGACACGGCTCTACCCTCTGCGGAAATCCGAGCTAACTGGCCCTTTAAAGGTTCAGGAGCAGAGGCTTTGAGTGCCGCGACTTCTTCCCACTGATGGCAGTTGTAGCTGGCCAACAGGGTGGTGGAGTTAGCAATCCTTGTTTGATAGGCGGACGTTGAGGCTACCTTCCTGCCGAAACCGTATAGTTTTTTGCTCTCCTTGTCGGGAGGAGCTTCTAACAATGACAAGGGTGTCCCAGCCCTCTTTCGAGTGTTGGTGACAACTAGGGAGTCTGGCTTCAGATGTCCTCTTATATACAGAGGGTCAGACTGGGCCGCCCTGAAAAGTTTTTCAACCCTGGGATTGACTGATCTGGTGAGGTTCGGGTTCACCAGGGACGGATCTATTCTCCGCTGAATGGATTTAAGGATAGGGATGGTCTGGCCAACAGGCCTCCTTTCTCCCACTAACTCTTCTGCAAAGTCCCTTTCCTCCTGGACACCGTGGGTGTCAATGTGGAAATGTTCTGCTGCGCGAGCGAGAACCTCATTTAGGAGGGGTTGGTTATCGACCGGGGAGTCGGTAACCGGGGCTTCGTTCTCTACCAGGGAATCTACTCTGTATGTTTCCGGGTCATCCTCTTCTTCTTCCTGGTCCTCATCATCCCCATAGTAGGCCGTCCCGATTTGCTCTTCTATCATACCAAATTCTTGGTCCTCACAAAAGGAAGCCTCTCCTGGATACCGTGAGTATGGTCTTGCGTAAGGTTGTACCTCGAAGGGTTCTGACCTCATCGGAGTTTCAAACCGGGCCTTTTTACTCGGGGGGATAGGATCAGTAGAGCCTGAGGGTGTGGCCCCTTGTGGATCATACAAGAGGAAATGTTCTGGATTTTTATCATAAAATCAGCCAAAGAAGACATTCTTGACATGACCCTATCTATGTCTTCACTGGACCATCTTTTGGAACTGGGAATGACTCTCTCAGCAAGTCTATGGGATTTATCTTGAGTAGCTTTGCTGGTTGTAGACCTATCAGCAGACCTGCTTTTGTCTGTCTGTTTAGGGGGAGTGGAGTGTTTCACAGGTGTAAAAGAATGCACAGGTAGTTTCTTCTGCTGTTTTCCCCCTCCCCGTGCGTTGAAAAATGTTTTCCCTGTCCCTTAGTGGCTCCGGAGTTTTTCAACGCCTGGCGTCGAGGATCGGGAGAGGTGTCCCTGTCCTTCGAGCGTGGGGCCTCGCTGGCTTTAACTGCGGGCTCCGACTCCTGGAGCGCGGCCTGGGGGTGGAAGTCATCTTCGTCTTCCAACGATCGAACTTCTGTTAGCCTAGGGAGCGAGGCACTCTTGGCAAGAGTGGATGATTGCCTGGAGTCATGCGGCAATCTTGATCGAGAGCGCCCAGAGGACACCGAATCGGACCGTTCTGTTTGTGCCTCTTTCCGAGAACTCGACGTCGTCGAGTCTCGGTTGGACTTAGTGTGCTTAGTGTGTGTAATATGTGAAGCGCTTGTGTCGCCGGGGGTCTTCCCCATAGCCGCCCTGCCGGACGGCCTTCCGAGGTCAGGGACCTGCGCTCGACTGTCTTTCGACGCCGTAATGCCCTCGCCGTCCGAAAGTACGGCGTCGCTGCCATCGCTGAAGGCGCCCTCCGCTGCCATGGCCGCCTGCCTGGCGTGGTGGGCCCAACGCTTCGAACGGTCCTTAAGTGTCTTAGGTTTAAACCTACTACACGCTCTGCAGTTAGCTTCGGGGTGGTCCCTCGGCAAGCAGAGATTGCACGTGGCGTGCCTGTCGACCCAAGGGTATTTGCGATTGCACTTGGGGCAGAATTGAAAAGGGGTACCCTCCATACGCACCTTGAGGCAGCGGGCAGTTAAGTGTAGGAAATGTATAAGGTGTACCTATATACCAAGAGTGTAGAGTATGTACCACCCCCCACTCTCCCTACTTGCAGGGCAGAGGCCAGAGGCCTTCCAAGGCCCGGGCCGAGGCCAGTGGCCTTCCGAGGCCCAGATCCGTCGTGCAGCAGGCGACGGTCGATTTCTTCTCCAGCCGGCGTCGAGTGTCGAAGTTCGACGTTGGGAAGGATGTGAATAGATTAATCCTTTAAATTTTTAGCAAAAGTATGGCTAAGGCCAGGGGACTCCGCAAAATGCTTCCGACCAGTATGGCGGAAAAAAAACAATCTGAGGATCCTAGACGCGTGAGGGATCTTGGGTACAGTGGACGTCACACTAGGGATAGTATTACTGGCACGCCCTGTGTCGACGCCCATTTTCGAGTTTCGAAAAACAAACTAATACTCCGCAGCTTCTACTAGATGTCGGCCTATGCACAGCATGTGATCTAAGCAGATTGCACAAGCCTCACAAATATATATATGTTGTAAATGTCCCTTCTTTGTCTAAATGCCTGTAACCCATGCAACCTCTACTGCGCCCAGATACCCTAGGGGTTTGGAGCACCATATAAATGAACAAACAATACAAAGCAATACAACTAGTTGGCCACAAATGGACAAAGCATGAATTCCGACTACCTTGCATAGATCTCGTAAACCAGTTTAGTTCTTTAATGTGTCAATATCAAGGTTATTTTTGAAGACCAAGCTGCTAGTCTGGGGATGGGGTTTCAGCACTAGGCCATTAAAGCACCCGCCACCACATTGCCAGTGGCGCGATTCGGTTTTAAATGGACTGCACAGAACCACTGAGTCTATTGGGTGATACTTGTACACCAATTGTGAGCTGGCCAGATGCTGCAACCCCCCCCCCCCCCCCAACAGTATGAAAGGTTTCAGAGACCAAAAACCTTAGGTAAAACATAGATCAATGACCTATAATTGTATGTACCAATTAATGCACTATAAAAAGGCAGAATATTGAAAGCAGCAACTAAAATTCCAATGTTTACATGCAGGATGTTGCATCCCACCTTGAGCCTTCAAATTGCAAAAGAGGTACGAAATGGAACAGAAAAGAAAGTGGATAAGCTTGCCTCAACAGAAAACAAAAAAAAAAAAAAGATTGTAGAGGTGTTTGCAGACTCCATTGCGTATCCGACAGACATTGATATCTATAGTTATTGGTCTCTAGTCTAGCAACAAACTGGTCTTGCACCTGGACATGTGTCCTGCAAAACGCAACTCCCTACCGGACTTCAGCCGTTTAAGGGAAAATGTAACTCTGACCCTGAAAGTGTAGTTTGCAGTGGGAGGAAAGGAGTTCAGCCAGGAGTCCTCACTGCCAAACCAGCCCCTGCTGTAGGTCAAAATGTGTATTGTGAGGGGCCATGTAATTAGAGTAGAGCTTCTGCAAGAGGTTAGGGCTGGCAGAACCACGATCTTACCATTACAAAATTATGGAATGCACCTCAAGTGTATATTAAGCCGTTTTGTTGCAGCCACCCAATGCCATTTTTAATGAATACCTTGGCCTTCTGTAAAAACACTGGCAGACTCCAGAAATAGAGCTTGGCGGATGGCTCTCTCCCAGAAACAAATTAAAGTGTCATGAATTTGCATTAACAGTGTCTAGACGAACTAAATAGAATGTGCTAATGTTACTTTGGGTTGGAAGGGGCTTTTAGAGAACGGAATTTTAATAAACTCAGTGTGACAGGTGCCTTTTTTAACCTCATTACTTTAACACAATATTGTTATCTTTTCAAACATTAACAGATAAAGTTACATCGTGAAGAAAAAAACCTCAGACGAGATCCAACTTGATGGTAGGGCAGACTAAGGTTCCCAACTAGTAGGTCTACGTGCATCTACAAAAACATACGAAAAGCCATAGGACCGATTTGCTTCCAAGTATGCCTTCAGCTTGTCTGAAGCTTTTCTTCAGAATAGAAAATGGGGGACGAAACTGCTGGTTAATCTCTGTAGACTCAAATTCAAGTGCGTATTGGCAGAGTCAAGGTTAGGAGAGTCAATTGGGAACAAACCTGGCTGTACCCTGGATTGGTTTAATTCGGTGAAATATAAAAACATAGTAACAGAACATTTGCCAAAATTACCTGGGAGGTTGAAGGCCCTTCATTACGTCCAATAATTTGCTTGAATTGTGGCAACTTAATTGCATGCAAACACCGGAATCCCCATTCCAACACCCAATGGTCATGTGGCGTTTTGCTACTTAAAAGGACTTCAGAAGTGATCTTACCATTTCATTTCTGGATGTAATTGCAAGCCTTGCAAGAGGGTGACAAAATCGCCAAGGAGCTTGAAGAATTTTTTAAAAAGTGACGTGCCAAGTTATTGAAGGTTTAGGAGCATGAGGTTAAGGGAAAGCCTTTATATTATATCAAAGAATGTCTTCGTTTCTCAGAAGTTGTGTGGAGGTTAGGAGATCCAAGATCTAAAATGGCCACAATCTAATAACTTCAACTGCTGGCAGCAGTAAAAGTTGTATTTTTCATCATTATTCGTCTCCAGGAGAAAGCATCACGACCAGTCTTCAAGGTTTTTGTGGAATTGGGGCTGAAAACATGTCCTTGAAATGATCGCTGTGTGGCTGCACCATGGGACCATCAGTTTGGGCTTACAGACTCGAGCATCTCCCCTCCATTAAGCGGTCCATTCCAGCCATTTGGGCTTAGGCCCTGAATACTTGGTTTACCAGAAATCCTCTGACTAGTTCTGCTCTGTGGCCACAGAGCAAATAATTTGTCCCAGAGAGACCATCCTGTCCTCGAGATTAAACCCATCAAATATTGCCTACCAAGTCTCTGGTAGCTGTGTGGGTTCCAATGGTTGGCGTCAATCTAGTTTCCTTAAAATCCAGTAGGGCATTTTGTGTGCGTCACAGCAGCTACCTTTACACAGGCACACCATTGTTCCTACGCATAGGGTATGGACATGGCCATATAACATGGCTAATCAATGCTGCGGAGGGTGAGGAGGGTTTGACAGGGGGGTCGGGGGGGGGGGGGCACAGTTTCCAGAAACTGCACCAGTTTGTGGATGCGGTTTGATTAATTAGTAAATCTACAATACAAAAGCCAAGGAAGACTCCAGAAAAATTTAAATACGACAGCCATACAGTGACTGTCTACCAAACATTCGGAAGCAGGGAACCGTGCGATTGGGGACAGAGGTAGGCGACTCCTCTTGGTCTCAATGTATACCAAGGGCAAGCCTCATTACCTGTGGAGGGGATTAGTCAATGTCAAAGCAGACAAGATACCCAACCAATGAGAAATCATAGGGAAGCGAAGGTAGCAGCACCTTTCCAAAAAACCTGACTGGGAACCTTTCAATATATGCTACCAACCAGATGGAACCAAACCTTAGAATGTACTGCCATGACATGTGTGCTTAGGATCATCATGCACCCAGAAAACCCTGCTGCGTAGTGCCTTTGGGGTCTAAAAATGGAGATGGGATATGGAATGTATGACGCGCCTGTGCACAAGTGTTTCCAGGTGTCACAAGACAAGGTAGGGAAGACAGAAGTGCAAGGGGAAGGAGAGGGGGAAGTGCAGCAAGGGAGAGGAAGGGGGGGGTGGGGTGGGGAGTACAAATAGGGCAGCATGGCTCAGAGTAAGTACAGCCAGGGCAGCGCAGCTTTGGTTAAGTGCAGGATGCAAGGGGGCTGTAAGGGTAATAGTTACAGCCTCCAAGAGGGTGGTAGGCCAGGAGGCAGTGCAAAGGAAGACTTATCATGAAGGAGCCTGGTACCCAGTGAGACTGAGGGAACCAAGCAACCAGTCGGCACAGCCGACAGGTAAGTTAGCGAGGTAGAGAAAGATATGGCAGAGGAGGAAAGGAGGGTTTTGAGCTGCTTCTGGAACTTAATTTGGTCCAGCTCAAGTCCGAGAGGGGCAGGGTGGCTGTTCCAGAGGGATTCACCTGCATTGTAGATAGATGTAACCCCCACTATCTGCCAGGAGAAGCATCTGCCCCCAGAGAGTTGGAGGTAGCTGAGCTAAGGGCTCTATGAGTAAGGTATTTCAGAAGAGTTGGATGCAGTGCGAGCCCCGGCCCCAGCAAGACTTGTGGATGTAGAGTGCATTGAACCTGATCCTTGCAGCCACTAAGGGAGCAAGTGGAGAGATTTCAGGGATAGAGATATACGGTCCCTGGGCTTGAGGCCAAGGATAAGTCTTGCAGTTCTGTTCTGGATTAGTTGCAAGGGGTGACGAGTAGGGGGAAGGAAGATTGAGAAGGAGGCTGTTGCAGTAGTCCAACCTAGAGAACGAGGGCTCTGGATACAGTAAGAAAAAAGGTAGACTATCTGAAGAGGTGCAGCTGGCAGCGGGCCTTTTTCACAAAGTCCGAGGTGTGTGGAGAGAAGGAGTGGAGGTGGAACAGGAAAGCGCACTAGGAATCAAAAACCACATACCTAGGTTTATAATCTGAATCTAAACCTAAAACTACATGAAATCCCAAGAGCAACATCAAGAAAAGTCTGTCTCTCAAGTTAAATCCACTGGACGTTTGTCTGCACGTCCTTGTACAAGGATTGCATTAACAAAATCAGCCAGCTACTCTGATGCAACAATTACACATTTCTGTCCGAGCAGACCCATAAGCAATCTTACTTGAGGATGCTCTTCATCACCAGACCTGCCCCTGGAATAACTGAGCACAGCAGCCACTGCAAATTACCCCAAACCTTGTGATGTATAAAGTATGCCAGCCATGGTTGGAAACAGCCAAAAGGCACCCAAGAGGTTGGCCAATGCTTCAGAAACTCAATAGCTGTCTAAAAGCAATGTCCCATTTGAAAATTGACCTGTACTTAACATTAGGGAACTGAAGACCCAGAACAAGTATCCTACACTCAACCAATAAGCATCTGGTGCCTTTCTCAATTCTTAGGGCACCAACTCAGTACAACTTACAAAATCATAAGCATAACAAAGGTACAAACTGATATGGTATTTCTTAGGGCCTAGTAGGCTTCAGACTTTGCAAGTGATGACCCAGCACTGCTCCAGGAGACTTTCTGAACCTTCATTACTCAACTAGTTCACATTGTTTTTTTAAGTGCCAAAGCTAATGTTCATAGAACTCTGAGGGTATTCTTTTATTGAAAGTAATAAAGTGTTGCCCTGTGTTCTCCGCCACTTAACTCCTCTTGAGTAGTCACCTAGACCTGGGGTCTAATCTTTTTCTCCAGATTTAGACTACAACTCCCAGGATCACTCACCATTGAAGCAGGCCAGGGCTGATTGAGTTAGTCCAAGACCTAGACCACAGATGAAAGAAACCAGGGAATATCTTATGGATAAGCGGCTTGCCTAGGCATAGAAAGTCTATTGTCTCCCAAACCACCCCTGAAAAACACATTTACCATCCCTCTGGGCACCTTATACAGGTTGTGAGGGGAATCCTCAAAACACTTTCTGATCTTTAACAGTGGGAGGTATATAGCAGTTCTTCATGGTACCACCTGGGCACCACTAGAAAGTACATAATTAGCCAAAGCTTTGACTCCGAGGGGTTCAGTATGTGTTCCTGGGAAAGAAAAAGACCACCACAATCATTTTAAAGAGCATATATTTTTCATTGCCCATCTAAAACTACTCTACAACTAACCCATTTGGATGGCACTACCTTTTCTGGTTTCATTTAAAATCCCCCCACACCAACCCCTCCCCCCAAAGCCTTATGTAGACTGGGGAGTCAAGGGTTGGTGGAAGGGATAGCAGGCAATCTACATGAAATTTGAGACTCAGTTCTTTAGGCAAAACTGGGAAAATTCCTGGCAATTACCAGTGGAAACTGACTACGTAATTGTGGAATATATTCATAAAGCGCAACTTGGGGACTGGCCACCAGGGGGCGCACGGATGGCAAGCTCCTCCGCGTGAGCTCTGTCCTGAAGTCCTCCAAAGTGGTTTGAGCCCCCACTTCTGGACCCCCCCCGGAGTAAGAGACCGATCTGGGACACAGAGGCCCCCCCCCCACTTCGAGCCAAAACCCGACAAAAAAACGGAGGTTGCTTCGCTGAGTTTTGGCCTGTGGGATTTGACCGAACCGAAACCCTTCATGAGTCGGAGCTCCCGCCTCCCACTGCTTGTCACCGATCCACCAACCTGTGCCTTTGGCCCGCATCCACATCCCAGAGGCTCCGGCGAGCCATACCCCTTGCTCCACTGCTGCCGTGCACCGTGTGCTTTCCCCTGGGGCATCTGGAGTGGTCCCGCATGAGCGCCCGTTGGAACCCGCATCAACTCACAAAAGGCGCGAACTCCAGCGCGCCACCAGCCTAATCGCAGAACCCTGTTGCGGGGTGCCTCGCCCTCCTACCGCCGATCCCAGGGCGGACTTTGCCTCGAACCCCCAAGGTAGGGTGCCATCAATGCAGAAGAGGAGACGGAGCGAGGCCACTAGACCCAGCCTGTGCGTCCCGTGTGGCGCAACGTCCAGCACCCTCCAGGCCCGGATCAGACACCACAAGGCCCTGCGCCTCATTTCCGCGTAGGGGTCACCTCTCCCACGAACACGCAGGACATCCATTATAATTTGAAAAGTGGGGACCCGGCTTGGAATAGCGTTCAGATACACAACTCAAGTACAGGAGGAATCCTCCCCACAAGAACGGACTAATCTCCCTCCCCAACGGCGCAAGCTGCACTGAGAACTGGGCCCCTGCACACTACAGGCCTTTCTCGGAACTTCCATCTCAGGGACTTCCCGCCCCACCAAATCAACACTGCAGTGGGGTCGGTCGCTGACGTACTATATGAATCCTGGCCCCCCCCCAACATTACGCCCCCCCTCCCCCCCCCCCCCCCCAACACGATGCCCTTCAACTGGCAAGATCATACACTCTCTGGTGACCGTAACACCATGAACTAACCCTCCTAGCAGCTACTAGCGATACCCTTGGGAGGTTCGCTCGCCCAAATATCACCAAATACAACGCATGAATGTCAAGGAGAGATTAGCGCATACCAGTTCGCACCACCACAAGATAGCCATCAACCATATAGAGCTACAAACATGTCATCACCGAAGCCTGGAGGCAGCCTCAACTAAAGCAGACGTCGCCGATAGCCTCAACGAAATGAGGAGACTGAGAGCGGACATTGGCAGCAAAATTGATAAAATCACCCAGAGGATGGATAAAATGGAGGACAGGCTTGAAGAAGTCGAGCACAATCAATCATCCTTGAATACTCTGGAGACACAAATGGACGTGCGAATCGCCGAACTTGAAGCCAGAGAAGAGGAATTCTGATTAAAGATTGATGACTTAGAAAATAGAAAACGGCGCAATATATGCATTTTCGGAATCCCAGACAAGGAAGGCGAGACTGAGTCGGATCTAAAGAGAACATTGCACGGCATAATGAAAACACTCTTCAACGATGACTCAGTTGACGAGCCCAAAATTGACCATGTTCACAGAGCGGGTGGAAGACCGGGAGGCCCCAGAACGGTGCTTGCCCGCTTTCATAACTATGCAGACAAGGCTAGGGTCCTAGACAAGGCCAGAAATGCCCCGCAAATCACATTGGGATCGACGCACGTCTCCATCTACCAAGACTGGTCATCCCTCACACTTGCAAACCGGAGAAAGTGCCTCCCTCTCACTAAAATGCTAAAAGAGAAGGGTGTGCGATACCACTGGGGGTACCCCTTCTCACTCTCCTTTGAGTGGGAGGGTAACACCATAAAACTGGTCACCGAGAAGGATATCCGGTGCTGCATTGCTGATTTACTGTGCGCTTCGGGAGATGAACCGAACCAAAGCGAGAAAAGATCTGAGACAACAGACTGGAACACTAAAGACCCACGTAGAAAGAGGATGCAAGGCTCTAGGAAATATAGAAGGATGAACACTTCCCAGGAAGCCGAACACTAACTTCATCATGTCTCCTTATCTGCCCCTCTCTTCCCGCTTACTGAGCACCAGCGGGCAGTTTTAACACCATTGCCCCCCCTCTTTCCGCCCCACCTCACGCAGAAGATGCACTTGCGAAATGGATATGGGTAAGAGTATACATGCGCGTTGTGGGACATTCCGCTTCTGTGATCAGTAAAGAAAGTGGAGGTGGGCGGACAGTGAGGGCAACTTATGGAACGCGGAGACGTAGGAATTGACAAAAAGTAACTTAGAAACATTGATCACCCATAAGGTGACATGTCTGAAGCCCGGAATCGGGATCACGTGTGAAACAAATGTAAAAATGCAGTTAAATTTGTTAATGTGTGCCTATATTGTATTGCAGGGGGAAGAGGGAGCTCATGGTTACGTTGTATATGTACAAGAACGGGACCATTCTAGGTACGGTTCCCGCTGGTGGTCCGAAAACGACGGGGTGAACATAACCCAGCCGGATCGGACGCCGCACAGTTTCAGGGGTTTGGAGGGAGGGATAATGCAACCTAAAGGGTCAGAGGGGATAGATGTGCACTGGGAAGAGTGAGCGGGAGGGACACCGTTGGAACCACTGAATGCTGAACACCAGAGACGCTTAACGACTCTCTCAAAGTCAGGTGAGATTCAGTTTGCTAATATGGAGGCAGGCATAGGGCAAGCGCCTAGAATAGAGGTAACGAGGCAGACACACCTAGAGTGCCATTCCACACTGGTTAATCATAATGGCGACAAAACTTTTACATTGAGTGTGCATACACGTAGCTGTTGATGTCTAAGGCCTCAATTCCCCCACCAAGCGCTCCCAGTAGCGAGAGAATTCAAGAGGTCCAATGTCGATATTATGTTCCTACAAGAGACCAAATACCAGAGGGGCAGTGAGAAAGGGATCCCCAGCAGAATGATTGGGCACACTTTCTGGAGTTCAGGTATCTCCAAAAAAGGCTGGGGTGGGAATCTTAATTCGAAAAAGCATCCATATAAAGATTTTGAATTCCTGGTCCGACACAGAAGGTAC
This sequence comes from Ambystoma mexicanum, assembly GCF_040938575.1. NCBI lineage: Eukaryota > Metazoa > Chordata > Amphibia > Caudata > Ambystomatidae > Ambystoma > Ambystoma mexicanum. Next base: position 705,501,899 of record NC_090934.1, on the reverse strand, counting down.
GGCCATGCCGATAGTTGGATCCGTCAGGGACACAATTGTAACCCTCGCCACAATCTACGCACCTAATCAGGGCCAAAATAGATTCCTACACAAGATAACCAAATGGATTTTTAACAAAGCACAAGGCCACACCATCCTAGGGGACGATTTCAATACATGGATGGACAGCACCATGGATAGGCAAACCACGCCCCGACCCCTCCCAACCCTCTCAGACACAGGTACACGCAGAAATCAAAACCACCCTTGCCCTTTACGGCCTCGCTGATAGCTGGCGTCACTTACACCCTTTAGACAAGGGATTTACATTCCGATCCATCCCCCATGAGACGCTCACAAGAATATACTATGTGTTCCTCTCCAAGGGTCTAATGAGAATACTCCAAGGTGCAGACATACACCCCATTGCGTGGTCTGACCATGACCTGGTCGTGGCGGATCTGGATTGGGAAGATCTCCCCCACCGCAGCACGAAGCGGAGGTGTAATGAGACACTATGGTCGGACACGGCCTTCAGAGAGGAACTGGAAAACGAAATTAAACAATTTTTCGTTACCAATGATACGGATGAAGTCACGAAGGTGAACGTATGGGAGGCGGTTAAGGCCATCTGGCGTGGGATTTTGATCAGGGAAGGTGGAAGGAAAAAGAGGGAACGTACCTTAATTGAGACCAACATTAGACAGAAACTAGAGGCCGCAGAAAGCTTAGTCCAGACGTCCCCGCAGAACAGATCCACACATCTCGCAACAGTCAAGGAATTAAGGGACGAGCTAAAAACCCTAGAACTGGACAAGGTGTCACAGACCTTAAAATACCTCAAGCAAAAGTATTATGAGAAAGGAGACGAGGCTGATGCCCTCCTTGCAGCGAGGCTCCGCTCACAAAGAGCAGAAAGATGGGTGGACACGATAGAAAGGACAGATGGTACTCTCGTAGACACGGTCGAATCCACCCCCGAAGGCATACAAGAGGCATTTACCTTCTTCTATGAAGACCTATATACCTGTGACCCCTCCTCCCCCAGTGGGGAGCGTAGATGCTTACCTCAAAGGGGCAGGCCTCCCTACACTCACACACTGAGGCCGGAGCCCTTGATGCACCGGTCCAGGAGATGAGGTCGCAGAACCCATCAAATGCCTTAAGTCTGGGAAGGCACCAGGGGACGATGGTTTCACCCCCGGCTTCTACAAAATGTTCACTGCCTTTCTTACCGCCTTCCTAGTTACCCTGTTCAACAGTATATTTGACACGGGACAAGCACCCCCATCCTTCACCCAGGCCCTTCTGTCATCCCAAAAGAAGGTAGAGATCCAAAGTATCGTGCATCTTATCGCCCCATATCTCTCCTCAATATAGATGCCAAAATCTACGCGAGAGTAATAGCGGCCAGACTAGAAGCACATCTACCCAAATTGATAAACACAGATCAAGTCGGCTTTGTAATGGGATGGCAGGGAGCAGATACGATGAGGAAAACATTACATTTGATACACGAGGCACAAAAGGGGAGCGAAGACCCAACCCTCCTGTCTCTTGATACCGAAAAGGCTTTCGACAGGGTGGACTAGGAGTTCCTGGAGAAAGCTTTAACCTGGATAGGCCTGGGCCCTAAACTCTCCCGCGCTATTAAGGCTCTATACTCCACCCCAAAACCTCTGTGGCCATGAACGGTGGCTACTCAAGATTGTTCGCACTAGAAAGAGGAACCAGGCAGGGCTGCCCACTATCAGCCATACTATTTGTACTGTCCCTTGAACCACTTGCGCAGAAACTAAGGCTCGATAAAAGGGTGGAAGGAGTTAAAGTAGCGGACCAGGAATACAAACTAGGCCTATATGCAGATGACATTCTCCTCCACACAATCAACCCCCTGAGCTCGATACCAGCAGCCTTGGAAATAATTGAGGAGTATGGTCAATTGGCAGGCCTGAAAATTACCACGGGGAAGTCGGTCCTTCTACTGATCAACAAGAGCAGGGACCTAGATGTGGAAAGATTTGCATCTCTAGGGATGAAGGTCAGTCTCACCATTCTGCGGTATCTGGGCGTCAATGTGACCCGAGACCTGGGCGGCCTCTTTGAAGCCAATTTCCCCCCGATACTACACACGATCCAGAAATATATTGAACGGTGGACAAGACTCACCATTTCCTGGATGGGTCTCCTCAATACCATTAAAATGGTGATCCTTCCAAAGCTACTCTACCTGTTCCAGATGCTCCCTATTAAAATACCCCAAAACTTCTTCACAACCACTAAAAAAAATCCTACACACCTTCCTGTGGCAAAATAGAAAACCCAGGGTTCCCCTGGCCCTACTCCACCTGCATAAGGATGATGGTGGGGTGGGCCTCCCAGACAGTTTTATTACAAAGCTGCCCGACTCAGAGTGAAAATCCCGCACTTCAGACAACAGAAAGAACCCCAATGGATAAGCCTAGATAATTACCACCTTCGACCTTTTATTGTGGGAGAATGGTTATGGGTACCGGGACCCCAATTACGAAACAGTATCAAAAACCACCCCATCCTTGGGACTATATGGAAACCAAACAAAGGAATGACAGGAGTCACGACATGGCCCTCCCCCCTAACACACCTATGGGCGCCAGGGAGGATATCCCTGATCCAGGCAGCTTTGAATCATGGTACGAGGCTGGGCTTGAAAGGACAGGGCAACTATGGCGAAATGATGCATTCATCACCATCCATGAGCTAGAAGATGCCCTAGGCATAGGCCCACTCTCAGTCTTTCTGTATCTGCGGTTGAAAGGCATTAGGACCCGAGAGGTTTGGAAGGAGGCCTTACAGAGAGACCAACACCCCGTTCGAAAGAACTTTAGATCTGTATGTGGGTTCCAGGGGCCTCATTAGCACAATGTACACAGCACTAATTGGTACTAACACAACCCCCTCAACCACCCTGAAATGCAAATGGGAAAAAAGACCTTGGAAAAAATCTCCCATCTATCTCCTGTCAGTACAAACTGCATGGGATCAAGCTACTGTATAGATGGCAGTACGACCCGATGAGACTAGCCAGGATGTATCAAGATATAAACCCACTCTGCTGGCGGGGGTGCGGCCAGAAAGCAGACTGCTGGCACATGTGGTGGGGTTGCAGGGCAATCCAAGCATATTGGGACGAAGTACTCAGCTGGATTAAGGAGCTTGATGGGGAAGGAAGGGAGGGAGAAGCAACCACTAGTGATTTTGTTTGGTTTGGAGGAAACGGAAGAACATATACTTAAAGTACCCAAAATGATACATGGACTCTTGCTGGCGGCCAGGGCCTGCCTCACATCCTTCTGGAAAAGAGCAAGTTTACCGACAAAATCTGAGTGGATAAATGTCTCTCGCATTATCTATACTATGGACAGGCTGACAGCTGCCATTCATGGTGACGGCACCTCCATTGACACCAAATGGTCTGAGTTCCGAGCCAAGTACAGTAACTGAAGTTAAGTGTGCACCACGACATAGCCAGTGTACTAACCTGTTAATCTGCCATTAATGCTTTTGTTGATCCTAAAAAAATCCAGATGTGGTACCAATGTCTGCACCAGCGAATTAGCCAATGATCTCCTCCCATGCTCCAAGTTCAGTAAGGAGATCACCAGCTGCCTCAAGGGTTGCGGGGTGAGGGCTAAAGTTTGGATTGGAGTTATGTTATTCTGAACTGAACGCAAATCAAAACCAATTTTCCCAAAAAAAAAATAAAGCGCAACTTGCCACCTCATACAGAGTATCCAGGTGCAGTTGACATAAAAAATAAAATAAACTACATCGTACACAAAAAGCAAAATACAAATCCTCAAAACATTTAGCATCAGAAACACAGCACCACTCCCGTTACAACCTAATAGAGCATCAAGAGACATCAAAAGATAACTTATATTGTGTAAGTCTAAGCTTAAAAGTTGGTTAAGATGTACATGGTCAGAAGACAAGAGGGAGCTTATTGCACAATGTACACCCCAAAGTATGGCTCAGTTTGCTCCCGTAAAGGGCTGTATTCGATTTGCCTACTGTCAATTCCTTGGAACTAGACCTATGAGAACAAAGTGGCAAATACGGTGTGGCCATGTTGGCAAGGTAGCATGGGGTAGCATCATTGACATTCCAGCTCTGGGTCAGAACTCTGAATCTCAATTTGGGCCTGCATCAGGAAACGCAGAGACCTTCCGATACATGTTCAAACTAAGCCACAGCTCACACGTACTGCACAGTTCAACACTGCCTCCAAATTAAGGAGGGCGTTTTTTGTATTCAAATAAAATGGATGTGCAGTATTGGACACGAGAGAACGACTGCCAGAACCAGAGTTTTCACCTGATATTTATAACAAGAAGTTCACAACCTTAAGACCATCCATAGATGTGCCAATGTGCCATTTTCAACACTGCATCAACCGGTTTGACAAATGACAGCTGGTATTCAAAAACAAAGCCCACATTTCTAACCAAGCAGACTGGTACAGGAGAAGCTGCAAGCTCCACAGGCCAATTAAAAGGTAAAGGAGAAAACTGCCATCATAGCAGTCAAATCTCTGATGTGTTTCCATTTACACAGAGAAAGTTATTCTGCACCCATCTTTGAACAGTGCTGAGGCACTCTGCTACACCCGGACTTTCATTAAAATCACTATGCAAGTCGACCATAATTTAGTCCACCATAATTTGAGTATTACATATAAACATCAAGAAGGAGAGGGGGTGAGGAAGTGCCAACCCTTGAGGTACACCACATAGTATGTTTTGTCTAGAAGAGAAAAAGTTACCCATTGCAACATTCTGTTTGCAATCTTTTAAAAAGGAGTTGAGCCAAAACAGGGCAGAGCCTGACATTTTCTTGACCTTTTCCAAGCGTTCCAGAAGAATACTGTAGAGAAGTCCAACGGGTAAGGGCTGCTGGATTGCCTCCATCCCTCAACTATAGCATTTTCTCACAAATACATGGTTTGTGTTGAGGGCGGAAGCCAGATTGCATCCCCAGAAAAAAGTTACCTTCTAGAAAACTGAAGTGCTGATTTACAGTTTTGCCCTGCATGATTTTCCTTCAAAATAACCAGGTTACTCACCGTTGTGACCACCTTACTCCTAGTCCATAGTCCCCTTTCCTCCATACTTATGGGACATCTCTCCATCCTGTGGGACGGGACCGGAGCACATTGTAAAAAGCATCCAAAAAAAAATTTCAAAAATGTGTCCTTCCTCTTTCTTGCATCGCTCATCAGTCCTTTTCAATCGCTAGGTCAAAGACCAATAACAATAAAACAAAAAAAGCAACAAAAGCAATAACAGAAGAACCTTACTAGAGGGGATGGCGGGTGGGCGTATGGAGGAAAGGGACTATGGACTAGGAGTAAGTTGGTCACAACGGTGAGTAACCAGGTTAAACTCCTACGTCCGGTCTGCTTTCATCCATACTTATGGGAGATTCCCAAGCACTCCTAACAGACTACGGGTGGATGGAAATACCCATTACTGAAGAAGGTTCCTCAGCACAGCCTGACCAAACTGAGCATCAGCTCTTGATCTCATGTCAAGACAATAATGCTTACAGAAAGCAGATGGAGAGGCCCAAGTAGCTGCCCTAGCAATGGACTCCCAGGGGACACATTTCTGAAAAGCAGCCGCGGCTGCTTTGCCCCACACCAGGTGTGCATGAATACCTTTAGGAGGTTTCAGCTCTTGGACGGTGAAAGACTCCGTAATGCAGGCGGCGATCCACCAGGAAATAGTCGCCTTAGATGCCTGCTTACCCCGAGGGTTACCAAAAGTCAAATAGTTGAGAACTCCTAAACTCGGAAGTTCTGTCCAGATAGAACTTAAGAGCCCTTCTGACATCGAGACAATGCAGAACCCTTTCTGCCTCTGAGGTAGGGTTAAAAAAAAAGACCGGAAGGGAGATCGACTGGTTCAGATGGAATTCAGTTACCACCTTTGGCAGGAAAGCAGGATTTGTCCGTAGGACTACCTTATCCTTGTGAAAGACCAAGAGGGATTCTCCACCTACAAGGCCTGGAGCTCATCTCACCCGCCTTGCTGACGTAACGGTGACCAAAAAGGACACTTTCCAGGATAGGTACTTGAGGTCCACCGTGGCCACGGGTTCAAAAGGCTTATGGCACAACGCCGTCAGGACTACATTTAGATCCCACGGCGGGTGCGGCGTACAAACTGGAGGGTAGAGGCGTGTCAAGCCTGCAAAATGCCTCTTAACCACTGGATTACACAAAGAGTAAGAACATTGGTCCGTAGAAAGATAAGCAGAGACCGCTGAAAGGTAAGTCCTGCATGACAGAACGTGAACACCCGGCTCTGCTAGGAAGGATACGCAGGACAGCACCGTGTCAACCGTAGCCTCCCTTGGGTCCAACCGCTTTCCCCAAACACCAATGACAGAACCTGAGCCATTTACGTCTGTATTGGGACCTAGTCGAGGGTTTCCTGGCTGCCTGGATAATACGCATGTTATCCGCAGACGAGTTAAGATGTTCTAAAGACTTGAACTCGGGCACCATGCCGCCAAGATGAGCGATTGTGGGGAGGGGTGCCACAGCTGCTGTTCCCCTTGATGAAGATCAGGTTACCAGTGACCGCCGATCGGCGGACACATTGACAGGTGTTCAAGTTCTGAGAACCAAAACCTGGCCGGCCACCACGGGGCTGAGCAGGAGGGAACAGTTCACCAAGTTCTTTAACTTCCAAATTGCCCGATGGACTAGAGGCAGAGGCGGGAAGGTATAAGTTCTCATGTTGTGCCATGGAATCTCGAGAGCATCCCCCAGAGAGGAAGCTCCCAGCCCCCCTCTGGAGGTATACTGTGGAAGCTTCTGGTTTGCTGCCGTAGCGAAGAGGTCCACCTCCGGGGTGCCCCAACGCAAGAAGATCCATGAGAGGACCTCCGCCTTGAACTCCCACTCGTAGCAGACCACTGTCCGCCAAATGAGGCATCCGCTGTGACATTGAGCTGGCCAGGGATGTGCACTGCAAGCAGCCAAACACCATGAAGCACGGCCCACTCCCAAATCTGGATGGACAGGTCCATGAGGGGGAGGGGTGGGGGGGTGGGGGAGACTTGGTTCCCCCTTGCTTGTTGATGTAATACATCGACAGCGCATAGTCCGTAAGTATGCAAACCACCTTGTTGGCAATGATCGGTCTGAACGCCCTGAGCGCTAGGAAGATCGCCAGAAGCACTAGATGATGTGTGGAGGAGCTTGTCCTGAGGCGACCAGAGATCCGAGACCTGAAGAAGATCCAACGTCGCACCCCACCCCAGGAGGCAAGAGTCAGTCGTGATCGTCACCGTAGGGGCAGGGTCCTGAAACCCCGCATCCACCGACAGTTTGCTGATAGATGACCACCACTCCAGGTCCACTCTCATGGAAGCCGGAATTATTATCAGTTTGGAATCCGGGTCCACAGCCTGACGCCAAGAACTCCGAAGAGCCATTTGGGTCCGCCTCGTCTTGAGACGAGCAAGAGGAAGAGCCAACATGCACGAGGCCATGAGGCCCAGAAGCATCTGGAACAACCAGGCCGACATGCTCTCCGACTGCGCAAACATCTGACACGTGGCTAACAGATCCGCCATCCTGTCCCCGGTCAGGTACACTCTGCAGTCGATCGTGTTCCAGCGAAAACCCAGGAAAATCCAGTCCTGCGAGACCATCATGGAAGATTTGCGCCAGTTCACCGACAGCCCAAGATGGAACATAAGCTGAAGGAGAGACTGAAGATTGCCTGATGCTTTCAAAGGACAAGGTGTCATGATCTCTGCTTCCAAAAGGTCAGGGTTTTCCCAACTCCCTTGGAAGCAGATCCATAACCCAGGTTCCGAGTGCCGACCAGTCCCAATTGGGACCTTTTGGACCCAGTCCTGGTGCCAGTGGCACCAGGCTCATATATATGCCCAGTCCCAGCGCTGGAAGCGCCGGGCTCATAATGCTTGGGTGGACTTACCTGCAGCAGACCATGCTGCTTACTTTCCTGCCAGTTGAGCCTCTGATCCTCTTCTGTTTGGAACTACTTTTCCTGTTGGGTGGGGCAGGAGCCACTCCCTAGGTTCAGAACACTGGAACTCTTCTGGAAAGCAGGAACTCTTTTCTTACCTAGGCGTGGCTGTGGAAGGAGACACCTAAGCACTACAGGAGGCTATTTAAACCACACCCGATGGATGAATCTTGCTTTGCGTTATTCTGCATCCTCTGCAGCAGAACGCTCATCGTGTCTTCTGCATCTGATCCTGGGCCTAAGGAAAAAGGCTTACCATCCTGAATCCAGTCTTCAGCAACACCTATAAAGACAAGAAAGAACAGGTTAGCATTACGGTCTTCAGTGACAGCTCTTCACTTACCTGGTCCATCGGCTGTCACCAACGCCTCGCGCTGCATTCCGGCATCTGAAAGACAAAGGCTTACCTACTCTTCGTGCGCTCCGGAGGTCTTCGCACTTCATTTCGGCATCTGAAAGACAAAAGCTTACCAACTCTTCGCACGCTCCGGAGGCCTTCGGCGCTGCATCCCGCATCTGAAAGACAAAACAAGGTGCGTTTAAATACATTGGGGAACTTTAATACTCACGTGCCATTACTCCTTTCCACATCTAACCCAGCGGGTATTCCGGCACCCTGCAGCCGCTCCGAACTTGTTGCCTGCTTCACGATGCGCTCTAACTGTCTTTTTATTTTGCAGGTACAAGCGCTTACTTACGTGCTTCCAGGCGCTTCTATTCATCACACGGGCTCCATCTTCAACTCACTTCAGCCAGTCATCCGCCATCGCCGGAACCCTGCAAAACAAGAGACATCATTCCTAAAGACTTTGAAAGACATTAGAATTACTCGAAACTTACCGTTCGCGCAGTAAACGATGGACAGCAGTCCTCTGAAGTCAAGAGGCCTGCTCCCCTTATCCAGTGAAGAAACTGGTTACAGCACCTTGCCCCGAGGCAGATGGAGAGCACGGCGTTCACTTACCTAAGGTGAGAGTGTTAACCTTTGGGTTCTACAGGAGAAGAGAAAGGGAAGAAGAGAGACATTCAATAACCCAGTTCATTAATCCCATATTTTCTATCTGCAGACATCTTACCCTTCGAGTCAGACATACAGTGCACAGAGGTCCAGCCCAAAGAGCCAGCCGTGTGTTACACATCACCTTTGAAGATACGGTTTACGCCCAGTCAAGACCGGCGCCTCTACGGGAATCAGGTGAGCGTTACACAAGGGCTGCGTAAGAGCCAATCGTCCAAATCCGGATACACATGGATACCCTGCAGACGAAGATAGGCCGCAATCACCGACATCTTCGTGAAGACACGCAGCGCCGAGCTGAGGCCAAAAGGAAGCACTCGAAACTGGAAATGCTCCTCTCCCAAAGAGAAACGGAGATCTCTCCTGTGTGGGTTCCAAATCAGGATATGCATGTACGCATGCTGTAGATCCACCACACTGGGCCAATCGCCCATCTGCAAGGAGGACCCATCTGGCTGGGCGTGATCATCTTAAATTTCTCTTGAGGTAGGAAAAGATAGAAAGGTCTAGGATGGTGCGCAGGCCAGCCTGGTTGGGTTTGGGACCGTAAACAGCCGGGAGTAGAAGCCCTCCCCTCGCTCCCCGAGTGGAACGGGTTCCACAGCTCTGAGGTCCAGAAGTTTCTGAACCTCGGCTTTGAGGGAGGGCGAGCTCGACAGCTGAAAAGGAGGGTTGAGGGGTGGGGTAGGTGTAAGCGGAAGCCCGCGCGACTGACAAGACCCATCTGTCTTCGGTGATGGTCTGCCACGCCTCCCAAGGAGACGCAATGTGAAAAATAAATGCGGATGCTTTTTACAAAGTGTTCCGGTCTAAGTATGGAGGAAAGGGACAGGACGTAGGAGTATTTAAGATTTGAGATTGGCCTGTAGTTTTCCCAACTGATTGGGTAAGATGAAACTTTCATAAATGAGAGATTTGAGCTTCTTTTAATCTGGCTGGATAGCAACCAGTTTGAAAAGAGGCAGTGATATTGTCTAGGTCTTCCAACAATAAAACAGTATGGCCTAAAAGGCTCCTGAAGGTTTAAGGCTTTGTACTTTTTTTATTACATCAGTGGTGGACAGAAAATTGAAGCTACTCAAATACCTAAGATTTGACGTGCCATCAGGCGGGCAAATCTAGGTTCAGCCCAAATTTCTTGTAAATTGACACCCTTATAGGGAAAAGAAGTGCTATTATCACAAATGAATCAAAGGCTTTTGAGCTTCACATTAACCTGTTAATTCATGGTAGATTTTAAACAACTGTGCTATCCGGTGAGGCCATCGGAATTCCTACAGAAAAAAACAGTATCGGGCCACAGAATAGCGGCCTTATAGACCACTTGGTGATTAGTATAGGCTTAATCTGAGATTGAAAGAATGGCACTGCACACTCTAGTTGCCAGCTTTTTCTTTTTAGTAGACATAGTTCAGATAGATCTAAGTGATCACTTCGAATCTATTACTGTGCAGTCGTTATTTCTTCAGTTTTTAGCACTTACTGCGGGGGAGACCCCAGCAGCCATCCCCCCCAAAACCCATATGCCTCATTAATAGCCCTACCTCCACTTACCATTTATATTTAGACCAAAAGTGCAAACAACCTGAAATAAAATGCCTCACATTTTTAGCTGCACAATAATTGCATTCAACATTTTGGTATACCGTTCAGATATGAACACATGATTATTCTGAGCCGAGGTGGACTTGTTTTTTTCATTCAGCTGAGTGAGGGAATCGAGACATTGGCTGACCATTTTTATGAGAAGGTTATACAATCAGGGGATGGGGACATATCATCCCCTGGTTAAGAGGAATATATAAGCTGTAGCTCCCATGGACACATTTATTTTATCTCTAGTCTGTGGTTCTAACCTCTTTGGTTGTCTACTAATGTCACAAAAAAAGGAAATGAAAGTAGTCTGTCCACAATAATGGTGCAATAGCTACCTCAGTGAGGGCAATATTAAAATCTAACACTAGGTCGAGTAGATGTGCAAGGCCGGAGGAGCAGTGTGTGAATCCCAACACCTGTAGACTATTAATACAATCCTGTGCAAGGCCAGAGGCATAGACAGGATTGTCTAACAAATACAGCCTAAAGCTAATTTAGTTGGGCCCACCGCAGGGACATTAACATCTGTAAATGCCCACACACACTGAGTGGGCATTTACAGATCCTGGATGTCCCTTGCCCGCTCAGGCCCTACTCTGTCTATGCCTCTGTGCAAGGCCATTGTTATGGTCTAAGTGAAAGATAAAACTCCTAAAATAGTTTTCTTTGCAGATAGCAAGAGAGTTGAAAATGTTCTCAAAACAGTGCATCATATTTTAGGGGGAAGCAGTAAAATACAGTAACCAAAACCGAAAAATCACCTCCTGCAGTCATTTATACTGTCAGATGTTCAAAAGAGGAAAAGGTGCGTTCGTGAATAACTGATCCGGTCAACAGGTTGAAAAATAGCCAGCCCCACCTCCCCAGCTTGCTTAACAGAGAGGTTCTTCACAGAAAGACCAAGTCAAACAGGTGGCAACACCAGCAATACGAGGGCCTCTTTTCCAGTGTAGCCAACATGGTAGTCCTGAAATAGTGAGAGAGAAGGACCATTAGCTCAATTTGGCATTTAGTGTCATACTAGCCCTTGGGTACCACCTGTCTCACTTGCCAGGTTAAGGTAGACTTCACTTTGCGGTTGACCATAACAAGTGGGTGGTTGACCATGAGTGGGGTCAAGACCCAGGAACAGTAAACTAATGTATCTACCCCAACCTAGGTGACCATCTTTAACAAGCTTTAAAAAGCATATATTCATAATACCTCTGTATGGACATTCATACAGTGTTCACTGCCTTAAGACCTTTCTGCCTCTCTTCCGAGAGTTTGCCTTGATGTTTGGATTACAGATACCACTAGGTGAGTCCAGAAAACCTCAAGGCTTGCCATTTTTCCTAGGAATGGTAATGGAGTGCAGTAATCTCCACTGGCACTCTGCTCAAAGAAAGAGCTCTTAGCCAGGAAACTGGTAACTCTGGTTGTGTGAAGGCACCAGTGATCTAGTAAAACCAGTAGCAGAGCGGGATGCAGACAAGGTCCTTGCTGAACTACACAGGCTGTGAGGCAGTCCCCTGCAAACAAGCAACAAATCGCATTTGCCAACCCCCCCCTCCGCCCACTTATGAAACTTGACTGACTCTTGGGAGAGGGCGGTCATCTGTGGGGCAAGAAGCACTGACCCAGAAGAAGCAGAAGGTGGATCTTGGGGAACTGCACACACGTTTCAAGCCTGGACAAGGCATGGTGGACCCAAATGTGCAAAATAAAATGTGCAACATAGAAAGGGGAAAGGGTGGCTGATCTAGTGCTGATGCCATGCAAGTACTGCCAGTGATTTACTATTAAAGGAAGAACGGAATAGAACAGGCAGATGAGCTGCAAAAAAACCTAGCAAACCCCCATTCCTGCAACCCCTCTTAGGATGCCTCACTCCAATCACTTTTCTACATATGCATGTGCAACCACAACCCGGATCGCATGCTCTTGGGAGTCCTGGCCAATCCCCAGGCTACAATCCTAGGTAATACCATTTTGGGGGAAAAGGGTCATGCTGAGGGGCTCGGCTGTTCAAAGCTTATTCTTCCCAATCCCTTGGAATTTGGCTACACCTTGTGCTCCACCCACATCCAGTCTGCTTCATGTGATCTACAAGCCCTTCAGGATAAAAGCAGTTTTCAAACACAAAAAGGGACCCAATTACCTTTGGGTCCTAGAATTCAATATATGTAGTAACCCGTTCACAAAAAAAACTCCAATTCTGATTTATCATATTCCTGTTGGAATTTGCATCAAAGGCCACACCAACCTAGCCAATGCAGTCTGCCCCCTCAATTCCATTTTAGTTCACTTTGATTGTGGAAATGAGGTTTCTCACCCTAGCTGCATCTAAGGAGAAATAATTCATGTTTTAATTCAAATTCACATCCAGTCAATATTCGAACCAACCCCCATGCCACGTTCATGATCCTGCAATTTCCACCGTAGTCTACTCCATAAATTAAACAGCTCCCAGTCTCCATTTTAAACAGTCTTAAATTCAGCTTACATCTAGACCCCCACCCCGCCTGTCTGACCACTATGCTCTTGGAATGTTAGGCTCCTGTCACTAGCACCCTTTATAATCCGGTTTAATAATCCTGTTCTCTCAACTCCTAGCTGGCTTGATGCCTACATGGAATGGATTAAGAGTGTCCTGGTTGCTGTCACCTACCAGCACTTGACGTTGTCCAAGCAGAGCCATCTCAATCACGCCCAAGGCCCGACTATGATAAAAGGGGAGCACACTTTGTAGTACATGTTAGAGGGCCAATGAATTTTAAAGTCGAATTTAAGGAGCCTGGTGGAGCTGGCCACATTACTGAAGTATAAACAAGCATTTTTTTTTGAATAATCAAACCATTTATTAGACTACACAAGATATTACCAACTTCATCTGTTGAAGTACATACTTAAACCTAGGACCCACAATTATAAAAGTATTTGTCCAGATATACCAAGACTCGGGCAGTAGCATATGTTTAAGTATGCCAAATGAGTCATAGCTGCAATATATAAAGCAAGGTACTAAGAAAGATGGCTATGACATCACCCGTTCCCCTAAATCGCCAACTCTGGCACACCATCAAACAAAACATACAAATCTGTCCATCACTCTTTGGCCGTAGTGGAGAAAGGTACACAATATACTTAGTTTCCAAAAATAGAAGCCAACTAGGAACTCTATTTAGCGCAACAAAAGAAAACAAGTCTCTGCAAATACAGGGACATTGCCAAGGGTGAAGAACTCTTAGTAAGAGCACACAACTCTATTGCCCCTTAAACATACATACCTGTTAAACCTTCAGTAGCTGGAACCCCAGACCATGTACCAATTTGCACTCGCCACTGGCTAGTGAAAAACAGGACTCTACAAGAGTAAGACATGGTGTGCTATGTACATGCAGAACTGTGGGTGACTGGCTACTAGCTTCCACCTTGAAATGTTTGGTGTTGAAGCCTCTAGGGCAGGGGCGCTGACTTATAGTAATTGAATATTCTTCCACTGGTTGTGGGAAATGGAAGCGCTACCTTCAAAAGTATTTTCCTTAACCATGTGTATTTCTCCAATTGGTGCCGCTCTGCCCTGAAAATCGATGCAGTTACAAATAAAATGGTGGCAGTCTTTGGATGGGGCAGCCTTCTGTTCCTCATTACCCTACCGCAGGAATCGAATACATGAGCTGCTTTGCCTGCAAGCTTGTCCTCAGTACTCATTTGGGTTTATGGACCCAGACTACATCTGATCATAAAAACACCAGCAGCTCTGCAGTTAAGTTGCAGTGAATCAGTGCACACAAATCTAAGAAATCCTTTATGACTGTACGTTTAGTAGCTTTCTGAAAGAGTGCAGCAGTTTCTTTAAGGGCTGCCAATGGAAAGTTCCCTACAACATCTACCCTCTTCATCTGTGGAATGAAGCCTTAGAGTGGCCTCTTTATGCCAACAGGAAATCTAAAGTCAGGTCCATGGGGCATACCTAGCAAGTGGCAGAACCAGAACAGGAAGAAATTCTAACCAATAGTATATGCACACGCTCTTAACATAACATTAAAAGCAAATGTATACATTTCCCTTTATTCAGTGGCCTAAAGAGGAACTGCTGCATAAAGCTTGCACTTAGCCTGTGCAGAAGCTCACAACTTTGTGGCAACATCTGTAATACTCATGAGTGCAGTTACACGGAAGCCATACATTCAAATGCTGCTTTGTGTCAATAGCATGGTTCTATACAAATATCCCTGTCCCTCATAGACACATTAATAGTTCACCATGCAGCACATGTTAAGGCAAGGAGGCACCTGCTATATAGGGAGTGAGACATACAGTGATGGTAAACGTACAAATCAAAACCCTCCTTACTTTAGCATTGCTAATGTACATGGATAGACCAACACAGACTACCCATTCAGAAGTGCTGCTCTCTTTCCCACTCCTCATCCAGTCTTACATCCGTAGAATGCACACACTGTGGCAATACAAGGATCTATACCAGTTAGGTGAATTGCGAAGCTTTAGCAGAGCCAACTTAACCAGACGTTAACCTACAACTGGCTGCTAGAGAACATAGAGCTCACACATCCAATCACAATCCCTCTGTGTAAACTGAGCTAGTACAGCGAGATCTACCAGCTATAATACAGCTCTAAAGAAATAGAGATCTCTGCCCCACACTAAATGTTAACACTTCAACTAGAACTACAACCCACAGCTCCTAGTTTCCCCAAATTTACAGCCTACTGCATGCTTCTACTTCACCAACTCCCTCTTGACCCACTGCCTCATCTTCCCACCACAAACCAAGGTCTGGAAACCCAGGTGTGGTCCTAAAAAGCTAAATCCTCTGACAAACTGCAGTGCTGAGACACCACTACAGTGATACAGGTTCAGTATAAATGTCATTACCTGCTACGTTCGTGTTTTATATTGCGTACCCTCTGCTTTAGCATGGTCTCTAGACACTTCTACTCCAGAGGGTGGGTGGCTTTAGCGAAAGCAAAGATTGCAAATCAATTCTGGTGTAAGACAGGCTGGGATTACAGTTCTCTGTATATACAAGATAACCTACAGAGCCCATCAACTTTGAAATTTAGCACATATGGGAAGAAGCCAGAGGAGCTAAAATCTTTAGCACAAATAGTCTCTTGTTTCACAGAGAAAAGACTAGTTGAATCCAGAGATGTTTCAATGGTCTGGACACCATCTCAAAAGGGTACCAGCGCACAATGTTTTTTTTGTTTTTTTACAAGCAAAGATAGTAACGAGAACTAATAAGCTGGGTGGTCAATTAATATCCTACTAGGTAGAATGGAAACCCCAAGCAATCCTGGGATCAGTCTGTTGCCAATGCAGTCCAACCGAAAAGAAGAAAGCAAAGGTTCAACATTCCTCAAATAGGTAGGAATTGTTAAAACCAACAACTGAGGTGAATCAACACATTGGGCCTCGTTACAAATGTGGCGGTAAGGCAACAAAGGCGCCAGTAGTGCTACCGGCGCCGTTACCATACCTCCACATTATGGGTGCCGCTCTGCACACCTGGTCAGACCAGGGGTGCAGAGTGGCACCCGTGAGAAGAATCCGTGATTGCACCGGCACCGTTAACGGTGCCACCATGCTCCCCACCCCCATGCTCTATGGGGCAGAATGGGGATCGGGAGCCCGGCCATACCGGCACCCGCGAATGGGCAATTACCGGCCCATCCAACTCATAATGGGCCAGTAATGGCCCATTCGCGGGTGCCTGTAGTGAGTTTTTATTAGGCCCATCGACTGACCTGAAAACTAATGAGCCTGTCCCGGAATATGTATAGGTGGTCAGGGGGGAGTGTCTCGGGGAGACCATGAGACTGAAACACAAGTATCCACTATTATCCCTTTAAAATGACAAAAAAATGGATTTAAGGTCCTTTATTTCTTAATATTCAAGAAACCACCATCTAAACCACATGTACAAAAATACAAAGCGCCTACTCCCACACTTTTAAACTATTGAGTTTTCTCCTTTTTGAAAAACAATTTAAAAATAGACATGCAGTTCACAATTGCGACACATTTCCACAGAGTATACAAATTCACAGGAGATCGGTTTAGAACCTCATGTTGGCGAATGTTATTCAGGGGCCTACGATATGGCGGCCGACAATTGTATATGACAAAGTTCCTTTTCCGAAAATAATCGGGTAGTCCTTGAAGAAATAATGGCCTGTTATTACTGGGTCTACCTCTTGACAAGGGACGAAGGGCATTTTTAAACATGTTCTTCCAAGTCCTCTGTTGTTGAAGGGCAGTTCTAAGGAGAAAAAAAATATATACATTATAGGGAATTTTGTTAACCTTAAATAGCATACAACTGTATTGTGGGGCCAATTAAGGGCTTGCCACCTCGATTGCTTTCCTTGAATGAACTTTGCAAGCTAAAGTATCTATAGAGGTAAGCAAACTTATATTAAAGAAGGAGGATTGTAGAGGGGCACTGTTGTGCATCAAGCAAGATGGCTGCTTAAACGAGTAGCTATTAGGCCGTGCTGATTGCGGGCTGAGGTCCTGCTGAGGGCTTCGTGTGGACCGGACTCTGGCCCGGCTATCCTCCACCGACTATTAATGCAGCCATTACCCTGTGGTGCACTCCCTGAAGTTGGAATTTTGATACAACGGCGGCCTTGCTGTGCGACCCTTAATGAAACTTCATATTTATATCCGCTAAGCGAGGACGGCATGGGAAGGTTCCCGGTGTATGCTGATGAGTGTCCTGGGCCAAAATCCTGCCTGAAATAAGGAATGCTGATCTTGAGGGGGGCTAGGGGTGGGGACTTCCAATACCATCCTTGACCTCAGACTGCATAGATCTGCTGTCCAGGGCTACCCGTAATGTTCGAGAAGCAAGCCGGCCTTGGGGTGGTGGATGCCTGGAGAACGATGCACCATCAGTCTCGAGAGTGTACTTCCTATTGTACTGTGCAGGACTCTCATTCTAGGATAGACCTGTGGTTAATATCGAGGTAATTGATCAATCGCATGGTGGGCTCAGATATACTTCCCAAGACTTCCTCTAATCACTCCCCTGTCACCCTTGTCCCTAGCTTGGGAGGAATGGCAGTCTACCGGACAATCCTAGAGGATCAAGCCTTATGCGCCTCTTGATCCTGTGTTCAGAGCCGAGCGGGGAGAACGCGTGAATGAGTATTTTAATATTAACACTGGCACTGTGGGGGGCATGGCTAAACAGCCACGGGATAGGACGCTTCAGAGGCTCCCGCTGATCCGACAAAATCCTGCAAACGCACGCACTTTGATGATCCTACAATTGCACCAAAACTGAAGATTTAGCTCTGGCAACACAGTGCACACTGGAATCGTGTTTCTGGAAGCCCAGCAGAACAGGAATGCAGCAAAATGGACAGAATATATGAAGGAACCAGAACGCTTCAGGAAAGAAAAAGGTGGCGCACACAGGAGGATCAGCTACAGTGCATCACGGACTGACACTGTAGTCCAGCAGGAAGGTTGACCGCGCAGCCCCGCTGTAAGGACAAAACAAGCTGTAGTGAGTCAGAGGCTGAAGCGCTCGCTGTCCCGCTACTCCAAGGGCGAGCAAATAGATCTGGAGGGACAGAGCACGGAACGCCCGAATATGAATAGCTCTAGCCCAACCCAACGCATACTGTCCCCAAGCAGTGTAACACGCGAAGACCTGCGATCATTTGCCGGAGGAGTTAAACTAGGATTAGCAGGGGGACAATGAATGATGATCCAGACCGGAGCACGGAAAGGCTCGAAGTGCATCAATGCGGCCGGTTCGGGATAGGAGTTGTGAAAAAAGGAAACACTCGAGCCGCTCACTGTTTACAAAGAAATTTCGGTGCACAAGACTCGCACCACATCATTCACAAGCCTGAAAGTGCAGCATAGAGCCGAGACCAGTGATACGACAGCGGCTGCTAAATACACAGTTCGGATCAAGCTAAATGCAACGACTGGAAAACATGCCCACCTTAGTGCAGGACCGGGATGAAGAACTGTTAATATTAGATGGTCCTGAAGTTATCCTACGCACATGAAACCAGTGGAAACAAGGACCCTGATAGACCGAAACGGGGCAAATGTGAAGCAAGGCCAAGGGCAGATACACACGGATGCCACGGATCACAAACAACGCGCCGCTCATCGGAATAAAACCCCACGAGGAGAGCATCCGTGTGAGTTGGACTGCCCCAGGAACACAGATGGGGAAGGCAGGCACAGGAATTTCAGGATGTAAGCACACCCACAGCAAGGTCCCACATTGGAACAGACTGGATGGCCGAAGAGGATGCGGGCAACACAATGCCACTCTGAAGATGGGCCGTGCAGCAGCACACCAATGCTAAGTGCCAAGTACAATGCAAAAGGGAGTTGCACCGGATAAAAACAAGCTCAAAAAGGCAATCCTGAATTGAACAAGACGCCACAGATAGAGGCAGCAGGAGCGGAGGGCACAGATCTCTGCGGCAAAACCTGCATTAACACAGGGTACCAGGCCACAAAACTAGTACCCACGCTGAACTAAAAAGGTATACCAGCAGACAACGGCGGTAACTGGCGCGAGCAAGGACCGAATAAAGGACCAACCAAGACCACGCAGCAGGCATTAAACTCAGGGGTCAGCACGCAAGTGGACATCTGACTGCCAGACCTTGTAAGGCACCTGGAGCGACCAACAGAGCACGGTGAGGTAGCAGACAGAGAACAAACCTGGTCAGCAGACTGGAGGAGCTCCTCTGGATGAAAGCCTGCTATGCTCATGAGCCGGTCTACAAACTTGCCAGAGTGAGCACGGCCCAGCAACAAACAAGAACGAGAGTTGCACAGAACGACACTAAACAGTATACACTTTAACAGCAACCTAGGCTGTTAAGAAAGTGATCACCTGAGATATCCAAGATGGCCACCGGGACAGGGAGACACGTTTAGGTCTCTCTCCACCCCAGCCGAGGCAAGAACTACAATAAAGTAGGACAGACCACGCTAATTGTTATGAAATCCTACCTGTAATATCGTTGCCAGCACCCAACACACCTGGCAGGCGAAAACAGATCCTGCAGCAATGGCACTCTGGAGACACGGGAGCTCGGAAGAGGAGAGACACGGCCGCCCCTCACCCTCCGGAGTAAATTGGGGGCCTCGGCATAGGAGAGGGGACCCGCAGGAAGATCCCGGCAG
Organism: Ambystoma mexicanum; assembly: GCF_040938575.1. Lineage (NCBI taxonomy): Eukaryota > Metazoa > Chordata > Amphibia > Caudata > Ambystomatidae > Ambystoma > Ambystoma mexicanum. Next base: position 705,482,084 of record NC_090934.1, on the reverse strand, counting down.
CTGCGGCAGTACCCCCGTCATTGCAGAGCACCTGAGGCTGCACACGTGGGCCGAGCACCTTCCTCAGAGCGGCGGCGGCTGCGCCGCCCCAAAGTGCCAGCCCTCCGGAGAGACAAGCAGCGGAGGGGCAGGGGAGTCGAGGAGAGGAACGCGAGGCCCTGTAGCAAGGAAAGTGGGACGCCGGGGCCTAAATACCATGCACGCCATCAGTTGCCAGAGGTGCCAAAGGTGGGCGCCCCCCAACCGCAATAGACATTGGAGGCAATTAACCCCCGGAGGACACTCATCCAACACAAAATCTCCCCCCGGGAGGCCCGCACTGCCCATCAGCCGGGCCACGGAGAGAGGGGGAGTGGAGGAGGGGGAATAAAGGCGCACTCAGCCAAGAGACCCCCCCCCCAAAAACAAAGCCCTCTGTGGAGCAGAGGGGGCGACCAGAAACAGCCCCCCAGAACATTCTTTTGAGACCTCACACAGGCGGGGGCATCATGGTGCGCACCCCCCACACTGCAAAAACTACAACACCCTCCCCCCCCCCCCCAACAGCCCCATCCCAACCAGGTGGCGGACCACAGGGGCAATAAAAAGAAGGAACGGCCCGGGAGGGATCACAAGGCGCCCTGGAGGAGGAGGTACCCCTGGGGGGCCATGTCTAAAACAAAGGGGAAGGGGGGCTCTACACTCCCAAACTCACAGCCAACCAAACAAGACGAAAACTTGGTGCAAATGTGGTCAGCACAATCCCAGGTTCATACCAGAGGAAGGGCACAGGAAGACCCCCCCCCCCCAGGGGACCACAACCACCCCAACGCAGGCCAACGACCTCCATCAAGGGATGATATGCACTCATGGTTCATGGAACTACAGGACAAATTCATGACCATGGTCCAGGACCAATTCACAATGAGAAATGAAACGGGTGGTCCAAGAAGTATAGATGGATGTGGCCAAACTAGAGAGGACAGACACGATAGAATCGTCCAGAACCTAGAAGATGAAGCACGGCAATATAGCGAGACACAGGAACACCTGGTGCAGCTGACCCACAACCTAGAGATCCAGTGTGAAGACCGTCATGGTCTTGATTAGAATGTTGGATCTACGGGACCGATTTTGTAGGAGTCGGTACTCGATAAGGACCTCAAAAGTGCGGTCCAAGAAGTGTTCAGACATTCTGGAGGAGCAAGAAGCAGATGCCATATTGATAGACAAGGTTCACAGAGTGAGCCCGAAAAGAACAGGGGCGCCTGGGGAAAAGACCAAGAGATGTGTTAACAGCCCTCTCCTCATACCCACAAAAAGAACAAATCTTTAAGAGGGTGCGACAACTGGACCACATTACGATGAATGGGACGGATATCCATCTGTACCAGGATCTGGCCTCAGTGACTTTACAGAAAAGAGATATGGCACCGCTAGTCAAGGAACTAGCGGCGAAGGAAATACGATACAAGTGGACATTCCCGTTCGGCCTCCTATTCACCTGGGAAGGCAAACAAAGTGACCACGTGCAATGAAGGCCTACACATAATGGACATACAAACAGAAGGGGCAGAAGGAATGGCCAACAAATCAAGTGGAGGGTACCACAAAAGGCCAAGAGGCTGGGAAGAAGACAAAAGAAGAAGCAAGGAGGCCTTAGATCTGAAACTCAGAGGACTGAGGAAATGCAGGGTATAGGAACCCCCTCTATGTTAACACCAAGTTCATTGAGGGCCGGGAGCGATAGGCTCAACGCCCTAGCATCCTTAGGTACCCGGGCCCTCCTAGGGAAGTTAATGGTCTAAAAGTTTAAAAGCTGCGGGGCATGTTGGGGGGGCAAAGGGGGTAGGGAAAACTCTGGAAGAAGAATGTGATTAATCTCTCAGGGAATCAAATATTCACAACGGGCCAATACAAAATGGGGAAACTTAGAATCCTAACATAATATAAGGAGCCTGAACTCCCCGGTGAAGAGGAAGACGGTAGAGACCATGCTGAAGAGGGAAAAGGCAAGCATTCTCCTACTTCCAAGAAACCCATATAAAAGCTTAGGACAAACAAAGTGCATCTCAGGGGGTACAAGATATGGGCGCAAGCAAATGCCAAAGATAAAAGGGCAGGGGTGCTGATAGCAATAAAAGAGGGAGCGGATGTAGTCCTAATAGACAGGCTAACGGATAAAGAGGGGAGGTTTGCGTTAGTCAACGTCAAGCTTGAGGGATGCCGCCTAACCCTGGCTACGATATATGCACCCAACACGGGTCAAGATGGTTTAGTTTGAGATACATTGGAGAAGCTTGAGGACTGTGCAAAGGGCGAAGTGATTTTAGGGGGAGACCTAAACATAGCATGGCATCCACAAACAGATAGGAGCATGGGGGGGGGGGGGGGTCCCATAACCCAGGGTGCACCGTCCAAACATCTCAAGCAAAAAATGGACCCGTTGGTACTTTGTTGTCCCTTTACTTCCCTCCATACATCAGAGAGGCTACACATAATTCTCGCATGTATATAATACAATGTCAAAAATAGACTACTTCTGGGTGTCGGTGGGCCTCATGGGCAAATTCAAGGAATAGAAGCGTGCTCGATATCACTATCAGCTGCCTGCACATCCCACGCCTCAGATCCACATACTGCGGCAACAAGTGAGAAACCTGGAAAACAGAGCAGAGGAAGCGGAAGGACGGGCCCGTAGAAACATACGCATCGTGGGGCTCCCGGAAGGAGAAGGACCGAACCCCACGGATTCCATGGAGACCATGCTGCTACAAGAAATCAGGGGAGAGGCGCCCAACCAAGGGTTTGCGGTGGAGAGAGCGAAGCCCTGACAAGAAAACACCCGTAAGGAGTACCCCCCCCCCTCCTCCTCCACCCCCTCCCCCCAAGGCCGATAACTGCCAAAATTCTGAACTACCGAGATAGGGCGAAGAACCTGGAATTCTTCCGGAAAGTGGGCACAATACAAAGGGCATCCATGTCCATTACGGCGTACCAGGTCTATACACTCCTGGTGCAAAGGCGGCGACTGAACTATGGGACTGAAGAGGCCGAGAGGCGGGCTTAAAGTACATGTTGATGTACCCGGCAAAATTGAAAGTGCTCCACAAGAACAGGGCACTGTTTCAGAACCCCAGAAGATGCGTAGTGGCTGGATGCACAGAATTGCCCGTCGGGGACCGACAGGTGGAGGACGGAACATAGAAGTGAAGCAGTGGATCCAGAGGCCAAGGTGCTGTATAAATTGGGACTTGAAGATAGAGCAAACATAAACTCAGAGACAAGCTAGGTGCTACATAGAAGAATAATGGCGTGCATAGCATATTGTGGCATGATTGCGGGAGATATCGCAGAGCCAATCCATTACCCCTATAGATAGGTTACCAGTAGTGTGGTAACCCCCTGCTGATTTCCTAGTACCGGCTAGCCGAGAAAGCACTAAATGCGGGACCGCCTGAGATCCAGGATAGAGCTGGGGGATTTGGTGTGTTATTAGAGAACGAGCCTACACACGCACTGCTGTGCTTGAAGCAGAAAATGAGGATGGTCCGAGGTGGGACTGGGTATGGCTGAAACATGGGAGACCATAGGATAGTGACCTGGAATGTCAGGGGCCCAACAGTTACGAAGATAAACAAGATCATGATGTACAAAGACAGAAAATAGATATTGCCCTAAAACAGGAAACATCTCACGGAAGAAAAACAAGAGGTGATAAAGAGGAAATGGAAGGGGACCTTCATAGGTGAAACGTACTCTGCTTATGCCAGAGGGGTGATCATATGTCCCCTTCCAGTTGCTACAGTCCATGGATGAGGCGGATGGGAGGATGCTAGCAATACGGGGATTGATAGAAAATAGAGAAATATGCATTGTTAATACATATGCCCCGAACCAAGATACAGTGGCCTATTTTAGGATCCTATATAGTAGAATGAGTCTGTACCTGGGGGCGCGGTTATATGGGGGGGCGATTTTAACTGCATGCTGGTCCCAAGGGTAGATCGGTCAGACAGGAAATTCGACAAACCCACCCCCCACTGCCACAGCCCTGAGGACCCTGCTGGGAGACCTGCGGCTGGAGGATATGTGGAGGCTACATCACCCACATGATAGCCAATACTCGCATTACTCGCCCCACAAAACTTGTACACACGGCTAGATTATATGTTTACCTCACAGGAGAGGACGGGAGAGATAGTGGGATCAGAATATAAAGAGAGTCCTCGGACCACTCACCATTGATCTTAACATGGCAATATGTGCCTCCGAGAGCCAAGATCCCAACATGGCGGCTCAGAGCCGAAACATTGAAAGATACGGTTTTCAGGGAGGACCCCAGAAGAAATCGTAGAATATTTTGGAAATAACAATGGAGTGTAGAGCCGGCCAGAACCCTATGGGAAGCATTTAAGGTGGTGGTGAGGAGCAGATATAGCCAAATCCAAAGGGTTACAGGGAGGCATACTACTGAGGCTACAGAAGGCAGAGGCGGAACTAGAGAATCCTGGGTAGAGGAGGTAATTCCCGGGAGGATGTTGAAACCATAAAATCAATTGTGGCAGGAATGTGTGGGGCATTGGGAGAGATTATGCAATTTAAACTAAGAAATACATAGAAAGGCAACACCCTGGGGGAGACAAGCCGGGGAGATTGCTAGCATGGCTATATAAAAGTGAGACCCCCAGACGAACGATCAGATTGGTACTGGGGGAGAATAGACAAATTAGATACCCAAGCGAGCGTGAACGAAGAGTTCCTGGAATTCTATAAATGATTGTATGGGGATATAGGAGGTGGTGGAGGGAGCGAGATAGCGGAAACACTAGAGGATATTGGCTTACCAAAAATAAGTGCTGAAGAGCGAGAAAACCTAGAGGCCCCAATTACACTGGAAGAACTAGAGGTGGTGGTTGAGCAACTACCTACCAGGAAGACCCCGGGAGCGGATTGACTCCCCAGCGAGTTTTACAAAATGTATAGGAAGGAAGTGCTCCCCCCACTAATGGCAATGTTAAATGACGCATTTCAAACAGGGATATTGCCAGAATCCCTTAGAGAGGCGATTATCCCACAAACCTAATAAGCCAAGAATGGACTGCGGGTCGTAGAGACCCCGATCGATGCTGAACCCTGACAGCAAGATACTCACAGCTGTGTTAGCAAACAGAATGAAACACGTCATAAGCAGACTAATACATCCCGATCAGACTGGATATGTCCCACACAGAAGCATATCCGACAACCTCAGACTGCTCCACCGTGTCAGAGCAAACAGAAGGACACTCGGGCGAGATGGCATTTGTATCACTAGATGCAGTGAAGGTCTTCGACTCCGTCAAATGGCGTTGGCTAATGGCAGCCATAAAAGAATATGAGATGGGACCCGGGTACCTGAAGTGGGTGAAATTACTATACTGCTCACCATTAGCCAGAGTCAAGACGGGAGCGATCATTTTGGAGAGGTGGCAACTCAGCAGGGGCACTAGACAGGGATGCCCTTGGTCCCCGATGCTGTACATTCTCGCACTGGAACCCCTAGCAATATGCCGGAGACAATACGAGGAAGTGGGGATCTACACAAAAGGGGGACCACACTTAATATTGTTATACACAGACAACATGTTATGCTTGAGGTACCCTGAAGGAAATCTGCAATACATCCTAGAAGTGATGGAGCGATTTGCGTTGCGCTCTGGCATTGCAGTCAATCCGAAGAAGTTGTGCATATTCTCCCTGGAAAGGTATATAGAGGTCCCGCGAGAACAACTGCCAGTACTACAAATACCCTGGGAGCCCAGTACCTTTAGATACCTGGGGATTGACATCACACGGTGGAGGCAGAATATAAACATAAGAGGAAGCAGCGACAAACATCAAGAATAGCATAAAGTTCTGGACTAGGCTCCCCTTGGCCATGATGGGGAGGGAGTGCTGCTGAAGATGGTCGTATTTCCCAGACTACTACACTTTTTTGGGAACATACCATACATGATACCCAAGCGATTCTTCGTTAAACTTCACAGCATATGCAGGGGCTTCATCTGGGCTGGAACCAGGAATAGGATAGCCCTAGCGAAACTACAGAACACATATGACAAAGGGGGTATAAAGCTACCTAACTTCAAGATCTATTATTTGGCCAGTCAACTACAATACGTGACTAAGTGGTTAGCAGAAGACTCAACATCAGACTACAGAATGTTGAGATCTGAATGTGCCCTGTTTTTCTTGAAAGAATGGATATGGCTGCCCAAACTAGAGATAAAAGGGTGCCCAGCGATGCTGCAACTAGGATGGAAAATATGGCCTAAGGCTTGCAAGACCATAGAGAACCCGACCCAGTGTTCTCCACAAGTGCCGCTAGTAGCATTGACCAGAGGAGACGGGTAACTGAGGAAGATTATTCGTAGGCATTGGGAACCGGTGGGAATTGCAACAATGGGAGATATATGGCAAGAGGGAGAAGAAAAGGAATTTAATGTGCTGGTGGAAGAAACAGGTTTACACCTGGGGCAGCATATCACTTATACCAGACTGGTACAGCGGGTAAGAGACATGGTCAGAAATAATGCTAGAAGATCAACCAGACGCAGCCATTGAAACATTATATGATGTCGCAGAGGGAGGGCACAGGGTTTCCCGAATCTATGAATTGCTGATGTCCAGGGTAGGAAAGGAAGCGACCCAGCTGAGGTGGGACTGGGAGGAAGCAGCAGGGGAACTCATGACTGATGGGTTGTGGGAGCGGGTTCAAGGGCATCATAAAAAAGTGTCTGGGAACGCAAGGCTACAATACAGATATAGATATATCCCACAGGGCATATATGACCCTCCCAGAGAATTGCCCGATTTAAAAGCACAGATCAACTAACATGCCCCAAGTGCGGCGAAGAAAACAGGGATGATACACATGTTTTGGGCATGCCCGGAAATTTGGTAGTTCTGGGGAGAAGTAGCCCACCGACTAAACGAGAAAGGGATCAAATTAAACGTGGAATCAGTGTAGGCATGCATGGTAGGGAGGTTTCCTAGACGGCGTCAGTTGAAACATGTCAGTAAACTCAAATATTTAGTCTATATACTTGCCAAGCGCAGAATTGCCATGGGGTGGGAAGCATGTAAAAGACCCAAGATAGAGGTTTGGTGGAACGATCTCCATAAATGGACCAAAGGAGAAACAGTAGTATGGAATGAAGTGGCCAATAGGGGAGGTGAGTAAGAAGTGGAAACCCTGACAGCCTGGAAAAACTTAGTGGCCACACTGTTGGTGCCCACCGAGGACAACTCAAACAATGATACCTCCGAGAATACAGATGAGGAGGCACCCCCAGAGGAAAAAGACGGTGTGAAATCGAGTAGGCTCGAGTTGGGGGTGGGGGGGGGGGTTAAGGGTAAGCAGTAGATACTTAACAATATTTCCATGATGTTTAAAATATTATGCAAGCACTGCTGGGGTTGTTCATTGTTGTAAAAATCAATACAAATTGTTTTAAAAAAAAACTGGCACTGTGGACTGAGGGGTAATCCGTTCTCCAATTATTCTATATGCATATATCTCGGGCATGGCCAAAGAGGCGGGGATCCTAAAAGCAATACGTAGAAACATCTTGGAGAGTGAGAACTCTCTAAAGCGACTTGAAGCGGGTGTACACTTCGGGCCAGACTTCTACAACTATAGGTGCCATCAAAGAGGCTCTTGATAGTTTTAGGGAGGCGGCAGAGAGGGAATGCAAGTTCTTGGACAGTCTGTTGGCTGCGAGGCAATACGGTGAGGGTGAGGGTGAGCGACCGGGGAGCTTATTGTCTCGATTGGTCTGTCAAGAGACTGGGGGGGCATCATTCCTTTGATTGAGGACCCTGACAGGAAGTTGGTCCACACTGACAGCGATGTTAACAAAGCTTTCCGATCCTTTTATGTGACGTCTTATACTAGCTGTGATGAGGGCCCCGGGTACTGCCATAGAGCCATTCTTAGCCGGCTACCAGTCAGTACTATCAAATTAAACTAGAGACGCCCTTGAATGCCCCTTCGGAGCCGAAGAAATTGCTTGTGCCATTGATGCTCTGCCCCCCCCCCCCCAATAAGGCCCTGGGTCCAGACGGGCTCACTATCGACTTTTATAAAAGCTATAAATCCCTTCTTGCCCCTAAATTAGCGGCCTTGTGGGACGAATCCTGCATTAGGAAATATCTACCCCCTATGCTGAGAGAGGCAGTGATTGCAGTCCTTCTTAAGTTTGGGAATCCTGCCACACAATGCGGGTCGTATCGCCCCGTATCACTGATAAATTGCAATGTTAAGATATTCGCTAAGGTGCTTGCCCTTAGTTTAGCCCCCTATATGGCGCACTTGATTCATGCTGATCAGTCTGGATTCGTCCCCGGCCGCTCTACAGCACTGAATCTGTTGATTTAATGTCTGATCTCAAATCGATTCAGGGGTCCGGAGCTATGTTGGATGCGCTAAAGGTATTTTTGACTTGGTCTCCCCGGCACTTCCTTTGGGCTGTGCTTGAGAATTGTAACTTTGGTCACCGGTTTGTGTCCTGGATAAACGGCTATGCGCCAAGCCAATTTCCAGTGTTTGCACCAACAGCAGTCCCTCCAGTCCATTTTATAAATGCAGGGGTACCGACAAGGGTGTCCTCTGTCCCCACTTATCTTTGCAATAGTCATGGAACCTTTCACTGATCTCATGCGGCTTAAACATTCACACAGGGGGCTGCGACTGCCTGGATTATCCGAGATGGTTTCTTTGTATGCAGATGATGCACTACTCTATACAAAGGATCCAGAGTGTAATCTGGAACCTTTTATGCATGAGGTCTCATTTCGGCCATTTCGGCTCCGTGTCTGGCCTCTGGGTCAACCATGCTAAATCTGTGATTTTTCCCCTAACCGAGGCCACTACATCCCCGGCTGACCTATTGGGTTTTGCATTGACCCCAACCGAAATAAAATATCTAGTTGACCCTATCACGAGGCACCAAGACTCACTATACAAACGCAACTTTGGTACTTACTTGCTGCAACTCAGCCTGAAGCTGCTTTCATGGGCTAAGCTGCCCATTACTCTCCCGGGTAAGGTGTCTCTTCTCAAAATGGTATTAACACAAATTCTGTATCGCTTCCGTAATGTTCCTCTGTGGACTGGTACTGCATGGTTTAGCAAACTCAGTACTCCGATAAATAGTTTCCTGTGGAACTCTGGCATGGTGAGTCTGAAGTGGGCTACCCTGGTGAGATTGCATAGTCAGGGAGCCCTAGCGGCCCCTGACTTTGTGGTATACTGGATGGCGGCCCAAGCCCATTATGCATCATATTGTTCGGCTGAGGACCCACAACTCCTGCGTGTTAAAATAGAGCGGCTGGCGTTTGGGCCTTGAGAACTACCCTCCGACACTGCCCCTCCCCGCCACCCCTATGGAAAGACCCCAGGGTATCCAGCCAAGCAGCCATTACTACTCTAGCCTGGGATAAAATCCAGAAGCGAACGGGTGTCCCCCGCCCATTCCACAAAAACTTGCCACTACGGAACCTTATTCACTGGTTTCCTCCGGTAGGTAAGGCTGCAGATGCTAAGTGGGCTGCTGATGGTTTCCCCACTGGTTTCCCCACCCTTGGCGATCTATACGAACAGGGTTCATTTTTATGCTGGTCACACCTACATATGCGTTTGAGTGGGGGCCCTCTTCCGTGCCGGGCTGCGGCGGGGAGTTCGGATGATGTGGTACAAGATTCCCTCAAGCCCCCTGATGAACCCTTGCTCGAGCTTGTGATGGGTAGGACTGTCCCTACTGGTGTAGTGTCAATTTGTATAGGCAGCTTCAGGAACGGAGTAACGTGCCCCTTAGTAGACTCCGTGAGGCCTGGAGTGTGGACCTTGGAGTAGATATAACTGAAGAGAGGTGGGAGGCTATGTGTAGTCCTACTCGAGAGGTGTCCCTAAATGCTAGGTTTCAAGTCAAGGTACTACACAGATTTCATTACACTCTGGCTAGACTTCACATCACGTCTCAGGATCATTCACCCCTCTGCCCCAGATGCCACACAGACAATGCAGGGTTTCTCCACATGGTTTGGGCCTGCCCCCGAATATCAGAGTACCGGGGTGGGGTCTGCACGGCCATATCGGTGAGGATTGACTGTTGAGCCCTCCCCCATGAACTGCCCATTTCATGAGTTTGGGTCACTGCACATGGGAGTCAGTAAGCTAGCCAGTAAACTGCTTACTATTGCTGTGGCTTCGGCCTATTGTACCCACTGCTAAACAAGGGCTTTGCAATGTTACCTGAGCATCAGACACAGAGGAGCGTTGGATATCCCTACAAGCATCGGGTAGTAAACCACAAAATATATGGCCTACTTTTAGGGCATACTTGCAGACAATGTCCACAGATGGGTGCAGTACAGACTCACCCTGTCCGCCGAGCCCCCCTGCCCTGTTAGCTGTAGTAGAATCCAACTGAAGACTGTTGGAATAGAGCCAAACCTATGGATCCATTAAATGTGAAATACCCATGACACTTTTACTGCGGCTCTCCTGTTGCATCGTGTATTGCATTACTGATTCTTGCTGCCTTGTCAAATAAAGGTTTAAAAAAAATGATTGTAAAGGTTTCATATTGGATAGCATGTAAAAATCAGTACGTTTAATAAAAAAAGTTTTTTTAAAAAAAACACAATGTGTTGCTTACCAAAAACTAGGCATTGGCAGAGGTTCACTAGAGAGTGGAATGTGTCTGCAAGGTCAAATGCATCCCCTTGCTGAAATGTAGTTTTAAATCATGCAGTGGACACATTGTATTATTAAGCCCTTGGTACATTTAAAGTAATGAGGGTGGAAGGGACAGGTAGGGTCAATGGCAAACCTCGATTTGCTAAAAGCACCAACAGGGGGGTAATAAATCACCTGTCGTGAGCGCAGTGCATTCATTTACTTTTGAACGCTAGACAAAGAATTCGATCTGTAATACCTTCTCATTTATAGTGGTTGGGGGTCACCAAATATCACATACTCATATAGAAATGCTATCTTCATAATAAAGGATGAAGAGTCCAGTTCTATGCTAAAACCCTTTTACTTTACAAAATGGTGACCCTCAAAGAAAAATGTTGAAGCAAGAACAGGAATTCCCAAAATTGAGAAACAGTGCGGCTAGCCACGCGCCAACATTCAATATTGCCCTCAAGCAGCAATGCACATCTGTCTCTGGTTAGTGAACACACCTTAAAACAGCAATCCTCAATGTCCAGTACATATACATTCATTTGTTCACGTGGCTCATGATTCCATCCCCATCGTTATTCTAAAAGCACAATTAATTTGAGGTCCGAATTTGGTTGCTCTCTGAACACCAACTCTTTTGAAATGCATCTTGAATTGGTTAACAGTTGGCTCTTGGTAATATTTAGCAGACTAAACTGCCTACCTGCTCACACTTCCACCGTATTTGTCCTGGCATCTGGTCCAATACATCCTCCTCACACCCGGTCATCATGCCACTCCAACTTTCCCTATGATAAGGGGCTCACTATCTGTTTTGTTACAAAGGAGTATGCAAAAGATAACCTAATGAGCTGGTTTCCATGTATGCAAATAAAATGTGTATCATATGTTCATGCTGTAATCTTTGCCATGCACAGACCACAACTCAAATGTCTTGCACTTTTGCATGAAAAGGGCTTTCGCAAGCACATGGCACACTGGTACAGACCAGAATGTTCAAAATTGATATGCTGAAGGGTGTGAGGAGGCGCTATGAAAGGCAGAGTTGGTAATCCTCTTTCGGTGTTCGTGTTTTAGGAAGTAGGAGACCAACAGCGGGAATATCAAAAAAATGGGTTGCAGAAGGAACCGTGCATAATAGGTACAAAGGGGTAACGGGCAGGAGTTTCCAATTTAATGTACGCGAGTCCCAGTATTGCCAGTGTACATATTAAAATCTTCAAACACAGGCAGTCAGCAGGCTACACAAGTGGTCATGTGGGATTTGTAGCCTCTGCTGAAGCTAGCAGACAGCAACTGGTCACATCACTTAGAGCATCACACCATTTTCTGATCAACCAAACATCTTAACTAGATAGAAGCAACATTTATGGATCCATCATAAAAGGGCTCTTAAAAATTCAAGAGCTTTACAGAATCATATGTTTGCAAGCTGGTGTGGTTGCGTTCATAACATTACCAGTGATATGTGCCTGTGCATCAACCACCTATTAGAGCACAGTATATGGCAGGAAAACAAGGCTTAAACACTACCAGTTCAGACCAATCCCAAGCAGAAACGACAACTTGCAACACAAGAAAATGTGAGGCACACACCTTGTTGACAGAGCACCAACTAGTACAAACATCTGTGAGGAGCTAACCAAGTGAGAATGAAACCCGCAAGAGAAATAATTTGACCCTCCATTGACTTACCTTTCTGTGGCAGACCGGCAGAAGCATTCACCGGCGGCAGGTCAGTGGGTGTTAGGCTCAAGTTATCCCAGAGGTTTTCTAGACTGTCAGAATTCAATGGGGAATTGTGAAATAAACCTGGCTCATTTTGTCTGTTGGAAAGGTAAAGAATATGAACATGAGAAAAGCAAGATTAGATAAACCACTTGCTAAACTGTCACATAATCCAAATGTTTACTTCATGATGTGCAAAATACATCTACAAATGTTTGTGCTTATGCTGTAACTAAGTCTTACCGATTCTCATGAAAATAACAGGCTTGGAATAAAGTGAACCGTGGTTGGCTCGATCTCCCTCCGTCCCGCACCCACAAAAACAGAAGGCTTTAAATACTATTCTTGGTACTTTAGAGAGCCAAGTATAATATTTGGTTTACTTTTATTTTCTTCCTCATGCTGGGGTATCATAATGGGACTCATGGGGGCATTCACCACTGGTTTGGAGCTTTGCACTGTAGTCTTTTGGAAATTAATCATACCTTTCACTCCTCTAAGCAACTTCTCAATGAGTAAAAATTGTTTCGATTTTGGTTTCTTAGGACAATTTTAGAACACCCATAATCCCAATGATTCAGTACATTTGGCAGTGCAAAATGTTGGGGGTTTTTACCGCTAAAATCCACAAAGGATTTGAACATACCAGCCCTACTGGAAGAGAATTCTGCAATAATTTCACCTTGTTTGTTCACATTAACACGTAACCAAATAGTGATTGTTAATTGACTACCCAGTGAAGGAATACATTCATTTTGCAGGCTCTCAAGAACATTGAATCAGTAAAACTATAAGACAAGTGGACAAAGGCAGTTTGATTTAGCTCAAACACTATGTAAATCAAAAGATTTAGAACTTGCCAACTAATGTAGATTGTGCTACCTAGTAACTTTTGACATTACCTGGATTACAATGAGAGATTTCAGTTCCACTTCCAAGGATTCCAATTTATAATTAGGACAATTGAAGCAGATTTAAATCAGAGCTTGAAACACATTTTGAAAAATATGTGCTGCATCTAATCCATATTGTGTACTCTGCTCTCCAGAAGGATTAGTGCCTTCAATGGTCTTCTAAACAGAATGAAATGACAGTATTAATATCGTTCATTTCCTCCCGGGTCTGCCAACCTTTCACACCTTCCTGGCTTTTTCAAGGAAAACGATTGAATGTGCAGGAATTCTATTTTCTTTTTAATCATGTGAATCCAAAGAGTGATAGATGTCCTTGTAAGTAGTGTGTTGCGGTCAACAAAAGCTTGTCTAGGTTTAACTCTGATAGCAATTGGCGGTTTAAAGAATCTGGGCAGTCGCAAGAGAAGGTTTGCGAGGGCACTCTTGGTCGACATCTGAATTTTCTTCAGCTGCTTTAGCGTTCATCTGAATGCTACGGTTGCTACCATCACCTCAGTGGATACAATGTGCTACAAACAAAACACTGGCCTCTTATAATGGACTTTGCTCCAATAAAGCAACCCTTTCAAAAGGGAAGCAAATACTAGATTTCTACATATGATCATGTGGACGTGGGGTGGGCTTTTTTCTGCTGGTTGGCTTGGTCTAAGTCTGCTGGCAGCTGACCTTGGACGCGCTGGCTGTCTCATTGGTCAAGTCGCAGCTCCACTCCCTTATTGGACCCACAACCTGATGTTAGTTATCCACTACGGTGCATTTTAACAGAGCTACCACTATCAGAGCAGCAGTTGGTCCAGGCTCAGGCTGGCACAGAGGGAAAGGGGTTCAAGTATTTCTTTTCCTTCTTTGCACTCCAGTTTTTGTTTACTGTTTTTTTTTTAAAACCTTAAAGAGCTTTAAGTGCCCGAGTGCAGTACATCACTCTGTTTTAGTATTCTGTGACTCAATTTACTTTGGAATTTGGGACCTGGAATTTTGCCTTCACTGCTCATTGATTTTACCAGTCGCATTGACTCAGACTTGGGTGATTTTTACCTGATCTTACTTTATCAACTGTCCGCCAGTTGATCGCTTAATAATCCTGTGCATTTCAATCAGGTGAGGTTTTGAGTTGTTCCGTGGTAGAGCATATGCACCTGCATCTGCAGCTCCCCAGTCAATATTTTTTGAAGGTACTGTGAGGTCCTGCAAACCACTAGCTCCGCATAGTGAATGACAGACTTATTTGCAACAATATCCACTGGATTCTCCAAATTTATTAGGGGTGGAAAGCACAGGGAGTAATGGGGGTTAGGGAGTCAGACTGAATGTCCCTTGAGCCTGTCAGGCATTCCCTGCTCCTCTGACCTTTCCCCTTGTGTATTTTATAGCATTGCCTGGAATCCTCCGCATAGGTCAAAGGGAACTGTCATCGTGCAAGTCCAGCAGTTGCCACGGATTACAGCGGCCGTGAAGAGGGGTAAGGGGTGTGGATCTGGATAACAGGTATTTTTCCAACATTGTGTCCTTTTGTTGCGCATTTACTACACCAAGACAGTCCGTTAGAGTTGGGTGTTGTCCTGGAGTGATATGACTGCATAATTCTGCTTTGTATTTTATTGCCACTTCTACATATATTGACCATTGTATTTTAGGCAGGACTTTGGTTTTTAAGGTTTGTTTCATTTTATTATGACCATCATTGTAGTGCATAGTATAATTCTGCATTGTCTTGTATGCTTTTATTTTTTGTCCCGGAGGTATATTTCACAATTCTAAATTTATTGTTTTACCATGACCAAATGAAAGGCAAGAATTGATCCCCAGGCAGCAGACCAGCTACACAATTTAGAAAAACAGTACAGGGAAGTTTACGACCATCCCCAATCTGTCTTCGATAGGTATGTCGAGGATATGACAGGAAAAATTGAGCAACAGATTTGTCACGGAAAGGGCGCTAGTAGCCACTGCTCAGGGGTCAGAAGGCTTGGGCGAAAAAAGTCTGGGGGGAGACGGACTCAGGGGGAGGTGGACCAATATGCAGCAAGAGTGCCTGTAATTCTGGTGTGGTTATTGTGGAGAACTAGGGATCCGAGAATTCCATAAATCGGGCTATTTCTGGACGTGTGGTTAACACAGCATGGTCAGGGGAGTCCTACTGATGGGGATTCATCGGATAGTGCTAAGAAGACTGCTCCGGGCCAGTTAGCTGTCTGCTTTTCCATAACAAGTATAGAACGGGACTAAAGTTTAGAAGAGGTTCTGGGTGGGAAGCTGGGCCTTATTCGTTATATTTTGGCTCAGCAAGGCACTTTGCTGTCAGATGCTTTGGACAGGTTGGGAGATTAAGTCATGGACAAGAAGCTTTGTTCCATTCTGACTTTCCTACAATCCCTCAAACAAGGGATGAATACCTGGCGATCATGGGTGACTCCATTAGAGTTGAGGAAAAGCTGTATTGAGATATCCCATAGAATTAATTTCACCAGCAGTTAACCTGTATAAAAAACAGGCCCTCCCTGCGTTTCTCTTTATGGGTAAGAAATATGGAGCTGTGAGAATATTGAGGCACTAGATATTTCACAACATAAATGCCTGAAACAATTGTTACTACTGCCAAAGAGTGCTCCATCTACACTAGTCCATCTGGAGCTAGGTGAACTTTCTGTTGGTGAGCAGGTTTCCCTGAAGCCAGTTCTGTACTGGAGACTATGGTGTACAGAGGCCTTGGAAAAATACAGAGAGTCCCCAATATATGAGTCTGGGGATGGCAAGAGGTTAAGATGGGTTTCTCAAGAGAAGAATGCCTTATTTGCTCAAGAGGAGAGGTGACCCTGGGATAACCCTCAGGGATTAGATGGCCTGGCACTCACGAAATTGAAAACACTCCCACTGCCAGATCTATACAATATCTGGTGGAAAAAGCATCCGGATTAAAATTGTGACCAGTTTACCTTCGACACAAACAGGGCCGGGGTATGAATAGCTTGATATGGCTGTGCCACCAATCGAAAGGTCATTGTTGCTTTGCCTCAGGCTGGAGATACTGCCCTTAGCTTAGTTCATAAGATCTTGGAGTGGTTCAAGCAAGGAAGAATGTCTGTTATGCGGGGCAGAGAAGGAAACGGTGATCCAGTTCTTCTTGATCTGTGCCATGACGGAAATTAGATGCATCTACCGGAGAACGATTAGGACAGTTGGTATCCGTGCCGCAGGTGATAATTTTCATACACATTCTCTGGCACCCCATGTTTTTGCAACAGCATGTTATTTACATAGAGCTTGGGTGCAAAGAACTAGGGCCCCAAGGCAAGAGGATCTAGGAGTGTGGAATAGGAAGGTACACATTTATGAGATTCCTCTACTTGCGCATAGGCAGTTTGCCCAGAATTTTGCTGAGATAATGCTCTCCTCACAATCCACTCCTATTGTCAGATCTGTTTACCCAGGAACTCTGCTTGCACAGATGAAATGCTGTATAACCATTTTTGAATATTTTTTTTCTTAAGTATTATTGGTGTTTTTAGATGAACCACCCCCCCCCCTAATAACCCTTCCCCCGCCTCCCCCAACAGGGTTGTGTTACCATAACAGGTTGGTTTACCATACCATCCGGGCAGTGCAGATACGTGCGAGAGCCCCCTGACCCTTGCAGGTCTTTAATTTGGCCATTTTGTTAAACATGAGTCCCTAGTCCCAGTTTTCCTCCCCTTGCCAAGCCACGTCCTCTGCCTACATCTCCCTGCTCCCACCTCCCCTCCTGCCACCCGGCCCTGATTGGCTTGTAGTCTCCTAGTGTCCGCAACCCTAACCCCGGCTCCTCGACTTAAACGCCACTACCATCCAGGCGGTGCAGGCGAGTGAGAGCCCCCTGACCCTTGCCGGTCTTCAATTCAGCCATTTTGTTAAAGATTGGAGCCCAGTTTTCCTCCCCTTGCCAAGCCGCATCCTCTGCTTGCATCTCCCTGCTCTTACAAGTGGCACTCCAGAAAGTGCCTGTAGGTGTCAGCAGGGGAAGCCAATGGCCAGCCGTCAACCAGCAATGACTAGTACGGTAGCAGTGGCCTGGGTAGGGAGTAGAGCAATTACTCTACCCTGGAAGCCCAGCCACTTAGCAAACACACCTACACCTGGACGATACTGCGATCATTTTCCTCTGCCTCCCTCTCTCCCACTATACAGGACTCTCAAATCTAGCTCTGCTAACTTTATACACAAAACGTAGTTCTGTTCTACCTCGTACTCAAACTGCATTGCGAAACAGACCTCATCCGCACAACAGCCAACTAGGCACCATGTCAGGGGGTCTGACTACAGGGACATGTAGGAGGATGTGTATCCAGAGGAGCTCCGACCCACCCTACCATGATCTGATTAAAACTATCGATTCAGACAGCTGAAACTGATGAAAATTGGAGGTACAAACTCAAAGCTGCAGGGCACAGCTGGATGTCAATTCAGTATTGAGTGGCAACGTGACTCATGAATACTGAGCCTGAAGGAGATTGCTGCGGGTCGTGGACAGAGGACCCAAAATGGCGATCTATTTAAGACAAAAGGGACGGAGCACAGAGATAAACGTATGTTCCCAGAACACTGCGGTCTGAGGCACGGAGAACAGCATGACATGAGGAGCAACTTTGGATACTAAATGATAAAGGGTAGACTTCCAGGGATGGATAATATACCTGCAAAACGTCCTGATGTGAGTGGCGACTGAAATGTTGGACCATACGGTATCCGGGAAGTGTAAGAATTGAGAGAGGGGTGGAGGTCGGACCCTGTAAATGTGTGTGTGGATCAAAACGATGCAGCCATAGGAAAAGTGCGTCCCCTTTACTGTGAGCTGGAAGCAGGAACATGAAGGCTGCCATTAGGAAGCCCGGCTTACGGCGCCACAGCACTCCCGGATAGAATGTAGCGGCTAGTAACAAAGAACCAGCGCATCTGCACTTGGAACGGCAGCAAGTCTCATACCCTTACAACAGATGCCTACAGAGTAACAATGTTACGACGCAAGACACAGCTGCGTGCGTGCATAGGAGCGGCTGCTGGCAGGGATATCCAGAACAGAGGAGCCGGGCAGAAACATACAAAGGCTGGCAGATAGCACGGAGCAGTAAGCACGGCGAGCCCTGGGTAATGGACAGCACATGAAAGGGAGGAACTAGGGTGCTGTCCCAACAGTTGCAAGAGCCAAACAGCGGGACTGCTATGGCACATAACAGACAAACTGGAAAATTAGCAGTCATATGGCGGTGCAACCACAGGAAGACACTGTATTCAACCCACACCCACCGGTAGGCTGGTTCCTGCACACGCCGACATGGGCACAAAGCAACCCACTACTCTGGTGCTGTATGGGTGCACGGCACAATCATAGGGACGGTACGAAGAAAGAACCATGGGTGAAACACACCACAAGTGAGAAATAGCATCCTTGTGTCGCAAAGAGAGGAAAAGGACTCACGGCTGCATAGTAGGAACCTACATAATAGGCCTGTCTCTGCTATGACAAGGAAGGACTGCATGAGAGTCTGAAGTAAACGGTACAACCCTCTATTGGACACGAATAAGACACTATGAACAGTACGGTTCTGGGAGCAGTGGTGCACCATAAGCAAATAGACACGAGCTAGGTGCGGAAACCACATGTAGGGGTACTACATGGTTGTGACAACACCATAAAACAGATGCCCAGAGAAGGGAGTGTAAGCAAATAAGCGACCCAGGCACTGGAAGGAGTGGCTAGGAAACAGGACACAGAGGTGGGTGCGCCAAGAGCTGTAGATGACAAGGAGATTGCACGGCCGCAGACAAGCACAGGCCACGCCAAGTGGACGAAGCACAGAGACAGTGCCTCAACAACAGAGCAAACAGTGAACTAAATAGCGGTGCTGGCCGACGCAGTGTTAGTCTGAAAGGAGTGCTCCCCTTGGAGCGGAAATGGCGTCTAAGGTGGGCAAAATAAAAGGGAAAACCAACAATCGAGGATCTTGCCAAAATGACTCCAGCTACGGAAGTTGTAAAACCTAGGAAGCAGAACATGCAAAGAGAAGTGACCCCAACACGAAATGATCAAAAGATCCTGGATGCCATAGCACAGCTGAAGACATCATGGGAATGTACGATTGGCACAGCTATCGCAGAATTGAAGACCTTGCTGGAACAAAAAATGGACGCTGTGTGGATGTCAATCTTCTATGCCAAGATGGAACGCTGGCGTAGCGCACGGGTGCGTTGGAAAAAGATGTGAAGGCCAACACAGGTACCTGCTCCACGAACGCCAAGGAGGTCACCATACTACAACAATGAGTGAGCAACCTGGAAAACAGGGCATAGGAGGCAGAAGGGCAGGCGCGTGAGAATATACGCAATGTAGGGCTCCCGGAGGGAGAAGGCTCAGACCAGACAGATGTTGAGAATATGGTGCTACAGGAGATAGGCGGTGAAGCACTCACCGAGGGATTCACTGTGGAGAGGGCACGCAGGGCCCATGCCATGAGGCCGCCGCTAAGAGCCCCTTCCCAGCCGCTCGTTGCCAAGATATTGCACTATAAAGACAGGGAGAAGATACTGGAGCACTTCCGCAAAGGGGGACCATAAGTAGAGGATCCACGACCATCACAGCATACCTAGACTACACCTATTTGGTACGGAAACAGCAGCTGAACTATGTGTCCATTTAAAGGAGGCTCTACGAGGCTGGGTATAAATATATTTTGCTGTATCCTGCAAAATTGAAAGTGAGACAAAATAACCAGGCACATTTCTTCAAAACCCCGAAAGAAGCAACGGCATGGTTGGACACACGAAACTGCCCGGCAGGAACGGACGACCAGACGGAGAGCAGACCGGATAAGGTTCCTGGTCGCTGTGTAAACAAGAAAAGGAAGGGGTTACCCTTTCCTTTTACTGCACACGTGTCTATTAGATATCATGGTGTGCTTTTTTCCTTTATAGCCTACCTTTAGCATCAAGCACGTAAGGTATAACATGCCATTTTGATAAACAAAACGTACTATACCAACACCCGTTTGGCACAGAGCTCATGTTTTTTTACAAACACACCCTTGGCCAGACCATAATTAATCCAGCCATTCACTGTTTCTTTCACAGAGAAACGCCAATGACACCAGCGACACCTGCACCCATTCCAGAATGAATAAGCCCCACCATCGTTAAAGGTAGGCTACAAAGAAAAGCAGCACACAAGGATATCCAATAGACACGTGTGCAGTAAAAGGAAAAGGTAACCCCTTCTTTTTCTTGTTTTCACAGCGATCAGGAACCTGTTGCATAAAAGCCAGTGTTGTATTAATGACACCTCGTGAAAGAAACTAGCCCAACACGCCAACAGTGGTTGTGCAGGTATGTGGAGCATCAAAAACAAATGGCTAAATGTAGAAAACCAGGCAAATACATGTATCAATGTCATCTTTTTATTATTTTTAGAATTAGATCCAGAGTGCTTTGGATATTGTTATTGTTATTTTGCATTTATATAGCGCCTTATATACCATTGGTATGGTCTGAAGGCGCTGGTAGGTTGAACGCCCTTGGGAACCGAAGTTCGGGTCAGTAGAGAGGGTGAAGAGAGTCAAAAGGTGCGTGTGCGCACAAGGTATGTGTGCAGCTGGTGCGGAGTTAATGTGGTCGCTGCTTCTTAGCGGTAGGTGTGGTGGTTGAGAGGTCAGGAGAATGTGTTCGCTCTGGCAGAATTTATCCAGCTTGAGTGTGGCTGCGTTAGGCCTGAGGAGAAACGCCTGGCTGGGGGTGTTAAACCAGCGGTGGTTACTTAGAGTGATGGGGAGTGAGCGGGAGATGTTGATATGATTGATATGAGAACAGTTATACCGAATGGTGTCATAGTATCCCTGTGTTCTATTTGAGTGGTGGTGTAAAGAGGAGAGTAGGCGTGGGGTGTGGTATGATATATGTTCTTTCAAATGTTCCCGCATACCAATGCATATTATGTACGTCACGCAATTTATGCAATCAGGTACACACTCGCGCATTCATAGTTCGTCTTGCGCGCTCTAGTCTATCCCTCATTTTCAGTGTGCTTCATGCATGCTCTCATGTATTCCATATGCATGCACTCCCGTCCTCCCCGCGCATGCACTCCAGTCTGCCTATGCGCTCATCCGGTCTGCTCTACACAGGCATCGGCTCCACGCAGGCATCCGCTCCACACAGGCATCCGCTCTACACAGGCATCCGCACCACACAGGCATCCGCTCTACACAGGCATCCGCACCACACAGGCATCCGCTCCACACCGACATCCGCACCACATGTTCTCGTCCGCTCTACATACAGTCGTCCGCTCCATACACTCGTTCGCATCCACACCCGTCCACACCCTCGTTCAATCCGCATGCTCATCGGATCCACACACTCATCTGGTCTATCCACTTATCGGCACAACATACTACTTGTCTGCTTGATATATTACTCGACCGCTGTACGTATTTGTCGGTTTCTTACATTCGTCCGCTCCCCTCATTCATCCGTTCTATGAATTCATCCGCTCTACGTACTGATCCACTCCATGTATTCGTCCGCTCCACTTACTCGTCCGTTCCACCCATTTGTCCGTTCCACCCATTCGTCCGTTCCACACACAGACATACACATCTGTTCTGCAAATGTATCCGTTCTATGTATTGACCCGCTCCACAAACTTGTCGGCACCATATTCACTCACTCCAGATATTTATCGGCACCACAGACTCATCCATTCCATACACTCATTTGCTCCACCTTCTCATCTGTTCCACACATTTGTCCGCTCTACATACTCGTCCGTTCTGTGTACACCGCTCTCCTCATCGTGCTCGTCCGATCCATTCATTCATCCGTTCTACGTATTCGTCGGCTCTGTTCTACGTGTTCGTCTGTTCCACACACTTTTCTGCTCTGCGTACTCGTACGCTCTGCTCCCCACACTCAGCCATTCCCCACACTCAGCCATTCTCTCCACCGCCCTCTCATCCTCCACATACTTCCGCCCTCTTCATTCATCAGCTCTCGACACTCATCCACTCTCAACACTCATCTGATCCACGTGCTCATGCGCTCTACAATCCTTTGCCCTCCAGACTCATCCGCTCTCCAGACACATCCGCACCCCACACTCATACGCTCCCCACACTCATACGCTCCCCACATTCAGTCGCTCCCCACATTTCTCCGCTCTATATGTGCCTCCGTTCTCAGCGCTCTTCCGCTCTGCACGATCTTGCGCTCTGCACGTCCTTCTGCTCTCTACACATAACCGCTCTCCGTACTCAGCTGCTCTCTACAATCATTCGATTCCACATCTATTTGCTCTTATTATTCATCCGCTCACCACACTCAACCATCCTCCAGGCTCATCTGCCAACAGCATTTATCCTCCATACTCATCTATACTCAACCATACTCATTCGCTCTTTTCACTCAGCCACTCGTGCCCTCCACGCTCATCCGCTCTCCTTGTTCATCCGCTCTCCACGCCCTCTACTTTCCTTTTATTCAGTGATTCTTTTTCTATTTAATCATTTCCCTGTTTAGATCTACCTTATTCGTTTTAGTTCTGTTTGTCAGTGTAGGTTACAATCTGGTTAGTTTAGCCGTTTTTTTTTTTTTAAATTTTTTTTTTGGTGGTTTGTTAGGTCAGTGTTATTGTGATGATGCTGGTTTGGGGCCGGTTGGTTTTAGGGAAAGAGCCAGGTTTTCATTAGTTTGCGGAAGGCCGTTAAGTCCTGAGTTAGGCGGATGTGGGGTGGGAGCGAGTTCCACAGGGTTGGGGCCAGGGCTGAGAATGATGCTCCGCCTAACCTGACAGTGTTTTAGGAATTACTAGGAGGCCGGCTGAGCTTGATCTAAGGGTGCGGGTAGGGTGATAAGGTATTAGCTTTTTTTGAAGATAATGGGGTCCAGTTTTATGTAGAGCTCGATGGGTGAGGCATAGGGTTTTGAAAGCCACCCTACGGGCTACCGGAAGCCAGTGCAGTGTCTTGAGGGCTGGGGATACGTGGTCCCTTGGACCGAGCGCAAGAAGCACTTTGGCTGCTGCGTTTTGTGCTCTTTGTAGTTTATTCAGTTGGTAGGCATGAATTCCGAGGTAAGGGGGGTTACCATAGTCCAGTCGTGATATGACGATTGATTGGACCGCGGAGACTCTGTTGGGGAATGAGAGATATGGAAAGATGCGCCTAAGGTTTTTGAGGTGGCAGTGGCAGGACTTTGAGACATTGTTGACTTGGCGCGAGAGTGTTAGGTCGGAGTCTAGGGTGCACCCAAGATTTTTTACTGTGTTAGAGGGGGTCGGTGAGTTGCCCATGGCGGGTGGCCAGGGTAGTGGGTGCGGAAGAAAATCTGAGTTGCCGCAGACCATGATTTCTGTTTTGGAGGGGTTTAACAGGAGGTGGCTTTGGGTCATCCAGCGTTCGATGTTAAGGCGGCAAGAGGTCAGGTCAGGTTGGGAGTTGGGTTTCGCGTTCAGGAATTTTAGAATTAGTTGAGTGTCATCTGCGTAATTGTAACACAGGATGTTGTGAGCGCGAATTATTGGTGGGAGGGTGATCAGGTAGAGATTGAACAGGAGGGCGGATAGACATGCTCCTTGTGGGACTCCTGTGTCAACTGGTCGGGCTTGTGATGTAAAGTTGGAGAGTGTTGTTATTTGGTGCCTGTCTTTGAGGAATGAGGCTATCCATTTAAGGGCGTTTCCACGGATTCCTAGGGAGTGGAGGCGGTCAAGGGGTATTGAGTGATTGATCGTGTCAAAGGCGGCTGATAGGTCGAGAAGGATTAGTGCGGCGCATCCTGCAGAGTCAGCAGTCATTTTAAGGTCATCCCAGATAGTTTTTAGGGTGGTTTCAGTTCCGTGGCAAGATCTGAATCCTGATTGGGCGGGGTCTAGGCGATTGTTGGCTTCAACAAAGGCATTTAGTTGGGAGTAGGCCGTTCGGTCAATGGGTTTGGCAAGGAACCTGGTGTTAGAGATGGGGCGGTAGTTTTTTGGCTCGAGAGGGTCGAGTGAGGGTTTTTTTAATCAGAGGTTTGACGTGCACCAATTTGAATGCATCTGGAAAGATACCGGAAGAAAGGGAGGCGTTTATGATAGATCTTGCGTGTTCTCCTGCGCAGGTGGAGGCAAAGATTTCTTTAAGGGTTGTGGCTGGGCAAAGGTCCAGTGGTGATCCAGATGGTTTGCGGTCGGATAGGAGTTTGAGAAAATGTTCTGGTGATATTGGACTGAAGGATTCGAACGTTGGTTGCGTAGGGGTCGCAGTTGGTGGGCTGGCCGGTACGGGCTGAGGATTGCCTGGTGGTTGTAAGAGAGCCAGTTTGGTGGTCATAGTTTTTGTCCTTTCGATGGCCGTGGAGTAGAAGTGGAGGGAAAGTGAGTTACATAGCGATTGTGACGCGGTCGGGATGGTTGTGTTACATGCCGGTTTGGTGAATTCGGAGATCATTTTGTGAAGTTCTTTGCATGGGTTTTTGCAGTTTAGGATTCGTGAGTTGTAGTGGGCTTTTTTTGCTTTCCGGATTTCGGCTTTGTACCGATACAGGTGTCGGGCCAAGGTGGTCCTGCTGTCATGGGTTTTATCTTTATGCCATTTGCGTTCTAGGTATTTGTATTGTCGTTTAGTGTTCTTTAACTCAGGAGTGAACCATCTGGGGAAAAGGCCAAGTCGGGTTGATGGTTTGCACGAGGGGGTCAGGCGCATCAGGGATGAGTTGAGCCATGAATCAAAGGCCTCAGGGGTTAGTTGGTTGTTGAGATGGCAGGTAGGTTGTGGAGACTGGAGGAGTGCCTCGGCTAGGTCCGGGGTGATTATTAGTTTCTTCCAGCTTTTGCGTATGTTCGGAGGTTCAGATACGAGTATGGGAAGGGGTTCAGGTGAGTGGATGGCGAACGAGAGAATGAAGTGGTCGGACCAGATGATAGGTGTGGGCGGCATTAGATGAATCAGTGTGTTGGAGCTGAAGATGGCATCAAGAGTGTGTCCTTTATAATGAGTCGGGCCGTTTATGTTGGGTTGGAGATTAATTGCATCTAAACCGTCAATCAGGGAGTATGTCATGGGGTTGGTGGGGATGTCGAGCCATATGTTGAAGTCGCCAAGAAGGGTGAGGTTGGGATGGTTTAGTTGGAGGGTGGAGATGGAATCGCAAAGGTTGTTTGCGAAGTGTCTATCGTAGCCAGGGGGCCTGTAGATTATTAGGAAGCTGAATGCAACACCAAATCCTCTACCCACCTGTCCTGAGGTGGGCATGAGAGAAGCAACTGACAGTTCTGTAATTTCTGTACAGATATTACTCATGCTGGAAACACCAACAGTGTCGACTTTAAAAGTGTATTGAAATCAAAACAGACTAAGTCACTACATACTAACCTACGTCTGTTTGGATCAACCTATATAAGTCCCACATTATCACTCATAGAACTTATTGTGCTCCAACTTGTTTGTAATTGTCATAGATTTAGCCAGTTTAAAGGCTTTTTAAAAAAAAAAACTTACGGATTTGATGATAAATATAGTGTTATCTGCTATTGAAACAGACCAATTTTGTAGTCTGTTAACATATTTGGTACATCACACATACCTAAAGGTGTGAAAGAGAGGGGTACTATGTCCTTTCTATACATGTGCACATACAAAACTTTTCATGTTCTATCGGAGTTACACCCCAATTCCATGCCTTTATTGGGGGTTATTGTAATGTGAAAATTGGAAATGGCATCCCAGGAGATTTGTTTGATGGTCAGATTTAATCCTGGAAATTGCACATACCTGCTCAAAGAGCTTACAATTCTTTTCTTGGCTCCTTGTTTGGGGATTGCGTACTGTGAATGTTCAAGTCTTGCCTGACATCCCTGGCCTTCCCCATCTTCAGAAATCAAGGTTCTTCTACCATTGATTTGTCTCTGCCAGACACGGAAATTCTATTTTTTACACTTATTTTGTGTATTTATTTTTAACCAACCATAATAATTTCTTATTAGCATTGTACACACTAGTAAGGGTTATTCCATTACTGTTGCAGGCAACAATTTGATTGCGTCCAATATCAATGTTCACCACATATTTGGAATTACGGTATGTAGCAACTTCCCACATGCGCATTAGATTCAATAGTGTAAAACTGGATATTCTATAGCAATGATGCCTAATCAAAGTTAGTATGGACTGCTTATCTTTTTGTTTCATGTTTTGATCATTGCCGTTTTTCCCTTTTTATCTATTGGCTTCAACCATGCACTGAATACTGGTATGTTACTTTTTCTCTTTTCCTTGTTTTCTATTATGATTGGGATGTCCCATTCATTTTCTGTTCATGTTCTTTTATTATATATTTGATTGTATTATTTTTGGATCAATGTACAGCCTTGAAAACGACCTGAAAGGTTGAAACACGTGTCGGCTGTCTAGTAAACAATAAATTGGTATTTGAAGCCAAATTCACTTGTTTTATGGACTTTTAACAAGTAGTTTGATTTTTACCCTCAAAGTGGTTATTGCGATTGGTAAACAAGCCCATAATCATGCACCAGGTCTAGATGCTATTCGAGCAGACTCATCAAGAGCTTATAGATCTTTGGGCTCCATTGCTAACAATCTCCTTTAATGCTATTATGGAGTTTGGACACTCTTCTTGGAAGCACGCAATTATCTTCCCTATTTTTAAAAAGGGGAGATTGTGCTAGTCCACAAGCTCATAGTGCCAATTCAATTATCTTCCCTATTTTTAAAAAGGGGAGATTGTGCTAGTCCACAAGCTCATAGTGCCAATTCATTGCTGGATACTTATTTTTGGCAGAGTTCTTTTGGGCAGTCTTGAAGCATGGATTTCCAACAACTCTATTCTGTCAGATATACAGTTTGGATTTATACCAGGGGTGGGCACAGCCGACCAGTCCTTTAATTTGTATTTGATTGTTTTGCACTCTGTTTTTATTAAGGGAGAAACTATCTTCCTGGCCTTCATGGACCTGAGCACAGCCTTTGACAAAGTGAATAGGGCGAAACTGTGGGGTGTGCTCGAGTTCATCAATTGTCCAGGGGAGATTTTGTCCATGCTCCAGGACATTCACATGGCAAAATCAGGCCTGTGTTTGCTATGGAGGAGGTAGGGCAATGCACTGAATTCTTTGAGGTGAGTTAGGGGTTTGCCAGAGCTGTGTCTTGGCCCTGGTTTTATTTAAGTTTTATATCAATGGACTGGAAGAAGCCCTGGTGAACTCCCAGGCTGACTATCCAAGGGTGGGCGGAAGGGCTTTTCTCATCTTGGTCTATGCTGATGATACTATGCCCATTGCCTGAACCCCTAATGCATTGCCAAAATTGATCCAGGTCTACACGGAATTTATGACTGACTTGTACCTTAAAAAATACTTAAAAGTCTGCCGTGATTGTCTGTGTGAAGGGCAGAAAGATGGCCAAAATGAATCAGATGTTATGCAATGAGGCTGTAATTCCAACGGTTCAAGAAATTGACCATCTGGGCATTCTATTTTGGTCCACAGTAACAGGCTTAGCTCATACAGAAACAGAAAATCAAGATGAGCCACTCCCTTGGGAGCCCATCACGCTTTATGGCCATGCTAAGGTCAACCTCGTGGTAGGATTATGAAGGTCTATGAGGCCCAGTGTAGGACTGCTACAATTTATGGTGCCTCGTCGTGGGGGATATGCAAATCCTTGAGAATTGCACATTCTGTGTGGAACCCGTTGAAGAAATTCTGCACCTAGTGAGGTTTTCTCCTGCATATCAACACATTATACAAGACATTCTTCCTGTAGTGATGCATTTTAATTGTACACAGCACCATCCGGCCTTATTTTATCTTCTTTCGGAAGATTCTCCATATGTATGGTGGGCTCTCTAGTTTTTAGAAAGAAAGCCATTGCTTGTCAGAAAAAGGTGCTATTGCTAATCAACCTTGAATTGACATGTTGGCACTGATTTGGATTTGTATCCGCTTCTATACTTGTTTGTAATTGGCATTCTGTCTGCTTTTTATTACGCGATGTATTTTTGTAATCACCATGTTATCTGAATGTTGCACTTTATTTGTATTTGTGTTTAATGGATTATTATCCAAACACATTAACAAAATAATCCAGTGGTATCAATTATTTTTACCTGTATTTTGCAGAATGGAATTGCATAGTCTTGTCCAACTCCAGATTGATGCTGCTGTAACTAAACTAATTGGAAACAATCTTTGAAATAAATGTAGGTTACAACTCATTCAATACAAAACCTAATCCTTTATATGTTCACTATAACATTTGTTTTCTACACATTTTGCACCACACATTTAAATGCACCATACTGTTGCACATCAGATCCAATGGCGCGATGGTAGCAGTTTGCATTTAGATAATGCGACTTAAATTAATCCACGAGTTCAACAAACCTGGTAAATATTCCAACCAGTAAAGGAATAGAATGGGGGGAGGGGTGGCACAAGCCCAAAAGCTGATCATGCAAGAATTAGTTATACGATATCTTTATACTTATGGTTGCCTGCACTGTGGTTACTATCGAAAATCTGGAACTATCAAAGGAGGTTTGCTGTATGTAGTGAAGTCAATTACTGTGAAAAGTAAACACTTACATCGGCCCCACAGAACTAAAATTACCAGATATTCATTACTATTTGGATTCACAATCAAAAAGAAAATCTAATTCCAGCACATTCAATTGAGGACGAAGAATTATGCCCATTATTGAATAAGGCCACAAAAATAACAAAGACCCGGAAGAAGATTGTACTGAGGTGATATGCCTCGAGGTGGTGGGCCCACCCTGTGGGTAACAGGCTGCCACCCAAGTTAAAGGCCGGGGCAAAACGAGGGTCCCTTAACGAGGGTCACAGGCCATTACCCACAAGGGTGCCTGGCCACCAAGGGGCATATCACCATAAGCACCCGTGTAGATAACTGCACGGGTGCTAATGGTTTTCTTTTCTTTCTAAATAAACTTTGCGGCCGATGCTGCACTGCCTTCAAACCAGGATGTCAGTCTTCAATGTTGATGACGGACATCAACAATGAAGAGGGGACTGCCTGGCTGAAGGCAGCGCGGCATAGGGCGGCGAGAAAAAGGCATAGGTTTCTTTCATTATTTCAAAACCATTAGCACCCGCGCAGTGATCTACATGGGTGCTAATGGGAAGCGCACTACACTAATGAAAGTGCTCGGAACGCGGGCTTACCAAGCATTTTCCTTGGCTACAGGCGCCTCATTCACATGTAGATCCCTACATGGATGCTAATGTTTTTTTTATTTTGGAAATTGCAGTCCCCTCTCCAATGTTGACGCGAGTCATCAACATTGAAAACAAACTTCCTGGCTGAAGTCACTGCAAGGTGGCGGGATAAAAGGTACGTTTTACTTTCAAATATAAAATAAACATTAGCACCCATTTAGGCATCTACGTGAGTGCTAATGGCGATATGCCCCTCAGTGGCTGGGCCCACTTTGTAGGTAACGGACCACCACCTTCATTTAGTGACCTTAGCTTGGGCTGTGGGCCTTTACCTACAGGGTGGGCCCGTCGCCTAAGAGCAGATTGCCTCAATTAGTTACAAGGCAAACTGGCTTCCAGCCCGCCCAGGCAAACCAGTTTCCAGCCCGCAAGGCTTCTCTAAATGTTCTGTATTCAATCTATGAGGAATGCATTGTCAAGTGTTAGACTCAATACTTTGGGCTGAACTCAAATCTGGCAGTGGTATAAAGGACATGCCAAGTTATTTATTTTAGGGACAGCAGAGGGTCTATTGGCCATCACTTCGAGCAGCCATTTTTGCTTGTAACTAGTTTCTATTGCTTACAACACATTTGATATATTAGCACATTGATGCCAAACCCTGCCGCAATCTAACTGGTTTTAGTAGCCTGGATATTGTAATGTGCAGCATTACAAGTAGGTTTACAAATGTATACCATGCTCCGGACAGACTACACTGCACCTTGGCGCAGGTGGATCATATTAAAAAGGGAAAACGGACAAACAAAATAAGTTTGGTTACTTTAAGTCGTCAAAGCTTTCCGAAATGAGGAAAAGGAATCCAGAGAATGCAAGTTGGAGTGATTTCCACAACCAAGGACAGTTCTGAAAATTATTGGATCTGGTTTTACATCTGGAGGGAGATATGACCAAACACGGATTATGCTGGCACTAGAACAGCTTATTTGAAGACTAAAAACAAATCAAAGTTGCTTCAAGTAAATTCTGTTTAATAGGTCGTCTGTTTGGGGGGCAGGGGGAGACTATAGGAAGACAGAGGCCCACTAGAGTAGAATAATTCACCCTGCTGCATTTTGAGCCCTTTGAAGGCATTTTCATTGGGAATCAGGAATACCGGCATACATGCAATTTCCATCAAGTCTGGCATGGACTAC
Source organism: Ambystoma mexicanum (assembly GCF_040938575.1). NCBI lineage: Eukaryota > Metazoa > Chordata > Amphibia > Caudata > Ambystomatidae > Ambystoma > Ambystoma mexicanum. The sequence goes on along the minus strand of NC_090934.1, from coordinate 705,451,337 downwards.
AGCTCAAACAATGCCTGCATGATCTTTTTAGGCAAAAGTGGAGTCCAAGGAGTATGGATTTCACGACTTCGACTTGTGATGCCAAGCCCAAATCTGATTGCCAATGTAAACAGGTTTTTGACCTTAAAGGTACAAGTAGAAGACCAAACATTGGCGTTTGGGTGGGATTTTGAAGTAAATGTTTCAGTTCCAATAAAGTAAATGTTTCAGTCGCAATAACATTAAGTCGGCTTGGTTTTGTTTTAACTGTAGATTATTAAAGGTCATCCAGTCCTTCACTTGGTCAAGACAAATTCCTGAAACGAAGTCAGGGTTAGTACTTATAAGCTCAGGAATGATCATCAAGACAGCCATGCGGACCAGTGAAGAATCCAGTGGGACACCACAATGATCCACCAATAATCCCAAAAATAAAGCTTTCGAAACAGGAGAGATGCAGAGAATATGGGTTCTATGTGAAAATGCCCCCAGCAAAATGTAGTCCTGTGAACAATATTTCCAAAATGTAGTCATTCAACACAAGCAATGAAAAGTGAAAATGTTGCCAGGAATAAGGTAGTCAACATTTTTTTAAATTAACTAAATTACTAGACTGTAACCCCAACAATGACCCAAATCGAGCAAATCCTCCATCATCCGAACACCATTCCTAAACCTTCCCCTAACTCGAATTGCAACTCTTATTCTACCCTGAACCCTTATCTAAAACCAACTCTTCAGCACGCTAAAGCATTTTATTTGCACGTAAAACACCAAATAAATAGAGTATGAACAGTAAACCTAACAAGCTCCCCATCACCAGCTCACCACAAATTCCATAGGCCTTGCTCTAACCCAAACCCTTGCTCTAATCCGAACCTTAGCCTTACCCTAACCACAATTCTAACACTTACACTAATGCTTGTGCTTCCCTAAACTCCTGGGTTTATCCTAACCCCCATCCTACACCAACATCACTAGCCCTCTCCAATAGCCCCATACTTTTAACACTTACCCAAACCATCATTCTATTAGCCTTACCATAGCCCCTACCCTAACACGTACCCCAACCCTTAATCTACCCTAACCAAACCCCAACATCACTAGCCCTCCCACAACCACCCTGACACCAACCCTTAACCCAATTCTAACCAAAATAGTCTATCCCCTTAACCCCCATCACAACTCTAAAACAGACAATCACAAGCCCAGTGAACCCTCCTTAACCCTAACACTTGCTTATTTGGCTACTTTTTAGCTGCATTTCCGGACTGTGCTTAGCTTTGACTTTTCCACTGCAGAGATATTTTTACCACCATTTTTTTCACAGATTACATTTCTGTTGGCAACTATTTCACTGCATACCGGAAAAACGGTGAGTACTCTCAGTGTAACCTGGATGTCTTCAGAGGCAGTATTCGCAAAGAAATAGGAAAAGAATTCCAACAGAGGTTATCGCATAAAATTCAAGGCTGTAAACGTTCAATAACAGGCAGAGCATAAAGGGGTCCAATGCAGCTTGAAGACTGCAGTGTTTCCGCACATGCTACCCTGAATACTTTACAGGTCCGGTTGTACCACTCCTTTATAAAAGGGGAACTTCTCACAGATGATCCAAATGAATGCATGGGTCATACTAACATTTCTTGGTTAATAGAAAACAAAGTTAGAACATCTGTTCAAAGGGGTAAAGGGATAATGGAGAGGGGTGGGCACCAAGAAGCAGGAAGAGAATGATGAGGTGCATCCAGCAATGAGAATGCTCAGATGACAGGCTTGCATAGGTGGCTAGAGCACATGACTGAGCAATACCTCTCAAGGTTGCTAAATTGCGGAAATTAACTTTCTCCCCACCACCACTTTATAGGAAGTCTACAATCCCTTAAGGCTAAGGAGCACCAGCAGATACCATAATTGCATGGAAAGGGCAACATGATATTTAACCCTATGAATACTCTTCAGACACATCTTATTTTTAAAGAACATTTTAACATTGCAAACGGAATCAAACAAATAAGTACAGAATAAAATCGGTTCAGAAGGGGTCCTCCATAGCAGTGCAGGTGTAGCATTACAACAAGTGCAGGATATCAAGGCACAGTTAGACAAGAGCATTGCAGCAATTGCCCAATAATACAAACATAACATCCCAACATGATCTGAATTAGGAACATATAAGCAATTGTGATCCGGCAGCCCAGAGGGGAAGCGCTCGCTGAACTCGAAGCAAAAGTCAGTTCGCAATGAGTCTAGTTCAGTACCCCTGAGAGGTGGGACAAACCATTCCCGCTGCAGCTATCGGCCAGATTTTACAGCACCAGACATGGTCTGTGGCCCTTTGTTAGAAAAGCTTTTTGCAACTTTTCCTCCATAGTTCCTATGGACCCCCATTCTTTTTAAGGTACACATTCTCGTTTTTCACCTATAGCTACTAAATGTGGCCATTGCCCTAAAATGGCTGTGCCATGAGATTAACTGGCTTCTTTAACCTTCCTGCCTTGCCAGGTCAGGAAACCCTGTATACAATAATGCACTTGCCCGGAAAAGCTGCTGCTTTCGTGGGCTAGTGCTGCCTTTGTGTGGGGCCCTAGTCTGGACGGTTGTCCCACTCCACAGCCTTCGTGCGAGAGAGTTTAGGTGTGGGGAAAATGCCCGATTGGACATCTAACTGGTTGAATGGAGCACATCCTAACCATTCATGGGCTTGGACTTCCTTCCAGCTCTGATTTTGGATAAAGAGGACATCAGCTTCAACAATGATCTGAAGAAATGGGCGCAAAGAATCTTTTGCAGAACAGCCAACTGAAGATCCGAAGAATCCTGGTGTGGCTCAGCATACTCTTGTGTTCTGCCTGGTGAAGCCCTATCCGACCACCGAATCTCTGAAGACCCCAAGCAGTGCTTCAGGCCTTGGACTAGTAGGACCAACTAGTCCAGACTTCTACAGGATCCTGCTCATCTGACCCTGAAGGGTCCCTGAACTGCCCAGTGGACTGACCAGCTCTCTCGTGATATACCTCCCCAGAAGCATCTGTTCCAGGTTGAGAGTCTGGAACTTCAGTGGTTGCAAGCTTGTTCCACAAGTTGGCTTCTCCCTCACTTTCAGCATCAAGGGGTCCTGTCCCGGTGCATCCTAGGTGACTGGAAGTACACCTGTAGTTCTTTGTGCAGGGACAGTCGCTAGAACTTGCCTTTCTCCAATCTGTGCAGTGTCCTGAGGAGATCTGCATCAGTGTTTCCTTCATGTCTTCATAAACAGCAGTAGCATCTTGCAGCTACACCCAACAGGAAGAGTCCTTAAACCTGCAACTCACCAGAACCAATGGTGGGATTGAGCGCCCAGCAACCTCCAGACCATCCACAAAGTCATCTGGGAAAAATGGAGTTCGGGGCAAGTAAATTCAGTGCATCCGTCTCCCCATCCCCACACCCTCCTTAGGATAAAATTTGGAAGAAGTCCCTTTATCTCTTGCATTCCATTGCACTCACCTATTGGTCGAACCTGGGGCGAGTAACCTGAAATATAAGAACCCTTTACATATCTTGGTAAATTGTTGAAGAATTGCTATCACCACCAACACAAGTAAATCACAACTTCCCTGCAGAGACTCCCTCCAAGGTAGAAACATTGCGGCTCCTGTGACTTTTGGGCATAAGGCCCCATTCTTCATAGGGTTTGGTCAGTTGGGTTATTAACTTGTGACCTGGTTCTGTCATTTATCACATCCGTTTACTTGCATGCATTGCGGAATACGTTATTGGATGCATTTATGAGCGAATGTATATATTTGTATCACAGTATTGCGCGATAATTAAGCGATAACACCCGATCCAGTTTAGGGTGCACTTGCCATTAGCACCCTGGGTTTTAAGTCCATAAACTCAGGGTGCCAAGAACAATGCATTTGGTTTCAATGAACTGGATGCCTCACGGCATTACATTCATTGAAAGAAATCTTACCGAGCGCCTCTTCCATTTCCATGGCAGACCAGGAGGCTGGAGTGGCAGCAGTTGTGCAGCTACAGCAAGAAATCAGGTAAGTGTCGGTGTGTGGGTTGGAGGGTAGGGTGGGAAGATGGGATTGGGAAGCAGTCATTAGTTGAGGAAGGCAGATTGAGAAAGAAGCCGTTGCAGTAGTCCAGCTTAGAGGCAACCAGGGCTCTGGAGACAGTGAGCTTCTGGGAGAAAGTGAGAAAGGGAAGAATAATCAGAGGAGGTGCATCTAGTAGTGGGCCTTCTTGACAAAGTCCAAGATGTGAGGAGAGAAGGAAAGAGTGGAGCCGAAGATGACACCAATGGCTTTTGCCTCACACAGGATAGGAAAGGAAGAGAGGGCCCCCCCAGGCCCCCCCACCCCCCCCAAGAGGGTGGCTAGAGAGGGTCGGAAAGCGGGAGCAGGGCTCCCAATGAGAAGGATCTCCATCTTACTGGCATTAAGGCAGAGATAGTTGGAGGTGCACCACTCCTGAACTGCGGATCGACAGTCATGATTGAGCGAGAGGGGAGTCTAAAAGCGCAGTGTTATCAGCGGGCCGGCACAAACACACCAAACTCCAGACAGCTAGAGACGGGGCAAGAGGAGGGCCCCATTCTGGAAGCCATAGCGGCCCTAAAAGCATCGATAGAGGGCAAGCTGGATGCAGTGATTGTGGACGTGGGGCTCCTCGGCAAGGCACGAGGAACCTGGCAGAGAGGGTGGTAATGGCAGAACAGGTCCAAAGCAACACGGCAAACATCCCAACCACCCAAATCCCAAATGACAGAAGCGCTGGACCGCATCCGCACTCTGGAACGCAGAGCAGAAGATGCAGAAGGGATAGCTTGACGCAACAATGTGCGCATAGTGGGGCTGCTGGAAGGAGAAGGCAGCGACCCCACGAATTCCATAGAGAACTTACTGCTCCAGGAAGTGGGGGCAGGGAACTTGTCTCAGGGCTTTGCAGAGGAGAGAGAGCATAGAGCAGTGATCAGAAAGCCACGTCCGGGGGCACCCCCAAGACACATGATTGCGAAGATCAAACTTTAAGGATTGGGAGAAGATCTTGACATTCTGAAGGGAGGGTGGGGGGATAAGTAAAGCCTCTGCCAGAATAACCATTTACCCAGACTACACAGCACTGGTGCAAAGGCAACGGGCACAATTTTGGCATACCAAGGATCCTCTGCAGGCCACCTGTGTGCGATTCATGCTACTATACCCTGCTAAGCTAAAGGTGTTACACAAACACAGGTCATACATCTTTGAGATGATAGGTGAAGCCCAGGAGTGGATGGATCAGCAGGGGATCCACAGCCAGGAGAGGGGAATGAGACAACAGAAATGTAACCCGTTAAGGCACTGAGTGCGAAGAAGGAGTTCTACTGAAGAGAAAGACCAGCAGTTGGACGGCCGGGAGCCCAGGGGGCCCCTAGGGCTGACCGCCAAGCACCACAAGAAACCCTGCAGAGGCACTGAACTTGTGATGCCAGTTTTGAGGCATCCCGCTGCAGCAAGTGCATCCACGGATAGGAGGGTGACACAAAGTAAGCGATGTAGCCCGAGCGGGAATGGGGGCTGGCCGGTTCTTATAAGTTGTAGTTGGTGTGTGGTTTAGTAGGTTGAGTGAAGGCACAATTGGAGGAGGAAGCACCAAGCAACACGTTAGAAGCGCAAGTGGCAGGCTGACGAAGATACACCCCGGAAGAGGCAGCCAAAGAAGCACAGCAAGGCGGCAGACCCACAGGGAATCCGCACAAGTAAGAATTAATATGGGAGGGAAAGGACCGAACCACCCCACCCGGGAGAAATTAGAGGTCGAAAAGAGAACACCCGATGCAGGACACAAGACGACATGCAGGCCTTTGGGAATGGATGGGCGGCGGAATTCAGCAACCAAATGGGTGAAGACAAAGCCATCATAGCTACCTGGAACGTCAGGGGACTAAATGCCTATGTCAAGAGGCTGAGGGTCTACGCCTGGCTGAAGAAGGTGAAAGTACAAATCGCAATGCTACAGGAAACGCATCTGATGGCCGATAAGCAAACAGATTGCCAAGAAATAGCACTGGCAAATGTACAGCTCAACTTATTTGAATTACGCCGGGGGGGGGGGGTCCTGATATGGATAGCCCCGGGAGTGCCCTTCAGATTGATAAAACAAGAGACTCGGAAGGCAGAATGGCGATTGTACATGGAATGCTGGAGATTAAAGAGGTGTGCCCGATTAACACGTACACTCCAAACCATGATGCAACAGAGTTCTTCAAGACCATCACATCCCGACTGGCCCTGTACAGAGAAGAGTCGTTCATCTGGGCAGGAGACTTCAACTGTATGCTGAACCCACAAATGGGTAGATCTGACAACATACTTAAGAGGCCAGCCCCGCCGGCCAGGGCACTACAGAAGACTCTAGACCAGCTGGAACTGGAAGACGTCTGGAGGAAGGTACATGCCAATACCAGGGGATACACACTATAGTGCCCCGCACGGAACATACACCCGCATAGATTACCCATTTACGGGCAGGGAGACCCTTGGGGAATTCACAGAGATCCATATTAAGGCAAGAACACTGTCTGACCACGCCCCACTAGTAGCAACGTGGACATACATACAGGGGGGCCTCCATACCCACTTGGAGACTGAGGGCGGAGGCACTAACATATGGGGCCTTCCAAGAACACACAGTGATGATCGACTATTACTTTGACCACAATGTGAGGAGAGTGGTCAGCACTGGATTGGTCTGGGAAGCCTTTAAGGTGGTGGTCAGAGGAGCAGCAATAGGGAAGCGGGAGGACTTGGAGGGAGCATTTTGGCAGAGCTTGTGGATATAGAAAGAATGGGTAGAGCCACGGGCAGGCTTGAATGGAGGGGAACTGGGGGAACTCGCTGCAGTGTAGTGCCATTTGGGAAAGACTAGGGGGACTAGACTATGGGAAGTACATACAGAGACTACACACAGACGGGAATAAATCTGGTATGCTCTTGGCCTGGCTCACCAGGCAGGAGAGCAGACATGAACCAATTAACGTGATTAATGATGAGGAAGTCCAGACCCAGGAAGGGATAACCAGTAGTCTCACGGTTCCATCAACGATTGTACTCCAGGAAACAGGAGGCAGAGTTGGAAGATATAACCAACGCCTTAGGGGAGATTAACCTCCCCAGGCTAACGGAAGAGCAGGTACAGATATTGGATGCACCCCTTATGGTAGAAGAGCTAACGTCCGTCATAACTGACCTCCCAACAGGCAATTCCCCAGGACCCGATGGGTTACCCGGGGAATTCTATAAGTATAAAGACACCCTGGCTCCAAGGTTGCTGGAGATGTATGAGGAGGCATATGAGAGAGAAAGGTTGCCACAGACCCTATCAGAATCTGTCATAATACCTATACTAAAACTGGGGATCTGCCCCTTGAGTGTAGCTCCTATAGGCCCATCTCCCTGAGAAACCAGGATTCCAAAATCCTTAGCGAATTGACAAGAGTGATACCCACGATGATGCACCCTGACCAAACGGGATATGTACCAGGGAGGAAAACATGGAATCTGCGCGGACTTAATCATGTCGTGGATAGCACGAATCAACAAAGGGGAGAATGTGCTGTGGCGTCACTTGAAGCCATTAAGGCATTAGACTGAATTGGGACTGGCTCCTGGGGGCACTCTCCCATTTTGGGATTGGGGAGGGGTACCTCCGCTGGTTAAGGCATCTTTACAAGGACCCCAGGGCAAGGGTGAAAACGGGACAGACATTTTAGAGGGGCGGAAAATCAGCAGGGGCACAAAGCAGGGATGCCCGCTATCCCCAGTGCTATACATACTGGCCCTGGAACCATTTGCAGTCTTCCTCAGGGCGGAGTACAGAAATGCTGGAATAGAGATAGACTGAACAGTACACCAAAGCTCGATATACGCAGATGACATGCTTATTTATGCCAGGAACCTAAGGTAAAACCTGACCTACTGGAAGCCCTGGGGGCATTTGCCAGACTGTCTGGAATCACGATCAATAAGGAGAAATCCTCGCTCTTCCCCCTAGCGGACTGGATGAGGGCTACCCCTGACCAGTTACCAAATCTAGGTCTTACATGGACACCGGTCAGCTTCCGCTACTTAGGAGTGGACATACACCACAAGACAACAGACATACTGCCAAAACGCAGGCTGCCCTACTCAAAATAGGGAAAGTAATGCAGTTTTGGAGGACACTCCCACTGGGGATGGTAGGAAGAGCGGCCTTACTGAAGAGGACTGTCCTGCCACACCTACTATACTATTTCACCAACATCCCATACAACCTTCCCGGGTCCTTCAGACAACTACACACAATGGCGAGAGAATTTCTGTGGGGTCGGGGAAGGAACAGGATGGCGCCAAATACACTACAGAGGGATTATGAATGGGACGGGAACAGGCTGCCGAACTTTGAACGCTACTACCTTGCGGGACAACTCCATTTTGTGGTAAGATGGCTAGGGGATGACATCCATAGACACTGCTTTTTCAGGCAGCAACACAACACTACTACCTGAGGGAACTCTTATGGTTAGACAAAGCCCTAGTCAAACCACTCTCCAACATGGTCAAACTGGGCCTGACCCTATGGAAGAGGGCAGGGACATTGCAAGGGACACACGACCCCTACTCCAGACAGATTCAACTTGCGGGCCTAGCCAACACCCGCAGAGAGACCCCGACAACTTCTCATGCACAGTGGGAAGATAAGGGCATGGCCCAGTTGGAGATCTATGGAAAGGAAAATGGGGAGACTTTCAGACCCCTATGAAAGAACAAGTACACAGAGGAAAATTCCTGTTATACAACAGTATAATCAGGAGGATCAAGAAAAGGTGGAGGACATTACCCACAGAGGGCGATAACGAGGGGGAGCTGGACGCGTGGTACAACGTGTCAGAAGGTGGAGACACAGTGTCCAGGCTCTATGAACGACTCTGCAGGCCAGAGCAAGATGAGAGGAGGAACTTCACAGAAACTTCATGGATGAGGAGTGGAGCAGGACACTTCGGTATGCTAAGAAGGTTTCCAGGAACGCAATATTTAAGCAGATGCAGCTCTACCTCATACATAGGGCATACCTCACACCCAAGAGAATGTCGAACATGGGAAACCCATAGCTGCCCATGCTGTGCGGCAGAAAGGGCGGATATGCTACATATGTTCTGGTCCTGCCCCATGATAAGTAATTTCTGGGACACTATAAAAGACAAGGTGGCGGCAGGAGGTATCCCGATGCAGGCGTGGTAACCGGAATCCTGCCTGCTGGGCCTGTTCCCAAGGGGTGGCAAACAGAGGACACATAGCAAAAATGAAAGACCTGATGAGCATACTGGCAAAGCACCACATAGCGATGGCATGGATGTGGTGGGCAGGCATCGGAAACATCAGGGTGGACAAGAGCGACAGAGGGGAAAGGGAGAAAGCGGGGCCAAGCTACTTGCATGGAATTCCCTCATACACGATCCGTTTGAAAATACAGAAGGGCACTGCACAACAGGCCCCAGCGGACCAGAGGAAAATTTAACTGGTGGGGTAGTGTGGGCGGGGGCAATCAGCAGGAACGTTAGTCAAAGACCGCGGCCAAGTCGGTGGGGGCCAGATCTAAGGGACAATGACAATAAGAGACAAGAAGATGGCCATGCCAGCTCACTAAGAAGATGGACGACAGTGCAGATCCCAACATGTGGTGCCAGTTGTGTGTAGTTTGTGTTTGTTATGAAACAGTAAAAAAAAAAGTATTCAAGGTCTCAACGCACTCTTCTGCATCATTAATGCCTCCCTCATAAAAGTGATTTCTGGATCCCCCCTCAAGACTGGTCTCCGACGACTTCTTACAACAAAAACAGAAAAACAGACCATATATCGGAATATCGGAAGACCTGGCCAACTACCGCCCATTACGGGTCTTCAGTTTATTGGCAAAATCATCAAAAAGGTAGTTGCAACATAACTACTCACCAAAATCCAACTACACAACCTCCTAAGCTTCCATCAGTCAGGGTTTCACTCACAAGTGCAGCATCGAGACCACCACGATCCAGGTGGTGGATGATGCTTTCCAAATCATGGATAACAAGGACTGGGACCTCCTTTGACCTCTGGATCAAATCGTCCTTGCCCTCCTCGCTGACAGGATGCATTTCTCTGGCACTCTCCTGAATCGGTTTACCTCCCATCACTCAGGTAGATACCAGGCCGGCCAAACAAACGTGTTGCATTCTAACCAACTCCCAGTCTCCTGCAGCTTTTCCCCCCATCCCCCACCAAGACTCCATCCCACTCACTTCTTTTTAACTTTTACAAGGACCCTCAGCACACTAATCTACGAATCTAGCCATCCACCAATACACAGATTATATTCTGTTCTACAGGAGTAAAAAGTCCACAAGACAGTCATTGCCAAGATTATCTAGCAATCATCCAGTCCTGTATGTTGACCGCCTACCTCAAACTTAACCCATCCAAGACAGTTTGTCCTCACCAGTGCCCCTGCTAAACAACTTGTCCAAACAATGGTGCAATGATAGGGCTCTACACGAATGTGATCTACAACTCTCTGATTCAGCAAAATCCTTAAGCTTCACCATTGACAGGATTCGGCTCAGATGGCGGGCTCAAATCTCCACTGGAGGACTTCGACTGTTGTGCAGGCCCTTTTAGTCTTGCAGATCAATGGACGAAATGCCATCCTGATGGGGCTCCCAGCCACTCACTTGGCTCCTCTAAAAGCATTCCACCACACTGCTGCACGTCTTTTTATGGGTGCGCAGAGGTTTGACCTAATCGCCCCCATTCTACGCAAGCCACATTGGCTGCCTCGCCAGGCCAGGACACTGTTCAAAACTGCATATATACACACAGCCATCAGGAGTAGCACACCAGCATACCTGGTGGCACACTCCTAATGCAGAAAAATCGACTAACCAGCTTGAGTCAAAACCCGCCCACAATCCTTCCCTTGTTGTGCACCCACCCTCTGGAACTTATTCCAGTATGGGCTCAGAATGCCCCTACAAATCTCCAATTTTGCAAATCTCTAAAAACCTGTCTTTCAGCACCTGACCAAGGGCTAATCCCAATGGACGCACACATTGCAGCGCTACTGTTTAAAGATGCCAGCCCACAATCTGGCTACCCAAACCTTGTATATCACTCTGCTGCTTGAGCTAGGGCCACGCTTTAAACAACACTATTTAAAGCATTCTTACCTCTGCCAATGGAGTCTTTACCATGGCCCCCTCTTATTTCCTACCAGGCCTAAGATGTGGTTCACGTAGTCCCCAACCCCCCCCCCAAACTGTGGTGCTCCAGCACAACCCATATTCCCTGACATTCTGATTATACCCGCAAAGCAGACATGTGAAGGAAGGTGAACACCTCACATGACTGGAGACCTCACCCTGTACCCAGCCTTCTCCACAGCTAGTCAGGCCAACAGATTGCAGCTCCCACACCTCAGACTGACATGCAAACTAATGCTGGTCCTCCACAGCCCCAGAATATTAGTGCCCCTTTAAGACAGCTTCCAATCCCAGGTTAACTTTGAGCTTGTTAATGTGCACCATCTGGACTCCAAGACCCCTGTGCATGCACCTTACTATGCCCCATTTCCTGCTAACTTTGCAGAACCCACACTCCCTGTACCTGTGTAACAGGCCTGTCATGCAACATATGCTTCCATTGAATTGGCCCATTGAACATAGATGCCAAAGAATAAAAAGGATGTCATTTTATAGGCAGGGGAAGTGCTTGTGCCCCAGCCTATGGGCTGGGAGAAAATTAGGGCATTGACCCCAGGAAAAGAACAAGAACCATGCAGGCTTTATGCAATGTCCAGAAGGAATACATGGATCAACATTGTATTGCAGACCCCAACCAGATCACAACCTCCAAGCAGTTGCTAGTCAGGGCCATTGTGGAGCGTCAACTTCCACAGGATCAGATGACCCATGACCCTGAAGCTTCAGAAAAAGTTAGAGCTTACCACCACATCACAACAAGGCCTGTAGATTCCTCGCCTTTATTATTGGGCCCCCAACCACAGACCAACTGATATTTTACTGGTCCTAACCAGGTCAGATACTCCCTCTGGTCGCCCACCCCCCACCGCTCCTCCCCCACACACCCAACCAATGCAAGCCAGACCTCAATTAAGGACCTCTCAGCCCCAGGGTTTTACAGGCACAACATGCCTGTGGTAAGTCCTGCCAACTAATTGCTCCCATGGGTAACCCTGTGCAATCCTCAGGACAGGAGTATCACCCCCCCCCCCCCCCCCCAAGTTTCCACTACAATGACAACACGCTGGCCCAAAGACTGACCACTGCATTAACCCTAGCACTGCCCAGAAAAGCCCCTATTCAAAGGTAATAAGCCAAACGTTTATATATTGGAGCATGCCACTGCATGCAATCTGGTTTCCGGCTTTAACCCAATCAAGTCCACAGCTCCCACTGTAGGCACCACCCTGAACCTGCTAGTGTCTATCCCTATAGATGAGACACTGAATCCCTTTTTAAGCAGCACACTTCCTTAGGAAAACCAGGGGCTCTTCTGTACAACTACCTACAAGGTGAAGCAAGAATGGTTCTTGAAGATGCAATGTGTTACCTTTGTGCTCTGCAGCACCCTTTCCAACGCTTGGCCACCCTTTGAGCTCCCACAGCAGACCAAATTGAGAAGATTGTCCCTGCAGTTGGTCAACAGGTCAAAATAACAGGTCTCAAATTAATGCACACACACATCAAGATTGCCCTAAAGGATGTGGCACTGCCTGGTCTGCTTCATTATTCCCAAGTCCCAGCTGCAAAGAAACTGATGCTTCCAATGTCCAGTTTGCCTTTTTCGTTGCATGAACCCAAGGAGCTATAAGGTTCATACCTTCCCCTACCATCCATCGGAGTGCTCAGTTAGATGACAAATGTTGCCGACAAGGAACAGGCATTACCCTCAAATCCTTTTTAATGTGGGTTCGACAGGAAGTACAGTATCTGTAACAAGATGCTTGGGTGTGTATAGTATAGGAAAAATGTGAATGTTTTGTGCAAGGTCTTGTATTTATTGAAATGTGGAGTTCATGTTTGCTGTTGTATTCAAATGTCTCAGTTATTAGTTATCTTTCTGTTGGTGACTAAACCATAATTGGGTAGGGAAAAAAGTAACGTACCATTTCAAAAGCCCCTGCCCGGCTAGATCAGATCATAAAGGAGTCCCAGATTAAGCAGGTCTCCAAGATGTCACCCCTCCAATCTCTCCCTCGCCCATCCCCAGTACAGAGCTACAGTGTCCCGAGAGGCACTGTATATTGTGCAGATGGAAACCTCTATTACATTAAGTGCCTACGGGATGCCCCCAATCACATTCTCTGAAATCATGTAGTTGACTGCAAGTAATACTCTTACCGCTACTTCTTTCAACGTCTGCACTATGACTGCCAATTTACCAGAATGCATGCCAGTGCAAAAAGCGCAGAGGGGCAGAAGTACACCATACCTTGTTCAACTAATGGCTCATCATGGACTTGGTTTTAAATGCAGGATGTATGTTTAAAGATCCCCTGATGTACTTTTCTTTTTGCAAACATGGATCTAATTTCACAGGCAGAAATGTTAAACCAGGACCACCAATCAGGAACTATTTTAGGTTTCAACATCTGTATATAACCCCTGTTAGGAAGAGAAATGTGTATTCGATTATACACTTCGTAATGCCCCCCCCCCCCTTTAACACTATAACAATGCATGGTTATTCATTTGCCCGATTAAATACTTTATTTGATCAACAAATTTATCAATGTGAAGAGTAGATTTGTGACCCCCAGGACAATAAGCATGACAATAACTAATATTTAATGCAATACTCCTCTAGGGTGCTTATTTTCTTTATAGGTATGATCTATCCTGGGATGAGGGCATTTCAGGGTCCCATGTTTGAGGACTTTTACAAAAAAGGCCCAGCCCAGGAATGCACATGAAGAGCCTACACAAAGGGCCTGGATGAGTTTGGGCTAGTTCTGAAGATATCTAGAATGGCCATGCCAGACTTCACAGTAATGATTACATCTGACAGCTTCTTAAGGCCTTCCCATCATGTGTCAAAGTCCAGTAATATCAAAACCTCCATTAGCCCAGGCTAAGGGAAAGATCACAGCCATGCATAGCAAATCAATATCTGCTCGAAGCACAGTAAAGTTAAGGTTATAGAACGTATGCCTGGCAAAGGACGCTTGCTCCAGATGCATACAAAGGAGTATTTGGGCGATGCACTGCAACCTGTAGGAAAAAGTCTGCAACTTCACACTAGAAAACCAGATTAATCTTAACATGAAGAAACATTTCACATTAAAATGTAATCACTAAATTGATCACTGCATTGTAATGGAAGCTCCAATCAACACATTGAATAGCTATCAGAATATGTAATAAAATGCATACCATTGCGGTTATTGTCTGGGGGAGTGGCACATTTATGTTGGGTGCGTGCTTTCTGGCTGACTGCAGCTGACACAACATACTCTGGCGTTGGTTGTGATGTTAACCACTTCGGAGTGGATTCTCGAGCTTTCAATTTTTTCTTCAAGCGACCCTTGACTGCTGGTTCTGTAAATGGGCGTTTCATTGCACAGAGGTCCTCCTGCCATACATGATCCAGGATTGGAATTGAAAAAACAGCCTCTCCCTTTTCCGGATGTGATCAAATAAGAAGCAATAGTTCTTTTCTTCTTCTGGGATAAGGCCGAATTCCTGGCAGGCCTTAGCCATCATGGAATGGCATGCCCCTATGTTGTCCAGGGGGATGGTTGAGCTTTACTTGGCACATCCTGGTCTGGGTCCCATGTGGCAGCTCTCCTCAGAGAAGAGGTGACTGTGTCCTGTGTATCGATGTCCTGGTCTGAGTCAACCAGTTCTTCCTGCTACCTGCATCAAGGACTAAATGCTCTAGGGGGCTGGGGAGGTGGTCTAGCCAGGGTCTCGTAGGGCGAGCACCCTGGTCGACAAAAATCTGAAATGTCATTCTGTCGAGGTGTAACCTGTGGGCTTTCCAACTGTGAGACTGCTGGACCCTGAGGCAGAGTAAGTAGCATCCAGCTGTCTGAGAAGTGACTGCAGAGTGGAGAGTACCTGCATAGATAGGAATGAATGGGGATTTATGAGAGGATAGTGCGATGGGACAACACCCATGTCCATTGATGTGGATGATAGCCAGGGTGTTTGAGTTGTTCGCTGCCGGCCCAAGACAGATGGATCTGGAAAAGGTGGTTGTGACCCTCCTTCCTCGGGAATCGGACTCGAAAACTGCCTGATCGTCATAAGGAGATGCCTCAAAATCTGACGTAATTTCATGTTGTAGGATCTCCTCGGAAGTATGGTTGGGGACCCTTCTAAAAGAGGTTGTTCCGTAGGCCCAGTTGTCTGCTTTAATCTGCCGATGGGAGTCAGAACGTCTGTCTCCAATTCATGATGGACCGGCCCATTAAAGGATGTACGTGTCGACAGGGATTTTTTTTTTTTCATCGTCAACGGGCCGGCAGTCGACAGAATGGTCAATGAATCCGTCGCCAACGGTAGTCGAGACTAATGGAGGCAATACTGTCGTTGATGTGGTCGAGACTAAGTCTGCAGATTTTTGCGTACGTGAGCCCTTCTCCCTTGGTCCCTACAAGCCTGATGCGGAAGCGTTCTGTGACGGGTGCTTAGCGAGAATCTGTGAGCCCTCGTCGCTCGACACAGGCCTTTTCAGAGGTAACTTGGCCTTATCCCGACTAGAAGATTACTAAGTTTCACCTGTTCTTTATTTCTTTGTCAGCGGTTCCTCAGATCTTGATCTTTGGTGTGAAGGTGATCTATTGTCCGAGGAAGGGGTAGCCCTGCCACTGCATGATGAGCTGACCTCCGACGCTGGGTAGGCTCCCACATTTAGCCAAATTGGGAGCCTGTTTCTGTCCTTAAGGGTTTTTTGTGAGAACCTTTGGCAGAAATCACATTCTTCGGCTGAATGATTAGAGTATAAACAATAAAAAGGGCACTCAGAGTGCCCATCTTCCGCATATACATTCTTGAGGTTGCACATCTCACATGGCATGAACAAGGATTTCTTCGGACCCGAAGATTCCATAACCGGACCGGAATCAAGCTTTTCCAACATCGAAAGACTAAAAGACTAGAAACAGCGAATGTTGAAGTGAAGAATTTTTTTTTTTTTTTGAGAAACAAGAATTCTCTCAGGAGAGAATGCAAGGTAAGCCCAACGGTTTGAAAGACGGGTGAAATCCAAAGGGAAGCTGCGGAGGCGGAGCTATACACAACGTCCCATTGGTGCTGCCCAAAGCACCCATAACAACGTTAATGGGACACTCCAGGTGTCCGTTTCTTCCATAGGAAAACCATTTTAAAAATACCAGGCTTTTCCCAGCCTGACGGGGAATATTCACAGCATGTGAATCCATGAAAGATCGAATGCTGGAGAAATAGTAAATACACACTACATCACACCTGCACAGGCAAGTTGGTGGATTATAGATGTACTATCAAGTAATTATTCCAAAAACAAAAAAAACTGATACCATACTTGTCTTCATAGAAGAAAAATGAATTTTCTGAAGTGGTTTGGAATGTGTACATGTAAATATACATACTGTGTTTAATCCTGTGTCGTCATCACTGGCCCCCAGCCTAAGACCTCCTCCCTTGTGGTGGGGGAAGAGGGGGGGGGGGGGACTGGTGACTCCTTTAGGAGGGAAGCAGTATTCATCCTTTACGGAGGATGAGAATCTTAATGCATAGATACCTGATGGCATGTTGTCTTTGTTCAAGTCCTTCCCGGGAAACTACCCAGAGAAGATGCGACAAGTCATAATAAGACTTCTAGGTACACTTTGGGAGTTCGGGACTTAAATGCAGCAACCTCTCACTGTTGTGAAACTATCTCAGAGAGGTTCTAATCCCAAGGAGAGAAAACCAACCTTCCCCCAGGACCCCCCCCCCCCCATTTCATAAAATTAACAACTCGTTTTAAAAACAATCTGAATGGAATAAATACAAAAGGGTCACCACTAAGGTCTCCAAGATCCAAAATGCCTACAGTACTGAGACGAGAAAGAAAGGGTCAGAGGTAGTGCGACAATGAAAATGGAGAAATGCTAGATGCTCACAAAGCCTTCCATATGGTTGACTGGGGATATATTCGGGCAGTTCTAAAGCACCTCAGCTTCGGCCCAAACTTTATCACCTGGGTAATGGCCAACTACCAGTTTCCCACCACGCAATTACGAGTCAATGGCTCCAGGTCAGAGACGATCCATATATCACGGGGCACCAGACAGGGTTGTCCATTCTCACCTCTAATATTCGCTCTATCCATGGAGCCCTTCGCAGCAAAAATCAGGCAAAACCCGAGAATTAGGGGGGTACTCGTGGGAAACCAAGAATACAAAAGAACATTATATGCTGACGATGTTTTAATAACCATCAAATGTAGCAGAATCCTTGGGCGGCCTATGGGAAGAGATCACGGCATTCGGGACACTATCAGGGTAAATCTCAATAAATCCGCCGCACTCGCAGTCAACCTAACTAAACAAGAAAAAGCCTCCCTCTGCCCCCTCATGCCAATCCCATGGTCATCAGGCCCAATCACTTACCTCGGGGTCCAGATCCCCAATGACCCATTACTCTTATACTCCAGCAACTTCCCGTGCCTGATTAGAGAGCTCCAGAAGGATCTTAAAAGATGGAAACTGCAGGAGATCTCCTGGTTCGGGCGAATTACCACCGTCAAAATGAACCTACTCCCTAGATGGCTATATCACTGCACAGCACTAGCAATTCAGATCCCCAGCCCAGCACTAATGGCGCTACAAAAGAAAATTCAAGAATTCGTATGGGAGGGGGGGGAGAGAAGAAGCCCTGCATCAGTAAACGAATAATGAGAGGGAAAGCACAAGGGGGGTTGGGAGTCCCCGACTTGGTCAGATATACCCTGGCGGCGCAGCTATCCCACGCCTTTGCTTCGGTCCAAGAATCAGACCCACCGAAATGGACGAATCTCGAAGAAGCCTGGTGCCCTGTCCCTCCCCCTGCTCTACCACACATGCCCAACCTACAAGCCCTAACCACAAGCAGCCCACTAATCGCGACTAGTACTACAGCTCGATGCTGGAAGCCTGCGGCCTGCAGATGGGGTGTTCGCTGCTCACTGGGTCCCCTAAACCCCATCTGGAATAACCCAGAATTCTCTCCAGGCTTGTCCCCACAGAACTTCCAATCATGGAGGGAGGGCGGCTTACGAATAACCAGCGATTTCCTTAAGGCAGGTACCCCCATCTCATTTGAAAGATGCAAAGTTAAATTCGGGGTGAACGAGCGAGAGAGATTCTGTTATGCCCAAATCTGACATTGGCAATCCCACAGAGCGACTAGAGAGAAATGCTCCAGAGCACTAACTGCATTGGAATCATCTCTCACAACCCCCACTAACAAAGGCAGAACCTCGACTCTCTACCGACTCCTTGATAGGGCTGACTCCTCTACAAAAGAAAGGTACATGCTTGAATGGGAAAAGGACCTGGGCAAAGAAATAGATAGATATTGAAAACTGGGGAAAAATTTGGACTAGGCTGCATAAAAGTTCGCATTGTATCAAACAGGGAGGGGGGCTATAAACTTTTCTATAGGTATTACATAACCCCCGCTCAAATTAACAAGGCATCCCTGGATCATGCTGGCGAGCCTGGCGTCGCACACCCGCATTATTTCACATGGTCTGGACTTGCCCGAAAGCCGAACGATACTGGAGAAAGGTAATTAAACATGTCAAAGACATCTCTGGCCTATGCATTCCCTGGGACCCCGGAATCATTCGACTGGGCGATACTGGTGAGGGTGCTCTCCCACTCTCGGGCCATATCCCCCGGCTATGCTCTCACCTACTCCTAGCAGCGAAAAAATTGCAATGGCCAGGGTTTGGAAAGACAAAAATGGGCCCTCAGTGGCACTCTGGTGGGCGAAATCCTATGACATAGCGGTCGCCGAAAAAAAGCACAGCAATCCGCTCTGGCTCTCTGAAGAGGGCCTTAAATATATGGGACCCATTCATGGACTATGCCGCCAGATATCCGGCCCTCACCGGAAGGCCCCCATTAACCAAATGGCTCCAAATGAACTCACTTCACTAACCCTCAGCCGCGGACTACAACAATCCAGCCCGCCAAAGCCCCCCTCAGCAAATACGGGCAGTCTGGCCCTCCAATGCGAACATTCACTGCTCCTACCAAGAGACATTGGCACTCAATTTGATTTACGATTGTTGATCTGTTGTTCTGGTAACTAATGTAATGCTCACCTATGAAAACCCAATAAAATGTTATGAAAAAAAAGAAAATGGAGAAATGAAGTGCAGCTGAGAGAAGGCAGAAACTAGGTAAAGTAGACCAGAGTGCTGAGGTAGCCGTAGAGTAGAAGCAAGCCCAGCTGATGCGAAACGACCAGCCGGAGGATCGTACATAGTGTTCAAATCGAGAAGAGGGAAGCTGGCTAAAGGGGAGCCGTGCTCCCATTCTGGCGGACACTGCTGTGGAGTGCAGGGTGAAGCTGCGAAGCTCTGGGGCTACTGGAGCTTCAGAAGCAGAAGGAGCAGTCCACTGAAGTGAAGCAGACACCGCCCGGAGAGGGGCAGGCCACAGGGGTATTTAAGAAGCTGTGAGCCTGCCTAAACAGAGGTGACCCCGCAGCGCTCCTAAAGACTGTTTAATGGTAAAAGATCATTTTGAATACCGAACCAAGATTCGAACATTACGGCAAGCA
Organism: Ambystoma mexicanum; assembly: GCF_040938575.1. Classification (NCBI taxonomy): domain Eukaryota; kingdom Metazoa; phylum Chordata; class Amphibia; order Caudata; family Ambystomatidae; genus Ambystoma; species Ambystoma mexicanum. Next base: position 705,431,548 of record NC_090934.1, on the reverse strand, counting down.
GGGCAAAGTTCCTTTTGTATGGGATATCAACTAGAGGAAAACTATAACCCACATTACTAACAGCCAAAAGGCTGTACAGAATCAGTACAGATGAAACAAGGGTGTAATTCCTCTTTTGTGGGATAGCAATTAGGGGAATCCTACAACCCGCATTACCCACAGCAAGAGGCTGTCCAGGAGCCACAAGGACTCGGAAACCAATGCAGGAACTTTTGTAACCCACATTGCCAAGAGACTAACAAGGGCAACGATTGTTCAGCTCTCCACTCATGGGATGCTGGTGTGAAAGTCTTGGGAACAAATATTGCCACTGAACAATTGGAGTTTATCCTGGCAGGCGAGTAGCCCATGAAAGAAGTTGAAACACTATATTGGTGGCAAAAAGGTATGGCAGAAAAAGTATTACTTCACCAATAATTTCTTTGCAAACTGTTGCTTTGTAAGAAGCTGTTTTGCAAGCCTTTATCAACTGTTATTTTCCAAGAAGGGGTTGTCTTGCCATCCGGACTAAAATATTCATTTGGAAGAAGTGTAGTATGTTAATAATTGCCCCATGTCTTGAAGAGAAAACATTCCTCAAATCAAACTGCAATTTGGCGAGGAAGGCATTGGTTTTGACTTTTTTTTTTTTAAAAAAAAAAGGATATTGTGGGAAATATTAATTGCTTAAAGAGTTATGTAAAAGTGCTTGGTTTTTGGAAACCACTTGGTGAATCAGAAATGTTGTATGGATATGTTTGCTTTTAGCCAGGGGAAGGGAACAACCATGGTCACAAGGAGTGCTTTTTTTTTTAAATGTAATTTTTGAACTTTTGCACTGGGCGTTGTACTAAAGATTGCCAAATATTCCTTGTATTTTGTGTTTGTATTAATGTTAGGGTAGAGGCAGACACTAGGTCATCCTTCAGTGTAGTTTGCTAGGTAGGGATATCCTCGATAAGGAATGATAGGCGTTTCTCACCCCTTATTGCTTAATAAATGGCAAATTGAGAAAACTATGAGTACGCCTCACATTTCTGACCCCTCAATATGCTGGATGAGAAGCAGCAAATGTTAGTATTGAAGAAAAATTATATTGGAGATCAAAGAATTTATAGGAATAACGCCTAGGTTGAGCGCATTTCAGAATGAAAACTAATGCTCGTGTTTACAGACAAGTGAGCTTCATATAGGCAAGCAATTTGTTTTTTGGATTTGCTATAAGGAACAAGTTACTTACCTGTAACACTTCTCCAGCATGGGGTCTGGCATGGATTCACATGCTCATGAATATTCCCCGTCAGGCCGGGAATCCTCGTAAAGAAAAAAAATCAGTATCAGTTTTGTTTCTGATCGGTCTTTCTTAGTAGTAACCAACCACTAATCTCTGGGTCATACTGCCCCCAGCCAATAACTGCCCTCTTCCTAAGCCCCTCCCTTGGCAGCCATCCTCAGATTTGGTAGCACGTAAAGTGGCAGTATGACCAAGTGAAGAGCCGCAGAGGGGAAGGAGGGAGGGTTCGCATGTGAATCCATGCCAGACCCATGCTGGAGAACAGTTACAGGTAAGTAACTTGTTCCTTCTGCAGCATGGGGTCTGGCATGGATTCACATGCTCATGAATATAAGAATACATAGCAGTACACACATGCACAACCACAGGAGGTGGCAAAGGCTCAACATTAAGCAATTCTTACCTCCTCACCAGGCCCACCTTCAGGCGAACAGGTTGCGCAGCACTGCTTGACCGACCCCGACTCCTCCCTGGAGTCCCGATCGACGCAGTAGACTCATGAAGGTGTGCGTCGACCTCCACGTAGCAGCCCTGCAGATGTCCAGCAGGGGCACACCAGACAGGAACGCTGTGGTAGCAGCGATCGCTCTGGTCGAATGGGCTCTCGAACGGCCGGCCAGCGGTCGGTATGCTAACCGGTGACAGTGCATGATGCAGCCGGACAGCCATCTGGAAATGGAAGCCTTCGAGAGAGCCTTCCCTTGGTTCACAGGTCCCAAGTTTACAAACAGCTGTGATGTCATCGAAAACTCTTTGTGCGGTCCACGTAGAACTTCAGCTCTCTAGCTACATCCAGCGAGAGTAAAGTCCTCTCGGCCGGTGACGAAGGCGACGGGAAGAAAACTGGTAACACCAAGGGCTCGTTGAGGTGGAAGTCCGACGGCACCTTGGGCATAAAGGAGGGGTGCGTCCTCAGTACCACCCTTGTGTCGTGAAAAGTAAAATATGGAGGCATGCAGGATAAGGCCTGATCTCTCCCACTCGTCGTGCCGAGGTGATGGCCACAAGAAGGAACAAGTTACTTACCTGTAACTGTTGTTCTCCAGCATGGGTCTGGCATGGATTCACATGCTCATGAATATTCCCCGTCGTCAGGCTGGGAATCCTCGGTAAAGAAAAAACCAGTATCAGTTTCGTTTCTGATCTGTCTTTCGTAGTAATAACCAATCACTGGTCTCTGCGTCATACTGACCACAGCCAATGACTGCCCTCTACCCAAGCACCGCCTCTGGCAGCCATCTTCAGATTTGGAAGCACGTGAAGTGGCAGTATGACCAAGTGAAGAGCCGCAGAGGGGTAGGCGGGAGGGTTCGCATGTGAATCCATGCCAGACCCATGCTGGAGAACAACAGTTACAGGTAAGTAACTTGTTCCTTCTCCAGCATGGGGTCTGGCATGGATTCACATGCTCATGAATAAAGAATACATAGCAGTACACACATGCACAACCACGGGAGGTGGCAAAGGCTCAACATTAAGCATCACATCAACTCAACATTAAGCATCTTACCTCCTCACCAGGCTCACCTCAGGCGAACAGGTTGCGCAGCACTGCTTGGCCGACCCTGGACTCCTCCCTGGAATCCCGGTCGACGCAGTAGAATTTCGTGAAGGTGTGCGTCGACCTCCACGTAGCAGCCCTGCATATGTCCAGCAGGGGCACACCAGATAGGAACGCCGTGGTAGCTGCGATCGCTCTGGTGGAATGGGCTCTCGGACGGCCAGGCAGCGGTCGGTTTGCCAACCGATGACAGTACATGATACAGCCGGAGAGCCATCTGGAAATGGAAGCCTTCGAGAGAGCCTTCCCCTGATTGACAGGTCCAAAGTTCACAAAGAGTTGTGACGTCTTCCGAAAACACTTCGTGCGGTCTACGTAGAACTTCAGCGCTCTAGCCACATCCAGCGAGTGCAAAGTCCTCTCAGCCGGCGACGAAGGCGACGGGAAGAACACAGGCAACACCAAGGGTTCGTTGAGATGGAAGTCCGACGGCACCTTGGGCATGAAGGAGGGGTGCGTCCTGAGCACTACCCTCGTGTCGTGGAAAGTCAAGTACGGGGCCTTGCAGGAAAGGGCCTGGATCTCTCCCACTCGTCGTGCGGAGGTGATGGCCACAAGAAAAGCTGTTTTCCACGATAGAAACTTCAACGGGGCCGAGTGCAGAGGCTCGAACGGAGGTCCCATGAGCTTGGTCAGCACCACGTTGAGCTCCCACGCCGGGGCCGGAGCCTTCACCGGCGGGAACGATCTGAACAGTCCCTTCATGAACTCTTTCACCAGACGATGAGACCACAAGGACGTCCGCCCCGTGGTTCTGGTGTATCGGGAGATCGCAGCAAGATGAATCTTGATGGACGCGTGTGCCAGACCAGCTTTGGCCAGCGTCAGCAGGTACGGCAGTACTTGGGGAGCCGTAATCCGTAGAGGGTTAATCTTCTGTGCGTGGCACCAGACAGAGAACCTCTTCCATTTGTGTCCGTAGCATTTAAGAGTCGAGGACGCCCTGGCCTTTGCAAGAACCTCTCTGCAATCGGCCGGTATGTCGTATCCTCCAAACTCTAGCGCTGCAGGAGCCAGGCCTGCAAGTTCAGCGACTTCGGGTCGTGGTGGAGGATGGCGCCTCCTTCCCTGGAGAGTAGATCCGCGTCCGCCGGCAGCTTGATCGGCGGGGACGCTGACAAGTCCAGAAGGTCCGGGAACCATATCTGCCTCGGCCACGCAGGTGCGACGAGGATCATCCTGCACCGTGACCTCTTGAGCTGGTTGACGAGCCGGATTAGCAGAGGCAAGGGAGGGAACGCGTAGAGGAACAGGCCCTCCCAGGGGAACGAGAAAGCATCGCCCATACTCCTCGTCTGGGGAAACCTGCTGGCGAACCTCCGGCACTTAGTGTTCGTTGCCGTCGCGAACAGGTCGATCTGGGGTGTGCCCCACCGTCGGAAGAGGCGATCCACCAGATCCTGCCGTAGTTCCCACTCGTGGCACGAGCGCAGCTCCCTGCTGAGTGAGTCGGCGATGGTGTTTTTTATCCCTGCCAGATGAAACGGTACCAGAAAAATCCCTTGGGCGACGGCCCAATGCCACAGGTCCTGCGCCTCCTTGGACATCGCTAGGGACCTGGTTCCGCCCTGTTTCCTGATGTAAAACATGGTGGTGGTGTTGTCGGTGAAGATCCTCACCACCTTGCCCTTGAGGGACGGAAGGAAGGACCTGAGGGCCCAAAACACTGCACGTAGCTCCAGGACGTTGATATGCAGGGACTTCTCCGTCGGGAGCCAGAGTCCCCTTGCGTGCAGATTTTCGGTGTGCGCTCCCCACCCTTCCAGGGAGGCCTCCGTGGTCACAGTCTCCTGGTGGGCTGGGGTCTGGAAGTCCATGCCCGCCGTCAGATGCGCGCGGGTGCCCCACCACCGTATCGCTCGTCGGAAACTCTCGTCGAGCTTGATCCTTTCCTCGAAGCTGCCCGTCGTCTGGATCCAGCGCGCATCCAGGAATTCTTGCAACGGGCGCATCCGGAGCCTGCACATGGGAATGAGGTAGATGCAGGAAGACATCATCCCGAGGAGGGACTTGATGGACCTCACCTTGGCCGCGTCGGCCACCAACATCCGTTGCACCTTGCCCAAGATGGTCCTGGTCCTCTCCTCCGACGGGGAGGCCAGAAGGGACACTGTGTCGAGCCTCGCTCCCAGAAACAGTGCGACTTGCGCGGGCACCAGGTGGGATTTGGCGTAGTTCACGGAGAATCCCAGGTCCGTGAGGAGTTGGACGGTCCTTGCCGTGTGGACCACGGCGAGCTCCCTCGTCTTGGCGCGGATGAGCCAGTCGTCCAGGTAGGGGTAGACGTGAATCCCCTCGCGGCGCAGCTGCGCCGCCACCGGTGCGAGGCACTTGGTGAATACCCTGGGTGCCGACCGTAGTCCGAAGGGGAGGGCTTTGAACTGGTAATGACGCCCTTGGACCACGAATCTGAGGAATTTTCGGTGCCCCTTTAGGATGGGAATGTGGAAGTAGGCATCCTCCAAATCCAACGACGATAGGAAGTCTCCTTCCTCCAGCTGACCCAGGACGTGCTGGAGGATGACCATCCGGAACTTCTGCGCCTTGATGAACTTGTTCAGACGTCGCAGGTCTAGGATGGGGCGCCATCCTCCCGTCTTCTTCTTCACGAGGAAGTATCGCAAGTAGACTCCTCGTCCCAAAGAGGCTTCGGGGCTCCGTTCGATGGCGCCCTTTCTGAGCATCGCCTTTACCTCCAGGAGAAGTTGAGGGACGTGAAGTTCTCTCCTGGCCACGGGGGGGACGCGCGGGCACCTTCTTTGAAACTCGAGCGCGTGGCCCCGGGCCAGGGCGTCCAGCACCCAACGGTCGGTGGAGATGGACTCCCACACGCTGACGAAGCCCGCCAGCCGGCCTCCCACCGGGGTGCTTCGGTGGGGGCCCGACCCCACGGCCGGTTCAATCCTGCTTGGGCGCGGCCTTGCCGCCTTGACCTCCTTGGCGACGACGGCGGGGTCCGCTAGACTTGCCTCGTCCTCTGTAGGCCTCTTGCGACGACGAGCGGGCCGCTTGACGGTAGGAAGCGAAACCGCCGCCGGAACCTTTGGAGGCACCCTTGCCTCCGCCGCTCCGAAAGGGCGTTCGTCGTTGCTGCAGGACTCCAAGGGCCCTGGCCGTCTCAGTATCCGCCTTGATGGCCTGAAGGGAATCGTCCACTGTCTTCCCAAACAGGTTGTTCCCGTCGAAGGGCATGTCCAGGACTCTGGTCTGGACGTCCTGCCGAAAGTCTGTAGCTTTGAGCCATCCACGACGTCGAAGGCAAACGCCGTTGCCCAGCTGGCGGAACCCAGTGTCGGCGATGTCCGTCGCCACGGTGATGGCGTGGTCCGACGCCACCTCACCTTCCTGCAGGATCTCAAGGGCCTCCGCCCTCTTGTCGTCCGGCAGAAAATCCAGCAGGGGAGCTATCTTGTACCAGAGCTCCCTGTCGTAGCGGGCCACGATAGCCAAGGCGTTGGCCGCTTTAATCGTCGTCGCTGCCGACGAGATGACTACGTCCCATAGCATCCAATTTCTTTCCCTCGCCGTCCGGCGGGGAAGTTGATGTGGAGGCCGCACCCCCCCCCGCTTTCTTCCTGGCTGCCGCGGAGACGACGGAGTCCGGGGTAGGCTGCGCCCGGAGGCATAGGGGGGCCGTGTCCGGGACCCGGTACTTTTTCTCGTACCGGTCTCTTCTAGCTGGCGTCGTGGAAGGGTTCTTGAGGAGGGAAAGGCCCTCATCCCAAATGTCGTCCAACAGAGGCACTGCGAGGACCATCTTCCTCTTGGCCTCGCGCCGCTGATAAAGGAAGCCTTCCTTTTTCTTCTCCTCAGGGCAGAGTTGGAAAAGCTCGGAAGCCCTGGAGATCATGGAGTGGAAAGATCCGATCTCGTCGGGCGGAGAAGCCCTGGTGGGAGGCGACGACGGAAAATCCTCGTCGTATGCCTCGTCGTCCGTACCCGTCGCTGCCGTGTCAGTTCCCGTATCATCCCCTCGGGTGGACGGGGAGGAGGGCTGGACGGGGCGCGACGGTTGAAAAGGAGGTGGTGGATGGATCCTTCTTTTCTTGGTGGGGGGAACACCAGAAGGTCCCGGTTCTGGATCCCCCGACGGGAGAGGTTCCTCCGTCGGTAACGGTAGCCTCGTCCTTATCTCGGAGCATAAGGACTGTATGGCCAACAAAATGGCCGCCGAGTTGTCTTGCGGCGCTGGCAGAGGGGAATCCGACGGGCGAGCAGGGGCCCCGTCGGTATCCTCGACGATGTCGTCGTCGTCACCTGCGTCGGGGTCCATTCCGACGGGCTGGCCTTCTTCCACGCCTAGGCCGTGGCTTAAGACCTCGATCAGCTCCTCTTCTGAGGTTGAGGCCGAATCTACGACGACGCCCTGCCCCCCCTTCTTCCCCACGGAGGGTTTCACGGGGGTCCTATCAATGGGCACAAAGGAAGACTCCCTCCGCGGAGGCAGGGAGATTCTGGGCCCTGAGGTCGCCACCACTGGTGTAGCCACCACAGGCTGAGCCAGGGCCGCCGCGACCGTTTCGATAGAGGGCTTGGTCGGATGGATCAAGGCCTTCACCACCTTAGGTGCGCTCACCGCCTTATCCTTGAGGGAGGGGGCACTGCCACGCTCCTCCTCTGCCTTAGAGCTCGACCGGGGCCTCTCCAGGAGCTTCGCCGGGTGCTCGGCCTTCCTCTTACCCGACCCAGAATCGTTGGCTCGTGGTTGATGGTGCCGGGGAGGGTGCGCCCTGCCTGGCGCCCGTAGAGCCCGACCGTTCGGCGCTCCCGGTGCCAGCGGACTCGCGGTGCTTGGCCTTATGTTGGGCCCCCGTCGCCGGGGCGCCCTGAAAGGTCTTAGAAGACCGCTCGGATTTCTTCTTCTTCTCGCCAGACGGGCTCTTTCCCTCCAGCCAGTTGGCGAGACGTTGATGGCGGTCCTTCATGGTCCGTTACGACATGTTGCCGCAAAACGCACAGTCCTTCTCCACGTGCGTCTTGTCCTCATGAAGGCAGTAAAGGCAGAAAGAGTGTTCGTCCTCCTTGAAGACGTTCTGCAGCTGGCATCCAGGGCAGACCCTGAACAGCTTTCCGGGCGTCGAGCTTCCCTTCTCCTGGGCCATCTCCGAGACCGGGCCTGAGAAGCTTCTGGAGTCCTCCGAAGCGTAGCTCGACGAAATCTTCACCCTTGAGGGGCACAGATGAATCCGACACGGGTCCCCGTTGATCGGATGTAGGATCGGTGGAGCTTGAGGCTCTTTTGACCGAAAGAATCGAAGTTTTTTGTGAAAAAGCGCGAAAAATAGCACTAACGCTCGAGAGCAATAGCACGAGGATCCCAACACATGAACGTGCGGTAAAAATCTGAAGATGGCTGCCAGAGGCGGTGCTTAGGTAGAGGGCAGTCATTGGCTGTGGTCAGTATGACGCAGAGACCAGTGATTGGTTATTACTACGAAAGACAGATCAGAAACGAAACTGATACTGGTTTTTTCTTTACCGAGGATTCCCAGCCTGACGACGGGGAATATTCATGAGCATGTGAATCCATGCCAGACCCCATGCTGGAGAAATGCTGTTTTCCACAACAGGAACTTCAATGGCGCTGAATGCAGAGGCTCGAATGGCAGCACCATATTGAGCTCCCACGCCGGGGCAGCGGCCTTCACCGGTGGGAACGTTCCGAACAGTCCCTTCATGAATTCCTTCACCAGACGAGACCAGAAAGACACCCGTCCTGTAGTTCTCGTGTATCGGGAGATCGCAGCCAGATGTATCTTGAAGGCATGAGCTAGTCCAGCCTTGGCCAGGGACAGTAGGTACGGCAGCACTTGAGGGGCCGTAATCCGTAGCGGGTTAATCTTCTGTGTACGGCACCAGACAGAGAACCTCTTCCACTTGTGTCCTGGCTTTTGCAAGAACCTCTCTGCAGTCAGCCGTGATATCGTACCCTCCAAACTCTAGTGCTGCAGGAGCCAGGCCTGCAAGTTCAGCGACTCCGGGTCGTGATGAAGGATGGCGCCTCCTTCTCTGGAGAGAAGATCCGCGTCCGTCGACAGCTTGCCTGGTGGGGACGCTGACAATTCCAGAAGGTCTGGGAATCAGATCCGTCTCGGCCACAGCGGTGCGACGAGGATCATCCTGCACCGGGACCTCTTGAGCTGGTTGATGAGTCGGAGCAGCAACGGCAAAGGAGGGAACGCATATAGGAACAGGCCGTCCCAGGGGAACGAAAAAGCATCACCCATGCTCCTCGGCTGGGGAAACCTGCTGGCGAACCTCTGGCACTTGGGAGTTCGCGGAGTTCGTCACCGTCGCGACATGTCGATCTGGGGTTTGCGCCATCGCTGGAAGAGTCGATCCACGTGATCCTGACGCAGTTCCTACTCGTGGCACGAGCGCAGCTCCCTGCTGAGTGAGTCGGCGATGGTGTTCTTTATCCCTGCCAGATGAAAGGGTACCAGAAACATCACCTGGGCAAAGGCCCAATGCCCCAGGTCCTGGGCTTCCTTGAACAGAGCTGGGGATCTGGTTCCTCCCTGCTTTTCAGATGTAAAACATCGTGGTGGTGTTGTCAGTGAAGATCCTCACCACCTTGCCCTTGAGGGACAGGAGAAAGGACCTTAGGGCCCAGAACACTGCACAGAGCTCCAGGATGTTGATGTGGAGCGGCTTCTCCTCCGGGAGCCAAAGGCCTCTCGCGTGAAGATCTCTGGTGTGCGCTCCCCACCCCTCCAGGGAGGCATCCGTAGTCACCGTCACCTGGTGAGTCGGGGTCTGAACGTCCGTGCCTGCCATCAGACGAGCGCGGGTGCCCCACCACCGGATCGCTCGTCGGAAAGTCTTGTTGAGAAGGATCCTGTCCTCGAAGCTGCCCGCCGCTTGGATCCAGCGGGCGTCAAGAAACTCCTGTAGAGGGCGCATCCGAAGCCTGCACAGGCGCACAAGATAAATACATGAGAACATCATCCCGAGGAGGGACTTTATTGACCTCACCCTGGCCATGTCCGTGGCCAGTAGATGGTGCACCTTGCCCAGGATGGCCTTTGTCCTTTCCTCCGACGGCAAGGCCAGTCGTGCCACTATATCAAGCTTGGCTCCCAGAAACAAAGCGACCTGCGACGGGACCAGGTGGGATTGGGGGAAGTTGGAGAACCCCAGGTCCGTGAGCAGCTGGACGGTCTTCGCTGTGTGTTCTACGGCGAGCTCCCTGGTCCTTGCTCGGATGAGCCAATCGTCCAGGTAGGGGTAGACGTGGATCCCCGGCAAATACCCTGGGCACCGACTTCAGTCCGAACGGGAGGGCCTTGAACTGGTAGTGCCGTCCTTGGACTACGAACCTGAGGAACTTTCAGTGTCCTTTTAGAATGGGCATGTGGAAGTACGCATCCTCCAAATCCAACGACGACAGGAAGTCGCCTTCCTCCAGCTGTACCAGCACGTGCTGGAAGGTAACCATCCGGAACTTGTGCCTTGATGTACTTGTTTAGTCGACACAGGTCCAGGATGGGGTGCCATCCTACTGTCTTTTTTACGAAGAAGTATCGAGTTAACTCCGGAGCCCCGGAGCCTCTTCGGGACAAGCTTGATTGCAACTTTGAGCATTGCCCTTACCTCCAACAGTAGTTGAGGGATGTGGTTTTCCATCCTGGCCATGGATGGAATGGGGGCACTTCTTTAGAAACTCTATGGCGTGCTCCTGGGCCAGGGCATCCAGCACCCAACGGTCGGTGGAGATGGACCTCCACACGCTGATGAACTTCGCCAGCCGGCCTCCCACCGGGGTGCTTCGGTGGGGGCGCGACGCAACGGCCGGTTGTCCTGCTTGGAGGCCGCCTTGCCGCCTTGGCCTCCCTGGCGACAACGGCGAGATTCCCCCAGACTTGCCTCGTCCCCTGTAGGCTTCTTGCGACGAGGATCGGGCCGGCCGGCGGTACGTAGAGGAGCCACCGCCTAATTCCTTGGAGGCACCTTGCTTGCCTCTGGAGTTCCGAAAGGACGGCCGTCGTTGCTGAAGAACTCCTAGGGCCCGAGCCGTCTCCGTGTCGGTCTTGATGGCTTGGAGGGGCTCATCCACTGCCTTCCCAAACAGATTGTTCCCGTCGAAGGGCATGTCCAAAACCTTGGCTTGCACGTCTTGGTGGAAATCCGTCGCCTTGAGCCACACCCGCCGTCTAAGGCAAACGCTGTTGCCCAACTAGCGGAAACCGGTGTCGGCAATGTCCATGGCCACCATTATGGCGTGGTCTGACGCCACCTCGCCTTCCGGCAAGATCGCCAGAACCTCCGCCCTCTTGTTATCCAGTAGGAAGTCCAACAGGGGGGCGATCTTGTACCACAATTCCCTGTCGTAGCGGGCCACAATCGCCAGGGCGTTGGCCGCCATAATAGTAGTCGCCGTCGACATGGCTCATCGTCCCATCGCATCCAGTTTCATTCCCTCGCCATCCGGCGGGGGAAGTATAAGTAGAGGCCGATGCCCCGCCCCGCTTTCTTCTTGGCCGCTGCCGAGATGACCGAATCCGGGGTCGGTTGCGCCCTAAGGCACAACAGGGGCGGCGTCGGGGATCCGGTACTTATGGTACCGGTCCCTCTTGGCAGGCGTCGTGGACGGGTTCTTAAGGAGAGCAAGTCCCTCGTCCCAAATGTCATCCAGCAACGGCACTGCGAGGACAGTCTTCCTCTTGGCCTCGTGCCGCTGGTAGAGGAAGCCTGCCTTCTCTTTGGGGCAGAGCTGGAAAAGCTCGGACGCCCTGGCAATCATGGCGTAAAACGAGCCAATTTCATCGGGCGGGGAAGCCAGAGGAATCGGCAACGGAGTTCCATCCCGTCACCACCAGCGTCATCCGTCCCCGTTGTGGCTGTATCTGTTCCCGTGTCATCCCTCGGAATCGGGGAAGGAGACAAAGGCTGAGAGGGCCATGAGGGCTGACAAGGCGGGGCTGGATGAATTCTCCTCCTCTTGCTTGGAGGGCTTCCCGACGGACCCGGCTCAGTCGGGTCATCCGTCAGGGGGAGAGGCAATCTGGTCCTTATCTCTGTGCATAAGGCCTGGATTGCTGTCAAGATGGCCACTGAGTTGTCCTGTGGCTCGGGCCGCGACGGTTGCTCCTCCACGGGAGCCTCGTCATCGCCACCCTCGCTCTCATCGTCCCCCTCGTCGGGATCCCTCCCGTGGGAACGGGCCTCTTCCAAATTCTTGTCGAGTCCCTCTTCGACTTCTACCAGCTCCTCCTCGAAGGCTGTGTCCGTGTCCTTAATGGCCACCGCCCCCCCCTCTTTTTCCACCAGGGTCTTCACGGGGGTCCTCGATGGGCTTAAAAGAGGATTCCCTCCGGGGAGGCAGGGAAACTCTGGGCCCCGAGGTTGCCACCAGTGGGGTAGCCTCCGTAGGCTTCGCCAGGGCCGCAGCGACTCCCTCAATAGAGGCCTTGGCCGGGTGAATCAAGGCCTTCACCACCTTGGGTGCGCTTGAGGCCTTCACCTTAGGGGGAGGGTCACCGCCTCGCTCCCCCTTGGCTGGTTCCTCCGAGATCGACCGGGGCCTCGCCAGACGCTTAGCCGGGTTCTCGGATTTTCTCTTCCCCCGAGCCAGAGCGTTAGCTCATGGTTGATGGCGTCGAAGGAGCACCCTGCCTGGCAGCCGAGGAGCCCGACCGTTCGGCGCTCCTGGTGCCCACAGACTCGCAGTGCTTAGCCTTCTCTTGGGCCCCAGTCGCCAGGGCGCCCTCACAGGACTTAGAAGACCGCTCTGACTTCTTCTCACCTGCTGGGCTCCTGCCTTCCAGCCAGTTGGCGAGACGGGTCCGACGAATCCCACATGGTCCGTTCCGACATGTTCATGCAAAACGCACAGTCCTTCTCCACGTGCGTTTTGTCTTCGTGAAAGCAGTAGAGGCACCTTGCGTGCTCGTCCTCCTTGAGCAGGTTCTGTAGCTTGCATCCAGTGCAGTTCCTGAACAGCTTGCCGGGCGTCGAGCTTCCTTTCTCCCGAGTTATGTCCACGAGGTAGGCCTCAGAAACTTCTGGAACCCTCCAAGAAACGTGGCTCGACAAAAACTTCACCCCTGAGGGGTGTAGAAAATTCCGAAACGGGTCCCCGTTGATCGGAAGTAGAAACGGTGGAGCTTGAGGCTCGATTTAACCGAAAAATGAGCAATCTCTTTGAAAATAGAAATAGCTTTGTGTTGATGTAACTGGTATTCAGCTGGACAACAACTTGGTTGAAGTAACATTCTCTTAAATTCTGACTTTGACTACTTCACCGTCTGTTCCTTTCCCAGAATTGGAGTGAAATTGCATAAATGGGGATATAAGATCAGCATGTTATGCCAACACAAGCCTATAAATCAAAACATTTAGAAACACAAATATTTCTACAAATTACACATTCATTGATTTGATTTAGAAGTGTGGAAAACAAAACCATTATGATGACCAAAACCCAATATGTTTCTGGATCAGTCATGAGTACAAGGAATTGGTTTAAAAATATGGGTTATGACCAAGACAGCCGCTGTCAAGTTCATCCATCATAGGCTATGGTATAGAGTTCAAATATCTCCTTGATCTAAGTTTGTCTCAAGATCCGGTAATAACCTGCCCTTGGAGGGACTAATAGGATTGACCAGAAAATAGTATTTCTTCAAAATGTTTAGCCACGGGTTTTGCCTTTTCAATTTTTGACCAGCTAACATTTTTTACAAGTGCAAGTGAACTCCTACACAAAGCATATCTCAGATTATGCGTTCCTCCATGCCATCTCACCATTACTGGCTTTAACTAGCCATGCTGACTATGCTTGCAACCCTTGCACCTGTAGTATTGGGGTTGAAAAAAAGCTAGGTACTAGGATGTACATCAGTTATGGGAATTTGTGGTTATTGCAGTTATGCCAATTTCTATCTCCTGCTAGGTCTTTCAGTTGAATGCATTTCCAATGGCGAAGATTTTTCCCTCCCTGATTAGGTTGGTCTGTCCTTTGCGAGCAACCATTTTGAATACTGCAGAATGGCTTCCCTTTCTGGATGCTTTAGTAAATTGGTTGTTTGATTGGCTTGATACACACTCCCTGGGTGGATCTCAGTGCATTGATACAATGTTGCTCCAGGAAATAGTGTTCCTTGATTTTAAAGTACTCTCCATATGTAACAATTAATGGATACTACTCGTTGCATGCAGAAGTTAATAGAAGCCGTTAGGTTTTCAGTGCAAGGCAGTTTGTAACAGACCATTGTTGAGTCATCTTTGCTGGAGGTAGACAATTGAGCTTTTTGTTGTGTTTCTCAGTAACCTTCATGTCCTTCAGATGTTAAAAAGCATTTCAAACCATAAATGTGAAGAGGTAATCAATATACCCAAGCCAAAGAATGTCAGTAGCACAGGGTCACTTGTATCCCATAATCAAGTTGGCCTAATTAGGTGCCAAGTTGTATCTACGGCTGTTCATAGTCCAAGATTAAGACCGTGTGGGTTGGACTGTAGGTCAGCAGAGGGATAATCTCTGAATGTTTCAGTTATCGATTTTGAATTGGGGAAATTTGCATGCATTCCATCCTCTTTCCATTGACAACTGTAAGAAGACTACATCCATTGTCGCCATGAAGACCACACCAGTAGGGAAATCAAATGCACTAAAGACTGATGCATACATTGTGAGGCATCGAGAGGTGAGCGGTTAGTCTCCATAATAGTTACAACTGGTGGTTTAATTATTAATTTGTGGACTTTGGATAGGAAATGAAGGTTGGACAGAAGGGGTGTTTCACGGTACAAAAGCTTTTCTCTTCCTGATCAATGAAGTAAAAGTCCTTGTTTTACGGTCAGAGTAGGGTCATGTTCTAGTTTAGCATAGCATCAGATCAGTATTTCGGCTTCTTGTACATAGTCTTCCACAGCTACCATCACCAAATTACCCCTTCGACTGCGGACTGGTTTTTCAGTATTATGGCATTCCTAGCGTGGATGTTCAGGTGTTTTAGGACTTGGTTTACTTCAGTTCTTTCAAATATGTCCTGGAAAACATAATACTGCTTTTTGAGGGAAGGGGGTTGAAACTGCAGTTTACATTGTTTTATTGGTCCACATGCTTTTTTCTACCCGTCTGAGCCCTCATTTTATTCTGGGTACACATTACAAAGTTAGGAACTGTCTAAACCAACTTGTGTATGATGATCCGCAAACATTAATGGAGCTGTGGCTATGTCTTAGATTGCTGGTCACTTTGCTCCAAGGCACTGCAGTAACAGATATTGCCCAATTTGATCCCTCAATTTAGCAACCTTCCATTGTGATAGTCTGGTAAATTGCAGGTTAGACCCATGGTGACCTAGCCAACCAAAGCCTTAGAAAGTAGGAGTCAGATATTCACCCAACAAACCCACTACACTTGAAAAGGCACTGTAGAGCTTTGAGCACATCCACCACAGTGCAACATGTAGGTTTTGTTATTTTAGCCAACTTCTCACCGAACTACAATATTATTTTCATAAAGTTAACCATAAAGCACATTTAAATAACGTTCAGTGAATTTCAAAGGTTGTTCTACAGGGATAACTAAGTGTACTAGTTTTATGGAGTTGTCTTTAATAATACATTGAGCTAAACACTGTGCCCGGGAGCCGGTTTCAGCCATGCCCCAGGTACAGTGAAACTCCCAGAACCACTCATGGGGCATGGCATTGACTATGTCCAGAGGACACTGCCTGGTGTATGCCATTCAATCATCCCCTGGATTCAATAAGTGTCAGTCAATGTTCAATTGACATTGCAAGGTGCATGGCATTTGACCATCCCCAGGTCACAGTGCCCATACCAAAACTGCATAGTGCCTACTGCCACCATTATGGCCTATGGCTCGGGAGGATAGCTCAGGGGCAATGTGCTTGCCTTGGAAGCAAGACAACATGGAGCAACACAGGTTCAATCCCTGGTTCCGCATTTACAAACCTCTGGCTATTAAGCGCATTATAAATAACCCATCATATCACAGGGTGAAGGGCCCTTCTGCAAACTTGGTGCAGAGATGTACTGTTCTGTACCATGGCATCAGTTGGTATCAAACTTTGATTTGCAATTATTGTTAAAATCAGTTGATTAACTGATACTCGTTTTCTAAGAGACAAGTATGAGAAGCATGTTTAATACCATGGACCATGTTCAGATGAACAGCAGACAGTAACCTGAGAATCTGTTTTCACATACGTATACTGGCCTTGCTTACTCGGCACATTTACATTTCCACCTCAATACCATCAAGGCTGATCCCACGGTCTGCAATTTTGAACATTCATCTTGCTCTACTTTCCCCATTACTAGACGACCTGCTGGTTGTGTCAAACTGATAAAATAAAGCCTTTTAAGGTGCACCAAATCATACACTCACTCAAGGTTGGTCTTTTACTTAACAGAAAATGTAGTCATGACATCCAACGTTACAGCAATATACAGCAGGTTCACATTGCCGCACTATAGATTATACAATATAGTCATTAGATAATGTCCAACTACAGTAAGTCGACCTATTAAACAGTCCCCAAAATGTGCACCAGAAGATCTTATCACCAATATGGTGATCCCCTTCTGACATCAGCGTGAAATTGCGCAATTGGTTCAGTATATGCACCGTAAATGGATGATCACAACAGTATTCTATAACTGGCAACCATAGTCCCAGATACCTATTCATGCAGTCCTCCATTATGGCTGATCTTTTCAGCTACTAAGATACCCCAAATCTTAACCCACTATATTGGTGGTATGGGGCTCTATGGGGGGATTTCCAACATTTGCTCACACGGATTCTGGCTGCCAAAAATAATTGTGTAATCAATCTGGTCTCGTTTCCAATACGTGGGTAAGACATGATCAGCCCCTCCCAAGATTGGGAATATCCGGGGGATTTAAGTCCTGTTCTGGCTTTTTCTACATCCAATATACCAGCTCAGAAATTGCACACTACCGGACAAGACCACCACATGTGGAAATAAATCACCCATCGCCCCACAACCCCTCCAATAAGGTGAATAACCCAGGATCATTTTATGCAGTCTTGCATGGGGACGATACCATGTGTAGTATAGTTAGAATGTACATTCTGCGTTCATTATACATCGAGAGGCTGTATAGTTCCTTGTCCAAATGTCATTCCATTGGTCATCCTCAATAGTAAGCCCGAGGTCAGTGTCCCATTTATGTACTGTAGCCTTTGTTCTGCATGATCCTTTTCCAATAGCTTGTACAGTGTTGAAACCCTGGCTCGGGTAAGCCCCTCCTCCACTATCCATTCCAATGGTGTGGAGGGTCTCTTACCACCCTTTTTAACCAATTTATGTTTAGCCCATTGCCCAAGTTTAGTGTATTGGTATCGTTCACCGTCACCTACAAGAACTTTACCCTTACAGTCCTCCAAAGATACTTGTACTCCCCCTTCATACAGTTGACAATTTCTGAAGGCCTCCCAGCCTAAAGCTGGGCTAATTGTTACCTGGAGGAATTCAGGGTTGTTCCAAATGGGTGACATGATCCCACCCCCAGCACCACCAGCCCCCACCTGCGCAGACCATTTCACCAGTAGAAGAGGGATATTTTCATAGAAGTCAGTAGTGGGTTACATGTAGGAAGTTTAAGAGCGATAAGGCATCATGAAGCAAGAGACAGATTAAAAACGAACACTTTAACTTAAATGTCAGGATGGAAAAAGGCCCAACTTGCCCTATAATGTGGGATTTCCCTAACTAAATAAAACTAAGGAAAGTGAGTTAAAGGGTTCAACTGAAGAATCTGTGTCCAAAACCTATACTTGCCGTCACAACTAATCTATACAATGTATAGGGATGTCAGCAACCAAAACAAATGGTATCCAATATACAATTCTGAGCCTCTTCCAGCTCCCAGCTTCCTTTCAGCTCCCTTCCCAAAGTATAAAACAGTTCTCAACATTACCTCTCAAGTTCAGGATGATACAGTTTTAACCAATACTCAGGGTTCCCTTCCCCAACTTCCAAGTAACAGTTACAAGCACAAAAGAACCTTGAGACTCTGGTGTCGCTAATCAAGAAATGGTTCAAGTCTCAGGGTTCCCTCCAACCCCCCCACCCCCACCTCCAAGACTTCATTTCAGCAACACAAAAATATCCTTCGCCTCAAGTTCTTGTGCCTTTTTATGGTTGGTTTTTCATGTAAAATTGGAATAAACTTTAAACTTTTAATTAATTCTGCTTTCAATGTAATTTTGTTATACACAGTTTTCACGTCATTCATTTTAGAATACAGCATGCACTGGTTTCACTTGAATTTAAAGTTCCATTTTCCTTCAGAATTTAATATGTAGCAGGTCTGCTCTTTTGTAAAGCTTTCACTCTGTTTGGCATTCAATTGGCTGTACTTGTTAAGGTGTTCATTCAGTTCGGTATTCAATAGGCACGGGTTGCGCTCAGAACGCACTTTCCATTCAACCCACTACGTAATATTTCTTTAGTCACAAAAAAAGTCCAGCATACAGTCTTTCGAGAACCTGCTTCCTCCAACATGCAACCACTCAGATTCAAAGTATTCCTCGGACAAGCTCAAATGCTCACGCACCGGGTTTCTCAGTTGCTAGAAACTCACTGGTCATGTTCACAGGCTTCCCCCAGCAGCGTGGATCATACAGCCGTCTGCTCTTCATGTCCGGGGTCAAACTCCTGCCCCTCAGGCACTCCTGTGGTGACCTCCCGACAGGGGAACAGGCATCTTGACCACAGGGAAGAGAGCCTCTCCACACAGCTCCCTTCACAATGTTCGGTCTGGTCCACCGAGCCCCAGCTTCTACGCCACGCTTCCATAGACCCTCTATGCAGACTGCAGCGTTTTGGCATGGTTTCCAATTAGAGTTCCCTTCCAGTCACTCCTGTAGCCCTTTGCTGGTGGGCTGGTCTCTATACACCTGCAGCCCCTGCAGAGGCTGCATGTGTAGATGTCCAATCAGCCCTGCCTGACCACAATTAAAGGGACATGCTCAACCTTCATTACCCTAACAGGCATCGTCCTCGTCCCTGTAGCAGAGTGGTAAAAGTTTAGTCTTCATTGCTTTTAGTTGCTTCTTCGTCCCAGTACTCAGGGTTTACATGTGGGTAAACAAGGGGAACTGCCTCATAAGAGCCCAGCAAGGTTGGAAAGAAGGGTTGGGCTGGTTAATGGGAAAGGGGGCCAGTATGCATCGCCCAAGTGTACCCAACTCCCAGTCCCTGAGGAAATACCACCCAGCTGATCCTCCCTCGCTTCTCCACCCCCAGGGTCAGGATCCAATACAATGGTTTTTCCCTGGCCACCTGCGCAGAGGATCCAAGGGGTTTAGGAGGGAGAATACCCTCAGGTTTCTCACAGCGTTAACATGCAAGAGTGCTTAGATGAACATGGGACAGTGCTTGCTCAATGCGCGTTACAGCTGTACATGTCTGTTCCCCTGAGCTACCATTGTGTGACATGTCAGGAGCCCCTAAAGTCCACTCAAGACCTCAGCCCCCTTCCTGGTTCCTCGTAATACCACTGATCGTGAAATCCTAGGTTTCCTTCTCCCACAAATGAATGCTGGAATATTCTGCTCTAGTCTGTTGTGCAGGGATCGGGATCTTGATCGGGATTTCCTGACGAGGATAAAGCAGTCCAGATACCAGGTTCATTTTAAAATGGTGGTTACACTTCCCAGCCAGGATATTTCCTACTTCTTGCACCTGAGCAGGCCCTCTTCGAAGCTTTAAAAAAATAAATGCAGGGAAATTGGCTTCATATAGTTACCAAATGGTGCGTGGGATACAAGTTCAAAGCAAAGTTGTTCTTGCGTCCTAGCTTTAAATGATCCATAAAGGTGTTAAAGTGAGCAAGCGATCATCTGCATATAATGTGATTTTATATTTCCATCAGCCCCAAAGTGACGCCTTTAATCTCAGGATTAGCCCTCAGCCTCCTCTCCATAGGTTGCATGGTCAGGGCAAACCAGAGCAGAGAGGGGGCAGCCCGGTCTCGACCCGCTGCTATTGGGCCATGACCTCTTCCATTAATCATAATTGCAGTATTGGGTCTATGGTAATTAGCCATTATCATTTTCACGATCTTGGTATCCGAATTATATGCTTCCATGGTGCATTGCAAGGTAGTCTACCCAGTCGAATGCTTTAGTTGCATCAAGTGCCACAACTCCTAGGTCCAGCCCTTGCTTCTCAGCCAATTCTATAAAGTTCAGTCTGGCTGACATTATCAAAGGCGGTTTTCCTTGCTATAAACTCAGTCTTGTCAGAACCTACCAATGACGGGAGAACTTTAGCCCATTTTATTTTTTTTTTTTTACTTTCTTTATTGGATTTTCAACACAAACAGGCACCGAGACCATACACTGGTCTACTCAAACCAAGTATTCCCCCCCAAGCCCTCCCTTCCCCTCCCTGCCTCCTTGTGCGTTTGCCGGGCGGTCGGTTGTATTGTCCAGGGCTATGAGCCCGGATGTTGCGCTGCGTCGACTTATTTCAGTCTGATGGTTCATTTTGGTTTTGTATTGAAGACTGGCTTTGCGGTACTGCCTCCTCATCTGTCATTAGGTTTGATATATACAGGCCCCAGATGTCTGGCGGACGGGCGTGGAGGGGTAGTGTCCGGATATAACTTGATTCAACATCTTGACAGTATGTGATGTCCCGCAGCGATTGCTTTATCTTTGGTGATGGGCCTCTCCCCCGTTGCATCCTATCCGTCTGCGTGCTAGGACAAGCAGCAGGTTGTCAATTTCCTAGTGTGCTCAGGTAATTGGTTAGTTGAGCTCAGCAAGGTCTGCATCGGGTCGGGGCTGAGCTGTCCCCCATAATTGCTGAGATTTTCCTTAGCACGAAGTTCCAGAACGCTGCTATTTCGGGGCATGACCATGCGAGGTGGACAAAGTCTGCTTCTGGATAGCCGCATCAGGTGCATGCGGCAGATATCGCTGCTCTGGGCATGTAGTTTTGCTGGGGTGTAGTACATTTGGTGAATGTAATTGAAGTGTATCAACTTTAGCCAATCTTATAGGGAGCACCGTTGAGTATATTTTTGCCTCCACATTTATTCTCGTTAGGGATGTGTAGGATGCGCAGTCAGCTGGGTCCTTCCCTGGTTTCAAGAGTAGGATAGTTGCAGTTTCCAATATTGTTGGTGCAAATGAGCCAAAATAGAGGAAGGAATTGAAGGTGGTCACCATATGCTCTAGTAGTTGGGTTTTGTAGGTTTCAAAGAATGCCACGGTGAAGCCACCACCGCCAGGAATCCTGTGTTTAAGGGAGGCAATTGTTTTGTCCATCTCTTCCATGGTCACAGGGCAGTCTAATATCATTTGGTCTGGGCTTGAAATAGGAGGTAGGTTGGCCGCCTCCAAGTATACCTTTGTTTGCAGGCATAGCGATTCCTTAGTCATGAACACCAAATACTTGCATAATGATCGCCCTTCTCATCCTCATGTTGCATTATACTTTCACTATCCCTCAATCCCATTGTGATTCTTGTGCACATTTTCCTCAACTTTTGCACTAGCAGCTTGTTCCGCTTTTTTATGTATAGCGTATGCAGTGCTATCCGCAAAAGGGGTTCCAATTAGTTGTAAGCTAACGTAAGGTTCCTGAAGGACTTCTATGACCCACTGTGTTTATGTTCTGCTTCACAGTCCTGAGCTTCCCTCTCCTGCCCTTGCCTATGGTTCTTGCGAGTCTTGCTGAATGCGGCCATATGCATACATGCCAACCCTCCGAATTTAGGCAGGAGATTCCCGACTTCGGTGATAAACCTTGCTTTTCCTCACGTTCTCCCACCTAAGATAATTCCAGCGCCAATACATTCCTATGGGAAAACCATGTCTCCCGATATTCTGTCTCAAAACTCCCTCTCAGGTGTATCTGAATGTTGGCATGTATGCATATGCGCAATGAGCTCTCCCATGACCACTGATTTCATTGCGTCCCAGATCACTGCTGGTGAACTGTCCTCCCTCAAGTTTTGGTCATCTCTTAGGATTGGTCTCAGGATTGGATGACAGCTTCAACTGGGGCTCACTAGGTGGTGCAAGCCTTGCCAAAGTAAGGTAAAATTCCACCGGTGCATGATCCATTCGTATGCAGGGTCCTACATGAGCGTTAAGGATGCAAGTTACTAGAGTAGGCGAGACCACAAGCAAATCTATTCTGAAAAAGTTTATGAATGTGTAAAAAGTTTCTGTAATCCCAGGCCTCTTTATGTAGGAGTCTCCATATGTCAATTATATTCATTTCTCGAAGCAGCCTAGCCAAGGTCAGTGCATTTCTAAAGTCAAGCGCTGTGAGGGAGGGGGGAGGGGAGGGGAGGGGTTTTTATCGCGACTGGATAGAAATTGGAGTAGGAAGTCTTTGTTTATCGTTTGGGCATACAATATCACAGTAAAGGGGGGCCAAATAATGTGCCCTTAATGCCTACATACCTTCCTGAACGTTGTTTCACAACATCAATTTTCATTAATGGGATACACCTAGCAGCCAAACAGTATATTTTAAAAACCTGTATTCATCCTGGGGACACACTAGTTTCCTGTAACATCGCTATTGAGATTGTCAGTTAACCTCTAATCTGGATTTTCATTTGGCTGGCTAGTTCAGGCCCCATACATTAGTGTGGAGTGCATCTCCTCCTGCCTGCCTAGGTGCCTTATGTCACTCAGGATCGTTGTGTCGGGACCACAAATTTCCAACATTGTAATATTCCCCGCTAACAGCCCCCTCCACCCCATCCACCCTAGCTCAATACCAACTGCTTCATCAACGTACCTCAGGGGCCCTATACAGGGGATCCAAGTTAGAATGACAGACATTGTCTGCTTCCCGTCTGCCAGAGGAGCCCACCCAGTCCACTATGCCTGCCCGCAGACACATGATGGACCCAAATCTGACATGTAGTACTCTGCTTCAAAGTCCCAACATACCCCATTCCCCCAGGTGTGCTTGTATCCTGACACAAGTACTTCGCCAGAATCCTTCACTGTGTTCTTGCGGGCCCTTCCATTTTTCTACCACATCTGATGTTGTGCTGCATTCAAGTCCACCTTCGGGTTATCACTGGGGAGGGGGTTATCCTTGTTCATCATATCGTCCGGTATCATGATACCCATCGTCGACTTTAATTGCCCATTTCCTGCCTTCATGGGTGAACCGTAGCATACTGAAAAAAAAATCCAAGGTTTTTTTTCCACACAAATAAGTCGTAACGGGCCGTAGAGTTCTTTTCATAAGGGTGGTTGAGGCAAGGCACTGGTAAACTTGTATTCTAGCACCTAGTACATCTGGAGGGAGATCCGGTCCGAACTGGCTTCTTAAAATCAGTCTGGTCCTGTTCCACGTCGGCTCACAATTCCATTTCCAGTAACGATCGAAAAACACTTTCAATTCACTATCCAGCATGGACCTCGGGATAACTAAATTTTGTTATTTCAGGAAGAAAGCTCAGCTATCCCGCTATATCCTTTTTGATTTCCCCCAGTAGGTTCTGCAGGTTTTGCTTGGTTGCCTGCGACCCCCAGGTCCTGCTGCCCACCTACCAAGGTGTGCACCGTGGCTTCAGTCTTCTTACCATGGTCTTGGTGTTGCAAAACTGCCAAAATCCATAGTTCTTCCCTGCATACTGCGCTTGGCTATGTTGTTTGTATTTATATTTCCTCCTCGTATATATTGGAAACATTAGGTCACCTCTCCTTCATTGACCTCTCAAGCCCCATGAGGCCAATGATGCCATAGCCTCCATCCTGTTCTGTACGCCATCCCAGCCATAAGAAATTGAGCCCGCCCGTCCACCGGGATCACCACATACAACTAAGCAGCATGTAATGAGCACCACAATGACTCCAAGCAGGCAATGGGCAGAAGGTCGCTGCAGGTCCTTGCTTGGAGCTTTGTCTCCATCGGCATCCCTGCTGAACAAAAATCCAGGTATCCTTTGCCCACTCATTGATCTCTGGCAACTGGGGCTCCGCTCAGCCACCATAGGGTCAGAGGTGCCTCACCACAGTAGTTGAGAGCGCTCCCAGTTTTACACAGGCAGGACAGGGCAAATGGGTGCCCCAACCAAGCATTTGATGGGCAAGGTCGACTGTGCTGGGTGCTGCTACAGCCCAGAATCATTTGCGCTACCACCCAGGCTACGTCTGGTTGCCCATCATTCGTCACCAATGGCGTTCCATGGGCACCATCTTGGTGGGTCGACAGCGATTCAGAACAGGTCTAATCACTCGTTTTGGTAGCAGATCCCAGCTATTCCGCCACTAGAGAGTGAATTATGAGTGCTCCGGAGCTCTGATTAACAGGTCAGATATACGTTCAATCCCATTTCTTTTGGTGACACTTGGGGAGACATCATTCCTGTCACCCTTAGCCACACACCCCCCTCCCCACCTATATCCATTGGTTTATGAAGAGAAGCTTCCTACAACTGTGTGGGCATTGGCCAACAAACTGATGTATGGCACAATCCAGGAAAGCAAAGACAGTGAGATCTTTCCACAGACCAGTCTCTGCATTGAATCACTAGTTTGTGCTGCCATTCAACTCTCCTCAGACTGTACGTACAGTGGGCTTGTGGGCAAACTGCAGATCACCCAAAGCTCTGGGGTGACCCACCTGGAACCAGAAATAAGTTATTCGGGCGCTATGACAAAAACGTCCCACGAGTGTGCCAGTTGCTAGTCTGGTCATTTTTCAAGGCTGGTATCACAGTAGTGTTCTAGTACCTGAACAAGTGTTTCCTACAGTAAGCTTGAGATCCAGAGTTCTTATGGCCACCTTGTTAAATCCAGAGTATTCTAGCAAGACTTGGAACGACCACTAAACAGAAACTAACAGTATCCAGTGATAAAGTCGCCTGAGAAAAGGTCGGCAGGGGGTGACATTTCCCCAAATGTGCACTCCCAAGAAATTCTAGCACTTTTCACATATCTTCGAGGACTGGAGTTAGAATAGTAAGTAATACCCATCCTAGAATGTGGGGGGAGGGAAGGGCAGGGGGGCTTTCAGGGCTGCAGCAAAAAAAATAACAGCCTACCTGGGGACTTTTTCCAGGGGATATTTTCACATAGAACCTGCAGCACAGATTACTTCACATTATCAATTATAACCTTTAGACAGGACTAAAGGAAAACATACACAGTTCAAGCTTACAACTGATAAAAAGCAGTAATCATTCAGTTCCTAGATTTCCTTTACATTACATGCAGGAATTAAGAACCGAAATAGTAGGTGAAGGCAAAGACTAACATAACCAACATCCGATTTGGAACAGAGTTTTGAGATTGAATTACCATTTATCAATGCAGACTTGCCCCCAAGTTATATGGCATTAACTGAAATATAACGTTTTCACATGCTTTCTAAACAATTTCCGAACTTGGGCCAATCAAGAACGTGGCTTTATCTTTGGATAAATAAAATCAAACTCCGTTTGAACCATTGCTCAACTTTCAATAATCTACATCGGAGCAAACAAGGGAGTCAGTTAATTGCATGCTACAATCAAGCATTAAGTCGCTCACCTCCTCAATTCCCCACATGTATTCAGCACAGCATTCCTGACTGGCCCAAAGAGTCAATTATCACTCTTCAATGGCTAGTATAAGCTATGAGGCCTGAAATAACCTTAGTTAATCTCTGGGCCGGTCTAAGTGGCTTTCACACACCCCTGCATTAAGTGCTCAGCATGTTCAAGTCTTGACAAACATTCGCCACAAAATCAGTCCCGTTTTGTTGGTCTCATTTGTAGTGAAGCAGACAAGATCCAAGATGCACTTGATCAAAAAGTGGAATATAAAGTTTTGAATGTCTAACTAGAGGTAATAGGAATATAACTAGGCTCTTTTGGAGCCACCTTTCCGACAGCACAATGTGCACGGCATGGACATTCTATGACAAGACGGAGGCGAGCATTATGCTTCTACTTCTTTAATTACTGCTCCCACAGCAATTCAACAAATACATTTATTTATTTTTTTAAAACTGGATAACTGTTTTACGCTTCCATGCTCTGGAAGCGTCTGTGAACATAGGGGTAACAGTTTTTAAAAAAAAACAGCATAAAAATGATATCAAATTGTTTTGAACTACTAATGTCCACAATCCTCTGTGCCTCTGTACTCCTGCACCAGTGCCTTTGCCCAATGAGGGCTCACCCCTGTCCATAAGAAGGGCTCCGACTGCTCTCCAATCCTCTTTCTTTGTTGCTGCTCCCATAAGATAAGTACCTCATGAGCGTTTCTCTTCATTGTGTGATCGTACTGTGATTTATTTGAAAGACGCGGCATGTTTTCCTGTCCTACTTTAATATTAGTAGCGCTAGCGCTTAGCCATTATTGGTGTCAAAGATATAAATTAAACGCTGCGTTTCTTTTTCCTCTTTCGTGTCACCGACGCTTGTTTTCGGTTTCCACATCCTCGAGGGGCTGGAGCCGCGGGCGATCGCGCTCGCACTAGGCCCCCCGCCCCGCCTCCTCAGCTCGACTCTTATGAGTGTCGAGCGGCCTTCCCCCGCGGGCTTTAGGTCCTGGTCAGAGGGCGGGCACGCCCATCAGCCCTCGCGCGCAGCTCAAACTGCGTAGTGCTAAGGAGAGAGCGAACGAAGCGACGTGCGATACAGAGCTCCACTAAAGAGTTCTAACGGTAGAACGATAAGTTCTAGGAGAGTCGTCTGGGCTATTTTGAGTGTTCTACATTCAGCTGGGTTTAAAAAAAAAAAGATTGTGTTCCTTTACACTATACAGGAGAATAGTGTACTCTGGGGTCCCATTCCAGTATGGCACAGTACAAGGAACCCAGATCCACATCTCCCGAGTGGACTTCAGATGAGTGGGTAGAGGAGACTATCGAGGAGGACCAGGACCTCAGCTTGAGTTTCAAAAGGGTCCTGGGGGATTCATTGTCCCAAGCAATATCCAAAGGAGTCCTCCCCCTCACCCAAAGACTTGATCATTCGGCAGCTATGTTTAATAAACAGAAAGCAGAACCAGTCCAGGAAGAGGAGGGCGCTTAGCCCTGGCGAGGGGACCTCAGGGAGACACTCCAATCCGGGGGTTGAGCAGAAGGGGTGTAAGAAGGATCGGCAGAGCAGACGCTCTAGGACGCCCCCGAGCAGACCAGAAGAGGTTGAACTAACACCTCAAGAGCCAGTTGACCCGGTCATCAGACTAAAAGAAGCATTTCTGAAACGGGCAGCGGTGCCAGGCTCTCGACCCCCTGCCCCAGGGGTGTACAATTTAGGGGATAAGGAGGATGCCGGTTATACACCAGACGACGAGAGCGGCGATGAGGAGGTCTCCCCCTAGTCAGCCTGGAGCACAGGATCAACTCCCGGAAGAGGAACCATTGGGAGATATGTTTGATCCAGACGCGATCAGGCATCCTACATCAACAGACTGGGTGCCTTCACCCAGAGTCACCCAGTATATGACTCTCCACATCAGAAAGCCTCTCGACCGAGAAGTAAGGTCAAAAATGCAAGCAGAATGTCCCAGACCAGAGCTGCCAGGCAAGGTCAGACACTCTGGACCTAGATCCAAACATGGTCACTTTTGTGACGAAAACTGCCAAGGATGTTAGGAAAGGAGTAGATAGGGCTTGGCGAGGGTGCCAGGATAAGGTACTAGATCTCGCTGGACCCCTCGCGAAGATCATGGACTTGGCCGAGAGAGCCATTGACACAGGATCTCCGGTTGACCCCCAGGTTCTAGCAAACTGGGCCCAACGTGCTGTCTGCTTGCTAGGAAATGCAAACTGCGCACTCTCTTCGGAGAGAAGGCGCGGAGTACTACTGAAGATTGACAGTAAGCTAAGTGATCTTGCTTCGTACGAGGCAGTCGAAGGAGCGAAGGGAATGTTGTTCGGAGACGCATTCGCGAAAGAAATGAATCAGTTTGTGGGGACTTACTCTGCCCTAGAGAAGGCGCAGAGCTCCATCAGAAGGATCTTCCCCAGCCGTGTTTTTTCCGGGACCGGGCGTCAGAGGTCGAACGTCCGGTCGCTCCTACTCCAACAGAAGACCTCAGAATCAAAGGTCCCAATACTGGGAATCTCGGCAGCAAGACAATTTTTTCCCCCCCAACAAGGAGCCGTTTCCCTAGGAACAGAAGGGGGAGAGGAGCTTTCAGGCAGCAAGGTGCTCTCGTCGGTAGACCCTAAAAAATAGGGGGCAGTGTCATGATGCCTACCTCTAAGGAACCAGGCCGGGCCCAGCAACCCCAGAGGCAGGCATCATTTCCCCCAGGAAGGTCTCAGCGGGCCCAAGTCGGGGCCCTTTGGACTGAATCCTGGCGCCTTAGGCGCCAGGCTCATATTGGACCCCAGTCCTGGCGCCTTAGGCGCCAGGCTCATAATCGAGGGCATGTGTTTAAGTGCTTGGGTGTACACTTACCTGATGCAGACCTTGCTGCAACATCCAGGCCCCCTTGAGGCCTGGATGGGACTATTTTGTCTCTAGAACTACTTAACCACACGGGTGTGGCCTGAGGAAGAATACATACCTGAGTGGAAGGATACATACCTGGGACTTCTTGAAAGGCTATTTAAACCACGCCCAATCAGTAACTCACGCTTCGCATTGTTCTGCATCTAGCAGCTGGACGCTCACCGTGCCTGCTCCTGGACTTCTGCCACGCCCACCTGCATCCTGAAACACCTGCATGTGGAGAAGGAGAAAGAATTGGACAAAAGAAGAGCCCTTACCCGTTTCAACCTCGTCCAAGAGTCCCGTCGGCGATCCTGAAAAGGAAAGACTTTCATTTTAAAAGGTCAACTCACCCGTCGCTGCCGCGCCACATTTCACTCACCTTGCTGCCAGCCTCCATTGCCAGCGGCGCTCGCCCGGATTCGCTGCATCAACCCGGCACCTGGGGAAAAAAGACAGAAATCAAAGGTGAGAGTGAGAAGAGCATAAGGAAAGCCAGAGCTTCCATTTAGACTTACCTGTTTGGGTCATACTTCATTTCGGGTCTCTGCCGCATACAGGCACCTGCAGACCCTGGCCCCTAAGGGGAAAAGAAAGACAGCGGAATTAATGAGAGAATGAAAAGACATAATAAAGACTCTCATTAAAGACTTACCGGAACTTACCTCTCGTTTCGGATCTATGCTCGTTCAGCATTCTGACCCCGGCCCCTATGGGGAAAAAGACATCTGCATTAGCGTTTAATATTGCACTCAGAGGAAAAACATTCTTTGAACACTAACCTGAGCATTCTTCATCGTTTTCATCGCTCTTCTCGGGATCCACGTTCTGCACCTGAAAGAAAGACAATAGAGACTTTTTATTCTCTGACATTAGCAGAACCAACATGGATGTATGAGAGTGAATCCAGTGAATTAACTGGGTTTCAACGCGCCCCTGCACCAGAAGCAGGAAGGAGAGCTCGCCATCACAAAACCAAAGAAGAACCGGCCCTGCCATACTCTGAATCCAGCGCCTCACCGGAAGAAGCAACTTCATTCCAGTCCTGGTCAGCGCCTCTGTGGGAGTCAGGTGAGCGTTACAGGCAGGATGGCAGACTTTGGGCAGGCTTGGCGCGAGCTCTCCAGCGATGCGTGGGTTCTGCAGACAATATCTGGTATGCATCTAGAGTTCATAGGTACTCCCATCCAAGCGCGTACCCCTGTTCCGATGTTCAAATCTCAGAGCGAAAAGGCCCAGCTCTTCAGCGAGCTACAGACCCTAGCCGCCAAAGGAGCAATAGAAAGAGAGCTACTGCAGGATTCAGGCTTTATCAGCAACATGTTCCTAGTGCGCAGGGGAGAGAAAGTGAGGCCCGTAATAAATTTGAAGAGCCTGAACGAATGGGTAGTTTACAGACATTTCAAGATGGAGGGTATCCATCTTCTTCAAGATCTTCTCAGGAAAGGGGATTGGCTAGTCCGCCTGGATCTCAAGGACGCCTACCTCACAGTTCCGACAGCAGTTCAGTATCGGAGTGTTAGGCAGAAACCTGTGCAGTTCCCTTAGGGACCACTGCAAAAGATTTAAGACTACAGGTGTTTGGCAGCAAATCCACTAGGTAGCAGTCTGTACCACACAGATTGACTTGGTAGCTGTGGCTGAGCAGTCAGACTTCCCTCAAGAAGAGTTAGACAGTATACAGAGCATACAAAATATGTACAGAAATACAGTAGCACAAGCAAACACCGACCAGAGCTTGGGTGTAAAAGTATATACTTATTTATTTAACACACTCTTATGAAACACACTAACACTAAATTGGTAAGATAAGTTCAAAACACAATCACTATCATCATATGTACATCCCTGGTTACTTGTTGGACAAGTCTTAGTTAACACCACTTATTTCCAGACAGAGGAGCGCTTAACGTTCGATGGCACTCCAACAAGTTAAATAAAAAGGGAGGGAAAAGCAGAATTATGGAAGCATACACGCTAAACACTTTTTAAAGAACCACAGCAAGTTTAGGTAGGCACAGCCTACTGGTGAGCAAGGAAGTTTAGGCGCCAGGCCCACTTTCAAGAGACCCGGGCGGAAGATGCCCAAGTTCAGACAGTTACACAGAGTCTTCGAAGTTTGTGGAGGTAGTTCGAAAAAGGTTTAGTTCAGTGCAGAAAAGTTAGCTAAGGTGTCCCAGGCTAACCCAGGTTCGAGAGACGAGGATTTAATACACCCCGTTCAAACGGTTGCAAGGGAAGCCAGGCGGAACACAGTACCTTAAATGGAGAGGATCCTCCAGCGGGGGCAGTTGTTCCTGGCAGCGGGTCCAAGTTGCAGTGTCGTCCAGAGGAAGAGAAGATCTCGTTGTGGAAGGATGAAGGTTGTTGCACTGCCAGGGAAGAAACTAGCCGCGGAGTTCTCCGGTACAAAGGTACTACCCTTTCGGTTCGCGGTAGTGGTGAAAACATGGTATCCCGGTTGCCGAGGTGCTTGGCACAGGCAAAGCGGCCACGAGATGCTCCAGGAAGGTGAAAAGAAGGTAGACTGGTTATCCCCACCAGTCGAAGGAAGAAGACTCTCCGGGCTGGAGATCTGTCGTTGGGAAAAGTGGCGAGACGGTTCAGCAGGGCTCCACCGGTGGTGTCGTCATTGCAGGCCGGCTCAGCTTCTCCCTCCTCGGATTTTTAGGTCCTGTGGCGACTTCTGAAGTTCCAGTCCCCAAAGCCTTGTTTTTATGCAGCACACCCCCATTCACTCAGCCTAGCTGTCAATCAAACATGCTTAGTGGTGAGCCGCACCACTTGGGCCAATCACACAAGAGTGCGACTTGAGCTACCAAGGTAACTCAGTCCAGGGTGCCTAAACCCCCCTCCCACACTCCCTGTGGTACCCAGAAAGAGTGGCACCACTTGGAGGCTTCTGTGGAGAAGTCCGCCAAAAAGGTGGAACAAAGGGCTCGACTTGGGTTGGAGTCACAGAAGAGAACACAAACGCCATTTTAGAATCGAGTTCTGGCAAAAAAAATACCAACCGGCGAATTAATATTAAATAAACCGGCGGCATGTTCGAGGCTATAATAATTAAATAATTAAAGTTGGTAGCCTTGAACAATGGGAAAATCCCATAGAGATATATTTGGGGTCGAATATAAAAAGCAGTATCCACTGCCTACAGCCAAAACTCGATCAGGGGGGACGGAGACGTGCCCCCTCGAACAGACGCCGGGGCAATCAAATTGCCCCGACCAGTACGTCCACAATATGATGGTTTGTACTGGTTTCGTTTCATAATTTGGGACTAGCAAAGCCAATGGTGACTTTACATACCCTGGGAGACAGTAGTCAGTCCCAGGGTATGGAGTCTATGTTGGGGGGTCACTACGACACCCCTGGGTTATGGCACGGAGTGTGCTGTGTAACCCACATCAAAAAACACATGAGACCCTATGGAGTAAAAGACCCATAAAACACATGGGCCCTCCAAGTCAGGCGGTGGACCATGGTGCTATTAGCACCATGGTCCATGCCGGATTCTGCCATGGTGGATGGCGGAATTACCGCCCCATTCCAAGGTGAGTGGGGCGGTAATTCACCATTCGCCCTTCCCCATTCCCATTTTTGCCCCATAGGGCATAATGGGGATGGGGAAGGCGCCAATTACGGCACCGTAAATTACGGTGCCGTAATTAGCACCAAGGTCGCTTAGCGCCTTGGACTTTAACGCCTGCAAAAAGCAGGCGTTAAAGTGTGAATCTGGCGTTAAGGGTTAACGGTGCTGACGGCGCCATTAAACCCTTAACGCCTGACTTGTAATGAGGGCCATGGAAAGTTAAAGGAACACCTCAAATCATGTCTAAGAGTGGGAGCAAAAGAATCTCACCCTTAGCAGGAGAGAAAAAAATAAACCCCAAAAATCCAGCAAAGCTGCTGGGGGACTCACTAGGTTTGGGAAATTAGCCTTACAGAGAATTCTCCCTAACAGAGATATCTGCGTTTCCTGTGGGGCGCCGAGGTGTGGAGGTTCACTTGCCTACCCTTCGGTCTGGCCTCCGCTCCGTGGGCCTTCACCAAGCTCATGCGCCCAGTAGCAGCAGCTATCCGCGAGCGAGGGATAAGGATCATCATCTACCTAGACGATATATTGATTCTAGGTCAGAGCGCAGCACAACTGCGGGTCCAAGCAGAATGGGTATCCACGCTAGTCACATCTCTCGGTTTCATCATCAATTCCGAGAAGTCATATCTTCATCCCGCGCAGAGGTAGAGTTCTTAGGATTTGTGATAGATACCAAGAAGGCAGTCCTAGAATTACCAGCTCACAAAGTGCGAGCGATTTGGAAGGAGCTCAGAGGGGTTATAGCGAGGAAAGTTATTTCGCTTCGCAATCTAGCCCGAATAGTGGGTCTACTTGCAGCTTCCATTCAGGCAATCTTTCCGGGCCCTTTGCACTACAGGGCCCTACAACGGTTGAAGATCAAACGCCTCCGAGAAGAGCTGAATTACCACCAGCTAGTTTCGCTAGATCAGGAAGCCATGACAGAGCTACAGTGGTGGCTACAGAATATGGAAGCCTGGAATGGCAGAGGGATTTTCGGGGACTCCCCAGAGTTAGTAGTAGAATCAGATGCCAACAGAGCAGGCTGGGGGGGGCACGCTGCGGAAGTCTCCAAACAGGAGGAAAGTGGTCCCAAGAAGAGCTCAAGCTCCACATAAGCTGCCTAGAGTTGTTAGCGGATTCTTTTGCAGTGAAAGCATTCACCAAGGCCCGAGTGAACTGCTGTCCCCTTTTCAAGATGGACAATATTTCGGCAGTCCGTTATATAAACAAGTTAGGGGGAACATCTTCCAGAATGTTAGCAGAGTTAGCAAATGATTTCTGGCATCATTGCCTGCGCCAGCACATATCAGCAGAATACTTACCAGGCTCTCAGAACGAGATAGACTGGAATTCTCGATATCTGGTAGACTCCAGCTATTGGAGGCTTCTCCCTTCCATTTTCTACAAGCTCCAGCATCTATGGGGCCCATTGACCCAGGACCTGTTCGCCTCCAGGCTCAACGCACAGTTGCCCAAGTTTTACAGCTGGAGGATGGACCCGGAAGTAGCGGGGATAGACGCCTTTCTCCAGAAGTGGACGGAAGGAGTGCTATACGCCTTCCCGCCATTTATCCTGTTGACGCGAGTGTTAGCACAGACGAGGAGAGACCGAGCAGAGCTGGTTCTCGTAGTCCCATTGTTGAAGTCCCAACCGTGGTTTCCAGTAGTGATGGAATTTTCTACGGATTTCCCGAGAGCGATTCCCCACGTAGCGGATCTCCTGCTGAGCCCAGTCGGGCACACTCACCCACTCATAGCAGAGGGTACACTGACCTTGCTGGCGTGCAGAGTTTCGGGCAACGCTGGGAGTTGCCAGGCATTTCGCAGCTCGCTGCGGACTATTAGAAGTTCATGGGCGCCTTCCACCATTAGGAGCTACGGTTCCGCTTGGGATCGATGGTCGTCGTACTGCACAACCGTCGGTGTGTATCCCGTTTCAGCCCCTCTAGTTCACATGTTGAACTTTCTAGAACTGAGGTTTAGCGAAGGTTGCACTTACAGAACTTTAGGAGTTTACAGATCAGCCATATCGGCAGATCACGACAAAGTAGAGGGCCACCCGATAGGGGAGCACCCAGCAGTGATTAGACTCTTGAAAGGAGTGAAGCTAAAGAAACCACCGGAACCTAAATACTCGGTACTATGTGATGTACGCTCAGTGTTTGTTGTTCGTGTCCTGGTCAGATAAAGACCTTTCTCGCTCTCAACTGTCTGGGAAGCTAGCCATGCTCCTATGTCTCATAGCATGTAGACCGGTATCGGATGTGAAGGCATTACAAATAGACAGAAAAATATTTTACCCAGATGGAGTGGCCTTCTCCATAGCGAATAGAACGAAGTCGGACTCTGCAGTTATTTCATATCCCTATTTCCCAGATAATGCTAAGCTTTGTGTAGCGCAGTGCATCAAGGAGTATGAAGCAGCTACGGCAGCGTTGAGGCCCAGAGGTGTGACGCAGTTACTCATTGCGCGTAGGAAGCCCTTTCACGCATTAGCGACAGCCACCATAGCGAGATGGGTTAGAGAAGTGATGCAGTGGGCAGGAATAGACTTGTCACGGTTTGGGGCGCATTCCGCGAGAGGGGCAATGGCATCCAGCGCATTTGCGTCAGGAGTATCCTTGCAAGACATTATGAAGTCAGCTGATTGGTCTAATGAACGTACCTTTAAGACTTTCTATTTTAAGCCTGTCTCACAGATTGCTAATAGAGTTCTTAATGACTTTGAACAAGCATAATGCTCACCTCCGTCTCGTAATAGAATGAAGATTGTCCAGGCTTAACGGCTCAGGCAGTCTTGATTCTATTAAAGACAAGGAGGCGAGCATTATATCCCACCCTCGTGGGTCATGACAAAGCATGAGCTGTATTGTGTTGAGCATGGACCCACCCTTAAGTTCTCGTCTTCCATTAATTGCAGGGGAAAACCAGAAGCAGACATGAATAAGTCTTCAGTGTTCCCACATTTTGGAGTTCTTGGGGGAAAATTCTACTGCAACAGCCTACGCCAAAGTTCGGCGGGAGGAAGGACTGCATTCCCATAGTTAGTTATGTTGACTGTGGTTTTTTGAGTTATGAACATTGGTCGCTTGAGTTATGAACATTGGTCGCTCGGAGCCCTTCTTATGGACAAGGGTGAGCCCTCATTGGGCAAAGGGACTGGTGCAGGACTACAGAGGCATAGGATTGTGGACATTAGTAGTTCAAAAGGATTTGATATCATTGTTATGCTATTATTTTTTTTAAACTAGGTTACCCTTATGTTTACAGAAGCTTCAAGAGCATGAAAGCGTAAAACAGTGTTATCAAGTTTAAAAAAAAAAAAAAGTGTTTGTTGAATTGCTGTGGGAGCA
Organism: Ambystoma mexicanum; assembly: GCF_040938575.1. Lineage (NCBI taxonomy): Eukaryota > Metazoa > Chordata > Amphibia > Caudata > Ambystomatidae > Ambystoma > Ambystoma mexicanum. Next base: position 705,396,359 of record NC_090934.1, on the reverse strand, counting down.
GTAATTAAAGAAGTAGAAGCATAATGCTCGCCTCCTTGTCTTGAATAGAATCAAGACTGCCTGAGCTGTTAAGCCTGGACAATCTTCATTGTTATTGTGAACCAGGCTACCCATGTGGGACAACAGCATAACACTGGAGGCACATTGTCAAAATAAATCAATCAATTTTGTAAGATAACCGATCTTAAAGTCCACCTAGATGGGAGACAAGAGCAGTGTAGAAATGTTTTTTTAGTTTTAACAGTACTGCTGCCATCTGCCAACCGTGTAATTTCTGGGAAGTTGCCCATGTAATGCTTATGAACTGCCGGAACTGATGCAGAACGGTTCTTCACAAGCTAGAGTGGGGATTAACCAATGTCCTCTTGATAGTTTATTTGCATTGTGACCCTTTACCTTCACTCTGATAAATATGCTTTGGTCTTTGAAAATTTGACTTTAGATTTCGGGCCGTGAATTGAAAGCATTTAAAACAGACTTCCGTTTTCAGTATGATTTTTATACAAATGTTATTACTGCTCCCTCCTCCACTCTCCTCCCCCTTCGTCAAAACCTGTGCCTAGATCCAGTTTGTTCTGCTTGCATCATGTGATACAATTAAAATTTACTTTGAGTTCACAAATGTTAACCACTTCCTACTCCTCCCACCCCCAAGATTGTAAATTCAAGAAAGGGTGAGGACCCCACAGATTTGTTTTTAAAAGCAATGCAAGAACCATTTTAGCCATGCCATTTCCTTCTGGTTTCATCTAGAAGCTTGCTTTCAAAATATTCCACGAAATAGCATCAGGGGATTGAAGTACTTGTATAAAGAAAGCTAAAGGTAGGAGAAAAATCACAGCGCTGTGGAATTTTAATAATTGGTCAATTACAAACTGTCATAGACAAGTCAGCATTAAACAGATGAAGTGTAATTTCATACTATTGTAATAGCACCTATGTTAAAGGGTCAATTAAGCCCATTGAGTCCCTCTGCCAGAGTGGCCGTCCCAGGACCTTGACTGACTCGTGAACCTTTTCTAGTCGGGAAATCTCGGTCAGTACTGCAAGACGCAAATGCGCAAGGAGGGCACGTGTACATTTGCCTGCAACAGGTCGAAACCAAATGCTAAGTGCTGGTAAATGCTTATGCAGGTTTGGAGTTGCCTTTGTCTGAGAACATATAGAAAGCTGTTTTTAGTGCTGTGTCGCAGTGTTCTAGACTTCCCTGGTTCGGGATGCGTTAACCAGGGGCAAAAATGTGCAAAGCCAAAAGCAATTAATTCTTGGTATATCTAGAAACGCCATTTAACGAAGACTGTATTGTGCCCTTACAAGTAACCTTTAGGGCCAACAACAGTCATATTGATTACTTCGATCATTTGGTCTCGTCACTCTGGACTTCTTGACTTTTCTGAAATGTAGAACGTGAATGACTGCATGTACAGTGCCACCGACCCACCCAGCCTAGACTACAAAATCATTATTCCTAACTATTGTTCACAAACTGCCAACAGCGTTCTCAAATTTAACACCAGAGACAAAGAAGGGAAGCCTGTGGCAAGTGATAAGAGCATCAGGCCCTGTATATACACCATGTGCATTAGAAGACCACTGGAATATGCTTTAGAACCCTTCTATGTACTTTCTGTAGGTTTAACTAATGTCACAAGGGCAGTCAATGCATACACACCGGAAACTGCCAAATAGTAAAATTAGCAAATTCATTAAGTTTGGCTAAAAACGCCAACAAGTCAACTGTCCCGAAAATATGCAACAGTATTATAAAACATGACCCATTTCCTATGCAGGTAGTCTAAACCGCCATTGGTTCAGAGCACTTGGCACGATGGTAGGTATTCTGAAGGTTGTCGGCTAAACATTGCTGTTTAGTAAACAACCTTTGTTCAGAAACGATCCCGGCATAGACCAGTTCTTGCTTCACAATTACATGGCACCAATACCTGCCTCAAGCACACAGAGCTGTAAAGAAAGGACAAGCTAAACTCCAGGACCGAGATCCAGATCTAACATGCAAGAATATTTTCAAAGTGGGGCAAAGCAATCCACTCTGAAACGGACGCAAATGATTCTGAATTTTCCATTTCGGCAAATGCCTCCACAATCAGGCATCGCTTATTACAGGATCATAAAGCAGCACCCATCACCCATTTAAAAGTCAGTGGCATTACTGCACTTTGAAAGGTTCACGCATGCTATGGTTTCTTGTAGTACAGATTCACAATAGTGGTGGCCTCTTGGTGCTAAACTGGTGAAGAGGAGGATAGTCACTTGGAATAGAGCACTGCTATTACAATTCATCAGTATCACCAATTTACACAAACAGGCAGCCATCACTAAGGAGGACACCCTAATAAACATTCACCCCTATTTAGACGAACGCTACCAAACATTGCAGTGAATTGCACAGCAAAGGCCATCCATATAAATCAGGTCTTAACCTGCAGTAATGCATCTGGCAGCCATCAAAAGAGACCAAGAAGACATGACGGTATAGTGAGGCACTTGAATCAGCAGCCAAGCCGAGGGATTGTAGTCTAGAGAGCATGACCTTGAGGAAGCATTAAATGCAGGAATAAGGAAACACAAGTCCACTTACAGCAGTTACTTCCGAACATGTTAAATTAGGATAAGCTTCTTCACTCCAAATCAAGCCAACACGACTTGGTTACATGACAAAGTACTCATCTGAGGCTATTGAGCCCCAGTTCAGGCCAGTGGAAGAAAGCTAAGCCACCAAGGACAAATTAACCCAATAGGTCTTCTGAAAGGGCAAGTGACTACATCACAGACAAATCAATAACTTGCTGGCTATTTAACTGAAATTATGTAAGGGAACTCAATACATACCACCCACATCACAAAATCATGGAACATTTTAAAATCAACTTGAGCTGCAGTCTTGAAACCAGGTAGTGCATGCTTGCCACGATGCAGGTCACAAGAGTAACCTGGACTGTTTGGGAAGGAACAACGTATATTTAGTACTAGAGTCTACCTTTCTGCAGTGAGGGGGCATGGTTGGAGAATGCGGAACTGGCTACTAGCAATAGGGACCACCTGAGAACATAGATCTGTGGTGTCAAGCAGCCATCTTGGGTGAAAGGCTGCATGCTGGGAGGACCTTCGAGGATAACAGAAGCTCAAAAGAGATTGGACAGTGGCTACCAAATGGGTGCAGCCTGGCACTACTTTGGTTTTACCAATAGACAAAGTTGAGGTTTCCAACAGAATGGCCATGGGTACAAACCAAGTTTATAAAGAGATGTATCCTATTGGGGAGCCCAAATGCTACATGTGAGGTTTCAAAAATAAGTATCAATGAACTATGTGGTCGGTTTTCATAAAATGCTAAACACTTGGTCTAGTAGGAAAATCTAAGGAATAGTGGTGCAGGACAAACCACTTGCCTCCAGAATATCCAGGAACCAGTATTCACTGCCCTGAAATTCACTGGGTTGTATGCTTATCTAGGTTTTAGATACAAGTTGCTTTCCATGCAATGGTTAGCTGTTGTAATTTGTGATCTGGCCTGGGTCTCAAGAGGAAGGATCTCTATACTTTTCAGACACATTTTATAGATGAGGCAGGATGCATATGGGTGCTGAAGATTAATTGAAGATCTTAAAGTCAGTTCAAAATATTACAGAGCCAATATGATGCTCTAATGGGGGTTATTACTTCACTCTCTATAGAGGTTTGCAACGGCTGCATTTCAAATGCATGAGTTTCTGCTTTTCCAATTCGAGGACCCTACAATTTGATTTAGTCCCACCGTTCCCGTAGGATAACAAATTAAGACGAGCTTTATGAAGGAAGGAACAAGTTACTTACCTGTAACTGTTGTTCTCCAGCATGGGTCTGGCATGGATTCACATGCTCATGAATATTCCCCGTCGTCAGGCTGGGAATCCTCGGTAAAGAAAAAAATCAGTATCAATTTCGTTTCTGATCTGTCTTTCGTAGTAGTAACCAATCACTGCTCTCTACGTCATACTGACCACAGCCAATGACTGCCATCTCCCTAAGCCCCGCCTCTGGCAGCCATCTTCAGATTTGGTAGCACGTGAAGTGGCAGTATGACCAAGTGAAGAGCCGCAGAGGGGAAGGCGGGAGGGTTTGCATGTGAATCCATGCCAGACCCATGCTGGAGAACAACAGTTACAGGTAAGTAACTTGTTCCTTCTCCAGCATGGGGTCTGGCATGGATTCACATACTCATGAATATAAGAATACATAGCAGTACACATGCACAACCACGGGAGGTGGCAACAGGCTCAACATTAAGGAATACAACTCAACATTAAGCGTCTTACCTCCTCACCAGGCTCACATTAAGCGAACATGTTGCGCAGCACTGCTTGGCCGACCCTGGACTCCTCCCTGGAATCCCGATCGACGCAGTAAAATCTTGTGAAGGTGTGCGTCGACCTCCACGTAGCAGCCCTGCAGATGTCCAGCAGGGGCACACCAGATAGGAACGCCGTAGTAGCAGCGATCGCTCTGGTCGAATGGGCTCTCGGACGGCCTGGCAGCGGTCGGTTAGCCAACCGGTGGCAGTGCATGATGCAGACGGAGAGCCATCTGGAAATAGAAGACTTTGAGAGCGCCTTCCCTAGATTCACAGGTCCAAAGTTCACAAACAGCTGTGATGTCCTCCGAAAACTCTTCGTGCGGTCCACCTAGAACTTCAGCGCTCTAGCCACATCCAGCGAGTGCAAAGTCCTCTCGGCCGGCGACGAAGAGACGGGAAGAAAACAGGTAACACCAGGGGCTCGTTAAGATGGAAGTCCGACGGCACCTTGGGCATAAAGGAGGGGCACCACTCTCGAGGCATGGAAAGTCAACTATGGTGCTTTGCAGGATAGGGCCTGGATCTCTCCCACTCGTCATGCGGAGGTAATGGCCACCAGGAATGCAGTCTTCCACGACACAAACTTCATTGGTGCGAATGGGGGCCCCCATGAGCCTAGTCAGCACCACGTTAAGTTCCCACACCGGGGCCGGGGCCTTCACCGGTGGGAACGACCGGAACAGTCCTTTCATAAACTCTTTCACCAGTCGATGGGACAACAGGGACGTCCGTCCTGTGGTTCTGGTATATCTGGAGATCGCCGCCAGATGAATCTTAATGGAGGCATGGGCTAGCCCAGCCTTTGCCAGCGATAGCAGGTATGGCAGCACCTGAGGGGCCGTAATCTGTAGGGGGTTGATCTTCTGTGCTCGGCACCAGATAGGGAACCTCTTCCACTTGTGACCGTAGCATTTGAGAGTCGAGGGCGCCCTGGCCTTTGCAAGAACCTCTCTGCAGTCGGCCGGTATATCGTACCCTCCAAACACTAGCGCTGCAGGAGCCAAGCCTGCAGGTTCAGCGACGCCGGGTCGTGGTGGAAGATGGCGCCTCCTTCTCTGGAGAGGAGATCCGCGTCCGCCGACAGCTTGATGGATGGGGACGTTGACAAGTCCAGAAGGTCCGGGAACCAGATCTGCCTCGGCCACGCCGGTGCGACGAGGATCATCCTGCGCCGGGACCTCTTGAGCTGGTTGATGAGTCGAAGCAGCAACGGCAACGAAGGAAATGCATACAGGTATAGGCCGTCCCAGGGGAACGAGAACGCATCGCCCATGCTTCTCGGCTGGGGAAACCTGCTGGCGAACCTCTGGCACTTCGAGTTCCTCGCTGTTGCGAACAGGTCGATTTGGGGTTTGCCCCATCGTCGGAAGAGTTGATCCACCTGATCCTGGCGCAGCTCCCACTCGTGACACGCGCGCAGCTCCCTGCTGAGCGAGTCGGCGATGGTGTTTCTTTCTCCTGCCAGGTCGAAGGGAACCAGGAACATCACCTGGGCGACCGCCCAGTGCCACAGATCCTGTGCCTCCTTGGATAGGGCTGGGGATCTGGTACCTCCCTGCTTCCGTATGTAAAACATTGTCGTGGTGTTGTCCGTGAAGATCCGCACCACCTTGCCCTTGAGCGACGGGAGGAACGATTTGAGAGCCCAGAACACGGCTCAGAGTTCCAGGATGTTGATGTGCAGGATCTCCGGTGTGGGCGCCCCAACCTTCCAGGGAAGCGTCCGTCACCGTCTCCTGGTACGCCGGCGTCTGAAAGTCCTTGCCCGCCGTGAGGTGCGCTCGAATGCCCCACCACTGAATCGCCCGCCGGAACACCTCGTTGAGGGGGGCCCGGTCTTCGAAGGTGCCCGTCGCTTGCATCCAACGGGCGTCGAGAAATTCTTGAAGAGGGCGCATCCGTAGTCTGCAAAGGCGCACCAGGTAGATGCAAGAGGACATCATCCCCAGGCGGGACTTGATGGACCTCACCCTGGCCACGCCCGTGGCTAGCAGGCGCTGCCCTTTGCCCAGAATGGTCTTCGTCTGTTCTTCCGACGGTGCCGCCAGGCGCCTCACTGTATCGAGCTTCGCTTCCAGAAACAGGGCCACCTGCGATGACACCAGGTGGGACTGGGTAATTTATGGCGAATCCCAGGTCCGAGTAGCTGGACGGTCCTCGCAGTGTGTTCGACGGCGAGTTAACTCGTCCTTGAGCGGATGAGCCAGTCGTCCAGGTAGGGGTAGATGTGAATCCCCTGCAGGCGCAGCCCCGCCGCCACAGGTGCCAGGCACTTGGTAAGACCCTGGGGGCCGACTTCAATCCGAACGGCAGTGCTCCGAATTTGTTCAAACGACGAAGGTCCAGGATGGGGCGCCAGCCGCCTGTCTTCTTCCTGACGAGGAAGTACCTTGAATACATCCCGGAGCCCCGGAGCCTCTTCGGGACGGGCTCGATGGCGCCTTTCCTGAGCAACTCCCGAACTTCCAACAGCAGTTGCGGGACGCGATTTTCCTTCCTGGCCACAGGTGGAATGTGAGGGCACTTGTTCAGGAATTCGATAGAGTGTCCTCTTGCCAGGGTATCCAGCACCCAACGATCGGTGGAGATGGACTTCCACACGCCGACGAACTTCGTCAGCCGGCCTCCCACCGGGGTGCTTCGGTGGGGGCCTGGGGCCACGGCCAGTTCAGTCCTAATTAGAGGTGGTGGCCTTTGAGAGACTCCCAATAAACTAATATTTTAATGGTTTCAGGACAATTAGTTTTGATGAATGTGTACATGCTGTTTAGTGTTTCAAATAGTAGGTCTTCCATTCTTGGCTAAAACAAAGTGACAGTGGATTACACCAATCTCAAGACAGTGCCATCAGACTAGGTTATGTGTAAACATAACCGATCACATTCCCTGGCCAGACGTGCGGCTAACCAAACATAGCAGTGCATCTTTGCAGCTCTGCGTGATTCCTCATGTTAACACAGCCAGGCAGGGGAGCAGGGGCTAGGCCTCTGCACAACACGCAAAGAAAGACAGACACCAAGTGTGTGTTCACTGGACTCCCCTGCCCGTGTCGGGGCGTGGAGACGTATTTATTTACTCACGCCGTGATATGCTACGTCACAGCATATGCCAACAGAACACATTACAGCACCCAGCCACTATTACTACTCTAAACAGTGCCGACAGCTGGCTTGTGCTACCGTCCATAGTCCGCCATTGTGATACACCTCATAGTTGGCCATTCTACTGAATTGTGGAAGGAAATGTATAGCACCTACATGTATACTGAGGGGCAGACATGCAGGATTTAGATGTATTTTGCAGGAAATTAAATGTGTTGCGCCCAAAACATGGACATATTAGGAAGATTAGCAATGAGTTTCATTTGGATAGCCATGTGCCACATTTAGGTAGAAATATGACGATTAGCTGTGCGTCACATCTAGATAGAATTGTGACGATTATCCAAGGTGGTCTCTGATCAATGCATGCTACCCTGATCTGCCGGGAATTGATGCCATGCACACACTCACCCGGGGCACATCAACTATGCTTGGGTAGGATTTGCTCTTTTTCTCTTGCAAATATACACTACACTCTCTAAACAGATGAGCTCCCTAGCACTCTAAGCTCATGGGGAAGGGACAATATGATATAATTCAGCAATTCAAACCACAAACTACGACAGGAATAACCATCAACCCGCTATAAAGAATTAAACCGGACCTGGAAAATCGGCCCACTGGCACTTAGAGCATCAGCAATGGACTGACTGTTTCATCTCAAGGGAATACGCTCTGAATCAGGCCAGGAATCAGACAAGGCAAGGAAAGCTCCTGCAAGTGACAGAGTTGCTGCCACCCGTCATCAATACTCTCAACGCACACCAGATCAGGAACACTAACCCCCGCTGTATCCAACGCTGCCAGTTCAGACACACCACTTGCATCATGGCCTGATCTGTTGCCTGACCTTCGGGCACACCAAGTACCGGTCTTCATGCCTAGAATGTACTTCCATGCCCAATAGAACAGAACTGAAGTGAAGTGAATGCACACTGAGAAGGTGTCCTCCTATAAGCAGTCCACATACCAAACAAGACAAAGAGGATCATAGTGGCTTTTGCTGGTCACTGGGTGCACTGAACACAAGTTATTGAATCCAGCTAGGACTCGTAAGTTGGATAGAACAGAAATGGATGTAACTGTACAATGAGAAGGTATCTTCCTAATAAACAATGGCAGACTCAACGAGACCGGGATGACCATAGACCGGCAATTCGCTTAACCCATTAAAAATTAGGAGTAGGGCCACTGAGCACCGATGACACTGCCAAACGGGGAAAGAAACTCGAGCCTGGTAATCAGAATAAACTACGCGCTAGACGGAGAATCTCTCAGAGAACCAATGCTCCGAACCTCTAGAATAGATCTGATCAGCTCAGTGGGCACTGGAAGGTATTCTGAAATGGGGTTCCCCCACCAGTCCGCACAGACACTCAAACATACAGTTATGCTGACCATCTACAATAGAATGCAGCTATACCCCCCTTGAACAATTTCGGCCACCACCACCGCCAGAATGCAAACTCTGGTCAACGGCCTTGCTGCACCCATTCCACTGACCTTACAACCACTGCACCACACCTGGCATTAGAGTGCAGCTACACACCAAGTAACCTGTACTGGCTGCACACATACTGAGTGCACACAAGCACTATTTACTACCCTACTACCTCTCCATTGACCTGGACTACAGTCAGAGGGAGTTCAACCCACTGCGCTTTCAAAATCGTACCAGTGGTATATAAAGTGCTATACAAATGCACAATAACAGGTCAGCATAGTCACAAACTCCACCAAAACAAAACAGCTACTGTTATATAAACAAAAACATATGTGCTACGTGCCTGGTTTATAGTCCTCTAAATATGCCAGGACACCTGGACTCGCGCACCAGATACTGTCTCTTACCAGCTCATACTCTTTTCCCACCTCATTTCCGGGGTCTTCTCTTTCCTGGTCATTCGTCTCACTCTGCGTCAGCCATCTTTGGTGTCCGTCTGTCTCTCGATATCCAGACAGCTTGTGGAAGAAACAAGAGTTTCTGGTGACTTGCCCCTGTCGCTTATGACCCTGTACACTCACGACTTGAAGTGGAGTTGGTTCATGAATGAGGGACATTTTCCCTGCCAGGTTTTGGGTGCGGACCAGGACCATATTGCCCAAAGCGAGATAACAGTCTTTGAGGTCTCTGCAGACATTTTCTCGCTCCACTAGTTCCTCTGTTCACTGCACAGCATCATTGTCTATGATCCCCGGGGCTCTTCCTTTGCAATTCCCAAAGCAGGCTCCACTGGCACCTCTGGAACATAGCCTCTGCAAATGCTACCCTGGTCGAACAGTGGGGTTGTACGATAGTTGAGCAGGAATTGAAAGAGGGCCCTCTTCCCATAGCCCTTGGCTACATGCAATTCGGAAAGTCTTATTTAGTGTGCGCATTAGTCGTTCTGCCTAGGGCTATACGGGGGGGGGGGGGTGATCTTCCGAAAAGAGGGGTCCGTTATCTGAGCAGATTGTATTCGGGAATACATGCATGGCAAATATTTTCTCAATCACAGGAACAATGCTTTAGAGGGCCATGGACTGAATGAATTCCACAGTTGTGTACCGGGATCAAAGTGTGACTCCCAGTGGGTCGAGCAGAAGTCCATGTGTACACAGTCCCATGCCGCCCCACTCCTTGGCATGCATTGGATCCGGGGTTCTATGTTTTGGGGTAGCCGCCTGGCACGACATGATCTAATGAGGTCTTCGACCCTTTGTTCGAGGGCAGAGAACCACACTTAAGCAAAGCGACTTTGTTTTTGCTGTACCCTGATGGCCCATGATGGACCAGTTCAATCACGGTCCAACCGCAAGCCCCTTGGGAGAAGGCCATCCTTTGTAAAGGAGAGTTTGTGCTTTACTTTCCATATTGGTTTCTCATGAAACCCCCACCCCCAAGATTCATCAGGGGGTCTTCCACTGCCCAGTTAACATGGTGTCTTTCAGAAGCTGGAAACAGCCGTCACTAGCGGATGATTCCTTCAGCTGGATCTCCATCGAGTTGGGTACTACACGTGACTAACCTCACAAACTCTTCAGTCTCCAAGATCTCATCTGTGCATCTAGTTGGGTGCCTAGGAAAATAGTCGGCATCAGTCAGTAGACCAGGATCACTCTGTACTCTTGCAATGCCAACAGCCATCTCTCTATGCAGTTGGGGGAGGGGGTTATTGCCGAGCTACCAAGCATAATTGGACGTAAAGGTTTGTGGTCCGTTACTATTTGAACCAGTTTCCTGTAGACACATAGAAGTTGGCGGCACCCCCAGAGCACTGCCAAAGCAGTCTCTAGTCAAGGGTTTTGCGAGTATCATTCAGTTGGCGTCTGCTTTCTGGTGTCCACCATAATCTGTGCTCCTGCTCGGGTCAAAGAAGGGCAAAGTGCATTCAGACAGTGCTTCCTTGATCTCCTCAAATGACTTCTGCTCTGTGTCTCCCCTGCCACAGTGCAGACTGCTTTCTGAGGCTTCTCAGGGGTTCTGAGAGTCACTAGATTTTTAATTTTCCCAGCCTGATGACAGGGAAATATTCAAAGCATGTGAATCCATGAAAAATCCAATGCTGGAGAAGTAACCATTCCTAAAAAATTCCTGACCTCCGATACCGTTCCCGGCACACTTGCTTCACGAATGTCTAACTTTAGCAGGATCTGCTGACATCCCGCCTTATTGAAAAATGGACCCAAAGAATTCAATTTGCCTCTTGAAAGTAATTTGCATTTCTCACAGTGGTGTCAATCCCAGGGAGCGGATTCTTTCTAGCACTTATCCCATACGTTCTAGGTGCTCACTTTCATTTGTCGAAAAAACGAGGATGTCATTGCTAATGTTTAATGACCCTTGTAGTCCCGCCAGGACCCCTTGAACATTATTCTGAAATACTTCAGCCGCGGACGAGATTACACCTAACCCAAGGGTATCTGGGCGCATGGGATATGGGTAGTGAAACTTGTTATGTACCTTGAATTTTTATGCAGTACTAGCTGGTGAAAACAGGCTCTCAAATCCAACTTGGAGAAGTGGCACCCTCCAAATCGGCTAGCAACTCATCGATTGTTGGCATTATGTGGCGCTCTCTCTGGATTACCTTATTCGGGATCCTGAGGTCTACACATCGGTATGCAGTCAGGCTGCTTGGGCTTGTGTGATTACAATCTGGGACATCCACAGGGTGGGCCACTCTACTGGCTCTATATCATCCAGGTCGATGAGACTGCGAATCTCCTTTTCCACACATTCACGTAGATGGAAAAGTACTCTCTTCTGCTTTAGTGCCACGGGCTGAACAGTTTCATCTATATGAATACCTACCAGTTCTCCCACCATGCGCCTATTACCAGAAAAAACATCCTTGAAACGTTCCAGAGCTCCTACATCCTCCGCGAACATTCCATGCGCGAACTGAACCAAATTGGAGGGCCTCTGCGCATCCTAACAGGGTTTGTTCGGCCACCTTAGATACGAAAATGTATGCTTTGATGGTCATGTTCGTGTTGCACTGGTGTTACAAACACTCCTACAGGTAACAGAGCGAGTCCCAAATGTGAAGATCTGAACACCTGTTCTGAAGTGGTGGTGGGTGGGAGGGGGGTCTCGTAGTTTTTGGTAATGCGATTCTGCCATTACATTCATGGATACCCCTGTATCTATGCGCACAGGGATGGGTGTATGGTCACGGAGCATCTTGGTTGACGCCTCTTCACGCCGATGGCCAGTATTGCTGAAATAAAGAACACGTCTTCGTCTGCTTTTCAACACAGCTGTGTCGCTTCTACATCTTCTGCTGGTGCTATGGTTGCGACTTGGGTTCGATTGGTGCTCTGGGGCTCTCATTACCCCGAGGCACTATGGCTGGCGCTCGGGCCCTGCAGATACGTACCGCACCTGCTACATGCATGTTCTCTTGCTGAGCACTCCTTTATCTGGGGGAGATCGTAGCCACATTGCTGGCAGGGAACTGGGCCAGGGTTGTTCTGCTGCTCTTTTGCCAGATCGCTCTGCTGCCAGATCTCCTTGATGGGTGTTTCTACCACACAAACTTCTAGTTTTACATATTTTAGTGCCAACTCCAACATGGATGCCCTGACTTCAGCTAACACATGGAAGCACCCCCATTTATAGAATCCTTGTTAATAGGATCCCTGGTTCGAGGAGGATTTGTCAGCCTAGCTTGACTGAGAAAGAATCAAAAATGATTTGCAGTCTCACTTCTTCCTGCTAGTTCATCCACGCACATGCAGCCGCAAGCTGCCGTAGACGCCCATGGAATGAATTTAGACTCTGGTCACTCTTCTGTAGTGCGGAACTCATCACAAATTTCTAGTAGTCGTGTTGACCATAGGAGCAAAGTATTGACAAAGCAGCAATAGCAGCTACATATGACCCATCTGTTGGGCGCAGCGTTTTGAATATTTTGCGGACAGTTGGGCCAGACAAGTAAATGAGTGTGGATATTTTTGCTTTGTCATCCAACTCAACAGTTGCGTAATAGTACATTCCTAAGCGTTCACACCAAATCTACCAGCGTGGGCCTAGGTTGGCCAGGGATCCGTCGACATCAAACTCAATGATTGGGACAAAGGAGCCCTGCTGGCGGGATGTTCAGCCCTTGGGCGGTGCTGGCGCACCTTCATCTTCCCCCAACATGGTAGCTGTGTGCAGGCTTGCACTGGGTCAGTGTCCTCCTCACACTGCATTGGTAGGATCCAGAGGCACTCCTGAGGAGCCACAACCATTACACGCCAGGCAGATTGTGGGTGATGTCAAACGGGAAGAAAATTTTGTGCATGGGCACAAGCACTCTCCGGGGGAGAGCTGCACCCAAATGCGGTTGGAGGGCAGAAACACAAATTTCCTTTTGCCGAGGAGCTGGACAACTAGCCCAGTGTCACAGGAGCCATCTGCCGGGCAGATAGTATTATGTCCAAAAATGGAGGCAACAGCTGCCACTCACACGATGGTGTGCAGTGGTGTGGTGAGGACGACTCCGGCGGTCCCTTACCAGCGTGATACCAATGGATGGAAGAGAATAGACATCCTTCAGAGACTCACGCAGTGTGCTTACGAAGTGCGTAGCACGAATGTGCCACCCGAGCAAGTGCACCCGCTGCAGACATCAGACCTGTGCTTGGGAAGTCCTCGTTGCCATTGTGTTCTCTGATGAAGAACACAGGTGGTAGAGCATGCACACAGCATGTGTTTTCACTGGTCGCCCCCGCTTGTGACTAACTCCTGTCAGAGCCTGCAGCCGTATTTACTCATGCAGTGACACGTATGCCAACGTAACACATCACAACCTGTAGAAATTAGACTTGTGTGGAGGTTAAATATGACATTTAGTAAAGGAATGCTTACTGTGACCATTACTGCAAAGCCACATCGACACATGGAACTTTAGATCGTGGGCACTGCTCTGCTGAAAGGCAGAATGGATGGCATCTGCCAGACTGCCAGTTAACAGATATCAATGAAGAATATGTGGTGAAGAGCAACACACTGGGACCTGCAGGGTCTATTGAGCCATGGACCCCACAGCCTGTGGAAGACTTTTGAAAGTAACTGGGTTCAGTGATTTAAGTCTCTAGAAGCCATACTGCAAAGCAGAGTTATCCTCAGTGGCATCCGCCTGATATGTGTAAAGAAGTTGTTGCAACATACCCCTAGCTACTGCTGGGCTGTGGATTGAGGCAGAAGGCTGGAACTGCAAAAAGTAAAAGCAGAAAGAAGGGTTCCCGTCAGGTCAGCTTGTGCAGAGCAGTGGTCCCAGGGCTAAACATATGGGGGGCTTTCTTTGAGGTGGTTCGGGCTCTTTTGGAGCTCGGCTCGCTCGCTGGATGCGGTCCGTTGCAGTGCAGGCATGGGTTGCTGTGCCCTTGCAGACTGAAGTTAGAGTTACTGGAGTCAGCCAAGGTCATTGCATAGTGGTTATGGGGTAAATTGGGATTCATCAAAGTAGCACAATATCGATGCACAGGCCAAACTGGAACAGTATGCCACAACAAAATAAAGAGGTGTTCATTCCTTTTAAGGAGCAAGTGCTAATACTATGCTTGATGAATCAATGAATCTGGTCACATTACACTGGCAGCAGTACTTAAGGTAGTGCAGTCTCTAAAATGTATCCAAGCTTTGGGAAAAGGTGGCAGATAGAGTAACAAGACGGCGGACGAGGATGAAGCGGTTGTGAGCCGCGGAAGCCCAGCTGTAACCGACATGAGGACGAATAGTTTGCTAGACACCCCGTCCCCCTTTCACTCAAAATGTTACAATCAAGCCCTTGCCAGCAAAGCACTTGGCGAACAAGACAAAGGCAAGGCTGTTGTGAGCTGTGGCTGTCCGAAGCAGTCATGTGAAGCTCTCCTCTGCTACTGCCTATCCGGTGCTTGCTGTGAGCTATTTTTCTCATTTTATTTTGCTCAGCGAGGCGCTTAAGACTATTTGCCATCGCCTGCTAGAATCCCTGCTACTGCGTTTCCTGCCACTAAAGATCCTTTGACCTATAACCCTCAGATCAGTGTACCTGTTCGAAATCCAGGAAAAAAACCTGATCACTGGAGGTGGTGGTTCCCCTCTCCTGCTGTACTGGCTTTGAGGGCCGAGGCCGAAGGCTACTCCTTTTTCCTGTACTAGCGCAGCCAAAAATAAAAAGGCCCGGAGGCATACGGGCGCCTGGAACTGGAGTCCCGAACAAAGATGGTAAAGACAAAGTCAGACCTACAAGTATTTTTTATGCTAGGTGGCAGGCATCCTACCTAAATGTGGGTTTTACGTTTTTTTCTTACAAATTTGCAAGTGACTCAACTTCTAAGGTCCAAGGTCAGAGCATTCCAGCTTTTTAGTGCCGCTACCAAGGCAGCACTTCTGTTAACAAGGACTGGATCGGATCTGGGGACTTCCAACAGTTTGAGGTCATTAGATCTCAGATTCCTGATGGTCTTTTTACTCTGACTGTCAGCCAGGTAGGCTGGGTATTGTCAATCTAGACATTTAAATGTAATTGTGAGGAGGCTAAATTCAATTCTTGCTTCAATTGGTAAGCAATGCAGACTTCTAGCATCGCAGACATTATCGAATTTTTTGAGACCCAGGATTGCTCTGTGTTATTCTCTCCTCCCAAACCCTACCAGAAGGCTTCTACAGTAATCAATCTTCGAGCATACGATAGCTCTTGCCACTGTTTCACAACTTTGAGAAAGGTGAAGGCGAATGTGGCGCAATAATCCAATTTGATAAGCCGAGGAAGAGACAATACTGCTCACCCGAGCATTCATGGAGAGGGATTGATCAAAAGTGACACCTGAAGGTCTTTATTTTTACTTTGGTCTTAATTATACAATCCCAATTAAAAATTGTTGATCTGTGCTAAGATTTTTAAATCTGTGGCTAGAACCTAAAACCATTAGTTCAGTTTTTTCACGATTTAGTGCCCGGCCATTCATACACATCCAGTCATGAATCGGTTTGTAGGTCTTGTTAACCATTTTAACATCCTGCAGATAATTCCCAGTCAGAGTGATAAGACACTGGGTATCATCTGTGTAGTTATAGAAGCACATCCGATTCTTCTCCAATAAAGTAACGAGTGGAATATTGAAGATGTACAAGATTGGCAATAAACAGGCAATCCGACCAACGGGGGAGTTTTTCGGCACGTTCGTGTCAGGGGTTTTATAAGCCACAATTTTCAGGCTCCGAAAAACAAACTGCGCATGCAATTTCATTTTCTTCCACTATTTTGAGCCTTTGTGGGCTTTGAGTCAGCCCTTTCTGATTGGACCCATTTGGACCCAAGAGCGGAAAATCTCTTCATATTGTTGGGGTCTTGTTGATTAGTTTTTCATGTGTTTTTAATTTCCCTTTGAGAGGAGACAAGCATCTTAGTCCGTGGTCTGAACTCTGGTAATTTGCTGAACACAACAGACTTAGTCACAGGGGAGAGATGGGAGATGGACTTGCACTGCCCCTTTAGCAGTCGAGCGTGCCTCGCCCAGACTGACGAGACTCTGGGGGAGATGCACCATCGTTGATCAATGTTGGCTCAACATTTTAACTGTGTTCTAATATTTTTGTATTTTTGCTTTGTTTAATGTGTGTTATTAGATTGAGTGCTTTTTGATTTAGTAAAGTTCTTGGGCAGTAAGTTTGTTGCTTTATACTACAAGTACTGGTGGCATTGGAGAAGGCGATTGCCTGGCTGGGTTGTGGTATACTGCACTATGGTTAAATGTAAGGTGTCAAACTCTCCGCCCAGGCTGGGAAGAGGTCTACTGTCTCGTCTTTACACATCAAGAGGGTGAACGCCATGATAGATGAAAGCCTCCTTGTTGTATGAAATAGAGTCTATACTTACACGACCCGCCAACCTGCCGTCTAAAAGCAGGAAGAAAACTGGGAAAAAGTAATGCTAAGCAGCCCAATAGTTGTGTCTTAGTGGATGAACTCACAATTGGGTTCACAACCAGATCCCCCAGTAATAAGGACCACCCAATGTGGTCCTCAATCCAAGAAACATGTTTCCCTTATGGCTATGAAGAATTTGTCTCAGCACAGTTTGCCAACAAATAAGCTATCTTATCCCGTTTCAGCAGATGTGAGAAAGACTACCTGGTCAAGAGGTTCCCAAACCCCTGCAGCACAATGTGAAGGGAAAAGGTACAACATCCTAGTAGAACTAACTGGTTTGATGGAGAGGGAGAGTAGGGAAAACGAATGGGCCTATACAATCTAGCAACCAGGCTGGAGTCCAGGTCCTGGAGTTGCCTTCAACATTCCCATTTCCAATCAGTTTACTCCTCTTACAGGTCTAACCACTCATTGTCTGAATAGCCTCAAAGAAGCTAAAGGGGCTCACTGGTACTGGTGACTATCCCATTAAGGGGTGGACTGCCGAATAACAGACTGTGTGCTGTAGCCGCTTGGGTTCTTTAATAAAAGATCTCCAAGCTGCTAACAAAACTCTACACCTCGAGTTTAATCAATTGAAACTTCAGGTAGGGATTCTGCGCAAGGCACAGAGGCCCATGCCTGGGGCAAGGTTGACTAATATTCACCATGCTTTGTCAAAAGTACAATCATTTTCTCCACTAATCTCAAGTCCACCAGGTGAATCAATGGATAGTATTGGAAAGGCCATAAAAACACAAGGCTAGCCAACCACTAACGATTTGTTTATCCATCCACCCCTCCCCCCCCACTACTATGAGCAAATCTGTTAAGCATCCCCCTATCGGCATTCAAACAAGTAGACCTTGTCTTAACTTGTACAAATATGGCGAGCTAAAGGATAGTCTGATAAATATAGTGACGCGTTGGCTGGAGAGCCAGGCTGTTCGAGAGGACACTTGCTTGCTAGCAGTTATCGGCTGCCTTGGATAGGGATTATATTGCAGTTCATCAGGCTTGGGGACCTTTGCTGGAGGGCATCTAGACCATGAAGCAGAAGGCGCTTCCTCTGTTGGGATTGGTAGTCACAATTACCTTGGTTCACCCAGTAAAGGATCCAATTGTGCCCTCAAATAAAGGGAGGGGAGGGACTATAGTTCAAGAAGTGGTGGGAGAGTGGGGCCAATAGCATTTGGGTAACCGGAACAGAGTATTGCTTCCCCTATTGTCCTTGGCATCCCTGATCCAGGCTTCAAACTCTTGATCTTACAACAGCTCTTGGACTCTCCCTGTTCCCTTCCTGCCCCAATAATACCATGAAGGTTAGTCCCCCAAATTCCCATAGTGGAGATGCCAACAGGGGCACCGACTACCACTACTGTGAGGTGATGGCTCAATTCTGGAGGAAATTGACTGACGGGACGTGCACCCCAAATTGGTTGGTGCAATACCAGCGGATACTAACCAATCTGTTTCTATATTTAGGGTTATCCATGTTCAAGCTGGTCCACAGGATTTCTTGAAACTCCAGTCAAGTATGCTATTAATTAATATGTACAATTGTGAGGCAGAATGTGGAGGAATCCCTTTGTTGACCTGCAAGATCATGGGGCTATTTGAAAGCGTAAACGTGGAGCACTCAAATATTTTTGCCGTGGGTGACCTTAATTTGCAATATGAACCGGTTGAGGTTATGCCCGACATTACAGATGGAGGATTGAGTCTGGGGTATAAGGGAGTTTTTGGCTGCTGCCCAAAAGAGGAAATAAGTACAAAGGAAGCAGCAAGTCCAATGTCTACAAGCCCTAGAGCCTGTAATGGCAGGTTCCTGGGCGATTCTCCAGCATTTAATTGTGCCAACCGATCTAGCCCGATAGAATATGTACTGCTGAACCTGGCGGTATGGCCGCGAATTGAATTTAAAGTGCAACCTCGGGCTGAGAGGGATTATTAACTATTAATCATAACTGCGGAACAGGTTGATAACCCAGCGGTTCCTATTTCTATCCCTGGGCACTCTAGATGTGCCTTGGTGGGCAATAATTGATCAAAATGTTGCATTACAAAAATCTACAATCCTACCTTGCCAACCCTCAAGAGCTATTTTCTATGCAAAAATTGCCATTGTAGTGTTATATGAAGACCTGGCAAGAAATTTTAGGTTTTTTCACCAAGCCAATAAGAAACCTTTAGACCTAATCTCTACGCACTAATCCCTGGTATGATGGAGTGCTGACAGGCCAAAGGTGTTCTGAGAAGGCAGGCCAAAGTGGTGATGGATGAATGGATAGCACCATTATGTGCTGCAAGGAAAAACTATGTTGAGATTACCAATGCTAAAAAACATGAATACCAGAATGCTTTGTGGGAGTCACTGCTACGGGCAATAAAAAGCGGGACCATGACAAGGTGTTGGGAGCTCATGGGTGGTATACGACCCAGCAACCATATTCACAACTGTGTGTAACACACTTCGAGAGTTTTTGAGGAGAAAGAAGTGTTTAATACCTGGGCAGTAGTAGCCCCCTCACTGGGCTAGTCAAGTCCCTTCTGATCCTAATGGAGGGGGAAGTTAGGATCCCCCTTGATTGCTACAGGAAAAAAAAGGCAAGGCCCTGGGCACGGATATGATTCCAGTGAATTTCTTTGGTGATGAACCGATGGTCTTGGTCCCCTATCTTACAAGAATCTTTACTGTAGCATTATACTTAAATGGGGTGCAGAGTCTTGGATCCAGGCAGTTACAGTCCCCATCTTCAATAAGGGAGATGGAATTCAGCCTACCA
This sequence comes from Ambystoma mexicanum, assembly GCF_040938575.1. NCBI lineage: Eukaryota > Metazoa > Chordata > Amphibia > Caudata > Ambystomatidae > Ambystoma > Ambystoma mexicanum. The sequence continues at coordinate 705,376,754 of NC_090934.1, read as the reverse complement.
ATTACAGGCCCATCTCCCTTTTTGATGCTGGGGCAAGGTTTTAGCAAAGGCACTCTAACATCTTGAGACATGGGTGAGAAACACTGGAGTCGATCACCTGCAGGCAGGCTTGCAGAGGGGAATCAGCACGGTAGATCAATGTCCAAGGCAACGCCTGCTTTGTGACATATATAGTCCTGAGGAAAATGCCCATTTATGCCATTTTCACAGACTTAAACAGCATTTGATACAGTACCAAGAACAGGGTTATGTGGCTACTCTGGCGGATTTGGGTATCCCCAAATGAGTTGTTGAATGCCATCAGGTCTACATATGGATAGCAGTGCGAAGATCCGCTGGGGGTTAGACAGAACCCTGTCAGAGTGTGACAATAGAAATGGGGGTACAGCAGGGTTGTGTGCTGGCCCCGCATAGTGTGTTGTGCGTTTAGCGACAGTGTAATCCATTTGTTGAGGGTATCACCGTATGCGCCCTCATTTGGATGGGACAAAATTCCATTTCTCATGTTTGCAGACGATGCAGTCCTACCCTCACTAACACCAATTGGGCTGCGTTGCCAGCTAAGCGTCTTTGAAGGCTTTTGCCAGAGTAAATAATCCCTCTATTAACATCCAGAACACCAAGGCTATGGTGCTTGGAGTAGGGAGAGGAAGCATCCCAATCGCCCTAGGGGATGGCCTGATTGAATAAGTACATGTTTAGGATTACCTGGGCATAAGAAGCAAAGTGGACTGTACATGGTCTGACCAAATCGGCAAAGTTGGGCTGGTGCTTGCTAGGTACAGTGGTACCATGGGTAAGTTTAGTACTAGAGGGGGTGACTGAGGAATGCCCGAGAGGCCTACAAAGGACAAGCCTAGTAGGCAGCACTCTATGGCGCAGGTGTGCGGTTGGACTAATACCTCACCCTGTTCAGCAATTGAAAAATTCTTGAAGAATCGGCTGGGCTTACTGATTTGTGAACCCAACTTGCCCATTGGTCTTGAACTGGATCTCCGGCTGATTGAGGAAGCATGCAGGGCCAAACCGTTATTTTATTGGGCTAGGCTTTGGACTAGTGAGCACATACTCAAGTACAGGCAGGCAATAGATGTGCTCTCCAAGGAAGAAGGCATGTCCCTGCCTTGGTTTATGTATCTGAAGGAGGAACTTCAGGCTTCTGGTTTGATTGATTATTGGACCCGCCCCGATTCCATTGGTAGAGAATCAAAAGCCTTGATTACTCTTGTCCTTAAGGAAGCAAGGGAGGCGGAAATAAGTGCAGGGCTGGCCACTTCAGAACAGTTCAAGATATTGATCCCTATGGGTATGAGGATTATTTGGACCAAATGAACCCTAAGCAAATGCAAAGTCTGTTCGTTAAAGGATAGTTCAGGGACTTTTTTTTTTAATTGTTCCTACGGTTCGGCATTGTGTTTTTAAGCATAAATCGGTAGATCGTAGAAAACTTTCCTATGGACCTTACCCGACTTTTCGTCCATTAACGCACTTGAAATCAGCCGCCATTTTGTGATAATCCTATCATTTCCCCCCCATCGACCTGGCTCACCTGCGTTTGCGGCACTAAATCATATCCCCCGCCCCTGAAACAGACTTTATCAAAACATTCATATTCCCCGCCTCTATCCGTGACGTGACTGTGCTGCGTAGGCAAACGCGCCCAGGCGTCTTCTACGCGACTCCACACAGAACCCGGAAACCAACACAGATCAGCTCACAACACAGCGCGCCACAATTCGGAATATGAAACTGTACTTTTAAATCAAACCGCAAGATTGTAAATTTGGTAAAGTACATTTATTTGACATCAAATGTTTAGAGAATATTCAGCGATTTGCATTTTTCTTTGCTCTCGATCCAAAATAGTTCGTCTTGAGGCAAGCGATGTTCGTGTGCAGTACACAGGGTGTTGGTTTACGATAAACTAAGCTCTTCGGTCGCACTGATAATCGCATGGCTGTTCCAACAACGAGGCAGTAGGCCACCACAACGGTATGTATGTTGCATCTAGCCATTAGTACCGCGTTAGGGCATACTTGTACTTGGCGATCGTCCCATAAAATGGTCAGGGTGGTAACGTTGTTCACGCGGAGAAGCAACTTGCGGTTGTAAAAGCCATCCGCCGGTGTCTGGTACTCGTGACACATACAATAATGAAGGATGTACCTGTTTTAAAAACATAAAAAATGAAATTAGTCTCACCATCAGATCTTTATTAAAATTATTCATTTTATATATTAGGTCGGGAAATTATTTCATAGCTAGGACAGTGCAACTGGGTATTATACGTCATTTCCAGTAACCCACCCCCTCTCCTCCGCCTTTTTCAGAGCCGCCTGAGCGCCAGTGGACCACTTCGTCACTGATATGATATAATATGGCATTTGTAACGCGCCTATACACAAGTGTTTCAAGGCGTGGCGAGGCAGGGAGGGGGGGAACAAGGAGAAGACAGACAACGATCCTACTAGGCCAGGTGTCATTCAGATTGCGCAAGTGCAGGGGTAGGGGGAAGGTAAAAGTGCAAGGGGAAGGGGAAGGGGGGGAAGTGGAGTACAAGGTAAGTAGCATAAAATAATAAATACATAGGGCCAGCTGGTGGCGAGTGCAAGGTAAGTGCAGAACAAGTGCTGGGAAGGGGGGGCTGTAGGATACTGAGACAGTCCCCCAGTGCAGGGATTGACAGGGAGGCAGTGCAGGTGGAGAGTGGAAGGGCCCAGGACCGAGGTCGCAGACAGTGGACCAGTTATAGCAGGGGAGAGGGAGAGAGAAAGCAGAAGCAAAGAGGAAGGTTTTGAGGTGCTTCCGTAAAAGGAGATGGTTCTCCTCAAGATAGTGCGCGGTAAAAACAATATGCCACATAGAACGAACAAGTACAACTTAACCCGTCTTTAAAGCTACTGTATAGTAATTAAATTGCGGTATAAACTCATCTAAAGAGTTACTTACATTATATTTGCATTTTCCATTGTGTCTGTGCGTAGGGCAGCCCCGAAATACCACTCCTTCTATGCCGACGTTATTTCTTCTAATGAACGAACATTAAATGGCTTTCGTTTCTGAAATGATATTCATTATAGTTTACGTTATTGCACCACACCCCCAAAAAGAAGTCTTTCGGGATAGCCCCGGCCTGTCAAGGTCAAATAACAATAGAACCTTATACTGAGTCGTGGGCCATTCCGGCACCCGAGCAAAAAATCAAAGCAGCTGACCTTCACTTTGAACCAGCACACATTCCTAGTTAGCTACATTCAGTGTAAGGCCATCTCACAGGACTTGAAATTTACACTCCATCTTTGCATTTTGTCTGCGTGCATTTGCAGCCCCAGAGAACCATAAATACGGAGACATTCTATATTTTTTGAAAAATGATTTATATTACTGTTTGGTTTAATTTAATGCGCAAATGAACAAGGTTGGATAGACACATTGCATGTACATTGAGCAATCACTTTTATTTACACAATACATAGCTACACATATTCAATGGGCCTGCGACATAAGGAGACTCCAGAGCAAAGTCACAGGTGTCACCCGGGTGGTTCGCACAACTGCACGGTGAAGGGAGGGGCAACGGTGGAGAGACACATTGCATGTACACTGAGCAATCACTTTTATTTACACATTACATAGATACACATATTCAATGGGCCTGCAACATGAGGAGACTCGAGAGAACAGACAATCAAATTACAATCATTTAAACCGTGATGTGTATTTCTCAATGAGCTCTGCTTTAGGTGGACATGGAACAGAGGCAATGTTGGGTGGCAATGCAGTTGTCCCCTGCACAGGTTCGTTCACAACTCCATGTATGTGCCTATCTAGGACATCAACAATAAGTCTCTCAAACTCATATTGCATATCCTGAAACACTGGTTTGATCACCCATTGTTTACTTCTTTTAGTGAAGGCCTTATTGTAGCGAAGCGTCCCTAAAGTTCCGGTCGTCCTACTTTGTTGACGGCCAACATTATGGTTATGTGCCAAGACCGCTAGAAGAGTCCGATTTATCATGCCCTCCATGCCAAAATGCAATCGTTTTGGCCTGTACTTTAGGCACATATTGTGGAACACCTCCAAATCTCCTGTGTGGCAGAATTCCGTGAGTCCCCTCAAATCTCTTGTTATAGTTTTATCAAATACAATCTTTTCAATGGCTTTGTGAGTGGGTGATGAAGGAATCAACCACGTCGTCTTCCGTGCCTCCTCTGTGGACAAATGGCCATGTTCACAATTGTGGAAATGTTGGTTTGTGGTCCAGCGGTGAACGTTGCTACAGTGTAGCATTACTGACCGCCATTTTTCCAATAGAATTTCCAACGACCCTCCAAATGTTTTTGAGCTCCACCAAAGATGGTTGCTGATTGACTTGGACCACTGTGAAATACCTTGCATATCTTTTTTTTTACCTGCAGCCGACATTTTTTTATTGATTGTTTTTGCAAGAAGCCATACGTCAAATTGGTGATTTATATTTTTGTACTCTTCTCTCATTGTCTTGGCAATTGAAACGTGTCTGTACGTGGCTATCAGGTCGATCACCATTCCCCGCGATTGTAGTTCTTGCAATGATGCTACAAAGCCAACTTTCTCCATGGCCACTGAGGATGTACTTTGTGACACCTGCACGACCACCGAACTCACAATTTTCTTACTTTCCATGTCCTGAAAGTGGTAGGTGCAGTACTTGGCTGCAAATCCTGGGCTGTCGCACTGTCCATCACCGGCTAGCCTGAACCGTTTGCCCGCGAATGTACTATCAATAGACATTTTTTCCATTCTCCAAGCTTCGCTAATGGCTGGAAATAGATAATCGATTTGGTATTTGTAGAACTGAGTTTTCGCAATGAAATGGATTCCCACAAACTGAAAGAAATACTCTAACTTTTTAAAACTTGAACCACTAAAAAGTGCGGCCGCTGCACAAAGTAGATTGCCTGCTGGCAGTTCCCCAGTATGGGTTGTGCAGACCATGAGAAAGGATATGTTGTACAGGTGGCGTGTATTTTAAGGTTAGTGCCTCGAATTGCACGAGTCACATTAATCAATGGCTCCCCACATACTTCCCCACCAACCGAATGCCCACATTTCATCCTAATAATAATATCAAACAACTATCGAATACAATGAATTTGGCCTCTTTCCTTATACGGTCACTCTGCATCCCAGCTGGTTCGGCCTGTAACGTTGAGGACATGTCACAGGTAGAATCTCTGATATCGTCTTCCGCTATGTTCAGTGATATTGATGGTGTTTTATTGTCGTCCACTTCATTCTCTTCCATTTCAACATCTGTTCCTTCTCCGGTGATGGGTGAATAAAACAATTTCTTCAACTTTCTCGCGGTCTTAGTTTTTGCGGGTGTGGATTCTGTGAATTCATCTCCGACTGCATCCGAACTACCAGGAGGACATTCACTATCAATGGATGGTGGTGGTATAGCTCTGTTGTCAATCACTTCATATTCTTCCCATTGGCACGATGCATCTCCAGTCTCAAGTCCCTCCCAAAAGGTTTGACAAGCAACATCTCTCGTTCGCTTCACTGTCTGTGTAGATCTAGTTCGTACACCCACTCGCAACTAGAGGACAGATTGGAAAAGGGATGTTCAGTTTAAACACAACTTACAGTATTGAACTATTAACAGTGAAAAACAACATAATATAGTGACAAGGACACTAACCTTCTTTTGCTTTCTTTCAAACTTTCATGCCTCGAACTTCATCAGGACGCTGTTGCTCCGACTCGTGTGTGCATGTCTCCACTTCCTCTTGCGCTGCAACAACTATATTTTCATGATAAGCACATCCATCACGCACTGACGCTCCATCGACTCCCTGAAACATAGAACTTTCATTAGTATGTATAATATTGAAAACACAAAATGTACTTGGGGACCAATACCCACGTACATCTCAATAGCAAAACACGAATGAACGCATTGTGTAGAAAATTCAAACGACAATTATTCACGCATTGTTGATCTAGTTAGATGGAACTGTCAAGATCCATACCACGGGCTCCGCATAGACGTCCATTGATGATATTATTAAAGATGACGCTTCAGCAACTCCCTGAAACACAGTAATTGCATTAGTATGGTTTTCTATTTTGTTAAAAATAACAAACTTTGTGCAGGCGTCAACGGCTCATCTAAATAGACCTGCACAAATGATCAGTTGTCTAAAATAAGTAATGGATATCTAAATATGATTCGATTTGCTCGATCGTTGGAAGTGTCACTACCCAGAGATCTGCATCAACTACTAGGGGTGATGTTCTTGTAGAACATTGCGCCGACCCGTAACTGCATGCTCCCCCTTCTTCTTGGACTAATGCTCCATCGACTCCCTGAAACATAGGACTTTCATTAGTAATGAACACAATATTGAAAAAAGAAGACACATAGGAGGGCGACGACAGAAGGACATATCAATGGCTAAAAACGAAAGAAACATTGTGTGTAACAATCACGCTACAAGAATGCAAGATGATCTCCATCGATGGAACTGTCCGGAAACGTACCTCGAGCATCTGAGTGACATCAACGGTTGTCGTCAATGCGTTGGACTCCACAGCATCTCCCTGAAAGACAGTACTTGCATTATTTTGGATAACAAAAATTATAACTGAAAACAAAGACTAGAGGACGAGTACTAGGGTGTACCATTAGGTAAAATAATTACACGATAAATTAAAACTATTGATTTACATGCCTAAAACAAGTCAGTGGCAGAATAGCTAAGTAAGATTACCCGATAGGCGCTTGAAGTGGCTGATGACTGCAATAACGACACGGATGGAGAATCTTCCGCCTTCATATTGAGTGGATACATAAATGGGGAAATTATTGTTAGCTAATGCTACACACTACCGCAAGGCCGAGAGCTAAATCCGTAAACTTGACTCACCACTGGAGGGATGTGGACGAATAGAGTGGGAATAGCGGTTGAGAGCAATTTTCGCTTCGCTCGCGGTGTGTTCTTCTTTATTAGCAATGATGTGGAGTACATGTCTGAGCTAAAGTGCCTGCTGCAGACGCGGTATGGATCACCCCTCTTGTCCGCAAAGACTTCTAGGACTCTACTTTCAAGCTCAGACGGTGGATATCCGCAATATCGGACCCATTCTCTTATCTGATCTATTGTCTTAGGGAAAACATGCATTATAGTACCTTCAGATTTATTATGGGTCTTCGAAGGGCAACCGCCAATGGAACAGGCAGGCATTGTGGAAAGTTCTGAAAAGTAAAGATTAACAATTCTCTATGAATACCAATGTGTTAAAAAATTAAATGACACATAAAAGGTTCAATGCAAGGTTTGTTTTGGTTCTTGGAACTATACACGTTATTCACATGCGGATAAGTATTTGAATAACTTTAAAAAAATAGAAAAATAATTTGACTAAACTCAGAACATGTGACTAGTTCCTTGCATGTACTGTCTTGAACGAAAAGAAAACATGGATGCAATTTGATGACTACTAGCAAATAGATATAAATTAAAAAATTGGACGCAAAATGATTATGGTACATGGCCTTACCTTGACGAACAAACAGTTAGATGCAGGGATCAGAGTAGTTTCTTGTCGTAGAACAGGGAGCAGTTCACAGGTTGCAAACTGACGAGTTTGCTCGAAGTGGTCACGGAAGTTCACAGAGACGAAGAGCAGATAACCAGCACCTTCACGGGTTGACTAGCAAAGCGCAAAGAAGTTCTCATTAGAAATATGAAGTGGGTTATAAAGAATTCGAAACAGGGGTGTGTTTGTGAATGAATGACGTGAATATGTCGTGGCATTATGCGGTTTGCAGGGGGGCGTCCAGCGTGTGGGGGGATGCTTGGCAGGAGACACGGGGTCTGGAGGTAGACATGGGAACAACAACCCATGCTCTATAGACCACTTTGAAGTGTACATGGTCTTTGGCACCTTTTGGCCTTTATCGCTCCCTGACAGCTCCACTTGCCAGCGCAAGTACCCCGGTGCGAACTGCCTTTGATAGGGCGGGGGGTGGATTGGGGCGGTGGTCGTGCAGACAAGACACAGGAAGACTCGTGAATGGAGACACACTTATGTGGATTGCAGGGGGGCGTCCAGCGTGAGGGGGGATGCTTGGCAGGAGACACGGGGTCTGGAGGTAGACATGGGAACAACAACCCATGCTCTATAGACCACTTTGAAGTGTACATGGTCTTTGGCACCTTTTGGCCTTTATCGCTCCCTGACGGCTCCACTTGCCAGCGCAAGTACCCCGGTGCGAACTGCCTTTGATAGGGCGGGGGGTGGATTGGGGCGGTGGTCGTGCAGACAAGACTCGTTTGCCGCAGGGCCTCACCAAGGAGAGGCCATCTAACTGCATGTAAGAGGCAGGCTGCAGGATCTAGTACATGGAAGGCAGGGGGGTGAGTTTATAAATACCTCACCCTCCCAGGAGAATATATGGGTGCAGTTCACCCTGGAGACCCCGGATGCCTAGGCAGTTAGTCAGCAGCAGGCTGGCCTGTGGTGGCAAGGCAGCACGGGCCAGAGGGGGTCATCTCTGTACCCGGTACCCAAAAGGATGATTTATTATGATCAACCATATTGATTATTTACCTATAACCATGTTTTGAATCAATAAAATCCAACGGCCTTTTATTGCCAACGCTTGAACAAAGTGGTGTGGTAAGTATTTTTGGGGGAGGAGGCAAGGCCGGGAGGCTTGATGCCAACCCGTAAAATAACATATGTATGTCTGCTGCATATGGGTTCAACGGTTATGTGGATTGAAGGTGGGCGACCAGCGTGAGGAGGATGCTGGCCGGAGACATGTGGTGTGACAAGACAAGGCACAGGAAGACTATTCAATGGAGACACACTAGATTCATTTAAAAAATCAAAACAACCATTGTTAAAATATATGTTGGGTTTTATTTCATATCTTAATTTCAATTGAACATAAATAATAAACATTACACATTGTAAAGTTCCGGTTGCAGCACATCCAGGGAAAATCCGCAGTATTGTCCACTGTCGCTGGGGAAATGTTGTCTAATGGCAAGTACCGCACAGGCAGGTATTACTCTCCGAACGCGGTGTCCGAGCCTCCCGTGAAGCCACCAAGTGAAGCAACGATAGGCCACCAGCCTGTACCACCTGTGAAAAAGAAAGATGCAAACTGTATTAAAATGACAAAACTTTATCAATGTCGATTGAGGTAAAAAATGTCATTCTGCTTTGAAAAAAATTCTATCTAGAAAATGCACAATATGGAACCAATTTACATGCGTTCGAATGATATGTAGATGTAATTTTATATGTGGGAGACGACCATGAAATAGTAGTGGCATCACTGACATCACAACCAGAGTATACTTACTCGTTACTTGGATTACGCGGACGAACAGTGCCGCGAAGTTCGTGCATAAGCACCATCATCATCCTCAACACGGTCCTTGAGAGGCAGGCTTCCCTGAACTCTGGCAGCTCGGTGATGCATTGCGGACTTGGCTCGCCTTCCGAAATGTAGGCCAAGCACCTGGAATTTTCACGGCAGCAGCAGTTCTCCTCAGTTGGCATTAGCTCGCACCGATTGCACGTGCACCAGGTGGAGACGCCGTCCATGCGACATGGTCCAGGCTCTTCATCCGTTGACTGGTCCTCCCAACTGCCGTCCGAATCCCCATCGTTTTCGCGTGCTTGCCTTTCCAGTAGTTCCTCCTCGGTGTACTCGGGCTCGTACATATACGGCATTATTGTAGCCATTGTGTGGTAAAGAAAGTAAAATAATTTACAGAGATGGTACAGGTGTTCACAAGGCCTAGAAGCGGCGAAGGTAGCTGACCAGAGCACAGAAACGAGTCACAGAATACTCAAAGTAACACAGAGAGAGTAATGGAATCGAAAATCTGCTGCTGTGTGTTGTGAAACGGTGTGTTTATACTTATTGAGGAAAGAGGCGTCCTGCCATTTCCATGGCGACACTTCATTAGCTGAGGCGCAGCGATTGTTGACACGAAACGTGCTTTGGCGTTGGGAAATGGGCGGTACGCGTCTGCTGATGTCAGGTTCAGGGGCGGGGGATATGATTTAGTGCCGCAAACGCAGGTGAGCCAGGTCGATGGGGGGAAATGATAGGATTATCACAAAATGGCGGCTGATTTCGAGTGCGTTAATGGACGAAAAGTCGGGTAAGGTCCATAGGAAAGTTTTCTACGATCTACTGATTTATGCTTAAAAACACATGGCCGAACCGTAGGAACAATAAAAAAAAAAAAGTCCCGGAACTATCCTTTAAGGCCTGTATGGGCATCTTGCCCCCGACATGCCCATTTTGGCAATTGAAGACATGGTCCATTTTGTCCTGCTTTGCGCACAATATGGTGACGGAAGGGAGGAAAAGCTGCAACTTTTGCAATGTGCTAGTATCTGTTGAGGGCCTGAAGATCCAAATACGCCAATTAGCCCAAGGGGGGCATTTCTGTCCCTCCTTGCTTGCCTTTGTTTGCATATGGCGCATTGTATTTCCTGGTGCCAACTTGATATTGTGTAACCGAGGGTGCAGTGATTGATGCATCAGATTGGCCTTTTATGGCCAAATTGCAATCTTTGGTCTCCAATAGTGATAGAACCCTTCACACATCCGCACTTTGAATCCTTGGCAAGGATTCTTACAAACTGCTCATCTTAAATGTAGAACTGTTCTTAATGATTTTATATTCACTAGCACTGGACTTTATTCATGCGTTTATGTTTTTACTTTGTTTTCATTGTTGTGCACTGTATGCGTTGACCATTATGGTATTCTTACTGAAATAAAGCACAAAAAAACGAAACAAAGGTTTTTAGTGTGGAATAATTGACAAGGATAGAGTGGGATGTTGAAGACATGCAAGGACACTTCTGCAGAAATAAAGGTTACTGGATTAGAAGGTTAAGAGGGCCCTTGCATGGAGTTCACAATAATTGTACTTACAGATTGCCTAAAATCAAAGATCTTTCACATTTCTTTTTGATTGAGTGGGCTTAGAGTTCCCAGTGCAAAATCACGGTCTGGTGAACCCTCAAGGCCAGTGTTAACTACACTCCTCAATTATCGTGGCTGTTGAGATTATGCTGGAAGTGAAAAGTAGTACTAATGGCAACAGATTGACATTCACAGATTACATGCAAACTGTATAAAACTAAAGTACGCTGTTTGAGTCGGTCTCGGGTTAGGTGGGGAGCAGAGGGTGTGTGGGACTAGTTAATAGGGAGGAGCTTTTCTTTGAAGAAGCTCTTTAGCTGCTTCCTGAAATGAAGATGGGGCAAATCTGGTGTTGACTCAGGAGATTCCAGAGTCTGAACACAGACAGAAGGCCCAGCTTCTGGTTCTTTTCTTCCTGTACACTGTACAGAGGGAGGGTGAAATCTGCACGTCCTTTTCTGGTGGATCGTATGCCTCTGGAGATGCCAAGCTTCTCAGCAAGATAGATTGGGGACTTCAGGGTGATGGCCTTGTAGATGATACAGCAAGACTTGAAGGAGATATGCGCTTGCGACAGGATCCAGTACAGTTCAATGAGGGACGGGTGATGGTCAGATTTGCAGAGACCTTCAATTAATCATGCTGCAGCATGTAGGACACATATTGGGGGTGCCAGGTTGGTTGCAGAATACTTCTAGGAAGACCGGGTTCTGTTGCTTTCTATGCAACTACACTTGTCTCCAATTGGATGCAAGGGAAATCTGATCCCATGTAAGTTGGTGGGTGGTTATATTGGGGTGTAGTTTGACAGAATTGGGCTAGGACTTACAAGAGATTAGTTTTCATTTTTTTATTCATGCACAGGCGAGTTGCATTTTGGATGGGACTTTAGGGTGGTTTGCACAAAGTGTCTTCAAGTGGCGTTTGCTTGATCAAGCAACAGGAATAGGATGCACATATTAAGATTGCTGAATGGAGGAATAAAATGGTCTCAGCTGCAATGTCTGGCATCAATGGACATGAACAGGGTTGTAAAGAGAGTAAGATTTTCAGATTTTAGGACGAAAAGAGTAGGTATGCTAAATGGAACATCTAAATCATGAAATAAGTAAATGTAAAGTTGCTGCTTTGGCAGATCATGGGGGTAGATAGGGAACAAATAGCACAGTCACTGTTCATGACTAAGCAGGCCTGGAAATTTGTTCAAAATGCTACTAGACCTGCAGGGAGAGTTCCTTAGTTTACATCCTCGACCCAAGATAAACGCACTCACTGCATGGTGAGTGGTGACAATAGTGAGCACTGCTTTCTGTAAAATGGTGCATGTCACCATAAGCACACCATGTTTGGTGCAATGCTGCCACCCAACTGCCAGCTGTGCAGTGTGAACATTCGCCATATACTGCAAACACTTTTTCCAGTAAATTTCAAATAACAGTTTCAAACATCCCCATACTCGCCAGCAAGGTCTAGTACTCACCCTTCATAAAATCTCCTTGCCAATACCAGCGGGCTAGTACATTTTGAGAGCCTTGCTAACTCACTGCTTATGTACATAATGGTCAAACATAGCTAGGTAGGTTTTATCACGAGCTGGCCATTTTGAGTAAATATTGGGATTAAATGCTGGTATGGATGGGGAATTTTAATTTTTCAATGTGGCTTTAGAGAGTAGTAGTATACCATACATTATCAGCCCATGTACGTAAACACTAGCCCTGCTCATGGAGGAACTGGGTTTAACGAAGCCTTGGAGAACATGGCAAGGCAACAACTATTCTGCAGTGCAGAACTCGTATGCATATAGATGCCATAGTGAAAGTCAGATATTCTGAAATGTAAACCAATAGCCAGATCTTTTGCAGGCCAAGTTCTATCGCCCATTTAGCTTGAATGATTGGGGGGAAACCCATTTCCATTACATGGGACAGCAGTACAAGATTGACTAAGGTTACCATTTGGAATTACGGAGTAGTAAATACTGGTATTTGTGTACATTTGGATATGAACAGTCAGTTGAAGGTGTTTACATTTTTGGATAACTTCAAGAAAGCTATAGGCTTCAGGAAAAGGTTCATATTTTAATTGGATGGGCAGCTGTAGCCAAAATAATATTAGTACCACATCTACTGTACATCGTTCAGGCAATGCTTACATTAAAGCAAGAGAACATGTTCGTGAGCTGAATGGCATGTTGAGTTTTCTTAATGTGAACTAATTTGCCTATAATAGATGCCACCTAGATGCTATGACATTTATGATTCACAGCACCCGATTTTAGAACAGAATGGTGCTGCACTGGTGCAGGATGCTGTGCCATGGTCAGTTGGTCCAGCTAATCAGGTTACTGAGCTGTGGAAGTGTTTCCTACGACACCATTGAGGTGGCACTCATGTCCTGCAGCAAGCATGGAAATCCCGCAGATGTTGGAAATGACTCAGGTGGCTTTGAATAAAACAGTTGAATTGAAAGACTGAAGACGTTTCTTCCCAATGGCCCAAAGATGCTTAGAAAAAACTTGGGCAATCAAGTCCAGTAAACAAAAGAACATAGTTTAGATTTTGGTGAGGCAATTGCACCTGGACAGGTTTTCAACAAGAACTCAAGAATGCCAAGTAAAATACATATTTGTAAATTATACAGGACTTGCTGATAAAGTATGAACATAGAGGCCTGTGTTCCTGGTAAAGCCCATTGAGCACGAGGTCAATGTTACAATCAGAACAGTGTTGGACAAAGTCTGTTGTATAAGGTAGGCCTACCTTTAAATGGCAAGGCATTGCTTATGGTTTGGGGAGAAATGGCATGGGGAGACTGATACAGAATGGGGTAGGGCTTGTGTTCTTACTAGATTGGAAGCCACAAACAGCCGATTCAAATTATGCCACTATAAAAGGGATGAGAGCATATATGTAATGCTGAATCCTCAGACTGAACATGCTGACAATATACATGTCCTGGGAAGTGAAAATATTCCAGTTTTACAAACGTGTATGGCAGGGTTCCTGGGGTGGAATCTATAGCCGTCTATTAAAATGTCTCTTTGGGCTGTTACCAGTTAAACAAATAAACTAGCACAAGCTGAAGCTTCTAGCATTAGGCTTAGTTTTAACCAAAGTTCAATGCAATGAATTGGATTAAGCGCAAAGTACACAATGTTTTGAGCTGGCACAGAACACTACAAAACTACTAAGACATGCAAAGGGTATGCCATACTATAGTAAATGTTCTTTATCAACCAAATTACCCAAGATCACCGAGTCATCTGATAAAGCGTATAGTGTTGCAGAATATTTTAGATATCATTTGATGTAGCTAGAGGTTTTCTAGCAGGTGGATATAAATGCAAGCTTTTGATATTTTGTAATCTTACTATATGCAAGACTTCACACTTCCCAAATGCAGGAACTGGCTGTTAAGTGCAGTAACTAACCATGCAGGGATTTTATTGGGATACTACAATTGTTCATGGAACAGATACAATAAGACCTTTCTAGTAATTATTTTCTTGTTGCTGCAATCCCTCAGACATCTATAGAAACCCCACAAATATTTTGTACTAGACTTGACAGTTTGGGGGAAGTTCAGCCTTTTTACTTCCTTTGTCTTGCAAAGCTCATTTATTTTTGGGGCATTGATCAGTTCCTACTGCCATCAGTGCAAGGAAAACGCATTCTCCATTGTGAATTTCTGTTCATTTTATTCTGCACTCATCACGTTACAGTGGTGGTACAGTAGGTACTTTGTCTCCATAGCTTTGCTTTTGTGACTTTGGGGTCAGTTGCATTATGTGTCCAAGACGGGCTGATGGCAGCTTATATTTTTTTTACAGTTTAAAAAAAAATCCTGTGTGCACTATTGCATTTTACGGCTGGATGCCTTTTAGAGTACCCTATAATCTAAACGGGTTGTGCCATGAGACTACCCCATCCTTTGGCCATCTCGTACTTTTATCTTCTTCCTGCCCTCAGGGCTGGACTTGACATGTGGTAAGCCCCCTTCCCCAGGGGAATCCGCACTGCGTCCTTGTGGCCAGATGGGGCTGGGACTGGTCCTAGTCCACATCCATGCCAAAGTGTCAGTTGTTGGGCAGATGTGGTGGCTGTCCACGATTGGGCAGCCCTAGCCACTTTGAATGGTGCAGATCCTTGCCATTGGTGGCCTTGGGCAGGGGGATTCACCTCCTCCTTTGCATTCATTATTTGAGCAGCCTTTCAGCAGATCCCAGCTGCTGGTGCAAAAATCCCTACAAAGAGGCATATCTTGCTGAATATTCAGAACTTTTTGCAGCCAACCAACATTGTCTTATACCGTCCTGGCAAAGCCCTGCTCCTTTGCTCATCTCCAGAATGCCTTCATCAGTGCTTCAACCCATGGAGCGGTGGAACAACCCTTCTCAGCCCCTGCCCTTGGAAGCCTTTGGAGGTGTCCCAGAACCCTCCTGTGGACCGACTGGCTTTCTTGTGGGCTAGCTAGTTGCATCAGTTACCATGAGTGGACATGGGTCTCCGCAGACCCTCAATTTATCAAACAAGAGGCCTCCCCTTGAGATGCAGCTTTCCAGAATGAAGAGGGGCCTTGCACGAGCAGCTCCTTCGTTTCCATCATTAGAGTCGGCTTCTGTCATTTCTTCGAAGTAGCCATCTCTGATCTCCACCTGCATCATATCCTGGGCTCCACCAAGGTAGTAGACAATATGGTGGTCCATCATGCCAGGGTTAACCAGCTGTCCACTCACAGAAACCATCTTTCAAGCAAGGGCAAGGAATTGCTGACTAGTCAGACCTAAATCCAGATGCTGAAAGTTACCTCTGCGCCCACAACCCCTTCCATGGAAGCAAGGCTAGCAAGGAGCCGATCAATTTCAGGAGCTTACAAAGATGGAGTAAAGAGGGGAGTAAAAAGACCTGTTGCTACCACCTACTCCTCCACTCCCACTGTCATAGGGTTGAAAAGGCATGAAGTAATTCCCCTACCTCTCCTTTGCATGACTGACTGGTGGAGTACTGGTTAAGAATACTCCCTCTGGACTTCCCACAAGGTGGTTGGATTGAGAGAGGGTCGTCCAAGAACTTCATTGTTGAACTGCGGAATGCGTACAACTGCCTCTGATCTTTGGCAACACTTGTTCAAACTCCTTTAATACTCCCAGCCTTCTGAAAAACTGGACGGATGACTAAGGGCACAGGACCCCATCTTTGCCAGTGCCTTATATTTATAAGGCTGCATGGGGTTTCTAAATCCTCTCCTTTACATATTAATTCTCCAATTTGGTTCTGAATCACCTTGTCCTTTAGTCACTTGATTTGCTACACTACAGGTGCTTAGCGTGTCTGAACTGTGTTCATACTCATTGCTAGTGCTCCGAGCCAGAGCATCCCAGAATTGAATGTGTATAGGGTATGCTTAGTACGATACTAACAGATGGGTTTTAACGCTACGTTTGTCCAAAGCTTAAATAATTGTGTTTCATACATTCTGCTTACCTGTTTCTAGGAGTGTGCGGTGTGTGCTTAACGGAACCATTCACCACAAAATCTATGAGGTGTAAGGCTTGTTGCTCAGTCACACTACCCAGATAGGGATTGGCTACAAATGTGTCTTTGCCTGTCCACCAGAATAGGGTGGACTCAAAATGTGTCCACAAGGCAGATTATGAAAATCCAGTTTAGCAGATCTCAAACAATGGTTTTAAAAACCCGTGACGAAATTTGGATGAGACTAATACTGATAGTGCTTGGCGTTTCAGTTTTTGAAAAAGCAGACTCCCATTGCTTACAATAGCTGCATATATGCCCGTGGGTATTATAAACCATTCTCTACCCTTTAGGCAAGTACCTAACGTTATTGATGCATTGTTTATGGAATGTCAGTCCTATAGAGGCACTGTAACAAACAGAAAATCTAACTAGAGGAGCCACTTTACAAAACATTTGTAATATTTCCATGTAATCTCTACTGCTCCCAGCTAATCTTTTGTCAAACTACCATAATAAGGATTGCTCCATCTTGAGCACAACTATTCATTGCACTTCATGGGAGGAATTCCATTGGCCATTAAACTTTGCTATTCCAACATACACTTTTATTTAAAGGAATGAAAATATTATATTGGAAGTTAGGTACAAACATGGAGTACATTTGAAGTACTGCTGATAAATTTATTTTTTTTAAAAAAAAACACTAAATCCTGCATACGCATCTGCTGTGCGAACATAACGGTTTTACTTTTGATACACATTGTGAACTTTATCTCAATCGTCTGAATTCACTAGACTGAATCCCGAGCATGTTTCCAGAAAGTTACTTGTGATTTCAGATAACTTTTGTAGTGTTGGAACACATCCATTTCCTATGCTGCAGGTTTTATTTCCAAGTCTAGTCAAGTTCCTTTGCATTGCAGGCGGCGTCTGTCATTAGTGCAGCCTTTGGATTTTTAGGGGATTAATTGTGACCTGTCGCTGCACCTTTTTACAATATTTGATACACAATCAGATTCAGGTTGAGCCCTTGAGAGGCTATTTGCAATCTCGAAACACAACCTACTAGAAACCAAATGAAATTTCTCACTCTGACATGTAAACCGACATAAAAACAGATCCAAAATGCCAATATTCAAAGTGTACCACTCTGCCAATATTCTAACTGTACCTCTCTGAAAGGTACAGAGTGACATTTGCAAAAGAACAAAAGAGAAACAAATCAATTTAGAAAGACCTTCTCAGAAGCAGATCAGAGCAGTCTAAATCACTGTCATGCCCCTGCCGAACACAACTGGGCGCAGTGGCCGCCAAGCGAGGGAAGTCACAGGAGTGAGGAGAGTGAGCGAGGAGGGGGGGCATGTTTGTGGTGGGGAAGTGTGGGGGGGTAAAAGTCAGTTTGCATGCAATTGTTGAATGCAGGGTAATGTGTTGAGAAGCGGTGGGGGATGAAAAAAGAAATTTGGAATGACCCCCGATTTCATAGAAATCCCACCAGCGAGGGTAGAGTGGTGGCAGGATTGTCCTGCTGGTGGGTGAGGGGGCTTGTCTGATTTTGCAGCAGAAATAAATGTCTTGTGTTAGAACTAGCCAACATTAAGCCAAATGCCACCAGGGAGGTCATGAACTTGAGCACTGCAGGGATTGGTGGGTCAGGAATGCATGAAGAAATAGGTTTAGATGGAAAAAAGCATATGTCCAAGGCGTTCTAGGTCTACAGCTCGCTTTGTGTTTTCAGGACAGAACGGAAAGCCACTCAGCACATTGCCACAGGGAGGAGTGGGTGGTTCCCATGTACCTAGGCTTAATTTAGAGCCAGGCCTTTGTGAACGTTGAACATGTTTTGCTAGGACATTACAGGCAACTAGCAATAATTTTGGTGAAGTCAAATTTAAGGTCTTAAATGTTAGAGAGTGGGGTCTTACTCGTCGCTAGGGCCCTTTATAGTAGGCCATGGAGACAGAACCCATTCAAACATCTCTTAAGCCTTGTTCTTGCAAATAGACTGCATCAAGCCAGGCTTCTAGGCACTTTACAATGGGTTGCGTCTGCATTGAGATATTTAAATCAGTTATTCCCAATCTGTCTCAATGGATTTGTACCCTTCTTGCCTTATGTTAAGGGGGAACAGGTCTGGCTGCCGTTTGCATGTACTTTGCCAGGCACAGTCCCAGAGTGCTTAGTCTGCAGGAATTGGGTGAATGGGTACAGGAAGTGAGCCCCTTCAAAATGGTGGGAACCTTCTATGATCTGCTGCTTCTCGGGATCAATCAACTCCACCTGCCCTCCTGTCTGCACATCAGAGGGCCTGTGGTAATTCCCATGTTTTTGTGAGCTCTCCATTGTCCTGGCTGGGCTCACCTTTGCACCCATGGTTCCCCTGGGGAGATTTCCGGTCTAGAGGAGTTTGTAGGACTTAATTTTAAAGCAGGCAGTCCTTGCAATTCGAAGCCACTAGATGCTTTCCAACTGCCCCAGCGTTGCACTTTGCTGGGTTAACTTGTATAAATAGTCTGTCATGGCCTTGGGTAAGTTCTGATTTGCTTCTGGTTTCACTGTCTTTAAACTGGGGCTACAAGCCCAGGAACCTCATAGGTCTAGTATCCAGATGACACTTAAGTGGAGTTCATGTATAATGGACCTCGCCAGAAAGAGGCAGGGACGTTCTTGGAAATTCAACCGACTGGTTTCAGGCATCCCCCCACCCTTCAACAGATATGGGGATAGGGCGAGCTGCCACCACATTCAGAGCAAATGACATCTGCAATGCAAGTCTGGATCTGGTTAGGAATGAGTTGGCTTAGTCTGCATCTTTGTGCAGTCAAACTGAAGACCACAGTTTAGAGGTAGGTATCACTATACCAGAAGGGTGAAGGGATTTACTGGTTGTTGCCATACACCAGAAATCAATCAACTACCCTAGTTTATAGAATATAGTTGTATAGGATTGTACCATTTCCAGGCCCATTGGATACTTGCTTCTGCTGGTTTTCTTGCTACCAGGGGCTCAAACTGTTTGCCCCTTTCAGAAAAGTTCATAATTAATGTATCCACCTACAAGGATGTTCAGAGGACATAAGCCCATGCCAACATACAGCTAAAGCATATCAGTGGCCTTCTAGTATCAGGACAAGTGTACCTACCCTGCAAGGAAAGGGGGGGTGACTCGAGCTAGAGGTTGGTCAACCCAGTCAGATGGAGACTAACTGTACAGTTGACTGATCATTGCCTCTACATATGCCAGAAACAAATGAATAAATGCAATTTTTGCAACAAGTTTGTTTCATGGGAGAATCCGGTGTTTTACTCCTTAGATAGCTTATCACCCAGCAACATGTCCATCTGTCCCCCACTTAACAGTTCTGCACCCCTTGTCGGCCACACCACCTTCAATGCCTATACTGAAGTAGTGATGCCTGTATAAAATCCCTTGAGGCACCACAGTTCATTTACCCTACACAGAGCAGAGGTAGTCTTGCCATCTTGAACACATCAAGGCAGAGATGGGTGCTCCAGCCGACATCCAATTTAAACTAGTTTACCAGCCACCTGCTACAGTGGCGTATTCCATGCCATGATTTGCTGTGTAGTTAAAAAGGTTCCCCCTAAACACATGCAAATCTGCATAACCAGGTCTACATTTCTTGCAGATTCTCCACTTAATGTGAGAAAGCAAGCATGTGTGCAGGAAGCCCATGGCACAGATCATACCAAAAGCCTGCAAATGTCAGCTACAGTATGGGTGGTGACCAACCTAGAGTTTGAAGCTAGTAGCACAAGTGCTATGATCTAAGCAAGGCCTCCAGAGCAAGTTCCATCGTGAGGTAAACAGTCTGGCACACTGCCAAAACCCGGTCACCAGCAAGAATAAGTGCTGAAGCTCTAAACCACGAGACAAACCTTCATGCCCATACCCATAAAGACACCCATAGGATTTGTGTTCTTATTTAATTGGTAATTAGGACATCTCAGAAGCCTACAGAAAATGCATTGCAGGTAGGCGAGGAAGGCCCTGAATAGAGTACCTTAATGGCAGTTGCATAAGCCAGGTGGTGCATGGTGGTAGCAATTTAATAGACGCTGGCAAGGGAAGAAAAGATGGACGGGTATAGGTGCAGTTTACATAAATACACAACATACTTCTCAGAAAGGCAGGCTGTGTCAATTAGGAAGGGAGAGGTGTGAAGAACGTATCTCAACCAGGACCGTCCCATATGAGGACAGGATACCTACATCTAGACCACTGAAAGAGAAGCACAAATGCAAGTTTATGCAGAGTAGAGCATTGTATTAAAGGTAATGTCAGGACAAAAAGAAAGTAACTCGCCTGGACAGCTACGTATAAAAGGGATCCTCTACTGCAGAAACTGGGTAGAAACTAGAAAAGTACTACCCTAGAAAAGATCGCTTTAGGATCTACCTGAATTGGAAACAGAAAATTGACAATGAAGATCAAACAAGTGACACAAGGGGTGAAACAAATGCCTGCTCACTCAAATTTAACAGGTAGTGAGATTACAAAAAACTGATGTTGTATAAACACTGCACACGCTGTGATCTGATCACATTATGTAGAAAGGTGTGCGTTCCATTAGAATGTGCCATGTTCCACTGCCATTTGCATGGTCTCTTGATGCTGTGGCAGAGCTGAAAGATAGGATGGGGTTGAGTTAGTGGGGAAAGTTGGCAAAACAAAGTCAGCTTTGCTGTTGCACCGATGCATGCAGAACAAGTTACCTGGGTACTGTGTTTGGGTCAACTTCTAGGTTTATTGTGCCAAAACAACTTGAAAGTACCATCCTGGGGGGAGAGCCTCGTGTGCCTTTAGCACACGGTCATGCTGGCCAGGACCATTTTACAAGTTAGAGAGAACTAGCATTCAGATATCTGGAGAGTTGTTAAATTGTGATGTGTGGGGGTGGCTTAGGTGGGATAATTGTGTGAACACGTATCTGTGGGGAGCAATCAGCAGAGACTTGTATGGGAATTTGGGCCACCCATCTGGCATGACAGAGCCAAAGCCCTCATATTCGTGCACCCCATGTTAGGCAATTGTGAGGGAAGTCTGGGGGCATGCTGGAATGGATATGTTCCTAGCAGCAATCGCATGCAGCAGCTGGTCATACATCACATTGGGGAACATGGGAGCAGGCAGCAGTGGATCTAAAGCGGAGTGAAATTTCTCTAGGGTAAAAACCTTGCACACATGTAGAAGCAGAGTTGCAGTAGGCCAGAAATGAGCATAATTAGTGGAGCACATGGGAAAACATTCCAGCGAACAATCAGTGGAACACCAAGCCGCAGAACTGCAGTAGGACAGATGGGAATGGGACCCCTGTGAGCAGTTTAAAGATAGAAAGTCAAATGTGACCAGCTTCTTGAGGGGTGCACACAAATCAAGAGAGCAGATAGCAATGCATGGAGAAGGCATAAATCAGTAGCTGTCATATACCCAGCATGAAACTGCCATAAAAAGAAACAGCATGATCTCCATTGTCAATGGGAAATCTGGTCTCGGATTCTCAGATACCTAGTTCTCTGTCCAACAATGATTGGGACCTTTGTGACTCAGCTCCCCCCGCCCCTTAGCGCCAACATGGCAACTTATGAACTGTCCCACAGGCATCTTTCCACCCTCCCCCCAAATGCCTGAGATGTCCGTTACAGCAGCTCTCCAAGTCATCAGTTGCAAAATGTGAGAAGTAGATCAAGTTTGTTTGCAGGATTTTATTCAAGCCAAAAGTACTTTAAGCCCTGACAGTTTACCTAATCTTTACATTTAAGTCAAGGAAGGATTTAGCCAAATATCTTGCACCAAGTGAACTAAAGATTGCTGTAGGGAGGACACACTTGGAAAAAGAAAAATAGCAGACCAAAATGTATTATGAAACTTTGGCCTACTTCGCAGTGG
This sequence comes from Ambystoma mexicanum, assembly GCF_040938575.1. Taxonomy (NCBI): domain Eukaryota; kingdom Metazoa; phylum Chordata; class Amphibia; order Caudata; family Ambystomatidae; genus Ambystoma; species Ambystoma mexicanum. The sequence continues at coordinate 705,354,409 of NC_090934.1, read as the reverse complement.
TCATTCTTGCAAAAAGGTTACTAGAAACGAATGTGGCCTCCCAGCTTAGGTAGTTTGCTTAAGACAAATTATTTCACAAGCAGCAAGCAGGATTCCGGCTTGGTATGGTCACAAATGGTGGCATATTCAGTGCCTGGATTTAAGTAATGTTGGGATGCAGGGGGGCCTCTGGTTATGAACCTCCTGGACCCATCAGCCTTCAATACAGTGGACCACAGAAAGCTTCTAGACATCTTATTTCAAATGGGCTTTTGCAGCAGAGTGCTGAATTGGTTAAACATTCACATGACTGGTAAAGTCTGGACGTTAGTCCTCGGATCCTAGGAGTCAGTCATCAGAAATTCCTGTGATCTGCGGGGTCCCCCATAGCTCATTTCTATCACCACTACTGGCTCATGGTGCTTTCTCACCTTTAGCGAATCTGGCACCTGCACAGAAGACGCATAGATCATTGTGCCTCTGGATGACAGTAGCGGTGATCAAGCAAGTTGAAATCATGCCTAGTGACCAACGATCACAGGTTCCTCAATTTCCTTCCGCTGGAAAGCCGTATAAATTGCTACTTGTCAAAAGCTCCTAGAACCAATGATCTGAGGATTACTGACCTTCATGTATGTACCAGTGTCTGGAACCATTTGACCTAGTGAAGAATCTCAAAATTAAAAATGATTCATTGCCTTCAAAGGCAAGGCAGATTCTGTCTGTAGCACAAGTCAGTTACATTCAGTGGAGTACCATGTACAATTATAAAATACTTTTCCAGTTGTGATCAGATTATACTGCTCAATGCTTTTGTATCTTCTAGGGGTGTCACGGTATTGGTTTTATGGTGGTATGATAACCTTCTTGCCAAATGACGGTATATCATGGTTATCGAGGTCTAGCAGGTGGAGTTAACTAATCTTTAATATTTTCTTAAAGGTCATATATTGTCAACATTTTGAAACTTGTCTCTGCACATTTTTAGCTGATCCTCCAGGAATCGAAGGCGGCTGCAGATTTGGTCTTTCATGGCGCTCACTCGTTGATCGCCTTGACTGAAAGAGTGACTAGTGGAAATGTTAAAATGCACATTTTGAGCAATGAGCTTGCTGCCCAGTCACATGTCATCGCTTTGAAAAATCGGCCTCAACCTGCATTATTTTGGAACCACATGGCATGGGCATCATGACCCCTTGCTGCGATCAGTCAAACGTTTGTTTTGATAACACTTTATTCTATTAAAGGGAGAAAAGTCACTCATGTGAGGTCTGAAAGCCCATGTCATTGGGTTTCTTTTGTCAAAATGTCATAGCCAACACACTCAAGAAAGGTTGCATATTGATCAAATCACTATAGCTTGTTTACCATCTGCCTGGTGTATTATAAAGGTCTGATGTTGGAGTCACCACTGACCATGTAATCCTAACAAGACAGCGTTCAGAGGGCGCGGTTGATTTCTTTCAATACATGTTCATTTACCTTCTTAAAGATGGTGGCACAAAAACCTTTTGAAAATGACAGTTAAAATACATAGCAGCACACATCTGGCCTACACCGCCACCTCACACCAGCCCCACCATTACCATTTTCCCCAGGTCTGAGCACATTAGGACCCTTGTCATGGGAGTTGAGAAAGAGGAACGCTTTCATGGATGGTGTCACAAATAGAGGATAGACCTGGGAAATCTCACCCCCATTGCTCTGGATACTTCAAATTGAATGTAGAATGTGTCCTGCCTGCTTGAGTCCAGTGCCATATGCAGAAGGCGGGTGAAGGATCAAGCGAAGCAACAACTCTAGTGCCAATATGCAGGTCTACAGGGAGGACAGTGGTGTAGTGATACACGAAATTGCAACCTTGCCAATCAGGGCTTTAGATGACAGCATTAGCCGCTGAAAGCCAATAGTGTATTCAAAGTATGTGCTAAAAATGCTGACAGTAGTCTGTTGTAGCACTTCCATTATGCAGTAGTGAGCTACAAGGAATATGCAGGCCTAGTATGAAATAGGTCAAATTAAGCATTGTTGATAGACAGGCAGGGAGGGCCCCCAGCTATGTAGCTAATAGGTTTTTGGAGTGTTTGGAACATCATGGCACCTATATAGCGCTTAGATAGCCAGTCTTAAGCGCTATAAACACTAAGCTATGAGTGCATGCCTTTTAGAGCTTGCAGATGGGGTTAATACATCCCTGCTTCCCTTAGAATATTCAGCCTCACTAACGTTAGCCCTGGCTCCAAGCTAATCTTCCTTTTCTCTGGGAAGGTACTGATAAGACATTCCTCAGCCAGCGCAGATGGGAACAAGGGAGGGGGTAGGAGCGAGCAGGGAGCATCTCAGAGAGAGCTGGGTTTTTTCCATGAGCCAGCCTCACAGGGAAAGTTCTGGAACTGTGCGTCATGGTGACTGACAGCAAGAGATTATAAAATATCCATGCACACATGGATCAGGGGGAGATCGCCTGTGGACTTGATTCGTGCAGAAACAGGTGCCCGGCATTGGCTCATACGGTGTCCTTCAGCATTGTCCTCTGAGCGGGGCTTGTTTACAGCTAGCTTATGAGGGCCCAAGGTCTCCCCAGTGCTGATTAAAGGGACGTAAGACTGTGTTTCTCTATGTTTCTCTATATTTCTCTATGTTTCTCTATGTTTATCTAAGTTCCATGTTTCACTATATTTTGCATTGCTCTTTGTTTTATGCTTTGTAATATTCTCTAACTTGAATACCAAATGTATATGAAATTCACTGCTTAGAATAAATATGCTAAAGCTTTGAGGGTGTCATTTGTCACTAGCATGAGATCACTGCTCAGCACAATAGAACCTGTATTTTGGGCTGAATTGGGTATTTTTGCTCTCAAAGGGCTGGCCCCGAGGAAGATTTTGCCCAATATCAAGACAAGTGGGGAGGACAATTTATATACTAGCACAAAGCACCGATGGGCCCAGTGTTCATACAGTCTACAGAGCTAACGTTTTTTGTGCACATGCATCAGAAGGGCATCCAGTTCATTCCCCTTTGAATTCTGGGATGTGTAGTTTCCCATCTTTCCAATTGGTGCCAAAACTACAAATTGGCTGATCTTTAACCAGACTCTGATCACAGAGTAAGAGCAATCACAGCATCAAAGCTGCATTTACTAATGTGGCCTCACATTCCCTATGCTCTTGACTGCCAAAAAACAAGTCTGTCTTGGCAGACGCCACATTCCACAGTGCAAGATCTAGACTGCGCAGCGTTTGCTTACTGCAGCCTTTCCAAATCAGATTGAAAAACTCACTTAATAGCTGCAGGCCCTAAAACGGTATACCGGTATAAACAATGTGACAGTTAAAATAGTTCAATTAAGCTGTTCACGGTATCTATAACGGTATACTGTTATACCGTTACACCCCTAGTATCTTCCAGGATTGGCTATTGTAGCTCTTAAACTGGGCCTTCCTGATTGTGCTGGAATTGGTTCTAAACCTTTCTGCTCTCCAGCTACACCACTGTGACTGCATTTCCCCAGCCCTCCTGGGTTTCCAGTAAAATAAAGTGACATTTAAAGGACTCTGTTTGGTACATAAGATCTTTTAGCCAACAAACAGACTTGGGCCATCCCATCTCGTGTAATTGCACTGTTGCTGAGAAACTTCTTAAAGCACCTAGTTTGTTGTGCCCTTACACATGGAAGATGTACTTTGCCAGGCTTTGGCACCCTTCCCCTGGCTTTAAAGGAAGCAGATCTGCTTTACTTCCGTAAGCATTTTACAAATTCCAGCTTCAGGTATTGCCCTTCCCATGCAGTTTATTTTTCTAACTGCAAGATACCAGTGCATAAGGGCTAAAGTGCTAAATTACAAGCTAATAACCAGACAAAGGAAAACCAGTTCCACAAGTACGTGCTGTACACTACATATAATATAGGAAACAGTTGGACTCTACAATTCAGAGCACAATTAGTACGTGCCAGAGGGTGAGGAAATGCCAACACGTGTTTCAACCTCCTAGGTATTCCCTCAGGGCAAACTATCATAATCAAATTACATACTCCAATAAATCAGATTTGACATTTCATAAATCGACAATGAAAACTAAAAGGGGAGGGGAAATAGGAGAAAAAAAAGGGAGACAATAATAAGTCACTTATGTTCAAAAACCATACATCAGATCACATGTCCGACCACAAACGTCTCAGAATCCTCATTCTACATTAGTTCAATAAGTCTGATCTACTTCATAGAGAAAATTTGTCCCAACGAAACTACATCATTGGTAATGCCCTTTACATTTAAGAGCTCCGACCATACATAGAGTTTGCCAACTTGAAAAGAACAACTTTCTATACACCCCATGATCATTTAGGACCTCTCAAGAGGACAAGTTATCCCTGACTGGAAAGTTATGCCCCCATATGTATATACACAATGGTGTTGGAGAAGTATACTCCTGAGCACATGTGCTGGTACTCGAAATTAGTTAATGAGGATGACCCGTTGGTCATATCAACTGTTCCTTAAAGCGGCTCATGACTTGTTTGCACCTCACTACTCAAACATCATTCATGATTCTACTAAGATTAAGGCAGACATAATATTGGGCATTTATAAATTACCCGATTCCAATACTGTGTAAGGACTAATATGTATTGCTAGAGGTAGGAATATCACGGGCGCTTTCGCCAAACCCGAGAGTTAGCCACATCTCATGAAAATATTGTGTGGCTTTGGTAGTAAAATAAACGGGCGACGTTTACTTTTATGCATGTACTCTTAATGTGTGATTGAAGTTGTGCATGCTAGGTCTCCACTTTGTAAGGTAATCTTACCAATAATTCATACTGAAGACACATCTGGGCTTTGTTTTACATAGAGCTTCCAACCCTTTCATAAAATGAGACTGCTGTTTATTCCTGTACCAGCTCCTTGCGTGCTGTATCGCGAGTGGCTTATTCATCACGTTTTTTTAATGAAGTCCGCTCATAGGAGCTATAATAAAATGAACACATAGCGCGTGCATCAGAATAATGCCCTGATGGCAAATACAGTTCTTACCAAAGGTTATACTTGAAAATAAATCTATACGCCGTTTGCGTTCCAAAGGCCTTGGCAGCATAAGCGGCGTGTTAGTCACGTCTTTTTTTAAGTCAGCTCATGTTAATAGCTGTAATACAACACATAGCGTGTGCATCAAACTAGTTGACCTAAGGGCTGGTCCAGAGAGTACATGCAGTATATTTGTGACTAATTACTTTCTTACCAGAAGTTATGCTTGCGAGTAAATCTATACGGCCATTGCGTCCCAGAGGCTTGGAGCAGTGACAGCAACCGTTCGTCTTGTGTTCATCCATTTTTTTATGTCTGAATAAGTCTGTCACGTGACTGTTCACGTGATGTGCAGTTTCCAAATGTAGAATTATTTTTGTTGAAACTCCGGTTGGGATATGTCTTACGGCCTATATCTCATCTAAACAGGCTTGTCATATTTGTGATTGCCATAGTGACACATCATTCAAGCTTTTGGTTTGTGGTCTAACTAAATCAAGAACCTAGATAGATCATTGGACCACTCGCTTCACACAGAATTGTTAATTAACACGTGTTGGCATTTCCTCAACCTCAAATTTCGCATTGGCACTAATAAATGGCACGTACTAGTTGTGCTCTGTATTGAAGAGTCCGTTTCCTATATTATATGTAGTGTACAGTGCGTACTTGTGGAAAGGTCTTTCCTTTATTTCAAGTGTTATTGGCTGGGGTAGCCTTTAAGTTCCACTATAACCGCAGCTGACCTACTCTTATTATCCCGGTTAGAATATTGCATTACATGTCCAGTCTCAGCGCACTCTCAATCTAGTTACCCCGAAACACAATAGCCAGACATTCACACATCCCCAATCATTCACACATTTCTAAACTTGCCAATAATCCATTATCACTCGCTAGTGGAGAGTGCAGATTGAGGCACGCAAGAATGGTAATTTTGTATGTTTTAAGCATGAAACATTCACAAAGCTCAGTCTTTGGTAGCCAGAGTGTCTTAATCTATGATGCTCAAGTGCTGTTCTGCAGGGCCTTCTGGACTCAGGCATCATTGTTTTTCAGACATTTGACAGGCAATTTGGGTAGGGGCCAGGATACCTGGTGAGGTCTCCTAAAGGTCCATCACCATCTCCAACAGGTCTCAAGCCCTTTGGTGCACATCACTACAAGCAAATGATTATCCCCACCACCTCTTGCCCCTTCACCTGATGGCAAAGCTCCCTAAATTACAAGAGGCTAGAGTGATAGGAATCTAGAGACCCTGGGGAATGGGAACTTCCACCTGCTCTGTGATGCTTACCCTACCCCCCCCAACCACACCTCTATCCAATCCCTAGCCTTGTGCGTTACCTGGTACCAGACCAGCCTAGACCCACTTTTAGGCATAAGGAACATCTGGAGTTCTGCACACAAGCCCAGATTGGCAAGGCTCCATGAGTCATGGATAAGCCATGGCCATTAGCTAGTGTGTGTGACATGGCACTTGGCGGTCCGTATCCTTTAGACCTAGGTTGGGGTCTGCCAATGTGTTGAGGAATCTAGATAATCTGTTACCAGAATCTCGTGGCAATTCATTGAGATCCCTGTTGGGGCACGTTTTGGCAAAGAAACTCTTGGGTCATCTTGCCTTCTTCAGGGCATCTGCGTGGGCCCCCAATATGTAGGGAAAATGGTGGCCTTCAGCTTCCACCTCCCCGTCTAGTGGGGCAGACGTGGGTGGAGGGACAGGCAAAGATCAATGGATCGGGTGTTAATCCGGATGATAGAGGGGAGCGTGCTCGCCCTCCTCTAGGTGAATTCTACCATGCACCACTACCACCCAGGGGCACTGTCCAGGCGCTCTTACTAATTCAAGGGGGCGTAACTGCTATTTTCCACTTATCCATAAATAAGGAGCAATATAGAGGAATTGGATTTATACAAGATTTCTATTTTCACCCAATTAGGAGCCATCTCCAGGTCATCTGTTCATAACGAAGAGCACAGAGTATGTATGCTCTATGATATTCTTTTAAGTTAGGAAATCCAAAACCATCTGCAGCAAATTAATTTTGTAAAAGTTTATAAAGGAATTTGCACCCTCTTTCTTTCTCCCCACAAGAATTTAATTAAGACTTTGTGAATGCTAGATCTCATTTGGTTAGATAACAAGCATATCAGATAAATTCAGCAAAGGGTCATCTCTATTACTCCCACCTTTCCCCAAAGAGTGAGTTTCAGTTTCTCCCACTTTTTCCATAAACCTCGGACTTCTAATAGCTTCAAAGAAATGTTATATGTTAGAATCTGTGCAATGTCTTGGATCATTAACAACTCCCCCCCCCCCCTCAAGTATTTCTATTCCTTAGCCCAATGTAGTACAGCATCTCCAAACAAGCCTCTGATGTGCTGGATTTATAGGAAGACTCTAAGTTTGGGATGTATTCATCTTGAAGTCACTAATCTTCCCATACTCATCAAAAACCACAAAACCTCTGAAATTACTTTTCAGGATCGGCCAGCAGGACTAATAAATCATTCGCATAGAGGAGAACTTTAGAAGTATACTCCCCACACTTCACCCCATAATCTCTTGATCCTCTCTAACTTGAATCGCCAGGGGTTCAATAAATCAAATCAAAGGTGATGACAGGCAACCTTGCCTAGTGCCCCTATTTATAGAAAACGTCTCAGAAGTTACTCCATTCACTGATTTCTTGTCATTCTTTTTATAGTTGCCATCAAATACACTTAAAAATCCAATCGTACTCAAAACCTGGAGCAGATCAGGCCAACTTACTCGATCAAATGCCTTCTCAGCATCTATGCTCACTGCAGCTCTGCCAATAACAAATATATTATACAACTATGTCAGATCTATCAATTCCCTTACATTATTCTAACTATAGCGACCCTCCAAAAATGTGTTTGATTTTTCCAATTATACTCGTTACAATCTTACCCAATCGCCTGGCACAAATCTTTAAAAATAATTTAATATCTGCATTAAACAAATCACCCTAAAATGTGAACAATTCAAAGTGGATTGCATGGACGCAGGAGTCAGCTTCTCGCAATAGCCGCATATACTCTTAGGAATTGGTACAATTTCCTTAGCAAATGCTTTATAAAATTCAATTAGGCAGCCATCCAGGCCATGCCTTTTCCCTTATTTTGTCAAATGTAAAGCCACCACTATTTCTTCTGTCACTATTGCCCCATCCAATTACCTAGAATCCTCTGAATTACATTTTTGGAATTTCAACAGGCTAAACACTCTTAATCTCTTCCCTTTTGCCTACTCTCTTCAGAGTATACAATCTTTTTTCCCCAAAACTTTTTATTGGCATTTATAGAAAACAATAGCTTCAATATGCTTACTGACATTTCACCAAAGTATCTTATGAACAAACCAAAACTTAGCCTCTACTGAGGCAAGCAAGGGCGCGGGGGGGGGGGGGGGTAAATGGGTGGGTGCGCTAGAAAGGGGGGTTTCTGCAGTCTCAGCAGTAGTGTAGGGGCTGTGTTCAAGGGCGACGGAGAGTTGGGAAGCAACAGTTGCCTGCTGAGGGAGGGGGTCTAGTCCTTTTTCAGCAGCCAGCACAGGGGTGGTGGTTGTCTTGCCACTGTGGGGAATTTCTGCACGTAATCTAGGAATGGGGCCCAGATGATGTAGAACTTACTTCTGTTTCCGAAACGGAGGGCAGTGATTTTCTCCACAGCTGCAATGTCCCAGCACTTGACCCACCACACGGGGAGCGCCGGACCCTCCGGGAGTTTCCACAGCCTAGCAATGGAGATTTTGGCTGCGGTAAGTAAGTGCGTGAAGAGGACCGCCAGGTTGCCTGACATCGGTAATTGGCCCTCCCCTGTGTCGCCCAGTAGGACAATTCCCGGATCCCACGGGTTCGTCAGGCCAGTAATGAGGCGGATCTGTTCCAAAACTTCCTTCCAGAACCTTTCAGCCTTCGGGCATGACCAAAGCAGGTGGAACAGCGTGCCCGTGTCTTTGCATACTCTCCAGCGGTGTGGCGGAATGGCAGGGTTACACCTATGCAGGGTTCCCAGTGTGATGTACCACCTGTAGCAAACCTTGATGGCCCCCTCTTTGTTCGTGACACACTTTGAGGTTTTATGGGTTCTTGCCCAGATGCGGCTCCAACTGGCCAAGTCAAGTTCTCTACCAAGATCACGCTCCCACCTTACCATGTAGGGTTCCTTCGCGTTTGGGTCTGCTCTGTCCAGTAACTTATATAGGGTTGAGATCTTCCCTCAGAGGGGGAGGGGTGGGGGGGGATTGTTAGCGTGTGTTCCAGTGCCGTGAGTTCTCTGTGTCCACGTGTTCTGAGTGGGTTATGCGATAGCCAATTGTGCAGTTGGGAGTACCGGAATCTCTCGCTTTCCGGAACCTGGAATTTCCTTTTGCAGTCCTCAAAGGTAAGGTGTCCCCGTCGAAGTCTGCTACTCGCCTCAGGCCCCCTGCCTTCCATCTAGCGAAGACTCCCTGCCCCACCCCAGGCGTGAAGTCCGGGTTGTCCCAGATCGGGGAGAGAAGGCCTACTGTGCTTTTGCAATTCCACTTTCTGGCCACCTGTCTCCAGCTGCTCACTGTGTTCCTGGTCGACATAAGAGGGCCTGAGTTTGGAGGGTTCTTAGGCTCAGTGATGTGTGGCAGGGAGTCCAATGGATAGCGGCTCCAATTGTTCTCCAGCGTCAACCAACGGGGCTTGTTGATGGTCGCTTGCCACGCGAATGCTGCCGAAAGGTGTGCTGCCAGGCAGTACCTCTCAACCTCAGATGCCCCCAGGCCGCCGGAGCCGATGCTTCTTAGCATGATTTTCTTGGCTACTCATGGCTTCTTGCCCGCCCATATGAATTTCAGCATACTTGCTTGGAGTTTCTGCTTGGCTTTTTGGGGGGATCGATATTGGGAGTGCCTGGCAGTGATAGAGCAGTCTGGGTATCAAGTTCATTTTAAGTGCTGTGAACCTCCCCATCCAGGATATCTCCTTGCCTTGCCAACGGGACAGGTCCGCCTGTAGATCCTTGAAGAGGGACAGGAAGTTCAATTTGTACGTGTGATCTGATAACTTGGGTAGCCGGACGCCCAAGTAGCTCAGATCTGTTTTGGCCCACGTGATTGAGAGGCTGGCTGGTAGGGAATCTGTCTTCGTCTTGGGAATGTTGATGCCCAGAGCTACCGATTTCTTGGGATTGATCGTGAACCCGGAAGCAGCTTTGAAACTCTCCAGTTCCTCCCCTAGCGCCGCAAAAGATGTGTCTGGGTGGGTCAGTGTCACCAACACATCGTCCGCGTACAGGGCTGCTTTATACGTCTCCTGCGTGTGCCTTAGACCCTGGATGGTGGGTCTCAGGCGGATCCTGGAGGCGAACGGCTCCATGGACATTGCAAAAATGAGGGCCGACAAGGGGCATCTGTGGCGGGTTCCTCTAGTGATCACTATTTTGGGGGACAGTCCCGTTGGTTCTGAGTGTTGTGGTGGACTGCTGATAATTTGCCAATGTCCATTTCCTAAACTTTGGTCCCAACCCGAAATGTTTAAGCATTTCTCCCATGAAGCCCCAGTCCAGCCCATCTAAGGCCTTGTGTGCGTCAAGTGACAGCACTGCCAGTTCCTCTCCAGTTCTGTTGGCCGTTTCGATGATGTTTAAAGTCCGTCTGATGTTATCATGTGCGTTGCAGCCTGCGATGAACACTATTGATGTTCAGATAGTATTGCTTCGTGAATGTTAGGGCACAGGCCGTCCGATCTGCTAGATACATTTCAAGGGCTACTTTCACTTTGCAGAGCTCGCTCCATGACTTGGTCGACTGGCGCCTCTTGTGGATTGCTTCTTTCTCTGCGACTACCCTTTCTAGTTCCCCTAGTCTCAACTGGTGCCTGCGTTTGTGTCCTGCCACGCAGTTCATTGCCACCCCTCTGATTACTGGCTTCATGGCATCCCATACCATAGCCTCTGTGGAACCTTTGCCCCCATTTTCTGCGAAATAGTTGACCAGGGCCTCCGAGAGTTCCGCTGTATCTTAGAGGAGGTATTCTTGCAGTTTCCAGGTCCTTTGTGTCGGATTGGGTAAACCTTCCATCTGTAGTTGTGCCACTACTGGGGCATGACCCTCAGCCCTATGTGGATATCCGTGATGCAGGGGGAACAGGGCGCTTGAGAGCAAGAGGAGGTCTATCCTCAATAGGCCTCTGTGGACATGTGAGAAGGTGTAATCCTTGCTTTGTCGTTTGCCAGCCTCCATGCGTCGATCGTCCCCGTCTCTCAGGAATTCCGCCAGGCCCAGTGCCTTCGCAAAGTCAGATCCGTTGGGCAGTAGGTTCTTGTCAATATTGGGGTCTGGGGTGAGGTTAAGTCCCCCCCAATCAGCAGTTTCCCTTCGACAAACGTGGTTATCACAGGGAGCACCTTGCGTAAGAAGCGCTCCTGGGCCTCGTTCGGACAGTAGATGGCCATAATGGTGATTAGCAGTTCAACTAGGAGTCTCTTGATCAGCAGGAATCTGCCTTCGGGGTCACGTTTGACCGTGACCTTTGAGAGCGCTACCGCTTGGCTGAGCAAAATTGCTACCCCTCTCTTTTTCTGGCTGCAGGATGCAAAGTACCTCTTGGGGAATCTACGGTACCCGATTCGCTGTTCATCTGCGGCCAGGAGATGAGTTTCTTGAAGACATACTATGTCTGCCTCCAGTTGGGCTAAGCAGTGTTCCATGGACTTCCTTTTCCTAGGGGAATTCAAGCCCAGGACGTTGCATGCGATCATGGATAGGTTTTTGTAGGTGGTCCCATTACTGGGGGTAAGGTTGCTGACCCTTATTGCTGCCCTCCTCCCTTCACCGCCGCTTCGTGTTGGTAGTTGTCGGTATAGCTGCTCCCAGTGTTGCGGATGCAAGTCCCCCTTCAGCTGCCCCCTTACCCCCCCCATAGAACAACAAAGAACAAGTTACTTTCTTACCTGGTAACGTTCTTTCGATGGGATGGTCCGACGACGTATTCCATATTTATGACATGTAATCAGCACAGCTGTGGTGATTACATGTCATAGATATGGAATATGTCGGAGGACCCAATCCCCTCGAAACTTGCGTTTCTGGGCCAGCCTTCAACCATCGGGGGCTTCCGGCTAAGCCAACGCTGCCTTCTAAGAGTTAGGCCCACTGGCCTTTGCTGCTGGAAGGTGAAAGCCAAGTACTTGTGATGTTTGTTGGTTTATTTGCGTGGCTCTTGCGTATGTTTCTCTGTGGTGGGGCCCGTTGGCAACATCCAAGCCCCTGGGTGGCGCCTTTCGGCTCATGGCTCCGTGAAGCGCCTCAGCCATCCTTGCTGGGACGTTTGCTTGTGTGGGGGACCTCTGACCCTACAGCGTCGCCTCTCGAAACGTGCCCAGGTCTGGTGGGGGTCTTTCCGTTCCTCCTGTTGCGAGGGCACATCTTCATTGTTGCGACCCTCCCCGCCATCCGGGAATAGTAACTTCTCTCCCTCGTGTGTATTGCGGATGTGGCGGGTGCTCCCGTTCCAGACGAAGACTAGAGCAGTGGGGAACCCCCAGTGGTATGAGACCCCTTTCTCCCTTAGCCATTCCGTGACTGGCTTCAGCGCCTCTTCATTAATGTCCGCAAGATCCTGATACATGGAAATCGAGGCATCTCTGAACAGAATCCGAGGGGAGTTCCTAGCTTACCGCATGATTTGCTCCTTTACTTTGTAGTAATGCAGCCTTGCGAGGACGTCTGGTGGGACCAAGGGTTTGGCCCTGGTTCTGTGTACCCTGTCGATCACCAGGGGGGTCGTCATCTGGCAGCGTCAGGATGAAGTGGAAGAGGTTGCGCACGTAACTCTCCAGCTTCGCGTCTGGGACGGATGTGGGAATTCCCCTCAAGCGTATATTGTTGCGGCGTGAGCGATTCTCTGTGTCCTCTTGCTTCAGCTCGAGAGCCTCACATCTGGCCTCCAGCGCCACCAGTCTTTCTGACCCCTTCTCGATTTCTTAGTCGTGGTTGCATAGGGTATTCTCCACTTCCGCTGTTCTAGTCTCCAGTTGCCCCACTCTTGTATCCAGCGCAGTGATTGTGCCTTTGACCTCCTCCGTACCTCTCTGAAACTCTGTTCAGTGCCACGAGCAGCTCCTGGAGGTCGGACTTCGTGACCGCTGCGTCTTGGGCCCCCTGGGGGAATGTCCCGTGTGTGTTCTGAGCACCAGATGTTCCCCTCTCCTGGATCTGTCCATGGTAGGGGTGGATAACAGGGTAGCAATGTCAGTTTACCTAAACCACCCTGGCTAAAAAAATCCAGTAGCGAGCCTGCCAGGGGCTTGCTGCGCTGCAGGTCTGGGATTGCAGGACAAGGAAGGGGGGGGCTCGCCCCTGCGGGGGGTAGATTGTTCAGCTGTTGCAGGTGGGGTGCAGTGGGGGCTGGAGACCAGGGGCTCAAGGTGGTTTGTCTTCTGGCATTCCCAGGGGTTGCCGCACCCGTCCAGCGTTGGGTAGCTCTTTAGTTCGGATGTAGCACTGCTGCATATAGGGTCAGCGTATGGTCCGAGGCTCGCTACCCCGGGTGGGGAGATGCCGTGCCGCCTGGTGTCCGGCACAGCCACACCCACCTCCAGGCTGAGCTCCCCGGCACCTCTAGGACCACCCCCCACCCCCTTCACCAGTGTTGAATAGTGCACCGCTCTGCTGTAGGCTACCGGGTCCAGGCTCTGACTGCGTTTGCTCCCAAGGAGGAGCAGCCTTGTGTGGTCTGTCCTCGGGTGGCCTCTGCTGCTGTGCCCCTGCTTGCTCTGCTGGCCCAGGCGGATGGGGACGAGGGCGGCGCACGGCAGCACCACTCTCGTACCCAGTCTATCTCCACGTCTGGGGCAAAGGGGACGCACTGCCACAGTTGGGTTGAGGCCCCCCCCCCACTGCTCCGCCGCAGGCCTGGATTCTGGGGGCCCTGGACAACCCCTGCAGGAAACAGCAGCCTTACTTTGGATATCTGGGCTCCCGGGGTGCCGCCTCTGTTCTGGTCAGGCCCAGTCTCCTCGGGCCGGGGGGAGGCAGCGGGCCGCGTCGCCCTTGCTGGGCTGCACTCCTGCCCCCGCGCCACTGCAGGCTCCCAATCCCAGGCTCAGGCGTGAGCAATGTGGGCTTCTGTCTCCGGGTGGCCGCTAGATGGCTTCTGCCGGCACCTGTGTTGAGCCGCGGCTCACGATGTGATTCAGGCAGGGAGGGTGGGAGCAGAGCGCCGCCACCGCCTCACTACCGCCCCCGGGCATGCCTCCTCCTCGACAAACTGGCACTGTCCTCTCCACAGGGGGGGCATGGAGCCCCACACCACCGGGCTGCTCTGCCACCGCAGTCTCCCAGCAGCTCCCTCTCCGTTCGGCAGGCGAGTGTCTGCTTCACTGCCCGCCGAGGTGTTTACCTCCTGTTTCGGGCCGCAAAGGGTTCTGCGGCTCTAGCGAGGCGCTGCTGTGTGTCCAGGGGTGATCAGCTTTGATGTGCCAGGGCGGGCCTCTGTCGCTGCTCCTCTGGCTGCCGGCCCCTGAGTTTTAGCTGCATCAGGCATCCGCCATTTTACTCTCTGCGGCCTCCCCCAATTCCTCTCGGCTCGGATCCTCAAAAGTGCCTAAACCGACTGTCGCAAGAGCTCAGAGACGGCCGGGGGCAGCCGCAGGGGCCCAGCCTCCAGGTCCACAGCAAACCAACGTCTAGGACTGAGTTTCACCGGTGCATTACTAAATGGCACGTGGCATCAGCCGGGAGCTCTTACGGAGCTGCTCCGACCGCCATGACTCCAATCCAAGCCCCCTTATAAAATCTTTTATAATGGGTTCTGAACTACTCAGATCTTCTGAACCATCCTTTTATTCGCATCTACTATGGGTAAACCTTGCCCTTAATCATTGTTCTCTTTAAGGAAACTTGCCAAGAGTGCACCCGCTTTTTCCACATTCCCAAAAGGGCTCTTGTATAATAGGTTTTGTTTCTTTAGATGCAAATCTAATATCCAGTACCAGTTTTGCTGTCACAAACCCATTTCTGTTCACATCTGGATTATCATTCTCCCGTTCTGCTTTACAGAGGGATTCTTCAAATTAATAATTCTCTCCATTTCTACTCACATGTATGTGCTGCATAACTAAATCATTCTGCCTCCAGCGCAGTCCAGAAAAAAAATGTCAATCTTTGTTAATCATTAAAAACTCTATCCCCACTCTTATATCATTCTTGAATAATTCCTCTGTCAATGAGGTATTCAGCCTCCAACAGGTTCTTCCACATTGACCTGCAGAGGATTTGTCCAATGTCACCTCCATCGGCGCATGATCAGAAATATCAGAAGAGAAGACCTCTCCAAATATACTTCGAGGAAAACAAATCAATCTGAGAACAGATTGTGTGGTGAGGAATAAACTGCATATCGTTTTTCCATTAAATGTAGATCCCTGCTTACATCTACCAAATCACACCTATTCTGGAAATATAACAAGCCTTTTCTGGTGTTTTCCTAATCTACTTCCGCCGGACTGGTTTATTGTATTAACAGTATTGAAATTTCCCCCTGCCACCAAACCACAAGGATCAAAGTCCTTTCAAACAGTACTCAATGTCTCAAAGAACTCTTGAGCCACATTTGGCGCACATATTGACTAGTAACCTGTTTTCCACAACAAATAACGTCCCCCATGTCACAATTGAGCTTAGAAAAAGATCTGTAAAGCATTCCTAAATAAAACTCACCTCTTGAATTTGAGATTCCTATTATAAGCTTTATTTAGAATATAAATCTTCCTTTTTGAGAGGAGTCTCTTGGAGGAAGACCAACTTTTTTCTTACTTGTTTCATCTTTACTGCATCATTTATTAAATTCACATCCCAATTTAAAATGTAACTTTTGTCATGTAATCCCTTATCAACTATGGGCGATTAGACCAAACAGGGAATAAGAACATTGCATTTCCAACAAGCATTTCCTTTATATTATGCAAAGAACTAGCAAGGAAAATACAAGTTAGAAAGAATGCTACAGTCACATTAGGTGTATGCACCAGATGACTCAATTGAACAGAGCAGGTTAGTTCAGCATCATTTTATTCTAGAAGATATACAGGTTAAATGTTCATAGTCTGGTGTGCACTCGACTAGCACTTTGCACACTGCACCAGCCGGTCAACACACGATGCAGCCTCTAAAATTAAAAGGAAAACAATGATTTATTTTACCTTGTAGTGCAGTCCCTTTCGTCATTACCCCATGCTTGTGGAATTCTATCCTTTACAGATTCCCTAGTTTCCTTAATCAGGGGCCTCCAACACCAAATCCACTTATTAGGAGAGGTTTCTCATGAGTTCCAAGTCACTTTCACGGATGTCACTTTTCTTGCCTGCTGTTTGGGTGTAGTGCTGTTTGAGGGGCGGCAGAGCAAAGGGTGGAGTTACTCTGCCACTCAGGTTCCATCATGGAAAGCAAATGCCCATGGCATCAGCAGTCAGCCAGACACTATTCTCCCTTGTGTGCGCTTTCCCTTGCCTCAGCCCGTCATAGTGGGTACAGCTGAGCGAGTGCCATCACATTGAGTTGCCCCAGAATGTGTAGCGCCAGCAGCCACATCCCGTGCTGGATGGACCATTCCCACATCTGAATGGCAAGGTCCGCAAGGGGTGGTGACTTGGTACCACCCTGCTTGTTGATGTAAAACATGGATATTGAGTTGTCCGTGCGGATGCGGACCACCCGATTCGTGATGGATGGTTGGAACGCTTTCAGCACCAGAAAAACAGCCAGGAGTTCCAAATAATTTATATGAAGCTGCCTGTCCTGCAGTGTCCATAGCGAAAACCTGGAGATGATCCAGAGTTGCTACCCACTCTAGGAGGGAGGCGGCTGTGGTAATTGTCACTTGTGGGCGGGGCTCCTGAAAAGAGGGCCCCCAACGTGGGATTAGAAGGTCGAGGACCACCATAGAAGGTCCGCTATCATGCAGGAAGGAACTGGGATCATCTTGGAATCCGAGTCTGAAGCCTGAGACCACAAGCTCTGAAGAGCCAGCTGAGTACGCCTCATTTTGAGACACGAAGAGGAAGAGCAAGTACCCACGAAGCCATGAGGCCCAGTAGACTAGAACCAAGCCATCATGTGCTCCGACTGGATGAAGAGCCGACACGTGGCAAATAGATCCGCAATCCTGTCAACCTTCAAATACACCTTGGAGTCGATCGTGTTCCAACGAAAACCCAGGAAGATCTGGTTTTGGGAGACGGTCATGGAATATTTCTGCAAGTTCACCGAAAGCCCGAGGTGGAACAAGAGCTGAAGGAGAGACTGGAGATTGCGCGATTCCGTCAGTGGACAAGGGCTGCGTAGGAGCCAATCGTCCAAACACAGATACATTAACACCCTGTAGCCAATGGTAAGCTGCGATGACCAACACCCGGAACTGGAAATGCTTCACTTCCAGGTACTTTGGATGCAGCCCCCATATCAGGATTTGCATGTACGCATCCTGAAGGTCCACAACACTGAGCCAGTCGCCCTTCTTTTTTTTTTTTTTAACTTTTCTTTATTGGCAAGAAGTAGCAGTTGGTAGAGTACAGGTTACAACAATGACATACATTTCATGTTGAAGCGTGAATGATACAGCACAGGTTCCACAGAAGGTCACATGCAATCTTGACAGCGATTGATTACAATAGAAGCACTTCTCCTGATCAGGGGGCGGATCACCCTACATAAGGAGAGTATGACAGTAGCTCCAGGTCCACCTTGCAGTTCAAATAACTACAAAACTTTGTCCATATGTATTTGGGGCGAGCATTACTAGGCAACATGTTAATGTAATCTTCACAGGATTGCGTCCAGGTGAGGGCCTTTAGCCACATTTCTAGGGAAGGGGCGAGGGGGGGGGGGGAGCTGCACTTCCAGCATTGCAGAATGCATTTCTTAGCCACAATCGCCGCCCATTCAAAAATGTAGCCACCCGTTTTGCCTCAGCTCTCTCCCAGAGCCCAAACAGAAGAGCCAAAGGTTCAGGATCCACACAGAACCCTACTATTTCGGAGAGGGTATCAAGCACCGCATTCCAGAACGGGGCCAGCGCCCCACAGGACCAAAACATGTGTGCGTGGTCCGCTTCATTAGATTTACATCTCTGACAGGGGTGGGACTGATCTCGGGTGAACTTCCCAATCGCGTAGGGGGTGTAGTACAGGCGATTGAGTAGCTTGTATTGAATACAGCCAACTCTGGAGTTAAGAGCAACCTTGCGAGTATGCATGCACGTTTTGCTCCACATATCATCCGTGATGTCTAATCCCAGGTCGCGGCTCCAGGCATCTCGAGCCGTGTAGGTAGGGGGGGGGGTTCAACAGCGCGCGCCATCAACATTTTATACAAGGAGGATACAAGACCCCTACCACCAGCGGATTTGGCAATATAGCAGACCTCGGGGGGCTCATACGGATATGACGGCCACATGTCCTGGACTGCCGCCCTAAGTCGGAAGTATTGCAGCAACTCCAGTGGGGAGCTGGAGTGCCCTGGCCTCCACGTATCTGGGGTGATGAATTTCCCATCGGGGAACAGGTCGGAGAATTATCTATATCCCAGGTCAGACCAGTGACGCATGAGTTTATCCTGTGTCGGGATGAGGCCAGGGAAAGCCATTTGTAATACGGGGGGAGCCAGAACCAGGCGAAAGAATCTGCCGCCACGCCCTTATAGTGGAGGCCACTGGATCAGCAGGGGCCTGCGATCGATACGAGTGAAAAAGGATCAAGGACATGACATTCACCTCCTCAGTCGCCAGGATTTCAAGTTTAACATGTGCGGGGGGGGGGGGGGGTTCCTGATGATGGTACCAGTATGTAGCATGCTGGGCTTGGACGGCTATCCAGTACTGGGTGAGATCAGGTGCACAGAAGTCACCCCTCTCGTAAGGCAGGGTCATATGCTGCCACTTCACTTTCTGCGCACGGCCCCCGAATGCCAAAGAAAACGGGCGCACCCCGCGTGCAAGTCCGCAAAGTACTGTTTTCCGAGCCAGAGTGGAACGTTAGCGAATATGTACAGGAGTTTTGGAACGATTATCATTTTTATTAGGGACAGTCTCCCCGATAGTGAAAGGGAGAGGTTTCACCATCTCTCCATCTTGGTGTTTATAATATTGTGCGGCCGCCCCATAGTTATCGGACAATAAGGAGGATTTAGAGAGGGATACCTGGACCCCTAAGTATTTGATGCCCTCAGGTGCCCATTTGAGAGGGAATTCGCATGTAGGTTGGGAGGTTGCAGGAGTAAGGGGAAAGATTACTGATTTAGAGTAATTTATGGTGAAGACCGAGAATGTGCCAATTTTGATAATTTCACGCATGATCGAGTCGAGGTGGACTGAGGGGTCCCTAATATATTGCAGCACATCGTCAGCGTACAGTGATATAATCTCGGGAGTATCACGCACGCGAATCCCTTTGCGCACGTGGTTGTTTCGTACACTATCAGCCATGGGCTCGATGGCCAATGCAAACAAGGCAGAAAACGGGCACCCCTGTTGTGTCCCCCTGTGTAGGGAGAAGGGAGCCGACAGGTGAACCAGGACTCTGGCCACAGGGTTAGTGTATAGTAGTCTAATGCAGGACATCATGTATGGATCTATCCCCATCTTCTCCAGCACCGCCCACAGGTATTGCCACGAGACCATGTCGAACGCTTTTTGGGCGTCCAGTGTAATGGCCACAGCGTCGGCTTGGGGGTCAATTCTAGAGATGACGTTAAATAATCGCTGAATGTTTAAGGCAGTGGAACGGGCAGGGACGATGCCGCTATGGTCTGGGTGAATCAGATATTTCATGATGGGGAGGAACCTATTTGCTATGATTTTGCCAAAGATCTTGGTATCGGTGTGGATGAGGGATAGAGGCCTATAAGAGCCACACTCATCCAGGAGCTTACCTGGCTGGGGAGTACAATAATGACGGACTCACGCAGGGACCGGGGGAGGGCGGTGAGACACATCGACTCCTCCCAAACCTCGTGAAGGCGTGGAGCAAGGAGGGCAATGTGCTCCTGATAGAACTCGGCGGTCAGGCCATCAGGTCCGTGGGCTTTACCCTTAGGGAGGACAGAGATGGCAGCTGTGATCTCGTGAAGGGAGCATCTAATTGTTCTTTGGTGGCTAGAGATATAAGGGACATTGGAATGCGGTTTAGGAGGTCGTCCAGATCCTGCGGGTTGTGCTCTGGTTGCTGGGCATAGAGGGTTGCATAGAAATCTGCAAAGGTCTCAAGAATGGGCCGGTCCGACCAATGTCGCACTCAGTCATTGTCAATGATACTATCGATCCGAGCTCTGCCTCCCTCGGCTCGGGCGAGGCGGACAAGGGTACGGCCCGGCCTCTCTCCTTCGCCATATTTACGGGCCGCAGTGGGGCGGGCAAGGTATTTTATCTCGCTGTGGGCGAAGGATTCGAACTGGTCCAGCTCAGCTCTGATCTGTGCCAGTTTGGGCGGAGAGGGGGTGGTCGCATACTCACGCTCTAGCTCCCCAAGTCTGGACTCAGAGCGGCGCAGAGAGTTTCTAATGTCCTTCAGGACCCCAGCCTCCCTGGAGATGCACATGCCCCAGATGAAAACCTTAAAGGCCTCCCATCTCACCCCATCCGTTGTGTCGTGGCGTTTGTTACTATCAAAAAACGAGGTGATGTCTGCAAGGATGTCAGCCTTAAAGACTATCGTGCAGTGACTCTGACTTAAACCGCCAGTGAGCGTGCTGGGGGAGGGCCGGGTGCAAGGTAATGTCCAGCGTGATCGGGGAGTGATCGGAGAGTGTGCGAGGCAGAATCTGTGTGGTAAGTGTTTTGCCTATGAGCCCGGCAGAGAGAAGGAAAAGGTCAATCCTGGAATGACTCATGTACGGAGGAGTAAAATGTAAACTCTTTCGACATTGGGTGGAGTACTCTCCAGGCGTCCACCAGGCCGGCAGTGAGCATGTGTTCATGGAGACGGCGAGCGGCTCTGGACAATATTCTGGGTGCAACACCGGATCTGTCCAGGGCGGAGACCAGAATGAGATTCATGTCCCCCCCCCCCCATATAATGGGTACCCCAACATAGCCAAGGAGGATATCAAGGATGTGGTCAGAAAAAAAAAATCGGATGTATCAATGCATGGGGCATGTGTTGACCAGGAGGCATTCTGTGTTAGCAAGGAAACAGTGGAGGATCACATATCTGCCCTGGACATCTATATGGCTGGTGCGAAGGGAGAACTCCAGGGATTTGTGAATCAGGGTGCGGACCCCTCTGGATTGTGAAGAGAACACAGTGTAGTATTTATTGGGGCCCCATGCCGGGGCTAGAGAGGACGACAATTGTGCGAGAGCAGGAGTTATTTTGACCCCGGGCCTCTGGACGTATGCCGTGACCCTGCGTGCCTTTGTGTAGTTGCTGAGCCCTCTGATGTTCCAAGACATTAGCCTAATGGCCATTCAGTAACAATTTAGGGGGGATCCGAGTAGTGCGTGTCATATTTTGTTAAAGTGCCGGCCACCAGTACAGTGACCAGAAGTGTCACACCAAAAGCTACCATTGTCTCGCCATTTTTGTAATTAAAACATCCAACATCACCTCCCCCCTCCCTCACTGCCTCCCCCAACACAGCAGTGCCCGAAAACCCACCCAAGGTCTCATGGCTTTTGTGCCAAACCCAACGGGGCTGGACCAGCCCCCACACCAAACAGGGGAGCAACCAATGAACAAAACAAGCCAAACTCGGCATTGCAACTGCAGCGGGGGAAGCTGCTGCCGTGAGCCCGATTAAAGTAATTCAACGGTGTAGTACACCAAATAGAGTACAGCGGTGACTAATTTAAGTTTTAGAGGAGACAGCATAGCGGGGCACGGCAAGTAGGGGTTATAGGAATAGAGGATCTCATTAGAGGTACAATATACCGTAATCCATACAGCTGTGACCAATGCTGTGCTTCATGAACTTCACAATGAGTTACGACAATAGGTGAATACGCAAGGGAGAGAATACATGAGATTACAAGAAAATGCAAATGTCAGGCGTGGTGATCGTACCACAATGAGTAACGGGTGCAGGGCAGGCCGGCTCAACCCTCATCCACAGGGTCACCTTCAGGGCCAGGGACAGGCATATGGGCCTCAATAAATTTCACAGCCGCCTCAGGGACTGTGAAAAAGTACAGCTTATTACGGTGGGTGAGCTTCAGCCTTGCAGGGAACAACATGGCATATTCAACTTTCCTCTCTCTAAGCATTTTTTTCACACCATTGAATTGTCTGAGCTCCATTTGAACGCTGACCGAGAAGTCAGGAAAGATGCGGATAATCTGGGATTCAAGTCTCAGTTCCCCTTTTTCACGGGCAAGCCGTAGAATGTGGTCTCTATCTCTGAAGCTGAGAACCTTGGCTATAATAGGTCTGGGGAAGTTGCCCGGCGTGGGGCTAGTGAGCGATGGGCGCGCTCAATAGTAAAGAAAGGGGAGAGCTGAGGATCACCCAGGAGGTCTCAGGAGGGTCTCAACTGCAAGTTCCATTTTGCCTTTGAGGGCTGTCTCAGGGACCCCCACTAGACGGATATTATTCCTGCGGGATCTGATCTCTAAATCATCGCACTTCGCCTTGACCTGCTTCATATCTCGTACCAGGTCAGAGACCGTGTTCTGGAGCACGTGTACCTCATCATCAGTGGATCCGATTCTGGTCTCGGCCTCCACCAGCCTAGTGCCATGCTGGTCCAATTTGGTACGTAGTGAGGCTACATTGGCGTTAATGTCATCTAATTTTTCATGAAATGACGCAAAGTTTTTGGCCATGGACTCCATGAGTGCCGTGAGGTCCGGCTGAGGAGACCATGAGGATGCATCTGGGTCGTCTTGAAGGAGGGCAGCCCCAGCCTGGTCCTGGCTGGCCAGCGATTTGGCGAACTTGTCCATTGCCCCAGCCTTGTTGGCCCCACGTGCTTTGCCGGACATCTTTGAGGGCACTTTGAGTAAGCAGAGAATGTGTTGTAGTAAGACAGCAATGGGGCCCAAGGGGTTTGTAGAGGGACTAGGCCCTTAATCAGAGATAAGTCAGCAACCGCTTAGGAGGCAGGAGCTAGGAACACTCCCACCAGGCATGCTTTAGGGCGGTGGGGCCACTCTGTGAGGGAAGCAAGGTGTTCGAGCGCCAGTACGGCCTGGGAGTATCCGTATCCCGCGGCGCCCGCCTCCGAGCCAAGGGGCCCAGGCAGAGGGAACCAATAGTGGAGAGCGGCGTAGTCAGGGGCGCCTGGTGCAGCCAGGGCTCAGCAAGTATGTGCGTAGACAGGGGAGAGGAGAGTAGTGGAGCACCCAGGGTTGCGCCAATATCAGGTGAGTGGTCGCGGGGGGGCTGGTGTGCGTGGGGGCCACTATCCCTAGTGGAACGGGACAAGCGCTGCCAGAGGATCAGAGACACAGATGGGCTGTGCGCCCCGACCCGCTCCCCCAAACCCCTCACCTTGGGACATCTCGGAGCAAAGTGCAGGGGCGAAGTGCAGATGACCATCCGGGTGGCGGCAGGCCCCCCACCTTTAGCAGTAGATCCCGGGCCCAGTCGATTGCAGGAGCAAGATGGCGAGGAGGCTCCGGCACGGCCACCAGTCTCAGCAAGTTCGGCGGGGATGACAGTGTCATCTGTGCGGGGGACCACTCCAGTGGCCCCTGCTATATTCGGAGCGGATACGCCCGTCCGGGGGCCGGCGCTGTCACCGCCGCCCACGATCAGGAGCGGGCCGGCGGGAGAAGGCACGCTGACAGGCCGCGATCCAAGGCGCACCCCCGCGGGGACAGCGGGGGCGCGAAGCGAAGCGCCTCTCAGCTGCACGCAGCAGTGAAGTCCAGGGCGGGAGGGGGGAACCTCCGTGTCTCAGACAGCCGCGCGCCACGCCGGCAGATGGGGAAGCCAGGCAGCCGGCCACTGCCGTGGAGTGATCCCTCGGAGGGCGATGGGGGGGATGGGAGGGATGGGCAGCAGAAGCTTAGCGCGGCCCGGAGGCCTCAGCCGGTGGTAGATCAGCCCCAACTCGCAGATTTCGCCCCAGAAAAGGGCAGGATGATGTAGAGGCAGCGGGCAGCAGAGTGCTCCGGGTCTCAGCAGCAACAAGTTTGTAGAACCGCTGATTGCGGCGGATTTGAAGCCAACGGGCCAGGGAGCGTTAAAGCTAAGCGGCCATCTTGCTGGCTGCTCAACCGCGCCCCCCCAGCCAGTCGCCCTTCCGAAGAGGGTACTTTATTTGGCAGGGTGTGAACATCTTGAATTTCTCTTGGGGGAGAGAAAGATTGAACTAGAAAATGTTGAGGATGGTGCGCAGTCCAGGCTGGTTGGGTTTGGGCACCGTGAACAGTCTGGAGTAGAAGCCCTCCCTTTGCTCCCCGAGGGGGAACAGGTTCCACCGCCCTGAGATCTAGAAGCTTCTGAACCTCGGCTCCGACAGAGGATTTTCCGATCTGTTGGAAGGGAGGATTGAAGGGTGAGGTGGGGGGAGGGGCAAGCGAAAGCCCGCCCGAGCGATGGACAAAAGCCGCATATTGTCAGTGATGGTCTGCCACGCCTCCAGATGTGATGAGATTTGTCCACCCACCGCAGTCTTGTGTGACCAACAAAATTATCATTTTGCAGATTTGTCGGCAGGGAGACTACCTGCTCCTGGAGAAGAGGCTGAAGGCCGAGAGCAAAACCGACCACGTTTGACGGGTGCCACCAACCGGAGGGTCAGTTCTGCGCACCTGGCGGTCCTGAAACTCTTTAAAGCCAGAAAAGGATTGAGACTGAGACCCCGACTTCTGGGTGTAAGGGGCCTTAGCTGGGACCTTTGCCAGGACTGACAAGGATTTGGCAGTTTGGGTACTCGCCTTGGTCTTCGCGAGTTCATCCGTTTAAGAAGGAAACAACTCCTTTCCATCGAAGGGAAGGATTAGAACTTAATCTTGCACCTCCTTCGAAAACTTCATCGCATGGAGCCACGCCTGGCGGGAGGTGTCAATTCCCACCATCAGGCCTCAAGCTGAAGTATCCACATGGTGTGCCGCAGCCTCCAGGATATCATGTGCCAACACCCTAGCGTCCGACGAGCCGGCCTTGAAGTTATCCAGCCTATCCAAAGGAATGCACTCCTGGAAATCAGCCAACTCCCTCCACAGCTTCATATAAGCTGCCGCCACGATCAGCTCGAAGTTGCAGTGCTGAGTTAGCAAAGACTTTCTTGTCCAAGGAGTCCAGAATTTTGTCTTCCCTGGAGAGAATCTGAGCCGCAGCTGTAGAGGTCATAGAGGCTGGCTTAGATTGAAGCATGGCTGAAACTACCACTGTTGAGGAAGGGAGCGAGCAAGCAAGACGCCAATGCCATCTCCTCAGAGGTGTGAAGCCTCTAATGGGCATCGATTCTATTAATATGTAGCCCGGTGTGGAGTTTATCCCAGACATTACGGGCCTCAGCAAAACGTCCTTCTGGAGGAACAGGCCGGTGCGCTCTTGAGGTGACAAGGTGAATGCTGCCGAAAGCACCTCTTCCTGCGGAGCGGGGGCCGCAGGGTACTGGAATATCAAAGAGTGCCATCAGATCCAGAACCCGGACATGGAATACTCCGATAGAGCGGGGCTGCTCATCGCAATCCAGATCTGCCTGAGAGTCATCCAACGGACCGGAGGCAGAAGGCTGGGCTGCCACAGGTTTTAAAGTGCTATCCCGCTCCAGGATATATTTTTTTGAAAAGACCCTTAAAGTACTCCTTCATGGGGTCAGAATGCATGAGTCAGATTTCCCAAAAAACACATCCTTTGATGAAGGCTTAGTCACTGGGATAGGTAGGGGCCTCTCATAAGGGGTGTACCCCACAAACACAATGAGGTTTGCCAGGAAGGCCCACCACCAATCGGGTCCGCGTAGATCAGCGGAGCAGAAGTAGGAGGAAGTGAGACAGTATGCGGCAGCGGCATACAAGCTTGCCAGTCATAAGGGCGGAACAGATTTTTACATTCCACCAAAGGTGAAAAGGCTGCTCAGCCCCAAAACTAAGATTCCCAGCACCCGCCGTCGAGAATGTAGGTGTAAGGGAAGGATCCAAAATGGCCACCATGGACCATGAGGCGTGGGGCGCTATTTTGTCGATGCCTGAAGAGAACTGCGTCACATGCACAGCTAAGGCAACTGTCTCCACAGGCTGGTCAGGGGACTTAACAATTTAGCCTTGACACAAGTATCCTCGGCCGAGCCGGTACTAGGGGGGTCTCGGATGTTGGCTTGACATCCGAGAGGTGGCCCCAACATTAGTCTCTAAAAGGAGGAATCTAGGGAGAGCCGGTAACAGATAGTTATGGTGCACCACCACCCTCTTTGCCCCCTTCTTCGGAACTGGTATTACCATGATGAGCGCGGGGAAACTGAGTAATGACCCTTACAGACAAGTCCTTAGGAGCAAGTCTCTCGGTTTTGTTGGTACAGACCTTAGCCTCAAGTAGCGGAAACTCTGTCTTCGTCCTGGTATGTATAGCTGCCTCGTGAGGGGCCTCAAGCTGTGGCTTGGTATAGAAAGCTCTACAAACAGACCTCGGCGCGAACCCCGGTGTCCAAAGCATCAGACGAACTGGGCCTACGTTTAGCATCCGACAGGTGAACCTCGGAACGTTCACCAGTCTTGGCAGGTCCATCGTGGGAACCTTCAGAAAACCCTGGTACGCCCATTAGGCATTTGAGGCACCTCAGGAGAAATCCTGGTGGTAGAGCTACTAGAACCCCTCCTGGACCAAGACGACCCCGGAAAGGAGTCCCCCGGCTGGGGTGACCTAAAAAGTAAGGAACTAAGCGTACGTCTTTTGTCAACGAAAAGCTGAAGATGAGGCGGATGAATGCGCTGAAAAACATCCTCCCACCGAAGAAGACTGCGCTGGAGTGCCTGGACGGAGAGGGAATCGCAGTAGAAGCACGAATCCCACTGATAGTCCGGCCCGAGACACTCCAAGCAGAGCGAATGGGGATCCGCTCTAGCAAAGCGACATTCGCACAAATAACAGGACACAAATCCCAGACGTTCTGGCATAGATGGAGGACTACGTGACCACAGAACTGGAGCAGGAGAGAAGGACAACGGGAACAAAAAACTCCCGAAGATGCAAGCGCGCCCAGTCCTGACCACGCAGAGAAAAGGACTGAAGGGCGATGCATGGAGCGGAGCTCAGGAGGGCGGGGTTACGGCCACGTGTGGTACCCCGTGTAAAAAGAGAAGGACAAACATTTTCAATTTGTGATGCTTTTTGGGAAAAAGTGCTTGGGTCCCGTCCCAAAGGACGGGATTGTCACAAAAGTATGGAGGAAAGGGGACGGGATGCAGGAGTAAGGAAACATCAAGGGCAGCTCTTTTACTCGACCACACTTACTAGGCCTCCCTCTCACCCCAACAAACATCCCGACACTTAACTGCAGGAAAAGCAGGTGTTGAGTCCCACAATGCATTCAACTGACCTGGCTCGAGCACCCCTACTGTTTAAGTAACCCAATCAAGGGAAATTACATCTTCCCCCTTAGGCACAGCATACCCTGCTGTCAAGAACAGATCAGGGCACATCAACGGTGGCACTTAAGCACTCAATGGAGAAGTATTCTCACAATGAGACATGGCCCCCAACCTCAACATTAAGTCTCAAAACTGCCCTTATTCCAGCATAAGCAGCAAATTCCAAAAGATATCTGCCATTAAAAACATGGTTAGGCATTGTACCAGGTGGACAAGAAAGCAAATTACTGTGGATGATGTTAAGCCGCAGCGGCTGGTGAATATTTGAATTGGATGGGTGTAAATATTTAGCACAAATATGCATGAATTCTCAAGAAAAGCAAGAGCCCAAACTAACCATGGAGGATTTGGGACTGGTGAGGGGTGGTGTGGTTTGACCACACACACACACACACACACACACACACACACCCCTCCCCTGAGATTTATTTAAATAATGGGGTAAAATGTTGCATTATACTGCACATGTTCTGTGAGCAATTGGGTAAAAAGACAGTTTTAGGGCAAAGTAAACAAAAAATCCAATAGATGCAAGTCAGTGCAAAGGAACATTTCCACAATGCATTTTCATGCCATTCCTGATAGTTAATTATATATATCTGTTATTCAACAAGTATCAGCTACCTGTGTTTTTAGCATTGAACTTTATAACATCTGTATTGTGGTATCGGGAAGCCGAACTCTATACATTGACCACAGAATCGCACTGTACATTTGTTATTGTGTTCAATGGAGTGTTTGAATAGTTGTGTAATTCATGGTATCAAATACGATATCAAAACTAGAATCGATTTTGCATTCCTGCATATTTGGTACAGCCATTCTTAATCCAAATATTAAGACACTCCAAGCTGTCGGACACATTCCTGGCTAACAGATGTGGGTGCCAAAATACCATGCCACAATAAGAAAGCAAGGCTGACACATAACACTGGTGTTTACTACCAAAAGGCCATTCCACAGTAATACATGGTTAAACTGGTTAAAGCAAAAACACCTGTCTACCCATGTAAGAACACATCATGCTTAAGTGTTATGTGGCTAAACTGGACTGCATTGCCGCAGCCAGTCTGATTACGTTTTATGCCTCCGACATGGAACTGTTCTATTGGGCATCATTTCTCCTGAAAGTGGATGCCCAGTAAAAAAATTAAAAAATCCCCCCCCCCACTTTTCCCCAAATCATTGGCCCCTACAGCACAGTGCGTGGCCCTCACCGTGCTGGCGAGAGGGTCTCCGATTCAAACCCAAATCAAGTGACTGCTCACCAGCACCAAGCAACCAGGCCTCTGATCCGATTCATCCCTAAATAGACAAGCCGGCTCACTGTGCTGATGCGTGGGCCTATGATTCACCAATACACAACCGCATTCCCAACGCTTTCACCCACAACACTCCTTCACACCTGCACCATAAACATACCCAATCCTACACACAGCCAATACACCTTGTGTCTTACCTGCAGCAATAATCCGCTCCAACAGGTCCCGCAATGGCTCTCCCGTGCTAAATGAACAGGACCCCAGGGTGAGCTTCCTGCAGGTGTGCACAGGAGCCAGGGCACCCCCTGTACTAGTATGCTCGGGAACAATCCCCGCCCCACCCCCTCTGCACATTCAGTGTCAATACCCCATGCAGCATTTTCAATGGGCTATGCAAGGCCGGAGAAGCAAAACTTCCCTGGCCATGCATGGCCCATTGGACATGCGCGCTTGTGTACGAACTGTCAAAGGGGAAACCAGTTCCCTTGGACAGCCAACTCAGGAGCTGCTTGTTGCAGCTGAAGGAGCGCTTCGTGGCTCTTCCAAGACACCACTTCACCCATTTTGGACAAGCCGCCCCTGATGTCAGGGTAAACATTTCGGAGAGCTATGAAAAAGATATGTTTTGGGGAAAAACAAACTTACCTTCTATAGTTTTGAGGCGTGCAACGCCCATTTACTTTGTCCCTCTGCACACCCATGTGGCTGGTCACATTCGTGAATCTGTACAGGCTGCAACTGCTGTCTTCAAATGAAGTCCGTTGCTTGTCTTTCCCAAACACATTTGTTGCAACAGCCTCAAAAACGTTATAATCCATCAGGGCCTGACACACACGCACCACTTTAGAACGGGGTAGTTCGGTATCCCCAAAATACTTGTTTTGGACAAGGTGAGCGAAAATGACATCTACAGCTTCTGAGCCAATGAAGCAGTCATTGTGATACTTGAGGTTGTGTCTTCTCTTTTTCACTTCCACTTGTGTCTCAAGGCACTCTATGATGCTGCTCCAGATATAGGTGGCCCTAAAAGGCTTTCGAGGTAAACCTGGGGCTGACAAAAAAAACGAATATTAGGACATTCAAGTGAAGCTTTGAAATTTCTAAGTGCTCTTCGCTGATCAGCACAATTTGAATGCCAATGTATCCAGGGAATGCACATCTCTAGTATGCCACATAGCCTACCAAATGTGCATCTTATAGTACAATAAGCGGATCACAGTTTCACGCTTCTGTTTTATAGAAAACCCAACAATTAAAGGCACTGTACCAATGCGTATATACCGATGAGTAGATGAGGAACACAGACCACATGTTAGTCGCATTCATAACTATATCGACATGCCACACCGATTCAAAGACAATTAATGTTTTAGCAAGGATAAACGCATTGCAACAATACCCACTGTTAAAACAAGAATTCCAAATGTAAGCCCCAAAATGATGCATTAGTGAAAGGGGGCAAAACCGTAGAGAAGTCATCTTTTCTTACAAGGTGCAACCAAGCCCCTTGGAAAACCGGTTTTGTGATACCTTCAAGTGGGGGTGATTGTACTGCAAGAGGACATTAGGCAACCTCAAGGGCACCATTAGCTGGGAGACTGCAGACTTACCTTTTACACGATGTGGCCCCAATTTCAAACCGCATTTAAATCAGGGGTAAAATTAGTGCAACTCCTAACTTCTGGGGCTAGAAAAGCTTAAAATACAGTACGTTTACTAGGGCACAGTACCTGTTGACATTCAGTATGAGGCATTATACTAGTGAATAAACAGGCGAGTTTTTTCAATTGAGATCTAAGTGTAGATCATAAGTCCATCTCAATATCTAAATTGAATTAGAGGGGTGGAGCTAACCGAAGTCAGATTGAGATCAGGGATGAACGATGGTGACTTATACGCCTAGGTTTGTCATCACAAGCACTTTGCACATTGACTTTTTACCAATTGGATTACATTTGTTAGTGTTTTTATGTATATTTAATATAATGTAGATGTTTTGCGGGTTATTGTTGTGGGTACTTTGCCCTATAGTTCGCAGTATGTCCCTACACTTTGCTCAGTAGCGCACTAGGGAAGAAACTCAGGATAAGTGCATGAGCTATTCGAGGGTGAACTAGGCACCAAGGGCCCCAACATATCCTTTAGCTCCTGCTGTCAAACCCCCTCTCCCACAACCCCCACCCCTGAAACTAGCATGCTCATTAACCAGCTTGGAACCATCCCTGCCGACCAAGCTTGCCCGTTTTCCCTCACTCCAAGCCTTTACCATTAACATCTAATCACCAGGATGCAATAACCACATCACCAGAATTGACAGGATGCAACCCAAAGTGCTCAGTACACACTGAAGCATGCTTCTGCTAGGAGATCTACTCTATTCTGTATAATCATGGCACTGACTAGTTCAAGCCATGAAGGATAACTACTACAGACTTAGCCTGGCGTCTAGGTGGAGCAGAAGCACTTACCTAAATCAAACAAGGCCTCATTACTGGTACAGCCGGTCCCCTAAAATATTGCCTTAGCACCCGTGGGGGCTTAAACCTGTAATTTAAGCCCACGCTGCAAAGAACCTGCAGGCTCTCTCCCGACCCCTCCCCCCCCAACCTGCAGGCGTCTCATTGAATTATGCTGTTTTTTAGAACCCTGGGCTATCCCTTTGGTAACCCGGGGTGCCAGTAGTGTTAACCTCCCGTTCCAAGGGTTGGAACGGGTGGTGGGGAAGGGGGGGGGGGGTTTCTCCTGGCAGGCCAAGTTATAGACCAGAGCTGGAAACTGGGGGAGTAATGCCAGAGGCGTTGCTAGGGGAGCAGAGGGGGCTATAGCCCCGGATAGAAGCTCAAGGGCTACAACCAAAAGGCTGCATTTAGCCCGAGTCCCGCCAGTCTCGACATTAGCTTAGCCCCTGATCTTTTCCAGAGCTAGCAACACCCCCGAGTAATGTTAGATGGGGACTGCAGTGTGGGAAATAACGTAGCAAGTCTTCAATACCAATTGTGACAAAGCATAAGCCAAAAATGAGTTGAGGCTGTCAGAAACAAGTATATATATTCTTCAGAGCAACAACTTTTGGATAGAGGGCAAAAAACGAGAAAAGGAGTCTTGGGAAAGAAAGGCCTACAGCTGGGCTCAAAGAAATTGAAACCGGTATAGTGTGATGGCCAAGTTACACAACTGTAAAGGAGGGGCACAATTTGCCGGCACAAAATTCTGGAACACCAGCAATCAGAATATCAAACTTCTCACAGACAACTTTATGGGAGGGGAAAAGGGTGCCTGTGGCCCAGGACCCGGCCTTGGGGTGGGGAGGGGCAGGGCATTGCTGTCTGCCTGATTCAAAGAAGTCAGTTCATGTTTTTTTTTAATAAACCTTGCCAAGATGTTTTATGGTTTGGTGCTAAAGCTCTAAACCGGTTTACTAGAGTTTCTCAAGTGCATTTGTATAGAGACAGATGTACACATCTCTAGTGCCCTTCTACCCCCGCTCGCCTCAGTCATATTGGAAGGACAAGTACTGTGCGTGACACCAGGTATCATCCAAATACTGCATCGAAAATATGAAAGACGTTATGCACTTAAACAGTATCAAATGTACCCTTAAACTGAGGTTGAATATCTGGAGACACCACTGAACATAGAAGAGCTGTAAGCGACATCAGATGAGTAAAGTGATGTCAGAGAAGTTAAGGACACAAACAATGTGAATACTTAATGAAGAGAACTGAACAAAGAAACTGGATGTGCCAGTACGAAGAAATCGAGAGATGCAGTAGATCTACATACGAAGAAACTCGAGATAGAATGAGACGCAGAAGCTTGCTGCAGTAGAAAATACAACGTGGACAGAGCGGCCATGATGAAAAGATAAACGTTGGTTTTTTATAATCATACGCTAAGGAGAGAGACCAGGACTGCAGAGCTAACAGGTGATGGGGCAAAAACAGCTTCGAACAGAGAATATCTACCTTGGGATCAAGGATGCCACATCAAGAGGCAACTGCAAGGCAAAAAGGGAGTAAGCTACAAACGCACAAAATATTTCTTAGATTAAGTAAAAGAATATCATAAGTGCCAAGTATTGAACAATCAAGGATGCAGAAAGTATGGGTAAAATGGAGCAACCAAGTCTCCAGAGGCCAATGGGAGTAATAACACCAAGCATAATTGAATTAAATAGCACTAAAAAGGATGAAATTAACACATTTGTGGTCTCCACGTGGTGCAAGACTCGAAAACAAGGCCCATTCATTAACCCCTTAACTGCTGAGGGTTTTCGCTCCCTGTGCTGATCCTTTTTTGGACATTTCGGTATGTCCCATTCAATCCCTTGTAACATTTGTTACAAGTGATATCACTGCCAACTTTGCACCCATTTCTTCCCACATGTAGGCAGTCCTAATGCCACCTAGGGTTCCTAATTTGCTGTAGGCGGGGGTGAGAAAAATAAAAAGACATTACCAAATGTGTTGCTGTTCTGAATGCTCCATTTTCCAAGCTTTCAAGAACAGGGAGTGGAGAAGGTTACTATCAATTTTGTGAGAGTCGGGCAATGTTTCCCTTTTTTCCAGTAGGGCATGCTTGGACGGAATGGAAGAGGAGGGTAGGAAAGCTGAATGGGAAGCCAGAAACATACTTTAGAAAAGTAGACGATTCCAAGTTCAGGAAGGGGTCATTTTTGCAGGTCAGACAACACTATGTAGCTACAGTTCCCATAGTTTGGGAAAAATGACAGAAAAAAAAAATGTATGTGCTGGACATGTTTGGACTTTTAAGCTAATGACTTCTTTGAAGATTGAGAAAAGCAATGCCCGGCTACATTCCTGTGTCTTCTCGTTAGGAAACCACACTGTAATTTTTCACAAAACAATGAATATCACAAGCCAAAAATGGAGACATAGTACACAAGATGTGTATGCAGACTGCCTAAACAGACGTACTTCGCATTTGAAAATAAGGAAAACCAATGTGAAGAATGGTAAGCATACATTTTTTGAAGAGCACAGGCAGACCTTTTGCAGGATAGGTGATTTACGCAGATTACAAAAGCGTAGTGTGCCTAAAGTAGCAACTAAATGTAGGTCACATTTGGGAAATGAAAGGGTTGTGTAACAAAAGCAGCAGTAGGAAATGTATGAACAAGTTATCAAAACCAAGATAAAACAACAAATGTCCTACCTTGACACATTACCACAGCGGTCCTGATAAAAACGGTACTTCACATCTGTCTGTACAGTGACCTGGGGGTCCAAAGGCAAAAGGCTAAACCAATGGTACATCAAACTCCCTGGGGAATACTGGATTTGGCCGTCTGGACAACCACCAGATTTGGGCGTGTGGTGTCACTGAGACTAAGGAAAACCGGTAACTCCATGCATTTCTGAAAAGACATCTGTGGTAATACAAAGTGATCTGACTTTTGCAAATCGTCATAGAATTTTGTACCCACAAGGCCTGACCAAGTCAAAAATGCCACCAGGAAACCACTGAAACACGCTGGCAACATCACATGTCCTGCCTTCTCATATTCCTACAGGTATCTTGACAAAAAACGGCACCTCATGTGCGAGTGCACAGACCTGGGTGGAAAAGAAGTGTAGCTCATCCCCAAGTTCAGCAGCAGTTGCAGGGATCGCCGGCAGGATCCCCAGCCCTACCCGGAGGGAAAAGCTGTAATGCAGGCCAGCCAGAGCTCTGGGGCAGCTGGGGGTGATGTCCCCGGAAATGGGCACCCATCTCGCATTTGGATCAGTCGTCCAGCGCAGGTCCCAGGGAGCTCCAGAGGGAAAAGCGAACACGGCCCAGCCAGAGGTCCAGGACAGCTGGGGGTGCTCCCCCTGGCCTTGGGCGCCAGTCTCCCATGTGGGTCGATCGTCCCCAAGTCCAGCAGCAGTCACAGGGAACCCTGGCAGGGTCCCCATCCCAACCAGCAGGGAAAGGCTGTAACGCAGCCCAGCCAGAGGTCCAAGGTGGTCGGGGGTGATGTCCCAGGCCTTAGGTGCCCTTCTCCCATTTGGGTGGACAGCCCCCAGGCTCAAACGCTGTCCCAGGGAGAGCAGTCAGGGTCCTCTCCCCCTTCCCGGAGGGAAAGGCTGTAACAGGTCAGGGACAGGGAAACCACCAAGCTCCCCAGGTCCACTGCTGGATGGGACGGTCAACCCACATGGGAAACCGGTGCCTAAGAGGCCGGGGACATCACCCTTGACCATACTGGACCTCTGGCTGTCCTGCGTTACAGCTTGTCCCTCCAATGAATGATGGGGACCCTGCTGAGGGTCCCTGGGAACGCCGCTGAACTTGGGGACGGTTGACCAACAAGGGAGACAAGCGCCCAAGCCCGGAGGCGCACCCCCGGCCGTCCCAGGGCTCTGGCTGGCCTGCATTACAGCTTTTCCCTCGAGAAGGGATGGGAGAGAATGCCAATCACGCTGGGCCATGTGGCAATCATACATTGTTGCAGAAGCCAATCTGCTGCTGTTACTCCTATTTTTTACTACGTATAATACAGATTAAAAGTAAATAAGGCGTGCCTACCATATAGGGGGCAGCCATTTACTAACAACCCGAAATAAAAGTATATATATTCCCTTAACCAATCCCTTCGCCAGATAGGCTTTTACGATTTGCCACGTAGGAGGATGTCATAGCTGACGTACATCGAGGTATAAAGACTTTGTTTAAGCGAAACGTATTCAGAGTGTCTGAGCTGCAATTTGTTCACCAGGTTTCCCTACTTTGTTTATCAGCTCAATCTCAGACCCAAAGAATATGGCATAGTGCTACTTTATTATTATTGTTAAATCCATTAAGCACAAGGACTGCTCCAAGTGCGAATGCACACATTCAAATGCCCTTTCACTCACTTTGATAGTTGGCCCTAATTAGGGGACATTTTTGCGCATTTCGATGCGCATTCCATACCCAAAGAATGCACTGTGAAAGGAGCAAGAATTAAATGCCTTTCCCTATGCCTGTGTGGCCTAGGTGCGGGTAAAGGCCCAATGCATTATAGGTTCATTTCTGAACCTTTCACGCATTTTCTTTGAAGATGGAGAGCAGCTGTGTTAACTGCTGGTCACCCACTTGCATTTCTAACTGTCAACAAAGGATAGGAATGCATTTAAAAAATGTATCGGCATTCCTTAAACATAGCAAAATATCTCACCTACCCCCCCAACCACCCCGTCCCTCCCTCCCCACCCTGGGTTCACGCAGTGTCTTTGCATAAAAGTTTGTCGTAGGCGTTTAAGCCCCAAAGAGGCCGTAATAGATGTCCATGTATTGTCACTTTATATCTAGTATTCTGATAATTTGCGGGCACCATGGTTACATGTAATCACTCTTTATTTTATCACTGCTCGCCAATCACTCCTGAATTTCTCTGCTTCTCCCTGTATCCATTATGTGGTCCATTCCATTGCCACTACGTTCCAGAGCTTATGTAGTCAGTTTGTCACCGTAGGTGGGTCCATTTGCTTCCAATTTTTTGGCTATCACCAGCCAACCTGCTATAAGCATCATCAGGGCTCTTTAGTGGTTTCAAAGTCCACACAAGCTTTCTCCCAAACAGGGTGTGTAGTTCCGGTATTATGCATTTTATCTGTCCCATAACGTCATCCCAAAATCCTTTGATCTTGGGTTAGTTCCACCATATATGCTTCTAGTTCCCTTCGCCTATACATCCCCCTCCAACATCCCTGGAAGACTGTTAAACATTCTATGTACTTTTTGAGGATTGCAGTGGCATTGTAAAATCTTGTACAAGGTCTCAATTGTAAAAACCTAGTAAGCTTTGGAATGTTCCTCCATAGCCCCTCCCAGTGCGCTCATGAAAAAACTTCACTTATTGTCCCCCTCTCAAGCTTTACGGTATGGCCAGATCTTATGGGCTGTACCTTCCTGTAGCAGCAGGTAATTATTTGTAATTAGTTGTTTGTCCACAGTGTAGTTATATAGGTTTCGAATTTCATCAATTGCCTTGGGGCTGCGTGGCTCATCTCCGGTTGCCTTAGGCAACATCTCAGCTGTGTGCATTTGAATCTGTTTCTTTTATTCCTATATGTGCCTTGTATTCAAATATTGCTACATCCTCGCCCCACACCATGTCCCTAATCTTCAAGCAACCCCTCCCCCCCACACCCCCCCCCCATCAACTGAATTTGCCCTTTTCTACACCCAGGGAGAAACTTGGATTCTAAAACATGGGCGTAAAAGGAGAGGGGCGTGTTGACAGATGCCCTTTCTTTATCAATCTGTGCCATATGTCACATGTTCGGAGCACTGTGCTACGTCTAGCTCTCTGGGGCCTATCCTTCCCTGATAGCCACAATAACTCTGCTAGTGGTCTGCCTGCCACGGCCCGGTCCATACGGGTCCAGATCAGTTCCCTCGTTTGAGAACCATTCTCTTACCACTCTCAACGGAGCCGCCTTGTAATATCTGTTTATTAGGTAATCCTATCCCCCCCCCCCAAACTTTGCCTAGGAGCCATTAGGCATTTTCTTGCCACACAAATTTAAGTGTATTCATGCTTTTAAAGAATTTCTGCGGGACCACAATTGGGAGGGCTTAAAATGTATGTAGAAGTCTGGTGAGAGTCACCATCTTAACCGTTTTTATACGTCCCAGCCAAAAGATTTGGAGGGGAGTCCATTTTGAGACATCTTGTGTTTTCTTCATTTGGTCTGGGTCATTTGATTTGTATAGAAGTGTGATTTTGTTGGTAAGTTCTACCCCTACATAGATGCTACCTTCAGTGGTTCTGATGGGGGCGGTGGTATAGTAATTCTGAGGAGCTGTTGGTTGCCCCCTTGTAGGCCCAATTCTAGCAGTTCCAACATAGGCTTATTTATTTTCAGCCCCGGCATTCTTTCCTGTACCCCCCAGTAATTCTACCAATGCCGAGATTGATGTTTCTGGGTACACCATCATCAGCATATCATCTGCGTATATGCAGTCTTGTGAATCTCCCCTCCAAATGGGAAACCCTTTATATTTTTGTCTTTTCTAATCAAGGCTAACATTGGTACTAAATAGATCGCATATAGGAAGGGAGATCAGGGACATCCCTGCCTTGTCCTCCGCACTATTTGTATTGTGTTGGATAGTTGTGCGTTGATGGATAAAACGTATTGAAGGATCCTTATAATTTGCTTCTACCATTCATATAAAATGAGGTTCAAACCCCATGTGTTTCATAGCAGTGAAAAAGTACGGCCACTCTACCCTATCAAATGCCTTTTCGGTGTCTAGATATCCAAGTATCTCTGGGGTCTGTTTGATTTCCGTTTTCTCTATAAAGTGTACTACCCTTCTAGTGCCATCTCAGGTTTGTCTACCAGAGATACTGCCCTATGTGATGGGTCGAGATCAGTCAGGCTTTTTATATCTTTCAATCTGGCTGCCAAGATCCCTGTGTATATGTTGGTGTCTATAATTAACACTATGGGCCTATAGGAGCTACAATTTGTTAGATCTTTATTTGGCTTCGCGAAGAGGACCACCTTCACCTCTGACATTGAGCACGTTCTACTTTCCTTGTGCCGAAACGAGATGTATATCGTTAGAAACGCATTTGTAAAAATCCACTGGATATCCATCCCAGTCCGCTGCTTTGTTTGGGAGTTGCTTCATCATCCTTTTCACCTCCGTTATTTCACCTTCTAGGATTTCCCCTCCGGGGTCACCCTTGGCATCTGTAGCATGTCAAGGTATTCCTGTATTGTTTGTTGGTCCGGACTCGGAAGAGTCTAGTTGTTTAGAACAGGTCGAGAAGGAATTTAGAACGTCCTCCGTTTCTGTTGGCACTGCCATCAGTTTGCCTTATTCCATCCAGGTTACGCTTTGAAGTTTGCTGTTCCAATAGTCTCGCCAATAGTCCATCTGCCTTGTTCACCTTAATACTGTATTGCTGTTTTAAGTTGAGTAATGATTTCTCTGCCCTAAGCAGATCTAACGGTCTATTGAGGTCTCATCTTTTTATAATTCTGCCTGTTCTTATTTGCCGCTAAAGGGATCCCATACATAGTCCAGGGATGTGCCCTGTGTAGTCGGTTCTACGTTATTTCGTCAACCACTTCTTCATCGTGGGACTTTTCATCGCCAACATTTTTATTATTTTTATTTAGGGGGGGCTGCGCGCCCCCCCCAAACCACCCCCTTACTTAAATAATCATACCCCAACCCGCACAAACACCCCAAAACGGTCAGCGATGAAAAGTCCCACGATGAAAAAGTGGTCGACGAAATGCATGTATACCGTGTAGTCATCTCTGGTTTTTTGCCACAGCGTTTCTCTTATAACTGTCCTATACAATTTCCCTTGGAACCTTCATGACCACACTGTACTGCCCCTTGTCCCGTCCCTTAACTTATCTGTCTGATCATGTTTCCATCAGAATTTTAAGATCCATCTCTGTCAATTAGCGCCCCCAGCACCTCGGGGGGTCCCCCCACAACAGTGCATCCTGGAAAATATACGATGTACATGGGAGAAACACATATATCCCACCTTGCTTCCTTTTTTCGCTGTCCGGAAGTCTTTTGGTGGCATGTCTGAACTTTTCCCGCAGTGTGTTCGATGGGCCCTGGAAGTCGCCTGGGCACTCTGATCCCTCCTGGGGCCCCAGGACAGGTTAAGTCTGTCAGGAGAATCTCCCCTTCCGCGAAACATACCAGTTTTCCCAAGTATTGTCCCATTTTGGGGGCATATATTGTTCCTATTAGTACCCTGCCTTCGAGAAGTATTTGGATGTAAATATAACTTCCATTCAGCTCTAGTTTGGTGCGTAGAACCTTTGCTCCTGACGGGTTTGAAGACTATCAGGACTCCAGCTATTTATTTCTTTGCATTTGCCCGGTATATTTGGGGGAACTGGTGCAAGTGTAATCTTGATCCGTCTCCTCTTCTAATGTGCGTTTTCTGTAGCAATACAAGGTCTGCTGCCCTTCTCATAATTTGTGCTTCCAATTTTCCCTGTTTTATCAGGCTGCTATGGCCCCGTATGATATGCGATAGAAACACATTCATCAGACCAATGACATTGAAAATTCTGCTTGCGCACGCTTTCTGCGATTCCACCGATGCCACCCTAGACTAAAACACAATGTCCACCCACCACCCCACCCTCCCAGCCCCAAAACACCCATTTGTTCCCTTGCCCTCTCCGGTCTAGGTACAGTATCCAACAAATCATCCCAATAAACTTGGGAACCGGCCCATGTTTTAACCTGGATATACTAAGGTTAACTACCCTACTAAGGATGCCAAGTGGCATCAAGCCATCTGCCTCCTTCAGGGCCCAAATTGCTGGCAAGGCTCTCTATCCTTCTCCCCTCCCACCTTACAGATTAGATTTCTTCCCCCGCATTCATTGATGTACATCAGATACGTCTTCCAAGTCTGTTTCTCTGCTTCCCTCCGCTAATTCTTTATCCGTCTTCTCCCTTTAGTTTGGTGGTAGGGCCTTCCAGCTTTTCTCCTCTCCTCCCACTTGCTACCGACCAATTCCATGGCTTCGTTCTTAGCCGGGTCCCCCCCCTCTTCGCCATTTCTCTCAAGAGTCTGCTTCTGCCTCCTCCATCCCTAGGATTGAGAATCCTTTGTAGCATGTAGTGGCCCTTTGTTGTTTCCCATCCCACAAGAACATGCTGAAAAGGAATGTCCATTTTTATGGAATTTGGTTATCAGATGGTGCCTTTGTAACTGGGCCCATTGCCCTTTCCTGTAGCGTCGTCGCCAGGTCTTGAAATAGGAGAACTTGTGATCCGTTTTTTGTTAGTGACGTCTGTCCCCTTGCTACACAGAGGATTCTTTCCTTTTCGTACGAAGCCAGCGCCGCCAGCACATCCCTCGGTCTGTTTCCTGTTCCTAACCTTCTGGGACCGACCATATGATGCAGTATATTTGAATGTCTTCGAGACTGTTCCAACAGGAGGTTCGCAAGCATTTTTGCACTACTGATTTCAGATTGGTTTTGTTTCCGTGAGGCCTTTGATCCCTAGGTTATAACTTCTGGAACGATTTTCAAGGTCAGATATGCCTTGTTCCATGACATCTACTCCTTCCGCAGGGAGCACATTTCTTCCCGGACCGCCTTAGGGAACCTTTCAGTTCTTACTCGAGGCTTGCCATTTGATTTTGAAAGGTCACAGTCATCCTTTCCTCCAAGCCATTGAGGCAGTCCTTCAGACCTTCCCTATTGAGCGGCATGTTGCTAATCGCCTGGGGACCCTCTCCTTTGTGTTGCTTGTCCGTCCCGCTCGTCATCAAGGAGCGGGCAGTAGCGCTCCAGTTGCCCCCCCCCCCCCCATTAACTAAATTTGCCCCCTGTAGTGCTGGGGTGAGCTTCCCCCTCATCCTTGGCATCTGAAGGGATTATATATGGCCGTCAACTGCTCTTTATGGTCAAATAGTACGCCCCCCCATAGCTTCTGACTGGCTCTTCTGTGGATCGTGCTCCTCTTGCAACACTATACAGGGGCACTCCAGGGGTGCTATGCATCTTTGGCTGTTGCTTGAATCTGCTTACTATGGCTGCTCGTTCGCCACACTCTGCCAACTTTCCCCTAGAATCTACATATGCTTCGGGGTTCACAAATGTTGCCTGCAGGCTCTGGGTTCGTAGCGCAGAGAGCTTTTCCCTCGCAGCCTGACTATGTAGCAGTTACATATCCATATCTCTAGGCTTCAGTGCTCTTGCATTCCCCCTTCTTGCCCAGCTAACTGCCTGTGTAATCCTGGTGCCCCTGCTTCTCTTGCTGGATGTAGGTGGGGGTGGTTGGATTAATTGGGTCTGTGGATGTGTTCACTCTTACCGGCGCTTGGGGGCCTGCAATTAACCTACTGGGATGCGCTCGGAGCACCTGGGCCTACCTTTCCTGTCAGAGTCTTACATTCGTGGCACCCGGGCCACATGCGCTCCTCTGCTCTTCTTGGAGTTTTATTTCTTCCCCCCCCCCGTCGTAGGGGTGTGTGGGTGCTTCCCTGCACTTTTAGTTGTCACGCTCTTGCTATATGTCCCCCTGGTTAATCCACCTTCTGGTGTGTCTGCGATCTAGGTGCCACGGTGTCTCCTGCGGGAAGCATGGGGGATTGCTGGGTTCTCTGGGTCAAGGGAATGCTTGCTCTTCTTGCCGGCACCGGGGGTGGAGGGAGGTTCTATTTACAGCAGTGCTAATGACTCATGACTGCATAGTCCCAGGGCCTTGCCCGCACCCCCGTGTCACTTTTTCGACTGTATGGCTGCGTCCGCGGCTCACCCCCTCTCACCTTTGGTCTCTAGCAGCTCAACTTCCGTTCATGGGCTTCTTTCCAGACTGCCTTCTTAGTTGCATCTGAGGTGGCCTCCGATGCATTGCGGGTCCCCCTTCCTTCCTGGGGCCAGCGATAGTCTTAGATACAGCTTTAATTATCCTTCCATTGCGGCCCTCATCTGCTCCATACACCTCTGGCGCCTCTGGTAATCGTCCCCACCTTCGGCGCACTCCTTTCCTTTCCCCAGTCTCCTGCGCGGGGGATGGGGGCTCAATTAGCGCTCTTTGTCTCCCAAGTGGCCCAGCCCAGAGCACAACGGAGTGAGACTTCACACTCCGGCAAGCATCTTGGAATCCCCAAAATACTGCATTCCAAGTGTCAGGTACTTGGCCGGTCACTGAAATTTGCTGGTTGCTTGTAATCTATTAGTGTCAGTGGTGCGCTCAATACCAAAGGGCGAGGTGAACGGGTAGTCAAATTGAAGAAGATTGTTAAACCAAAGTGTTGAGGCTCCTAGCCTGGCATTTTTATACAATTTCTAAAGGTACTTCAGAAAATCATAAAGCACGGTCCCACAAGTCTGTTGGGTGTATTGTAATTTAAAGCTTTTAATACAAAACCATATGAAATCTTAGAATGCACATTAATATTCTTATATTGTATACTTACCTTGGAGAATGTAAAGAGGTAGATGTCCATGTCATTTATAGAGCCCATCCCCTCACCACAGTCATACTGGAACAGCAATAGAACACTGCATGACGCCTGGTATCATCCCAGTACCACATTGAAGGTATGAGACATTATGCAGACAACTGTATCCTCAAACTGATGTGGTAGAAGCGAGCCTACAGATGCCACTGGACATAGAACTAGAAGTAAGTCCAACAGATGTTGGTTTTGTTTGTTTTATTCGTATTTATATAGCGCACAACAGCCCGAGGACATCGTGGCACTTGTTACTGTACAAAGCTTAGTTACATACCATGAGGCATGCATTTGTTACATGAGCAGATTGAGCAAGGATACAATATATATATACAGGTTACAATATAGTTGTATTACATTTGTGTTTATATTACAATATACATGACAGGGGTAGATGAGAAGTGATGTCATGAAGAAAAGATATGTGGACGCACTGAACTCCATGTATAGCTATCTAAAGAATAAAGACGTGACTGAATTGACAAAGTAAACATATGGGAATATTAAGAAAACCATACACACCAAGATAAGTAACAGGAGACGTGGTAGATTTATATATGCAGAAACGCAAGGTAGATAAGACAACATAGAAGCCTGCTAAATGTAGGAAATCGAAGAGTAAAGCAGCCATGTTGAGAAAAAGGACGTCGGCATTGTAGAATAGTAAGCCAGAGGCCTCACGAGGAGAAACACCAAGGCTGCAGAGCAGACAGTCATTGGAATACAGATTCATGCAAGAGCAAAGGGTATTTGCTTGGCTTAAGATCCTGGCTGCCACAGCAAGAAGCAACTGCAAGGCTTAGGAGTCGAAGATGCTATGTATGCATGCAGGACATATTTCTTTTCGATTAAGTAAAGGAGTGAACATTTGCGCGTGCCAAGTATTGGTTAAAGATGCAGAAAGCACATGCAGAATGGCGCAACCAAGTCTCCAGAGGCCAAGGAGTGTAATAGCACCCAATATAATTGAATCAAATTGGACAAACCCATGGTCTCCTCACACGTGATTCAGGATCAGAAAACGAGGCCTATTCAGACAGCTCCAGACGGAGATAAGTGTACCTTCACTCCCTTGAAAATTCCAAGAAAGGGAGGGGCGTGGCTAGGCGGCCATTCAGTAGATTGCATTCCCTGCTGCTCCACAACGGATCCTGGTGGCTACAAGCGTAGGCGCCAACTGAGACACAGAAAATAAAGAGTGCAGTGCACAGCCAGGCGCCAATTTCAGTATTGTGGGGGTGACCGCTACAAAGATCTGGCCG
The DNA here is from genome assembly GCF_040938575.1 of Ambystoma mexicanum. Lineage (NCBI taxonomy): Eukaryota > Metazoa > Chordata > Amphibia > Caudata > Ambystomatidae > Ambystoma > Ambystoma mexicanum. The sequence continues at coordinate 705,310,381 of NC_090934.1, read as the reverse complement.
ACCGAAGTTTCGGAACCAGACTGCAACGCAGATGCAAGATGGCAGCATCCCAGGAACAAAGGATTGAGCGAGAAGCCGTGACGCGAGTCAGATGCTGCGAGGGATGACGATGACCCGTGACTTCCCAGTCGAGAGCTGCAGGACGCTGTGTGCGGATAGAGCTTGCCAGAATCGGAGGACGAGGGTTTGAAAAGCACAGTGACTGGTGCCGGGACAGGCTGTCCGTTCATCCAGTCGGGCATAGATTGGCATGGCCCCTTGCACCACAGTCAGGGCAACAATTATGGCATGATAAGCCCTGATGAAAGCATAGCGGAGCGGCCCCTCTTCACGGCTGCAACAGTAGCAGACGCACACGAGTAAGCAGTTAAAGCTACTAAAGTGGATGCGTAGCGGGACGGAGACTGGTATTATTGAAGCCGGCAGTGGAAGATGGCGGGATCCATATGCCTGCATGTTACAGGAGGTAAACTGCCCCCGTCCCCCACCAAAGGAAGACCAGACTGCTGCTGACGGCTGTGGGACTATGGTACAGCTGTGGTCCATGATTGTCTGAATAGTGTGCCAGGCCACTAAGGGCCCACAGTAAGGAGAATGAGGTGTGGGCAGAGGGCCAGTGAATTATGAGCGCGATGAAGGGCGCGACTCTAGGAAGACACCCGCCCCTAGCCCTCACTGAAACATTGAACAATGCTGATGGGGCGTGCATAAAATAGATGGTACTTGTGGGGGCGGACTGCAGGGCAAGCCGACCCTGGCCACGGAGAGAGGGAGGACCAGAGAGAGACCGCAAAGGGGAAGCTGGCTCAAGTAGTGCATTATAGGTACAAGCAGACCGCAAAGGAAGCAACATGCCATTTAAAGGCGGACCGTAGAGGAAGCTGGCCTCGGTTACGAGCAGGCGGACTGAGGTGGAGCCTGACCTGAATAGCACAAAGGAGGACAGTGCGGACCGCGGAGGAAACTGTCCTGAATAAATATACTTGGAACGCTGGTTGTGAACCACGAATGAACTGGGGACTTTGAGGCAGTAATGTAAATGCAAATTTAACGCCGACACAGCTGGGTAATCACAGTTGGCATATATACACACACACACACACACACACACACATACACGAGGATTCCTACAATAAAGAGCAGTAATGATGGAAACAATGCCCAGGAACATTATTCTAGTGGGGAGGTGTACAATACCACAGCAATAATTGATAGGCCCAGTATGGCGCCGAGGACGGATCAACAGCACAAGAGTGCACGTGTAAGACAAAATAAGGGCCTGGCAATAGTGGACAAGACGTGCAGAAATATAACTCAGCCCGGCTATGCTCAACACAAAAAGAAGCGCAACCATAGATCCGGTGGTCACTTGCAGCAAAGGACATACGCAGGGATGGGGGAAGCGACCAGAGGCTCGGACTACAAATAAAAGCAATATAAGGGAATAGTTTCTTACCTGTAACTCCATTTCTCCAGCATTGGTATCTTTCATGGATTCACATGCTTAGAATATTCCCCGTCGTCAGACTGGGACCCCTCGGTACACATATATAGCCTTTTCCTATAGGAAAACCTCCGACACTTTTGTGTCCTATCCTCGTCCTTTTAGGACCCGCCTACGCATGCTCCGCAGGCCGTCCCGGTATAAGAGGCCTGCCCCCGCGGTTCCCCTTCAGATTTCGGCCCCTCCAAAGTAGGAAGGGTTAAACTTATACATCACATACATTGCAGTCCTGGGGAGGCTTGGCGGGCGCATGTGAATCCATGAAAGATACCAATGCTGGAGAAATGGAGTTACAGGTAAGAAACTATTCCCTTCTCCAGCATTGGATCTTTCATGGATTCACATGCTTAGAATAGATTGTATAGCAGTAACATTTGAGACGGTGGTGAGAATGCAATGTAACGTACCCTCACCCTACTACTCAACACATATGCACAGCAGTAATAAGTTTACTCATATAACCTTTCCCACCGACAGTATACTGTCATCAAAGGTAGAAAACACACTCTCCACAACGTGGAGCTTACCTTTACTGAAACAGATGTCGCAGGACAGCTCTTCCCATCTGCACCTCATCCGCATGCTGCCTGGCAAGGCAGTAGTGGCGGGTAAACGTGTGGGGCACTGACCATGCCGCAGCCTGGCATATGTCCGTCAGCGGAATTCCGGCCCATAACGCTGTTTAGGATGACATCGACCTTGTAGAATGGGCTCCAGGATGTCTTTGCAGTGGCCTTCCGGCCTTAGAGTGACAAAAATTGGCCAATCCCTGTTTCAAGATGGCTTTACCTCTCGTCGACGGACCATATGCGATGAACAGTTGCCGAGTAGCCCTGATGTCTTGTGTGCGATGTAGGTAGAATTTCAGAGCCCTCTTAACGTCCAGGGTATGAAGAGTTTTTTCTGCTGCCGATGATGGAGTGGCGAATAAAGTAGGCAGAACCACGGATGAGTGTTTGTGATATACCGTCGGCACCTTAGGGACGAACGTAGGGTTAGTCGCCAGGACTACCTTGTCCTTAAAGAATCTTAGGTAGGGCGGGTCCACGACCAGCGCTTGTAGTTCCGAGATACGATTGGCTGATGTGATAGCTATCAGGAATGCCAACTTCCACGAAATGAATTTCATGTCGGATGTGGCCATAGGCTCGAAAGGCGGTTTCATCAAGCCTGCCAACAGTGTTGAGGCTCCACGCCGGGGGAAAACGTTTCACCGGGGGAAAGGCTCGAAATAAACCCTGCATGAAGTGTTTCACCAGTCTGTCACTGAATAGAGGAGACGACTGCCTCTTCATTGTGAACCTCGAGATGGCTGCCAGGTGTACCTTTATCGATGAGGGGGACAATCCCTTTTTTGCTAAGAGGAGCAGGTAAGGTAGAACTTGTTCCGGCGTCACCAACAATGGTTGTAGGTCCCGCTGTTTACTACACCATTCACAGAATCTTCGCCACTTATAGGAGTAGGATTTGTTAGTGGAAGGGGCTCTAGCCGCCTGCAGAATTTCTTGGCACTCCTCTGAAATGTCTAAGGCCCCGAATTCCGATAAGTCAGGAGCCAGGACGTAAGATTGAGACTGTCCGGGTCGTGATGCCACACCGTGCCTCTGTCCCGGGATAGAAGGTACGGGACTTTCGGGAACGCTATGGGATGTTCCAGTGATAGGAGGAGGTCTGAGAACCACGGTTGCCTCGGCCAGTATGGTGTCACTAGAATCACCCGGCAATTGTATCTGCGTATCCACTGTATTGTTTTCCGTATGAGGGGAAACGGGGGAAAAGCATATAGGAACATGTCCGTCCATGGGAAGGAGAACGCCTCCCCCACCGAACCCTCTTGGGTCACCTGCTTGCAAATTTCTCGCATTTCTTGTTTTCTTTGGTCGCGAAGGCGTCCAGAGGGGGATGGCCCCATTTCTCGAACACTTTCTTCAAGTGAACCGTGTCCATTTCCCACTCGTGTATCTGGGCCATGTTTCTGCTGAGGGAGTCGGCTTGGCAGTTCCTCACTCCTGGAAGGTGATGAGCCACGAGGGAGATATCGTGCTTCGATGCCCAATGCCATGTTTTCTGGGCTTCTATGGAGAGAGTCCTTGATCGCGTCCCTCCTTGTTTCCTCAGATAAAACATGGCTGTTGTATTGTCGGTCAGTATCCGCACCCGCGACCTCTTGATGTGGTAGGAATGCCTTCAAGGCCCATCGTACCGCTCTGAGTTCCAGTACGTTTATGTGTAGGAGTGACTCCATTGGCGACCAGCGACCTTGCGTTTGCAGAGCCCCCATGTGCGCTCCCCATCCGGTTAGGGACGCATCCGTAACTATGGTGCTCTGGAACTCCGGCTCCTGTAGGGGCACACCTTTGTTCAGATTGTGGGAGCTCTGCCACCACTGAAGGGTCCGAAGTAGCTGGTCGTCGTCGACGGTTATTCTGTCCGACCACGATCCCTGAGCCTGTGTCCATCGGTCTGCGAGGAATTCTTGGACTGGCCTCATGAAGTCGACAGTTTCTCACCAGATGGATGCAGGATGCCATGGCCCCTAGGACCGAAACGTACTCTCTCACTGAGATCATGGTGTTTCGCCGTAGCTGGGCCGCCTGTTGAATGAGTCTCGAGGTCCTGTCGAGAGAAGGTTTCACCAGCCCTAGCTGAGTCTCGAACTGTGCCCCCAAGAATACCAGCGTTCTCGATGGCCGCAGAGAGGATTTCTCGAAGTTTATGGCGAATCCTAGCCGTTGTAGGAGCTGCATGGTGGCTTGCAGACTTGTGTTGGTCGACGCTGGGGAGGATCCCCTTACCAGCCAGTCGTCGAGGTATGGGTATACGTGGTGGCTTTGCTTCCTTAGCCAGGCCGCCACTGGAGCCAGGCATTTTGTGAACGTTCTGGGGGAGGTTTTGAGCCCGAAAGGAAGAACCGTGAATTGGTAGTGGGTTCGCCCTATTACAAAACGTAGAAATTTCCTGTGTTTCCGACACATTGGAATATGGAAATACACGTCCTGTAAATCCAGGGACGCCAGGAAATCTCCCTTTTGAACTGCGCGGATTACTTCCTGCAGAGTGAGCATCTTGAATTTCAGGCTCTTTAAGTACTTGTTGAGCTCGCGTAAGTCCGGAATGGGACGCCATTTGCCGTTCGGCTTTTTTACGAAGTATCTTGAGTAGACTCCTTGGCCTCTCTGTGATGTTGGAACTAATTCTATCACCCCCTTCGCTAACATGAGTGTAACCTCTTGTTGCAGTGCCTTTATATGGGACTGCGCGGTGAACGCAGGTGGAATTTGCGGAGGGTTGTGTTTGAATTGAAGAGAGTGTCCGTGTCTTATAGTGTCTAACACCCATTGGTCTGTCATTATCCTTTCCCATTCGTCGACATACGCTGAAACTCTTCCCCCCAGAACGGGTTGTGGAACGTCACTGCTGATCTTTAGTTTGCTCGTCTCTCGTTGACGATGGGTACAATGGTCGTTTTCTGGAAGACTGGAAGTTTCGTCGACGGTTAGCCGATTGTGAGGCACGTCGGTATCCCTGGGAGGGGTAAGCCGATCTGGCGAAGGATCTGTCTCCCGAAGAGAATCTTGAATTACCTGAAGCCCCTCTAAAGGGGCGAAAAGACTTGTAGCTTCTGCCACTCTGGAGGGCACCCAAAGAACGTGCCGTGTCCGAATCTTCTTTCATCCCTTTTAGGGCCTTGTCCACCTTCTCACCGAAAAGAAGGTCTCCCTCAAAGGGCATATCTAAGACCTTGTATTGTACCTCTGGTCTGAAGTAGGTACACTTCAGCCATGACTGTCGACGTAATACGTCCCCATTATTGACTTGCTTGAAGCCAGACTCAGCAAGATCCACCGCGATGTTTATTGCGTGATTTGAGGCTTCCTCGCCCTCTGACCAGTAGCATCGCCGCCTTCCTCTGTTCCGGAAGATGGTCAAGCAGTGGAGCCAGCCTGTGCCACATCTCCCTATCGTATCTGGCTACAATTGCCAGAGAGTTTGCTGCCTTTACTGTGGTCGCTCCCACGGAGAGCACCTTCTTGCCAAAGGCATCTTGGCGTCTCGCTTCATTCTCGGGTGGAGTCGTGCACTTGTGCTGCGCCTTTGCCTTCCTCGCTGCCGCCGCCGACACCACAGAGTCTGGTGTAGGTTGAGAAGATAGACACTTGGTTGTAGACTCTGGAGCCTTAAACTTTTTTTTCTAGGCGTCCTTTCACTGCTGGTTCAGAGAATGCGTGTCTCATTGTCTGCAACCCCTCCTTCCATACATGGTCAAGTATCGGTATCGAGAACACCGACCTCCTTCTCTTGCCCATGTGGTCGAACAAAAAACATTCCTTTTTCTGTTCTTCCTGGGACAGACCAAATTCTTTGCATGCCTTCTCCATCGAATGAAATGACGCAATGTCGTCCGGAGGGGACGGGTGAGCTGGGCTTCTGGGGTTTTCTAGCTCCGCCTCTGACTCCCAGGTAGGATCCCTGGAGGGGGATAAAGAGACAGCTGACATGGCTCCCCTGTCCGACTCCGAATCTGGCAGCTCACCTTCCTCCTGCGCCAGTGTTGGGATTGGCGTGCGTGGGTGCGACGGACGGGACGGGCCCGGCTCGTCGACGGGTGACTGTGGCAGGCTGGCCTGGGGAAGTTGCTGGTCCAACGACCATAGCAAGGACTGAAGCGAGGACAGAATATCCATCGACAAAACCGATTGAGGATTGAGGAGAGGGGCAGATACCGGTGTAACGGATGCCCTCGTCGACGACTTGGCAGCCGCTCGTAGCCCTAGGTCTGCTGGGCCAGCCACACTCTCGCTCTCGTCCTCCGAGGACAGCAACATAGCTTGCTCTTGTAGCAAAGCCTCTGGGGGAGTAGGGTCGAAGACCTCAGGCCTCCAGGCCTCCTGCAGGACCCCCGTCGACGAGGCTCTCTGCGACGCCATTGTCGACGGGACGGAGGATGCCCCTTGAGCTAGTGGCGGGAAGGCGGCCGGTGACTGGATCGCCGTCGACAACGCCGGCTTCGCAGGTGGTTTTGGCGGTCCCGCCTTCTCCACACTGTGCCCGCTTTTACTCGACTCGTGGTTGATCTGTGGTGATCGCCAGAGGAGGATTTCCTTTCCTTCTCCTGCTTTTTTGATAAGGATGATTTCTTTGACGAGGAGTCTGTAGTGGAGCGAGTTCCAGACGACTCTTTTTCCGACAGTCTAGATTTCTTCGCCGGTGGTTCCGACGAGGCCGGGCGGAGTGATGTTTTCGCCGACTGTGTGGAGCCTACCTCCGAGGGGGGGTACGCCCCCGCACTCATTCAGCCATGCAACCAGGCGTCGGTTCCGGTCTTTGAAGGTTTTTTGAGAAAACCCCTTGCATATGTCGCAGGCATCCGCCGAATGGCGAGGGTGGAGGCAATATATACAATCCATATGTCCGTCCCCCTCGTAAACCTTTTTCAAGCCGCACGTCGCGCATGGACGGAACAGCGCTTTTCCTGATACAGAGGACATATCGTACTCGAAATCCAATAAGGCAACCTAGTACAAAATAGTAAGACAACACGAGGAGATCCCACTACTTTGGAGACGGTTGAAATCTGAAGGGGAACCGCGGGGGCGTGCCTCTTATACCGGGACGGCCTGCAGAGCATGCGTAGGCGGGTCCTAAAAGGACGAGGATAGGACACAAGTGTCAGAAGTTTTCCTACAGGAAAAGGCTATATATGTGTACCGAGGGGTCCCAGTCTGACGACGGGGAATATTCTAAGCATGTGAATCCATGAAAGATCCAATCCTGGAGAAATATAGATGCCTACGCATCCCCAGTGATCCCAGGGAGTAACATTTTCGGATCCTGATAGTAGACTGGCAGCCCATAGCTATGAGCGTGCATACTGTACACCTGTAAGGGCCCTGTGCATGACATACCGGACACCAAGGAATTGAAGGAGTAAAATCAACAGGGGGCTGGACAGAGCACTGTAAGCCTGTAGTGGAATTCTGGGAAAGGGCAATATCACATTTTGGCAGCCTGCTAAACCAAAGCATAGCAGAATACTGTGAGGACCCACCCAGCAAGATCCAAGCCTCTACGATAAAGACATAGCGAACCATGCTCAAATACGCTGGTACACTCCAGTGCGCAATCGATGGGATAGCGGCAACGACCGCCTGCAAGAACCGACCAGCAAGCAGGGGAATCAACACATCCTGGCGACGTAACCAGTAGCAGGGGTGCTGTGGAACGGGGCAACAACGGACCATGGAGTCCAACACTCCAAAAGGCAAAGGGAAGCAGCCAACCTTGGACATGTGCAAAAAAAACCACTTCCAGTGGAAAACCCCGCCCAGGCAATCCCACCACCTCAAAGAGCAGATGTTCAATAAAGGAGATCAACAGATCCTAGAAGCCATAGCATCTCTGAAGGAGTCTCAAAACCAGAATAGACGCCATCAGAATCGATGTGAAGGCACTTGCTGAATGCACAGTGGCACGAAAAGAGTGATGAGAATACAAGTGGCCTAAATGACACCTCAGAAGAAGTCAGGGTACTGCATCAACAGGTGCGCAACCTGGAAGACCGAGCCGAGGATGCTGAAGGCAGAGCTAGATACAATAATGTAAGAATTATTGGACTCCCAGAAGGAGCAGGAACTAACCAATTAACTACACAGAGACCCTGCTGCAGCAAGAAATTGGTCCAGGTGCCCTCACCCGAGGCTTCACTGTAGAAAGAGCGCACAGATTGATGACGACGAAACCACCTCCAGGAGCCCCACCAAGGCCAATAATAGCCCGGATATTGAACTACCGAAATAGGGATAAGATCCTTGAATACTTCCGCAAAGGAGGGACGATCCAACGGGCATCTACCACAATAACTGCATACCCAGATTACACCCTTCAGGTACAGAAGCAGCGGATGAACTAAATATCAGTGGGAAAAAAATGACTACAGGTGGCCAATCTGAAGTACATGTTACTATACCCGGCTAGACAAAGTGATTCACAATGGTCGTGCAATTTTCTTTGATAACCCTGAAGATGCAAGTGAATGGATGGGCATGCAGAATTTGCCAATCGGAGCAGAGGCTAGTCCGAGTAGCAACAAATGAACGCACTGGGGACTCCATGACCATTACAGGGCAGCAAAGGTCTAGAAGCACAGGACGCAGCAGCAGTAAGACCCAACAGATGGAAGCTGCATGAAAACAAGTGGCCAAAATGCAGGAACCAGCGTGGTGCCTATTTGAGATTGCACTTCACAGGAGTGTCCTACACCCAAGATTGGATTTGTTTGGCTACCAACAGTCCCGCCTACTGTACCCCCACGTAACAGGACAAGACCCTTGAACGGAGGCGAGAAGTAGGGGTACCTGAGCACAAGGAATTGAGCTGGGCAATTGTTGGGGAGGGGAGTTGGAAGTATGAATCCACACTGTGTAAGCAATATGTGAACACTGAACCTTTGATGCAAGTTAGACATGTTAAATATCATGGGGAACTTACAGTATCCTGGAATGTCAGGGGCCTCAGTTATATAGTTATGACTTAGTTAAGACATCAGAAAATTGACATTACGTTGCTGCAAAATAAAAAAATAAAAAAACCTTACACAAAAGAAACTGCACACTTGCTAAATAATGGTGAGGTACGACACTGGGCTCCTCATACTCTGCTTATGCTAGGGGAGTAATAATATGGGTGGCACTATCGGTATCTGAGGATGCTCGAGACTGTCCGTGATAAAGAGGGTATGCCGGTTGTTGGTATTGTGAGGTCGGGTTGAACAGAGAATTTTGTATTATCAACACTTGCTCCCCAAACCAAGATACAGCGGCTTATTTCGGCACGTTCTACCCCCCCCCCCCCAATTGGGGCAGTGACTTTAATTGTATGCTCAACCCTATATTGGACAGATCAGATGACAAATTCAGGCACCCCATCCCCTCTGCTAAAGCTGAGTCAACATTGTTGCAAGCATTTAAACACAGACATTTGGCAGACTCTTCACCCACAGGGCCGAGGATACACTGTGCCCCAGGACCTGTACACTAGGTTGGATTATATTTTTACGGGAGACAATACGTGGAAGCAGACTATAAAGCATGGGTGCCTTCAGATCACGCCATGCTGGTGGTGGTTACACAGCAAGTCCTCCCCATGGTCCCACCCCCTCAGAGCACGTATACCTGACGTGGAGACTTAGGAGTGAGTCTCTGAATTTAAGGGAAGGGTGCAGGAATATTTCAGGCATAACACCGGTAGTGTGGAATCAACGTGCAAGTTATGGGAGGCCTTTAAAGTGGTGATCAGGGGAACTGCGATCGCTAAAGCAAACCGGGTCAAGCCGCAATAGAGAAGGACCTATGCAAAGCGGAATTAAAATTAGACGCCATATACTGGCCACCAGGGGGCGCACGGATGAGAACAACCTACGTGTGAACTCCTCGGTCTCTAAAGTGGCTTGAGCCCCCACTGAGACGCCCCACCCCGGAAAGAATTGACAGAGGAGTAGGAACATGCCGCCCTCATTCTGAAAGGAGAGAGAAAATTGAGGCAGCAATCGCGCAGATCCAGCAGTTCGTCACGCGGAAGCAGCAGCCTACTCGACAGAACCAAAAACGAAAGTGCTTGGGAGATCTACGTGTGCCATGGTATGCAGATACAAGTGACCTGCTGCGAAAAGATCCGCTGAAACATCAGCGGCCTCCAGGGCGTGGAGAGCCGAGTTGGTCACCCCTCCTAGTTTTAGTCCAGTCTGGCACCGAGAATAGATGCAAGTGGCGCGCCATAAGAAATGAAGCAAAGAGGTAAAGACGACTGCCACTGAAGTTGGAGACACCGGGGAGGCGCTGAATACAGATCAACTGGCGCTCCCCTCCTGCCTGCGCCATCGCGGGAGCTGCCCTTTTCATTCCGCGACCTGCTGAGGGACTAAGCAGCATCATACTCCAAGAGCTGTACTGGAGCACAGAGCGCCAAGACCTGCTGCGATCGTTTCGGTTCCTGGTAAGATGCTAATTGTGTCCGATACCGGCCCTCACTTGGTGAGTAGCATGCACTGGATGGGTACTTGCATTTGCATATAACCCACAGTGTTTCTGTGCAGCTGAGACCGTTCCTGGTCTCCGGGTCTCTGGAGAACGTGCGGGACACTGGGGAAAGAGCGCTACGCACATGCAGCATACTGCTAGCCAAACTCATGGTGAAGGGAAGGTGAACCGGCGCATCGTGAAAGTAGATCTAGAAAGTAGATGGCGCTTTTGCCAGACTCGCTACGGCACATGTAGGAAATGCAGCAACTACACGACCACCTTGAGAGCGCCATCTTAAGCAACAGCAACCTCTCCACCAGGCGTTCCATCTCGGGATAGGCAGTGTGGCCCCCTTGATGCATTCACCCCAGGCAAGGAGGGCAACAATGTGGAACTGCCTCACCCCTGCCTCAATACCTACAGTGTAACGCCTGGGGATCAGGGGGCATACTGACTTGGTTCACGACCCCTGCGGAGCTAAAACAGGCCAGTAACCATATACTACACCGAAAGCAAATGCATTCTGGGCTGCGCTATCAAGACAACTTGTTGTTCAATCCACGGGCTCCATTCTGGCCTGATTTACAGGGCAATTAGTGGCTTGAGATAAAGCACCATTTGGTACATAAGTGCGGTCCCTACGCTCCTGGAACCATTCTGGAGACCACGGAGTGAAAGACTGGAACCAGCCGCCCTAGCCCAGGCACCCACATCAGTGTGCCTTCCTCTTCATATGTGATAGTCTCCATACAGACACTGCACTCCGAAACAGGAACAGTATGCAGGGCCCCACAAAAAGCTTGTTTGAAGGTTGGGCCTCGATATCGGGCCGTGTGCCCTCCTCTGAGGAAAGTGGCTGGGACCAGAGGTGATTGACGCCGCCCACGCTCCTAACACCAGCAGTGGACTGCGAGGCCCACAAGGGACCACTCCGGACGCCAAAAGGAGTCCGCATCAGAATTTGAGAACTAGTCCCTCATACAGGATTTACCAACGGGGCACCCGACTGACCAGTCTACAACCCCTCTCAGCTACGAGCCACACCAGTCTTGAGGGTTGGGCCCCCACCCTTGGGGCATGTGCCATCCTCTGTTGCACAATTTGGGGAAAAACGTCTGAAATCAGCCCGCATCAGGAGCCTCAAACGAGATACTATAACGCAATAAGTAACCTCGTAAAGAGTGATACACACATGAGGCGGACAACATTCTATTGGCGCCGCAGGTGGTAGTAAATAGGGAGGAGAAAAAAAGATTAAGGAAGGAGCATACGTCCCACCGACAAAGGAACACGAACAGAGTCTATGGACATACGGTAGAAACTAGCACACTATAGGTTTGTCCCGCACCGTACCAACTCCCAATCCCTGCTGGAACGCACGATGGCGACATCGGTGACAGAAGCGGCCCCGAATAAGGCTGATGTAGCAGTGTTACTCTCTGAATTGAAAAGCATGACAGCAGACATTGGAGGGAAAGTCGATAAGATCACTCAGAATTGATAAAAATGGAAGAAAGACTCAAAGGGGTTTAACACAACTAAACTTCTCAGCACACAAGAGACACAAATGGACCAAAGAATCGCCGAGATAGACGCCAGAGCGGTGGCGTTGTGTCTCAAAATGGAAGATTTAGAAAATCGTCAACGAAGGAACAATCTACGAGTCTTCCGTATTCCAGAAAATGAGGGTGAATCAGAACAAGACCTGAAAAGGTCCCTACATCAGATCAAACTTTTATTCGAGGATGCCTCCATAGATGAATCGAAAGTGGACTGGATACATGGAGCCAGAGGCGCCGTGGGGGAACCAAAGTCTGTCCTCGTACTGTTTCACAACTATGCTGATAAGGCCAGAATCTTGGAGAAAGCCAAGGGCAGCGCACAAGTCTCCCTGGACACAGCAAGAGTGACCATTTTTCCAGATCGATCATCACCGACTCTAGCACTGAGACAGATGTGTATGCCCCTCACCAAGTGGCAGAAAGAAAAGGGGGTCCACTATCGATGGAGCTATCAGTTTCCCCCACATTTGAATTGGATGGTAGCAGGGTGAACTTGAGAACGATATACACAGCTGCAGAGCCGACCTGCTGGGAAATCAAGACAATGAAATAGAGCAGGGGGAGAGAAAAGAAGTGGACAGGCAGTGGCGCATCCAAGGCCCAAAGCGCAGATGGATAACGGGGTCTAGAAAATATTGAAGAATGAACGCTTCCCCGGGTGCAGAAATGCGACTGACCTTCCACATTAGAGTCATGCCCACCATTGGGAGCAACATGCTACTTTATTGGTAACCTATCTGACTTAGTGGAGGGCAGGGGGGGGAGGTATGGCGGGGGGGTCCAAGGTCCAAAAGGAGGCAGATGGCAGGGTCCAAGAAGTACAGGAGGATGAACACCTTTCCGGGAGCGGAAGTTTGAGGAACACACTGAGATGCTCCAACGCTCTTGGGAACAACCTTGAGAATGACAGACTGTCACCACCATCGAAATGAACACATTACCTGGTGGATGAGGCGAGTTCTCAGATAAGTGAATCTGCGTGGGAATAACAGATCGCCCACTGTGCTCATGTTTGGCTGGCCGCAAGCTGGGAAGGCCAAATGGTGGTCGAGGGCACTCCTGCAGGAGCTTCCCGGTGAGATGGAGCATGGACTATCCAACCAGCAGACACTGGCGAGTAAGGTGATGCATCTCAAAAGTGGATGCATAGTGTTATGTGATTTTGGGGAGTGGGGGAGAGAAGGGGGCTCAATGAATATAAGATTATATTTGTGCTGATACCACAGTATCTCGGTCTTTACTGGTGGTCCGGAACGGCTTGGTGAGGTCAACCGAGCTGGGGCAGATGCCGCCATGGGAGAGGTGAAGGGGGGGTGGAGTAGGGGGATGTGTAGGAACACTTTTCTAAAATATGAATCGTGTGGCAAACGGGTGCAGGTCTGGGAGTCGGGGTTGGTGAGACCCATCTCGAGAAGGTGCTGTTCAAATAAGAATAAATGGTGTTAGGAATGGGGCCTCCGAGGGGTAACTCCTCAGGGTGAGCACACTCAATGTCAAAGGGTTGAACTCGCCTACAAAGTGTTGCATCATTGGTGAGCAGGGAGTTTACATAAAGTCCAGCTCTTACTCTTCCTCCAAGAAACTAAATATGCAAGACTGGAGGAACGCAGGGTCTTGCACTCTAGGTTGGGGGTTGTATACTGGATCTCTGGCACTCTCCGGAAGGCAGGGTAGGGGATACTCATCAAGAAGGGGTTGGACATAGACATCACTAAGGTATGGACAGATGGAGAGGGTAGAGCTCACTTGGTAGCTGGCACTGTGCACAAAGTAACCGTCATGTTGACAATATTCTATTCCCCTAATATGGGCCAAACCAGATTCCTACAACTAATGATCCAGAAGATAATGTTGGAAGCCACAGGTCATAATACTAGGAGGGAACTTTAACCAGGGGGGGGCGGACACTAAACTGGACAGGCAACCAGGTTATCCTGAAGCGAATGAACCTAGAGGAGCGGGAGATGTTGGACATTTTTGGGTTACAAGATATATGGAGAGGTTTCCACCCAAATGACAGGCTATACTTTCTATTCAGCACCCCACGGAATGTTCACAAGAATTGACTACTTGTATGCCTCGGATGGGTTGGTCGAAGTAGCGAATGGCTCGGAGATCTGACAAGCAGATCGGAGAGACCACGACATGGTTACAGCAAAATTCAATTGGGCAGGCCTACCGCACAGGGGGATCGAAGTAGCAATGTAATGAAACGCTGTGGAAAGACCCAGTCTTCCGTACAGAAATGGACACGGAAATAAAGGAATATTTCAGAATAATACAGGGAGGTGACAAAGAACAGTGTGGGAAGCGGGGAAGGCAACATGTTGGGGGATCCAGATTAGAGAGGATGCGGGCAAAAAAAGGGAAAGGGCTCTCATAGAAAACAGATTAAGGGGGGAAATTGTACAATTGGATCGGGCTACATGGTCAGCCACAGTGGGCCGGTAGGTGAAGATTGCTAAGGCCAGGAAAAAAAAAAAAAGAAGAACTTCCGACTTCTTGAAGGACAAGTTGTTCGCAAACTCCAGCTTCTTAAACAGAGGTATTATGAGAAAGGGGATAAGGTAGACGCCCTCTTGGCTGCCAGATTGAGGGGCCAACGAGCAGAAAGGATGGTCTCTTCCATAGAAGGGGAAGGGAATCAGACCCAGAAAATGAAGGGATATTCCAGAGGCGTTTGCGAAGTTCCATGAGCATTTATATAAATCGGAAGCGGCACAAGAGAGAATAGATAAGTACTTGGGAAGTGTGGAGATGCAACCCCTGACGAAGTTGAGAGAGCGATAGTGACTTCCGACAGGTAAATCCCTGGGAAACGATGACTACACAGCGGGATTTTATAAGACCTTTCTTCCGTCCCCTCCTTCCCTTTATGGACGACCTGTTTAATGATATTCTAGAAACAGGCATAGCCCCGGAATCCTTCTCACAAGTTCTGATCACAGTAATCCTGAAGGAAGGTAGAGACAGAAAATACTGATCACACCGCCCGATATCGCTGCTGAATATGGACGCTAAAATATATACAATGGTCCTAGCAGCTAGATTAGAGATATATATGCCCCGACTGATACTCTGATCAGGTCGGTTTTATTCTGGGGAGGCAAGGAGCAGACATGATGCTCAAGACACTGCACTTAATCCATGAATCCAAAAAGATGACAGGAGACCCTGTTCTCCTATCGTCGACGCAGAGAAAGCGTTCGACCGGGTGGAATGGAGCTTCCTGGAAGCGGTCCTGAGCAAGGATCACCTAGGCGATAGATTTGGGAAGGGTGTGAAGACTGTCGACACATCCCCCAAGGAAGCCGTTTCGGTCAACTCTGACTATTTGCGATGTTTTGACCTGGGTAGAGGAACAAGGGAGGGTTGCCCTTTGTACGCAATACTATTCGCCCTTTCTCTCGAGCCCCTTACTCAGAAACTGAGGGCAGATCGCCAAATGTAGGGGCTGGAGGTGGGTTCGGTCAAATACAAGGTGGCACTGTACACCGATGACCTATTGCTACATATGAGGGATCCCATGACAACCATCCCGCAAGCCATACACTTGCTAGAATACAGTGTGCTCTCTGGCTTAAAAATTAATAAGGCCAAGTCCATCCTATACCCACTGAGCGAACCAAATCAGGAAGACATGGATAGATTTTCCACACTGGGCCTCACCCTTGAAGGAACCACTCTACGTTACCTGGCGATAATCACACGGAACCTTGATGCTCTATATGAGGCTAACCCCCCCCCCCTTCTCTCCAGCTTTCACACTGACCTATCGAAGTGGCAAAAACGTAACATTTCCTGGATAGGGAGGCTCAACGCAGTCAAGATGGTGTGTCTGCCTAGATTTCTATACCCATTCCAAATGCTTCCAATCAATCAAAACTATTCTTCTGAGAGGTAAAGAGGGCCATACTGAGATTCCTATGGTAGGGGGAAGAAGGCTAGAATAGCGTACAAAATGTTTACTCTGCCCAAAGAAAAAGGCGGGTCAGGCTTACCCGATCTTAAAAAAATATTATGAAGCGGTACAGTGAAGGGTGCTGGTCCTTCATTTGAGAGAGCAGAAAGAACCACAGTGGATATACCTCGACAACCATAATCTGGCCCCGGCCACAATCTCGGAATGGCTATGGGTACTGAAAAACAAGCTACTGCGGAGGCTCCAAAACCATCCTATACTGGGCACCATCTGGGAGATCAGGCGGGAGGGACCAAACATGCAAGGGAACACCACTTGGCTGTCCCCCCTTAAGCCATATTGGGCACTGGGTGTAAGATTTCAAACATTGTTTGAGGGAGGCCTGGAGAGGGTGGGTCAACTATGGAAGGAGGGCACATTCATCACAATTCCGAAACTCAAAGAGGCATTGGGGGTAAGACCTCTACCGGTTTTTCCTTTTCTCCAACTCAAAAGGTATCCTCTCGAGGAATAAATGGAAGGAGAAGGTGCAGAGAGACCTAACCCCCATTTGAGAAACTCCTTAATTCCATGACAGAGACCAAAGGCCTGATCTCACTTATGTATAAAACACTCAGAGGCTGGAAAAGGGGTACACTAGCAACTTGAAGGATAAATGCGAGAGGGATCTGAGCCAGACAATAGACCCGGACCTGTGGGCGAAGCTATGCAAGGGGGTCTCACAAACATCCATAGCCTCCCAGTACAACTGACATGCCATCAAGCTTCTCCACAGATAGCAATATGATCCTCATAGATTGTCCAAGATGTTTCAATCCGCAGGCCCCCTTTGCTGGCAGCAATGAGGCGAGAGCCGACTATTGGCATATGTGGTGGGGTTGTCCCAGCGTTAAGGTATTCTGGGAGGTGATCCTGGGATGGATTAAAGAGATGGATGGGATAGGTCGAGAGGCTACTCCTCTCCTTATACTATTTGGTATGGAAGATTGCAGAGACAAACCTAGGAGGGTGAATGGAATAGTGGACCCACTTCTACTAGCTGCTCGAGCATCTCTTGTGATACAATGGAAGGTGGCCAAGGTCCCGGGGAAAAGGGAATGGTTGCAAGCTGCAATTAATATTTGTACGATGGAGAAAATTACAGCTGCTCTCCATGGCAAATCTGCGCAATATGAAATGTTATGGGGTGACTTAATAAATATATCACTAACTCCTGGCAAGGGGTGCTCTTAACTGGAGGCAGGTATGATCTTGCTGGAACCACAAGGATGCAAAGATGACAGAAGACTGAGAGACCACTCACCTGAAAGTTCAATAAAATCCTCAACAGGTATCTAACTTAATCACAATTAAGAACTGACTGTAATTCAACTTTGACCCATATGACAAATGACAACACGATGTATATTGAGAATTGAAACATTGTTCCTGGGAGGTGGGGGGTGGAGTTATATATCATAATATAGCGTTGTTGGAGGGCGGAATGGGTAGAGCATAGTTTAACAAGTTACTTTAAGCTCTAAACATTGCCGGTATGTTGTTTAACATGTTTCCTGAAAAACCTTAATAAAACAAATTTAAAATAAACAAAAATTAGAAGCCATGAACGGTCAGAGTGGTTTACCCAGTGGGAGTGCCAAAGAGGCTGTTGCCCTCCAGAAGGAGTGTTTAGTCCACTGGGACAGACTAGGTAAGCAGACTTCTAGAAAATAAGTGGAAAGGCAACATGCCAAATGGGACAAAGCAGGCCACTTGCTAGCCTGGTTGTACAAAAGTGAAACTAAGCATAGCGTGATTCGAGCAGTCACAGCCAAGAATGGGGAGAGCTGTGAGACACAAGGACATAAACATATGTTTTTATAATTTCTATAAAACACCATACAAGGAGACATCGGAAACCCATGAGTCAGAGATAGAAGATGCTTTAGCGTTGATAGAACTTCCAAAGTTAGATACAGAAGAGGCTTGAAGCCCCCATAACCAAAGGAGTTGGAACACACCATAAGGGGGTTGCTATCAGTAAAGACTCCAGGAGCGGACGGTCTACCAAGTGACTTGTACAAAGAATTCATGGCAGAGATCATGCCATCATTGTTGGCAATGCTGAATGAAGCATTAGATGAAGGCATTTTGCCACGGTCATTGAGAGTCAATTATAGTCCCATTACTGAAACCTAACAAAACAGATACAGGTTTCAGCTCTTTCAGACCCTTCTCGCTGCTCAACCAAGACGGAAAGATACTGACGGCTCTGATGGCTAACAGGTAAAAACCAGTCATTCAGAAAATCATACATACAGATCAATCAAGTTACGTCCCAAATAGGAATATATCATGTAATCTAAGACATTTGCACAATGTCATAGACCAAACCCAAGACAGCACCCATTTTATGGCAGTAACCTTACTAGATGCAGTAAAGGCATTTGACTCAGTCAGCTGGCCTTGGCTACTGGCAGTGATGAGAGGTTTTGGTATGGTCCCACATATATCAAATGGGTAAAGCTACTATACAACAACCCAGTGGCGAGAGTCAAGACAGGCTCCACTATATCAGAGGAATGTAGGCTAGGCAAAGACACTGGTCCCCGATGTTATTCATATTAGCCTTGGAGCCGCTGGCGGTATATCTACAGAAAAAATATGAGGCTTGTATCAGAATACTCTGCAACACACTTGATCTCCCTGTATGCGGATGATATGCTTATTTACCTACAACAACCAGAGACCAATTTAGAATACATATTAGATGTGTTTGAGCGCTATGCGGACCTTTCTGAGATTACAATGAATGCACAGAAATCAAGTCTGTTCCCCCCCACGCAGGGTACAAGAAGAAAACAGCTGGCGAGTTACCAGAGTTACCGATTAAATGGGAAATTGACACATTCAGATACCTCAGAGTAGACAACTTCCACAACCCTAAAGTAGAACATGCGCAGTACACGTTCAAGGCGGTGAATAAGAATTCAATGAGAGCTACCGCTTTCATTAATGGGAATGGCCGCATTGTTGAAAATTCTAGTGCTTCCGATGCTGCTTCATTATTTTACGAATGTTCCATTTAATATCCCTACAGCCTTTAAGACATTGAACACTACTTGCCGGAGCTTCCTATGGCACAAGTGAAGGTGTAGGATGTCTGAGAAATTGCAGAGACCATACGAGAAGGGAGGGATAAAGGTGCCAGACTTTAAGGGGTACTTTGGCATGCCAATTACAGTTTGTCACGTACTGGCTGCTGGACGAACAGACTCAAGACACGGGTTGCTACAACCAGCATGCACCCCATTCTTTTTTAGAGAGCTGGTGTGGACCATAGTACCACCTGATCCCAAGTCCCCTCAGTTGCTGAAGCTAGGCATGATGTGGCAAACACACACTCTACCCAACCCAGATCCCACTGGTGACGCTAAAAAGAGTAGATGCGCAGCTTAGGCTGAACGTTAGGAAATACTAGGAGACTGGAGGGGTGGCGACATAAGGAGATTCACTGAAAGTGGGACGACCGTAGAACTTTAGTGAAGTTGTTTCGGAATCTGGAGTACAGGACGAGCAACACAACTTATGCCTCACTTTTCAATAGTATAAAATCGAAATGGCCAGGTTCAGAGGGAATATTGGTAGAAAATTAAACAATAGAAACACTAGATCTCTCTGAAGGGGGACACGCAGTATCAAGACTGAGATATTGTCGGCGAGACCGGACAGCAATCGAATAGAGACTCACAGCGTTGGGAAGTAGATTTGCAGGAGCAGCTGTCTGATGCAGCTTGGAGTAGAACCATGGGGTATCACAAGAAAGTGTCCAGAAATGCAAAACTACAGCTGATCCAACTATATGTCACTCAAAGAGCTTATTTAACTCCGAAGAAAATTGCTAAATCTGGTAACGCAACAGAACAAGCTTGTCTAAAATGTGGCCTGATCAACGCAGACCTGATACATATGTTCTGGGCCTGTGCAGAAGTATGCCAATTTTGGGAGGAAGTAGACAGGACCTTAACTAAGGTTGGCTTGTCGTCGGACTTCGTCTCCCCCCCCCCACACCCCGCAAGGCTTGCTTGTGAGGAATTTTCCAGAGACCAAAGCAGGCCAGGCATGCTAGTAAACAGAGATTTAGCGTACATCCTGGCGAAGTGCAGGATAGCAATGGAGTAGAAAGCATGCACTGGCAGAAACTGCTGTGTGGCAAAAAGCATCCATCTGGGCCAAGTGGAGCAAAACATTGATATAGTGGCCTGGAAACATTTGATACAGGAACTGACCCCCTACACGTGATGACACCTAAATTCACCATCACAATCTGCGGGATAGAGATACAGTGAACAATTCAAGCAATTTTATACATACCTTAGGTAAACAAAGCAAGTGGAATAGACTGAAGGGTTGGGAGGGTCGGAGGGAGTTTTGAACAGGTGAACAATATGATGTAACATTGAAAGTGATTCACAAAGTGTTATTTTTTGGGAAAAATTAATAAATGTTTTTTTTTTTAAATGCAGTGAAAGAGAACCGTCAGCAAGTTCAACTGCAAAGAAGCAGCCTTGACTTAAGGCCTAACTGATGAGAGATTGTAGGCTAATTAGCTAAGAAAGGCAATTGTCCAACGTTTGCTTGCACCTGGGTCAGTTGCTTACGTGCTGCTAACGAGCCGAATGTCCAAGGTTAGTAAGAGTGCCAACCAATCATGAGGGCCTGTGCAATGTGGACCATATGTTGTTGCATGGGCCTCTCTGCTGCTGCTATGCTATTATCAGTATTTTACGTAATTACAGGCAATTCAAAGCGTGCCTACAAGATAAGGGGCGTCCAATGACATTCACACAAATTATATATGGGATACATTACTCACCGTAATCGTATTTCTGATGCTTGGATCTGCTTAGATTCACATGATATGCATAGGCCAACATCTAGTGGTAGTCGGAGCATTACACAATTTGTTTCCTAAACTCGAAAAGGGACGTCGACAGGGCCTGCCAGTTATACTATTCCTTGTGTGACATCCACTGAACATGGCGCTTCACGCGTCAAGGTCCCTCGGATTGTTTTGTTTCTGACATGAGGTAGCAGGACGTGTAGCGCGAGTACAGATGTAATAAAGCAGATAAGTGATAAAGCCAGAAAACATCCATGCACCTTCTACTCCAAGAGGGGAGGAAGGGTGGGCGAATGTGAATCTAAGCAGATACAAGCATCAGAAATAGGATCACGGTCAGTAATGTATCCCTTCAGAGGCTTGTGGATCTGCTTAGATCACATGCTATACATAGACTAGCAAGCAGTATCTGGAGAAGGGGGTGGGTTGTGAGAAGGTAAGGCAGCAAATCAATGTTTTAGCACTGCTTGTCCCACCTGTGAATCTGCTTTAGAATGTGTGTCAATGCAGTAATTGTAACGCTCACCTGGTTCCCACAGAGGCGCGGCGTCGAAGGCGCAGAACTCTGAAGATGGACAGGAAGGGCCCCTCTATTCTGGCTTCCCTGGCTCGTTGGATACCCTCCTGTGCGTGAAAAGGGAGTATTACCAACTGTGGAACAATGCTCAAGCCTCCCACTCCCTTCCAACCCTCCACGATACCTCCTCCACGATTCCCCGTGAAGCCTCACCTTAGGGTTTGGTAGGATGAGCTCTCCATCCTGCTTCTGATGCAGGGG
Source organism: Ambystoma mexicanum (assembly GCF_040938575.1). NCBI lineage: Eukaryota > Metazoa > Chordata > Amphibia > Caudata > Ambystomatidae > Ambystoma > Ambystoma mexicanum. Next base: position 705,288,716 of record NC_090934.1, on the reverse strand, counting down.
CGCGTTGAAACCCAGTTACTTCACTGGATTGAGGAGAGTTCAGGTAAGCTTGACTGTTCAGGTAAAGCGCTGTAAAAGTTCTGTTCAAAAGTTCAAGCTTAATAATGTTCGTTGTCTAATTGCAGCAAGCGCTAAAGCTTATGTCTTTTTCCCCCATAGGGGCCGGGGTCCGGAGATGCCAGGAAGCGGCAGGACCCGAAATGCAGTGGGAATAATCCAACAGGTAAGACTTAAAAGGAAACTGAGCTTTCCTTATTCCTTTTCTCCCTCTCACCTTTGTTCTTGTCTTTTTTCCTCTAGGTGCCGGGGCGTAGCTGAATCCGGAAGATCGCTGCTGAAGATGGAAGCACCTTGCAAAGATGAGTAAAATGCAGCGCTGCAGCGATCGAAACGAAATGCCTTTAAAATGATGTCTTCCTTTTCAGGGCAGTTGGAGAAATGACTCCGGGATGCAGATTTAGCAGGTATGGGCTTTTCTTCTCCCATTCTCTTCCGTTCTCCCCTTGCAGGTGTTCCAGGGTGCTGGCAGGCGTGGCTGAAGTCAGGATGCAGGAGCTGACACAGTGAGCGTCCAGCTGCTAGGTGCAGAACAACGCGAAGCATGTGTGGCTGTTCGGGTGGGGTTTAAATAGCCTTGGAAGAAGTTCCTGGTATGTATCCTTCCACCAATCAGGTATGTATCCTTCCCCGACCACACCCGGGTGGTGAAGTAGTCCTACAGGTTAAGTAGTCCCATTCAGGCCTCAAGAGGGCCTGGATGAAGCAGCAAGGTCTGCATCATGTAAGTGTGCACCCAAGCACTTAAATACATATCCTCTTCTATGAGCCTGGCGCCTAAGGCGCCAGGACTGAGTCCAAAGGGCCCCGACTTAGGCCCGCTGAGACTTCCCTGGGGAAAATGATGTATGCCTCTGGGGTTGCTGGGCCCGGCCTGGCTCCTTAGAGGTAGGCATCATGACAGTAATGCGGAGTAAAGCTTTGTATAGAACTGCATGTAGCTGCTTTGCAGATGGTGTCTAGAGGGACAGTTGCAATAAGCTCTTGGTGTGAAAGGCAGGGTTTTCTTTGATGGGGAATAGCCGAGCTGTATGCATTTCACTATCCATCTGAAGATGGCGTTCTTTGAAACGTGATCACCCTCCCCACCAGGTGCTATGAGACAGTATCTGTTTCTTAGCAGTTTTGCATTATTTATACAGTACAACACTGCCCTCCTTAAATCCAGTGTATGGAGGTTTCTCAGGTGAGTTAGATGGATTTTTGAAAGAGAGCGGGTAGATCAATGGATTGCTTAACATTGAACTTTTGATATGAATTAGGTGAAATCTAGGGTGTGTATGGATAACAAAGAAAGGTTCTTGCGCAGACAGCTTGTAGCTCACCAGCTAGTCTTATTGAGGTGATAGCTACTAGGAAAGCTGTCTTGTATGTTTGAGGCTGGATTTGTGCATAGGGTCGAAGGGTGGAAGCATGAGCTTTGAGAGTACAACATTACGATCCCAACCTGAAAGCGGGTTGGAAATGGAGAGGATAGGGTAAAGTCTCTTTTACTCCCTCCATGAAAGCCGTAACAGGGACTTTTCACCAAGACACCTCGTTTTGTGAAGTGGTGTCTGTGGACAGAGCCGCTAGTTGAACCTTTGAGTTAGATACTAGTCCAGAATCTAATAAGTGGAGCATGTAGTGAAGAATGTGTCATGGGGTACATTCAATAGACTTTACATCTGTTGATCGGCACCATATTACAAATAGTTTAAATTTGTGTAAGTAGCAGTGCCGGGTGTTAGTTTTGCATGGCTCTTTGAGGCTATCCATACAGTGTCCAAACTATGACTTCAGGAGCCAGGCATCTAAGTTCATAGACTGGATGGAGTGCTTACCCCCCCGTGCTGGGATAGCATGTTGTAGGGGTTCTATGTTATTTAATCGTGGGACTTTTCATCGCAGGGTTTTTTACTGCAATTTTTTCAAAAAGAAACCAAATTTTTTTTTGGGGGGGGGGGGGGGAGAGTTACCTCCCCCAAACCTCCCGTTCACTTTATTTTTTTATTCCCTTACACACATTTTTTAAATTTTTTAACCTCAAACACCCCCCCGCCAAAAAAAAACAATGAGTTTTTTAAAAAAAAAAAAATTGCGGTAAAAACCCTGCGATGAAAAGTCCCGCGATCAAAGGACGGTATACCGTTGTAGGGGCAGAGGAGTTTGATTGGTTCGCACAGCCAGCTTGAGCAGATGTGGAAACCAAGGCTGTCTCGCTCACATAGGAGCAACCAGGATTAGAGTAGCTTATTCTTAGTGCATCTTGTGCACCAACCCCCTCAGGAGTTACCAGCTCATCCACAGGGTGTTCCCCCTTGGATCTGGGTTGGGGAAAACTGGATGCAAAGTCTGGGCATTGTGTGTTTAGGCTTGTGGCAAACAAGTCTAAAGGAGGCTAACCACAGAGGGAGAAGACTTCGTCCAATTCCTCGGTTGAGTTGCCACTCGTGTTCCTCAGGTAGAGAATTTCTGCTTTGAGTGTCTGCCAGAGCACCGAGTTCCCCTGGAATGTGGAGACACTAGGAACATGTTCTGCTTGAGTTCCCACTTCCAAATTATTTGGGATAGCCTGGACAGAGACTGCCTCCTTGCGTTACGCTACGCTCACCTGGTCTCTGCAGGGACGTTGGGGCACGGTTGGAGCCCTCCCTGCACTTGTCTCCACTGGATCAGCCTTTACCTCCAGCTGCTGTAGTGTGGACTGCTCTAGTTGCTGGCAATGCCCTTAGGAGACGGTAAGAGGCAGTGAGAAGGCTGCGGTTGAATTGCGATCCCTCCCCCCCCCAATCGAACCTTTCGTTCCAGAGTGAGATGAGCATGCGTTTTCCCATATGATCTCACCTGTTTTGTAAGGATGAGCTCTCCATCCTTCTCATCTGCAGGGACGCTGTTGATGGACCTAGTTGCTTCACTGGTCCGTGCGTGTGGCGGCCCAGACTGGCTGTGACCAATCCACTTTGTAGGCAAGTGTGCGTAACTATGATTGTCCGTATCCTTTGCAAAGTCTTTTCCCAATGATTATTGTCCGTAATTCTTGCAATGTCTTTTCTCTCCCCAATAGGTGTAAAGATGGCCAAGCAGTGTCGCAGTGTTGGAAGCGGGTCCAAACGGTGCCAGAGGGGAATTAAGCGGTCCTCACTCGAAGGTAAGTAGGGTTTTAAGGTTGTACGCAAGGCTTCTGTGTTGCATGGCCAAGTGTAAAATGTTAATGCAGTTTCTAACCCGAGTGTTCCTTTTCTCTTGCAGGGATGGCCTGGTGGCGTCTGATGGACAACGGCGATCCTAGTACCCGTCACCGGGTGCCAGATGGATGGATCTGTGGATGGTGGAACAGGTGAGGATGCGGCCTGACTCCGATGGCTCTGGGAATCGGGTAAGCTGCTACATGCTCCAGGCGATGGGTTTGCAGAGACAGGTAAGGTGTGTGCTGAAGATGCGGAATTGGATTCAGGTAAGCTGCGCTTCGAGCGATGGTGTAGCTGGAGTCAGGTAGGTGCGCGCTGAAGAATATGTTCCAGAACCTGATGAGGAGCGTGCTGAACTGGAAACCGGTATGAGCTTAAGACGGCAGTAAGCGTTACGCTGCACACAGCAGACTAACGCAGAGCACCTGCATGCGGGTGGGGCTGGCTTAAATAGCTGGCCCCAGCCATTCCCCTTTAGCCCCGCCTTGTGGCTCCACCTTGCGACTCCCACAGACTTCTTCCAATGCTTTCCAATGGCCACACCTGGCCTGGATGCACGTGCCCTAGACAAAGTGCAGAGCACACTGTGAGCCTGGCGGCAAAGGTGCCAGGTCTGGGTCCATTTGGACCCTTTGGAGTATAAAGGTAATGGCCCTTGACCAGTGGCCAGGGCACCCTGTTTATGTAAAACATGACAGTGGTGCCGTCTGTGAGGACTTGCACCATTTGGCCGGTTAGATGCAGCTGAAAAGCTTGTAGGGCTTTGAGTACCGCCAGCAGTTCCAGAAGGTTGATGTAATTCAGGCCATGCGGTGTGTGGTGAAAGTAATGACCTCCCAATCCGGAGAGTGCGGTGCTTTAGTATCACTCGGATTGGCGGATTGTGAGGTAATTCCCTTTAACAGATTTTCCTTTGACCACCAACGAAGTGCTTGTACTAGGGTTAGTAAAACCACTAGTTTGTCACACTGACTGCTTGAGACCATTGTTTTGCTAACCACTCCTGCATTGGGCAATCGTGCGTGTGGAACTAGATCAATTCATGAAGCCATCACTAGGAGGCTCATTGCTGTGCGTGTGGTTATTTGGCGAATGGTAAGATGCAGTATTTGCAGCAGCATCATTTGAACTCTTTCGTTTGAGGGGAAGATTAGCACCCCTTTGTCTTTATGATAGCTCCTAGAAATGGTTTGTTTTGGCTTGGAAGGAGGCTTGATTTTTTTCTCATGGATTGAAAACCCCAATCGGAACAGGAGGTTGGTTGTTCTTTGGGTATTCCGCTTGCAAATTTGAAGGGATTCCCCGTTATCAGTCAGTTATCCAGATAAGGGTACACTGGGATATATTCTCTGCGTAAGTGCACTGCCACTACCGCCAACGCCTTGGTGAATACCCTTTGAGGAGGCTATGCCGAAAGGGGAGCACTTTGAATTGTAGTGTTGATTTTCTATTTTGAAGCGCAAGAAGTGTGTATGCTGGGAACATTGAAATATGAAAGTATGCATCTTTAAGATCCAATGTTGCCATGTAGTCCCCCCGTTTTAACAGTGGGAATACATTTTGTCGCATTGTCATGCAGAACTTGTGGGTTGACATGTGTCTGCAGGATGCAGGTCTAGGACAGGGCACACTGCAAGGGCTTTCTTTAGCACAAGGAAGTATGTTGAATAGATACCCTTTTTTACCTGGTTTGCCAGGACGATCTCTATAGCGTCCTTTTCCAGCAGGGTTTTGACCTCTAGCAGAATAAGTTTCTCCTCTTGCATGGTTTTTCTTGGCGGGTGGTTGGATGGTCTCTGTACGAGTTTTATGCAATTATCTCCCGCCACGGTGGAAAGTAGCCAATTGTCCGACGGGATTCCCCCTTCCCATGCATGGGTAAATTTAAAATTCGACCTACTGGAGAGGCATGGGAGGGGGACCTGGAGCGGGTGGTCATTGCTTGGGGGACTGGGGGGTGGAGCCTCTTGTTGAGGAAGCTCTGCCTCTACTCTTAGACCTTCTATGCCCCCTTTTAATGTGTTGCAGGGAGGACTGCCCCTGCGTGGAACCCCAAGATGAAGATTGTCCACTTTGATCCTAGTTGGGGACAGTTTGGAGTTTTTTTTCCTCGAAATCGGCATGTATTAAATGTGCCTCTTTGCACAAAAGGTTTGTTAGTAAGCTGTCCCAGAGACTGAAGGGTGTCGTACTCTTCCTTAGCACTTAGTGCGTCCTCAACTACTTTTCCAAAGAAGGCATTTGGTTCGGTAGACATTAAGTAGGGCAGCTTGAGTTTTCAGATTAAAACAGTATTGTCTCAACCATGCATGGCGCTTAATACCGCCTGCATCATCTGCTGTGCTCAGTGTTTAAGGATGCAGATGGCCACCTGCTTACCCTGAGTCACTGGTTTTAAAAGCTGTGTTTTAAGGGGCACTAGGACAGAGTCTATTTGTTCTATGATCTCATCCCATTTATGGCAGTTGTACCTTGCGAAGAGCGTGGTGTTATTAGCTATCCTTGCTTGGTATGCAGCCGAGAAAGCTACTTTCCTGCTCAGTGTATATATCTTTTTGCTTCCCTTGTCAGGATGGGCTTCAGCAGAGGCTAAGGGCCTGCTCACCCTTTTTCTTGTGGTAGTTCCGACAGGAGAGTACGGCTTTAAATTGACCATGTATAATGGGTCAGAGGGTACTGGCCTGATCATCTTTTCAATACGGGTGTGCACTGCCCTCTTAAAGTTGGAGGTAAGTAGAGAAGGCTGAATGCACCTCTGGATGGACTGCATGAGTTGTACAAACTGTGCTGCAGACCTCTTGTCCCCAAGGATGTCCTCTACAAAATCTTTTTCGACATGTCCTTCTTGGGGTTCCATCTTTGAAATGTTCGGCAGCCTTTAGGAGGAGCTCATGTTGCAGCTGATTATCCACAGGGGAGTCAGCCACGGGTTGGACATAATGGTCTGGTGATTGTATGATGTAGACGTTATAATACTGGTCCGTCATATAGGTCCCATTGGTCTGCTATTGAACCAGGATCTTAAGAGCCTGAAGTATAAATGAAGGAGGTCTTGGGACATGCCCTGCAAAGTAGTCAGCCGAGCAGTGTCTAGTCATGGTCTTTTGGCAGCAGGTTGGTCTTAAGCTGCCTCCCCTTGTGAGGGCCCTTGGAGTTTGGACAGTTCATCAGGGTGACTATCAAAGAAGTCCGTAGCGTAACATTCTTTGCATTTTATCAAATTTTTCAGGGCTCCATTGTGTGGAGCTTGGAAAACCTGTGGGAACAGGGGTAGAGATACTCTGATGTAGAGGGTCGTTTATGCTGCATGACCCCTCAAAGATGGAAAGCGTGAGAGTACTTTAGCCTTTAAAATAGGGGATTTAGAAAGTAGAGGCGAAGACAGAGTTTTTCGATGATTTGGACTGGAGAGCCTCTGGGACATGTTTCTTAATAAGCTCCCTCATTTTATTGTTACTGGAAAGGGCTGTCTAAGGGTCTTTCGATGCCCGTTCGCCAATACCCGAGGGTTTGTATTGTATATTCGCAGTGCCAGGAACATACTTAAATGTCTGTTTAGGGGGCCTGCCATGTGGCAATCGCCCAGAGGACAGGGATTTTTCAGACCTTCCCTTAGACACTGCATGTGGCTTAACGGTCAAAGCGGTCCCTTTAGGCCACTGTATATGTTTCATAGTTTAGTTAGTGTTGGTTTTGTTAATACTGCTGAATATTTACTGTGTTTAAATGTATATGCATTTTTAATATATACACCTGACTGAGTAATTTGTGGTGTTGTTCACTGTGTGTGCTCATTGTAGGATTTCGATCACCTTCACCCCTCCTGAGACCTAGACTTTACCGTCGCCAATGCTACCTCGATTGGTCAGGCTTGTCTAGAAGGTTACCCTGTTCCAAGAAACTAGGCTGGCCTTCTGAACCTCTTCCCAACCGGTCAGCGTTCAGAAATCCATCTCAACAATGGTGCTTGCACAAATTGATTGTGACACAAAGTGTTGTGAAAAAAGAAAACATTTGAGATACTAATTGATTAAAGTAGTAGCAGAATAAAAAGATTGGGCGAGTATTGACAGTTAAAAAAATCTTGTCATTATGGGGGACAATCCCCTTCTACACTTCTGCAAAACATTACCAAGTTACACACTTAAGATTAGGAAAAGTCATACTGAATGGGTAAAAGACACAGCTGACAAAACGTTCATGCCTTGGCGTCAAGAGGGTTTCCCCATCAAGAACAGTATTGCAACATATGACAATGTGATTGCATGCACCGTACACTAGTATAAAGTTTTTAAAACTTTATTTTACAGCTGTGGAAAATTTATCAGAGCGATAAAGGAGACCCCGACCAAGAAATAAATGGATGCTTAGTTAGCATGAAGGGGATGCCAACGCCCTCAGCTCCTCATGTGGACAATAATACTACCAAAGAGAAACAGGGATTGTATCCCCTAAAGGAACTAAAAGCAGAGGTGGGGTGCATGATCTATGCACCAACTATAGCAGTGAAGCTAGAACAGAAGAAAGTAAGATAAAGAAACTTAAATATAAGTCTGGATGTAGTCAATATGAAGAGCATAGTGAAAGAATGGACAGGTTGTTAGAAATGGAATAAGAGACCGAGAGACAAAAATTAGAGCTAGTGAAGAGACAATTGTACAGAATGAATGGTAGGACAGATACTAAAGTTAGACAGAAAGGGTATGGATGATAAAGAAAGGGGGAAAGGAATGAAAAAGAGCATACAAGGAAAAGGAAAAAAGGAAGCAAAAGGAATAAGTAGGTATGAAGAGCTGGTAAAGGGAGAGAAAAGATGGGGAGAAGAACAAACGTGAGGAAATAGAAACAGATTGAAAAAGTTAGAGAAGGGAAGAGGAAGATGAGAAGACTGAAGAGCAGAAATAAATAAGGAGTAGATGACTAAGGGATGACTAAATAGACCACATTGTTAACAGATGTGTAATACCAGACATTCCAGATGAGCATAAATTGTTTAGTAAGACAGCAGTAATATTCACAGCCATATTCATGCCAGGAAGTCAGGCTGCAGCAAACGCCAAGTGGTCACATATCACAAGATGCAAGCTGCTACAAACACAATAAAAGGATTTAATGCAAATAAATAAGAATTGATGGCCATCAGACTCATGCCCCTGCAAAACATGACCTGGACTTCATGCAGCAGTGGAAGGAGGCGTGTGGGCCAAGATCAGGCCTTCTTGCTGTACATACACACCTGCCCACGAAGGAGAAAATGGAACCCCGACAGAAGCTAACTCTGTTCTCAAGCCTGCACACGAAAATGGTGGAAGTAGATGAAACCAAGGATGATTGGTTTTCATACCGGCCTTAATGGATGTCAACCTTCCAAGATGTAGGGAGCAATACTAATGTTTGCGTTGCTGGGATTCTGTCTTATAAGTATAATCTCAGGACAATGTAAGACGGTGTTATGGAGAATTCTCATTTCTGTGCTAATTCCCTTCAACCTTAGAGACCCCCCAGCTCTTATGCTTGACTTTAGGACTTTAATGTTAACCCTGACGTGAGAGACCTTTTTCTCACTCATGTGAGTTTACTCCATTTGGATTTGGGGTTTTGACTGTTTTTGGAGTTGGAATAACTCCACAGGCATCTACTTTTTGTATGGTGACATCAACTTCAGCGCAATGTCGAAGAGAAATAATTTCTCAAAAGGTTGAAATATATTTTGTTGGGTGAACTACTGTTCCCAAGAATAGTAAAGAGAAATTGACTTTTCTCTTTGTAGGTCCAGCACACAGAATCTTATGTGGAGTGCTGGGTGGGGGAGGAGGGATACCTAGTAGCCCCTTATGCTACATGCTCATGTAACATTTGTATGTTACCCTCAAAAAGTTACCCTCACTACTTTAAATGGCTGGTGGCAATGGTTGACTTTTTCCTACCATTGGACTTTTCTAACGCAGGCAGAACCTTCCACTGCAGTACAGCACCCATGGGTAACCATTTTGTCAAAATGGTCCTGGTCTTTTTTGGCCATTTTCTGTTTGTGAGGTCTTCTTGGGTTTTACTCTGCCTCGAAGCAGATTTGAGCCCTTTGTTCATTTTACCTTTGGCAGGCTTGAGCCCTGAAGCCCGCCTCTGGCTCCAGTGTGTCTGGAAAGGCAGGATGGGAGGGAGGCTTCAGAAACAACGGCCCTTTGTCTCTAGGAGTGCCTGAATGCAACCAGTCTGGATTAGCTGGCCGGCCTTTCAGGACAGCCACCCTGCTGTGTGATTGACAGCCTAGGCTGTGCATGAATGGGAAAACCCTGCTTAAAGGCAAGGGTTTTGGGACTAGAGGCAGAGTCGACCACTGGGAGAAAGACCTGAACGAAACCGTGAACAAAGCTTGCTGTATCCTCCTGGACCTTTGAATTGCAGCTGAAGCCCTGCTGCTGTGCTGAAACTCCTTTTCCAATTGGACAGAGAAGCTCTGTAAAGGGACGACTTCTCGCCTTGGGCTAGTGGTACCAACTAACACAGAGATGAACTCCACTGGACAATCTTCCCTGACTGGCTGTACTTCATTGCTGCAAGAACATAGTGCCAGGGGTCGAGTAATGCTTAGTAGAGTGAAACATATGAAATCAAGCTAGATGATCCAAGAGTCTCCTAAGGACCCTCCAGAGCCAGGACAACCAGAGCTCAAGTCCCCTCACCAGAGTGCAGGACCCGAGGAGTGAAGAAAGCCCAAACGGTATCTGAGATCTGCGACGGTACGGTTTACTAAGCGCTGAATTTGCAAAGTACTGCTGAACCGAAGAGCCCGTAGCTGCAGACGACCTGCCAAGTACTGCTGCAGGAGCCCTCGAGACGTCCTCCCACTTGTTCCCACGACCGAGGCTCAGAACACGGGGTCTGCACCACTGTAGCAAGACAGAATCCAGCTGGACCACTTCTTCAAACCAGAGGTACTGTTTAGACTTGGGGTACTTTCCTCACTGTCTTTTAGCTGTGCTTTTCACAGTTGGGAATTGCAGTGGCTGAGGCTTAACAGCTTGTGACCCTACACATGATTTTCTACCAACTCTCCAACTTTGTGCAAGACTGTTTCTGATCTAAAGAAGAGCCTCAGCTCCATTGACTGTTCCAGTTGACTTTGGCTGTCCTGGCTCCCTGAAGACTCTAGTCCATTGACTTTGATATTGTTTGTCCCTCATAGGTGGTAGCTTGTTATGAACTGGTACTGCTGGGAAAGGCTGGTCTAGACTTCATTGGAAGGTTTAGGGGTCCCAACAATTACTGAGAACCTGTTTAACCTTTTCCTTCCTTAAAGCTTTCCTTTCTGCGACCTCAGAATCTGCAAAGTATAACTATAAATGCCATTACTGTCCTCGAAGTCCCCTCAGTGTGTAGGAAAGATTATCCATTAACTTGTCATGATTCTGAAAAGTATTTTGAAAGTCTATTTACATGCTTACATAAATTGCCTTTTTAAAGAACGGTCATTTTAAAAATTGCTGTTGAATAAATAACTATTTATAACAAAAACCTTGAGTGCAAGTGTTACTTGGCTACTTGTATTTACAGATTTCAGTTGTACAGCTCACATTTACCCCTCTTGAGGGGTGTCTGGCTGATCAGTCACAATACCAACTTGTGTAGTACAGACCTATACCAAAAGGTGGGCTACCCAATACCAAGCAGATAAGTGTTGTGTAGTCTCACACAGTGTGCCTGCATCAATTCTCACCCACCAACAGCGAAGGAAGGAAATGAAATTAAGATAAAGCGACAAATGCTGTGACTGACGAACACAGACCACGAACACCTGAAAGGAAGCCCTATGGCACCCTCAGGAACAAGGTTTATTATCGCAAAGATCATAACTACGCAGACGGTTGGGTGTTCGGTTCACCGACTGGTGAGTGCTGCTGTATGACTTGGAGTGTGGATGAACACAGAATGCAGGTGACCTGCGGGGGAGAAAGGGGGTTGAGAGGGAGGAATATGGATTCTGAAGAAGCCACAGTGTGAAGAAAAGGTGAAGCAAATTGAAGGTGGTCAATGACTCTACCAGAGGGGAGAATGTAGAGGCAGATCTCCACGTTTAGAGCCCACTCCCTCACCTCAGTTATACTGAAAGAACAGCAAGAGAGTACTGCGCATGACACCCGTTATCCAAATATCACACCGAAGGTATGCAATGTTATGCACTCAAAAATTATCGAATGTATCCTCAAACTGATGTGGTAGATGTGAGCCTGCAGGCACCACTGGAAATAGAAGAACTATGAGTAAAGTCCAACAGATGTGAAGTGACGTCATGAAGAGGTGAAGATACATGGACGCACTGAACTCTATGTATGGATATCCAAAGAATGAAGATGTAGCTGAAGGGACGGAGTAAAAACATATGCAAATATAAAGAAAACCATAACAATGAAGATAAGTAACAAGAGACGTAGATGTATATATTTTTATTAATAAAGGCTTTCTTTGGTTCAACAAAAAAGAAAACCCTTTTTCCTTGCTTAAACAATTAAGATCAAATGACAAGTGATATATGTCAAATAAAACAGTACGGAAAAGCTAAGAAAAAAAAACAGGTGGAAGGAAGATAAAAGATTAAAAACAGTTATAATCCAACAAGCACTGGGTTTGTTTTGAAATAATCTGGGCCTTATTCCAGTCTCTTCCTTTGTGGCTTCGTTAACTATTCTTCCCTAACTTGATGCTTGATAAGATTTCAATCAGCAGTTTCATCAATGCTAAAATGAGTGAAATATGGTGGCCTCTAAATAGTGCCAACTACCAATCCTCTACTGTCCTTCCGGCATAGTTCTTGGTGAATTCTGTCATGAGTTGTAGTTTGTCTTTCATTGCTTGGCAAAATAATACAATGATGCCCTCTGACCGGCAAAAATGTGAGCAGGTTTAGTGAGATCATTTGTCCTAACACTAAGAATCTCACCAGTAGGCAGCAGATTTAATCTGAATCTGAAATAGTAGCCCCTAAAAAACAGGTTTGTAAATTGATCGAGATATTTTGGTATTCAACTTGAGTCAGGACCTGGTCTGCCGAGCAGTTTCAAACCTTGTCTTGCTTCCCCAAGTAGCAATTCAGTCACTGGCATCATTTCCACTTTATTTTATCTGGCTTCTCCTTTAGAGTTTGAACAGTTTCTCCCAAGTCGACAATGATTGCTTGGCACATGTATTGTGGGCTACATTGACCCACTCAGCAGAATCCAGCTGCAGCAGTTAACAGCAAAATGGCTCTGCTGGCTCCTTGGAGCACCACCGCATCAAAACTTTTGCAGCTGCAAAACGATGGCTGCACCATCTTGCCAAACACCTATTGGGGACGATTTGGAACAGGCAGCACATTGAGAAAGGTGCCAGTGTGTGTTCCTGTGTGCACCAAAAGAATCAAATTGCAAAGCACTGCTGCTCTGCTTCTTGAAAAGGGAATATTTTACATGAAAAAGGATGCTGCCCTGACGCCATGTTCATCTGTTCATCATCACACTACTTTTATCAGCGAGACCCTGCCATGCCCATCCATATTCACATTGTGCTCCAGCAGAAGAAAGCAGTATCCCTAAATGACAGGCTGTTCAGAACTGGGAAATCAAAAGTTTTACCTTCAGCCGTGTGGGAAAACGCTTGGCTTTGAAGCATTCATTTCTGACTTTTTCTAGCCCAAAAGAGGCCCTGGCTCTCTGAGCCTATGTCAATTTCAGTGCATCTGTGTTTCAAACAAATTGCCGTACAAAAGAAACTGACTATGGCTGCAGAACAATGTGGGAAATTTAGATGGAACCTTTTGAAAAGGAACATGCCAGCAGGCCTCACACCGTGTTTAAATGTACTTTTGCAAATAACTAATATACCCGTTTTAAAAGTGTATGCTGATAAGGCCCTGCCTTTGTCTAACAATGTAAAGGGGTTTGGGCTGGGAAACACATGTGGGATGTTTTATTCAACAGGCTTGTTTCTGATGCAACACAAAATAAAATCAAGGAATAATGGCATTGGCTACACTGGGGAAATCTGCCCAAAAAGGTTTTCTGCTGGGGGTTGCTAACAGGAGAGGCCTCCCTCCACCCCTCCAAAAAAAGAAGCCAGACTAGATTCCAGGACACCTACCTGTTAACTACCACCTTTGAAAACGTTGAATGGACCAAGACAAAGAAATGTCACACGCTCGTCAGACATTTGTCTGGGCTTCAGCTTGAGACAATAGATCTGGGACACCAATGTGTGAAGTGGGGGCAGTGACCATAAACATTCAATCAAACTGGCAATCCCCCATGGCCACCCAGGGCTGAAAACAGTTGGTGGTAGCTGAAGAAAAAAAAAAAAAAGGTTCCATTTGAAGGACAAAGGCTGACCATTTGTCTCAAAATACTATTGGAGGAATAAACTTTTAAGACTTAATATTGTAACTGGACAGTGCAGAAAAGTAAAAGCTGTACCGTTTAAATGCGATTTTCGTGGCTTCTAAACAAGATATTGCAGCCGTCCATAGCATGTATGGGACACAAACGCCAGGAGAATGTAAATCATGGGGAAAGTACATATGGTGGAACGAATATGCACATACCTACAAAAGGGATATTTTGGGTGAAGTGGTTCTCACTAAAATCGTGAAAAACTATTAGAACGAAATAATGGCGTACAAACGTGAGAATTGGAATGCTATGCTCTGCATAAAATATTTAATCTGCCTATGTAATTTGATAAGATGCCACAACTGTAAAAATGTGCCATTTATGTCGAAACTGGATTTTAGCTAAAGTAACTGTGGGATGATCCTAGGCATTGTAAAGCCACATAATAAAGCTGGTGTCCTGTCTCAAAGTCCAACCAGCTGACAGCAAGGCGGTAACAATCACCCCTGTCCAATCCAGTTGTTAGAGGCATGTCCGGCCTAAGCCTGCCCCACCATATAATCCTATGTCGTCACCATGCCTTATAAATATGGGAGCCTGACAGAACTCTAGAGACTCTCCTGAATTTCCAGCGCCTGCGTTCCTGATCTTCTACATTCATCTTGCAAGATTCCACTGCAAGGCCAAAGCATAGCTGACCCTAGCTCAGAAAGGCCTAGATCCAGAAATACCACAAAAAATCTCAATAACCAGGGAGAAAGCTGTGGTACCCTTTTGGGGAGCATCCGTGACCACACCAGCTTCTTGTCCACTACCAGCATGCCGGTTGTACCTTTAGCATCCTTTGACCAGACTTGCCCAGCTGTTTTGCTGTAAGGGGCGCCCGCCGTGTGATGACCAGAACCCGGTTGACTGTCCTAAAATCCCAAAATCAAGTGTGTACTGGGAGTATTTCCTCATTCCATAGCAATATAGCCTACCCCATCTTGACCCTTGTCTTTGTTACACACTCCAAGCAACCCTATCCATGCCTTGGTAATTTGTCCAGCTGTCTGAATTCTCTGTGCATCTTGTCTGATTTCCTAGTGTTAGAGCCATTCTTTATTCACCCCATCTTGTAACTCCTTAGCAATATTTCGAATAATGTAATTAATTTCCACATAAAGAGACACGCGGCATGGAGCGGGTTAATGCGGCCGACAACCTATTTCATGGGCAGCGCTAGCTTCTTGATAAACTAGTGCAAGTAAACTTTGTCTTTCTTTCCAAACCGATTTTTTCCTGCTTTCACAGCTTCATTTTACCAAAACATCCTTTTATCTTGCAAATCTCATCCAGTTTTCAGCTATAGCTATCACTTCTATATTGTCCCTGTGATGTGAATCTATTCCCCCAGCCCAAAAACCGCATTCAGATTGTGTTTTTCACCAGTTTAAAAAAAAAACATTGACTTTTAAAACTGCAAATGTGTAAAATGCTACTTTTACATGTGCGATTGGACTGCACTGTGGTTTCAATTTCAACCTGCTTTGTGAACTGTATGCCTTTGTGATACCTTACCTTATAGTGGCTAGTGATATGGCATCTCTGAGACTGAAAAAACATGTACATCATTATTTAATTATACATACAATTATTTGTTAAAATCTGAGTGTCATTTTAGGCCATTGCAAAGGGTTTAAGGTTCAGAGGAAGAGACCAATCAGCAAAGTCAACTAAAAAGAAGCAGCCTTGGCTTAGGGTCTAACTGATGACAGATGTTAGGCTAATCAGCCAAGAAGGGCAGTTGCACCTGGTTTCGTTGCCAATGTGCTAACAAGCCGAATGTCCAAGGTTGGCAAGAGACTGCCAACCAATCATGAGGGTCGATTAAATGGAGGACCATACATTGGTGCACGGGCCTATCCGCTGATTATTCCAAATCAGTAGGTAATTCAAGGCATGCCTACGAGATAAGGGGCATCCAATGATACCAATATTCAAGCAGTTTCCCATAACCAATCCCTCCACCCAGTAGGGTTTTACTGTTAGCCATGCAAGATGACGTCATAGCTGAAGCTTGTCAAGTTATAAAATCTTTTGTTTAACTGAAATACATTGAGTGTGCGAGCTGCAATCTGTACACCAGGCTTCCCTACTTCTTGAACAGAGTAATATTTTGACATATTTGTCGATTCTGTCCGCTTATTTGGGCCAGAGATCATTTATTGTGGCAATCCCATGTGGCACTTGGAACACTCTAGGTACTATTGATATTTTTTTTTATATAGCGCCTATACACAATGTGTTTCAAAGTGCTTCAAGGCAAGGGAGGGAACAAGGGAAAATACAATGACATTCTTACAGGCCATGAACAGTAAGGATGCAAAATTAACTATCTTACTCGGCCCAACGATATTTCAGATAGTGCAAGAGCTAAGACAGAGAAGGGAGGGAGGGGGAGAGTGGGAAGGAAATGGAAACAGACAGGTGACTACCATACTAGGCCCGATGACATTTCAGATAGTGATAGGGGTCAAGGGGGCAAGCAAGGGGATGGGGGAAGAGACAGATGAGGTTGCTATCATACTAGCTCCAGGGACAATTCTGATAGACTAAGTGCATAGAAGAAAGTAAGGGTAGGAGGGGAGGAGATAGGAAAAGTGAGAAGAGGAGAGAACGGAGTAAGCAGTCAAAAAGAGTGGAGAAGCAAGAGGTGAGAGCGAATACAATTGCAGTCTGTAGTAACACAATGTTGCAAGCCAGGATACAAGATTAAGATGGGAACAGCATGATTCAGGGCCACAATGAGTACAAGGTGCAAAGGAAGTTCAGCATCAGAGTTGAGACAGGGTGACGCACTGTGAAGCAATGAAGTCCATAAAAGTCAAATCCAGCATTGGCCACAAGACGGTGAAACCAGAATGTATCAGGACAGACTCCTGAAGAAGTAAGCTGAAGGGGGTGAGGGAGAGTAGGGTAGAAGAATCAAGCAAAACAGGCAACACAGACAGCATGTGTACGAAGGTGGGGGCCACACGGTACATCACAGGGGGAGCCGAGGGGGCGGGGATGGCCTGTGGGGACTGGGGGAATAAACATGTTGGTGCATTCTTACCTGCTCTGAGCAGGGGTTCAGGCCCTGGGTCCTCCTGGTCCAAACAGGACTTGCCCTTTTTTTCTGCAATGCAACCGAGTGGAAGTGTTTAGGCTGACTGTCACTGATGGACGAGTCGGGTCCAAACAGGAATTGCCAAGGTCTTTGTCTGCCCTTCAGATGCCCAGGCAAAAGACGCCCTTGATCTAAGAGTTAAGAGCAGGACAGAAGAGGCAGGGCTAAAAAGGGGGGCGGGCCTATGCCAGGTGACCTAGAGCCACTCGCACCTGCTCCCCATCTGCAAAGGAAAAGAGGCTGGAGGGCTGCTCGAGTACAGAAAAGAGCGCAACCAGGAAGGCACCAGGTGGGCGCGGCTTAGGCCAGGTGACCTAAATCCACTCACACCTGCTCCCCATTGCACAAGAACATTAAGCCAGAACCATTCTTCTGGCTAACATGTTGTATACGTTTTGTTTTTAAATACACTAAAGTTGGGTTATGTAATGCATGTGCTTTCCAAATCAGTTAATTTAAGAGGGTATTTTATTTCATGAAAGTCAAAACGTTCACAAATGATTGCACCTTGCTCAGGGATCAGAGCTGGAAAACATAAGTGCAGATTGGCTGAAATCTCGGCTGCACTAACCTGGGGAACACATTTAATCTTGCAGGGCTAAATTTGTCAAAATTGCCAGCCTCAAAATAGTAAGGCCTTAAGAGCAATTTAGTTCATGGTATGCTCTTCAAAAAAAGTCCCATGGTTTAACTAGCTACAATCTTGCTTCATAGAATTGACATATTGGGCGTCACAGAGTGATGCAATTCTTTACAAATATCAATGAAAAACATCGCTCTTTTCTATTCTCAGTCTAGGTTTGTATACATGCACTTTTCTGGTATCCAATTATTTCTACCATTTGTTGCATGTAATGCTGTGTACCTTTCTCCCAATCCGTCTCCATGCTTGAAGTTCTGAGAGTGTGATAGTCTGTGTATCCAGGGTGGGTGTACTTTTTCCATACAGCTAGTGATCAGAGTCCTGTATCTAAGGCTACACCCACCTCCTTGTGGATATTCACTGTAACTGTTAGTACCATTGTGGACTGCTAATAACTAAATGTGCCCTCGAAATGCCGCTTATTCAGATTGCGGCAAGTCGGAAGAGGCTAATGGGACTGGAAGAGATTACCCATGCATATTTTGGATATCAAGCTATGGGTTGGGATTGCATAAAAGGGGGCACAACCAGAAATTTGGATCCAGCCCTACAGATCAGCCACTTCCTAAAAATTGGCAAATACTCCCCAAAAATAAAAATAGAGTAAACATACTCCCAACCAAAAAAAAATAAGGAACAGAAGTAGAATCTTGCACCTCTGTTTTCATCCTCGCAGTTCCATGAATAGGTTTGGACCAGCAGTGCACGTAGTACCACAGGAAGTAACATTTTAACTGCCTGATTGGAAGAAGTAAACGTGTATCTTTTAATGTGCATGAATAAGTAGGTGCAAATAATATATTACAAAAACATTTGTTTTCTCAGTGAAAACAGATTTGTACTCGCTTATAAAATACTCATTGGGAATTGGACTTCAATTTAACTTGCAAAAAAATATGGTGTAAAATACTCCCAAATTTTGACTGGAACACGGTCTGCGTCCCTTATTTATTGTATTGCTTTAGTCCTGAGTGGGGAGCCCAAAGGATTGTGCCCCAGGCCCCAAAATTCCTTAACATGGCTTTGCTACCGCACACAACATCATCAGTTGAAGGTCCATTAAGTATGATATCTTTTTAAGCTAACTGGAAATGGCATCGCCATTATTCCTTCCCCGAGCTAGGCATACATTTGGTTTGAAGTGATGGGTTGGAGCACAAGCGATTCTATACACAAATTAGGACAAAACGTTTGAAGACTACTGGTAGAACACATGCGGATGCATACAAGAATCGGATATAGGACTTAGTTAGCGAGCAAGGTGGCCTTCGTTCTTGGCCACCATGGATGTTCAATGTACAAAGCACATTGCACATATCAGTTGCTATTGAATGAGCCAAGGAGCAACCATTAAAAAAAGGACATACCATTTGCACTCCAATTGTAATACACACTTTGATTTCCCACTCTCTTGCCCAGCTCCATCCCCGGCCTCTTACTTAAGGGTGCTTCTGGTACACCTTTCATGTGCAAGACAATGGTCAGTTCTCGAGTACGCATTAATGCTCACAATCTATCTCCAATTAAGGGGGGGGGGAGCATGTTCTGCAGTGGTAGGGTTCAACAGGCACTGTCCCCAACCTTCCACACACGTTGTACTGTAGTTCATTGTAGTACATCTTGGAATTTCCATATTGATCTCGAGTGCACTATACTCCGACGGAATGCACTTCTTGGAACCTCGAGGTGCAACACACGTTTGTTGACACAACAACCCCTTAACTGCTATGGGTTTATATTCTCGTCCTGAAGTACTTAAGAAATTATAAATCCCGCGCACCCGCCTTAAAAACATTGGTTTATGCCAACACATTTTCCAACAGTTATGTTCATCACGTTATGTGGCAAAAATACTTATTTCAGAAATCATGATTGTATTTTAATAACAGCATAACTCGAACAAAGCCTCTAGTGTCAAGGCCTTGCAACACCGCCTGGATTGTGTCAAAGCACATGCCCGTCTAGAAGCTTTAGTTGGTATAAACTTGTGTATAATAAATAGTGCGGATGCAGCGCCTCTGAGTAGCTAGCATCACAAATCATAAAAAAAATGGTGAAATAATGTAGGTGCAGAGTATGTAACAACCTTAACACGAGGTTGGAAAAACAGCAAGAATGTAGACATTTCTTTATATTTGTTGACCGTTATCCCGAGACACGTTGTGCTGAAGTAAAAAAATAAATACCTTTTTTACAAACTGATTGTGTTTGACATGCATCATTGGAACTATATTCTAACACCACTGGAAAACCTTTGATAAGTTGTAACATGATCTAAATGTTGAATGATTAGTTCAGCAATAAAGTGTTCAGAGGACGGGAGTATGCGATACCTTTGAATACTTTATAGTCTCTATACTTTAAACCTTGCTTTAACAAAACAGCAAACACATGGCAGAATGCTCATCATGCAGCCCGTCTAAATTCTACTCCCACAGCGCCCAAAAATAGATCACAGATTTTATGACCGATAGATGGGTCTTGCTGTTCTGTACATACCGTCACAGCCTGGAAGAAAAGAAAAGACAAAACAAAGATCCTGCACTGCAAAACCATAAATTGTTCTGCTTCACTCGTGGCAGTAGGTACAAGCCAAGTACGAGTTAAACATGTTTTAGGTCAGTGGCTTTGATAAGTATGGAATGCCGACTGCCTAGGCACTGCAAAAAAAACCGATAATCACATTTCACCATTTAATCTACATGTGCTTATCTACTTCGCCATGCGACCTTGAAACCGGCTGGGAGCATGATTAATGCGCAGGCAGTAGCCAGCAATGTGTTATGCAGTCACAGATCAATGGAAAGTCATTTTTCGTCCATTTCCGGACTTCACGTTACAGTCTACTGGGACCAGCCGCCTTTCACTACTGAACTCATTACATCCAAAATTAAGGAGCCTTTGGCCTATTCTAGGTGGTCAGAAATTAATTGGAAATTTAAAAAGTACCTGGACTACCAATAAGGACTGTTCACTTTTGGATGAATCAGATAAGAGATAATGAATAACCTAGAAAAGGTTTTCCTTCGCCACACTAGAATAGTCATGTTTGAGGACTGCGCTGTAGCTCCTTGCTGTGACTTCCATCAGGTGTGCAGAATAATTTTATCCCGAGTGTTCAATGAGCAGCAGGCCACACCTAGTTGTGTTACATTTCGAAGATGTCAAATGCTCAAACCGAGTGAATGCCCCAGGAAGCAGCTTCCTAATCCATCTGCTCATGGTCGGCGACTTACCTTCACATTACAAACTACCACCCCTTTAGTCCACAAACCCACAATTACTTTCAGGATCACCTTTCCAAGGTTTTTTATTCGTGCAATTGGTATTGTTAAAAACCTATTAATTCACTCCAAACTCGGTAGTAGTCTTACATTCCACAAGCATAGAATAATTTCCACACCTAATCAGAATTTATTTTAGAGCTAGTCTTGCCTCACAAATGATTCCTCTGCCTAAACCTGCATTCCACTTAAAGCCTCTAACCTTTGAAACCACGCCCCCAAGTCCTAGCAATACCCCACCCCCCCTCATGTATGGTGTCCAAAATGTTTGCACTTCAGACCAAAATATTGCCCATTGAAATTCTTCATTAGTCTCCTCTGGCTTGCCATCTCATTTCCAGGCTCATATGGATGCCCGAGACTCTTCAAGTAATACACAAAATCCAAGCTGACCATTCTCTTCCGAGTGCACACAACAGCACAGAAACTCACCCGTCAGACTATTTGATCACTCCCAATTAAGGGCTCCCATCAGTACTCCACTTGCAAGCCTCGGGCTACACCCTACTTTAATACCAATAGTAGTCCCAAATCTGTGGCACCACACAATTGCTTCTCTTTACTGATTAAAGGACCACTGCCACCCCGTTGAATGAGGGGCAGTTTCCTATGCCCAGAAAGATTAGAGAAGCTTTTGGCTGGTCGATAGAAGCTGGAACACCACACAGGTAAACGTTTTGCACAGCCACATTCCCTGGGGGCAAACCCTACCTTTAACAAAAGTAATCGGCCATACTCAAAGGGCACAGGAGACTATTGGGAACCAAATAGTCTCATGAAACTTCGTCCCATTAGAGCACAGAAAAAACACCAGCAAAAGCATCCCAGGTTCTTTCACAGCTATTTACAATGACCCATCCCAAGAGGTTCAGAAACAAAAGCCAGAATATGCTTGAATCAGACAATACTCAATCACAAACAATTGACATTCACAATTGGTCGAATTAAAAGCAGCAAGTACTATGCATATGTTCCACTGAGGGATGCCGATTCTGGGGTACATTCCGGCCTTGGAGCCATGTCATTACATCTGTGCCCCGGACCGTGTCATCTTGTTATCAATAGTGCATTTTCCTTTGTTGTAAAATTGGCGTACCATCCCTTGTACTTATAAAATTACCCACCACTTTTAGTTTTGCTTACAAAAAAAGCTTCAAGTTACCACAGGGGCAAAGATATCGGAAGCACTGCACCTATGTGATCACATCACACACTTGTTCCATCTCAACGTGAAATCTTCAATCCAGTTCCAACTGCTTAATCCAACCGCACAATTAATTGGATTAACAATCCAGTTCCAACTGCTTAATCCAACCGCACAATTAATTGAACAAGAGTGGAGGAGGGCCCTTAACTTGGAAATTCCAATGAACCAATGCAGAGAGAACAGTGACAAAGGACCCTAAACACTACCTCCTATTCAGGAAAGAAATTAACAGATACGATTCAATTAGTAGCACCGAATTGTGCAAGAGTTTAACTTTCAAGACCTGTCCTGGCATTCTACCTTCACCTGTGACATTCAGGAATGAAAGACTTTACTTACCCTCAACTAAAGCCAGTTCCCTTTCATGCTCAATCACTTTCACTCCCCTCTCACCAGCCACCATTAACAAAGATATGGCCCCTGTATACTCATTTACCTCCAAGCATCCTTAGTGTAAAGGAATTTTGGAGTAAAGCATTTGAAAGATATGGTGAAAGGATAGATGCAAGCGTGCAATCAACATTTAAAAGCTAATCCCGTATTAATTCCTGTGCTTCAAATCCTTCACTCCCTTGGCAGTCTTGAACACTTTGTGATCGGCAGGTCTTAAAGTGCTAGAATCAAATGCTGGTCCGAACCTTTGAAGAAAGGGTTTGAATCCACTCGAGCCATTCACGCCTCCATAGAGATGGTTCGCGAGTCACTAAATGTTTGATTCAGCCCCAATTGGATTAAAATCTTACAAATCTCAAGAATTTAATGAAGGATGAGGGAAGTCCTAAAGATCCACATGCACAGCTCATCACTTGCTCCAAGAAAACGTGTTCCCGGTTCTCAACCCCCCCCCCTCCACATATTGCACACGTGGACGAATTAGGGTCTGTTTCTACACATTTAAAGCGCATCCTGAACCCACAAATCGAATGTTCTTTGAAATGCTCAGAAAATAGGCCCCATTCTCCTTCACCTTTGCAATAGGTGCAAGGGGATGAGCAGTGCATGACAAGGTCAATGCTGACCCGGTCATGCATTCTTAATTAAATGAATCCGTATGAATGGCTGCGGTCCCACTTGCATTTCCTTGCAACATTTGCACAGTGAAGGGCCCACTAATTAAATGCTCCATTCGCACCAAATGGGTGCTGGGAGTCCGTCATACATTAGTGTAAGGGTAAGGTCCGTGCATCATCTGCACGGCCGCACAGTCCCCCTTGAAAGGCAGACCACCACAGTGGTTAAGGTGATCTGCCAATTTCTAAAATTAAAAAAGGTCATCCTCCACAGAGCTCTAATTTGCGTTCATTTTTATGACCCTGTGGCATCATTTCTTTAGCCACCAGTAATGAATTCTAGGATACTGGTGCAGCATCGCAGAATTCAGGATTATCAAACGGATGTGTATTTGAGTAGTCATACCATGAAATGCTTGCATCTACATGAATCTCTCGAATTCTGGTTCGAATGCTTCAAACCATTTCGAGCGACTTCCAACTGATTAGATGGGCTCAAATCTTTTGAGCTGGTTTTCCCATCCCTACTCTAATCAATTAGATCACTCATTTGCATTCCGATACAAAGAACAGCAATTCCCTCCTAAAGGGAAATGAACAGTTAGTAGATTGTGGCTGCATCCCAGAAAGTCTCCATACCATTATCAGAGGCAGGAAACTTTCAAATCCTCTGAAAGCTGGACATGGCATTTCTTCTGATCATGTTCTGCATCCATGAATTTCCAGAAAGCTCTCCCAGCAACTCGTCCATCTGTGTGGTCTCAAGAACTACCATGGTCCCACGAAATTTTCTTCCATTTTGATGTCTTGTGCAGGCAACAATACTTAATCACCCTGTTATATACCTGAAAATTAGGTGTCTCAATTCAACCTCATGAGGAAACCAGGTGCCAACTCTGCAAGCATCACAAAATGTCATTTACTTCACAAGTTTTTATTGAGCGGCACTTAAAGATGTCCAGTACAGTGGCTGCATCTTTATGAGGGGTAAGCGGGTAGCGAGAAGCCCAGTTCACTCCTAAGTCAAACAAGCAACCAAAAGAAACATTTAAGTGAATAGGTACGTACGTGGCGCATTGGGTCTTACTGTTTTAACAGATGCCTGCCGAGATGCATCACAGCAATTATCCCTACTGTATATTTCTGCAAATAGCATTGTTGGTGCTCGAAGAGGGAGCCATAAGAAGGGAGCAAGTACATACTTTTTTAGATCGTCTTGTGTACAATGCAGTGAAGTACATATACCAATTGGCCAACATCTACATGACCGTGTTTGTAATCTTGCCATAAAACCATGCATGCTCTGAGCTCCAGAAATAAAGCCACTCTAGCGGAAAGGTGTTAAACTAGGTGGTCCAAGTCAAGCGGCTGTGGGCTTTACCATTTAGATATGATCTTTATAGCCAATTGCAGGCTATTTGTTTGCAAAGACCGGGGGTTGGGAGGGGGTGGGGGGGAGGCTCTAGAAAGGAGATTACCTACCCGTTCCCTAGGGTCATTTTTGAGTAGGGGCAGTTAGTATGGAAGTCCAGCTGTGATTCCACGTAAAGAGAGGCTTGGTATTGTATCAACCTGGAGCTCGTATTCCGACAAGTTGGTCAATCCACATGGTATGACAATCCTTGTGTGCCAAAGACATACATTATGACAGAATACACTATTTGTAGGCAATCACTGCATCAGATTTCCTTTCCACATGGTTTTGATGCATTTAGAGGACTGATACCCTAGGGTAGGCAGTTCTCGTTATTTCCCCAATTGTATTAGTAGCATATCTGGACCCCCCCCGTCAATTTATGCAAACATGTAAAACCAGAGGCCAACAACAAGAGGTTTGCAACCTTACAACATTCCTGTAATATGCATAGTCAGAACAAGTGATTGGTGGTGTCATTGTTCAATGTGCCTAGGTAAGGCCATCCCTGATGTATAAGCTTCGGCAGGCACACAACTACAGACTCAAAGCGAGAGGTGAGGTGTGAAAGGAAACCTGAAAATATTGGCTGAGTGGGGCTTCAGAAATTCGAGACTAGGTTAGTTTATGTGCTTCGCTGCACCCACATCACATCCCAGACACTACATACAAGGTGCGTTGCAGGAACGTTGCTCTGCTGCATTTCACCCCCCTTAATGGTTTTCCAGAGGGCAAAGACCAGGTGGGTCGCTTGGATAAGTGAGGCGGGTAGGTTCTCACTGCCAATTACCCTATCAAAGAGAAATACCTGGAACGAAGGACAAGACACAAATCTGTTGGATCAGAAGTGATTTAGCTTCGAATTTTAAGGAATCCAGGAGTTAACTCGGTTGCATGAGATCAGCAGCGTTTGAGAAGGCGAGGAGGATCAGGCATCCATGCAATCAACTGAACAGGATGCACTAGTGGGCCACTACTCAGATTACTTTCTTGCAGTGAATTAAGAATGCCAACGTGTTGCGTTAAAAAGTTGTTCTATAGTGCAGGTATTAAAGGGACAAAGGTTCATGAAAGTAACTACAGTATACAATTTGAGGAGGATTTGCTTACGTGAAATGGGGCCACATTGCGATATCTTCCACCCTGTGAAAGTAGGGAGCAAGTGCAAGCAGCAGGACTTCCATGAGGAGGTTGAAATGACAAAGTAATGTTAGGTTCCATTTCATGCCTACTGCTAAAGTGACAGTATAGACAAGTATATGGAAAGTTCTAGATAGAAAGGCAGCAGTGCGAATTGCATCTGTATTCTAGATCTGTACTACCATGTTATCCAATTTTGAAAAGTTGCAAGAAAACTAAAAACGTGCTGTTCATCTTCAGTCTCCCTTACACAAGACAACAGAATAACTGCCCAAGGGAACTTCAGGCCTCTAGATTTTCCACAAACACTGAAGACTGCAGGACTTATTCTGGCACTGCATACTTGAAAGGGTGGGCAGACCAGCCACTAGTGTGAAATTCTGTCATCAAAATAAACATTGCAAAAATGCGCCAAACGATGCCACTTTGAACTTAATGCGAAGTTATTGAGAAACGTGGACATTTCTGAAACCTTCGACTCCCACAAACTTACCATGCTGAGTGTAGAGATCAGAAAATAACGGATTGTACCCGGGTACAAACAGGGCATGTAGTATAGCCGATTTAATCGTAATGGAGCCCTGTCTCTTGTCAGTAGGCAAACATGCACTGCCAAAATGCTAACAACTTCAAATGATGGTTTGAGGTCATGTTGGTGCTTGGCAGCGCATACATAGCAAAGTACTGTGGAAACCAATTTAGGCCGTGTATATGCAACTGCTTCATGCTATGCATAACTACTTCTGTTAAGACCAGCCATTGTAGTGAAAGGCACTGAGTGACCACTCACTGAATTAGATTGATTTGTGGTGGATTTTCAACAAGACTCTTATTAAAATACCACAGAACATTGCTTAGTTTTTGCCCCATATTGGCGGAAAGGGGTTAAGCATATGCCAGATGACAAGCTGGGATCATTGGCGTACAGGGTTCTGAATGATGGGTAGATTTGGCAACATATCCTTTGGTTATTTTAATGGCTAGTTCTTAATTAGCCCAGTATTCGAATTGAAGATTTCAAGTTCGAAGGTATGGGGCAAGGCTTGCATTCCGTTATGTGTAACAGAAGGAGGACAAGGTAGTAAGCAAGCTGTACCTGGGTTTGGGGATAGATCTATGGGAAGGATGACCGATTTGCACATTCGAATGCAAGCGAATGTTGAGATAAAAATGCGAATGGGGTGCCAATATTAAAAACAAAATGTTTTTGGGCAAGACATTTTAGCCACACTTTTACTAATTGCAGTTGTGGAATTTTGTACTATTTTAAATTGCAAACATTTCCTTTTATTGGACTTGACCCGATTGATGTATGGTTTCATCTTCGTTCTTTGTTGCAAAACTTGTAGTTCCTGTGCTGCTGAGAGAACCCTGGCCTGGACACAGAGTTTGGAGTTTGTGACTCTAGGATATCTGAAATGGTTTTCGAGGTTGAAGTCTGCGTGAACAAGACTCTTATTAAAATACCACAGAACATTGCTTAGTTTTTGCCCCATATTGGCGGAAAGGGGTTAAGCATATGCCAGATGACAAGCTGGGATCATTGGCGTACAGGGTTCTGAATGATGGGTAGATTTGGCAACATATCCTTTGGTTATTTTAATGGCTAGTTCTTAATTAGCCCAGTATTCGAATTGAAGATTTCAAGTTTGAAGGTATGGGGCAAGGCTTGCATTCCGTTATGTGTAACAGAAGGAGGACAAGGTTTTTGCGTGAACGTGTGTAATGAATATTCTCAAGAACTTTATATGAAGGAGGAATTTTCCATCACCCAGAGAAGGATGTGATTACTAAGTAATATGTAGATCAGGATTCTCTGTAGCCTATGGGAGGACCGGTAGATCAGGTTTATGACTGTTAAAAAAAAGTGATAAGTTAGGTAAATTGGCATTTACATAAGCACATCTGCTACTTGCAGTCTGGGTCTGTGGTTCGAATGGGTCAAGTGCGACTCAAATGTAGTCTTCTCAATTGCTAACGATCTACTCCAATCAGTATTCATGGAATGGCAGCATATACATTAAAACTTCACCTAAATCAGAGGCTTCTTATGGGTGGATGTAAGTGGTTAAACCCAACAGTGTGGGGCCCCGTCAGGTTTGGGAGAAGGTCGTTTGATGGATGGCTTACGTGGGCAGTGGTTCTGATTTGGGTAGGCCTCCACTGACGACTGGATGCCCAGCAGGCCAGAATTCCTGAAAAATTACCACATGCAAGTCCATCTTCAGTGACCCATGTGCTCATCCCAAATCGTTCTTGGCAAGGATAGTAAACAGAAGGCTAGTTGCAAACAATGATCAAGGAGTGATGTTCTCTCGATCATACTAAACACGAGTCTACATACACATCTCAAGCTGCTTGTATCGTGTGTAAATCGCATATTAAGCCATGCCTTTCCTACCAGAACACGGTGCAGAAATTAAGTAGCTGCCATGTGTGCACTTATTAAAGCAGTTGCTATCACATCTTATACAGACAAGATATATATCTCTTAGATGCAGCAATTAAAATCCGCAGGGCAAACCACTACAGTTGCTGTACAGCGCGAGGCATAGAAAGCATGTCAGAAGCATTAGGGAACAAAAAGCACCGCCAGGCAGCAGGTGGGACTAATACAACGAGCGAGCAGCCAGTAGCCAGGGACTAGTCAGGCAAAGCATGATCCTGTGCGCGCTGCAAATACAATCTGAAAGGTTGCCAAATGTCAATCTGACGATTCCCTGCCGTTTGCATGGCAGTCCATTGTTTAAGCGTCATTGGCCCAGATGACTGCTTGCAACTGCTGGTGCTACAGGTTTAAGCAGCGACAGTTTGTCCAGGCGTCTCGTTAGGTCTTCAAATCTATGGAAAAGGCATTGTAAATGAGTAGCATCCAGTTTACAACCCAACATATCAGTAATGACAGCACAAACATCGTTTCAGTATCCACCTAGCTATGGACAATTCCACACCATGAGCACTACCCAGCATCATCTGCCCTACACCTGGGACAGGAGCCTGCATTGGCTTGGGTGAAGAGCTTCAATCTGTCCAGGGTGTAGCGATACCTATGAAGCACTTTAAACT
Source organism: Ambystoma mexicanum (assembly GCF_040938575.1). Lineage (NCBI taxonomy): Eukaryota > Metazoa > Chordata > Amphibia > Caudata > Ambystomatidae > Ambystoma > Ambystoma mexicanum. The sequence continues at coordinate 705,260,213 of NC_090934.1, read as the reverse complement.
GTATCGGAAGGAACCTGGAGTTCTAAATGAGACCCCTCGAGTCTGTGTACATATCTCTCTCCAGATTTCGTCTGCGATGTCTAGTTCCATGTCGGGTGCCCATTTGGATTGGGTCTTGTTGGGGGTCACTTGAACACAGTCCTGGACAGACCATATAAAAGTAGAGACTACAAAGGGTGCTGTACACACCCATAATAAATTCCAGCATAGGGCCGCCTATAGCCTTTTGAACACCGTGAATTACCCTGTGGAGCAAAGCCATTGAAGATTTGTGGTGTGCAAGTCTGGGTATATCTTCAGCAGTGAAGGTTCCCATAGATATACATGTTTTCCTGTAAGCCTAACCAGTGTCGTACACACTGGTTAAGTAGCGGTGTCTACCCTGGGGAGGGATGAAATAGTTACATAACGGGAAGCCACCATGGGAGGGGCGACACCCAGAAACCTCAACATTTTACACCAGGCCAGGACAGTCACAGGAGCACGAGTCCGCAAACAGCAGGGGCAGTACCAGTGATCCAATATTCCCGCCCCCCACAGAATATCGTTCTAGCTTAATATGTTGATTGGGTAAGTCGTTCTCGAACCAAAAGGCTGCATATTGTACTTGCGCAGCCATCCAGTACAATTGGAAATTGGATGAGCAAATTCCACCTCGTAGTGTGTGAAAATTTGCCCATTTAAGGCATACCAACCCAGAATGCCACATACACGTATTAATACTGGCGTCAAGGTCCTTGAGGAACCCTGCTCCAGGCCAAAGTGGGATGTTTTGGATAAAAAAATACGTTTTGGGAGGACCACCATGTATTTATTGTTGGCTTGTTGGGGCTTATGCAGCAAGTCAATTCGGTTTCAAAGTGACCACAAGGCAACAGGGAGGGAACAAAGAGTGGAAGGAAAAGACAAACCTATGCCGTGAGTATTCAGAAAGTGCAAGTGCAGCAAGGAAGAGTGGGTGGGGAGAGTGCAGACGTGTCCGTACTCGTGGGTGAGCAACAGATAAATGCATGGTATACGATATATTTTATTTATATCGTGCTCGTACACAAGTGTTTCAGAGAGCAAAGCGCAACCAGGCAAAGGGAGGGGAACAGCGGAGAACAAAACCAACGATCTTACTAGGCCCAGTGACATTAAGAACGTGCAAGTGCATGGTATGCTAAGTGCTATACGGCCTGGCGCTGCCTTGGATGGAAAAGTTCAAGCCTCCAGGACAGCAACGGGAGAGTTCTGAGGCAAGTGCTGAAAGGTAGATAGAAGCTGGGGCCATTGGGTGTAGGTGGTCAAGGGCCCTGAGGATGCATAAGGGCCATGGACACCAATCACAGCAACTGAGATTAGCAGGGGAGGGAAGAAGGGAAAGAGGAGGTAAAGAGGAAAGTCTTGAGGAGCATCTGGAATTCGAGGAAGTCCTGCAAGACCCAGAGGGGGAGGCTGTTCCATAGGAGGGAGCCAGCTGAGGAAAGATCGGCCTCCTGACCTCTGTTTAGCAAAACGCTTTACACAGTTGGTGCCAGAGGAATGTAGATGCCTAGGAGAGTATTTAGCAAGAGAGTTGCAGATAGCCTTGTCCTTGGTCCCTGGTCCCCGGATCATGACAGCCTTGTGGATGCTGCAAAGGGACTTTAATCTGTGCAGCCACTGGGAGCCTGTGAAGATTTTTTAGGGCAGGAGAGATATGGTCCCTGGGCTTAACGCCAAGGAGAAGTCTCGCTGTCCTATTCTTGATTAGCTGGAAGGGTTAGCACAGTGGAAGGTAGATTCCGAAGGAGGCTAATGCAATAGTCAAGCATGGAGAGATACAGGGCTCAGGTAAAATTGAGCTTCTGGGGGAAAGTGAGAAAGAATTCCTTTGAGAAGAAAGTTGAAAGTGGGACTTCTTGGCAATGTCCTGGGTGTGGAGGAAGGTGAGGAGTCGAAGATTACTCCAAGGTGTCTGGCTTCAGATGAAGGCGCAAGGGTGAGCCCATGCAGGAAGGCCAGAGAGGGGAAGGGGGAGTAGGGGTCCCAATGGGAAGTATTTCAGTTTTGCTGGCATTGAGGCAGAGATCGTATGACGTGCACCAGGACTGTATGGCAGAAAGGCAGTCAGGGATGATGGAAGGTGCGAGAGGGTCAGCAGGAAGCTTGAAATAGAGTTGAGTATTGTCTGCATACAACTGGAAGTTGGAGGCGATGGGGAGGGCCAGCTGAGCAAGGTAAATTTTAAAGAGCCAACCAGAGAAGTTGGAGCCTTGGGGACACCACAGGTGGAGAAGTAGGAGAGGCGAAGGTGCCCAGGACAATTTGGGAGGAGCGGTCAGTTTGGAAGGAGGTCAGTTAGTCCAGTGCCCATCCCGAGATACAAAGGGTATCGTGGAGCCTTTGTATAAGGATTGAGTTGGGAGATTAAGATGACAGCTGGTGAGTTGGAAACCAGTGATGCAAGAAGTTCTTCATGGGTGTTCAGAAGAGCGGTTTCCGTGCCTCTGGATGCTCGGAATCCAGATTGGTTATGAAGACCACCAACAAGTTCAGCGTGTGAGGTGAATTGAGGAAAGGCCAGCTTCTCCAGCAGTTTCCCCAGGAAGTGGGTGATAGAAATAGGGCGGTAGTTGGCTAGACAGGTAGGTTCTTATGAAGGTTTTTTCAGGAGGGGATGTACAAGGGAGTGCTTGAGGGAGGTGGGGAAGATCCAGTGGTAAAAATACTGGTTGGAGAAATCAGCGAGTGCAGGGGCAAGAGACCCAATCTTGTCCTTGATGGTTCTGGAGGAACAAGGGAAACCCTGTTTGGAAGACCTTCATGGAGCGGACAACTCTGGTAACTTCTTCAGGTGTGACATGGGCGAAGGAGAAAGAGGGAGGGTGGGGAGGCAAGGGAGTGAGGAAAGGGTTGGGCAGGTGAGTAACAAGGGTGTTCAGGTTGTCCTGGGTTTTGAGGCAAAGTGTGTGGCCAGTGCGTTGCAGAGGGCCTGGGAAGGAAGACCGGAGGAGAAGACTGCGGGCGCCTTGACCATTTCCCTGCAGATTGGGAAAAGTTATGCCGTATTGTTAGAGGCACCAGATACCTGTGCCTGGATGTGGGCCCTTTTCTTGGATTGGATGGAGAGTCTGTATTGCCTTTTTAGCAGGCGGCAGGCCAGTTTGTCAGACGGTGAGCCTGAGGTTTGCCACTTCCACCGCCCTGCACTTGAGTTTCAGGTCTGCAAGTTCAGAGTCATATCAGGTGTTCCGCTTGGAGGCGGGTTTCAGGTGGATCTTTATGACTGGGGCAAGAATGTCAAGGGTATTGGTGATGGCCAAGTGGAGGTTGCTGAGAGCAGAGTCGGTGGTAGAGTTTGAGGTGGGGGAACAGGGGGGTATGAAGGTGGATGCAAAGGCAGCAGCTGACTTGTTTCATCAGGCGGACGTTCGTTAAGGAGGTTAACAGGGTTTTAGGGGTGTGGTCAGTGGGCTAAGGGACCCAGGTGGGAGGAGAAGCGAGAATGGTGAGACCAGAGGGGAGTGTGGGGGAGGGGGAAGGAGTGGGAGGGGGGGGAGATCAGAGTGGATGAGGGCATCCAGCCGAGTGATTTGGACCGGAAGGGAGAATGGAGAGGGAGAGGTGCAGAGGTCAATGAAGAGAGTGGAAGCTGTGACAGGGGAGCCTAATTGGATGTTCAAATCCCCCAAGAGGATGAGCTTGGAGGTGGTTGAAAAGTAGGGAAGAGCAGAAGTCAGCCCATTCAGAGAGTAACAGGGTGGTAGTGCCTGAAGGGAATGGTCAAGGAGGAGGGAAAGATGACCAACTTGCATACCAGGCTCTCAAAGGAAGAGTAGAGCTGGGTGGGTATGATGGAAGAAGGCAACCACTCAGGGAAGATTATGGCAACCCCACAGCCAGCACAGTGAGGTCTAGGCTTGGAAAGGATCCTTAAGCAGACAGGGAGAAGAGAGTCAAAAGCAGTGACTGAGATGAGCGTGCCATCTTAAGCGAAGCTATTTTATACGCAGCCGTCAGTGGTAATCGTGCCCAAGCGTTAAGCTTAACTGCGCAGCGTGAGATGTACGCAGCATGGTTGCGATCAAACTGGGAAGTGTGTTGTGTGCTTTTCGTAATCCTCAAGTATCTTATCTTTCGTGGGTACCAGGAGGAGCCAAGCAAGTCCTGAGGCTCAGTCACTGCATCATGTGGCCAATCTTTGCTTTTTAACATACAAATTTGCATTTGGGAATTTGTTTGTTCAGACATATGGGAGAAGCAAACGCTGCAAGTCCCAGAACGTAAAGTGGCAGTGGCTGAAAAGAGGTGTGGCAGACTGCCACCTGGCAACGGTGTGAAAGCCGTTTAATTTTTATTAATATTATGCAGGCAAGTCCATCTTTGAAAGGGTAATCTGCTGATCAGATTCCCTTTTCCTAAGCTCCATTCTAAAAAGAGTACTGTGCATCCGTGTCCTGCTGCATCAGTATCCCGATTTGCAGCGCCTGCTCTACCAATGTCAGAGCAGCTGGAGAGGTCATGTGTATTCTGGCCATACAGGCGAGGGGCCCAGACATCGAAGGGGCCCACCCATTCAAATGGAGTAGCCTCACACCAGGGTGCTGCATTTCTAAAGGCCTTTGTTCCTAGTCAGAAGGGCAGGGCAGGGTTAGAGTAGACAGGAGGGCTCAATACAGTGGAGGAAAACTTCAACCATCTTGTTTCTCCGACTCCCTTTCTCTTTCCTTTCCCCTACACTTCCTCTGGAGCAAAGCACTTTGGGTGTGATGTCAGAAGGGCAAGGTCTACTCCATTCGAGAACCAGGATTAAACCACTAGGGCATACCAGCTTTAGTTCAATCACCTGCAGGCTTTTACCTATAAAAAGGGGTCTCACACCACTGATTCACTCTGGAACACCTGAGAAGGATTCATTGGACCCCTTTTGGGAGCGTTGCACTTCCCAATGCCCTCAATCCTGTGGTGAAGCAGTCCAAGGCAGAGGATAGCTCAGCCCCCTACCCACTCAGGCTACATGGGGTGACACTTGTTGGGAACATGGACCTGCCATTCTGGGGCTGGGGAGACTCAAGGACTTTCCTTGATCCCCTGAATTGGATCTCGGAGCACCTAGTGGACCAGATCTGCTAAGGCTCCCTGCTCCACTGCCTCCAAAGTGATTGGACTGCCTTCAAAGCTGAAATAGACGCCATCTAGGCAGAGCTTGATGCTATACACGCCAACGGATCCTGCCGGTGCCAACTTCAAACAATTGTTTGCACATTGAGCCCGCTTGATGCTGCATCGTGCCCTTGCTGAGTAAGTTTCCAGACAGGCTCAAATTGAAAGCTCTAAAATGAGACCCAACTCAATCCTCTGGAGAGTCACTTGCCAACTCAAACCAGGAATTACACCAGGACTCTACCCGATCCTCGCACTGCCGCTTCACCAAACTGCACATCAGAGTGTTGGGAAGGAGGGACGATCGTCCTGGACCCTGGTCCAGCACCCCCCCCAGTGCTTTTGTACAAAACAGAAGCCTGGGAAGTTGCGCTAGGGGGCAAGGGAGGCTACAGTGGGGAGGGGGTGCACGTCTTGCTAGAGTAATACATGGGGAACCAAAATGCCATCTTAAATTAGTAGCAGTCATTAGAGCCGCAGGCCCACGTCACAAACATAGAACTAGTGTATGCAGGCAGGAATAGGTTGTAGCTTGGGCACTGGTGAGGAAGGCCAGAACCAGAGATTCATAAACCCTTCTGTCTCATGTAGCCAACGTTTAGTATTCCAAAAGGAAAGCACACTGCAAGGCCACAAGGGGGTTCAGCGCTCAGAGAAAAACGATCCCACGAGCCTCTGAACTTCCCCTGTCCCACCTCCAAGTAATAGCATCCGAAAGCCCAGTCCCAAGCCCTCCAGCATCCAGGGATGCCAGTCTGTCACAGACCACCAACCATAAACCCGTTAGACCCCCAATCGATAAGAAAAGATATGACAACTGATCAGTTGCCTTCACCATAGGTCGTGTCATTGGTGTTGCAAGGTGCCGGGAGATGTTACACAGTTAATAGAGTGGGGAACTTTGGTTGGGTGCCAACGTGTCTGGAATCAAGCTATAATTTTGTTAGAAGCGATGACCTCCAAGAATCCTCTTAGCCCAGGTCTGCAGTACCAGGTACACGTCGGGTTAGAGATGTCTATCATTTTTCTTTACATAACTGCCAATCAGTGGTAGCTTTACGCCCAATGACGTGAAAGAAGGAACCCACAAAGAAGATGGCCAGAAGTGGCTGGTACAAATGGCCTGGCATCCCTTATGGAGCAGGGTAGCCTACGTATAGGGTCTCAACCAACCAGGCTGTTATGCTCACCTGGTCTCTGCGGAGGTGTTGGGGCATGGTCGAAGCCCTCCCAGGGATGAAACTCCTCTCGTCTGTTCCTCCCTCTGCATCTGTGTGGGGAACGGGGGTGATGAGCAGTGCGGTTCCTGCATGAATATAAGGGGCGGGTCGTACGAGTAAGCATCCTGTGGTCCCTGGCCCCAACTCCAGACCTCTTCTCCCTGGATGGGGCTTCCCTGGGGTTGCACTACTCGAGGCTCACCTGCTGAATGATGAGCTCTCCGTCCTGCTGCCTCCGGCAGGGGCGCTTGTTGAAGAGAACCCAGTTCCTTCACTGGTCCCTTGTCGTGGAAGTCCAAGCCAGCTGCGACTAGTCCACTTCTCTTGTTTCCGCTCGTCTTCCGACTGTTGTAATTGTATTTGTAAAGTTTGGTCTCTGTCCTTTGTATGTTATGTCTCTTTTCTCTGCTCTCCCCTTGCAGGTGGTGTAGCAGGCAGTGCCGGCAGTAGCTGCGGTAGAAGAAGCAGAGCCAGCGGTACAGAGGAGCAGGGCTTAAATGGTCAACAGCTGGTAAGTAGCCTTTAATGGTGCCCAACAGTGCGCGTTGGGTTTTAAATCCGGCACAACCCTGGGTTGAGTGTTTTCGGGAGTTCTAACCTTGTCTTTTCTCATTTCAGGACTTCGGCTTTGTGGGACAGAGTGCTGGTGCTGCATCGTCGATTCAGGATCTGCCAAGAAAATTGAGCATTTGAGAGATGTGAGCCAAGGTCCAGGCAAGGATGCTGTTGCAGGATCACGAGGTAAGTAGCTTGTCCAGGCGGCGATGAGCATCACATTGCACAGAGGTTGAAAAGTAATGCGAATCGTTTGAGGGATCGGGGGGTTTATATAGTCTTGTTCCTGGCCACGCCCAGGAGCTCTGGCCTGCCTGCTGCCACACCCGATGAGTCAGCACCTGAAGACCAGGCCTAGGGAGCCACACCCAATGAGTCAGCACATGGGGATTTTCTCTAGAATAAAGGCTTCCAGCACCTGGGAAGTTCTTGTAAAATAAAAGCACTCCTGCACTAAAATAAAGTGTTCCTGTTCACATCTCTATATGAGCCTGGTGCCAAAGGCGCCAGGACTGTGTCCAGCCAGGGCCCCTGTGTTTATGAGTCCCAAAGGGACATAAGTGAGTCAAGTGACCTATTTCCCCCGTCACTAGATGGTGTGGTTTTTGTGTTCTGGGGCCCGTGGCCAGGACACAGGCAAAGGGGTCTGCACATTGTAATTTACATCACCGATGATGCCGTCTGCCAAGTGTTGCTTGGGCTATTTTGCCTAGCACGTTCCGTGGCAGCAGAGTTCTTTGCTGGTGCACTTCGATTTTTGTGGAACTAAAACTTTCCTTACAACAGGTGTGCTGTTTTTTCCCCTAGTGGGTTGCATTTTTCCAGGTGTGAGCTTTGAGGGGTCCCTCTACAGGAGCAACAGGACCACCATTTGTAGACTCCAACCGCTGGAGTGTCGCTTGATCTGCCCTGACCTTGAGGATCCCGGGGACCACACTATCGCCAAAAAAAACACCCTTCGAGCCACAGAGCTGCCACATTTGAACCTGCTCAATGCCTGCTTGCTACTCGGGCCCACACAATCCATTTTAACTGAGCTGGATCTGCTCGCATCAGTGCTCAAAGCTGTGTTTCGACAGCGTCTCCCCACCAAGACCCGAAATGAGAGTTACGCTCACCTGGTATCCACGGGACGCCACTCAGCCCTGGTTGGATAATATGCGCCTCGAACCCTTTCCCTAAACCCTGGGTAGTACTTCTGATGGAAGTTGAGCCTGAAATGCAGGTGACCTGGATTCAAGACTTAACCGTCTTTGGTATGGTGTCTTCCCACCTCCCTTGGATTCAAAACCTTCCCTTGGCCCTCTCCTCACCTTAATTCCTTAGAAGGTATGCTCTCCATCCTGCTCTTTGTGGCAGGAGTGCGTAGTCTCGTGTGGGCATGAGCGACCAAGTTGCTTCACTGGTGCGAGTCCTTTGTCTTTAAGGCAGGTCTTGCTGCTTTACAGTCTTTGTATTCTATTCTTTCCTTCCTTTTATTGTAATGTCACATTTCCTCTCTTTAGGTGTGAAAAGAGATTTTAGTGTTTTTGTGCGGGTTGGAGCTGAGCACGAGCCGGTAAATGAAGGTGCGGTGTGCGCGATGCTGTCCGGAAAGTAATGCGCGACACTGTTTTGCCTTGTATATGCTAACCTGTGTCTTTCCCCTTCCTTCGTAGGCCATGGTGCTCTTCGCCGGTTGAAGTGATGTTCCGGAATGATGCTGAACAAGAGACTACTAATCCAGTAAGAATCTTGTGATTTTCGTTGTGCGTGTGGATCCGCGAGTATGCGCTCACTAATGCGGTTCTTCTCTCCCCTTTTCAGGTTGCTGCGTTATGGGAAGCATGCAGTGCCCAGATGGAGTTCACTGGATTGAATGTTTCCAGGTAAGCAGAATCAGGAGCGGATGAGCTGAAAACAGGATGCCACTCAGGTAGGATTCCAATAACAATGTTCTTTTTCTCTCTGCAGGCAGTTTCGGGAATAGCTTGCAAAGAATACTGGCGATCCAACTGGACACAGTGAGCGTTACGCTGCAAACAGCAGAATAACGCGAAGCGTGTTCTGCTGTTTGGGTGTGGTTTAAATAGTCTTCAGGTAAAGTAGTCCAAGTAAAGTAGTCCCAGGCCACACACACCCTAAACACTATACCGCATAGCTCAGTTCTTGGGAACTGAGCTATAAGAGTGTCTCCATGTTGACTGAAGCCCCCAAGAAAGTATTTCCAAGTAAAATAGTCCCAACCTAAAGGTGTTCCCCATAGTGATTATGAGCCTGGTGCCAAAGGCGCCAGGACTGACTCCAAGAGTGTCTCGGGTGAGGTTTTAAGGCCTTGAAGGCCATAATGGAACCCCAAAACCTGGGCCTACCTGGCAGGCTGACTTGCCAGTGGGGGTCAGGGGTAGGATCATGACAATGAGGTACCGTTTACGAATAACTGCCCCCACCCACTTAGTGAACTTGCGCCCTAGAGACTGTTAGGACACAGTTGTCCCTTTTATTTAACCAAAATACCTATCCTTTGCTGTTAAGAATTTGCCCATCACCCCTGTATTTATACCAGAGTGCGGGTAGATGGATTTTATCCCCATAGAAAGGATAGGTTCACATTGCTCGTACCATAAAAATGTTATGATGGGACAAGAATGGATGCAATATTTTACGTTGCAGTTTTGCATGCATCTAGAATAGTGAATGGAGGTTTGTTAAAGATTACTTTTAGTGTAACTTTAGGGTGATTAGATTTAAAGCGCAGAGCTTGGAACAAAGTGGGAAAAGGCTCTTGAATGAGGACCCCATTATGAGGGTACACAGTAGTTTTGAACACATAAATAGACACGCACACATGGTACATACATGGGCAGATTGGATGCCACAGAATTGGGCTGTCTAGGCTGAGGCCTGAGTTTGTGAAAGATTTCTAGCTTGTTAGGAGGCCTGGATGGCTAAGGGGGAAGGTATCTACTGGCAGAGGGACAGCAGCAACAACATGGGAGTGGCTGTTTGGAGCTGAAATAGAATGAAGAGTGATGGGCCCAGGGTTTTGAGACTGGACATTTTTCTTTGAGATGCCACGGAGGCATCTGCCACCTGGCAGGGTCAATCTGGGGGTTGGTGGCTAAGACTGTAGAAGGGTGACTGGAAGCAATGTTGACTGCAGAGCTTTAAGAAGGTCAGATAGATTAACAAGGAAGAGTATAATGGGACCAGAGCCCAGATGGACTGAAACGGTTGCATAATGAAAGGAGGAAGGAAGAGAGGACGCACATAAATGTCCAGGGTTTCAGTGTTCTGAGAAACAAAGAGTCCCTGACCGATGAAAGGAGCCTTTTGTTAGCTTTCCTTAGCTTAATAAAGTGAAGTGCCCATCCATAAAGCATGGGTGTCAGATTTAGCATTGCAGGTTTGTGACCAAGTGGAATCAGTACTAAAACTGTATTGTATGTCCATGTTCGGGTTGTGTGTCCTGCAGGAAGGAACCCAAGAAAAGGGTTGGCCTTGTATTTGCAATGTCATTAAATTGTATGTCTAAGCAGATAGTGCCACAGTAAAGGCAGCCAATGAAATTGTGCGGACTAGATTTCTTTGTATAGGGCTAAACTTTGTATTTTGGAAGATGGCTTTGTAAGGGAACATGAGGGGAATGTGAGTGCATCAACTGTTCTGGAAATGTATATATACTGTATCTGCTCTGTGGTTCAGGAAGACTCCAGTTAGTTCAATCTCCAAGGAGTTGGACAGCATCTCCCCAGCAGCCGTTGTGAAATAAACTTGCTTTAATGACAACGTGCATTCACTTGAGAGGTGGGCTATTTTAGAGTTCAGAGATCAGCCCTGACATGTTGCATCATCTCTTTCCACAGGGGTGGGTGGTGTATAGCGTTTTCTAGATAGCTCTGTAGCACATGGCAAGTCTGATTTAAGTATTTATATATATTTATATAGAACCTTGGACATTACCTTTGTTTTGGATTGGATCACTACTGGCCAACAATCTCACACCTCCGAAGACCATAGCTTTCCCTCTGCCCACGTTATCACACAAGGCAAAGGTGGCATCGCCTAACTGTCTGTTCAACTTTTATGATTGTTTTTGCTCTTGGTTTGTGAGGGCGAGTGGACATTTTCATCCCTACTCATCCATCTACTCCTACAGAGCAGAATCCAATTTGTCACAACAAGCCGGGTAGAGTTCAATTGAAAGCACAAAGCGAGTAAAATTTTTGTTTTCATTTTCAGGTCTCAAAATCTGCACCTACATCACTCTGCAAATCCACTGCTGATAGTTTTACAATGGGGAATTTAAATTTAATTGTAGACAAAGGCAAAATGACATTGGTCAAAACACCCCGGCAGGCATAACATTTTAGATCCTACAAAGGACAAGACGGCAGCTATGTCTCTGCAGATTTGAGACCAGAGTTTTAATGAAAGGAGTTATTTTAGATTGCAAAAGTGGGCAGGTGTCAGAGCAGCAATTGTCAGGCATTAGCTTTGATATTAAAAAATGTTTACTGAGTAGTTACTTTACATACAGAGAAATACAGACATCTGTTTATCTGTTCTACTCCTAATTTCACCAAGGAGAACCCCCCCCCCCTGCACCCCTGCCATCAGGGTTTCAGTATCATTCTGCAACAACCACAAAACCAAGTTAGGGGGTCGTCGGTAGGGAAATTTATTTCTATCTATTTCGATCTATTTTTGCCTACTGCTGTGTGCATTGTAAGGAGTTTAAAGTTTGTGGGAGGCATTTGGATACATCTCTGAAAAAAATTACTAGGGATTCTGGCCTCTGAACCAATTGTTTGACAAATGGCATCTGATGGGCCAACAAGCAAAAACCCTTGCAGCCACAGCACCTGGGCAAGTTACAGGTTCGAGTGTACTCTATCTGCCAACCTACCTAAAAGTTGAAAGGGTTTGCAAGAGACCCCCCCCCCCCCCATCTCAAGCAGCGGTTTTGTTGATCCAAAGGTTGTTGCTGGCCATAACCCTTACATTAAGGTAATGAGCGTAGTCTCCAGACTTCCTGTATCTGGTGCAAGAGGGTGCCAGTTACAAAGGGGGGGGGGGGGAGTGAAAAGGGACGTCGAGCAGAGGCTAGCGGTAGGAGCTTAGGGAGGAAAGCCTTTTCCATCCGTTTATAAGTTAACATTTTGTGATGACATTCATGCTTTTTTTCAAGCGTTGCTATGCCATGTTATGATCGTCTATATTTAGTCTGTTATGTCTGCCCATGGAGGTCAGACTGTGCCCAACACCAACACTCCAATTCTACATTGAACACAAGATGCATTACCGATTATGCCACCCACACATGGCAACTGACGACCCCCCTGCCAGCATCAGAATACTACACTTCCACAACCTACTTGCAAACCACCTCTGGCCAGTCCATTCTAGCACTACAGGAACACAAGGCTTCCACTCGAACGCAATGCCTTTGTTCGACTTGGAACACCTAGAAACTGACTCGCAAAGCTCAGTACTTCCTGTCTGCATGCATCAACCCAACAGCAAAGCTAACTTGCATATTCCCCTCTCCCCGCTAAGCACGCACTCCCCCGCCTTTTCAAATTACTGTAGAACATGGACCAAGCAAATGGCAGCAGAGCGTGGTAGGATTCCAAAAATCGTAAGCACTCAAGCTATACTTCTACCCTGCATTGCTAGTTGGTAAATAGGTTTACACCCAAGCTCTGCTAAACTATGCCCATTGCAGCAATTAATCATCAAGTACAACAGTAAGTCTATTTTTAGTTTGACCCTCAAACACAAGGGCCTTACCCTGGGAGATGGCAGTGTGAAGTGCCTTTTGCCAGTGTAGCACCAAATAAGGTTTGTCTTCTAAACAGGCACCAACACTCCGGCAGGACATGAATAGCTCTTTTTACCAGGCATAATTGGGACCTTTACCAATGACACTGTCAAACCGATCATAATTAAAACGTCTGACAGATCACATCTTCAAATCGGGCATTTAATCCGCTGAGTGTAGTTGCCATCCTTGTCCTGCATCTCAGGGTGCAGGCCTGCTGTACATACAGGAATCTGAACATAAAAAAAACTTTCCACAAATAATTTCAATTGGTAAATTAGTGAAGCTGACCATAACGGGCCTTGGTTTCCCTTCCTTGTAGTTGACATTGTATTCTGGTGAATAACACCGTTTAGTGCACTTAGCCTTTGCCCTTTTGTAATGGCTCGGCAGGTGAAAAACTATGGTCTTTCGAGTTGCCCAGAGCAATCCGAGAGGTTAAGCCATCACCCTGAGTGGGACGGATATGCCCAGATGTGGGTCCCACTACTGCTGGGCCTAGAGACCCAAGCTACTCATCAGTTATGAGGTATCACTCCATATTATCCCCGCCAAGAATATAGCCATATATATGGTCGGGAACGGCCAGAGGTGATATTTTTGGGGGGACAATTGTGGGGTTTTCTGGTAGCAGGAGTTTGCAGGGGTGTCCCCCGGTCCTTTATAAATAATGCAGGGGTGTCCCCTGCAGGTTCCATGCCTTAATATTGCTGCAAAAATATGGCAATATTTTTGTGGGGATATTAACCCATGGAACCACTTAGGAGGCCCAACAACCCAGGACATCCTGTTCGCAGTCTGCTCTGCTTCTCTTCTCTCTACCTCTTCCTCTTCCTCTCAGGCCCCCAATGGGCCGCCTCTCCTCTCCCCCTATAACACCTGATTTTTCTAGACCAGTCTTGTCTATGAAAGTGTCATCCAAACAGGTGTGACCTTGCTCCACCAGAACCATTAAAGACACCATGGTTTCTCTCGCTCCAGCCATAGCCGATTTCTGTAATCATTCCTTCGCCACTGGATCCTTTCCCCCCTTTAGCACTCCCTTGTGCACCCACTAAAAAAGCTTTCTTCCAACATCTCCGTTCTATTGCCAAGTTGGCCATCTCCAAGCTAACCCTCCACACTGAATCTGTTGTCTCCATGACCATCAGGCTGGCTTCAGAGCAGCCAGAGGCACGAAAACCGCTCTCCTGACCACATGTGAAAATCTGCGCTCTAACCTCGACTCCAGCACTCGGTCTTCATCCTCCTTGACCTTTCCTCTGCTTTTAACACTAACATGCCATCCTGATTAACCGACTGCACCAGAATCTGGGCAGCACAGATCTGCCATGGCATGGCTGACCGTCGGACCGACCCTCCCAGGTCCAGCTTGGGTCCTTTCTCTTCACCACCTCTCTCCACATGTGGCATTCCCCAGGGCTCTATCCCCTCACCCTGGCTCTTCAATGTCCATCTGGCCCCTTTGGCCCCCCTGATCTCTACCTTCTCCAACTTTCAATGTTATGCGGATGACACTGCTCGCTTTCAGGCTACCCTTGGCCTCCTCCCTCGCCCATTTCCGACTGTATCCACTATTCAGGCATAGTGCGCCTCCACCGATCTCTGCCTTATCCTCCTCATTGGGACCTATGTTGCCGCTTTTCCTCTTACTCTGGCTGCCCTCCTTGGGCCCTCGCCCCTCACCCTCCTGTGACGCAAAACACCTTGTGTCATCTTCGACTCTCCTCCTCCCCATCACAGACCTTACCAAGAAGGCCCACTTTCAACTGCACCCCAGATTCTCCCTTTCCTCACCTTCCCCCAAAAGCTCCGTCTTCAGAGCCCTGGTTCTCTCTAGGCTCGACTACTGCAAGAGCCTCTTTCTCAATCTGCCTAAAATCTTCTTAGTACTGCAGAACAGGACCGCAAGACTTATCCTTGGCCTCCAGCCTAGGGACTGCCTCTCTGGCCCTGAAATCCCTCCACTGGCTGGCTCCAGGGGACTGCAAAGGATCAAGTTCAAGACCACCTGCATCATCCACAAAGGTTTTTGGGGCTGTGGCTCTCACTATCTCAACTCTTCCTATATACCTTCCTGCTAGAGCCCTCCGCTCATCTACCTCCAACTCTGTGGGTCAGTCGCTTCTCAAGCAGAGTGGGTGGGTGAAGGGAGGGGGTCTCTCCTCTGCAGGAGCCTCCCACTGGAGTAGCCTCCCTGCCTCACTTGTCTTGAGCCAGATCTCAAGTTCCGGACACTCCTCAAGACCCTCCTTTTCTCCTCTCTCTCCCCTGCTAACCTACCCTTGCTCCTGTTCCTCCTACTCTGCTGACTGCTTGGTGCACCCCCCCCCCCAACCTCCCCACACAGAGATCTTACAATCACAGTGGTTCAAGTATACACCTCCACTCAAGGTTTCTTGGTAAAAAAACATCAGTCATTTAGAAAACATTCACTATAAAGGAGGCAACTATCATACACAAATATACTTCAGTACCAAACAAATCTGTTTGAATAAATTAGGCTCCCCTGAAATAGGAGCAAAATGGTATGTCAGTCACTTTACATAGGAGTACAAAGGTACAAGTTAATAAAATGGATCACATACTTTCTTAGGCAGTGCAAATAGGTTTAGTTCAATAGGCCTAGGCCAAAGTCAATGGGCTAGTGTCTTGGATAGGAAAGAACAGTTCTTTTAGTAAACGGTAAAGTCTTTGCCAAAGTTCTCATAAGTAGTCTGTACGAAAAAGAATCATGTCGGGTCACAAGCCGATTAGGCCTGCAAGTTGGGAAAGTTTCACGAACTATCACCGCGAGAGGCAAGTTCTCTCAATCGGGTTGGCACAGTAAATTAATATGAAGAAAAGATGCAGCTGAAGACATTGGTTCCTGGCAGTTCCTACTGTTCCTGAGCTTCAGTCGTGCGGACAAGAGGGAGGACGTCGGGGGACTCCTGCACTGCACAGGGACTGGTCAAACAAGCTGGCAAATGGAAGATCTTCAGTTCGAGTGGCTGTAGTCAAGAACACAAGCTGGTGTCCTTCCCCCTAGTTAAACCCAACTAGCTCTGAGAATGGTATCCAGGTGGCTTACGAGTTGATTGGTCCCACCAACTCATCAGGGCTTCACCGGGCAAACCAACGGTCCAGGAGTTGCAGCAGCCGTCCTCTTCCAGCTCGTCTTCGGTTCTTTCGTTCCAGTGGTCGACTTCTTTCCAGTCCAAGAGACTCGCATTTTAAACAGTTTTCTCCCTTTCATTCCAGACTAGCTGTCACTCACCCAGTAGGGTGGCTGTTCTTGCCAGACAGCCAATCACACCAGTGTGCATTTGGGTCTCCTAGGAGACTAAGCACCGGGAGTTTCAGGAACCTCTCACTTCCTGCCCACCCCAGACACTCAGGCGCCAGAGGCGGTCTTCAGTCCTGAAGCCCGCCAAAGGCTTAAGAACAAAACCACCAAACCTGGTTTGGAGCGCAGAGACAAACTCTAGAAGGACCTTTCCAAAAAGAAATGGGGAAAAAAGACCGGAACCTGTTTAAACAAAGGGCTGAAAGCGCCATCGTGAAAAACATGGCTCCCGCGATTTTTAGCTACTGGCGTTCGGGAAAAATCATGGTAGTTTGTTGTAAAACCACTGCCACCAGCTATTTCGCTAGGAAAGGGTAGCATTGGACTGCTACATGAGTTTCTAGACACAGGGATACTAGGTAACCCCTCCAGCACTCTACAAGAAGATAGTGTGTGCTGGGTCTAGGAATTTAAAAAGACTAGTAAAGTTAATTTAACCTTACATTCTCTGGGAAACAGTTTATCCCAGAGAAGTTATTTAAATCTTTGGGAAGTCTAAGACGACATCGCGGTGTCATTGCCCTGAGGGTGCTCTGTAACACATGAAAAGATGATGCCTATGGAGTTATCTAAAAACTCCTAAAAGAACATGAGTAAAAATCAAAATACGATAGTGGGGAAAAAAAGGCTCTTTCCAGGTAAAAAAAATCAAGTCTTCAAAATCCAGCACAGTTGCTGGGGGTCTCTAAGGTGAAGGGAATTAGCACATTTATGAGAATTCTCCCTAACACTTGGCAAGAAAAGAAAGTTGGTCTGTAGGGTTGCCCAGAGCAATCCCAGATATTAACATTAATTCTAGACCTTGCACCCATCAACTCCTGTTTTGACTTCGTTTGGTGCACAAGCTTTGCTGCATTACCTTCATTTTTCAGACAGTGCTCTTTTGCCATTTCAGACTCAAAGATATTTTGCCCAACATGTTCCTATAATTATTTTATGAATATGGTCTGGTTAATGGGACATGTGGTTTAGTGCTTTTAGGTAGCTTTATTGAATGCAGAATACTAGTTTAGCTTTTAAACAGACCCTTTCATAAAGCATAGTGCAATGTGTGTAAAACTGAAAATGGGAGATCTACACTCCTGCTTAAATTGAAAAATATAAATCCAAGAAACATTGGCTGAGATTCCAACCACTGCGGTAATCCTGTGTAGGACATGGTATAGTGTGCCCAATTTCATTTAATTGCCAAAACGTCACAACTTGAAATTATTATGTTAATTGTGCATGATCCAAAGAGACTATTCAATAGACTACAGTCTTGCTCCCCAATTAATAGACCCTCTTTATAGCGCATTCACCAGACTGAATGGTCCATGCTGACTCATGGCAGATCACTTCTCAGATGTGAGCTACAGGATAGGTGCGTGTTCGGTGGGAGGGGCTTGGAGAGTCAGGTGCAGAATTATGCATAGGAGGCATGAAAGAAGGTCATGACGAGGTGGTTGAACGACCATCCTTTTTATTTGTGGGCGCAGTACATAATTCAACTTTATAAATAAGACATTGCACAGAGCAACACCTGTATTAAAAGCTTGTACATTTTTTTATTGTAGGCTACCTGTGACATCACTACTGACAGATAACTTGCATCATAACTGCTCTGCAATCCTTCGGTTGTGACGAGCCCGGGAACACAATTTGAGCCGTCACTGCAGCACTTCAAGCAGTCACACGCTTTACCAAATTCCCTTCTTGTAAAATAGTGTTCTATGACACTGATCATGAACGTTTTATGGGACTGTATTTTGTGCACTGCCGAGTTAAATATCTGAGAGCAAAAATGCATGTCATTGCTCATTTTAAATCACAAAAATATAAACTTCTAAGAAGACTTGTATTCAACTGTGCAAATTATGCTTCTGCAACACATTGAGAGCTGCATACTCTTATCCAACCAGATTCTAAATTGATTATATGCATCAGAAACCTGAAAATCTCTTGCATAATATTAAGTAAGAGGCCAGGTTCTAAAGGGGATGACAGTGTATTGCCATGCATCACCTACATGGAGTAAAAAGTACACTGCGAGGCACCCAGAGTTGTGGCCTTTCGACCTCGTTCCTCTATTTGGTCATGCAACTCCTCTGACTTCTAATATTCTTAAAATGTACAGCAGGGGGTACTTTATCCCATACACGTATACATCTAAAAACGGATTGTCTAAATCTAGACAGACATGCATACTGTACATATACATACTTGTAAAGTCGTATTTACGCAGTTATGTGGAAATAAGATACAAGCTTCCACTCACTGTAGCTCAGAGTTCGATATAATGAACTAGCATATTTCCCCACATAGGGTTAGTGGTGGCCATACTCTGGACCTTGATCGTATACCATTATGGTGCGCAGTGATCATTTTTTTTTAAGGTGGGAGGTTTGGTCCATTCGAATATATATTCATATACACATGTGGGGGTAGGACTGTGTGGAGGGGTGGGGTTGGCATAGACCCAGGCCTTTTAGCTTAAATTACAGAAAATACATCTTTTGCAAACAGGTGCTGTGCTGTATCTGGCAAGTAAAGAAAGGTGGCACCGACAGACTCCTTTGAAAAGAGCTCTCGGTGGCAGATCCAGTTTTAAGTAATGCATCAAGCTAGCGAAGTGAGGGATCTCAGCCAGCAAGTCGCCTGTGTCCTGTGGCGCCTCTACTTCGTATCGCACCTGTGGTTATCTGTTTGTATACCAATAAATTACTGCTGCCCTCACTCAAACACCCGATCCTCCAGGGTAGCTTCAGGGTGTGTGCATCTCATCGTCAAGATCTCGGCAAGTTATTTATTCATGCTTGCAGCAGGTGACCTCCGTTGCCAAGGATGAAATAGCAACACGACGCTGGAGACGGTGCACTGCTCTTCCAGGAAAGAGGTCACGAGGGGCGGCTACAAGCCAAGCTGGGGCCCACTGTCCGTTCCTCCTCGTACCCTCAACCAGGTCTGCTTCGATTTGGTAAATCTCCAAACCCCCAAAGCCGAATTAAGCAATGGTTTACCTTAATCCATCAGTTTTAGCAGGTGTATACATCGACAACGCTTTACAATATACTTCCTGCAACTAAGTACTAGCCAGACATCCTGTGAATGTCCTTTGATTACAGGTGGTTCAATAGGCTAGATGTAACTTTCAAAGGAAAGTATTTACAAACTTTAAATGTGCGTCTTTACATTACTTTATAAACAAGTAATGAACAAGAATGGTTTCCAAGGCTAGTGGTGTTCAGTTGGTTGGATAGTATGCGCTCAATTTGTAAAATATCTAAAGCGCGAAAGCGATACATAGTGTACAACTTGCAAAAAAAAGGGAGCAATAAGTACAGTACAGATTTACAAGACATTCTGCCAGTGTTTAACAATAAAAATATAAAAGGAGTTAAATCAAGCAAAAGAAAGGTCTAGTTTTGACAGAAACTGGTGCAAACTGGTGGGAATTCTGTAAACTAGAATAGGTGGGAAAACAATTTTAGGTGCACGATTTTTGGCTCTTGGAATATTTAAGCTGCAGAAGAGCTTTGCTCCTTGTGTCCCGTTCTCCTCCAGAGATCAAGCAGACAGAAGGATTGCACAAAGCCGTTTAATAGGATAAACAGCAAGTTTTAATTGAATTCTTGCTTGAAAAGATGGCCAATGAAGACTGGCAATAACAGGACACCAGGGGTAAAAAAAAATGCACTATTCAGGCATAAAAAGTTACTCGCCTGCTCAGTTCTCCACGTGCATACTGCACACCATTCCTTTGTTAATGGCTAGTGGAGAGTGTAAACTGAGGCCTTGGGACACATTTGTTGACCAGACTACGAATCATGCTGCAGCTTGAAAGATACCATGGACAGATCACAATGAATCTCCAGCCGGGATGGCATTATCACCCTCAGTGTGGGATAAAACTAAAGCCTGCAAAGCAGACCCAAAAATCATTCTACAGGAAGCCTAGGCTTCAGGTTGCCAAAAATGCAATATGGTAACGTGTGATGTGGGCTCTCACAAATTACAATCGAGAAGAAATGCAGATGATTGACCAGAATGAGCCAGAAGGGAAATGTGGTTTTTGGCCAGACTAGAAAGGCAAAGTCAGCCCCCTCGTCTACTGGAAGGCAAGAAACAAGAATTCCATTTTAAAATTAGCCCTCAGCATCGAGGACTCCTCAAGCTAAAAACACAGCCAGGCACTGGATATCCTCCCAATAGGAAACTAAGGTAGTACTGGTGTAACCAGTGGGCCCATATGCAGACAAACATAACCTGGGTGTACCCGTACATTCTTCCCCCACCCGCCCAGCCCCCCAGGTAGCACACAACATATTGCTTTGGTGTTGTCAATAAAAAGGCAGTGGAATTTTATTTGCCGTTATTGTCATAACAAAGACAATGATAATTACATAACCATAATATGCTGTACTTTTGGGCATCGGGTCCTGAGGTTGCCCCCTCTGGCCCATGCCGGCATCCTTGTCCCACAACAGTGTGGTCACCACACGGTGGGTGGCCAGTCTTCTTTCTCCTGCTCCCTTTTTCTAGGGTGGGAGGGTTCTGGGAAAAAGTAGCAAGCGACTCTGCAAACGCAGTGAACTCTTGTTTGGGACCCTGCCCAAACGGATTGTTTTCTGAGCTGAAACCAGCTCCTTACATTTGACCCAGGGGCTGGCCCTGGGTCTTTGTTGTGCCTGTGTGGCGGGCTGTGCTGCTAGACCCGCCCCGGCCGCAAGGCACCAACGGCATTAGCACCTGGGGTGCTATCTGACAGTTTGGCCCTGCTCGTTTCCCGTCGGCCCTTCCTGGGTGCTTAGCACCTCATTGGGAGGAAGGGCAAGGTGTTGCTCAACAGCTCGCCCTTCTTTCTTCTGCCTTAGCTTGGCGACGGTATGTCTGCCTTGCACAAGGAGAGAGGGGGAGCACTGCCCTTTTGTGTTGGGCTGATGCTCTTGGCCTCTCCCCCCGACCTGACTGCCATGGGGCACAGGTTACCTGGACCCATACGCAGACAAAGTAAAACATAACCTAGGTGTACCCGTGCATTCTCCCCCCGTGCCCCCAGGTAGCACACAACACATTGCTTTGGTGTTGGCAATAAAAGGCTGTGGAATTTTATTTGCACAGTTACGGTCATAACAAAGAATCATAATTAACGATAATATGCTGTACTTTTGGGCATCGGGTCCTGAGGTTACCCCCTCCGGCCCGGTTGCCGGCTGTCCAGGTTCCCCCAAAAGTTAGTTAGTGACATTCCCCGTTGGCTAGGGTACCTGTTCGCTCTGTGGAACTGTTCCATTCCTGTTCCCGATAGATGTGTTCCGTCCTTATGAAAAAAGTTCGGGTCGGCCAGTGTTATGGCGCTGTGCCTTATGAAACCGAGGCCTCTGCCTGTCCAACATTTTTCGACCCCTCTACTTAGTTTCCTTCTAGCAGGGTCCACGGATTTGTAGGAATTTGCTCCCAGACAAGTTTTCCTGGGTAGCATGGAGGAGTAAAACATTTGTGTCCCTCCAATTGTGGGTGATGCCTGCTAATGAGGCGCATATCTCTTTATAGTTTTCTCCTCCCCATGGATACTAGGCGTTTCCCCGCAAGGTGGAGAAATAAAAACGCGGGCGGGTCCCTGTAGGCCACTAAAATCAGCCAGTTCATGGATTTCTGGCCAGCAAAGGCCTCTGTACCACCACCATGAAGTAACTGTTCTCAAAAGGTGTCCCTACCTTTGCTTCTTCGGCCCATCGCCCTGTTCTGAACACAAGAGTGCCCTACTATGCAGGCGGATTTTAATGGGGCATCATGATTGAATTGAGATGTTGTGTTGTCTGCCAGAGCTTTGTTGGCCAGCTCTAAAAGGAACCCTGTGTCAGGGTCTGTATTTCTAGTAGGCAGAATATCACTGCATACACCAGTGTTTGGGGTGTTTGTAGAATTAGGTTGTGCATCCCAGCCCCGGCCGTTTGGCGTTGATGCACATTTTTCTAGAATCTCCCAGCAGTCTTGCAACCTCGGTCATCACGTTCTGGGTGTGGCGCGCCATTTTTCAAAATGTTGTCCACTGAACACGAGATAAAGCATCTGCAATGTTATTATCCGTTCCTGCAATGTGTTTTGCTTGGACTATGATATTCTCATGCATGATTTTTGTGATGGCTCATAGGATTTTCAGTACCAAATGGCATTTGGTTCTATTGTTGATAATTCCCAGCACTGCCATATTGTCAGACTATGCAGTAAGTTCAGTGTTTGCTAGGTGCCTACCCCACATGTGCAAGGCTAACCAGATCAGAATGATCTCTAAAAGGGTAATGTTTTTGGTCCATCCTGCTGGATGCCATGCTTCAGGCCATTCTCCAGCCACCCAGTCTGATGCTAGTACGCCCCAAAAACATTCGCTCCCTGCTGCATCATTGAAAAGCACCCTTTGGTCCCTTGAATTCAATGGCGTGCGTCCAAGTGTTGCCCCGTTGAAATCTGCAAGGAAATCTTCCCAGACATAAGTCTTTCCTCAAGTTTTCCCCAGTCTGATGTGTAGGTGGGGTTTGCTGCATGCTCTTGTCCTTAATTCCAGGCTTCTTGAGAACACCTTTCCTTGTGGTATTATCCTGGCAGAAAAATTCAGACTGCCAGCCAGTGATTGCATCTCCCAGACTGCTTCCCCCCCCCCCGTTTTCCGATTTTCTGAATTGTGTCTAATAGCTCTTCTACTTTTTTTATTTGGTATTTTGCAAATCCCTGCTACAGTATCTATTTCAATTCCTAGAAAGATGTTAGTTGCTGGTTTGGTTGTTGTCGGCTGCCAGGGGTATGCCCCTCTGTGCTGCCATTTCTATAATTTCTGACAGAGCCCTTCTACACTCCCCTGTGCCCACTGGGCCTACTAGCATAAAATCATCTAAATAGTGCACTACCTGAACCCCCGGCACCCGATTCTGGAATGCCCACTGAAAGAAAGAACTGAACTGTTCAAATAGCATGCATGATACTGCGCAGCCCAGGGGCAGGCATCTGTCCACATAGAATTTGTTATCAAAAGAAACCTAGCCATTGTTTTGAGTTCGGATGGACTGGTAGTAGTCTGAAAGCAGACCGTCTAGTTTTGCCATCAGTGCCTTCCTGCCGCAGTTCTGTATTATTCTCAGGGCTTCTTGGAAATGTGTATAGGTCACAGCCGATTCTGTTTCAGGAATGCCGTCAAGATACTAGCCCTTTGGGTATGAGAAATGGTGCATCAACCCCTTTTATCCTGGTTCCCTTTTAGGAACCTAACCTAAAGGGGCAACATTTTTGAATGGCATTTTGTCCCATGGTCCACCTATTCTTCCCAGTTCTATTTTTTTTTATTTTTGCTCTCATTTTTGGGTTGTTTCTTGCTGAGATTATTTTGGGGATTTTTTGTGAACCCTCTCCTTGGAATAGAATGAGGAAGCCTTTCTTGAAACCTTCTATTGTTGCGCTGATGTTTGTCTGGGTAGGCAGATAGTGCTGTTCTGAAACCTTCAGTGTTAATGGCAGTCCTGCCTGGCTTCAGCTTTATTTTTTGCCCTGTATTATTGAGCCTCTTTTATGACTTAGCTGGTAGCCGGGTACAGTTGCTGTTGGGGTGGTCACTCCCACAGTTTGAACAATTGTGTTTGTACCTGCACTCTTCCCCCCCCCCCCATGCACAGATTTTTTCCAAAATTCCAGCAGACTGGTACAATTTTGCGGTGTTTTGTGTTTTAGATTGGCTGTGGGTATTGGACATAGCGCCGCCCCCCCCACCCCCTCCATGGCTGTTTATTTTGTAAAGGGCTGTTCCTCGTTTTTTCGTTTTCTGGTGCCCAGTTACTCCCTTGGGTGTTATTTTGTTGGAGGCCTGGGCCATCTTCTGATGGGGGCTTCCCGTTCAGATATAGGTCATTTTGAACTTCATTCTATGGTTGTTCTTTCTGACAGGTTTCTCCTGAACCTTACATCATATGCTATCCAACCATAGCCTCCACATGCAATTTTGACTTCCCGGATTTTTTCTATGTAAGCTAGGATTTTGATTCCCATCTCCTGGGTTATTTTCTAGAAAAAAAAAACTGTTCTTAAGATGGTAAAACCCTTTAACCAGTTGTCCCAATTGCACTCAACATGTGCATTTCTGGCTATTGCTATTTCTTCGATTCTTTTTGGGGTCTCTGCATGCATCCAGACCTTTGCGCTGTGCTTCAATAAGTAAAAAACACTTCTATATATATTGCCTCTTATGGTCTGGTCGATGTTCATTGCTAATTATTTTTTTTGTATCTATTTAGTATTTGTTTCTAAAGCTTTTAATTTTTCATCTAGCTGTGCACTGGTAATCATTGCCCATCTGTTTGTGGGATGGCTGCTATGGGTCCTGTTGGCCCTTGCTGTTGGCCCTGCTGCTGATGGGGTGGGTGCACTCGTTTTTAGCATCCCCTCTGCTCCTACTCCTGTTTTTAAACTCCCCGCCGGCTCTATGGGTACTCCGTTTTCAATAATCACTATGAGCTCCTGAGGAACCCTATTATCAATGGCCACTTGTCCATTTGGGGGCCTGTTGCTTATCCCCGATTTCCATCATTTGTTCAATTTTTCTCATTTTTATATAGTAGACCATTGTGTCGCCATTTTACCTTTTTTGCCACCCTCTTGTTTCTTGGATTTGTTTGCTGGTGGGGTTGTGTCATCCTCTATTGTATCCATTTAGTATTTGTCAGCTTCTTCCTCCTCTGGCTTTCCATATGTGTTCTTCCTGACCCATGGCCATCCATGATGCTCCGTTGCCTCCTCTGCTAACCGCAGCAGTTGTGATTTTGCTTTTTGTGGTATTTTCTTGGGAGGCATTGCTTCTTCTGTGTTCTCCGTGTCAGGGTACTGTTTTTTTAGCCTTAAGCTTGACTATTATAATTTGTATGCCCAGTGTTCAGGGTACTGTTTTTTTGGAGCTGGGTACTGTTTTTTGGAGCTGTAGCTTACTTCTGTTTATTCTCTGCTTTGTGCCCGATGAAAATAAAAGGCAGACTTGGCGGCTGCAGGTGCTTCTGCTTGCAGTGTTTTCGTGCTCCAGCTCCTAGAACAACCCGAGTTGTGCAAACCCTTTGGCTCCGCGTCGTCCTGCTTCCAAAACATTGAGCTGCAGCTTCCTTGCGCTTGCAGCATTATTTTGCTTGGTGAAAACGAATTTTAGGATTAAACTTTTGTCCGTTAGTTGCAAACTGCCGGTAAAACCCTGGGTTTCTTCTACGAGCTGTCCCCAATTTTGCATAAATGTCTTTCTAAATGCTCCGAACGCTGTGTTCAGCGTGGTGCTCTTGCTTTGCTGATGGTTGCCAGGGCAAACTTAGCCAGGTTTCTCTTACCCGTGCTTTCACCGAGCTGGCTACTTTTCTTTCCTGCCGACCCCGCCTCCAGCTGGAACCTGGTCTTCAGTGGCAGATCGTTGCTGTTTGTCTCCGAGCACCACCAGAAAAAATCTCAGGTGAGCGTAAATTTCAGCGCTTCCCCTGCCTTGTTTTGTCTGCGAGAGAGCTGAATCGCGCTCGCTGAATTTTCCGGCTGCAACACACGGATGCTTCTGGGACGCTGCAAGGTGGAGCAGATGCTTCTTGGTAAATTTTCAGGGTCCAGTTTAGGCGGACTCTGTTGCACAAGCGGTGCCCTTGCTAGCACACCTGACAGCAAACGGACACACCCGATGGTACTCCACTCTTCGGCATCTTCGCCCTTGCTATCTTAGCAGCGGTCCTTTTGTCCCCACGATGGTGAGATCAAAGCTGCCAATGCGAAAAACCCAGCGGGTATAGAAAAACGCTTCTTCTGGAACCTGGCCCTGCCAGTTTCCTGTCTGACCTTCCTGGGTGCTTAGCACCTCATTGCGAAGAATGGCAAGGTGTTGCTTGGCACCTTGTCCTTCATTCTTCTGCCTTAACTTGCCGATGGTATGTCTGCCTTGCACGAGGAGAAAGGGAGAGAGGGGGAGTATAGGGGGAGAGCCACGCTTGTGTTGGGCTGATGCTCAAGCCCTCTGCCACGCCCGACTGCCATGGGGCACGGGTTACCTGCCCCCGCTTGATGCCCTTGCAGCGTAGGCCATCACTAGCCTACTAATGAAAACCAAATCGAGATACTCCACATGCAGTGTAAACACTGGGGATAAAATAAAGCTGAGGCACTCTACAAGGCACAGGCAGTGGAGGTGAGGAACCAACCCATCAGTACAGACCGAGATCTGTTCCGAGAAAGGTATAATCAGCCCTGCAGCTAAGTGGTGTATCAGCCACTTTTACTCCCCAAAAATAGGCAAACACTTTCCCCCTCAAACCCCTCCCACCAACAAAAAGAAAAGTGTAAAATTACTCCAAACAAAAAATAGGAAACACATAGGACACTCTGCCGCTGCTTTCACCCACAGGTCCATGGATAGATTTAGAACATTAGTGCATGTAGTAACAGGAAGAAACTGCCACTGCTACCTGATCAGAAAAAGTAAATCTGTATCTTTTAATGTGTATGAATAACTAGGTGCAAAGTAATAATAACTAAAACATTACCGTTTTATAGTGAAGAAATTTTTACTCGCTTATAAACGACTCGCATTGGTATAACATTTTTACTTCCTAAAAATAATTTTACACCCAACTTTAAATAGGGAGTAAAATACACTTGAAAATCTCATCTGGAGCACTGGGTATAATCCACGCAAGAACTGCCTTAACCAGCATTGCTCAGAGCGGATTTCTAAGGGCTTCTGGAACCTATTGTGACCCACTGCTGTATTGGAGAGGCATGGATATTTGGCAACCCACCAACTCGTTATTCATGCCAGTCTGACTATCCAAGTGGTTTACTTTGCTTGGACATATGCTTGCATTCGTAATCGGTACACAATCTCACTGCAATGTCTTCTGCCCTGAGAAAGTGTGCTCTATACAAATACATTCCAGCTCCAAGCTGGCAACCCTTCTTTACCTCCCCCCCATGGCACGTGCGATTTAGCCCCCGCTGCTGAAGTACAAACACTATTTAAAATGTGGTTCTGAAAAATCTACAGACTAAAACCAGCCAAGAAACCGCTTTCCAATATTCAACCTGTTAGTCAATCCAACTTCTGCTGTGTTTGCATTCCGTCCCCAGGCGTGGCTTGCACGTCAAAGCAATGCAGGTGAAGTGTCATAAGCAATGACCGCCCAAGTGATTGTGCATCTAGAAAGATTTCTGGTTTGACAACATCGACTCTTCTGAACTAAAGTTAAAGAAGCAGATAAGAGCCACCATTCATTCTTTCGTAGCTTCTTTGATCCATTTATACTGATTATATCATTTTGGACATTGTCCACTTGCTTGATTGCTATTCTGTGGAGAAGGCCAGACTTTACTATGTAGTTTGGATGCAGACTAGGTCCCTTGGGGCACCAGAGCATTATACAAGTGTTTAACCGAACGCATACAACGCAGGTGAAAATTTCGCAATGGCATATAGAATTGGGTGAGTTGTACCAATTTAAAGTTGCAAGCTACTAGCCAGCGTAATAATGCCCAGACAGGTTGGACGCATTTTCATCAATCCTGTCAGATATTTGCTCCTGATCAGTCAAACGTTTCTGGAAAGTTTCAAGCAGATTTATAAACCGGTCCAATGTTGCAGAAAATCACTGAGTTTCACCAGAAAAGTAGAGCCACACCAGTCACCCTACAGAGCTGATGGGTTTTGCAGCCCAAAGCATCCAGAGAGCAAAAGGTTGCAGACACCGTTTTGGCTTAAATCTTTCCACCCATTGAGATTTAGGAGTCGCATCACAACCCCACTTCAGATCAATTTCTGCAAGACTTCACGGTCATCAGAATGACAGCACCAGCCCTGCCAGCCTCCAAGGCAATTGTTCACTGCAACCAAGCCCCATCAGTCCTCTTCTCAAAGGCATATAGTGTCCTTGGCCCATGAAATATTCTACAATTTCCTCAGGTTTTAGAGAAAGCGTCTCAATAAGGTATACAACGCCAGCTTTGCCATACCAGCCTTCACGAGTCAACGGCCTAACACCTAACAGATTGTGCTTGTACTTCTGTGCTTGTACCTCTAAAAGGCTTGTAAAGAGGGTGCATAATCTGTGGAGGACTGCCAGCACCAATTTTGCAAAGGGAACAGTCTAACATAAAATCCCTTCAACAAATATATGTTTTTTAAACAAATTACACCAATGCATGCTTAATATTTGGACATTAGACAGCACTTGGCAAAATGCAATTATTTGCAGAGAAAGATATGCGCACTAAAATGTAAAGCATTTGAAGTACTCTAGCCTGTTTAGGGGATAATCTTGTGCGGAAGTACTTTGCAGAGGTGAATATTTTATATTTGCCCATAGCTTAAGTGAACCATAACAGAAAATTCGCTTTTTAACAAAATATTTGTGTCAACCAAAGACGATTTTGGAAACTTTGCCCTAACACGTTTTTGCATTGTCAGATTTTTAATTGCAAGATACAATGCAGGAAGTACTTTGCATGATAAGCAGCACTCCTGATACACAGAATGGGGCTCTGAAGTAGTCACCCAGATGGTTTGAGGGGAGTATGAGTAGGTGAGGGGCAAAGTGAAAGCATGCTGCATGAGCCATGTATAATTGGAGGGCACTGGTTTGGGAGGACCTTCCGGTTATTTATGTATTTTCATCTACAAGGCCAAGCTTATGAAGTGATTTTTTCTTCAAGATTAAATGCATGCATAGCACGATTTAAAAAGGGTTTTCAGAGTGTCATGGTAATTCCACGAGTGTCCTTCCAAACTCCTGTCAGGGTTTACCAGGAATAATAATCACAAGGCCAAGTAAACATGCCATTATAAAAGCCATGTTAAGCAGTATTTTCGGGATGCTGCGGTCGGAGGCAGCGACGTCATTTGCGGGTCGCCAGGGGTCGCAATTGTGACCCCTGCGGTCTCCCTTGCTAGCCCTGTGATCTCCTTGCTACCCCTAAAAAGAAAAAAAAAGTTGTCTTTTTTTGATCCAAGCTTCTGGGCTGTAGCTAGCGCCATGTGGCTCTTCGCTTCTGGAGTGGCTGACTTTCTTGTTCAAGGCTCTTTAAATTAAAAAATTTTTTTTTAAAAAACAGGGGTTCCACAAGTAACACTTTCAGCAGTGACCCTAATAAGAAAGAACAGGAATACCAAATAATGTGCCTTTCTGGAATTCTATACAATTGCTAGACTCATTAAAGGTTTATTTCAGGCACACTTCATGGCACACTTCATGGTGCGAGTCACTGATTTAGTCTGTTCTTAAACACCTCAACTCAGCCTTTCACCCTTCTGAGGTTGATAAATGAGTATCACAGGTTGGGTGATCTTGTATGTATATTTTTGCTATATAAAGCGCTTAAGCGTAAGTGCTATATAATAACACATTATTATCATTTGGCCATGGACGTCTCCTGGCATTCACAGTAATTTGGTAATATGGGTCTATATACACTGATCTTAACCATATATATTGAGATCCTTTCTTGTATGAATTATATATAACAGTGATATCGTAAGAATATTTTTCTTAGTGTACTTAGGAGCAATGCTATGTGATGTCACTTCCCGTTTTGTCAAGGGGTGAAAGGTCGTGTTCCATCACTTCCCGCTATATCACTTTGAGGTGGAGTCAAATGACATTTCCGATTACATCATTAGAGGTCAAGGGTCGTGTGATGTCACTTCTGCTACCCCTGCCATTTTGGCGAAATGACGTCCCTGGTGGGAGGGCACCTAAGCAACAATGTATAACTGGCTCCAGGGTAATCCCGGCAGAGCAGCCCAAGTATAGCAAAGCGAGTGAACAGTGCGACAGACTCGAGTTGCCATTTTGAAGGGGAATTGGAATCAGATGCAGGCACTATAAGCAGTCGCTTACTAAGACTTGCAGCGCTCCAGTAGTCCGTCCGGTCTGGTCCTGGGAGGTAAACTATAGCAGCCGATTGCCTTCTAACTGGGTGGATACTTATAAGCTCACCACATTGAAGCATTGAGGACTTAATGGGTCGATTGAGCAACGGGCATAGAAATCCAGATTTCCTGTCGCAGATCCCATTAGATGCAGCGGAGGATTGTGTAACAAAGTATGTTGCTCCATTAGCTTCAGCAGCTGTACTGGACCAGTGGAGGGTAGACTTCAATCAGAGGAGAGTTGAGTGGCCAGACTTGTGTGGGAGACTGTTGGAGGTACTACTATACCGTTTCTGCGAGATGTGCTTTAAAGAGATTATTTTTCGTTCAAGAGGAAGGAAGAGGAGTCACCATTTTGGGTCACCGCCTAAACATGATTTTTGCCACATTTGTGTTGGACTATTTGAATTTGCAATCGTGGCTCTTTGCAAGTTCTTGCCAGTGTACCACCAGAGAAAGGAAGCTAGTCTGCCAGATATTTAGGGGGCAGGGGTGTATGTGCTGAAAGAGCTGTGCAGGTCACACTTCGTGCCTTGGACATGCAGCGTGATTCTAAGAGGATCTAGTAGAGCTTTGCCATTAGAAAAGGATTTCTAATTTGCATGAAAACTAAATCATGCCCCAATAGTAATCTGAAAGAGGAGATAGAATCCACATTAATGAATCCAACGGCTTAGCAGCTACTGCAGAAAGTAAGTTTCCTAGCAGTAGCCATCATGCCCACAAATCTACCTCCTTGCACGTGGTTCCCACATTTGGAAATAAAGGTCAACAAGGTAACACTTTGGCTGCAGGCCCTTCTTGGGCATCCCCCTTAGGGGGATCTGCAGCACTGATGCCAACAGAAGCGGCCAGTAATGGAATGACTTCAGAACTCATGGTAGGCAGGGTGAACTTTGAAGAAGGAAAGTCTCTGGAGGGGGGCGTCTCTGTAATAGAAGGGATAGAAAGGAAGATCGGAGCTTAAAACAACTCCTGGGCATCCCCATCACCCGGGCATCCCCATCACCCGAGGATCAAGAGCAAACTAACTCTGTCCAATTTATTTTCAGTCACTGGTATTTTAACTTCATCCGCTGCACCATCTTCTCCCATTGCTCCTGTTCCCCTTCTCATCTTTTTAGTCTGCCCGATTCACACACTCCAGCCTTATTACTCCATGCCCATCTTACCTCTTCACCTCTGGACCATTCTCCTTCCTCTTATTCCTTCTTTCTGCCCTCAACGTATTACCCATCTTACCTGCCTTCTCAAACTCGACTTCTGCCATGGTATCTTCCTCTGTTAAACATGCTACAGTTATTACTTTACCTCTACTGAAGCCTGCTCTGGATTCTAACCTACATGCTAATTACAAGCCTTTTTCTCTCATTCCCTTTCTCTCAATTGCTAGAATGGGTTGTGTATACTCCAGACGCTTCTGACTTAATTCTGCACTATCAGGTTTCAGTGCATCTCATTACTGAAACTGTTCTCCATGTCCCCAACTCTTTATTCTCTGCTCATCATCTCAAACACTTCAATGCTCATTCTACCAGTATGCCACTGCTAATCATTCTACTCTTCCCTACGCTCTTCTCTGGATTTTTCTGGTTCTGTACGTGGTTTCATTCTCATCTCACTCTTACCTGCTCAGTTTTCCTGGGCCCAAACTCCTGTCTCCATTATATTGTTCCCCAGGGCTCTGCTTTGCCCTCAGTTTTTCCTCTCTATACTATTCCTCCATCTGACCTGGTTTCTTCCTTTCATCTATCCTGTAAGTTTCCTGCCGACTAAACTCGTTCTTCTGTAACAGATTCTCTTCACTACCGTTTCCTGTCTCAGCTGTCCAGAACTGGATGCATAGACACTTCCTCAACACAACCAAAATGGAGGTCTCCTTGCTTCACTCACTTCTCCCCCTCCTCTGCTCCCCCATCGTCTCCTTTCCACTCACCCCTTACACTTCAGCTTGTAACCTAGCCATCACTTGACTGTTAACACTGCTCGCATCTGTCTTGTTCATCTATGATATTCGCCGTGCTCATGCCCTCTTTTCATGCTATTAAACTTTTCATGCTATTAAACTTCTCATCTTGATTACTGCTCTGACCTCTTGGTTTGTCTTCCTGCTTCCATCTTGCTCCCTTCCGCTCTGTATACAATGCTACCATTCACCTTCCGTTCTCCCTACCCACTCACTCTTTTACCTCCTCGTGTTCCCTCATCACTCCTCATTTGACACGCATTCGTAACTTTCTCTGTATGGTCTATAAATGTATCAACAGACTTACTCCATGCAATCGCTCTATCATTACTTCACACTCGCCCCTCTTCACTACCAATCACCACCTACTTTCAACCACCCAGCTCTGGTCCACTCATTTTTCTACGTGCCCCTTAACTCTGGACCTTTCCCCTCATCCTGTTCGGGTCTCCTCCTGCATAGATTTCACACTGCTGAGATCCTGCATAATTGATGATAAACGACTAATTCCACTTCAATATCCAATTAGTTGTACCATTCCATCATGTGTGTACAGCACTTTGCCGAAAGCGCTATATGAAGAATACATACAAATGCCACCCATAATATCGAGTGTTGTCGACAGGTTTCCCCATGTTCCTTTAGGCACATTCCCAAACACGTTAATGGCACTGGTATATTTGTACAGCACCGGTTGGACTTGTCTCAGTGCACCACTCCCTATTAAGATCCCTGCAATAGACACTACCCAAGCACGAGTACCCAGTGCTTGTCAGCGGGGCAAGGGTTTGCGAAGGGGCTGTAACACGGGGGCATGGCCCAACTGCAGAGGTGGTTGGTGGAGGGGAGGCAGTGGGAACCAAGCAAGAGGGGCAAGGAGCATTGGTGCACCTTCTTTTGTTTCTTAATCACTGGCTCCAATCCCTGCATTGGAACTGGTGAGAGGGCACACCAAAAGAATTGAAAGCAGTGTTTCTTTGTGAGAGGTAGCAAACCCCTCAGGCAACCCTTTCACTCAAGAGACGTATGGCTGGGCTGCCTGCAAAGTCAGGGGACTCAGTTTTTCCTAATCAGAAGCTCCATACCCACATGCAACCATTTATTCATGTAGTTTGAGCTAAAGGGCTGTCTGCTATGTTGTGCCTCTCTGGCTAGTCAGGGGGAGCCCAGCAGAGCCCCTGCTCTGGAGCACTTTGAAGACTGGCATGGCTTGTGCCAAAGATAAATGCACAACATTGAAATAGAGCCACTTCAAATACCGCTCAATCCCAAAGCCTAACAAAGGTTGGAACATTAAAAAGGAGGCAGTTTGCTTCTTCGAAGTGACTAGGCTGGGTCGTAACCAGGCAGCATAAGAAACAGGCCCTCATTTATATTCCATGGTAAGCAGGAAGCGAAGCCTTTCGAAGGGGACAATAGAACCATAAATTAGCCATTCTGTCAGCAGATGTCACCCACTGGCTAGGTTCTGCAGGGAGATGCAAGAAGGCAAGTTGTACTTAACCAAGACTCATTACCAACACATGCCAATGCTTAAACATGCATTTGGGGAGGGGCACGTTATACACATTCCTGCCAATTCCATTGCGCCAGTGAGGTCTGTACAATTACCGAGGTCCTCTTCAGACCGTCTCAATGGTGAAAAGACAGCCAAGAAAGAGCCGAGCGCTTCTCAACGTACAACGGTTCAAAGTGTTCGCTTAGAACAGTTTTAGGCCGTGTTGTCAATCAAGGAGCAAGTAACCTAGACAATTCCGTTACAGCAAGATTGCCTCTCCTGCTGCAAGGAGGATGAATCTAAAAAAGTAATAGCCTGTTAAAAAGGTAAGAACCGGTCCGCTCATTGCAGGAGCTTTTCAATTCAAATCAATCCCAGTGTGTGCACTCCTGGAATGAACCTGGCCGCAGCTTGAGGCGCGCGCTGCCAGAGGCGACAGTGTGCAGCTACTGTGGAAGGCATCTGGTTGCAGGCGAACGTTTCATAAAAAGATTCATTGCAACAACTAGCCCCTCGCTGCATGTGCAGCAGGCTTCGATGAGGCAATTACCACAACACCTGGCCTATACGATGGCCCACTATCCGGCTCGGTCGCAAACTACAGGAAAACTTTGCATTACCTCCAGGGGCGGCGCCAGGCATGGGCTCGGGAGGGCTGAAGCCGCCCCACCCCCAACACACACTTGATGCAGCAGGCATCATCACTCCGTTGTGTCCAGCCAGGGTCTCAAACCGCTAGAACCAATCACATTTCTCACCTCGGAGAGCAGTGTATTTAGAAGCAAATACACCTCTGAGGTGAGAAAAGGGCCATTAGAGTGAAGGCAGACGACAAGAGCCTGCCATGGGGATATTATTAGCTCCCCACCCTCTCCCCATGTTGCAGCTGAAGGCTTAACTGCTGGCTCGGGTTTTGCATGGTCCATGCTTTCAATAATTACCATCAACTAAAAAAGTATGTGCGCATGCGGGATTGCTTTTTTTTTTTTTATTTGTTTATTTATAAAGTTTACACATAAGTAATCAAACAATCAAAACAAAAATACTCAGCAAGAATACACTGAATAACAGATTATACATACATAACTTGTAATAAATCAATAAATATTCAGAAAGTCATCCCACACCTTTCCATACAACCTCAACTTCCCTTGCCGCTTGTAGACCACCCTTTCCATGGATGCAAGGACAGACATCCCCTCAACCCAATCATCCAGAGAAGGTGCATTCCGTGACTTCCAGCCCCTGAGAACCAGCTTTTTGCCCATACAAGCTCCACGGAGTAAAAACTTTTTCCGTGACATTGAGAGATCATCCAGCAATTCTCCACCTCCCAAAATCATTGTCATGAAATCCAATTCAACATCCAAATCCAAAACACGCAGACAGGCACCACAAACCTCCTGCCAAAATCCCCGTACACGCACACATTCCCACAACAGATGTTCCAGACTTCCCTTTCCATTCCCACAACACCAGCATTCATCCGAATCCAATAGCCCCCTCTTAAACATTCGCTCCGGACTCCAAAACACTCTATTTAGGATCTTTATCTGTCTCGACAGTTCCACCAAATCAATTGCAGAGTTTAACATTCGCACACATATCCAGCCATACCTCAGACGAAATCTCACACCCCAACCTCCTTCCCCATTCATCTCTCAAATCAGAATTTTCCTTATAAGCAGACACAATACAATTGTATATCCTGCTAGCAATGGAACAACCACCTGGCTCCCTCTCCATTAGATAGAGATTCACCATTGAACTTCCTAGCGCTGCCACATCACCAATACACCTTTTCAATTTCCTGAAGTCTTCAGTCCTGAAATTATCAATGTGAAACTTTGCTCGTAACTCACGTTCCCCAATCCACCCTCCATCCACCAGAATATCATCAATCCAGAGCACTCCACCTAGAAACCAATCCGGCCAAAATAAAGACCTGCCTCCAATAGCAATCAATGGATTCAACCAGATTGATGAGTGAATGGTCCTTGAGGCAACCGAGCCTAACAATTCATGAACCTGTCTCCATGTCTCTCTCAGAAAAACCGTCAAAGGTGAATTATTACATGACTTGTTGGTCGCTGTGAGAATTGCCCTTGGAGGGAGCGGACCCAACATACTGGCCTCTGCATTTACCCATTGATCAGGCAGATCTATCAAAAAAGGCACAATAAAATGACTTGAAAAGGCTAAATGATGTGCCCTGAAGTTCGGTACTCCTAGACCACCTTTTTCTACTGGCAACTGAAGTTTCCACAATTTAAGCCTAGGTGGCTTATTATCCCACAGGAATGACTAAGAAACCATCATTTTTTTTCCAGTAATGCTGACCAATTTTCATCGGAAGCATACCTAAAACATAATTAATCTTTGGGGCTGCATTCATTTTGATAGCGTTCACCTTGCCCCATAGGGACAAATGAAGTAAAGACCATCTCAAGATGCTCATTTTTAAATCAGTACAAACCTCGTTCATGTTTACCACAACCATCTCATCTACCAGTGGGGTTAGCCATATACCCAGGTACTTTAGTTTCTTTTCACACCATTGAAACCCTATCCCAGTAATCAAGTTCTTGTCACAATATCCTGAAATTGGTAACACCTCAGATTTAGACCAGTTAACCTTAAATCCAGACACTGCATGAAATCTATCCAAAACATTCAGCAAGGCCGGAAGGGACACCGTTAAATTCCGTAACAACAAAAGGAGGTCATCCGCATAAAACCACAACTTTTGGTCAGCACCATGAAAACTTAGACCCTGTATCCCCGCGTCACTCCTTAAGGCAATCGCCAATGGTTCCATGGCCAAGACAAATATCAGGGGGGATAAAGGACATCCCTGTCTCGTACCCCTCTGTAGCACAAAATTGTCTGACAATTGCCCATTAGTCCTGACAGCGGCAGTCGGGCTGGCATAAAGCAAGGCGACCCAAGAAATAAATTCCTCTCCCAAATTCATGGCACGCAATACTGAAAAAAGATAGTCCCAATCAACACGATCAAACGCTTTCTCCGGATCTAAGAAAAGCACCGCAATATCATCATCCATATCCTGTGCATGTGTCATCAACAACAATAAATTCCTAATATTGCTAGATGTCCTCCGGCCATGAACAAAGCCTGACTGGTCAGTGTGCACTAACTTCACAAGAAGATTCTGCAAACGAAGGGCCAACAATTTTGCAAGGATCTTATTATCAGTATTAATCAAACTGATCGGGCGGTAATTTGAAGTCAAACAACCATCTTTACCCTTTTTTAAAAAAACTGATATAATGGCCTGACTAGTAGAAGCCGGAAGCAAACCTCCCACCCTGGATTCTACAAACATATCCCGCATAAGTTCTACCACTGAATCAGGTAAGATTTTATAAAATTCAGCAGGCAGACCATCCGGACCCGGAGACCTGCCCGGGTTCAGCTTCCCAATCGCGGTTTTCAAGTCATCCACAGTCAAAGCCTCACTCAGCATTGCCTTCTCCAAATCATTCACTCTCGGTATCTCCAATCCATCAAGAAAGTAACCATTCAATCCATTGACATCCAACTCCCGTTGGTAGAGTTTCATATAATATTCCTTGAAAGTCTCATTAATCAATTTCGGGTCACAAGTCACCTGACCATTCTCTCTAATGATAGAAGTGATAGATCGTTCTGATTGCTGTTGTCTTAATCTATAGGCGAGCCAACGATCACACTTTTCACCATAATCAAAATAAGAACATTTCAATCTAAACAAATCCTTTTCAGATCTAGCCTTCCAAGTCTCATTCAGCTTCCTCTGCAATTCCCTACGTTTTCTCCTTTTCTCCAGATTCATTGAGTCACTTATCAGATCCATTGAAAGCTGCTTAATATTTTGTTCCAAAACCAAACTTTCCTTCTCTATACATTTCCTCTTGCTGCTGGACAAACCCAGGATCAATCCCCGCATCGTACATTTAAATGCCTCCCAGACGGTCCCAATAGCAATTCCTCCTGTCCTATTTTCTACAACAAAATGGTCAGCCTCAGACCTGATTTTTTCCACTATCTTTTCATCCTGGAGAATTGAGGTGTTCATTCTCCAACAAAAAGATCCGGAAGTATCAAACTGCAGACCCATACTCATAAACACAGGTGCATGGTCAGTGATGGCAATACAACCAATGTCACAGCTCGCCAGATTCAAGGTTGCTGAGCCAGCCGTGAGAAACATATCTATGCGAGAATGTGAATCATGAGAGTTAGAATAAAACGTGTATTCTCTCAAATCAGCATGAAGCAATCTCCAACAGTCTTCCAAGGCAAATTCAGAAACAAGTGAATTGAAAGAACAAAATGTCGGATCCCGCCTGCATGCAACACCGGATCCACTACGGTCCTTGATATTATCAATAACCAAATTAAAATCACCCCCCAAAATAACATTCCGGCAAGCAAAATCCTGTAAAATTTGAGCCACTTTTCCAAAGAATGAACCATCATCCACCGAGGGAGCATAAACATTGCAAAGAATTGTCTGAACACCCTGGATTTCCACCAAGAGTGTAACCACCCGGCCCTCCTTATCGGAGCAAGAGTTTAAAACCTTAATTGGTGAGCCCTTCCGAATCAGAATAGCGACTCCTCTACTCCTGGACGAATAGCATGAGACAAAAAGTTCCCCAATCCACCCTTTGCGTAATACATTTACTTCATCCATCAGTAAATGGGTCTCTTGAAGAAAATAAACATCACTGTGCATATCTTTCAAACAATTTAAAATCATCTGCCTCTTGAGTGGATTGTTTAGACCATTTATATTCCATGAGGAGACAGACAATTGATCACCCCTCTCGGATGACATTATAAGAGAAAGAAAAAGACAACAAAAAACCAAATCAAAAATTCTGTACTTGTAAAACTCACAAACCCCTCCCCTCCCCCACCCGCAGAAGTATGAATCCAACGTCAACAAGAACTAACAAACCCCAAGCCACCCCCAGTACCCCTCCCAATCATAAATTGATTACATCAACCAAAAAAAACCCCAAATTGAAGAGCCACCTAGACTCTAGTAAACCTAGCAGCAACACCAAACCAGAATCTCAACTAACAGCATTTCAAACAGCAAGGCAATAGGTGAAAAAGGATAACCAGCCCCCCCCAAAAAAAAATAAATAAAAAAAAAAAAAACCTTTTAAACTGTGACCCAACAAAATAATAAAACAAGGTGTATTGCAGCAAAACATAACTTAATTCATCTTACAACCTAAGATACAACCAACGACTAGGTAGTAGTACATTTAAAATCCATACTGTCACAGAGAATGACAGAACCAACTCTAGGTCACAGCAGAAGCAAGCCAGATCTATAGTTTGTAAGATCCACAAACTCCAACAGATGAATGTGACCAGCTAAAGGGCCTGGCGAGTCTGAAAGGCTGTCCACTTGATGGAGAGAGGCCCATAAATGCCACCACACACCTCCCAAAGTCAATGCAGGCCATAATTGCCACCTCCTGTGGCACTGGACAAAAGAAAAACATGGAATACACCCAGGGTGGACTGGCCTATGGGGAACTTTGGAGATTTCCCTGTAGGTCTCTGCAGTGCAACCTGGGCTTCTTTTGTGTGATAAGGTATTTTATTTCCAAAGGTTCTCAGGAAAAGGGTTGGGCCTGCCGAAATTGTGTAATATGGGGGCCTCCTTGAAAATGATTTCTAGGGCCTTTCTTTTGGTTTCCAGTCTACTCCTGAATACAGCATATTTAATGTCCAAAGCCTCTGCAGTCCTGCTGCTTGCAGACCCTGGTTGTGTACCATATATCCATATTAAACTGTTTGGGAGTGCACAACAGGGGTTACACATTGTGTGGATTGAGAGCGCCCACACCATGTAACTACTGGTGGAGGTGTGGCTTCTAGCTCTAGTCACTTTCTGTCTCTGATATACACCCATTTGCAGTATTCTCGCCTAGAAAGCTTGCTTCCACAGGCAGTCACGTATGTTCAGCTTAG
The DNA here is from genome assembly GCF_040938575.1 of Ambystoma mexicanum. NCBI lineage: Eukaryota > Metazoa > Chordata > Amphibia > Caudata > Ambystomatidae > Ambystoma > Ambystoma mexicanum. The sequence continues at coordinate 705,220,822 of NC_090934.1, read as the reverse complement.
GTGGGGCTGCTCCCACATTCGTTACACTGTCGGACTTAGGCTGATAAAAGCTTCCCGCTTTTTTAATTTCCGCAAAGAAAATGACCTCTATGACAAGCATTTTCACATTTATTGCGCTGTCGAATTCACTTTGGTCGCCGTGTTATCTGTGTCCCAAGGGTAGGAAGTGTACGCCGCGTGGAGCCTATCAGTTTTCTTTCAAATTAGAACAAACATTCATTTTAACTACATCTGTCAAAGAAATGCATTAAACAAGTTTGATAGGAATCCGAATTATATTCCTGGCAGGTTATACGAATGTATTTCAACTCATCATTTGCTTGGAGTTTGAGAGAATTCAATAAAAATACAAAAAAAAACCCCTCTTAAAATGTTTGTTCAAACAGCAAAGCAAGCTGGGCTCCCGATAAAATGGTGTCTCGGCTATGCACGCAATGATTGCATAGTTGCAGAGTCAAAATATGTCTTTCCAAGTCAGACTCAACCCAAAGTAAAACTTACAGCCAAGTTCGTGCCATTTCCTCGTAGGCACTCAGCCTGGTGGCACACCCATTTCCTCCCTGTAGACGCAGCCTTAGATCAGCTCCAGACGGAGAAATCGTTTCTCCGGGGTCGGGACCCCCCGCGCTGACATCTGTCGGCGGGAGTAGAAGAGCCGGAACCCAAAGCACGGCTCCTCTGACACGTGACGCATAAAGATACGAAGCGTCACACGTCGCACGGGATCAGCGTGCATTAACACAGGTCCTTTCCTTTTCCTACCAGCTCCCTTTCACACGAAGCGAATGCACGGGTATCGTCCTCGAACGCAGCAATGAATTTAAACCACTCCAACTGTAATCATCCACCGGCGCCATCTTTCTCCATGCACTCCAATGTTAAAAAAAAAAAAAAAAAAGAGGGGGTGGTGCAATTAAAAAAAAAAAAAAAAGGGGGGGGCAAATGTAATAATAATGCTGCATCAATCAGTAATCGTGGCAGTTTTATCCCTAAGAGCCTCCAGCCAGGACAAAGCTTCTTTAGGGTCAGATGTAACCTTCTCACCTTCCGGCATCACCAATGTCAAAGCATTGTATTTGTTCAAAAAGGATTTCACCTTCAGGGCTTTTGCCAAATCTTTCACCCCCTTGAAGCTCCTCCTAGCCACCATGACTTCTTTAGGATAGTCCGGAAAAACAAAAATAGGTTTTCCTCTGTAATAGGCAGATCCCTTGGACCTAGCAGCAAGCAGTAGACCTTCCTTCTTCCTGGCCAAAACAAAAACCACCATTATGTGTCTAGGCCTAGACCCCGGCTGTTTACCAATCCTATACATATGATCTATATCCTCTTCAGTAATTGATAACAAACCAAAGCAATCCTTGAAGATCCCGGTAACTACTGAAATCAGGGGTTCATCTCCAGGATCTTCCTCCACACCGACCAGCCTGACATTTCTCTCCCGTAGTTTAAAGTCCATTTCCAATCTCCGATCTCTTTCAGCATGAAGGTCTTTTTTCAAAATGTTGTAAGCCCTATAGCTTCCTGCCATCTCTGAGGTCATCGAGTGTGATTTTCTTTCCAACTCCTCCACTCTGCCATCCAAATGACACCTTTGAGTTCAATTCAGCCAAGGTAGTCTTCACTTCCCCCATATCCAGGGACACTTGTTTCAGGAGTTTATAGATGTCCTGGCTGCTAGGATTTTCCTCTTCCATCTCAATCAATTGTTTCTGTTTTTTGGAAGAAGGGTTTTCTGGTTCATGAATTTTCTTTTTAGAATTCATTATCAATCATGAAATAGCTTCAGGGAGGGGACCAGGAGCTGCAGGTTCAAGCTGCTGTCACCTTGGCCAACATTCCGGAATCCGCGCATGCGGGATTGCATGTATGCACGTAGGAATGTGTGCAGGTTTGTATGCTAGGAAATGTCTGCAAATGCACACCTATGAATGAATGCAGTTTGAATGTTGTACATGGGTGTGACTGCGAGTGCTAATCAGCGCACAATCTAAATAAATGTTATGGATGCTCCAGTGAATGACTATGTGGGTCATTGACTGCATACATGCCAACATTAGGCAGGAGCTGGAAGGGAGATTCTCTGAGGAATCGCGAGAGTTGTTGAATTTCCCTATTCAAATGCATTGAGGTTAGAATTATTTTAGGAGGGAGGTAGTAAGAAATGGCAACATTTTTGCTAACAAAATCGGGGTGTCACGCCTAAATCGGGAGGGTTGGCAGGTATGTGACTGGTGGATCAATGTGTGTCTAAATTTGTGTATATGCACGCTGGGACATTGGAGCATGAACATTTTTGACAAGAGAATGGCATGGTTTACTGCCGTTTTTAGGCAAAGGAAAGCCAACTTGCGTGTTTTTATGTGATCTGAGGTTGGGGGGCTAACACTACAGTGGGGCTGGCCTGGCTGGGTCTTACTGTGGCATGAAATGTTGTACTCACACTAAGGGCAAATCCAACATTAGGGTTCTTACATGGTGAGGGCACGTTTCCTTATTTTGACTTGGCTTTTTATGTTTATTGAATTTATAAAGTGCACCAGACCCGGGAGTAGCAGGGCGCAGCAAGGTTATGCAAGGCTTACAAGGTTATGCAAGGCTTACAAGGTTACAACGTGTACAAAATACAAGGAATCAAATTTCACAAAAGATATTACAATATACAAGTACACTTTTCAGGTGCAAAATAAATATTCTTACATGAGGTGGGCAGGGGAGAATATAACATGAGTGCAATCTAAGTGTCATATGGGGGATTTGTGTAAAGATAATAGGTTATTTATATAGCGCTTTTGCCAAAGTGCTATACAGAGAACATTCACATAAAATATCACCCAACCGAAGTTTGCACTAATTGAATGTGATTTATTGTATTCATTGACAGTGCCCAAACACGCATCACAGCGCTGGTATAACTGATCAGGTAAAATCCAGTACAGTAGAGTGTAAGAACTAACAAGGTGCAAAAGCAAAATAATAGTGCAAGGTCCGTAGAGGGTAGAGATCAGGGCAGTTACTTTGAAGTATGAATGGCCGAGTAGGACGTGCCAGGATTTTAACAGCATGTGCTTAGTCTGCCGAGCTATTTTACCAGCTAGCCAGCAAGAGCATGTTTTCTTACTGTGGCATTGCAGTTTAATAATGGTGTTAAGGCCAAAAGTCAACATAAGTATTCTTACATTACATTGGGGCAGGGGCATTTGTGCAGCCTGCAAGGCAATTTTTTTTTTTTTACTGTGGCATGACGTACTGCAATTAGGACAAAAATACACGAGCGTGCTTATATGGGGACTGGGGGATTTGTGTAGCCAGCCACAATACGTTTTTAGTGTGACATGGCTTTTTTCCACTTGCATTAAGGCAAAGCCAACACAAGTACGTTCTTACATGGGGATACTGTGGTGTACTTGCAGAGCCAGCATAAACATGCTTTGTTATAGTATCCTTATGTGGGAATAGTGGCATATATAGGTGCACCAGAATGGACATGTGTGAGCACAATCAATATGAAAATGCTTTTACACACTTGCAGAATGCTGGCATATAGTGGGCAAAGGCATTATGAGAATGCTCCTCTGCATTGTTGGTGGCTTGGAATCTAATTGACTTTTGTAACGCTCACCTGGTATCCACGGGGATGTCACTCAGCTTGTTCTGACCTCTTCCGACCTCGAACCCTTCCCTGGAGTCTACTCGACTGGAGACTGGGCCTGAAACACAGGATTGGTAGAGTTTAACTCCCTATTGTCTGTGTGCTTGAACCCCTTCTTCCCCGGGGTCCAACCCTTCCCTTTGATCCACAGCTCACCTTGTTTTCTTGGAAAGTGTGCTCTCCGTCCTGCTTTCAGCGCAGGGGCGCAATGATTGATGCAGGCTCGTTGCTGCCTAGTTACTACACTGTCAAGAGTCTGACAGGTAAGTATAATGAGTCTTTTGAACAGTTCTCTAACTTTGTTCCTTTCCTTCCTTCGATGATGGCCGGCGACGTGCTGCTGTGATGAGTAGCGCTGAAGGTGAGTGAACGCGCGATGCAACCTTTCGTATTTGTATTGAACAGTTCTTTTTCTGTGTCTTTTAGGTGCCGCGATGTTTTCAGCGTGGATGCCGTTTATCAAGAAGAAATGCGGTGAGTAAGCACAGTATGCAGCGCCTCTAGATTTCCACGCTAACCTGGAGTGTATTTTCCCTCTTGCAGATGGATGAGAAGTTCTGGAGACAGAGTTCCCCCAGAGCGGCTGGGATTCAGGTAAGCGTATGAAGCTCGTACAGTCTTTAAAAAATAAGCGAAGATTTGCTGAATGCTTACGAATGCCTTTTTTCTGTTCTTTTCCCTTTTCCTTAGGAAGCGGCGTGCCGGGATGGGAATGACACCGCCGAAGATGCCTGCTGAACAGAACGAGCGATGAACGATGGGCAGAAGCGCCGCAAGGTAAGGCTGTTCCTAACGGTGTTCTTGCAGGAGCTGAGCGCAGAAGATAGATGCAGGCCTACTGGAGACCGATCCAAACATGGTGAGTGTCACGCTGCAGGTGCAGAAAACGCAAAGCATGCTTCTCAGCTTGGGCGTGGCTTAAATAGTCTCTGGGTATCCCAGGTGTCTCTGGGCTGAACCACACCCAAAAGACTAGACTGCACATGCAGTTCTGAGAACCGAAATATGTGGGGGCATCCATCTTGTCCCCATCAATGCACTACAAGTCCAATCCCCAATGTTATCCTGTGGGAGTGAGTGAGTCTGGTGCCACAAGCACCAAGTCTGACTCCAAGTGGAGGAATGGAGAGGCCCTTGAGGGCCATGTAGGTGATCGTGGCCTGGCTCCAGCCTGACATCTTGGAGGGCTGGGGACATGAGGGGCAGGAATCATAACTTTTTATGTTTTACCCAGCAAAACTGCTTGTAAACTGTGGCTTTTTACCTAATTTATCACAAAGTGTGCTGAAAATGCACTATTTTAACCCATTACTTAAAAACCTCACGGGGACAACCCCCCCCATCCCCAACTGGCTCGCCCTCCCTCACTACGCAGTCACTCCTGTGCATTTGGCTGGGGAAGAACAAGAGCCTTTCCTTCTGCAGGCTCTTCTTAGTGTGGGCCCTACTACATTAGCTACAGGGCCCCACTTGCTAAAGAAGTATAATATCTACTCCGCTTCCTGGGCTTGGGTAGGGGGCAGAAGGACAGGATTCAGGGGGGAATCATTAGCACAATAGGTTTAATGCAGTGGTATTCAAACTGTGGGTCGCGACCCCCTAGGGGTCCGCGGGTGCATCCCAGGGGGGCCCTGAGAGCTCAGCATGAAAAAAGATTTTTTCTTTTTTTTATTTAGATTGGAAGAAATGGGCAGGGGTGGCCCACATGGGCGGGCTGAAGCATGAAACTGTCTCAGGCAACAATGAAAAAGTGGCCCACAGTTGTAAATGGATATTCATTCCTTTAGTCACAGACTGGGCCTCATTACTACTATGGCGGACCAGTAACAACGGTGCTGGTAAGCTACCGGCACCGTTGCTACCGTTCCGCCATAGTAAGAGTTGTGCTCGTGGGTCCTTGACAGCCCCCGCCAGGTCTGACCTCAGCTCGTCGGATGCACCGGCACCGTTATTAACGGTGCCGGTGCATCCGAGCTCCCCATTCCCATTTGAGCCATATGGGGCTCAAATGGGAATGGGGATCTACCGGCACCTTCGAAAGGGCAATTATGTCCGCCTAACTCGGCATGACCTAGTAATTGCCCATTCGCGGGTGCCAGACCCGGATGCAACTCCAGTGGCAGCCGTGCCGGTTTTACCGGCACAGCTACCGCCAGAGTAGTTATGAAGCCCACTGTTTCAATAGTACCCAAAGGGGTGCTTTGTGTTAAAATGTAAGTAAATTGTGATGTATTCAGCAACAATGGTCAACATTACTAACTGCATAGTTAAGTAACTCATCAAAATGGTCCACATTGGCCAAAATGGTGGCCCATTTTGATTGGCCCAAACTAGCATTTTACATTTTTGGTACAGGCATTGCCCTATAGGCCTGTCCGAGCCTGGCGGCTCATCCATAATGGCAAGAGGCGCCCACCCAGTGGCCCCTCACCCATTATGGAGGAGCTAAGGAGCCAGCCCAGTGAAACAGTGAGCACTCCCTCAGCTGCTTTATCCAGCTAATGGAGTGCTCCTGGGCTGGCTGAACTGTCAAAGGGAAACACTGTTTCCCTTTGACAGTTCAGTTTAGTTCCCCAGCCGCACATGCTCACTGAGCCATGCAAGTGCTGGGGCGTTTTGCTTCGCCAGCATTGCATAGCTCATAGGAAATGCTGGCTGGGGCACTGCATGTCTGTATGTCCGAGGGGGAGCTCCTGCGCCTCCTCGCACATACAGACAGAGCAGCTGGAGCAGGCCGTTTCAGCACCCACACACAGGCCAATGCAGAAGGTACGTTTATGTTCATTGTTTTTATTTAAACATGTGTATGGATGCGTTATGAGTGAGTGTAGGTGATGGATGCTCATGTGAATGATAGAGTGATTGCTGTATGAATGTGCAGCGCCTTGCATATACACATAATCAGGTTCATTGTGTTAGGACCAGTGGGGCCCAGGGGACAGGGATGGTATCTTTTTACCGGACATCTATCATTCAAAACCCTCTGCCTTGTCCACAAGGCTTTCTGGGGCCTGGGTCCAAAATACCTTCAGCTATTCCTCCGCAAATACCTCCCCTCTCGAGCTCTTCACTCCTCTACCTCCAACTCCCTCAGGGTCAGTCGTTTATCAAAGAAACGAGCTGGGGGTAGATCTCCGTCTTCGGCTGGGGCCTCCCTCTGGAACAGCGCCCTGCCACTCTAAAACTTGAGGAGAACCATCTTTCTTCCTGCACTTATCAGACCTACCCTGTCTGCTGCCTTAAACGTAGCACTTGCAAATTGCTGGCTGCACTACCACTATTTGTTGCCTTTATTATTTATTTATTGTTATTTATCTGTTTCTCCTCTGCTTCGCACTTTCCACTTCTCCCCCCTTCCATGCACTTTTCCCCTCACACTTGCGCGTTCTCAATGTCACTGGGCCTAGTAAGATCGCCGTTTTATTCTCCTCTGTTCCCCTCCCTTGCCTTGGCACGCTCTGAAACACTTGTGTACGAGCGCGATAGAAATAAAATATCAATGCCTGCCCCCTGGACTCCCAGCAACAATTGCAAACTGTTTGGCTATTTACCCATTTTTTGTTAAAAGTATGCTCTACAATGCAACATTTTAACCTATTATTTAAAAAAAAATTCACAGGGGGAAACCCCCCCGAACCTCCCCTTAATGTCCCTCCACTTAAAAAAGATTCACCAGCCGCCACTGGCCCTCAGAGTGTTGGGAACGGGATGGGGGAACAGAGGGACTATGGTGGGAGCACAATGGGCGGGAACCATGGGATAGTGATGGGAGCAGAGTGGGGAGAGCCCTGGGTGTGTGATGGGGTGGGGAGAGACCAGCGACTGGGTAGGAGTGGGATGAGGGAGCCCAGCGACTGATGGGAGCAGGTGATGGCGCGCAATATATACTGTCCATTTGGCATTTCTGGGGGGTCCCGACCTGCCCAAATTTTGCTCAGGGGGGCCCTGGCCAAAAAAGTTTGAAGACCACTGGTTTAATGTTCAATCTCACTAACAGTTTCCAAGACTGCTATCCAGCCCCCTAACCCTACAATTTGGAGGCTGGCCCCGCCCCCAATTACCTCCCTTCCCAACACTCATTTGTGACCTACGTTAACCCGTTTTTCTGTCAACTACATGCATGTAAGTTAGTGAAATTAGTCAACATTGGGTTAGTTTTCCCAAAAATGAGTCCCTGCTGGGGTCTTGACGAGTAGGTCATGGAAACAAAAAGGCCCGGCTGAAGACGTGTGGGGGGCCATTTCAGCATGATGGTTGAAAAAGCAGAAAGCAGTCTGAGGCACCCATTATCTTTAATGGAGATAAAGCTATGGTTCATAGCCACCAATTATCATGAGATTGCGATCCAGCAGGGAGATGAAACAAAATGCCTGCTGAATAGTTAGGAATCCTTTGTAAGCAAATAGCTGACGCAAAGGAACTATTGTTGAAAAGCAACAAGCCGATAAAACGTCTGTTTCCCCCAATTGAAGTGACAGCCAGGCGGGCTCCGTTAACCTTTCTTGAATAAGGACACAACACTGGTTATGTGCAGAGACAGTTTAATTATCCTTCAACCGCAGCATACAAGTAGGAACTAGCGTTCCTTTAGAAAACCCCGACTCGCGCTTCCTGCCTACTGCCCTGGGATGCCTTAAAAGCCCAGAGGCTCATATCACCACCCAGGGACAAATGTTCTGAGGTCGGCTTAACATTCCTCCACAGGCGCATGGGCCTTCTTATGGTGTGTTGAGGGCCAGTCCATTCTCCATTCTGTCCTGCAGCCACAAGGATGTGGGGTGCCTCGGGTGGTATCCTCCTTGCCTCCTCTGGGGGTATCCACAAGTTGTCGTGGGGTTCCTTCGCCTCTGGGTCACGATCAGTTTGGGGTGCAGCGTTTTTCTCGCTCTTGATAAGGTGCTTGAAATGAGTAGTTGTGTAATTTCATGTGTGGCGTTCTGTGCTGTCGCCATTGATCCTTTGTGGGCTACTATCCTGAGGGATTTCAGTGAGTATCTTGCATCAGTCTTCCTGGTCGATGTTTGCTTCACCAGTACCTCGTCTCCCATCACAAATTCTGTGTGCAGAACTTCTTCTGATATCAGCGTCACATTTTGCCTGTTCTTTCTTGTGAGTATCTTAGTATGGTCTCTTCATCGATCTCCTCTTGATAGTCGATGTTTCTCACAAGTCTGGTGTGGACCCTGTACTGCATCCCCTAATCCCCCCTTTCTTCATGCTCACCCCGGATGGATTTTAGCAACACGTCGAAAGTCCTTCCACTTGTTGGTAACGGCGATGGCCAACGCCATGGACGGGTCCGGAACCGATGTGTTTGCAACGGCCTCCAGCGATAGCGCAGGTGGTAGGGTGTTGGCCGTGACATAGTTGATGTAGTCGGTCTGCTTCCCTGGTTGTTGGTGCACCGGTTCGGTGGAAAGAAATGTAATCTGCTGGGTTTTGGTCACCCCAACCCATGAATGATTTTGTAATCTTATTCTTGTAGGCAGATTCCCCACCTCTCAATCCTGGGTGTCATCTTCGTGCAAGGGTTCCCAAATAGGGCGAGTAGAGCCTGGTCGGTCACTGAGGTGAACTTTTTGCAGATGATAAAGTTGGGAAAATGCTCATATGCCCAGACTGGTGCAAGGCTTTCCTTTTCGGCCTGGGAGTAAGCAGATTCTGTGCAATATAGGGCTCTGCTTGCGTAGGCACGTCTCGGGTGAGTGTCCTCTCCACTGGTCTGGGCGAGGATGGCAATAGCATAGATAATGATTTTGGTGTGCCATAACGGGTTGAAATAAGCAAGGTGTCAGGCCACAGTGAGCAATTTTTTAATGTCCTCAAACACCTCCTGGCACTCTTCAGACCAGTTGAACTCTTCTGGCGTAGTCTCCTCAGGGACTCTGAGCGTTGTGTAGTGGCATGCATCTCGCACAGTACCCAGCCATACCGAGGAAAGATCTCCTGTCTGTCCGGGGCTTGGAGATTGGTGATGGTCGTCACTTTTTTGGGGCCTGCAGTCATCCCCTTATCCGAGAAGATGTGCCCAAAGAAGGTTTTGCTTACTGAAGCTGCATTTCTCCATGTTTAGGGTCAATCTGGGCGGTGCAGGTCTCCAATGGGGCCAGGTCGTGCTCTTCTTGAGAAACAAACGTGCCAAAAACTAGGATGTCATCACTGTAATTTAGCGCCATCTTGACAGGGCGGACAACTTGCCTGATAGCCTCCTGAAAAATTTCCACCGCAGAGAAATGCCAAAGTTCAGTCAGTTGAAGTGGAACTGGTACTGCTTCTGGACTCTGGGTGTAGCTCGAGCTGGTGGTATCCTTGCACGAGGTACAACCTGGAGAAAGTGGTTGCTCTGTTCTGTTGGCACAAAAAAAAAAAAAAAAAAAAGGCCTCACGTCGACTACCCCTCTCTAACATCCCTCAGTGAATACCAGACTGTGAAAGCATACATCGACTTTTTCATTTAGCAGATAAAGCAGCTCCTTTCAAATAAACAATTCTATATATCATACTCAACAATTTTATTAAATCAATTGTTTTTCTTTTAACAAAAAAAAATGGGACCACTTGTACCGTGTATATAAACAGTAAAACCCTATTCTGTGATGCATACAGGAGGGTTTTCACGTGTGACAAACATTCAACACATTCAATCATTTCATAAGATTATTTCTTTTGAAGAAACCTTTTATGGGCCACTTAAAATGACCAAATAGCATGACTCATTTCTGTTGGATTAGTGTAAAAGGGGTTACGATGGTTTACAATCTTTCCTAGCTTCCATCTCCTTACTCTTCTTCCGTTTGATATTGGTCAGGTGTAGTACAGTTTTGGCTATCAATATTACATGCTGCCAATGAGAAAGAAAACTTGACCAATGCTTATCTAGCACATCCTGCAGCATATCAAGTGCAGTCAGACAGTTTGTTATTTAGGCCATCTTCAGGACAAAGCAACTTTTCAAAGAACTCAATTCATCCCCCATTTGGTTTATCTTCAATTTCCATCTGGTGTCCAAACCATTAAATTCGGGACGTTGTGAAATTTAGATTTTGACCGCTATGTATTCATGGTCTAACAGTCAGGTGCTCATGGCAACCTTGCATTTAGAAGCCATTGGGAATCGCTTGGATGCCTCTAAATTCCTTGTGGCTCAGTCAGGTGGTTAATTTTCTCCACTAGTCACACGATATTACCGTTGGCTAAGGCAATTATCGTTATTAGAGGAGTTCTGGTTGTGGATGCCGTCTTGCACTATTCCAGCCCCAGTGTAGCGCCGCAGTTTTATGAGAAATTCAGTTGAACAATCATGTCCTCAATACATGGTCCGGGGATCGTTCCCGCTGGATGGTGGCGTTGGTCATCCTTGTGTCGACAGTGCTTCGACCATCACCTTTGGGGCGATCACCAATGGCGACAACCATGGGGTTGGTTTGGTGGCAGGTTCTATGATCTCCTTTTGGCAAAGTTGGTCCAGTTCCTGTGAGACCTCGTTCTGGAGGTGGAACCCTACTCTGATGTTGATGGCTTGATGGATGTTTTAGTCTATGTGCAATTTGACAAGCATGCCTTGGCGTTTCCCCAAGCCCGGTGCATAGGCTCAGAAATTTGGACTGTATGAGCTCTTTCGTGATGGTGCCGCCTTTTCCTGGGAGTTTGCTAAGTGCGCATATGGATTCCCCTGTGTTTGTGGGTGTCAACTGAATTACTTCTTCCCGAAATCAGATGTCGATGAGCCCAAGGCTGCTTGCGGTGTTGTAGTCAAGTAAGCAGCAGGCTTTTGTGGGGCTGTGTATGACGTGGATGGTGGTGTCAAGGGTCAGTCCATTGGTGACATTCGTCGGAACTGCCTGGTTGAATGTAGGGGTATTACTGCACCCCCATTGGTATATTTGTGTCGCCTCAAGAGTTCTGTTTTTTCCTGGCATGTGTAGAAATTCATGTTCTCCCATAATGCCTGGCATGTGTAGAAATTCATGTTCTCCCATAATGTTTACAGTGGCACCTGAAAACTAGAAAGTAGTAGAGTTTGTTACCCATGTTACCCTGGGTGCTTCTCGCTTCCCAATCAAATTGGATCAGATTGACATACTCGTCCAGCTGACTCTGGCCTTACTCTGCATTGTAGCCATATTGGTGATCCCTGTATGGCTGGTGAGAGCATGGGGTTCGTCATATTCATCCCCGTAGCCGACGTATTGGTCCTGCTAGTCATTCTTGATTCGAGTCTTGGGTTGGCACCTTCTACTGTCCTATGTACCGTCTCTGGCCTTTGTATTGTGATTGGTTGAATATTGGCATGTAGCCTGGAGGTGGGGGTTGATGGTGGCAAGACCTCCCTTGTGGTTGTGGTCGAGGTGTGGTGAATGTGTACTTCTGTGTCAGGGCCGGACAGATCCCAGAGTGTGGGAAGTTCATGCTGCATTAGTTGCATTGTTGAATGGCCTGGGAGGCTGATGGCTGTTTAGGTATCCCCCTCTCTCCTGGGCTCTGTGCATGTGGATGTATCGCTGCAATGGTTTCATGACAATCCTGTTTGGGTCCTGGGTTATTTTCAATAGAGGCAGTCTGGGCATCCACTCAAATATTCTGGCCAGTTTGCTCACTTAGTCTATGGTCAAAGGCTTTTTAAGAAGCCTTGAAACACTTGTGTATAGGCACGTTATAAATGCCATATCATGTATCAAGTGGTTTCTGGAAAGCGGGTGAAGTGCAGCGCTCAATCATGCGTAGTCTTATGGCTTCGTCCATGGAGAACAAGTGAAATTGGCAGTGGGCACTTCATGCATAGGCGCGTGATTAGTCGATGGATTCTTCTATAGTCACGGTTGTGCTCAATGATTAGTTTCCTGTTGAGGGCATTGATCAGGGAGGCAAAAAAAAGAAGAAAAAAAAGTCTTCTCTTCTGGGGATATGGGTTTGATCTCTCCCCCCAACTAGGTTGATAAACAGGTCACTTAGTGTGGGTGCTTGGTCTTCGTCTGCCACCTTGCCGAAGTGATTAAAGTTTTCTACCCATTCGATCCAACGTGGCCCCGAGAGTGAATCGGAGTGGTTGTCGCAGCAGGGCCACTTTGGACGCAAGTGGCGTGGTGGGGGCCCGAGCTCCGGGGCGAGCAGGGGAGCCTGGGTTGCTCATATTAGCTGTGGTCACTGGAGAAGTGGCACTGGCGCTGCGAACTGTGTTGCACAGTACTTTAGTGGGTGTCACTGTGCCCCACTGCAGTGTCCTTTGAGGCTTCAAGCAACTTCTATTGTGTGGGACCAGTGTTGTGGCCCGCGTGGTACTACTGCAGGGAAACTGTCTGCTGGTTGCATGCAGTTCTCTGGGCTGTTGCTGGTCCTTCCTAGAGGGACTGCTGCAGCGCTGTGAAAGTGGGTCCAGGGCAGTGCAGTGCTTTCTCCTGGAATCCTCGCTGGGCAGGAACATGCTGGAGTAGTTTCCAGCTGGGCGGGATCGCCCTGGTGCCAGTGTCGTCAGTATCGTCCTGGAGCAGTATTTCCAACATAACAGGGAATGTATCAGGCTAGACAGACGGAAGTGGCACTGTAACCATTTGTTTAGCCACTTCCTGGGCATAAGCATTTTTTGGCAAAAGGCATGTTATATATACCCCGACCAACGCTAATCTGTACTGCGCTGGTGCACACCTTCACCAGATCGTTCTGAACAGTCTTCAGAAGGCAGGAGTGAGGTTCAAACGAGAACAGTCCGTTTGGGTTTGTTCAGCAATCAAATCAGATTCCAATCAAATAAAGGGAGCCATTCAGCATTAACACAATAGCAAGGCTGCAGAGCTAGTTTTCAACAGAGTGGTTTAAGATTAATTTACATACACATATGCAGTGTCCCTTTAACTAGCACACAGCGATTCTGTCACGTGTGGATCTTCATAAATGGGGTAGTAACGTGCGCTCAGAGCATGTGTGGAGCCTGGACAAGATGCAGAGCCTTCTGTTCGCCAGGCGGGTGGGAGGGAGGGCTCACGGTGCACAGGGAGGTCCCTACTAAGGGGCCCCCTACCACATTGGCGATGAGATGGTCGTCCATGCTGACATGGATCAGCTGGGTTAATGAGGCAGTGAGAGAAGCGCTACGGCTTGTGGGCTTATTGCTGAATTCTGGGCCTTTGGAGTCCTCAATCAACAAGGGAAAGGTGAGCGATTGTGTGACTGGGCAACAAAGGAGAAGCACATGGTTCTGTTTCTCTCTGCTTTGAGACTCACCATTTTTCCTTCTTCGCTCATTCATCTCTGGTGGTAAGGGAGTGTTTTCTCCAGTGACTGGTCTGCTACTGTGTGCAGCTGGGAGGAACTGCCTCAGTTTTTCTCAATATTTATTTCAGCCCCTCTACATGGTGTGTAAGGGCAGGACTTATTGGCGAGTGCAGAATCCCGGTGGTGCTGGACACTTCTGGTGGTGCCCTTTTCTAGCTCCGATTCTGGTGTGGGCTGCGGCCCCTAACAAGGAAGGGGTGCTCGTGCGCTCTCCAACATAGCGGACGATCAACTGGCAGGAGGAGGTCCTGCTGGAGCTGTGCAAGGTGGGGCTTGAGTTCCGCGCCAACAGGGTACATTAGCTCCTATGCAGAGTTTGACGTCTCAGGGGCACCCTTGAGCCTGGACCCACGCTGGAAATCCTGGATTGACCGTATGGACATATTTCAAGGCCACAGGAGAGACTGATGAGGAAACTACATTTGTACTCGGCAGTGCATCAAACATTCCAGTCACTACAACCAATGGATGTGTCCTATGCTGGAGGTGAAGAACGCACTGCGCAAACACTTTATGGCTCTGGCAAATGTGGACTACGAGAGGTTCATCATGTGCAGTACAAGACAGAAGGACGACGAGTCTCTGGACGCGATGCATCGGGCGAATGGCGATATAATGTGCCTGGGGCAATGAACAGGCCATGATTCAAAATCAGCTAATTCAGGGCCGCGGGTCGGGGCAACTCTGGAATCAGGTCCTTCAGGAGCCTGGCCTCATGTTGCCCCGCATTCTGGAGCTTGGACAGTCACATGAGGTGGCTTGGACAGTCACATGAGGTGGCAGACACGAAATGGACGGATCGGAGGTGGTGTGTGCCATTGGCCGTGGCCAAGGGGCAAGAGGGCCCGGATCCTCAGGGAATATCGAGCAACTTCTCACTGCTCGACTGGGGTAGCCCCTGCAGAAGCCATGTTCAGGAGATGCTCCAGGGGCCTGGCTGTTATTGACAATGCTGAGGTGGAAGATGAGAGGCGGTGCTGGAATGAGGGCAAAAACATGAGAACATGGCTTTCGGCAGCACCAGTTGGCCCTAGGGGATGAGGTGATTGTAAGGAATAGGCATCCCCAAGGAAAGCTGTCACTGACGTATGAGCTGAGCCCCACTGACGTGGTTGCAGAAGGGGTTGATGGTGCCTCAGATGGGACTGCAACTTACCAGAAATGCCTGTTTTTCTAGGTGATCGCACACGGCTGGGGTCATCCCCGGGCAGAGACTGCCGTAGAACTGGATAAAGGTGGTAGGGCTGGCTGCCCTCAAGATTCCCCTAGATCAGAGGTCTTCAAACTGTGGGGCACGGCCGCATCCCAGGGGGGCACCAGAGCCCAGTATGAAATGTAAAAAAAAAAAATGTTTACAAAAATTTACCCTTTTTTTAGATTGGAGGAAATGGGAAGGGGCAGCTCACATGGTAAGACTGGACCATAAAACGGTTTTAGGCACCAATGAAAAAATGGCCAGTAGTTGCAAATGGATATTCAGTCCTTTAGTCACAGACTGAGTAGTACCCAAGGTGTTTTTTGTTCTAATGTAAACAAATTGTGATATTTAAAGAATATTTATTCAGTAACAATGGTCAAAACTACTAGCTGCATAGTGAAGCAACTCCTCAAACTGGCCCACATTGGCCAAAAAAAGTGGCCCATTTTGACTGGCCTACACTAGCATTTTTGGTACGGTCATCGCCCTATTACCCTATAGGCCAGTCCAAGCCTGTCGGCTCATCCATAATGGGTGAGGGGGGTCCACCTCACCCATTATGGTGGAGGCGAGGAGCGAGCCCAGTGAAACACTGAGCACTCCCTCAACTGCTTTTTCCAGCTGAGGGAGTACTCCTGGGCTGGCTGAACTGTCAAAGGGAAACACTGTTCACTGATCACTGAGCCATGCAACGCTGGGGGTGTTTTGCTTCGCCAGCCTTGCATAGCTCATTGGAAATTCTGGCTGGGGCACTGCATGTATGTATGAGGGGGTGCTCCTGAACCTCCTCGCACATACGGGCAGAGCAACCTGGAGCGGGGCATTTTAGCAACCACGCGCAGGCCCCTGCAGAAAGTATGTTTATGTCGATTTATTTTTTATTTAAATGTGTATGGACGTGTGTATGCTTGTGTTATGGGACCGTGGTGGGAGCAGGATGGGCGGCAGCACTGGGATAGTGGTGGGAGTAGGGTGGGGAGAGCCCAGGGTCTGTACTGGGCGTAGGGTGCAGTGACGGCACGCAAAAGTTCATAGCGATTTCTACATACTGTCCATCTGGCACTTTTGGGGGGGCCCATCCTGCCCAAACTTTGCTCAAGGGGGACCCAGGCCAAAAAAGTTTGAAGACCACTGCCCTAGATCGAAGACGCAAAATAAATGGGGCAGGTCACGTGCACTCAGCAGAGCACACGTGGAGCCCGGACGAGATGCAGAGTCTCAAGTCTTCTGTTTGCCAGGGGGCTTGCGGTGCACAGGGAGGTTCCTAAGGGGCCCCCTACCACAACATGCTACATGCCTACTCCTACAGCAAACCAAAGAGCTAGAGGGACTTTTCACGTGCACGCCCTAGTAAAATGGGGCTATTTTATCCTGAAAATAATGACCGCAGGGCCATACCAAGATTAAAGGATCCCATTACCTTCGAAAGCTGGCACAGTGCACACATACCATCCTTCATGGGTAGGAGCCATTTAGGTCATAAGAGATGTGCAGAAAGTGCGACGTAAAGGACTAACCGCAAAAAATATGATATCAATAGTGAATGATTTCAAGGCCGATACTTGAGCAATATACAAGAAGCTAGCGACCCTTTATGGTCTCCTCCCGCTACCATGTAGAGGAAAGGTATTGCTCGTGTCATGCGGCATTCCCCGCAGCACATTTATGTGCATTTTCAAGTCAATGATTTAGCGTTGCCACGTAAAACTTGGCACACCAAATACATGGCAGGCCAAGCGCATTGTATAGCTGTAAGCAAGATAGTTCAACATAGTTAACCATTCACCCAATCTTTCAGTTTGAGTCACGAGTCCCAATCCTGACTGGTATGATTCAGGCCTTAATCTTTAATAATTTTGCTAAATGAAGTTCAATTTGAGTGGCTGATGAGACTATTACAATGCTTAGAAGCAAAGTAATGTGGAATTAAGGGTCATTACAGCTTCATTCACTAGATGGTCCTTTTAATGTCGCAGTATTGACGTTTTCTGGCCCATTGGCCACTACCTTTTCCTTCTCACTATTACCTGATACAGAATTCCATCAAAGCACCCACGACTTCCTTTACATGCTTCCCTGCTGGATACATGTTTTTTTTATATATTCCATTTGTCTTGAGCAGTACATTCTTAGAAGAGCTCCAACTCAATTAGTATGTCATTTAAATTTTAAAATAAATAAAACGTCTCCCTGAGCGCGGGGCACAAATTGCAACAAAACAATTTCATGTTAAGATGTGACAGAACGCCACGTGACGACTAAAGTCCTGGCTTTTGTGATCTTATTGATTAAAATATGCAGATATTCTGTTTCTGAAAGTGAGGCCTGCTAGTCAGATCCATCCTTTCAATAAACGCTCCATGCAAATGTAAATAGCATAGTGCATACGTGTGCCCTTGCTGTTGCACCAGTCTCAAGACAACTTGAACACCTGGTCACAAGTGCAAAGGTCACATGATATGGTATGGCATACCATACAGCCCCCCCATTCCTTGAGGAGAACCATCTCCGGTTCCGGAAGCACCTCAAAACCTTCCTCTTTGCTTCTGCTTTCTCTCCCTCTCCCCTGCTAATTCTTTGCTGAAACTGCACTGAATCTGCAACTGGGCCACTCTCACCGACCTCAGTCCTGGGCCGAGCCACTCTCCACTTGCACTGCCTCCCTAGCAACCCCTGCACTGCGGGACTGACTCTGTATCCCTACAGCCCCCCCCCTTCCCAGCACTTGTTCTGCACTTACCTTGCACTTGCCACCAGCTGGCCCTTTTATTTATGTATTCTACTTACCTTGTACTGCACTTCCCCCCTCCCCTTCCCCATGCACCTCTCCCTTCCCCCTACCCCTGCACTTGCTTGATCTGAATGACACCTGGCCTAGTAGGATCGTTGTCTGTCTTCCCCTTGTTCCCCCCTCCCTGCCTCGTCGCGCCTTGAAACACTTGTGTATAGGCGTTACAAATGCCATATCATATCATATAACGCGCCTGTACATAAGTGTTTCTAGGCATGCATTCCTAACTACTGCTGTCACCCAAAGTCACTACAGACAGGCTGCATTTTTACTTCTGCACCTCTAATCCAAAATGTTTAAATGTGTATCCATCGATTGCAGTGTAAATCCTAAGAATCTGTTCTGGCATCGTGACTGAAGAGTACACCATTAGTAAAGTCACAACAATTTGCTATCATACCAGTGTCAGTCATGTGGACCCAGCTATGTGAGGGCAATGTGTATTCAGTCCAGCCTGTGCCCACCCACTTCACAATATGCAGGATGTGGTCTTTTGATTCTCTGGGAGGAAGGGTAATGCCTCCCCTCAAGCATCGGAGCCCTCACCAGATCTCATGGGAACCCCGCTTGGGACCCGAGTATAGCTCAGGGTCAACGCGCTCGCCATTGGAAGCTAGACTACGCTTCGAACACAGGTTCGATCCCCGGGTGCGTGCTTACAAACATCTGGGTATTAAGAGTCTTACAAAGTGGCACTAACGGCCAGCCTCACCACCAGGATCTTGCACTCCAGAGGGTCTTTGAAGTTCAGCATGGGAAGGGGTTTATGTTAGGGGAGTCATAATAAAGAAGACCCAAGAAAGGGTTTTTCTGTGGCGCGCTTTCCTTCCCGCCCCTCTGCCTCCCATTTCCAGAACAATGCACTGGGTATGATGGAAGGCAAGGTCACTTGTTACAGCAACAAGGATCAGTTTTGTCCAACCCATAGTGACATTTTGAAGTTTTACGGAAGGTGTCTCCCATGCTTCGGGTTACTTCCTGGACACCTCGAGACAGCCTCTCTGGATCCCTGTTGGGAGCGCATTCCATTTCAACGACGCTCTAACCCCAAACCCACCACAAGGACATTGGGGGTGAACTGCTGAGATCCAAAGCCTGCCACTCTGTCAGCTGCACTGGAAACAGACTACTCAATGGAGGTGAAGGAAATCTTGTATGCGCCAGCCCGACTCCCTGGACTGGGAAGCCAGAGCAAGGACTCAACTTATCCCAGAGCCCTTGAACTGGGATGCACAGCACTCCAGGAAGTTCAAAGCAGACTGGACTGTTAAGCAGCTTAGAACAGTGAACTGATTGGACCATGCTTGACACCGTGAAACTGACCCAGGAACAGCAGTGCTGCTTTTGGCACTACTGCATTTTCAAACCAGTTCACACACAAACTCACCGCCTGGATCAATGCAACTTGCTTCTTCTCTAACCCAGTTTGACTGCAAGCAGAGCGCAGAGAAGCCAGGTTCCACGCTGTCACCCAAGATCAAGAACAGGGTAATGTTAAAGCCCTGGTCCACCTTTTGGGACCATAGTGACTGATGAGCCCGTGTTTACACCTTTTATTGAAAAAGACATCCTTGAACATTACCTCCTTGAAAGGTGAATGCTGCAATTGCTTCCCTGATGGGTGCTGGGCCAATACCGAGAGTGATTTTCTCTACAAGCAGGAGGCACTATACAAATGCAAGATAACCATAGCGTGGCGCCGAGCAGGTGGTTCAGATACTACTCATCCCTGTATCTCGTGCAAAGCAGTAGCCATTTCATTACAGATGTTACAGAGGAAACCCTGCCCAAAACAAAAAAATATCACCCTGCGCCATATTTTGTTTGCACTGAAATCAAAAGTGATTGCAGTTTTTTGTTGTACTTGAAGAAATACCATTATTACAGTTAATAGTTTTGCTACTTTTTTCCAACCACTTGTGCACGGTTCTGGATCTGTTCAGTTTGGTTAATTATGGGGGTCAAGCACAGCTCAATTTTCCTTGCTTAAGCACTTTGACAATAATCGCCTGCCAAGTTCGTGATCAGTACAAAAAAGACATTAAGTGCTGTTCGGTAGATTCTGTTTGGGTGTTAAGTCGCATGAAGGATATGATAGGTTATTTATAAACACGCTTAATACCCAGAGGTTTCTTGCTCTCCTGAAAGAAGCTCGAATTGAGAAATGTGTTGTATAAGCAAAGCCCATATTAATCCCATTGTTTTAATGAAACAAAACCTCTTGGATCTATGATTCCATTTGATATTGTTTGACCCACACCCCACTTTTGATGGCTCAAAAAGGCAAGTAAACGCATCGTTTATAAACTACTCCTGGAACACTTTGGAATCATTATCATCAACAAACGTCTCTCCCAGAGCTAGTGGACAAGGCTGTTTTGGTGCCAAGGGGTGGGGTAAGTGGCTCCTGTGCGGAACACTGAAAAAACAGTTCCTTAGCAGGGCATTAACATCTTCCCTGAATTAGCATGAGCAACAAAACATAGCGAGTGAGCCCTAAGCATTCTAAGAGGTTTCAGGGCTAGGTGGTGTTTTCTCTACCTCAGATAAATTAAATGGATTTAAATGCATAATTTAGAACCTTAATTTAAAAAAGGGGTGCATGTCATGCAAATTACAATTGGTACACTAGGGTAGCAGGGAGTAATCCAAAAGAAGAAAGGTCAAAAGTACACAATAATTTCACAACATTTTCAAAACGATATGCTCACAATATATGCCAGCAATGACACCATCTCATGATGCTGCACCCACAATAGGCCAGCATTTATTACTGTAAATCAATGTCACACCCACAATACATGCCTGCATTGCTTCCGAAATGTACTTGCACACATCTATGCCCCCAATACATCCAGTCATGCCATGATAAATCTCTTTCAAGAAGCTGCTTCCACAATATATGTCACCATTGCCACTTTGAATGAGGCGGTATATACCCCGGCAGTATGCCAAGCTAAATATGGCAAACCAAAAGTGGGGTGGGTGGCGTACGCCGATGACCACCTGCTTGATTACACTCCATATGGTTTGCAAACCTAATTAGGAGCTGGGCCATTTTGCCCTGTAAAAGTATTAACACTGATAAATCCTAAATGTTTTTTTCAACAGTCCAAAAAAATTAAAAGGCAATACATGTGGTTAGACGAGAGAGAACAGGCAACTGTCTATAAATATCTGGATACTGATTGACGAAAAATTGAATTGGGCTAATCATTGGAATTATGTCAAAAGTAAGACTATGCTGCAAGGCTAAGCTATTAGTACGTTTATTGGGTATACGTTTGCTGTACAAATCAAAAATGTTATCTAGCATATGTGTAGCACCATTTTTGGCCACTAAACATAGGAAGGCTTTAGAAATATTGGAAGCCAACATTTTGAGGATGATTTTTAGACTTCCTAAAACTCTACCATTGGGGGTTTTCCAGGTATAGAATTTCATTTAATGGGGTTACCTTTTTTTGGGGATATAGAAAATCGTAATGTGTTGAGCAGCTGTGATGGGGCTGGAAGATAATTCCAGGGCAACCATTTAAATCCTTTGTAGATCAAAATGAGGGCATCATTTGGCCGTTTAGGAGCCTTGCTTTTGACATGATAATTGGCTTCCACAGGTTATGCCCCTTTCAGAAGTTGTCAATGCTAAAAGCTTAAAACGCAAATTAAAAAATAAAAAAAATAAATGAACTCAGTGGCCTGGATAGAGTAAAGACTTAAGCGAAGCTGGCGACTAAGGTTAATGGTGGGAGTTTTGTCCAGTTTTGGACATTACGGCATTTTGCAAACACCACTATGCAAAGGCTTCACGTAAAAGCGTTAAGCGCCGAATACATTTTTGTGGGGGGGGGGGGGGGCGGTTTAGTTTGGCGTGTCAGAAGATGAATGATGGAGACGACACCCCTGCCCCCTCCATGGTGACGACACCCCTGCTCCCCCTCCAAGTCCAGGATGCTGCCCACAACAAACGCGCGAAGCCTTCAACCGACACAGATATTTAGTGCACTGCATGCAGCTGAACTCTTTTCCTCTAGCGCCTAATCCCCAGGATATCTCGGAGCTTCAATTGCAGTGGTGCATTATTGGGCACTGAGCCCGCCCCACCGCTGACCGTTCTGAAGCAGGGAGAAGTATACGAAAGTGTTCACACAAAACAAGTCGTTGGATAAGAAACGAACTATAGCGTAGCGACACAGTATAAGAGAACACAGTTGGACGCTGCCTACCAGGGGGTTTCTGGGACGGACTGTAGTTCGCACAGAAATTCAAAGCCATCGCCTTTTCCCGGACAGTCGCCATCTGGGCAGCGCGGCGCGAACGTCAGCCGGTCAGCGCGAGCTTCGCCCTCCCTGGGATCCGGGTCTACGGCACGTGCACAGCCAGAGCCTGCGCCTCAACTGAAACAAACTAGCAACAGCCGCCAAAGCGAGTCAGCCTTGACTGCTCTTCTTACCTCGGCACGGGGCGTTACCTCATGACGCCACAGGCAACGGCGGTCTCTACACAGGCGACCGGCCGCAAGCGGAGCCGCCTTTCACCCGAGAGGCCCTTAGCAAATGAGACACCAGATTGTTCCTCAATTTTTAGGGATAATATGCAATCGCACCTCCTCCGTCCCACAACAGAGAACTCAGCTCGTGTCTGCGATTTTCATAGGCGCCAACTGTTTTGCAGAAATTCACTCCACAATTGAGAAAATGGCTAAAGACGACCCCAGTGTCGTCACTAGAAATCAATATTGGGGAGGGGGGGGGGCAAAAATATAGCAAGGGTATGGGGGGCGGTGTGGTAGTGGCACATCAAATAAGGATCAACAGGACAAACTGGTTTAAGTATACCTATATCTTACCAAGCTGGTTAAACAAATGTGTCATTATGCATGTTCAGAGTAGGTTTAAGACTATGTTAATGTTAAAGGTATTTGTACCATGCACTGTCACCACCTAGGCGCTCTGGCGGATCTGAAAAGGAAAGTGTTGAGAAAGGGGGGAGGGAGAGGTTAGTAGGGTGTAGTGGGTGAAAGTTTTGCATCAAGTTAATTTACATCCTAAAAAGTTAAATCTCATGTGCAACAGTTGCAAAAATGTCCTATGCACTCAGAAAGAACTTGCATTCTTCTAAATCAAGCAGACATCTCCCCAGGCACAGCTTCAAATTATGTGTAGTTAAAGGTGGTATTTAGCAGAAGAGACTTCGCTTCCAGCTCAGCTTTAAATAATAGCCCATCAAAAAGATTCAGTTTAAGGGAAGAGATATCACTCATATCTCAGTTTCAACTGAAAATCAATGGTTCCATGTGTTAAAATCACGGCAAAAATGGCTGTGAACACAAAATAGTGTGGCAAAAAGGCAGTGGTTTTGCCGCCACAACCCATGTAAAGGATGTGAGGGACACCCCCGCAACTCCCATACCCATTATACCATTTAAGGTGAGCGAGGGACACACCCGCTCCCCTTAAATGGTGTAATGGGATATACCTTTAACGGGTCAAACCACAGTATATTTGCCGCAATTTTTTGTTCAGGCGACATTTTTGCTGCGATTTTATCACTGCATACAAAATCAATGGCAGTCTGTATAACGTATGAAATATCACATACAAGTGCCGATTACAGGTGGAAAGGAGACAACCGCTCCCTTGGTTTTTTATCAATGGTTGCAGGAATCTCACTTTGCCCCCATAGATTTGTTTACAGTTTTCAGTTTCTGGCTGTACATCCCAGTAGCGGCTGGTGAATTTTTAATTGGCAGGGTACAAATAGTTCCCCCAAATATGCCAGAGCGATCAAGCGTAGCAAGGGAGCCTCAACTTAAATAATGGCTTGAGTTGGTGCATTTTTCAGCACACTTAAAAAATCATGCTTGCTGTATCATAGATGCCCAGCAAAAAATGCAATGTCTGCTCCCTCAGCCCCCCAGCAACTTGCAAGCATACAATGTGATTGTGTGTGCAGCAAGGCTGTGGGGGGCCAAGGGCCAGGCATGGTATTTTTTACTAAGCTTCTCATAGATGAGCAGTACAAAAAGGCCATGCCTGCCCCATGGTCCAACAGCACCTTGCAAACAGAGCTGATTTTGGCCGGTGGGAGCTGGGGGTGTTGTGCAACAAAATCAGCTTCACAGCCCAGCAGAAACTCAGGTGCACACACATTCACACGTAGCATGCACTCCCTCATTCACACGTGCACCCATCATCATACACCCACTCCTTACACACAACACAAGCATACATACACATTTACATAAACGTACCTTCTGCCCTGATCCTGACGTTTCCTCCCAGCACGCCAGCTCCCACGTAGCACAAACAGGAACCAGGAAGCAATGCGTGCTTCCTGATTCCTGCACATGCAAGAGCCGGAGCGTTGATGATAAAGAGCCCCGTTCCATTAGTATGTGCGGGGATATGCAGGAGCACCCCCTCGCATATACATACATGCAGTTCTCCAGCCAGCACCCCTAATGAGCCATCCATGGTTAGGGAAGCAAAAATGCCCCCAGCTTTGCATGGCCCATTGGGCATTAGCAGCTGGGGAACAGAGCTGTCACACGGAAACCACGTTTCCCTTTGATAGGTCAAACCAGCCCAAGAACGCTCACTCAGCTGGTTCCTCTGGTCGTACATAATGGGAGAGTTTGTTTGCGGGTTGGCTGCCTCGGCCCATTAGGGACTAGCCACTACAAGTAAACCCTCAATGAATCTATGCACAGAGTCAGTGTGGCTGGAGATGAAATACTGTTGACGTTGAAGCCCTGTACATGAACTACACTGTTGGTAATGCAGTGATTTTGGGGACCCATAGACACACTCTACAGTAGAAGGCTACCAGGTTAGCTCAGCAAGTTGAGGGGCAGTAGGTGAGATGTTATATATTTAAAACTGGTTGTTCATTTTATGACTTTTTGCAATTCCTTATAAAGAACACGTGGTATAAAATGTGTTCAGCCACAAGATGGGTTGGGCTGGTCGCTTGCATATATTCAGGGTGGTGAATTTCTGCCCCTGTAGTGAAAATCAAAAGTTGGCACCCATGAACTGTGAGAGGTCAGAAATGAGAACCGGACACAAGGTTGTCATGTTTTTGTTAAAGATGTTTATTAAATTAAATGGGTTGGAAAAATGCCTCTCTGACCCTATGCTAAAGAGGAGTTTCCATGCCTTTAAACCAAAACTAAGGAGTCTTGTCTGCGGCAGGATGTCAATAACTTAAAAGCTGTCCTTGTGTCCAAAGCATCCTATCCTGACCCTCACACTACAAACCAAAACAATACAAATGTGTAAGGAAATATCTACAACTTGATACTGGCAAAAAGTGTTCACTACTGAAGAAAAAATTGTTCCAACAAAAATTGTCTCCAAGGTGGAAGCCCTTGGATCCAGAGGGTGGACCCCTTCCCCTGGGATGGCAGTCGTCTCTATTACTAATAGTTCCTTTGTATCCTGCCTTGATTCACAAGGTTCCTATATAGGCAACACATTCTGTAACAGTCCTTCTTTAGCACAACTTTCTCCTTGGTTTAGAAAACAATGTCTTTCTTTAACACCAATATCGCCTTGGTTCAGAAAACACTGGGCCGAGCAGTACGGTAAAAAAATTGCAGTATTCGTGGATACCGGCACTTTACCAGACCGCCCCACTACGAGTTTGCCAGTGCGGCACCTGGGTTACCTCCAGCTAAAAGCTAGAGGTAAGCCAGGCACCCTACTGGCAAAAAAGCGCTCATTACCGGCACCGGCATTGCTGTGCCGGTAATGATGGCAAATCCCCTCATGGAGTCCTATAGGACTCCATGAATGGTGATTTACACCATCATTCCAAAACTCGGATTCCGGCAGCAACGCCACTGGACTGAGTGCCTGAAACGGCAACAGCATTTGTTGGTATCCTGGCGGCTCTACTGCCAGGATACCTGCCAAATCAGAATGAGGCCCACTATCTTTCTTTATGAGCAATCTGTCCTTGGTTCAGAAAACATTGTCTTTCATTAACACCAATCTATCCTTGGTTCAGAAAACACTGTCATTCTTTACCACCAATCTCCCCTCTGTTTAGATAACATTGTCTTTCTTTAACATTCCTGGAAGCTTTGCAAATTACCTGGTATACTCCCCTGCCGGGTTTCTTTATGCAATGCTAACAGCCTAGTGTACTCTCCTGCCAGGACTCTTTATGTGACATCAACTGCCTGGTGTACTCGCCCGCCAGGTCTTCACTTGTGGTTTTCACTTGCCTGGTATACTCCCCTGCCAGGACTTTTTACGTGTTTCATTTGCCTGGTGGCTTGCTTTGCCAGGAGTTTTCATATGCTTTTGAAATCAGGCTAGGGATTTGTTAATCTCCCTAATTACAAGCAAGAGGAACTGGGCAGAGGGAATCCCCTGCTCCAAAAATGGATGAGTCCACCAATGTGACAAAATTATTTGTTTATTGAAAGCTTTCAGAACATGGACCAAGTTAATGGACAATAAGCAATTCTCCAATACTTTCTAATCACTTCCAGGCTCATCACAGTCTTTGACGTCACAAAATACAAGTGACACTGCCATAAAACGCAAGGGAACACAGGATTGGCTAATGAGGTGAACTACATATAGTACATAGGAGGTTAGTATCCCTATTGGCAAGGCAATATTTGGTGGCTCCTCCTGTGACCACCTACTAAATGTTACAGGTATGTCAAGTTAACGTGATGTGATTGGGTTTCGCAACAAAGTGTGAGCTAGCATGGAAGGTGGATAGGGATTGGTCAGCAAGGGTCTTCTCAGCCTTGTCGCTTTGGAGGGCTACCAGCCCACGAGCAACTTCAAGGAAGTAGGTACAGCCACAGAGGTGCTGCTTGTTCTTAACAAGTTACCATCTCCAATCCTCAAGTCCTTGAGACAGAACACTAAGCTTTGATCCTTATATTACTTTTGTATTATCCTGCCGCAGTTGGGTGGGAATGATGGTCTCGGTCTGGCTCGAATGAATAGTCTCTGTCCTGCATGTTTCAGGTCACGTGTGTAGGCACCACAAACTTAATTTTCCTGCTTCCATTTATGTCGATTTTCGGATTTTACTCTTGCAGGTGTCCTATCTCTTCTGTTAACTTGAAACTTTTCCTCTCTCAGTGTCTTTGGCAAGGTTCTGCACAATAGCTGCCCTGACAGCCTGGACTGCGTGTCTCAGTAAAGCCAGCATGTCAGGTATGCCACTGTGTTCTCGATACCTTCCAGGGTCTTCCCATTCATTTCAGTGTGTCTGTGGCTTCCAGCTTTGTTTTCATGGCCGTTCATGTTAATTGCGTTTAAGCGTAAGCAAGCAGTTCATATGTATTCTTGCACAACTTGTGGTTACTGCATAGCAAAGGTGTGTCCGTACTATAGAGAAGTGAGTCATAAGCATGTTCTTCGTGTCTAAGAGTAATGCCGCCTAAGTGTCTGCGTAACTTCGTGCAGGAATGGGTGTGCAGTAATAAAATCACGTCAAAATAGTTGTCTGTAAAATAAATTGTGGTAAATGTGTACCCATTATACCATTTATGGGGAGCAGGGGTTATGGTGGTGTCCCCCGCTCCCCTTAAATGGTATAATGGGTCTGCGGGTTGCAGGGGTGTCTCCCACATCCATTATATGGATTGTGGTGGCAAAACCACAGCCTTTTTGCCATGATTTATTGTGTAAATGGCCATGTTTGCTGTAATTTTAACACATGGAAACCAGGAATGCGTGTTTGCTTCATGTCTAATGCAGTTAAGTCATGGTGTTAGTCGTGACGTCATCAGCTTTTTTCGTGGTTACAGTCAGTCAACTTGCTCCATCGATTGCAGGTGTATCTCTTCAACAACGTCATCAGGATAAGGTCTAAATGGCTGTCTGAGTGAATAACTTTTCTCACACCTGCGATACATAGATGATGGGGGGGCGGGGGCCAGTAGATATGTACACATCTCATTTCTGTGATGTCGATATTAGGGCGGGACTGATGCAACATGGGCCACATTTAGATCTCCCTCTTCAATCCCCCCTCTGGTCCAGCAATCAACCACACTTTCTTGGATGTTTTCCCTGATTAGGCGTGGTTTTGGAATCCATACTTTCACCGCTCCTCCAATGTGACCTTCATACTTCACTTACTCATCGAAACTCCAGGTCATATAGCAGCAGTCCCTATCAGGTTTGCACCATATCCAATGTTCCACATAGTTACGTGGATTTGGGGGGTATGCAAATGTTGTGCCTGCAGGGAACAGAGGACATTGCTTCAAATGAGATTGTAGTACTTCGAAAGTCTGTGTTTCTCCGTCTGCCTTTGTCTCTACATCCAGTAATATTTTCATCCTCATTGTCTTCTTTTTAGTCTTCTTGCATGGGTTATTGCTACTCTGATGACACAGAAGGCCAGTAGTACTAGCACGAATGCATCTTTTAGTACTTTCAGCCCATTGTCCATCCATGATGGTATCAAAGAAAAGATGTACACCAGTCAATATTCATCTTCCCCTGCTGGGCTGGTGATTTCTTCTATCTTGGACTGTAACTGTGATAACTGCATGATATCTTCTGTGAGGGTTGCATTCTCGCCATCGTGGGAAGGCATGTACGTACAGCAAGACAGGACAATCTTGGTTTACATGCCTCCTTCTATAGCTGTGAGGAGATCCAAAATGTATTGCACACTCCGATCAAGTGGCTTGGAAGTGGCTGTTCGGCTGAGGGACTCTTGAGCAAGCAGTTTAGAATACTCAGAAGACTTTAAATTGCAGTGACTATGCCCAATTACCCAGAAACCCTCAAAAAGATCAGAATGCACGCTCCTGCGCATGCATCCAAGTAAGTGGCTTGGAAGTGGCTGTTCACTGCTCGCAGCACAGTACGCCAGAACGCCAGCCACATACTATTCAAACTCTCGTTGCTTAGTCAGATGGTGTAGCAAACGTGGCAGTCTTCATGCAAATTTGGTAAGCCTGGACACGCATTCTTGATTGCTGTATGTAAATGCATTTGACCTTTTAAGGTAAAACTTTCAGTTTGATTATATATCTGGATGTGTACCTTTTGCACTTATATACTAGCTAGTGTGCTTTTCAGTATGTTTTAAAAGGTGCCGCGCGAACTGCATAATTAGCACACAACGTCCAATTCCGCCAGCATTTTTGTACAACTGATAGCCCTCAGTGTTCTCTACGAGTGCTAGCGGTAAATCTAGTGGTAAATCTGTGTGGGGTGAGTGTTATTGTGCATTGTGTGTGTAAAAATCATTGCACTGCAAAACCTGTAGGTGTATGCTAGTGATGCTTACTTACAGTTATAACAAGATCGTAAGCTGTAACCAACTCTTCCCTAGTGCTTAATACTAAATGCTGAGCACTTCGGACTGAGCTGGGAAGATAAAAGATGGGTGATTTGAAAAATGAGCTGGCCATGCACAATGCGCTGCTCAATCGACATATTTATATACCAAAAGTCATCTCACAGCTGAAAAAATTATCTATTGTGAATAAACAAATGACAGAATATTATTCCAAAACAGCACCATCTATTGCAATGACCTCCACCTCTAAGGAGAGCATGTTGCACATCGCAAAGAATGAATTAGTAGTAGTTCTAACACACGAGATGGGATGTGTTAGTTCCAAGTTTATTAATGATGTAATCTGTGGAACTACTAGCATGACTGACGACCGCATCCACTTTAGTGGCCACTATAGAAGTGGCTGAGTACTCACTTCCCGGTTTCAAACTACAAGTATTGCAGCATAGATTACGTGTCTAATAAAATAGTTGACAACCTGGCATCTAAAGTGGTAACTGAGCACTGTGTAATGATTCATACTGTGTCTACAAATGGACGTAGATTGGTTGAAAGCAATATTGACCTTGATAGCTCAATGTTAGAAGACATGGACCTTGAATACATGGGTAATAATAAAGAGATGTCATTTGTAAATGCAGTGTCTACTCCTTACGTATCATCCCAGAAGCTTCAGCCGTGCAACAAACAACGAATAATAACCAGCCAAACATACCAATATTTCACTTCAATACGAATCCACACAATATGAAATGTGAGTTTATGAACCAAATAACGGAATACCATTGTCAATATGTGTAGATGGTGTCATGGAAACATCAGAGACTGACCAACTAGTCCAGTTACTGGGAGAATTACGGACCGAGGTGCACTCCGCCTGGCAAGAAACCAACACCCTTAGGAGGGAGTTCATTGTCACCAAGGACCGCACCGATGAATTAGCCAGACAATTGCTCCAAACACAGGCTGGGCAGGCTCCGTCCAGCCACATCCGTCAATCCAGTGCAGGTAGTCCTCCCTGGTGCTGTTCCTTTGGCCCCACCGGAACGTTTTACAGAGGACCCAAGAAAATATGGAGTATTCATGAACCGGTGCCGCCTCCATTTTGTTTGTAGACCCGGAGCCTTTCCTAACGATCAGTCGCGAGTTGCCTTCGTTCTGTCATATCTGAGTGGCAGTGCCACGGATTGGTCCATAGCGTTAGTAGGCCAGGATGACCCACTCCTGCGGGATTTCAGGGGATTTGAACAGGAAATGGAGAAGCTGTTCACCCAACATACCCAGTGCCAAGCTCTGGATATCGAACCTCTGTCCCTCCGCCAAGGCAGCCAAGATTTGTTAACATATATCACCACTTTGAACAGACTTGTCATTGAAAATGGGTGGCCTGAGGAGAAACGAACAACGTTATTCCATCGAGGTTTACGGGGGGGGGAATTGAAAGATGTCCTAGCTCAGGTGGTAAACCCGCCAAAAGACTGTGCAGAGTTCATCAACCTAGTGGTGCAGCTAGACCACAGGGTGCAAGATTGAAGGACAGACCAAGCCAGAACGGAGAATCGGACTGTGTATGTACGCTCAAAGGACAATATTCCGCGTTCATCAGAAAACACTTTGGAACCCATGCAAATTGGGGGGTACGGAGCCCATTAACCAAGGCCGAAAGACACAAAGGGAGACAACAGCAATTATGCCTGTACTGCGGAAAATCAGGTCACTTCCTCAGAGAATGTCCGGTAAAACCCCCTAGGAGAACAGTTGGAGCTACAGAGAAAGAAGGAGGAGAACAAGAGTCAGAAAACTTCCAGGCCCGGCAAGCGTAGAGGTCTGTTTGTCGAGCGAAGGAAAAGAGTCGCAGACCTCACACCTTGCCCTGCCTGTGATTTTGATCAGTCACCAATAACCATCTCGGATGCATGCTGTAGAGGCATACATAGACAGCAGAGCCGTTGGTAACTACGTAGACCAAGGCCTGGCAACAAGGATGGGGCTTCCCCTCTGTCAGAAAACGACAACTGAGAAGGTCACGACATGGAGATAGCGCCTGGTCCTGTAACTCAACGCACAGCAGAATTGACCTTTCTGTGCCAAGACGGACATCAGGAAGCCATTGCCTTCGACCTTATCAAGGCCTCTCAGTTCCGGGTGATTCTAGGGATGCCGGGGTTGGTGGCTCACAATCCTAACATCGACTGGCGAGCCAAAAAATTTGCCTTCTCCAATGAGTGTGCTCATGCGTGCTACCAAGTGGAAATGCCATTGTCTGACCCAGAGACACCTGTCCAAGATAAAGAGGCAGTGGTACTAGGTGTAACAAGTACACTACCATGAGAATACCACAATTTCCAAGACGTTTTCCATAAAGAACAGGCTAATACCTTACCCCCTCACAGGCCATATGACTTTCAGATCGACCTGGTACCTGGTGCACAAATCCCGTGTTGTTGAATTTATGCACTCACTAAACCTGAAAATCTCCACTTGAAATCATATCTGGACCAATACCTGGCAAACGGTTTTATCTGCCCGTTCAAATCCCCGGCAGCCTCGCCCCTATTCTTCGTACCCAAGAAGGAGGGGGACTTGAGAACGTGCATCGACTACCGTGCACTAAACAAGGTAACAGTTAAAAACCGTTACCCCTTATCCCAGAACTGCTGGACCAAGTCAAGGATGCCCAAATTTACACCAAATTGGACCTCAGAAGGGCATACCATCTCGTGTGTGTAAAGAAAGGAGATGAATGGAAGACCACCTTTCGTACTAAGTATGGGCTGTATGAATATCAGGTGATTCCCTTTGGGCTTTGCAACGCTCCCACCGCGTTCCAGTACTTCATGAACAATGTACTACAGGAATTGATGGATGTATGTGTGTAACGCTCCCTGGTATCCACGGGGGCGTCACCCAGTCTGGACTGCTTCCGCCTCTGGACCCCTTCCCTTGGACTCTTGTTTGACTAAATACAAGTATTGAAAACACAGAAGCACACAGAAGCTAGGTTTAGCTTGATTGTCTCCTCCAACCCGGAACCCACCTCCCTCATGGGCCCAATGACCCCTTAGTGCACTTCTCACCTTGCTTTTTTTCATAAGGTGCACTCTCCGTCCTTCCTCTCAGTGCAAGGGTACGTTGGGGATGGGCACGTCGCTGCCTAGTTGCTTCACTGGTGTGGGCCCTTCAGAGTC
This sequence comes from Ambystoma mexicanum, assembly GCF_040938575.1. Lineage (NCBI taxonomy): Eukaryota > Metazoa > Chordata > Amphibia > Caudata > Ambystomatidae > Ambystoma > Ambystoma mexicanum. Next base: position 705,188,429 of record NC_090934.1, on the reverse strand, counting down.
CGGACCTGCTGCGACTCTGTTCGTTAGGTAAGTCTTGCTTTGACAGTTTGTCCTTTATTTTGCAATTGTCTCTATCAATGTCTTTCCTTTGTTTGTAGGTGCAGATGAAGTTCTTGTGATGTCGTGCTGCCTGAGTTGTGCATGAGAAGGTATGTGAGCACAGAGCGTGGCGCTATGTGCCTTTCTTGTGCTAACCTGTTTATTGTCTTTCTTGCAGGCCGCGATGCTGATCCGGACTGTGCGTGCCGAGGAGATGGAGAGCGGTGAGTAGTGGTGAGCGAACCGCCTACTGGCACTCTGCGTAGTAATCAGCCCCTTTTTTTTCTTCTTCCAGGTGGTAGAAGGCCCGGGATGGTAATGGATCCAAAGCTTCAATGCAGGTAAGCGAGCGCCTTTGCTGTTTTAGATATGAAGAGTAAACGCTTACTAATGCTGTTTCTCTGTCTTTTTCCCTCCGGTTGCAGTTCCCTTGATGGAGCGAGGTACGCCGAGATGCTGGATGTTCGGGTTATTGGAGCAGAGTATGAGAGCAGGGCTTGCAAGAAGGTAAGCGAATGCTAACAGTGTCTTATCCTTGTTCTTGCAGGTAAACGGATCCAGCGTGCGGAGGAAGATTCCAGCAGATCACGGTGAATGTCACTCTGCGACTAGCAGAGCAATGTGAAGCGTGTTCTGCAGCTTGGGTGTGGCTTATATAGCCTGCAGGTATCCCAGGTGCCTCTGGGCCTAGCCACACCTAAAATGCTAGACCGCATGGCTCAGTTAGGGAACTGACATTATAACTCACCTGGAAGACAGCAAGCAGAGTTGGAGTCACATCCGGTCTGGAACCGACATAAGGGCACACAGACCAGTGAAGCAACCAGGGCAACAGAACGCCCACACCAACCACGTGCCCCTGCACAGAGACGCAGGACGGAGAGTTCAATGCACAAAAACCTAAGGTGAGCAATGACCTCAAGGGAGGGGATTTGGACCAGAGCGAGGTGGGATTCCACCCATCACAGAACCAGTATCTTAACCCTCCATTCTCCTGCTATAGGCGCAACCCAACATCTGGCACATAACCAAGCAGAGAGGGGTCTGGGATAACGCTTAGACCTCCATCCAGTATCGTGTCACGCTCCGTGGATACTAGGTGAGCGTAAAACTGCCATATAGCTGCTCTGCAGTTATTGAAAGGCACTCCATTGTGCGCTGTGTTTTGTGCTCTCACTCCTGGATACCCTGCCCATTTCTAAACATCATCAGCTACCTCCCCAAGAATGGCAGAGAGTAAGCTGCCAGTGTTGTCCCTGCTGTCAGTCTTTCTAGTTCATAAATCCATTTCCCCGCTCCTTCAGTGAACAACAGCAGCTTACACCTCAAATTATCTTTGTCCGTCTGTTGCCACAGTATATATTGTGGTCGTCCTCCACCCTTTTCTAGCGGTGGGAACTGTGACAATCCTACACCTCTGTCATATTTCCCTAGGTCTTTTGTAGTCATAAATGCTCGTATCATGCTTGTTCTATTTCGTCCCAGTAATGCTCACAAGCTCTGCGCGTGTGGAGTAAATTTGTCTGCGCTATGCGATCTGCATTTGGAACGCTTAAGATGTCCCTCGGGTTCTAACTTTCCCTTTTGGTATCCTCCTCTCCATCCCACAATGTCTCCCACTCTGGGCTTACTTCCCTGGAGGTGCAGCATGCCATCCTCCATTCGTCGTCTGACCTCAGTGTCCCCAAGATGTCATCATTGCCTTCACCACCTTCGTCTTCAAAATTAAGCCTCCTCAACATACGTTTCCCCTGTCGTCTCCCCATCATTCTGACCAGTGAGTCGCTTTCCCCCTCAATGGAGACCCCTCTAAACTCTTGTTTGTCTTGGGGGCATAAGCGGTATCCCTCCTGCTTCTATGCAATGTCCCTATTCTTCTCCGTATTCCCGCTTTCTAGTCATCATTTGAAAGTATGTGTTCCATCATTGTGTCCTCCATTTCCTAGAGGCGTCTCTCTCTACTTCTCTCACTCCTGTCTCTTGTCCCTCTCTTTTTCCTCCCTAGGTCGACGTTCCTTAATAAGTTTTTCAATCCCCATTTGTCTCTTTTCTCTCTTCAATTGCAACTGCCTCTCCCTTTCTTCCTCAGCCTTTTTCATCGCCTTCTTCTCTATTTCTTTCTGTCTTCTCTTTTCCCTTTCCTCTCTCTCCTTCCCTTCTACTTCCTCTGCCTGCTTTCTCAACTGTTCGCTCCTTCTCTTTCTCTTCTCTTCACTTCCTCCATTACCTCTACCCATTCTCTGTCCTCTTCCTCATTCTCCTTTTGTTTCTTAGCTTCCTTCTCAATATTTCTAGGCTCTGTTACACTCCTTCCATCTAGCTTGAGCAGTAGTTGTCCTCCCACCCAATCATTTGGAAGGATTGTCGTCTCATTGTCCCCTATGTGTCCCTAGGCCCCCTGGTTGCCCCCAGTGCACTTTGCTTGCAAGTCACTGCACTTCTTGTGTTCATCAATCATAGTCCCTGTTTTCTTATTCACCAGCTTAGAGCCACTAAGTGCATCTTCGCTACTATACGCAGATGGTGCATAAACAGGGTTAATGTACCCTGCCACTGCTTTTAACTCCTTCAAGGTTAAAATCCCTGGCCTCATGTCGGTTGGTCAGCTGGTTGAGGCGGAGGATGAGGATCTGTGAGTGCTTCGCCCCCCGCATCATGCGGGTTAAGCATCCACTCTCTCTTGGATGGATGCTCTTCTTTGTCCTTAAAAATCTTCCATAACTCCAATATTGCTGAACTGTTGCTCAAATCTTTCTCCTTATATGCAGCATGTAAATACGTGGTCATGTGTTGCAGCACTTATTTGGAAAGACTGCCCTCCGGGGGCCATGACTTCCCTATTTTGCCCTCTGTATAGTGAGTACATTCCGAGCTATATTTGCATATATTGATACCGCAGAAGGGACTTGCATGAATGCTTAAGGGGTGTGTCCCCCAATGCGGCATGTTACTCTCTGACTGCCGACACTTACTTGACCTCAAGTCAGCATTTTCTGCACCCTTCAACAATGCCAAATTCAATGTCACAATTATTGTCAACTCTTGATCAACTTCTCCAAAACCACAGTAACTCATAATTTATTCCACCAGCCTCTCTGGCTAATCAACACCAGCAAGGGTGTGTTCCATGCACCTCCCACACTCTAGTCTCTGCCCTCAAAGGCCAAGCTACAACTCTCCAGGTGCTCCTTGAGCCGAACCCTAAATGGTATAACATTCTTCTCATTTTCCAACAAACATCAGCTTCAACACATCTCCTCCGTCTTTTACCAACAACTCCATGCCCCACTATGGGCCGTCACCTTTGCGCCAATGCACTGTATCCTATTAACAACCCGTATGTGACATCACCAACCACTGCACATGTAAAATAATTTAAGTACTTAGATATCTGAGTGCACTCTTAAACCCTGCAACACACTGAAACCCCACAATACGAAACACCACAAATACGGTTGTCTTCCTGCTCTTTTTCCAAAATCACAGGGGAATCCATCTCTTAAAAGTGCCCACTCAGGGACATGTGGTCCTTCCTCTACACTGTATATACCATAGGACAACCTCCAAATAGATTTTGTCCATTTTTTATTTTTTCTGTAACTTCAATAAGGTACCACCTTCCGCAACCTAAGCTAACCGCGTAGCCACAGGGAATCGTCTCATCAACCGTGCCCCAGCTAACCCTCGGAAACAGGGAATCTTCCATAAACAACATAAAACAAACAACAATACATCAATCTTCCACTCCCCCAATATTTGTCAGATTGGTGAACTTATACTCTACGGATCTGCTGAAGCCCTCAGACACCGACACTCTGACACTCTGCTTTCTGGTCTGCTCGACATCCCACAGGGAGTGGGCAGGAATTTCACCAAGGGGGCTCCTGAAGACCTTCTCAGTTTTCAAACGTGGTAAGTTGGACCGGTCTTTGCATGTCACAACACATCCATTTGGGCACGCGGCAGGAAAAAATTGGAATTGCGCCATGGGTTTTAGCAACCGTTCTCTGCTACCACTTGAAATCAGGCAAGACATTTGTTAATCTCCCTAATTGCAAGCAAGAGGAACTGGGCTGAGGACATTCCCCACACCAATGTGACAACATTCTTTGTTTATTGAAAGCTTTCGGTACATGGATCAAGTTAACGGCGCATACCTCCGACGACCCTGATAGGGAAAATCAAAAGACATATTTGAACAGGGCCTCCCTAACGACTATTACGCAGGGGGAGAGGGATAGGCTTGAGGAGGAAATACGAGAGGAAGAGGTGACCAAGGCGATACAATCCCTACCACGAAACAAAGCCTATGGCCCAGATGGATACCCTGCGAGTTTCTAGAATGTTATTGTGATGTCTTGGCACCACGTTTTACTATATTGTTTAACTAATTCATAATAAAGGGTAAGATTACAAACTCAATGAATGAAGCAAAACTGGTGGTGTTCCCTAAAACGGGTGAAGACCCGTCGTCCCGAGTTCTTATAGACCAATAGCGCTGATGAACATCGATGCCAAAATATACACTAAAATTCCAGCTACCAGAATGGTGGCTCTCTTGCCGAAATTAATAGGGTTAGATCAGTCAGGATTTATTTCACAAACACAGACACATGATAACAAACAAGGGTGCCCTTTGTCTCCATTACTGTACGCCATATACTTGGAACCCCTGTTGGCTAGGCTTCCAGATCCGAGGCATTGATATGGCAGGGTTAGAACATAAGACGATCGCATTTGCAGACAACATGCTCATAGCAATTACTGATCCTGAAACATCCATGTCAGCACTGATGGCCGAATTGGATACATTTGGCACTGTTTCTGTGCTAAAGATTAACAGGTCAAAGTCAGAAATTCCGAAATTGTCAGTCAATCCTGAGACAGTGGAACGTTCACGGATTCCAACTCAACTGTCACTGGCGGAGAAGGGCATAATATATTTGGGAGTTGTTCTTACAGAAACGCCAGAACAATTGTATGGGGCGAACTACCCGCAACTACTAGAAAAGGTGAAAATGGACTTGTTTAGATGGAATCCACTTGTGATATCCTGGTTGGGGAGAATGACGGTTATTAAGATGGTGCTCCTCCCCAGAATATGTACTATTTCCAAGCCAATATTTCCGTAAAACTTTCTTTAGCTCACTCACAAAACATATATCATCTTATCTTTGGAAAAACAAACTGGCTAGAATACTATCTCCACCTTTACAGGGCCAAGAGATCGGGGCAGTTTGGGCCTCCCTCATTTTCATAAATATTATGAAGCGGCACAGCTTTGGGTTATTTGCGGGTGAGGGTCGGAAGATATGGGTCCATCAAGATAGAGCGGTCGCAGGTACACCGCTCTCAGGATTACTTTGGCTAGGTTGGGATCACAAACCCCCCAATGTTAAGATTAGTACAATTGTGGGCCTACTGACAGACATGTGGGACACCAAAATTAAAGGAGGCATTCTATCTACATCACCCTCCCCGTTTCTCCTGATATTTCAGAACCCAGGATTTCCACCGGGGCTGGAACCCGGAGCCTTTAGTGCTTGGAGGGAAGCACAGTGTTGGAAAATGCGAGATATGTTTCCGGGCCATACTTTTAATAGATTCGAAGATTGTAAACAGGACCTAGGACTGGGAGAGGGAGACAGAAACCGCTATAGCCAATTTACGACACTGCCTGAATAGCCCATAGATAAAGGCAGCGTCTACGCGACCACTCACGCCTTTCGAGAAATAGCTTACTACCCAAACCAGCTAAAGAAAACTAATTTCAAATCTATATAGATTATTAAATGAGGGTACAACAATAGTACAATGGAAGTACATTAAGAAATGGGAATCCACACTAAATAACACCACATTAAGGGAATATTGGGAACATCTTTGGAGGGCAATACTCAAACTCACCCGCTCCATTCAAATGAGGGAAATGTGATACAAGATAATGTTCCAATGGCATTACACTCCCGAACGACTACATCTAATGTACCGGACAGCGTCAGTTCTATGTTGGAGGGAGTGTGGGGGTAAAGGAGACTGGAGACACATCTGGTGAGACTGCCCTATAATAAGGGCGTTCTGGTAAGGGATCCAGGAACACATTGATAAGATATTTCCGAATATTGGTTCTAAGGTTTCAGGCTTCTGGCTATGAAGACTGTGGGATCCAAAACAGAAAATACTCTTCAAAAGACAACTATGCAGTTTCATGCTTTTACTTATGGCCCATGGCTAATAGTCGCCCCATAAATCGAAACAAAAACAAGGTCCTATGAACCTATACTGGTTATAGAAAGTTTGGAACTTTACAGGGCTGGAATGAGCTACCCAGGTGGCTCAAAGAGACCAAGCCGCCTTCAAACGTAACTGGGAGGACGTGCTGGGTTACCTTCAAAGTGACTATTTGCTCCAATGGTACCCTCACAAAATATAGATTTTTGATATTATGTGACCGCTTGGAGAATACAATAACTGAACCAACAGAGAACCTCCTAGGGTGTCGGGGGGGGGGGGGGTGGGGTTGACATTTTGGAATGTTTATGCTTTTTCTGATGTGAAAATCACTACAAAATAATGATTTAAAAAAAGTTAATGGACAATAAGCAATTCTCCAATACTGTTTTGTCGCTTCCAGGCTTGTCACAGTCTTTTAAGGGCCTGTGACTTCACAAAATACAAGTTACACTGCCAAAAAACCTACAGAAACATGGGATTGGTTAGTCAGGTGAACCAAATATAGAGTACATAGGAGGTTAGTATCCCTATTGGCTAGGCAATGTCTGGTGGCTCCTACTGCGACCACTTACTAAATGTTACAGTTACAGGTATGTCAGGTTAACGTGCTGTGATTGTGCTTCGCAAGAAAATGTGAGCGAGCATGGAAGGTGGATAGGGATTGGTCAGCAAGGGTCTTCTCATCCATGGTGCTTTGGAAGGGTACCAGCCGATGAACAACTATTGAAGGTGGTGGGAACAGCCACAGCGGTGCTGCTTTTTCCTAACCTCTAGGCCTTGAGACAGAACACTAAGCTTTCATCCTTTTAAAAAAAGAAAACGTTATTACGTTTTGTTTACAACCTGTTAACCAAACCAAAGAACCATACATACAACAGACAGGTGTATCATTCAGAATTAAATAGCGTCTCAGAGCACTTCCAAAGGGAAGAACATTGTTTGTACCAGTGCGTTCCAAGCTTCAATCCTCAAACTACTTTCATGCATTCCCATTTGCAATGCTCTACGCCACACGGCTGACTAGGCAAGCGATCAGCGTCTCAGGTCGGCCCACAATTCTTCTATCCTCGGGCCAGTGTTCGATTTCCAGGCCATCGCAATCCTGCGCTTTGCCAGGATGCACATTAAGTCTTTCATTTTAACTAAGTGTACTGACTGCCTGTTACCTCTCGGGAATAGTCTCAGCAAGCAGAACTCTGGCGGCCAAGCATGCATTTGAATACCACCGGTGGCCACTCTTGCTTTGACCTCTTCCCAGAATTTCCCAATCACTGGCCATGTCCAAAAAATAAGTAGCATGTTTGCATTCACACTGGTGCATCTTGGACATGTCTGCTCTATTTTACTGCCCTTTTTGGATAACCTGTTTGGGGTTAGGTATGCTCTGTGTGTTACGTATAGTTGTGTTAGTTGAAATCAGGAGTTTCTGGAGATCTTTTTTATATACTGTAGGGCCCTCCCCCATTCCTTGTTGGTGAGTGCTTTCCCCAGTTTGTCTTCCTATTTGCTACATGCAGCCGATTCTGTGGTGTTGTGACTGTGCAGGAGCAGCTCGTACAGTCTGGACATTGTGTGCCTACCTTCCACCACAGCGGACCATGTGTCAAGTACCTCATTCATTCCCTCTCCCATTTTGAGTCCTGGCCACCTTTTATTCATTTTCCCTATCATGCTTATGTATAACATAAATTGGCCTTTGTGTATAGCATGCTCTTCCATTAATCTCTGGAACTCAATCCACTTGCCCTTGTGCCATAAATTGCCTATTTGGGCAATTCCCTTGGCTTCCCAATGTCTCGGATATGCGCTTAGCACTCCCTGCTGACTGCCAATGAGTCCTACCAAGGGAACATACGATGTGCAAGGATCCAGGGTTTTTAGGATTTTTCATACTCTGCGCCATAGAGCAAGACCCAGTGTAATGAGGAGGGGGGTCTCTGGCGCAGGGTCTTTCCCATCCATAATACATCTTTCAAGTAGCAGTGGTGCAGTGTTGGTCGTAAGAGTAATGTGTCTTGGGAGGGCTCATCTCCTAACAAATTTGTTACAAACTTTAATTGGACCGCTAGGTAATATAACTCGGAGTGTGGTTGCTTTATCCCACCCTGGTCTCTGTAGTGTGGCTAGAGCAACTTTGTTCCTACTCCTTCTCCACAGAAATTCTCTGATGTCGTGTTCAGTTGTTGAAAGAATATTCTGGGTGTATTATAAGGTATATTAATGAAATTATATAATAAGCAGGGAAGCACTATCATTTTCAGTAATGCTGCCCTACCTAGTATCCTGAGGCAAAGTCTTCCAGAAGATCATGGAAGTTGTCACTTTCTTGAGTGCCACCAGAATGTTGCTTCCGTGCGATGCTGCTGGGTCGTGGTGCACATTCATTCGCAGGTAGCAAAAGGAATCTTGTGTCCATTTTAAGCCCAATGCAGGTAGTTGCTCCATTCTCTGCTCCCTGAGTGCTGCCAGAGGGAACAAGCAGGACCTATCTTTATTGACACGTATGCCCGCTATGGTCGCAAATTCTCCTATAACATCTAGTAGGTGCAGCAAGTTCTCTTCTGGTTGGTTAACGTACTGGAGCAAGTTGTCTGCATACAGAGAAATCAGGTGAGTAGCATTATCTATCCTTACTCCTGCATCGGCGTACTCCTTCCTGAGGAAACCCGCCAAGGGCCAATATGTATAGAATTGGCGATAAGGGACAGCCCTGGTTTGTGCCCTATGTATCTCCCATTCCACAGAGATCTGTCTACCTGTTTCAACCGTGGCTTTGGGTGGCGTGTAGATCAACTTAATCCATCGTAAAAATCTTGGACCTATCCCAAAGTGTGCCAAGTTCTTCAGCAGCCAGTCCCAGCGGACTGAGTCAAAAACGTTCACTGCGTCCAGGGAGGCTACTTCACTTTCTCTTGACATATTGTTAGTTTGGTCAATGACATGGTGAAGTCTCCTCATGGATGACGTTGTATTGCAACCCGGGACATACCCAGTTTGTTCTGTGTGCACTAAGGTTCCTATGACCTGTTTCAATCTGTTTGTGAGGGCCACCGTCAGAATCTTGCTATCTTGGTTGATCATAGAAAGGGGTCTGTACAACCCACAGTCGAGTGGCTGCTTCCCTGACTTCAGCATTGGTATGATTAATGATTCTCGCATGGTGTCAGGTAGCATCCCTTATTCATATGACTCTTCATAGACTTCCAGGAGTTTGGGTGCCACTATTGATTCATATTTTTATAAAATTCCCCCGGGAGTCCATTGGGGCCCAGGGTTTTGGCTGTTGCAAGATCTCCGATTACTACTTCAAGCTTGTCTACCGTCAGTGGGGCGTCTAGGGTTTCTGTTTGCTCTGCAGCCAGTTTTGGTAATTCAATTTGTGTTAAGGCCTCGGGTACGTCTCTCCCTTTTAGGCTTTGGGCAGGCGAGTACAATCCTTCATACAATTTGGAGAAGACCTAATTGATGCCCTTCTGAGTTCTGATGGTCTCTCCGTCTTGATTTTGTATTGCGCTAATCGTGTCTCTATGTGCTTCTTGCTTAGTTAACCAGGCTAGCAGCGTGCCAGGCTTGTTGCCCTCAGCATGCAGCTTTTGCGTGTATTTCATGTAATCCAATTTCCCAAGCTTCACCCATATATTTATGCATTTTAATCTCATTGATACCAACTCCTCCGTTTCTACCCCAGTTAGTCCTGCTGCCCTCTTTTCATGGGCTATGTCTTCTTCAAAGTCTGATAGTTCCCTCAACATGTCGTTTCTAAGGCCTCCCATCTTTCCAATCGCTGTACCCCGCACTACCACTTTAAAGGCGTCCCACAGTGTACCTGTCCTGTCAACGCTCCCTGTATTTACCTGAAAGTATTCCTCTATCACGACTGACAAATGACTGTGAAAGTCCTCTTCCGACAGGGCTTCAGCACGCAGTCACCATGTTGGTTTTCGGGGTCTTGCGGCAGTGTGTACCTATGTCGCCACCATTGGGGCATGATCTGAGAGGGTTCTTGCCTTAAACTCAGTTTCTGTGAATTCACCTAGGGTCTCTGTTCCAGTAAACACATAGTCTATTCGGGTGTGTGTGCAGTGTGAGGCTGAGAAGTGGGAGTAGCCACGGGTCTTGCATGTTTCTCCCTCCAAACATCCACCAGACTGAGGTGGACTAGGAGGGTTTTTAATGTTTTCGCTGGTGGGGCTGGCCTTCTGAATTTGGCATCTGATCTATCTAATAGCGGGTTGAGTGTGCAATTAAAATCCCCTCTCCAGATGTATGCCCCTCCTCTATATGGTGATATCAGGGGACCTAATGACCGAAAAAACCCGGTGGCGTCTTGGTTGGGGGCGTACATGTTTATAAGGCACACTTCTCTATTCTCCAGCAGGCCGTGCACTATCACCAGCCTTCCTTCGCTGTCCTTGTTGACCTCTAGAAGCTGGAAGGGAACGTTGGGAGCCACCCATGTCAACACCCCTCTGGCATAGGTAGAATAGGTTGAACCATATACTTTGCCTCCCCAGTTTCTTGCGATCATGGACTGTTTGTCACTTGACAAATGTGTTTCTTGTAATAACGCAACTTTCACTTTCATTCTATTTAACCATGCGTACACTCTTAGTATTTTGACATAATTATTTAGTCCCCTTACCTTCTATGGGACTATGTTCGTGCCCTCAAGACGTATCACTCCAACTTACATGAGGGCCTGCATTTTCCCATTGGCCCACTTGTTTCCCCTTTTCTGTGCTGTTAGCCCTTCGTTTCACTTGTGTCCTCGTGGGTGTGTGTCTATCCCATCTTGTATCACTGAACACAGGGTTTGCACCAGCGTCCCTTACGATTGAATGGCAAAATTCACGAAAATATCAATCCCACCCCCAGATCCACACTAGGGTCCCCTTTGGTCTTCTTTTGTATACTTTCAGCCAGTGTGTCCGCCCATGTCTGCTCACCATTAAGCATGTAGCCACCCGTCTCAGCTTCAACTTTTAGCAAATGCCCAGCCACCCTTCATCCGCTCCGGCGGGCGAATGCGCCGCGGGACGTGGCATGGCAGGTGCCGCCCCTTAGTGGGGGCTGCCGGGCCAGAGACTCGCCCCCCCTCCCCCCGAGCCTCAGCTTCCTGGCGGCACACGGGGGCGCGGGGGGAGGGGTCAACCCACGACCGCAGGGGAGGGGGGGGCCGAGGGGGAGGGGGCCGCCCCGGAAGTGGCTGGGGGTATCTGGGATTGTTTGGGGGGGGGACAGGAAGCCGGGGGGGGAAGACCCTACAAAAGGGTAGGATCGTCGCAGGAACGATCTCTTCCTCCGGCTTCCTGCCCCCCTTCCACGTGTGGCACAAGAAGAAGCATTTTCCCACCCGCCCTCCCTTTATGAAGAAATGTGTTGTAATGAATTTGCTTCCTTTTCAGGTCGCCCGGCGGAGTTACATTGCGATCCCTGTAGCAAAGCGCTGTCAGGCCCATAGGGGAATGCACAGCCAACAGATTAGACCTTACGGTGCCCCAGGAGTACTAGACTCAGGGGAGGCCCTGGGAAAAGGGGAGGGAGATAGGGGTCTTGGAAACCATTCCAAACCCAAAAGAGAGGGCCGGGGGGGGATCAAAAGAACAAAGGTCAAAATACAACAAAGGTATACAAGGGGAAGCCCCCCGGGGGGGGAAGGAATTGGGGGATGAGGGTCTCGAGTAGAGGCTGTGTTAGAGAAGAAGTTGGGACTGTGAGTCTAAGTAGTATGGGACACTAGTACATATGGACATCGCAGGACGATGACTTTTTAGGCAGGGAGAAAGTGGTGGTGGGTCGGCACCGGAGGTCGGGGCCGGCCCGGTGTATGTATGTGATGTTGGGACACTGTCGGTGGTGTCTGTATAGGAACTTGCCAGTCGCAAGGCGCCAAGGGGCGGCCTGCGTTAGATAGAAGGGGACCTGGGGGGACCCAGAGAGGGGAGGGGGCGGGCAGAGCTGCATTTTGGGTCAATGGACCAAAGTTAAGAGGAGAACTAAACGATATGGATGGGGGCAAGTGGCAATCAACGACAGATAAACACGGGGTAGAGAGAAGATAGACAGGGCCGGGGTACCCCAGAGGCGTCCGCACGACGCCGACGGTGAGGGGGGGGGGCGACCCTAGGTAACCTCACACGGAGTAGAAGAACCTGTGGTGTGGTGAATTACGGATCGTATGTAAGATAACTCCAAGACTTTATGCAAAATAAAGCTGCTGTGGCATTAACACTTCCAATCGTACAACTTGTCTCCGCCTATTATTGCGTACACAGGGAATGTGGAGGAGGGAAGGCCGGCACGGGAGAGAGGGTGGGGGGGGAGCGGCTGGGGGGGAGGTGCCGGCCTACACGATACCGGGACTACAGGTTGGTTGGGTGGTGGGCGTGCAGTGGGGGGGAGGTGAATGGCGTTAGGATGCCCCCGCTAAGGCTTAGCTGCCTTTCTCGCACAGACCCATTTTTCAGAAAGTGGCGTGCAGCAGCACAATGCCTTTCAACTGGCATCTGAACTTTTATTCGATGTCTGTGAGGGTTGCTTGCTGCAGCAACAGTCAGGCAGCTGTTTCCTTATACTGCCCTGCCACCCGCAGCTTAAACATGTCGGTCTTCCGTTTCCTTGTCAATAGCGAGGATCCACTTTACAGTCTGGGGCTCAATGGCAAATGTCGTCGTTTTTGTGTCTAGCTGCTAATTGGGGTAGTCCCTGCTCGTCCATCCAGGAGTGGGCTTCCGTGGTAGTTTAAAAAAAGTAGGAACTGCCGTTGTGTACTACTTTTAATTAAGCAGGGTATAGTAGCATGTATCGCAGGTTCGCCTTCCTGAGGCACTCTTTTGCTGAGCCAAACAACGCTCTACGCTTCTGCACCGGTGCCATGTAGTTGTGGGAAGATTGCCAGCCTTGAGGAGTCCCTTGTCTTTTCCCGATCTTTAAAGTTCATGATTTTAGCTATCTCGCGGGGGGGGGGGCGTCAAGAGGGAGTCTTTTGGCCAAGGATCTGTGGGCTTGCTCTACTGTGAAACCTTGTGACAATGAGCTAGAGCCGACTTCTTGTAATAGCAGGTTTTTGATGTAATTAGTGGGGTCTCCGCCTTCCTCTCCCTCTGAAAGGCCATTATGCAGATGTTTTTCCATTGAGCTCTGCCCTCCGCATTCCCGGCTCTGTGTTTCAAGGTTTGTATTATCCCCAGCATATTTGTGATTTGGGTTTGGGCATTGGTGTTGTTAGTGGCATTTTCTTGTACCTGCTGTTCTGCAGTGCCCATCCTGTCTGCCAGTGCCCGCACATCTTGGTGCAGTAGGCACACATCTACTATCACTGTGTCCAGGGGAGTTGCTAGGTCTGGAAAAGACCCGGGGCTAAGCTGATGTTGGAACTGTTGGGACTGGGGGCTAGCTAGCCTTTTGGCTGTAGCTCCTGAGATTCTATCAGGGGCTAACACCAAAAGATCAGGGGCTATAGCCCCCTTAGCCCCCCCCTAGCAACGCCCCTGACTGTGTCCATTTTGTGTTCCAGCGCAGACTTTAGTGCTGGAATCGCCTCCAAAATAGGGCCTTCTTCTTGCTGCCGTGCCTATGGGTCGGGCTGCACTGTATTAGTGTCTGCTGAGAGATGCGGACCACTTTCGCTCTTATGAGCGTTGGCTTCCATGATTGTCTGTTTGCATTTGCCACTGCACTGCTTATCTGGCATTTTGGGTGTCGTCGGTGCTGGCCTGTGCAGTGATGTTGCCAGTGGCTGTTTTGAATGTGGCAGGGTGCGGTCTGTGCTCAGCAGGGGCGGACTGGCCCAAAGGGAACTCTGGAGATTTCCCGGTGGGCCTCTGCACCCTGGGCCTCTTTTGTGTGGTAGTTCCAAATTGTCTCATAGGAAAAGCATTGGGCTTGCTGAAAAAGTGTCATATGGGGCCACTTTGAACATTATTTCCAGGGCCTCTTTTGGTCCCCAGTAATTATTTCCAGGGCCTCTTTTAGTTCCCAGTCCATCCGTGGTGCTCAGGGTCGCCAGGGTTGTCCCACCACTCAGTCCAGTGTGTTATGCAGGTGTTTAGGACTGTTTCCAATCTTAGTACAGCCAGTGTGTTCAGTTCTCTCTTGGGACCGTTGAGGCGAGACTGCGCAGCTGTCCAAATGGCAGCAATGTGCCTGTGCCATCACTACTCAGCCTGGACAGCAAAGACTGTGTCACTTTGGTGCAAAGTTCTAACGTGCTTTACTCCGTTGTTGCCCTGAACTGTCTGGAGAACCCTGGAGACCCTTGCTGCGTGAGCCCAGCCGGACTCACCAGTGGCCCCAGTCCAATGGGGGCACCAACGGTACCCGCATTCTTTCAACAGCACACACGCCGTTGGTTGGCGTCTGGTGCAGGGAGTTCGCAACTGGCAATATGTGTCCTGGGCGCTCACCGTCACCAATCACCCTTCACTCGGTAGAGCGACTTGATTCCAGCCTGCTCTGCAGATTTTAAAATTAAAAAATCATTCAAGGATTTGGAACAAATCAACTTCCTGGGAGATCAAAGGCTCATTAGCCCGCAGTCTCTCCTGTAAAGTTTCTTCAAAGAGATGGCAGTTAAAGTGGTTTTGGTCAGCGAGGAAAACACTTGTAAGGGCTATGTGTTCAAGACACACACTCCCTTATCTCCCACAATACAATTATATTGGGCACTGTACCCTGGTAAGATTTTCTTATGGATCAGTCCATAGTTCAGCCACAGCATTGGACGGGCCCCCACACCGCGGTCCGATGCTAACGAGATCCTTTGATGATAAGAGGCGTAACACAATCACAACGTTGATTTGAGGCAGGGAGGGGCGGGGGCTTGAGGGAAGGCGCCTGGGCGTGTGTGCGGGTCCTTGACACCGAACTCTGCGCACAGGTCCCCCGCCCAATACCCCCCAAACACCTCCAAAACACTTCTGCTACACTTTGCAACCACCTTTGTTTGGCCCGGCTATCTTGTGGTAGTGGACTGTTACACACACGAGTTAACGTCATCTGCTCTGGTGGCACAAACCAGAGTAAACGTCCCTGCTGGTGACGGCTGCGGCTGCTGGAGTATGGCATACTCTTAACGTGTTTACACATACTCTAAACGTGTTCATGCAATCACATGTCAGTCACCATCTTACTGATATTTTTTATTTTTTGTTATTTTTTTATTTGACTTGTTTTAATTGAAAATCAATTTTCACAAGAATCAGCAATTTCGTCTTTTCTATGATCCAATAAAACTTTAAAAGAAAGTCAAGATCCCCCAAAGGGGAGGGGGTGGGTACTTACTGATATTTAATTTCTCCATAAATGTTCGCTCCTAACCAAATCATTTCCCAAATAAAGAACTCATCATAGTAATTTAAGCATTAGCAATCACACAATTAATAATGCAAAACTGTTATAAGCAGGTAGGACAATACAGTTATTATTCTGCACAGGTAATACACATGAGATCTTTTTTATACAATCCATTTTAGTCTCCAACCACATTGCTGTGACTAGCGAAGTCTAATGGAAAAAAGTCTATGGTATGTTGGTGCCAATGTCTCTGAGTTAGAGTCGGTTCACATTACAGATGTCCATCATTGTGATCAAAATTAAGTTATGTGCAAAATATAAGGACAAGCACATATTTTCGGTCCTCACTCCGACAACACAGATGGGAAAGTGTGCTATATTTCAATGTTTTGGTCTTGTAACGTTGGCCAATTCTTCATTTTCTTTTTACAGTGGCATGTGTAGCGTGCTGCTGTAAATAACAAACTATGAGGGGACAAACCTGAGTTTGCAGCTCCAGCATCATCATTATGAGCGGTTAGACATCCAGAATGACTGCCGCAGAAGGGTTCTTGAAGAATCCATCTGTCAGAAGGGTAAAACCGTTGAAACACGCATGCCTCTAGTTAGAATCTGTCGAAGACAACAACATGTTTTTAATAACAGCGGTTAGCCCATGGAACCTCGTCTCGATCACTTAAGAAATCATGCACATCTCTTGTGCATAACAAACGACATTGTATCACATTTTTAAACCATTTATTATTTTGAAAAAGCTCTGTGACCATGCCATGAATTGCCACGCAACACAAACATTTCCATACTTTCAGCAGTTATTGATTTCATTTTCTGTTATTTCTCTCTCTCCCCAGCTCTAAAGCCTTTCACCAATGAAGCAAATATATATATTTTTTCTATTCTCATACTCCTGTGGCTACTTGGTTTTTACTTTGCTGGGCACATAGAATCTCAAGGCCACCACAGATGTGCAGAACTCCCTGTTTCCTCCAATGTAACATCTTTATTAAAAGTCACAAATGTCAACGCCTGTTATTGACCAGTGGAAATGCAAATGGCAAATTGCAACTGTTTCATTTCTCGTCTATTAAAAAAATGAACTAATAGCATTTCATTTAAATTAATCGTTCCTTCAAAAGTAGCAACAATGGGCAGCGATGGCTGGCATGCAAATGTTGGGCTGGTCAGGAAAGGTCCCCACGATTAAAAGGGGTTTACGTTGCGTGCGCCATATTTGTGACTGGTGGTGAGCGAACGGGGTGTGATGTTGCAATTTCACATGTATCCAGTGTAGTTAATTGTGAACGGGATAGGCGAGACAGGCATGGTATCGAATGTGAGACACAGACTCAAAAGTATTTGTTTTAAAACCTTTATTTACTAAGGTTCCTGGGTTGGTGAATATCTGACTGGCCCTAACTCTAAAGGGATGGTTCCCTTAACTGATGTTTCTAATGTCTGTCGTTGTCTAATAGTCCAAAATAAAAGTCTGTCTTGTCTAAATCTATGCTTGCCGTCATGCTTTACAAAACAATGTGATAGGAAAAATATTGATTCAACAAAAATGGCAAAACCAGTTGGTTTTTCAGGTGGTCTTCTCACCAGGTGCAATTTGGTCAATGTCACAAAGATGGGTTAACTCAGCAGGGCTATTTGTAAGAACTTCTCCACAGGGCCCTTACGGTGATTTCAAATACCTTCAGTGTCTTTGATTCACTTGGGGTTCCCTTCTCCAAGCTTCAACTTGTTCACTTTACTTTCCTCAATAGGCCTCTCAGGGTTCCCTTCCACAAGTTTAGGCCTCTTCCAGCTTTCAACACAAACACACATTCTGCCTTCCTCAATAGACTTCTCAGGGTTCCCTTCTCCAAGCTCAGACCTCTTCCAGCTTTCAAAACACAAAGTCAGTTTCCTCAATAGGCCTCTCAGGTTTCCCTTTCCCAAGCTCAGGCCTTTTCCAGCTTTCAACACAAAACAAAATATATCATAGTTCCTTTTGGTTGCTCAGGACGCCCTTCCTCAAGCGTAAACCCCTATAGTTCCAAACACCAATTCAACTGATCAGGATGTGCCTTTTACTTATTTATATTCCTTCTTGCATGCCAAGGCAGGCCAATATTGGAATAATCTACCAATGGCCCTACGACAATAAAGAACTATCGGAGTTTCAGGAAACTGCTGAAAACCGTTTTGTTCCGTTAACCCGGTCTATCGGGTTATAATCAGACCTTGTCCACATGTGATGGAGATGAATTTGTTCTATTTCTGTCTCTCCGCGCCCTGATGCCCGCGGGCTTTCGGCGCGTAAGAAGTATGCACATAACATAACATAACCCAATCATGGGGTAGAATCAGAGACTTTCGAAAAAATACCAAGCCCTTTGCTTTTCCTCAGCGCGAGCACTCTGATCATTTGCTGCTTTCTTTGTTTCTTAACCTTGCTTTACTTTTCACTTTTTATCCTCAGGTGCTTCCTGCACCATTTTAATGTATTCCTATCCCTTTGTCGTGCACACTTGCACTGTCCTTTATTCCTTCTCTTTATTGTGCCTCTTGTATGCTTTTTTCACTCATCCGTGCACTCCTGCACTTGTTTCTTTATTCCCGGGCCGCTTGCACCCTTTTTATACTGTCTTTTCCTTTCGTGCCTCGTGCACCTTTCCCATGGGCTTCTGGCCCTCTTTCCACTTGCATCACTAAATTGTCCGATTTCCTTCCATTTATTATTTCACACACGCGTGTCTCCCTAGTTTCATGCTTACACTGTTACTTGTATCTTTGCATTGTTGAATCTTCCCATTAGCTTCATTCAAACACTCACACAAAGGCGGTTCTCTTTCTTGCACGTTTCTAGTGTTATTTTGTATTGCGCACTTCACAACCCGACTTTGCAATACTTTCTGACTCACTGGGCGGATTTCTGCACTTCAACTCCACAACGGCTCTTCATTCCGAGGTCAGGGTCTCATCGCCTGCCCCTTGGACAGTCCTGGGCTGTCTTACAGGTCCAGGGGAACAAGCATTCGAATTCACAGGTTCTGCAGGCGCCCAGCACGCCTCTTGGCTCCCATACACAGACTCTTCTTGGCTCCCTGGAGATACGGCTCCCTCGCCACGTTTCGGCTCTTTCAAACTGCAGCTTCTCAGCATCTCGGCATCCCGGTCTCTGGCCTTCGGTCCTGGGCAGCTATGGTGTCTCAGTTCTCCTCCCAACTCGCTCTTCTGCTTGCTCTCCTACTCGCTCATCCATTTGTATAAGACCCCACCATTTATAGTGAAAAGACCAGTCAAGTGGAGTCAGGTGTGAATGGTTACTATTAAATGCCTGACCCTTACTGATTCTATTAGTGGGAAAACTGTAGTTCTTTCTAGGGTAGGTTTCCCTTATTTTCCCCATGTAATTCCTATGGGTAATTTGTACTGATCTTAGTTGCCCCGTCCTTGTCTTAGTATTTGTTGCAAATGGGGAGGGGGAGATTGGGTGATATTGGAGATACCCCATAAAGGCTGAGGGAGAGCAGGATGGGGTATTTTTGGGAATGGGGGAATACCACGTCTTGCCCTTGGATATCATCCTCCAAATCCCTCGTGACCCTCCACTCAGGTGATCCTCCCTCGCTTGCCTACACCCATGGTCAGGATCCAAAAGCGATGGCCCTTCCATGGCCACCTGAATGGAAGAACCCGAGGCAGTGGATGGGAGAATACTGTCAGGTTTCTTACAGACATGATACATTAGTCTTAGTTCTTGGTTAAAGTTGATAAATATTAGATTGCAAAGGGTGTAGAAAGATAAAATGCTGAAACCACAAAATGAAATATAAATAGATTCAGACATAATGTGCTATGGAGTGCCCAGAAGCAGTCAATGAGGAGTTTTCATAATGGCGCATGCGAGAAAGAGGGCCTGCCCTGAAGAATCCACTGTAAAGGAAAGATAGTATTTATTAAACATGCATTCACACTGAGAAAACATATAAAGGGGATTTATTGTTCTACATGTGGGCTTTTTATTAACAGATTAAAACACGGCAGTCAGTGTTTGACAGTGGAGTAACTTAGCTGAAAATGTTGGGGGGGACATCATGACAACTAAAAGAAAGGGGCGGGGTGGAGTGGGCGGACGTTGGCACTGAGGGATAAGACTAAACTACTACACGACAAGAGTCCATTGCCGGCGCGCTTGGTTATAACTTTCATAAGACTGATGGGTATCTTTAAAATTAAATTGTAAAGACACGCCAGTCTTCTGAAACTTATAACACCACAGTAGGTCTTTAGAATTCACTGCATTGACAACAGTAAAACAAGCCTCCTCCCCTCTACCCAAAGAGGGCCTGCAAGCAGGATGAAGGGAGCTAGTGTTTGATTATTGCCACCAGGGCACTGACTGAAACAAGCATATAGACATAATATAAAATGGATGCTTGCAAGATTTTAAAACAGCGCATTAGGTTGCTTATTCTGATTTAATTAATTACTTGCAACATCTTTTATTTGATATTTTTAGATGTAGCGACAGTTTACACAAGTAGAATACATTCCTAATTATTTGGTTTTTATTTTATGAATAGAGCAGTAAACACAAGTGTTTAACAAGTAAAAGAAACTGTACAATTCAATTGGAAATAAATGAAACGACCAAATCAGCAAGCAAGCATATGTGTTTTGAGACGAGAACGGAAGTGTGGAAAAGGAGCGAAAGTGAAGGAGAGGAGTGCATTCCAATGTTTAAGGGCCAGTAAGGAAGAGGAGAAAAAGCAATAAATGGAGTAATCGTAACCTGTGTCTCCTCTCTCTACCCTGATCTCTACCTCTGACTGTTGATCCTAGTTTGCATATCAGTAAGAGATACATGTTTCATTATATCAAGATGTTTTGCTTAGTAATAGCAAACTCATGGTAAACTCATAAATTATTTCTACATTACACTAACGCATATTAATTCTTAAGAAAATACTTCACACCCATCATCATGGGCTAATAGCTCAGTTTATACACACTTTTGAGCCTCAGTCCAGACCATAAATGATTATAGGTCGCTGACCCGTTTATGATGGCACTTCATATCTTTAAGAAAGTAACCAGCATTTGTTTATAAATGCAGGTGTGATGTCACATGCAACATGTTCAAATGGAGCATAAATAGCAAAAAGAAATGGCGATCGTGTGCAGAGACATGCGGGCTGCCATCGGGATGAATGCATGCAGGGAATCCTCTTCTATATGAGGCAAGGCAACAATTTAAGGGCATCAGGTCATTCAGCTATGCAACTATCTTCATTAGCACAGGGACAGAATTTACAGGGACATAGTTTTAATTAATTTCAATTCAATAGGCCCACACCATAACCCTGATATAATTATGGATCCTGTTATATATGGGAACAGCCAATATCATGGCAAGCAATATCTACTATGATCTATATCATTCTATGACATACGCTCAACCAATGGCAATATGGTAGCTAAAGGTAGGCTCAATATTATCATCCATATTGATGAGACATTCCTGTCTCTTGCAGGATTCTGTAAAGGATGTGAGGAAGAGGAAACTCATTTGTTAAGCCAATGATACTCAATGAACACTAGAGTTTCTAGCAAGTTATAGCAAGCTCATGCTATATTCTCATAAGGGGTTGTCAGAGTCTGTGACATAAACATTAACTTTGGACAGTGGTATTTTTACAGTAATTCAAGAAGATTCCAGGCGACGACTGTTATCAGACTTCATGCCATGACCTAGCAAACTCTATTTACTTAAGGCTAAGTGTACTAAGGCGCTTAATACTTATTCTGCAATGTTGCAGTATAGTATTTGTTGAAGACCAATAATTATCTACCATCTATTTGGCTTCAGAGAGTATCGCAAACCACTGTTAATGGTGAGTCCACAACCTTAAATTCACTCGACACATTATTTAAGTCACCGAATTGGGCACACCATCACCATATCCACCATATCAATTTGTCTTCATAGTGAAGAATGGATAATTTGTCTGACACCTGTCTGTTACTAATCACACTGATAAAGAATGCATTAAAGGATGCGGGTTGCACATAAAATGTAACATAATAACTTGCATACTTTTCACTCTGTAAATGTTTGTATGAGTGGTGGGGTGCTTCATTTAGTCCACACCATAGCTAATCTAGCTCAATTGAGCTCATTTTGTTAGATGAGAAAATATATGGCCCTGGTATGTATCCATATCTCTTATTTATGTATTTATTGTCATTGTTATCATATATTGGGGAAATTGTTATTGCATAATAAGACGGGTTCATTTGTCAGCCTTGAGAAACACGTGTCGGCTGAGTTAATTCATGCACATATCCAAATATTTTTAAAATCAAGTGATTATTGTATTAGAGGACAATACAATAATCTAATTGGCGAAGCACATTCTACTAGTACAAGTTTATATCCGTGTATACCAATTGAGGTTAAGGGTAGAACCTCTGCATACTAGTTCTGCAGCACACCACTGCATACATTTTCAGGCCGCAGCACACTGATATTCGGGCACACCCTATTGTTCCTACCCATATGTCAATCCAAGTCCGATCCTCCAATGGATGGCCCAAATCTCTCTCACATTTGGCCATGCATTGGGATTTGAGTGACCACATTTCTGTATAGTTTGAAGACCTTGCCCCTTGATGCACCCTCTGTAATTGAAAATTCCAAGGCCCCCCTGTCTCGAATCGTGCTTGCTTAATGTGGGGATTGACAATCCAGTGCCTTATGTGTGCATATCTGTATCTTTCCTGTTTTGTAACAGCAGATTTTCCTTTGCATTCTGTGAAAGACAGGGGTTTTCCATTTTCAAACATCTGTGAAATGTGCTGCAATCTCCCTCGTTCCGTTGTAGGAAGACAATGGGGGTCATTCTGAGTTGGGCGGTGAGGGTTACCAGGCACCGGTAAGGAGACCGGTGCCGGTAAACCCTTACTGCCCAATTCCGAGGTCTCTGAGCGGGAACCACAAAGAACGTGTTTTTTAGCCCCCTTTGGGGGCTAAAATGAGAATGGGGAATGGTTGGTTGAATGGGGACTTACCGGGTCCGCACAGGTTGGAATGTCCCGTTAAGTCCCCATTCAACCAGACCGGACACAGACCCGGTATTGGAGGCAGCCATGGTGCTAATACATTCCGAGATTGCCTCCAATCTCGGAATGAGGCCCAATGTACTCTGGATCAGGAGGTCCTTAACAGAATGGGAGCCCTTGTCCCCCAAGAGGGGAGTCACTCCCAGTGAGGTCCCACTTGTCAAGACCCCTAGGGAGGGTCTTGTTGAGTGCACTCACCACCCTAGCATCAATGAGGGCAGCTCCTCTCTGGGGAGAAGGGACGAATAGTGCAAGTTTGTCACAGAAGCATTACCCAAACAAAAATAGCATGACTTCTACATGTACTACCTTTGTTGAGACGCACTGACAGAGAAGACTCTAATTGGAAGAGGGACACGTTTTTCAAATTATGTTGACGTTAATGAGCAAAGAAACAAATTACTCTGTGCTGTGCAATATATAATGGTCAGTCTTATTATATATGAAGCAACATTATGAGGAGATGCTTTTCTGATGAGCTTACCCTGACAACCAAGTCACTATTTGGGGATGACTTTTATGAAAGTTTGGGGGAATGGCAATTTGGACAGGTTAGGTACCATGAGATTGAATGAGTTGCCCAGAATCACACATTTCGTTTATGAGGTGAAGAGGAATTTAAACTCAGTCTTCTATTTCCTCACATATGGTCTCCCACTTCTTGTTGCAGCACCGAGAAATTATTTGTAAATGTTTTACTTCATGAACTAAAATAATTACCTGTTTTGTAGCCCTGGAGTAGAAACAAAACGAAACACATAATAAACCATCACGACAACACCTATAAAAAAATACAGTTGCAGAAACATAGCAAAGGGGAATTTATTTTAGCTTTATCTCCTTCCTTAAATAAAGTACAGTACAAAAGTACAAAGTACCTGAATATTAATTTATTTGAGTCCAAAATATCTCATCTGGGCTGTACATTCCAAAGTTATAAATACCCTCAACAGATAGACATGTGGATTGTTCATGATGTGCAAAAGAACATTTGAAATTGTTCAAAAAGCAAATAGTTTTTTGTGTTAAATGTGCAGAACTAACACCATGCCATCCAGAGGCTTGTGGCATTTGGTCGGTTCTCTTTTACCCAAAAAACCTTCCAGGCAAATAGCCTACATGGAAAGAAAGAGACAACACTGGGGTTCATTATAAGCTTGCTGTTATCTCGCCGGTAATTCCGGTGGGATACTGGCAAATGGTATTACCATTACTGGCACTTGGAATGCCAGAATTACTAGCATATTCCAAGTGCCATTAAGGGTGGGTATGCGACATTCCATGGAGTCCCATAGGACTCCTGTGGGGGAATTGCCGGTATTATCAGCGCCAGTGATTCTGGCAGGTTTTTGCAAGTAGGGGTCCATCCTTACCGGCAAACGTGTAGTTTGGCAGTGCCTGAAAAGGGAAAACTTGCAAGAAAAAGGCTTTGATTGACAGGTGATGGTCAGTGTGACAGAGATAGATTTAGTGTGAAATATTGTATGTCTAACTTCCAGGATTTGTGCGGTACAAAAGTGTTAAGCTCTGTGGTAGTGTAGGCTACATAATGCACTTCTGTATTGTGATCGAGAAGCATGGCTTTCCAAAATCAATTGAACTTCTTCAGTCCAGAGTTCAGCCACGGACAGATATGTGAGCATTGCCAAAGTCATGTGAGAGAGGTTACCACAGATGAATCATCAATTGGACCTTTGGCATGTGTCATCAGTGGACAAGAAAATCACTGCTGCAGGGGAAACAAGGGTTGTGAACAACTAATGAGTTGGTCACAGTAAATAATCATCTCTGGGGAAGTTTTCGCAATTGTGATCAAGCCAAACAAACGGGTTGAAAAATGGCAATCATTCCCTCATCATACTCCCACCTGAGTATGAAGATTCTGATCCTTTGTGAGAGGTCTTGAGAGATGCCTTCTTGTTCTTTGTCTTGTCATGAAGGATAACGTGGCAAGCAAGTAGGATTTGTCCGGAATTCAGAGGGAAAAGCCCAAAGACATAAAAACACTCTGAAGGTTGTATGTGTAGCAGATGTATGTCTTGGCATGGATAAGGAATTTCAATGAAGAATGAAAGGTAAATGGATACCCAATCTCACAGAATAAATCTGTTACGGCTAACCAGATGGGGAATTTGCTGCCAAATAGAAATCCCCAAAGTAAGGGAAGCAAAACAAGTTAGTAGTGAAATGCTAGAGCATCATGAGCGGAGGAAAGCGGGAAGAAGCAGTATGGCATTCAGGAGAAAATCAGGGGAAAGCAACGAAGTCAGGGGGAGTGTGAGAAACACAGAGTCTCGCCCAATATGCTGGGGCGAAGAAAGTTGCAACGCAATGCCCGTTGTGAGTTCGTTGGTAATAAAGGAAAGCTGCAATGCGAGCGGACAGCTTGGAAATAAACTAGACCGCTGAATTCAGAAGTAGGACAGTGTAACGGAATGCTCAAGTTCCTTTCTTTCAATGGTGCCACAGTGACCAATGGGTCGCTGTGACACAAACTGCAAACAAACATTCATGGGATACCAACAGATACTATCATGCCTGCGTACATCTGCCACTGAGCGAGGAACAGGAGAGGAGGAAGAAATGGCTGGAGACCTGGGTCGCCGCCTCATACAGCCCTTGTGAATATTGTATGTGAGAAGGGACTGGACAGCATTAACGGTACTTGACAACGCACATGTGACTCGCATACCTGCATGGCCTGGGAAGTGAATGAGGGTAATGAGAAAGCCCTGACTGTCTCTGTCTCCTACTGCAGTCAAAACATTAAATGGATTTAAGAGTAAAAGACACATACATAACATGAGGATATGGGATGGGGTAATACATTCCATTAGGCCTAGACATTAAACAGACAGTGATTAGTGACATGCCTGTTCAGATTTTTAACACATTAGAACATTCATGCTATTCGACAATGCAGCCATAACTGGCATACCAGCATGACCTGTGATGTGTCATATGGGGCAAGAAAGCACTGGCTGTCCCTGTCTGTCGAATTACATGGTTGAAGTGAAAAAGGCTCACATGATTATCTTGGATGGGGCAATACATTCCACTAGCCCTAAACTCCAAACAGATATTAGTGTCATGCTTGGTCAGAATTTTAACACAAGAGAACATTCACTGAATATGACAGTGCCCTCAAGCCTCGCGCAAGGCAAAAGAAAAAAAATGAATTTTGCAACAATCATTTTATTTTATTTTGAAAAAAATAACTAAATTTGTTGAGTGTCTTGAACGGTGGCGCCATGTTTTTTGGTGCATTGGGGTTGGAATTCACTGTTGAGGCAGCACTGGGCTCCATTACCAAGATGGCTCCCCCCTTTGTTTAGGGACTGGAGTGCCTGACCTTCTGGGTGGAAGGCTGCGATTGGGCCCCTGTTCCTGCTTAGACCCAATCAGCAAGCTCCCACTCCTAAGGCTCCTGTCTGTTCCTGTCCGGGACTGGCTGGGTCCAGGGACCCTACATTGTTCAAGGTCATGTAACCTCATCTTGATGCTGGGATCATCCTCCATGCACCCATGGACTATGGCATGCCCTCCAGACATTACGTGAGTGCTGACTACTCACTTGCCTAGCCTTCTTTCCTCTGACTTTGTGCCTGTGCCCCTCCCAACATTGTCACTATTCCATTCCATTTGGCATTGTTGCCTTCACTATTTGCTCTCAACATTCTACTATGTATTCCCTCCTGGAGCACATGCTCCCACTGCCTTGACTACCATACTGCTGAACTACTCTTGCCGGAATATAATTTTTAGGTTGCTCTCAACCTGCACTGTTTGTGTCTGCCATTTGAAAACTGCATTTAGATGTTACTGCATTTAGGTGTTTTTGTGTCTGCCATTTGAAACTGCATTTAGGTGTTTTGTGTGTACCATTTAAAATTCAAATTCAGGTCTTTTTGTATCTGCATTTGAAACTGCATTTAGGTGTTTTTGTGTCTGCCATTTGATACTGCATTTAAGTGTTTGTGTGTCGGCCATCTGAAACTGCATTTAGGTGTTTTTGTGTGTGTCATTTAAAAATCGAATTTCGGTGTTTTTGTGTCTGCCATTTAAAAATCGATTTTTCATGTTTTGTGCCGAATTCCAACCAACCCCTTGGCCTCTGTGTTGTTTTTATTTTTGCTCCGGTAAACCCCCCCCCCCCTTAGCTCTCACTGTCTTTTCCCAGCGGTATTGTGTACTTCCCTTCCTTGTGCGCTTACCCCTCGTATTAACTCCCCCCACACCCCTGTGCCTCAGTTTCTCAGCCTGGTTAAGTGTACCACACTCTGTGCCTCCTTACAATGGTGCTCTCTATCTTCCATATCTTCTCTAATTGCTTTTCCATATCCTATCCTTCACCACTCACTAAGTCTGGCAGGAAAAAACTTAAGAAGGACACACTTGGCTCCTACCGAGGCCTCCCTATCGCGGACACCTACATCAATGTTTCCACCAGAGAGATTCTCGCCGGCATCCTCTTTGTCGTTCCTTCTCCCGACCTATGGACCCTACATATGGCTGCTCTTCTCTCTCTCTACTCTTCCTCACACATCAATGGTGACACCCGCTGGGAGGTCCTTCTTGCCTTCTTCTCAACCTCCAGGGTCAACATTAATGTCTATCCAAATGGTACCGCCTTGGTACAAGGGCCTCAACCAAACTCCTTCTCTTTGATAAACTCCTCCCTCGCCTTATCGACTTTCTACCATCCTCCTCACTGGCTCCCTTGCCATTTACCCCTACAACCTCCCTAGCTCCTCCACCTGGTACGACCACCTTGGCTCCCTCACCCACACTCTCTGCACAGGACACCTCATCAACCTTTCCCATGCTGGTGCCCTTGCCTCCCACCGCCGACACATCTGGGGCTCCCTTGTACCCTGCGGCCCCTCTAGCTCACTTGCCTGCACTCTCCTCACTAACTTCTTTATCACCTTCGGCCCCTCTGCCCTCTCACGCCTCTTTTTTGCAGGCACTCGCGCCGTTTATGGGGGGGCATCTATCCCCTGCACACCCTCTCGTAGGTCATTCAGAAATGGCAAACAGCTCCACGTTGCCACGCTTAACTCTCGCTCTGCTGGCAAGTACTCCTCTGACATCTGCCAACACCTTCAACTCCTGGTCCTTGAGTTTCTTGCTCTTACCGAGACATGGTTTAAGGACAGCTCTGTCACAAGTTTTGACACACTTCTTCCTGATGGCTACACAATCCTCTCTGAGCCCAGGCCCAGCAGGCCAGGAGAGGGAGTAGCCCTGATCTTTCCTGAGTGTATCCCTGTTTTCATCATTCCCACTCAGTCCTATTCTTCCTTTGAAAGCTTGGTCTGCAGGCTGTCTCTCTTGCCTGTCTCCTCTTTTACTCTGGCTACCTTCAATCGGCCGCCAGACCAGTCCACCCTCTTCCTCTCGGAATGGGCTGACCTGGCATCTTCTCTCCTTTTCTCCTCCTCCCAACTCCTCCTCCTGGCAGATCTCAACATCCATCTTGACTCTCTTGACTCTTCAGGACCTTTCCGCAACCCATGTGACTCTCTCTCTCTCTCTCTCTCTCTCCATTCTACCCTCTTGTCCGACGCACACTGCTGGCCACACCTTGGATGCCCTCATTCCACGGACATCCCCCTCTCTATCCCTATCACTACCTCATTCTCCTGGACTGATCACTGTCTTCTCTCTTCTAACCTGAAACTTGCTGCACTTTAACACTGGCACACACTGCATTGCCGCCCACTTTCAAGGTCACCTGACCCATGAAAAGAGTTTCAGCAGCCGCCTTTGCCTCTACCTACTCTCCTCCTCCTACCCTTGCGGCCAGGACTGAACTGGCCTATAGGGAACTCTGGAGATTTCCCACTAGGCCTCTGCACCGTGGGTAGGGGTGGACTGGCATATAGGGAACTCTGGAGATTTCCCACTAGGCCTCTGCACCCTGGGCCTCTTTTGTGTGGTAACCTATTGTTTTTCCAAATGTTCTCATAGGAGAAGGGTTGGGTGTTCCTGAAAATGTGTAACATGGGGCCACTTTGAACATTATTTCCAGGGCCTCTTTCGGTTCCCAGTCCAGCCCTGCTTGCGGCTGGCTCCCACCCTGACACAGCCCTCTCTAACTTTCACCTTTCCATCTCCAACACCCTCGACATCCTCACCCCTATCATGAGGTTTCGACTGAAGCCTGCCACAAAGTTCAACACTTGGTACGACTCTGATTTGGCTGACCTTAAACGCAAGTGCAGGGCAGTGGAATGGAAAAGGGGATCTTCAGGTGCATCTTTGGACATACTGGCCTGCCGCCTTCAGCAAAGGCAATACAGACTCTGCACCCGGTCCAAGAAAAAAGCCCATATTCAAGCCTGCATCTCTGCGGCATCTAACAACACATCTGAATTCATCAAAGTCTGCAAGGAACTAGCCGACCCTACTGCAGCTTCATCTTCTACTGCGGGGGGCGTGGCCAGCGCACATGTAGTGAAGGCGGCTTTCCAAGGAGCTCCTGCCCATGATCCTGCAGCACAAGTAATAGCAGTGAAAATATTGAAGCTCCAGGGCTGAAATTTGACCGAGCCATAATAGAAACTTTCAAGCGTACCCGACCGAAATACCAGAGATAATCGGTGCAGGCAAAGCCGAAAACGAAGCACCCTGAGACTCCCCCTCTGCGACATCCAAGATGGCGGCACGCAACGGAGAGACCCACTAGGCGATGCGGGACAGAAACGAGATCCGCAGGCCTCCGCTGAACACCACAACAAGCACCACCATCGGGCTCCCACAGCTCCATCCCAAGGCAAGGAGGAGCGGGGACGCTTGAGGCGACCCAGGGGAGGCAGCGGACAGTAGGACCCAGGGGCCATGGACGAGGAGGCCGAACAAAGCTCACCGCCATCCCTGCCGAGCCTTCCAGCGGGAGCGCTCCCGAGGGTGACCTGCCCTTACGTGACCGGGAGACCCGGTTGGGGAACCGTAGGCCTTGTGGAGCAGAAATCAAACGGAGCCACAAAAGAACCGGCTCACCCAGCGCCTGAAACGAAACGCCCTAAGATTCCCCCCTTGCGGCACCTAAGATGGCGATCACACCAAGCGGCCTGTAACGGAGCGACTCGCGGAGGCCAACGGAGATTGCAAACCTCCGCGGACGGCTTGACCCAGCAACGGAAGCGGACAGTACCCCCATCAGGCTCCCACTACCCCATCCTGCGGTGGGAAAGGGGAAGGATCCTTGCAGTGGCCCGAGAGCGGCGGAAGGCAGCCGGACCCGCCGGCTCTCCTGAGGAGCGAGCCCCCCGAAGCAACCCACCTCGGTGTGACCAGGGACCCCGACTGGAGCCCTGTGGGCCCCCATCCTGGCTCGCTTGCGGAGGGTGCCCCCCAACACGTGGGACAGGCCAAGTAACAAGAGCGGGAAGATCCAAACGAGGGAGCAGTCAGGAACCCACGCAGCGTTCCAGACGGCCACCACGAGGCACCCGTACCCAAGTAAGTGAATCCCGACGACAACTGTGGACCCACCCAACCCAAAATGAAGTAAGTGGCTGCCCCATTTAAGAACTCACTACCCCACACTGTCACCAGTTATACGGGGGCAACTATCCTCCGTGCGCAGGCCGTGGACAGCGAAATAGGTATTGTGCTAGGGGAAGCGCCTTGTACCAGCCTCCGCTTAACTACAGCATAGGGTCAGCCACTGTGGAGTCAGATCAGTCCATAACTCAACCTCATACTCGCAGAGACCCCCAGAAGTGGGCTCCCCACATCAAATTAAGGCCACCGACCAAAACTGCCAAAGCTAACATTACACTACACGAATGGTGCAATGTCTCCTCCCAAAAACAGGTCCAGAACCGTAACGATGGACTTGTGTACCACAGCTCGACCAAAGACACATATGCCACAAGAAGGGGACACCATGACCGAGCCAACGACCCCGCCGGAGGACCCCCGCGACTCTCAGATCCTTCAGGCGATTGCAGCACTGAAAACAACTGTTGAAGACATGAGAGGAGAAATAAAATCGGAACTACAACTAATAAGGCAAGATGCCCGTAACCTGGCCGAGAGAGTCACTGCCACAGAAGCCACTCTACAGGAAACCACAGAGACCACACAGGAGCTAAAAGCGAAAGTTAAAGAGCTGGAAACAACAGTGGCTTGTTTGGAAGCACGCTCCGAAGATGCGGAAGGCCGGGCCCGACGAAATAACGTCCGAATTCTGGGAGTTCCGGAAGACATGGAGGGCTCAAACCCCACAGAGTTCATAGAAACACTGCTGATGCAGGAAATTGGAGCGGGCAATCTCACCCAAGGGTTCTCTGTGGAGAGGGCCCATAGGTCTCTTCAGAAGCGACCACCCCCCGGGTCTTACCCAAGACCAATGATCGCGAAAATATTGAACTTCAGAGACCGAGAGACTATACTGAGGTTCTCGAGGGAGGGAGGTGAGATCAAAAGAAGCAATGCATCAATAGTCATGTATCCTGACTATACCCCTGCGGTACAGCGGGCAAGGAACTCCTACATACCCATGAAGACCAGATTACGAAAACTGAACCTTAAATATATGCTGCTGTACCCGGCAAGACTTAAAATACTATACAAGGGAAAGGCCATTTTCCTAGAGACCCCGGCCGCAGCAAACCTATGGCTCGAACACAATGACCTTGCAGAAGACACTGAGGAATTGATGGAACACAACAAAAGATGAAACCACACAAAGGCCCCACGTGCACCTAAATATTGAGACCAAATCTACTGCCGCATCAAGGAAATATCACAACTGGGCAGGAAACTGGAAGCCCAATCACAAGACCGCTGATGACCCCCCCAAACCGGAAAGGTGTAGGCAAAAAACCTACACACTGCCTGAGCCGAAAGACCTGGACAGGAGTGGAAGGCCCGGGAGCTCCCGAGCGTTGTCAGTTCGAAACGACTGCTGGGGGCAGTTCCTTGTTGTTTTTCCTAGTTAATCCATTCCACAGAATGATAGTTAAAACAGTTGGTAAGTCTCCATACAGTAAAATACAACCAGCGATCTGGCGGGCTGGAACAGCGGTCGAGGAGTGCTGGAATCCACTAGTTGGCGAGGACCCTGGGGCCCTAGACGAGACCACAAACACTTCGGGGGGAAGCGAGCGTCTCCTGAACCCTCCACCGATACCAAGATGGCGGTGCACATTAAGATATTAACTTGGAATGTGAGGGGCCTGGGCACTTATCTTCGTAGAAATAGGATTAAATCCTACTTACGCAGGAAAAAAGTGGACATTGCCCTACTGCAGGAAACACACTGCACCACAGAAGCCAATGCAAACCTGAAGGAACACTGGGGGGGACAGGGTTTCGGAGCACCCTACTCCAAATACGGCAGAGGGATTTACACCTGGATCAACCCCCAAGTGCCATTCCACTTGACTAATATGGAAAAAGACCCAGAAGGCAGATACCTAATAATACGGGCACTTTCGAGCAAAGGGAGATTTGCATAGTAAACTCATATTTCCCCAACAATAACATCCCTGCCCATTTGAAAACACTGAGTGCCAAGATGGTGCAATTTAGAGAGGGCTTTTTCCTGTGGGGAGGAGATTTCAATTGTGTCCACGATTCTGTGCTGGACAGGTCCTGGCCTCCAGCGAAGGGTCCCTCCACAGCCACCATGTCCCTAGCCACCCTGGTCAAGGAACTAGACCTGACAGATGCATGGCGAGAATTACATCCAGACGAGAGAGCCTATTCATGCTACCCATCCCCCCACAAACTCCACACTAGGCTGGACTACCTTTTCATAAGCAAGGAGCACCTGCCACAAGTAGGGGGCATGCAATATTTGGGGAGGTCTATCTCTGACCATTCCCCACTTCTGATGGACTGGCATCACAACAGTCCCAGAACACCCATCCCCATGTGGATGATGCCTACCGATGCCCTGAAGGACCCAGCCTTCAGGGAGGAATTGCAAGAATCCATAGAGAATTACATAACAGAAAATTCAGGTAGCGTACAACACATCAGCATGGTTTGGGAAGCCTTAAAAGTAGTCACCCGAGGGGAAGTTATTGCGAAAGCGGGAGGCATCAGAAAAACACTAAGAGCTGAACTTGAACAGAGAGAAGGCGAGATCCAGAAACTGGAGGCCACCCCAATAGAAACCCCCGGGAGGGAAGACGGCCTTAGAACCCTTAGAGATACCTGCTCCGGCGCGTGGAATAGACTAGCCAAATTTGATTTTAGCGCCAGGACTGACAGAACACACGCAGAAGCAGATAAACCGGGCCGGTTATTGGCCTGGCTGTGTAAACGAGAACACCCCAGACAGATAACCACTATATCAAGGGACGAACACGACACAGAGCACAGAACCCAGCAGAGTATCAACGACACTTTTAAACTTTACTACGCAGATCTATACTCCCATGCGGACAAGATCCCACCAGAACAAATTGCGGATACACTGGAGGAAATAGGCCTACCTAAGCTATCGCCAGCACAATCCGACACCTTGGACTCCGACATCACACTAGAAGACATAACAGACGCTATTCGGTCCCTAGCCATGTGTAAAACCCCGGGAAGTGATGGGCTCCCGCCTGAGTTCTACAAAGCATTCGAACCCTCCCTAACGCCACTACTACACCAAGTCTTTTCAGAGGCATACGAAAGAGGTGTCCTTCCAGACAGTATGAGAGAGACCCTAGTGATCCCAATGCTCAAGCCCGATAGGCCTCCCGACAAATGCGACTCTTATCGCCCGCTCGCCATGCTTAACTACGACGTTAAAATATTAACGACGATCCTAGCAAAGCGACTATCCAAAGTGATAGGAGAAATAGTTCATACAGACCAAAACGGCTTCATACCCGGCCGCAACACATCCCTAAATTTGCGCAGGCTCCAACATATCATAACCCAGACTGACACATGCAACGAAGAACTAGCACTACTATCCTTAGACGCCATTAAGGCTTTCGACTCCATATACTGGGAGTGGCTAATAGCAGTCCTGGAGGGATTCGGAATCGGCCAGGGATTCATCAGATGGGTCAAGATCCTGTATAACAAACCTAAGGCCAGGCTGAAATCTGGGAAATACGTGTCTGAAGCATGGGACATTCAGAGGGGTACTAGGCAGGGCTGCCCACTCTCCCCCATGCTCTATGTTTTAGGATTGGAACCTATAGCAATTTATTTCAGACAGCAATTTTTCAATGCAGGGATCAGGTTGGCAGGAATCGACCATATCATCTCATTATATGCTGATGATGTTCTAATATATGTTAACAATCCCCATCTAAATGTGCCGACAATACTGGAAGTCTTCGACAATTTCGCCAAATACTCTGGCATTAAGTTTAGCAAAAATAAATCCTGCTTGTTCCCTCTGGCAGGACTGAAAAACAGAAGCAGTGAAGATCTCCCCAAGGTGGGTGTCAAATGGCAGACAACCTCCTTCCGTTACCTAGGGATCCAAATAATGCACACCCCAGAGTTAATGCACATACACAATACGAAGGCTACAGTACCCGCACTACGCAAATCCATAAGATTCTGGGCAAAGCTTCCATTATCCATGCTAGGGAGGGCCTCGATAGCCAAGATGATTATTCTCCCCAGATTCCTGTATGGATTCCAAAATGTCCACTTCTATATCACAAAACCCTTTTTCCAACTTCTTGACACAATAATCAAGGAATTTCTATGGGGAAAGGGCAGACACCGGGTAGCCCTATCCACGCTAGTCCTACCATACGATCAAGGTGGCATCCAACTACCACATCTAGAAAAGTACTATCTGGCAGCCCAACTGAGCCATGTGTCCAAATGGCTGGCGGATGATACCACATTCGAGACCCCCCTGCTACAGGCCATGATTGCCCCGATCCAGCTGAAAGAATGGCTTTGGGCCCCACAGAGACTAATACATAGACCACCATTACTGGCGACCCTAGGCAAGAAGATATGGCACAGAACCATAATGGTCTTGCGCCTGAAACACCCATACTCCCGAGAAGTGCCAATCATCTCAGGGCTCGACAAAACAGATACCAACCTATACAACATCAGGCTATGGGAAAAGAAAGGGATATATACTTGGGGTGACCTATACACCGACGGTACATTCAGAGAATTCCCCGAGCTGCAGGCGGTAGAAGATATCCAGGCCTGTCAATTCCTGTGGTATCAAAAGATCTGCAGCATAGCCCGCACGAGATGGACCACCTGGCCAGAAGAACCCGAAGAGGACCCCTTCTTGACACTGATGTACAACTTGAACGAAAGAGGAAAAGCGATATTTCAAATATATAGTCTTCTAAGGGACACCCCCAACCCTCGCAGTGCTACACTAAAGACCCGCTGGGAAACGGATATGGGACACGAAATGACAGAAAGTGAATGGCTCAGAGCACTGTCCTTCCCAAAAGAGGTCTCCAGGAACCAGAGATTTCGATCAATACAAATCAATGTATTATACCGCACCTACTTGACCCCGAGTAAGATAGCGAAGTTCAGCAGAACCGCTGAGACACAATGCACCTGGTGCGGGACAGATGGGGCAGACTTGATTCACATGTTATGGAACTGCACCAAGGCACAGAACCTCTGGTCGAAAGTAAAACAAACCTGCGAAGAAGCAGAAGTCACAAGATACAAATGGACTCCAGCTGAGTGCCTCCTAGGCAGCTACCCTAGGCTAGCCAAACTTAAACATGCTGTAAAATCAATGGACTTGCTGTGCATAACGGCCAAAAGAACTATCGCCATGGCCTGGAAAAAGCCCACAGGACCAAGCCACAAAGTATGGCACAAAGAACTGGAAAGATGGGCGAACGCCGAAACCAGAGCCTGGGAGGACAGTGTAACTAGATCCACTGAAGACTCAAGCATGGCATTAGAGGCATGGAAAGACACCTTATCTAAACTGTTCCGATCCTCTGATGATAAGCCTCCCTGAACGACGCAAATGTTTATTCCACTGATATACATGAAGGCATAGAACACTAAGCACCAGACCCCCCAAACCCTGAACTACTTCAGAAAGGACTCCTCCCGCTCCCCTGTGGAAAGTACTCTCGCCCTCCCTGACAATACCAACCATCATTCGCCCATTGTAAGGAGACAGTTAATGTTAAGTTTGTTGTATGAATGTTGTTATTTTGTTTTATAAACAAGGCATAACTGCAATAAGTCTGTCAGGTATCCTGAATAAAGGCCCTGACCAGTAATAATGTAAAACACTTTTAACCATAAATGCCAATAAACAAATTTTAAAATTAAATTCATCTTCTACTGCACCCACCTAGGCCTTTTGCTCGGCCCTAGCTGCCCACTGCACTGCCAAAACACAGGCCATCCTGTCCTCTCTCTCCTCCGCACCCACTCATGCACCTTCATCCCTTTGGCTCCTCTCGGCCAACCCTTCCCCTTCTTCTCTCCTTCCTCTCGCCTGACACACCTGAGGAGATTTCCAGACAAGTCTGGTATATGAAAGCCTCTTTCAAACAGGTGGACCCCAGCCCCTCCAAAACCATTAAGAACAACATTGACTCTTTGCTCCAGCACTGGCAGACATCTGCAACCTCTCCTTCGCCACTGGAATTTTCCCAACTTCTCTCAAGCAGTCTCTTGTGCACCCTCTGCTCAAAAAATCATCTGCCGACCCTTGCATTCTGGCAAACTATTGCCCAAACTCAATCACGCCTTTCCTGTACAAACTCTTGGAGAAACTGGCTATCTTTCAGCTTACCCTCCTCACCGAATCTGTTGGCTGTCTCCATGACCATCAGTCTGGCTTTAGAGCATCCAGGGCATGGAAACTGCTCTTCTAAACACCCGGGAAGACCTGGTCTCAAATATTGAACTAACTTTCCCTCTGTCCTCATCCTTCTTGACCTCTCTTGTGGTGTTGCCCAGGGATATAATCTATCCCCCTGGCTCTTCAATGCCTACATGGCCCCTTTGGCCCACATGATCTATTCTTTCACCTCCAACTTTCAGAGTTATACGGATGACACACAGCTGCCTTAAAGGGGATTACCTTCCAAACAAACTATACTAAAGGTGCTTGTCAATAGTCAAAAAAACAATAATGGTTTGTAGAAAATTAATAATAAAATATCATGTGAAACCTTTTGAACTCCTCTATGCTGGTGTCTCATTCTGCCGGCTATGGGCACAGCCGGGAATTATGAGAAGTATTGCCCACAAACTGGCTACCCCAGATGGGACCTTGTCGCAGGTAAGAGCCAATAGAATATTTTGCCACGGTCGGAGAGCAGGCACCGGAGGTGGAGGTCATGGAGCGCACTGCGTGAGTTGAATAGAGGTTTCCTGCAGTCACAACTTTCACCCACCAGCCGGTCTCTTTGACACATTGATCTCTGCGACTGAAGTTCCCCCACCTTTGTATGGAAAGGAGGCTTACACTCTTGTTGAAGCGCCGGCACAGAGACTGCAAAGAAAGGGTAAGACCGTTTCATGCACAGAGTGTGATGATTTAATGCAGAATGATGTTGTGCGTTCTGATGTTATGAATGTTTAGTGTTTCATTTTCTATGGGAGCATTGTGTTAAATGAACCATGGAGAAATACACCTTTTGTACACAAGTTAGAAACATGGGATTGATGAATATTGAAATGAGCATGTAGTTTGTATTGATTGTGCGAGCACTGCATTCATTCAGTGGGCCGTTATCAATACAATGCAACCTTGTGATCACAAGTAACAGTTACTGTGACATAAATGGGAAATTCATGCACTAAACGATGCTGTGGGTTGCAATGTTGTAAGATTCATTTAGAATTAGAAAAACATGTGTCGACTCCCCTGGAAGGTACTCCAGGAGGGGAGTTGATGATCAAGAAGGTCTTGAGGGTAGTGTTGCTTTTGCACAAATGGCACAAATACATTGCCAAAAACCCTGATTTACAGTTCCCTGTGCATGGGTCTTTTGACCTAGAAAAAATAGAATATCTAAGGGAAATGTTAGCAGCTAAGGGTGACAAGGACATTAGACCCCTGCAATGGGAAACATATGAGCAATGGGAAGATTATGCCAGACAAAAGTCTATGTGCGAAGCACAATTGAAGAAGAAAAAGCCTCAGTCAGAGAGGGATAAAGCATGTGCATATGAGCACACACAAATAAAGGAAGAATGGGATCAAGGGGATCGGGAGGACATGATGAGAATAAAAAGGGTATATGTGGCAAAAACACCATCCACCCCGATGCCCAAGGTCACATGGGAGGAGGAGTTGGATCTGTTACTAGAATGTTTACTTATTAAAAGATCTCCTCCCCCCTTATCAGAATCAGAAACCTGTTGGAGAAGCACCCTCTCCATCACCTCGCTCCCATAGAATCACAGCCACAAATACAGGCACTGCAGAAAGAGTAGTGGCAGCATGGATACAGAAAGGGCAGGAAGGGATTGAAATGTCTAAAACATATGTGTGCCAGCAGCAAGACCTGCGCGTATTTGCAATAGTACAAGAGCTATACAAATAAATGTCGGAGTTGTATAAAAGCGTAAACACAAATTATTATCTGCAAATAGACAAATCAATTAAGGATTATAACCATGATTTGGGCCTATCCTGCAATAGAGAAGGGATTGGGTTTGATACTGATAATCCAACACACCAGGTCCATGGCCCCTGGAATAAAATGGAGTTACTTTCTTTTTCTAAAGTTTATCCAGATATTAGACAAAATACAGAACAGTGTTCCACCCAGACGGACCGGGTTCCAAAACATGTCCGCTCACTTTGGGAGATATAGATCAATTGTTTTCGTGCATTCTGCTAGCAGATATATGGCAGGAATGCAGAATGCAAGACAGTTTAGATCCTGTCATAAAGTGGGATCACCTGACTGTGGAAGTGAGCGAAAGGGGAAAGACTGGAGAATCGCCCAAAGAAATAATAGCTCTTTCAGCACTCCTGATAAAGCGTATCCAGCATTTAGTTCCCCGCAAGCAAGTGAATTAGGATAAGTTGACCACTTGCAGGCAGGAAGAAGGGCAATCAGTTGAAAATAGTTTGTACGAAAGGAAGAAGCTTTTACCTCATTTAGTGTGCTGGTTATGTCTACCCCAGAGGGGCAAAAGGCATTCTGTTCCCATTTTGTTGAATGGTTTTTACTTCACTTAAAGAATGACATACAAACATATGAGTCAACCTGGCTGACCCAAAGTGCTGCTCAAATATTGGCCATGGCTAGGTATTATGCAACCGCCACGCTAAAGACAATGGGCAAACGGAAAAAAAGACGAGACAGTTAAAAAGCAGAGCATTAATGCAACATGCTTTTCCAGAAATAGGTAGCGCGAATGTACATATACAAAGGGGAAGAGGAATGTATAGAGGAAGAGGTGGTAGTGCCCATCCAAGTAATGGAGCAGGTATGATAGACACTGGGTGTCATTTTTGTAAGGCAGAAGACCACTGGATAAGGGAGTGTCCGTTGCACTGGAAAGGGTGCGGATGCTCTTATGGGTGAAGAATGACAAGAGGAACTTTTATAAGGAACGAGGCCACGAACAGCATAATAACAAATACTGGGACACTGGAAGAGACTAATGAGCAACAGCATCATTATTTTGACCCTAGGTAAGGCCATCAGTATTCAGCTATTGATTGTTATGAGGATGATTACAGTACAATAGACTACATAGCATGGGGCTGCTCTGGAGGGGGAAAAGGGCCATTTGAAGAAGCTACAGTGCAAGGCAAACAGGCAACCTTCCTCCTTAACACAGGTGTGTCCAATACATCAATTTCCCACGAACTAGTGCCTCATATTCCCCTTTCCGGGAAAGTAAACACATCAGTGGGATGCTCTTGTAATCCGGTCCAAAGTCCAATATCTTACCGCGTGCAGTTTACTATAGGTCCTATATCTTGCATGGCTCAGCTTATTGTCACTGATAAATGTACTTTAAATCTGTTGTGAATGGATTTGCTGAAACATTTACATGCCAATATATAATGTTCGCCTGATGGAATATACCTAACATGTAACAGTCCAATTCTTCCTGTCCAAAAATTGATTGATGGGAAGCCTTGTGTTCCAGCACAATGGAGACTGATTATCGATCTCCGAGAAATAAATAAAATTGCCGAACCACAGTATCCGGTGATGCCAGACATGCCTTGCCTGTTCACCATTATACCGCCTTCAGACCAATATTTCACTGTTAAAAACCTCCAAAAAATGTTCTTTAGCAGTCGATCCCTGAAGACAGTCAATACTTATTCGCCATTAATGTGGAAGGGCAGTTCTACACCTTCCGTAGGGCCCCCCAAGGCTACACTCAAAGCCCAAGTATTTACAGCCAAGCACTGAAAACACAGCTGAACATGTTGAAACCGACTGCAAATACCACACTGCTCAAATATGTTGATTATTTGTTGATAGCTGCAGATAACCAAGAGCGATGCATGGATTGCACTGTGCGGTTATAACAATTTTTAGGACCGCTGGGACATAAAGTGTCCCTAAAAAAAACTACAGTTCTGTAAAACCCAGGTCACCTATTTAGGAAATGTATTGTCAAAAGGGGAGCATAGATTACACCCTCAGCGCCTAGAGGCTATAATGAAAATACCTGTCCCTATCACACAAAAGGATGCCAGAGGGTTTATAGGCATGATTTCATTTTGTAGGCAATGAATCCCAATTTTTTGCTTTTAGCAAAACCACTGTTAAAACTAACACTGTGTAGAACTCCAGTCCCCTTGACGTGGACTGCTGCTCTGCAAGAGAGTTTTGATGTTTTAAAATCTGCTTTATGTATTCACCTGCTTAAGGCACGCCTGATTATACTAAACCATTTACATTATTTGTGCATGGAAAACAAGGCTGTGCATTATCTGTACTAATTCAACAGCAAGGGGGTAAAAACAGACCATGTGCATATTTTTCTTCCACATTGGACCCAGTGGCAAAATCACTGCCAAATTGTTTGAGGGGTGTAGCAGCTGCAGCCATTTCTATGATTCAAGCCAATGCCATAATATTGGGACACCAAGTTACATTGTCTGTGCCACATGCATTTGATATTTTATTGAACAAAACTAAAACACAGCACCTGACAAATGCCAGGTTAACTAGATATGAACTGGCTTTATTGTCTCCAAACATTGCTATACAACGTTGTAACACTCTAAATCCTGCCACCTTGCTACCCCTCCCATGAGATGAATCAAAAGCAATGCATGATTGTGTATTGATAACAGATAATGAAACTAAGGCATGGGCAGATTTGGTGGCTACCCCGATTGATAAACCTAATGGTACATTATATGTGGATGGATCATACTTTAAATTACCAGATGGTACTACCACAGCAGTATATGCTATGACAACATTGAAAACCATTATTGAGACTTGTAGGATATCTCCGCATTCAGCCCAAGCCACTAAAACTATTGCTCTTACGTGCGGTTGTGAGTTGAGCTCCGGTCTTGTTGTTCATATTTACACTGACACTCAATATGAATTTGGAGTAGCTCACAACTTTGGCCGCTTATGGACTGAGAGAGGATTTTTAACTTCACATGGGACAAAAATACAGCATGGTGCATTGATTTCAAAATTCTTGTATGTACTGGCCCTGCCAAAGAAACAAGCCATCATCAAATGCTGAGCACACAAGGCCGTTGTAGATGATGTAGGAAATGGTAATGCTTTTGCTGTCCAAATTCCAAAGGCAACTACACAGTCCCCTGTATCTCTTATGTATGTTACACACATGATACAACCAGAGAATATCACATTTGATAATACCCTTGAGACAGTGCAAAATATTCAGGCTGAGACCACTGAGCAAGAGCTTCAGGATTGGAAACTGCATGCAAAATGTATGGATGGATATTGGGTGGACTCACAGAATGGATACAGATGGAAGTTGCCACACAATTGTATCGCCCTAATGTTGTCTCATGCCCATGGCCCGTCTCATGTAGGTGCAGAGGGAATGTACGAGTTGCTCACTACAGTGTGGAGTAACACTAAGCTAAGGCCAGCCATGGTTGATTTCTGCAAAAACTATTTAGTATGTGCTTCCTATAACATTGGGAAGAGTGAGGGAGACCCAAAAGGGCATTTTCCAGCCACCTGAATTTCCCTTTGAAGCGCTATAAATGGATTTCAATGAATTGCCTATGTGGCAAGGAATAAATATGTGTTAGGGATAGTATGTATGTTTAGCAAATGGGTAGAAGTATTCCCCTTAAAAGACAATACTGCATGAAGTATGGCTAAAATACTCCTAAAGGAGTATTTACCCTGATTTGGACCACCATGCACTGTTTGGAGTGTTAATGGTATGCACTTTGTTAATACCCCATGCAGCAGGTTTGGTGAAGTGAACAAATTCTACTTTGAAGAATAAGTTATTAGAAATATGTGCTAGCAGTACCCTACGATGGGTAGATGCACCCCCAACATCATTATTCTTCATGAGAACTGTTATGCACCCAGGTGTTGCATTGTCTCCTTACGAAGTAGTCATGGGCCGCTCCAGCAAATGTATGTGGCATGGCAAATCCAAAGATAGTGGAAAATCTTCCATATCCACTGTTAATTGACTACTGTAAAGTGTTAACTAAAAACATGTCTGTTCTCCGCAAACAGGTTGCTGATAACTTGCCAAGACCACTGGAGGGGCCAGGACACAGCACTCAACCAGCCTAGTGGTTCTACATGAATAACTTTCAGTGAACATCTGGGTTACAATCCAGATGAAAAGGCCGGTGCAGGTGCTACTAACCACTCAGTCTGCTTTGAAGTGCAGCAGCCACAAAAACTGGATCCACTCTAGTCACGTGAAGAGTGTACCATCCTCTTTGTTACCTGCTCATGTGGATAGTGCATTGCCTGCTAAGGAGACCGAAAAGCCCCCTTCCAGTGGCAAAGACTATTGATTTCTGTACTAATATCACCAATTCAAAAGACATTGCTGGAGCAACATAGGGGTGACAATACAACTTGAGACCAAGGAAACTATGAACTGACAGCTATTGAACTGTAAACCATGAGAAGGAATCCCTTTCTGTGAGGGACTGCCACCAGGCGGTCAAGACTGCCACCTTTAAAGACTACATAGGGGTGCAGTAGCACAAAAAGACACTCTAGGGAGCAAATAAGCTCTGTGAAACCTGTCTTGTTGGAATTTCCTTTGGCTGTTTTGTTTTGCTCCGTACACAAGCTACGCCAAACCATGAGTGTATGGCTATTTCACCCCAGAGAGGGTCTGTGCATCTCCATGCTTCTGTCAGAAACAGAAATAGTATTGTTCCAAGGGGTGTGTATATGCAGTATTGTTAGGATTGATTGTTTGTGTTTTAGGTGGGTGGTTATTTCTGGAATATTATGTAGCGCCATTCTTGTTTGGTACAGTAATCAGTGTCCCCAATGCCACCCTCTCTTCGATCCAGCTGGCTCATAGAGAAAAATACTTTTGCTTAGAGTATTGCAGACCAAGCACACCTCCCTACCGGTAAATTGGATATTGATGGATCTTTATGGTCCTTAATGACAACATTTGGGTGGAAACTATTGTCCGTTATTTTTGTTTTATTGGCCATTTTCCTTTGTATATGTCTTTGTATTAATTGTGTGCCTGCCTTGTGCCAGGCATTAGCTTCATGTCTCAGACTGCAGGCAACTTCAGCATCCACCACAAATGCTTTTATTATGCAAGATATGCTGGTCATAGATGTAACAGATTGACATACTTACTAATATTACATTGTGATAATAGGACTTATGTTTAAAGGGCCGACTGTAGAAAATGGTAAAAAAGGGTAACTGTAAGCACACTGTAAAATGAATGAACATTAGTTCTTTTTATCTGGTCAGTTTTGTGCACATGGTTACAGTGGGCTTTCCTTGTAGAAAAAAGAAACTGTTTGCTTTACACGTGCGCATGTATTCTTAGAGCAAGCCCAAGGAGTGGAAATAGCCCAGGTAGCAGCTGCATTAGCAGTAAAGGGAGAGCCTGACTCCTTGTTCGCATTTAGCCTGGTGATTTAATGCCTGCCATGAAGCAGACACCAAGGGCATAAAAGCTGTTTGTTTTCAGATTAACTGGAGAGGCACAGACGAAGCCAGTTGCTTCGTCTGAGCCCCATTTAAGTGTATTAATAATAAAATATCATGTGAAGCCTTTTGAACTCTTCTGTGCTGGTGTCTCATTCTGCTGGTTATGGGCATAGGCAGGTATTATGAGAAGTATTGCCCACAGGTTCTCTGTCCAAACCTATCCTCTAAACTGGCCCTGCCCCGTAAATAAAACCACAAATGAAAACTTGGCAGAGTGTCCTGCCTTTGGAGTTGTTCATTTCGTTTTTTCTCAGGGTTTCCAGGAATACCTCCTGGTTTCAGATCTTATACTTATTGGTAGAAAATAGTTCGACCAGGTTTCACAGTTCTAGCCCTTCCTGTCAAAGTTCCAAAGTATCTGAAGTTTCCAAAATAGTCTCAAGTTCCAGAAAAAATCAAATGTCTAAGTTGTCGTAGGTGGAGGGATACTGCCTTAATTCCTTCTCCAACCCTTGCGTGGGTTTCTCCCTACTAGGTTCACATCTTGGTTGCCTCTATGTTCCTCTTACATTTTTTCTTCACTTTTCTTACTGGGCCCCTCTGACTCTCTTGGGTTTCTCTGTCGTACTGTCTCAATTATCTCCCATGGTATTGGTAACACCTCTTTACATATGCTTCTCTTGGTTCTCAGTCGTTTCTGTGAGCCATTTCACGGATTACAATATTCTGTTTTCTTGGGTTCTCAGAACCCTTAGAGTTTTTTGTCTCAATGTATCACTTTTCTCTCTGGGG
Source organism: Ambystoma mexicanum (assembly GCF_040938575.1). Taxonomy (NCBI): domain Eukaryota; kingdom Metazoa; phylum Chordata; class Amphibia; order Caudata; family Ambystomatidae; genus Ambystoma; species Ambystoma mexicanum. The sequence continues at coordinate 705,143,928 of NC_090934.1, read as the reverse complement.
TATGGATAACCCATTTTCCTATATGGCGCCCTCAACTCTCAAGGATGATTCTGTGAGCCGTCTGGAAGTATACAACCATCAGGTTCCATGAACTCCCTTGGGTTTCTGTTTCAATGTTTTATTTATTTCTCTGGGGTATAATCTCTCTTACTCCCACTTGGGTTTCTTGGTCCCAATGTCTCACTTGTTTCCCAGGGTTAATGGTAACCCCTCTTTACATTTGTCTCTCTTGTTTCTCTGGAGTTTCTGTGAGCCGTTTGGCTGATTACAATACACGTCTTTCTCTCTGGACCTTTATGTCCTGGGTAGGGTTGTAGGGTAATCCTTCCTCCTCCCCTTTCACTCTCTGGTCTCTCTGCCCCCATCCACTATGAGAATCTCGGGTACCTTTACCACTGCAGGGTTTGCTCCAGTTAGGTGGCGTCTTCTTGGTAGCTGCGGCATTCTCCATGGCTTTCTGGCATTTCATTCTGGCCATGAGCGAGTTTGTTGTTCCACTCGTCTTAGTGCTTCTCTGTTTCTTAAATCCGTTGTTGAGAGCTGTAGTTTTGTTCCTCACTTGCGCACTGGGTTAAGCGTCATTTCCCCAGGCCTCCGGCCCACCATATCCTCTGTATATGCCTAAATTCTTCATCGGCAGCATCTTTCGTTCTCCGACCACTCTTTGAGCCACAGCCAGCTCTGCTGTGCACCGCGGTTCTGCCCCTCAATGATGTCGACATGGTGGAGTCTCGCCTCTGCGTATCACTTCTTCTCCATCCAAGGGTGATTGCACCTTTATTCTCGCGCAATAACACAAAACGGATGGGTTTTTTATGTTGAGCTGTCAAACCCACGGGAGGACCTGCATTGTCTTGAGACAAACATCCAAAAGCACTTTTAATGTTTTGAGTCCCACAGTTGAATGTATCATCTGTTTCTCAGGTTCCAATGTATGCAGAAAATGTCTTAGTTATAGGGAGTGGCTTATGGAAATGAGAGTCATTGTCCACTTGACGGGAGTCACTCCTAGTGAGGTCCTGCTTTCCCAAACCCCTAAGGATGGTTTTGCTTAGTGGGCTCTCCTCCTTAGCCTCAAAGGGGGTGGCTCCCCCTCCCCCAAGGAAGAAGGGACAGAACCTCCAGATTTGTCACACTGCATGCATTCTGCAGCAAATACATGCCACATTGGTAACACATGTAACATTAAACACTCTGACCGATGTAGAGGTTTATCTAGCATGTTGGATTTGGTGAAGCAAAGATGTAGTTTCAAATACTAAACAAACAATGAGTTACACATGTGGCTAATAAAGCTTAAACAAAGAATGGCTTTAAATGTATTACAGACGAAGCATCTTCTGAATTTACGTGGTGACACTTGATAGTGTAAATGCGTTGAGACTATGCTTTCTTCCAGCAGCTGTAGGCATCACCAGGAGGGGTGCATGCCCTGGTTTGTGCGCCAGAGTATTCAAACTTAACTCATCCACATCTAACTTTTGTGTCGTATCACTAGGTAACGTCACTTCTTCCATAGTGGGAACCCCTCCTAGTGGAAGAGAGAATTACTTTTCTCAGAGATACCATTATATTTATTTAACTACTATCATCATCTGACATACACACCCCTCCTTAACCCCCTATGTACAATACTCTAGGATAGACATCTGTGGGCTTAAAGGAGCTGTCCCTTTTAATCAGACTGGAACAAGGAAAAAGCTGATATACCTGTCAGATTTAACACAATCCTTCCTCCCTTCCTCCTCACCTCTATCTTCTAGATCATCTCCTTGTGGTGCAGTCCTTCTTCTTCGGTGGGATTCCTTAGATTCTTTAGTCTTCTTTTTATCGTGTAAATAAGGCTGAGCTCTGTTGGAAGCCACGCTGCCGGGAGGTTAAACCCCAGACCGCAAGGCCTCCTGGGAGTCTGTCCTCAAACAGGGAGAAAGCCTCCTGGCTGAAAAAACCCTGGAATGGATCCTTCTTGATGTAACACGAAGAATGGAGTTTGCCGTAGAACGAGGTCCTAATGAGGAGGAAGACTGAAGAGTTGGAGAGGCGGCTCCTCTACAGATGACTGGAGAAACAACAGGTAAGCAAAAAGAAGATCAGCTGGACGGCAGAGGAAAGCAGAAGGAGTATGGAGCGGAGGATCACAGGAAGAGGAAGTTGCCCAATGATAAGGATGCACGGACAAGGTGAGAGACATACCGAGAACAGGTAAGTTTGGAGAGAGCAGCAGGATAAGGAGTGCCAGAAGAGTGCGAGGACGAGCAGTAGAAGGAGAGGCGATCGAAGGGACGATCGTGGGAGAGAAAAAGTAGAAGAGTATAAACAATGGAGCGTTAGCTCTAAGAGTGAAAAACACTAGCGTTTGCAGGTCGGGCGAAAAGTATCCAAAGGTGCAACGCATCGGACTGCCAGAACAGCCTCCAGTATAAGGAGCTGGTGGCCACCTTGAAAAACACTACACTGTTCACAGCAGAACATTGATAACGTTATGGCATATTCAATGGAGTGTCCAGGAATGCCATAACTTCCATCAGGGGAGCATGAGAGTATGCCTCCTCTTTACTGGGGGTCCCCCATGGCTTTCCTGGATGGAGACGATGGAATCTCTGAATGAGTAATGGAGCATGAATATGATGGTGGGGTTCCCATGTGCGTTCCTCAGTAGAATAACCCTTCCAATATACCAAGTATTGGAGACTCCCTTGGTGGTAGCGGGAATCCACCAAATATGAGACCTCATACTCCTTGGGTTCACTTGGCTTGTTGTATGTAGGTTGGATGGTTCTTCTTCGATAAGGGTCTGGACGATATTCCTTGAGTAATGAAGAATGGAACACTGGATGTACTCGGCTCAATTGCATGGGGAGGTCTAGCTGAAAAGCCACTGGGTTGAACTTCTTCTTGACTCTGAAGGGACCGATGTATCTTGGGGCAAACTTTCCGGTGTGAACCCACCCGGGCAAGAACTTGGTGGCCAGCCATACCATAGATCCTTCCCTCCAGGGAGGATTGGGGAGTCTCTTCTTATCTGCCCATCTCTTGTAGTCCTTGCAGCTAGCCGTTAAGGTGTCACAGGCTAGCTGATGGGTTTCTTTAAGGGATTGAACAAGAAGTTCAATGGAAGGTAACTTTGAGGGCTCAGGAAACCCTACATACAGATGACGAGGGTGATATCCATAGGTACAGTAGAACGGACACATCCGGATAGCCGTGCGGGAGGTATTATTATAAGTAAATTCCGCCGACGGGAGGTACAGACTCCAATCTTCCTGTCGTTGACTACAAAAACAATGTAAATATTGTTCCATAGTCTGGTTCAATCTCTCAGTCTGTCTGTTGCTTTGGGGATAATAACATGATGAAAGAGCACGTTGAATACCCAGTTGTTTGCACAAAGAGGCCCAAAACAATGAAGTAAACTGGGAGCCCCTGTCAGACACTACCGTTTGAGGGAGACCATGTAATTTCACTATGTCTTTGAGAAAAACTATTGCCGTTTCGGGTGCTGAAGGTACCCCTTGCAAAAGTACAAAATGAGCCAATTTACTTAGAGTGTCTACCGTGACCATGATGGCAGTCTTACCTTGTGAGAACGGGAGATCTACCACAAAATCTATCGAAATATGAGTCCAGGGTTGAGATGGAATGGATTCTTGTTAAAGCAGACCGAGAGGTCGAGATGTTTGGTGTTTACTTATGGCACAAGTGGGACAAGTGGCCACGTAAGTCTTGACATCACTAGGACAACTTGGCCACCAAATATATCGCAATATCAAATTCAAACTTGCTTTCTGGCCCTTGTGAACAGCCAAAGGAGTGTCATGACACCAAGACATAACTAATGTCTGTTGCTCTTTGCTGGGTAGATATAAGGCATGATCTCGGAAGTAAAGTCCTGATCTTTCCTTCAGTTTAGCCCTTAAAACCTGGGATGGTCTGTTGAGAGTCAGGCTGCCTCTGGTATCGTTTAGGAAGGTATTGGCAATGATCCGAAAAGCTTTGTGAGGAAGCAACAATTATGGTCTTCCTCAGGATTCATTGTCCGTAAATTGGCTGCAGGATAAAGCGTCCGCAAGAACGTTTTCTTTCCCTGGGATGTACGAAATGTGGAAATCAAACTGGGAGAAAAAATATGCCCATCTGGCTAGTCTGGCGTTTCTGCACTCCATTTCTTGAAGTATCTTCACATTTTTGTGGCCTGTACAGATGGTAAAGCGATGTATTGCTCCTTGTAATAAGTGACGCCACTCTTCACAGGCTTGTTTTATAGCCAATAGTTCCCTCACTAGCACAGAGTAATTCCGTTCACTGGAAGTAAGGGTGCATGATAGATAAGCCACTGGGTGTTCCTTATCATCTGTATGCCTTTGCAACAATGTCGCTCCTATCGCTCCATCTGAAGCATCATCCTCTATTATAAAAGGGTGAGCTTGGTTGGGCTGTATTAATATGGGAGCTTAGGTAAAAGCTTGTTTTAGTATGAGAAGTGCTTGATCAGCTTCAGATGACCATTCAAATGTTACACCCTTTTTCAGGAGAGCAGTGATGGGGAGTACCAAATTAGAAAATCCAGAAATGAATAGCCTGTAGAAGTTGGCTAGACCCAAAAAATGCTGAATATCTTTGACGTTCTTGGGTATAGGCCATTACAAGATGGCCTTTATCTTCCCTGGATCCATGCGAATCCCTTCTCTTGACAGGATGAATCGCAGTTAGGATACTGAAGGAGAGTCGAAGATACAATTCTCGGGTTTGACGAAAAGTTGGTTTTGCAGGAGTCTTTGAGTACTTCCTTTACATGTTGATAATGCTCTTTGGATTAGTTGGAAACACCAAGATGTCATCCAGATATACCACTACTGTGGTAAACAATTGATCAGAAAATAGTTTGTCGATGAACTGTTGAAATATTGCAGGGGCATTCACCAACCCGAAGGGAATTACTTTGTACTCAAAATGACCTAAGGGTGCCCGGAATGCAGTTTTCCATTCATCACCAGCTCGAATTCTGAGTAAATGGCAGGCACCTCTTAGGTCAAATTTTGTGAAAATGTTAGCTCCTTGAACTGCCTGCAAGACTTCCTTTATCAAAGGCATGGGATAACGGTCTTTGATAGTTAGTTGATTAAATCCCGGGTAGTCAATGCAAGGCCTTAGTTCGGTGGTTCCCTTCTTAGGGATGAAAAACAAAGAGGCTCCGGCTGGAGACTTGGATTCTTGAACGTGTCCATGATGAAGGTTGCTATCCAAGTATTCCTTGAGCGCTTGGCATTCGGGTAAAGAGAGAGGGTACATCCGTCCAAAGGGTATTGATGCTCCTGGCACAGTCTCAATGGCACAATCTTCATTCCTGTGAGGAGGAAGGGTATGAGGTTGATGGTCCACGAATACTTCCATGAAATCCAGATAATGTGAAGGAATCAGATGTATTGAAGCAGGTGAAAATGATCCTGCAGAGTTAGATTGAGGAGGAGAGACTTCAAGTTGCAAACAACTTTCTGAACAAAACAAAGATTAGAAATGGATGGTATTAGCTGTCCAGTCGATGGTAGGATTATGGCGGCGTAGCCAAGGCATACCCAGTATTACGGGGAAGTGAGCAGCTCGGATGAGATCAAATACCACCATCTCTTGATGTTGGAACATTCTGACGTGAACAGGCTCTGTTTCATACCTAATGGGACCGGAAGACAAAGGGTTGCCGTCAACTCCTTCAACCGGGACTGGCTGCATCTTTTTGCGGAAAGGTAGACCGTTCTTCTCTGCCCACTGTATGTCGATAAAATTTCCAGCGACCACAATCTAACATGGCTATCACATCCCAAGGTTCTGAATTAACTGTGAGTCGCACTGGGAAAACCATCAAACGTGTGTCTTCATTAGAGGGTACCGGCAAATGATTAACACAGGGAGTCAGACTTCTTTCCCCGGACCTTCCCCTGTTCAGGGTCGGGGGTAGCATTTACCTGTTGCCGAGGAGGTACCTCTGGACAATTCCATAAGAGATGCTTCTGGGACCCACAGTACATACAGAGACTGAGATCCCTTCTTCTCTTTCTTTCCTCTGAGGTCATTGGGCCTCTGGTGGTACCTATTTGCATTGGTTCTTCTCCTTGAGAAGAGGCAGTGCGATTTCCTGCGACGGGTATCTGGACGATGGGCATCTGTGCAGCAGGATTCCTTCTCCGTTCTTGCCTCCTTTCCCGTAAGCGGAATTCAATTTGAAGAGCAAGAGATACCAGATCCTGAAAAGAATGAGGTCTAGCGGTTCTGGCTAACTCATCTTTTATATCTTCATGGAGACCCCTGCGAAACAGAGTCTGTTGAGCAGAGTCGGGCCAATCCGAATTTATGGCAAGTCTCATGAAGAAAGAAACATAAGTTTGTACATCCAGAGTTTGTTGTTTGAGGTCAATTATTTGTTCATACGATGAGAATTGTACTTCATGTTGTTCAAATCGAGTCTTAAACAATTGCGTAAATGCAGCATAATCATTAGTAGCAGGGTCAGACTGAGTTATAAGAGGGGTTGCCCAGGCTAGAGCATTGCTGGCTAGATTTGAAACTAGAAATCCCACCTTTGCTCTATCGGAATGAAATGCCTTCGGGCGAAAAGTGTAATAAATCAAGCAGGAGTCCAGGAATTCTCTTAGGGATCGTGGATTTCCATCATCCTTGCCAAAAGGCAAGGGAAGTGGAGGTAAATCCCCCTTATTCTCCCTATTCTCATCTCAAGTATTTACTTGCTGGCGTAACGTTTGATTCTCATTCCGGAAGGTTTGTACTTCCGCAGTTAATCCTTGTATGGCCCCTACCAGTTCTTGATACTGTTCGAGTGATGCCATTCTTACTTTCGGGCGTTGCACGCTGTCAAATTTACCACAATCCTTCCTCCCTTCCTCCTCACCTCTATCTCTAGAGAATCTTCTTGTGGTGCAGTCCTTCTTCTTCGGCGGGATTCCTTAGATTCTTTAGTCTTCTTTTTATCATGTAAATAAGGCCAAGCTCCGTTGGAAGCCATGCTGTCGGGAGGTTAAACCCCAGACCGTGAGGCTTCTTGGGAGTCCATCCTCAAACAGGGAAAAAGCCTCCTGGGTGAAAAAACCCTGGAATGGATCCTTCTTGATGTAACACGAAGAATGGAGTTTGCCGTAGTACGAGGTCCTAATGAGGAGGAAGACTGAAGAGTTGGAGAGGCGGCTCCTCTACAGATGACTGCAGAAACAACAGGTAAGCAAAAAGAAGATCAGCTGGATGGCGGAGGACAGCAGAAGGCATAAGGAGTGGAGGATCACAGGAAGAGGAAGTTGCCCGATGATAAGGATGGACGGACAAGGTGAGAGACGTACTGAGAAACGGTACGTTTGGAGAGAACAGCAGGATAAGGAGCACCAGAGGAGCATGAGGACGAGCCGTAGAAGGATAGGCGATCGAAGGGACGGTCGCGGGAGAGAAAAGGCAGAAGAGTATAAACAATGGAGCATTAGCTCTAAGAGTGAAAAACACTTATGTTGGCAGGTCGGACGAAAAGTATCCGAAGGTGCACCGCGTCGGACTGCCAGAACAGCCTCCAGTAAAAGGAGCTGGCGGCCTTCTTGAAAACACTACACCGTTCACAGCAGAACATTGATAACGTGATGGCATATTCAATGGAGTCTCCATGAATGCCATAAACTCCATCAGGGGAGCATGACACTACCTGAAGAGATTCATGGGAACAAATACTGGGACGAAGAAGAGGTGTGGAGAGGATACCGCTTCAGACTGTGGTGCACGGTCTAGTTGTCGGAAGCTCCTTATTGGTTATAGAGAATATAGATTAAAAAAGGACTTCCCAACAAGAGGGATCATCCGCAGAGGAATTATAGAAGAAGTAGTAGTAGCTAGAAGCAGAGAAGATGTAGAAGCAGTTGGAAGCAGAAAGACCCTTGCACGAGGATCCGAACATGGAAGGGACACTTACTGTGTGAAACAGAAGGAGGAAACCAGATCCCCGGGAGACAAGAAGCACAGGCCCCATGGTACCCCACAAAACAAGAAGGCTGACGAGAACCAGGGCCGGCGACCTGACAATGTTAGCTCCGGCGGTCTGACTACAAGAGGGAGGGCAGAGAAGCTCCGGAGCCAAAGAGCCACAGTTGAGGTGGCAGAGCTGAGCCTCAAAACTGTAGACAGCAAAATGGTGGGCAAGAAGTGGAGACCTTCCAAAGAGATAGAAGGAGAAAAGACCCTTTGACCTACTGGAGGCAGAACGTGGAAGTCTACCAAAGGGAAATGAGACTTCAGTGGAACAGAGTGACACCAGGCAGCAGCTACAGAGGCGCCATGGCTTGGACAGACAGCACAGCGAACACAGGTTAGAGCAGAAAGATTCCTAGAACTGGCCAGAGCTCTAGTGGAAGCTCTAAGAAAGGTAGGAGCTTACCAGGGCCGGCTTGGAGGGAAAAGAGTCAGTAACAATGGAGGCAACTCTTGGCAGGTGAGTGAACCAAGGCTGCTGTGAACTGTGGAAAAGCCTGAAAAAGGTCAAGGGAAAGCCATACCCCCTTGAGTTAATGACTTGTGGAGAAGCCTGAGAGAGGCTAAGGGCAGAATCATAAAACCTTGAGAATTTGAATTGTGCAAACCAGAGAGAAAAGTCATGCGAAGAAACACACCCGGGGCACTCTGAATGTTGGAAGCCTGAGAATTACCAGGAGAAGAATTATATGCAAAAAGGGGTCAGAGACCCATAACATAGTGAAAGAGAACCGGAGGGAGGGAGTCATCCCCTCTGGTAGTTGTCAATGTTGGAAGAGAACCAGGCGGAAGGACTCACTCCCTGCCCTCTTCCCATTTTACTGGTGAACCTGACAGCCATCAGGAAAAAGCTGATACTTTCCTGATTGTTGGTCTATGGAACTTTCTTTTGAACACCTTTGTTTTGAACTTTATGTGGAACTTGAAATGTGCTATGAGTGGTCAGCTGAGAGAAAATTCCCTTTTCACTTTATGTTGAGTTTAGTGTGTGAGGGTGAGGTTAGGATTTGGACACAGGACGAAGAACTTTACATTGGACATTCTGAGACAGACACTTGTTAATGTTGTTGAGGTAGGGAAACCCCATCTTAGAGTTAGGGCAAGTTAGGACTTTTCTACAAACCCTGTTTTTGTTGTCAAATAAACATCTTTGCCAAACACCATGATATCTTTGTGTATGAGTCTGACTTCTACACCCTCACATTTTATATTACCACATGATGGATCTGGCGAACAAGGGTGGGTTGCATTGATAAGTACATCAAAATGTAAGTGATGCTCTGTAGAAAACACACTTACACCACATCGCTATGAGGTGTGTAGTGGGTGTTCTGATGATTCATCGTGAAAAAGTGGTGGGAGATGACTATTCCTTTAATAAAAGTCTCTAGCCATTCACTAGAGCTCCTTCTTGGAGACTTCAACATCCACCTGGATACCTCCGGTCCTCCCTCCGGACTCTTTCGTGACCTCTGCAACTCACTCTCACTCCCTATTCTCCGCACTGGCCCGACTCACTCTGCAGGGCACACTCTGGATGTTCTGATCTCCTCAGAACTTCCCCTCTCTGTCCCTCTCTCCACTCCTCTCTCCTGGAGCGATCACTTTTTCCTTTCCTCCCACCTCACCCTCCCTACCCCTTAGGCCAAGCCACCTCCATCACTGCCACCCACCTTCTTGGTCATCCTACCCATGAAGCACGTGTCAGCTGAGGCTTTCGCTGCCACCTTCTCACCCCCTCCTCCCCCTTTGGCTGACTCTCCCCTGAAACAGCCCTCTCTACGCTCCACTCTGTTATATCTGATACTCTTCATATCCTTGCCCCTGTTATGAGAATCCGTCTGAAGCCCAAAGCCAAGTGTAACTCCTGGTATGACTCAGACCTCGTCAACCTAAAATGCAAGTGCAGGGTGGCCGGGAGGAAATGGCGTGCTTCATGTACATCCTCTGACAATACCGGCTCTCCGTCCTCACCAAGAAGAGAGCTCATATCCAAGTCTGCTTCTCTGCGACATCTAACAACCCGGATGAACTCTTTAAAATCTGCAAGGAACTGGCCAATCCTGCTGCAGTCTCTACCTCTCCTGTCCCCTCCCAGGCCCTCTACATGGCACTGGCTTCTCACTTCATCTCTAAAACTCAGGACATCCTGTCCTCACTCTCGTCCTATCGCCTCCCTGCCCTACTCCCTGCTCTTCCTCTGGCCCTTCTGCAGCCACCTTCCTTCCCTCCTTCTCTGCCTTTCCCATTTTCTCTGCAGACAAGGTTTCTAGACAAGTCCGATCTATGAAAGTATTGTCGAAACAGGTTCACCTCTGTTCCTTCAAAACTATCAAGGACCACACTGACTCCCTGGCTCCTGCCCTGGCTGATTTCTGCAATCACTCCTTTGTCACTGGAGTCTTCCCATCCCCCCTGAAGCACTCCCTTGTGCACCCTCTTCTTCAGAAACCCTCTTCCGACCCCTCCTGCCCAGCTAACTATCGCCCAATCTCCATCACTCCCTTCCTGGGCAAGCTCCTGGAGAAACTGGCCATCTCCCAGCTTAATCTCCACACTGAATCTGTCAGTTGTCTTCATGACCATCAGTCTGCCTTCAGAGCTGCCAGAAGCACGGAAACTGCTCTCCTGTACATCCATGAAGACCTGCTCTCCAACCTTGACTCTAACACCCCCTCCGTCCTCATCTTGCTTGATCTCTCTTCTGCCTTTGACACTGTCAACCAAGCCATCCTGCTCAACCGTCTCTTTGATAACCTGGTTATCACTGGTCAGGCTCTGGCTTGGCTGACTTCTTTCCTCTCTGACCGACCCCCCCAGGTCCAACTTGGGCCCTTCCCCTCTGCTATCTTTTTCTCTACCTGTGGTGTCCCCCAGGGGTCTAACCTCTCTCCCTAGCTGTTCAACCAATACCTGGCACTCCTTGCTCACCGCATCGCTGCTCTCTGCCCCAACTTTCAGTGCTATGCGGATGACACCCAGCTAATTTTCAGGATACCGTCGGCCTCCTCCTCTCCCCCCCTCATCACTGACTGTCTTTCTGCTATCCAGGAGTGCTGTGCCACCAATGACTTCTGCCTTAATGCCAGTAAGACTGAGATTCTCCTCATCGCCACACCCGCTCCCTCCTTCCCTGTTGCTCTCTGACCGGCCTCTCTTGGCCCTCTTCCTGCTCCCACCTGCAAAGCTAAAATCCTCAGGGTCATCTTCGACTCCTCACTCTCCTTCTCTCCTCACATCTCTGACGTCTCTAAGAAGTCACACTACCAGCTGCACCTCTTGAGAGGTATTCTTCCTTTCCTCTCCTTCCCCCAGAAGCTCACTGTCTCCAGCGCTCTGGTTCTCTCTAGGCTGGACTACTGCAACAGCCTTTTTCTAAATCTGCCTGCTTCTACTCACTGCCCTCTGCAACTTACCCAGAGCAGGACTGCGAGACTTGTCCTTGGCCTCAAGCCCAGGGATTGTCTCTCTCCAGGACTGAAATCTCTGCAATGGCTCCCAGTGGCTGCGAGGATTAAGTTCAAAACCCTCTGCATTGTCCACAAGGCCTTCTGGGGCCTGGGGCCTGGGGCCTCTATACCTTCAACCCGCTCTTCCCGAATATCTTCCTTCTCAAGCTCTTTGCTCATCCGCCTCCGACTCCCTCAGGGTCAGTCGCTTCTCCAAGCAACGAGTTGGTGGTAGATCTCTTTCCTCGGCTGGTGCCTACCTCTGTAACAGCCTCCCTGCCTCCCTCAAACTTGAGGAGAACCATCTCCAGTTCTGGGAGTACCTCAAAACCTTTCTCTTTGCTTCTGCTTTTTCTCCTCCTCTCCTCTGCTGACCTCCTAGCTGTAACTGGAGCTGCACTGGCTACCTGGACACCCTCTGATCTCGGCACCAGGTCCCTCCCCCACCAGCGTCTCACACCTGCATTGCCCACCTGGCAACCCCCGCACTTGGGGACTGTTTCTGTATCCCTACAGTCCCCCTCCCAGCCTGTGACACCTGTTGTCTGCAAATATCCATGCACTTTCCACATGCTGGCCGCTACTTACTTTTGTTATCATCTTTGCCATGTACTGCACTGTGCCTGCCCCCTTCCAACACACTTGCGCGATATGAATGACACTTGGCCTAGTAGGATCGTTGTCCGTCCTCCCTTTGTTCCCCTCTCTTGCCTCGTCGTGCCTTGAAATACTTGTGTATAGGCGCGTTATAAATGCCTTTATATATCATATCATATGGAACATGTCTCAAAATATCTTTATTTGGCAAGGAATTTCTTCTCACAAAGGGTTCTTATATACATATTGTAACAGAAAAATCCATACTCAAAATCCAAAGGATGAATGAGGTAGTCTTGGTTAATCCTTTATTAGCAGCAAAGCAAAGTAATACATGAAACGCTAACGTACATCAACAGGACAGCTTCCAACAGACAAAATCCAATCCGCGTAACCTACAATGTCTCAGCTTTGATACACTTCTTAATACAATGAAATCTATAAGAGAGGCGCGGATTAGAAACTAATGACATCACTTTAAGGAGGCATTTCTCAGTTTCCTGCTATGCTTCAGGAAGTTCAAACACAGCTGCAACCTCATTATAGTGGATTTGCATTCACTTATCTAGCTTCAGCTAAAATCAATATCAGCCAGTACTCGGATTTACAATTTAAAGTAAATGGGGTTTAACAAAACAGCATACCATGCAGTAGCTTAGTAAAGCAAAAAAAATATTTTCCCTTTAGTGTACCAGAGGAACATACATCTTGTAAGCAAGCGTTCATTGTTCCAAAATGGAGTCTTCTATCTAACCAGACCAGTGCAGAGTTATTTGTCCTATTCTAAACTTATATAGCAGCTTTAATATATTGGCTTTTGCTTTGAGTCTGCAGCCCACTACATTATGCTGTTTTCATGTGTGACAGGTCCAGCTCTGAGACCCTATTAACGGGGGGCCGACACCCAACATCCTTCCTAGTTGCCTGGCAGTGGAGTAACTTTGCTGAAAATGTTGGGCGGGGAGGACATGGCAACTGAAAGAAAATGGCAGGTTGGTGGAAGGGCGGATGGTGGCTCTGAGGGATAACACTAAACTACTACATCACAAGAGTCCATTGCAGACACGCTGTTATAACTTTCATAAGACTGGTGGAGTATTTTTAAAATTCAATTCTAAAGACACTCCAGTCTTCTGAAACATATAACACTACAATTGGTCTTGAGAATTCACTGCATTGACAACAGTTAAAAAGCTTGCGGTCTCTCTACCTAAAGAGGGCCTGCAAGCAGGTTGAAGGGAGCTAATATTTGATTATTGCCACCAGGGCACTAACTCAAACAGGCATATAGACATAATACAAAATGGATGCCTGTATGATTTTAAAGCAGCACATTAGGTTGCTTATTCTGATTTCATTAATTACTTGCAACATTCTGACTCATTAAAATGAAGGTATGTTTTCTTGTGTTCAAAGGACCCCAAGCAGTAGCATACCAGCGGGAGGTCAGACCGGGACATTTGTCAGTGGGACGCCCTCGCCGTTCGGCACATCAAAGAGGGTGCCCAAAGGAAAAGGTGTCCCACTGGTAGGACAATGTGTGCCAAGCCATTCCTGCTAAGCACGCTTATTGTCCTGGCAACAGGACACGTTACCCTTTCCGAACCGTAGAGGTGTCCTGCTGCCAGGACAATGTCCCAAGGAGCTCCGGGAGTCAGAGGGTCCTCACGTTGCTCTGTGTCAACAGAGCATTACACTGCGAGCCATTAGGCACTGATGGGAGGGAGAGGGCGACTATTAGCAGGGACATTTGTCCCTTTAGAAATGTGTATGGAAGGGAGTGATCAGAAGTTATAAGGGTGCATAATGTTGCATGCTTTATGAAATATTGACTATGGGGGTCATTACGACCCTGGCGCTAAGGGGTTAACAGCGCTGTAAAAGGCTGCGGCGCCGTTAACCCCTTAGCTCCTAATTACGAGGTCCCTTTGCGGGACCTGACCTGAACGGCTGGTCTGGACCAGCCATTAAAGTAGGGACCCGCAAAGGGACCTTCGAGTTAATTACGGTACCGCAATTTGCGGTACCGTAATTACCACCTTCCCAAGTCCCATTGAGCCCTATGGGGCAAAAATGGGAATGGGGAAGGGCCAATGTTCAATGGGGAATTACCGCCCCGCTAACCTTGGAATGGGGTGGTAATTCCCCATTGAACATTGGCGCTAATAGCGCCATGGGTTACCGCCAGTGTTGTAATGAGGGCCTATGTCTTTAAAACCCAAGGGGGATTTGTTAGGCTCACGTTGATCTGCATGATGCTATTGTGACTTTGCATTCAGGATGGGGAGAATAAAACTAAAGCCATACTCTCATTCCTCAACATATTTCTATGACAGTGTATATAGTGTACAGTTAGTTTACTATGGCCCTCATTACGACCCTGGCGGAAATCGAAAAACGATGGCGGAAATGCAATACCGCCATCGAATAGCGCTCGGTGCGACTATGACCCGTCACCGCAAAGTACGAAGCCATTAGCGACACCGTAGTGAACGCCAACGCTAACTGCACCAAGCACGCGCGCGCGCGCCATGCCAAACCGCAAACACCACCATGGTGCAACGGTACGCCAATTCCGACCCTAGCGGACATGTACCTAACGCCATCAGGCATGGCGGAATGTACCATTCCGCCATGGCGAGAAGTACGGCATCGCGAATCAACCGTAAACGGCCCCACTGAGTGCCTGTACACCGCTCCCTGCCCACAAAGTACAACTCCCCGTAGGTGCAATGAAGCCACAATGCAACCATTGAAATGTACAAGTCACCCATGCATGCCAACGAACAAAAGAAACACAACAGGGGTCAATGGGAGCTGCAGGGCACAGATGGCACGAATACAGAAGCCATCCCAATGGACATGACCACAGTCCCCCACCAAGAAACGCACGCGAACACAGGCACCTGTGACCAGCAATATACCGAAAACCACATCATTCAACCAGTCCACCTGGCTGACCGGCATCTGTTACACAAAACCCAATCCCCCGCCCCTGAGCATGACAACATTCAAACTGGCATATTGGCAGCCCCCATCCCTGACCTCACTGGGCTTCGTAGGCAAACGCGCACAGCACAGTACCACGCAACTAAACCCCGAAGCTGGAACCCAATGCAGATCTCCTCACAACACATCGCCCCCCAAATAGGCATATGCCACATCACTTGCAAAGAAAAACGCTACACGGGCCAAATCAGAATAGATATTTATGCACATCAAAATCACCAAGCACATACAGCCATCAGGCCATGAAATCCAAAACACCAATCACCATTGTGGGCTGCTTCCGCAAGAAATGACCAGCCACTACCTGTGTGTCGCCCTGTTCCCCCATGGTACACAGAGCCACATTCACGTCCGAAAAGGCAACATGGAAGCGCACAGAACCGCAGGGCCGTCCCAATGGGGAGGCACTAGTCCAGCTGAAAGGCCGAAATGTTGCTCCGAGCCACCAGTACTGCGTAAGGGCATGTGGCCCATTGGCGATCGTCCCATAAGATCGTAATGCTGCTCCACTGATTAACACGAAGCAGCAGGTGTCGGGAGTAAAATCCATCTGCAGGAGTGGCATACAGATGGCAGTGGCAAAAGGGGAGGAGATACCTGTCAACCAAAAGAAAAGAAAAAGAACAGAATGGCCATCAGAACTACATACCAACAACTCACTTAAATGATCACACGAAATCCACAGCCATATGCATGCTAGCCCACTCCAAAGGAACATCACCACCCCAAAACCACTTGCGACTCATAACCATCTATATCGAGGTGCAAACACCATCACAAACGAGTGTCTGAGGGCGCCTCGAGACAGGGAGGGCTCAACAAGGCCAGATGGACGATGGTCCCACTATGGCAGCCCTGCATCACATAGCGTAGGGGAGGCGGATAGATCCCAAGAAGCCCTGTACATGGCAAACTCTGTATCAAATCACCTGCCCATGCATCCATCCATCATTCCCTCATCCCGGGATCAAAATGCCTGAATAATTACTCACATGACATTAGAAACATCCATTGAGTCTGTGCGTTATGCAGCCTGCTAAATCCACAGTGCCCCAGCCCGTAATTCCAGTGTTGTGAAGTAACATGTATTTGGGAACGGACGGCCTCATCGCCCACGTAGCTATTGCGCATCCCAAACTATTCATATCAATCATTGCTCCCTCGCCATGGGCCCTGTCTCAAGGACATAGAACAATAGAACGTTACATTTGCAGTCAGACCTGTGGGCATCTCCTCGCCGCTAGCTGGAAACCGAAAGCGCCGCCCTTCGAATTCCTCATTTGCAACATCACGTCGAAAAGGCATCTGTGGCCGTTTGAAATCACTAATTATCCCATCGAGTGCGGCTGTGTGTGAAAATGGCAACTGCCTTCACCCACGAATGGGACGCCCCGCCCGTCGTTGCAACTCGGTACAGTGATGCATGAGGGCCCACCGTTACTCGAGTACTACGTCCCACTGACCCCTCACAAGTCTGTTCGCGACTGCACAGATAGTATGTGAAACAATGGGACCACAGCAGAATGAACATATCAACCAATCTTACACGGCCATCGGGTACTAATACATGATTGCAATAGCAAGATACAATTCCCCGAATTGCAGCGTTGTGCGCGGGACGTGCTCGGCCAAAGGGGAGAGCAGTTTGCACAGGTGGAATCAATCACCACAGGTGGAGGCCATACAGCCTGAAAACACATAAATTGCACAGCCAGTCTCCTCCCACAACCACACCGAAATGCTACCGGCAGGACTCGCGATGTTGGCCCTGGGGGACCTGATAGCACTGCAAGTGCTCCGACTCCAAGAAGTAGACGAACACCAACTACAACCAGCCGCACGGAGGAGACGCAGGAGGAGGAGGAGGCCAAGGCAGGGCCAGCAAGGCCCACCAGCACAGCCACTACCACCACGCAGGCAGCCCGCAATTCAACGCCTCCGAGCACATCCGTTCAACCTCACTGATGAGCAGATCCACACCCTCTACCGTCTGGACCGGGACACCATAGCCGCCATTGTGGACATGACACAGGCTGACCTTGTCAGCATGATAGATAGCCCAACCGCCATCCCACCCCTACTGAAGGTGGTGTCTGTACTCCACTTCCTGGCCACAGGCACCTACCAGCACACAGTCGGACAGTTGCATGGCATTTCTCAGCCACTGTTCTCACGGACACTATTGCAAGTGCTCGATGCCCTCCTGAAGCACGCAGACGACTACATCTCTCTACCACGCTCGGAGCAGGAAATTACCAACACAAAAGTGGGATTCCATGCACTTGCCGGCATACCGGGTTGCATTGGTGCCATCGACTGCACCCATGTTGAATTGGTCGTCCCACATGCCATGGAGGCCCAGTACCGCAACCGAAAACAATTTCATTCCCTGAATGTACAGATGGTGTGTGACTCCAACAGGATCATTACACATTGTTGTGCCCGATTCCCTGGATCAACCCATGATTCTATGGTCTTGAGGAACTCTACAATACCACGCTACATGGAACGACACGCAGGGAACAGATCCTGGCTACTCGGTGAGTCTCATTACATGCATGATGGTGTGGGGTATGTGAATTGTCAATGACCTGCCAGGAAGGGGGGGGGGGGGGGTGTGCGTACGTATCAATGGCATTCCACATCATACGTTTCTCGTCCACATACAGGTGATGCTGGATATCCACTGAAGAGATGGCTCCTCACACCAGTCCGGAACCCACGGGACCAGCATGAGGAGGACTACAACCATGCCCACTCACGTACCCGTGTAGTCATTGAACAGGCATTCGGCCTACTGAAGACCCGTTTCCGCTGCCTCAGCAGGTCTGGCGGGGCACTCCTGTACCGCCATGAGAAGGTTGCAAAGATGGTCATGGCATGTGTCATGCTCCACAACATGTGCGTACGTAGAAATGTGCCCATGCCCCCTGACGCAGAACTGCAAGCACCTGATGATGGTCATGATGAGGGTGGGGATGTGGCAGCACCTCATGGAGTCTGCGAGGCACCGGAGGGCCGTGACATTCGTCAGCATCTCATTGATGTATGCTTCTAGCACTCACGCCTGGTGGCTGATGCATGGACACGGGACTCGTGGCACTGCGTGTGTCTGGGACATGCACAATATGGACTGTACGCCTGTGATGGCCTAGTACACAAAGATCAATGTCCACACTTCTCATTGGTTGATCGTGCACTTTTTATGGCATATGTGATATCATGTTGAACACCCTATCGACCCGCCACCCAAGTGAGCCCAACACACCCCCTCCACCCTCCTACCTCCCCCCCGAACACCAGTGTCCAAAGATGCTCATTGTCAGTGGGCTGTCGCTATTGCATGCCCCCTCTGCGGGTATCAGGGGCACCCCTGCCTGTGGAGCGCAGGTTCCTTCCAGATCTACGTTGGGGGCTGCCCTGGACGGAACTTGCAACGGATGATGTGTCTGCCTGCTCACGTCCATGCATGTCCCTAAGGGTTTGCGAGAGCTCAGTGAGCACACGGCGCACTGCGGCAAGTTCGGCACATACGTCTTTGGACGTCGCATGCAGTTCCCCCCTCAGGCTATCGGTGCTACTCTCCATTTGGACTCTCAGGCTCTCGGTGCTACTCTCAATTTGTGCCCTTAGCGTCTCTGTACCTCTCTCCATTTCTGCCCTAAGTGTCTCTGTTGATGTTTCTATGTCTGCCTTGGTGCCCCCACATTCATCGGCATGGCCCTTGAGGAGTGTGGCCATTTGCTGCTGTTGGACGATTAACTTGTCGAGGGACTGTTGCCTCTGCTGGGCCATGGCCATTTGCGGTGGTGTCACAGAGGGGCTGTTGTCCTCATGTTGCCTTGCCACAGGGCTTGTGGGGGATGGCCAGTCGTCGTCTTGTGGCTGCACCTGCGTGGTATCCTCATGTTGTACGGGAGGGGACAGACAGGGGGATTGGGACAGGTCATGGATGGATCTGACCTCGACATCCCCGTCTTCTGTGTCCGAGCATGCTGCCATCAATGGGGTGTCACCTATGGTGCTGCTGCCACCAGAGGCAGTGCCTTCTGTGGCATCCATTGGGGGGACCTGTGGTGGTGGTGTTGTGGCCATGCTGGCTGCTGGGGTGCCTGTTGATGTTCCCTCCTCTGTGCTGCCACCTGATTTGTGCTGCTGCCGTGTCTTGATGCGTGCAGCTGAGGTGGAGGGTCTCTGGCCGTTGGTCTTGGCCCTCTTTGCAGGTGTGCTGGTAGGGGTGTCCTGTAGCTCGTCGTTTGGATCGGACCCTGTGGTGGAGTAAAGGAGGGCGAGGGTTATTGATGGGTCAGTGGGAATTGGAATGGCATTGTGTCACATGCATTGGGGTGGTACCTGAGGGTGATTTGGGTCGGGGTCTTGGAGGTGCTTTGATTTGTGTGTGGAGTGAGGGTGCAGTTGTTTGGCAGCCTGCAGTTAGGGTGTGCCTGCTGCACGTGTAGTGCGTGTATTAGGGGTTTTTAATTATTTATGTATTTATTGTGGGTTTTGACGTGCGCTTTCAGGCCGATGTGTGTGGACGTTCTCCTGGACATGTGTTTCTGTTGCACTATGTGGACGCATGGTACTTCACATGGTTGGACTTTGTGGATTTGGCATTGTTTTATCTGGCCCACCTACCTGAATCTTCGGATGTCTGCACTCCTTTCTCCATCCCTCCGACTCCCTCTATGCTCTCCATTCCGATGGTGGAGGCACAGATTTCTTCCCAGGGGGTCAACTTGATGGGTGATTCAGGACCTCCCCCGGTGGCTGTGGCAATGTTGCGGTTGGCAGAGAGTATGCTGCGGACGCGTATCCGCAGGTCGTCCCATCGCTTGCGGCATTGCTGTGGGGTGCGGGGTGCGGTCCCCACCGCACTTACCCGCTGTGCCACCAGAGCCCATATGGCCTTCTTGTTTGCAAGTGCCGTCCTGGTCATTTGCGTGGAGAAGACGACGGCTGCATTCTCCTGGAGGGTCTCTGTTAGCACGGTGAGTTCCTCACGGGAGAAGTGGACCTGCCGCTTGCGGTCGCACGCTTTCTTCGCTACTTTTCCCATTTTTCGTGGTTTCGCTAGGGTGGTTGACGGGTTGGGGTGTGTTTCAGGGTAGTGATTTTAGTGGTTGTGTGGTTTTGGTGTTTTTATAGGTGTACGCCGGGATGTTTCCCGTTCCGGGCCCATGTTTTAACTTCCGTTTCCGTATATTTCCGGGCACCGTACTTTCCGGTAGGCGCACACTGCGGTGACCGCTAAGTGGGGTGGCGGTATTGCACCTAGGGCGCCGTACGGCGGCGGTGTGGGCCGTTTTGGGGTCATTTCCGCCATCGCGGACTTTGCACTTCCGCCGTGGCGTGGTGCTCGTGCCCGATGGGTCGGAATGGGCCGCACTTTGCTCCTTCGTACAATGGCGGAAACGCTATTTACGCTGTGGCGCTCCGGTCAGTCGCTTTCCGCCAGGGTCGTAATGAGGGCCTATGAAAGGCTAGCTTATTATGTAATGTGGTTTGCTTCCAAGTCATTGCCATAAATCATTATTTAAGCACATGAAATGTAAAGCAAAACCTTACTAAATATCTGTATCAACTAAACCTGGGAAGAAGTGCACAGTTGCTTAAATTGTTCACATCCCAGTTTCACCATTTAACCAAAGTGTGTGATCCTGGGCAATTTATTAAATCACGTTGTGTCTTATCTGAAGCTCTGTACGCGATTCTGATTCACTTCAAAGCTTATGTTAATATATCATGCTGTTATAATAAAAAAGCCTAATGACTATAGAGTTGCTCCATTTATAACAATAGTGCAATATAGGTATTGTGCATCACAAAGTTATTTGCCACTTGGTTTACTTATGGCAACTTATCCTAAAGTCCCTTCCATGGTGCCTCTATGTATCAAAGACTAATGAGGCTCCTTGCAATGTCCATTTCTGTGAAGTCACTTCTGTTGGTGCAATCCATGTGCAAATTAGGAGGTTTCTGTGTATTCTGCCCCAGCGGGCCTGGACAGAGCTCTAATAGATGAGTTTCCTGCATCTGCAATGATCCTGCAGTTTTATTTTTTTATCTGTAAAAATGCCATATGCCACTAATGTAACCAAAAAAATAGATTGGGGCAGGGGTGGGTGGTTTGGGGGTGTGAATTAAAATGTTTACACACACTGTATTTTGTGGCTCAACTCACCCGTCACTCTTGCAATGCTGGATTCTCCCATGACCCCAAATGTGATTGTCCAAATGTGCCCCCTCACTAAGGTCAGCCTGCAGCCCAGCCTTCCAACATACACACAGCTGAGCTCAGCTCAGCATTATGTAATGAGACAGCGCAAGCCTGGCTGGGCTCATCAGCCAGGCTCGCGCTGTCCTATTACATGATCAAAGAATGCAGCAGCCACAATGGGGCCCCCTCTGCATCCCGCCAAAAGATGGGGGAGCCAAAAAGGCATGCCACAAAAGTGTGCGAGGACTTGTCCCCCCTATAATTACGCCCATGGTGCCTGGGTGCGGACATGCCCCCACCCATCGCCTCCTTACCTTTTCTGGTGGCAGTGGGCATGCCGCAGAGAAACCAGGAGGGGAAGGCTTTGGGAGACACCGAAGCCACAGGCAACAGAGACGCTGGAAACAGAGACCGCGCAGCAGCGGTCTATGTAAAATACGGAACGTAGCAACACTGGCCACCAGAGGACTCGACCCGGCAACCCCATAGCAGTGGGTGCAGTGACCGGGACAACACTGGTCGACGCGAGTGGAGGAAAACGTTGCTCCACATGACAGCGTGGAGACCGCACAACGAAACTCCACTAGCCCACTGGTGAATCCCATTTGAACAGGGGTCCACTAAACCACCAGGGATGTTTTAGAGACCTGGAAGGACAATGGGTCTATGGGAGTCAGTACAGGTTCCATGTCAGAAATGCTGTAGGAGTGAGGGGCAGGGCTTACACGCCCTTATGAAGTCTGCGAGCCTCCCCAAAGCCTTCCTCTATCACGTCCCTGGAAGTCAGGTAAGTGAATTGGACAGAGTAAGTAACCAATCCTGGGAGGGAGTGTGGGTTAGTTGGGTGAGGACAGGTGTTGGTGGAGAACGTTTCTAGAGACCAGAAGACGAGAGTGCGACCAGAGAATGGAAGTCACTGTTATGATGCCTGCCTCCAAGGAGCCAAACCAGGCCCGGCACCCTCAGAGACAGACACCATGCATTCAAGGGAAGTCCCAGCAGCCCCAGATGGGGGCCCTTTGGACTCAGTCCTGGCGCCGTTGGCATCAGGCTCATAGGGGACATCAGTCCTGGCGCCATCTGCGCCAGGCTCATACAGAAGTAGGTTGGGAGTAGTGCTTGGTGTAAACTTACCTGTGCAGACCATGCTGCAACTTCCAAGACTGGAAGGAACTATTTTTCTAGGGACTACTTAATCTCTAGGGTGTGACCAGTGGAGGAATACATATTTCTGGGGGAAGAATACATACCTGGAACTACTTGAAAGGCTATTTAAGCCACACCCAAGCAGCAGGCACGGTGAGCGTCCAGGTGCTAAGTGCAGAACAACGCGAACACTTAGCAGCTGGACGCTCACCGTGCCTGCTCCTGCCTTGGTCCTCCATCACGCCTGCCAGCATCCTGGAAACACCTAAAGAAGAAAAGGGAAGAGAACAGGTGAAAACAAGAACCTTACCTGATACATCTGCACTCCGGATTCTGCACGCCGACAATCCTGCAAAGAAGGCAAACATTTTAAACGCGCATCGCGTTGCACGCAGCACGCTGCATTTCACTCACCTGCACGTGGCGTTTTCGAGTCCTGCAACGTCCATCCGGAGCTTCCACCGCCATCCAGTACCTATATGTCCAACTCATGTCTCCCACCACCCCCACCCCCCAGCATCCAGAGGCACCCTCCACCAGGCCCCCACTCATGGCCCCTATCACCCCCACACCCCAGCAGTGCAGGGGCAGCACCATCAGGCCCCCACTCATGTCCAACTCATGTCTCCCACCACCCCCACCCCCACCCCCCAGCATCCAGGGGCACCCTCCACCAGGCCCCCACTCATGGCCCCTATCACCCCCACCCCCCAGCAGTGCAGGGGCAGCACCACCAGGCCCCCACTCATGTCTCCCATCACCCCACCCCCCAGCAGTGCAGGGCACCCTCCACCAGGCCCCAACTCATGTCCCCCTGCACCCCCACCCCCCAGCATCCAGGGGCACCCTCCACCAGGCCCCCACTTATGGCCCCCTGCACCCCCACCCCCCAGCATCCAGGGGCACCCTCCACCAGGCCCCCACTCATGTCCAACTCATGTCCCCCTGCACCCACACCCCCCAGCATCCAGGGGCGCCCTCCACCAGGCCCCCACTCATGGCCCCTATCACCCCCACCCCCCAGCATCCAGGGGCACCCTCCACCAGGCCCCCACTCATGTCCCCCTGCACCCCCACCCCCCAGCAGTGCAGGGGCACCCTCCACCAGGCCCCCACTCATGTCCCCCTGCACCCAGGTCCTCACAATCCCCAATCCTGTGCGTTATGGTCAGCCTCCACAGCCAAAAGGCCCTACCAAGTAACCCATTCACCCACATGGAAATGGAAATTACATGTTACACCCCCAATGTTCATAAAGCAAATGAACCCATGTCCGTCACACACAATGGTTGCAATTGAATGGGAAAACACCCAACATGACATGCATGAAACTAATGAGATGATACCACACAGTGAAGTATGAAAACAAAATTGTATTAAAGAAAATTGAATGCAAATGAAATGAAACAAACTACAATGACAATGAAAAAAAGATAAGCTGCATGTCCGTCCAAAAAAATCAAAACTACAAATCCAAATCCCAAAAAATGTTGTCCAAAGTCACATTAAAAATAAAATCAATCCGAGAGAGAAAAATAAATGCAAAGACCATTGCTCCATGGTGAATAAATAAAAAAAATAAAATAAAACAATCCAATGAAGAACTATGTACAAAACATCCAAGGATCCATGAGCCCAACTGAACAAAGGAAACCTACAAAAAACCCTAACTAAAATGCAACTATATACAAAAAGTGGAGCAGTGTCCGTCGACTCCAAATCATAAGAAGAAACAAAGGAAACCTAAAACTAAAGAACTATATACAAAGGCGGCGGGCAAGTCCAGCGGCTCACTCCGTGGTGTTCCGGGCCAGGGCATCATCAAACTCCTCGTCTATGTCCCGGAGGCGGTCCTTTTCCATGGCCCCGAGGGTCCGCAGGGACGACACCATCTGCTCCTCCAATCCCCTGCGGATTGCCTCGAGGCACTCGGCCCGCCTCAGGGCCCTCCGCATGGAGTTCTATGCCCTGACCATCGTGAGCCGTGCCTCTTCCGCCCGCCGCCGCTCCGCACCTATCTGCTGGTCCAACCGCAGCCACACGGAAGACACTTCCTGTCCTGGGTCCTCCTGCCCTCCGGCCGATGCCTGCCCCTCCGATGTTGATGGCCCCGAGCCATGATGCCTCCCACGTTGACTCTGCTGCTGCCTCCGACGCAACTGCCTCTGCCAGCACAACGGCATCCAGGCTGATGGAATCCACCGACGCCGTCGTGCACGTGCCCTGCCTGATGATGCCGGCACATCCTCCATCTGCTGGGGTACAGTTGCTGTGGTGTCCACCCCTGCTGGACCTCCGACTCCCGACTGTGGCAGGGATGGGATCCCCACCGAGCTGGCTGCATTGGTCAGGGCAGGTCCACAGGGGGGCCTGGTGGCATCTGGGCCGGAAGACGGCAAGGAGAACGACCGGCGTATAGCCTCCACAGCGGAGGAGAGGGCCGCCAGATTGGCTGACACATGCAGGAAACCCCCGAACATGGAAGATCCCAATTGGGCCAGATGAGTACCACTGTCAAAGTACACTTCCATCATGTCCCTCCACAACACATGGGTCAGTCCAGGCAAAACACACACAGTAACAGGCATGGTGCATGCCATGGACATGTCCATACATGTCCAATGGACTCTTGAAACATACAATGATATGGAACTCACATGCATCATGGGTCATGCCTATCACATGCACACACTTCACCTCAGTCACATCCATCTGGCCTCATACACCCCAAACACAGCGGATACAAGGATAACTAGGCTGCATCAGTGAATCTGTGCATTGTCACACACATGTGTCATGCATCCATGGCATTCACAAGTCACAGACACGCAGGTCAGGCACACAGACATGGCTACCATATATGTACCTGGCATCAGCACCCATCCCTCACCCCCACCCATGTTCAGGAACAGAGACTGGCATGCTCTCATGTGTAAAATCTGCATAGGGCTCCCCATGTCGCATTTAAACACATGCAACAACCATGTGGTTCACACATCACTGGTCGCACATGCATTACCATGATGTCCCTGCACACATACATGCATACATGGCCTATGTCACACATACAGGCAAGTATCAGACAACCAGCACACCGCAACATGCCCTGTCTCACACAGCAATGCTTGGCCACTTACCGCTCAACTCTAGACGGGTCTCCCTCTCAAGGATCTGTGCGTGGAGCGCTGGGCGTACGCGTTCTAGGACCCTCATCTGGATGGAACTCATGCGGCCCTGGCCCCCCTCCACGAGGCGCCGGGCCTTCACGAGGGTCGTGGACCTCAAGTCCTCCCAGCGCTTCTTGATCTTCTGGACGTCGTGGGCTGCCACCCCCTCCGCGTTGATGGCAACCACACAGTCGGCCCAGATCCTCTCCCATCCTTCCTTGCTGGACGATCCAAAGAGGGCATCATACTGCCCCAGGACATGCTCCACCAGGACACCAACTTCGGTGGCAGTGAAGCTGGTGCCCCTCTGCCCCTCTGGCCTGGGGTCGCCACTAGCGCCAGATGTCAAAGTGCCCGACATGGCAACCCCAGAGGCAGGAGTGGGTGGGCAACTGGGTCCTGGGGCTGGGCTGTGGAGCGATGTTATCCCAGTCGGGAGTCTTCTGTTCCAGCAGGGGTGGACACAGCAACTGGACCCCTGCAGATGGCTGATGTGCAGGCACCAAATGGCAGGGCACAGTGGCAGCAGGCAGGCAGGCAGGCAGCAGCAGATGGCACGTGGGAGGCTGCTCGGGGCACTGGGGGGCAGTAATTTGGCCTTCTGGGCAGGAGCGTGGTCTTCCGTGTGTTTTCGCGTGGCCAGCTTGATACGGAGTGATTTGGCACGTGAAAATCCTGCACGTCAGCGTGAAATTCGAGGAAAGGCCCTTAGCGCGTAAGCGCATCAGCACGCATACGCGATTCTATTGGACCAAAGGCCCTCAGCGCGTAAGCGCGTCTGTGACGTGACCCGCACGGGTGTTTCCCTCATAGCACGTGATGACGGAGCACACGTGGAAAGACTGCACGTCAGAGTGTCATTGCGTGTAATTGGACAAAAGTGCGCGTACACGCGATTGGCCTATGTACGTGTATTTCAGGTGTGCGCGGGCACTTACGCACGCGAGTACATCAGCGCACGTGTATTCCGTGGTGCGCGGAAATTTCCACACGCTATTGGCCTGGGTACTGGATTTCAGGGGTGCGCGGGAAGTTTCACACGCTCGCCTACAACACGTGCAAAGAAACACCTACGCCAGTAGGAAGCAGGCATACGTCGACCCGCGACGCATAAATTTGCACGCAAAAAACTAACAAGCTCAGACGCCAGGATGAATATACCATTCCTAGCAGCAGTGGCCATGGGCTACCAAAGGAGGAGGAGGAGGATAGTCAGGGCCAGAATTTTCACACCCAGAACCAGGCTTTTCGGGATGCCTGATGACCAGGTGTATGGGAGGTACAGGTTTCCACCACACATAATACTGGACCTGGTGAGTGAGTGGGAGGATGACCTCACATCACCCACCCTGTGCTCCCAAGCACTCAGCCCCCTGGAGAAGGTCCTCAATTTACTGCACTTCTTAGCCACTGGATCATTTCAGCGGACAAGTGCCATAGTGGGTGGGGTGTCACAGGCCACGCAGTCACGCTGCCTACACCAGGTCTTGAACATCATCACTGCACGCCCATCAGTCCGCAGGCACATATACCTGCCCAGAACACCTGCAGAAAGGCATGCTGCCGCCCTGGATTTTTACGGTGTGGCACGATTCCCCAAAGTGCTAGGTGCCATCGACTGCACCCATGTGGCTCTACGTCCCCCCAGGGCATCTGAGCACATCTATAGGAACCGCAAGCACTGGCATTCCATCAACGTGCAGGTAGTATGTAATGCCAAGGGAATCATCACCTCAGTATATGCCAACTATCCTGGGTCCACCCACGACAGCTTCATTTACCGAATGTCCACCCTAAGCCGGGACCTAGAAGCTGGGCGGCATGGCGATACATGGCTGCTTGGCGAGTATGAATGCCACTGCACATGCATGCATGTCAGATACTGAGCCAGGTCACAACCCCACCAATGATACCCATCACCACCTCCACAGGGGACAGTGCCTACCCTCTCAGCCCCCACATGATGACGCCAATTCGGAACCCCACCACGCCACCCGAGGTAAGATATAACACAGCCCACATTGCAACCCGGGGCATAGTGGAGCGCACATTCGGAGTGCTTAAGTCACGCTTTCGCTCCCTTGACCGTTCTGGCGGGCAGCTGTTATACGCTCCCCCAGTAGTGTGCAGGATCATAGTGGCAGCATGTGTCCTGCACAACGTTGCAACACGCCGGGGCCTGGCCGTGGACATGGTGGTGCCCCCACATCCCCAACCACATGCACGCCCGCTGCGCATGGGAGGGGAAAGGGCACGGGGGAGGCAGCCCGTACACAGCTAGTGGCTAATTACTTCACATAGAAATCACACCCCTGTGGAGTGCACACTGCCCTGGCACATACCATCTGACAATCAATGATGACTCAACCTGACACTGATCCTGAATGTCTGGAGAATCAACCGTCAAAACCATATCAGCCTGAGATTGTTCACCTGGAAGTGTTACAATGTGTGCATCCCTACCTACACAGACACCACCAATGCAGTTTTGTGAAAAAACACATTCATGCAGCTAAAATGAATACCCACTTGCAAAATGCAACATGAGGACAGTGCCATGTCACCCAACCCATCCCCAGCACCGCCACACGACACACCGTGCCATGTCATGCTATGTGCAGGTAAACGAAGTAATCCCCACAACATGACACAAGTGTCACAAAGTACAGTGCCCCTAATTGAAACTCGCGAATCCTGAAATGCTCACAGTAATGCAGGACCAACAACACACTTGAGCAGGTATTTAGCAATAACACTTATCAGCTACTGACCCGCAAAACTACCATTAACATGACATTACGAATGTAAGGAATCAGTAGTCTCACCACCTGGAAATGCCTGCACTCCCACCACTTCCAACTGTACAGTGTTGCCGCCATGTAGAGTTGTAGGTGCACTGCTGCCAACATGGACCCCATCTCCAAAGTAGAGGGCTTTGTGTAGACATGAGGAAAGGACCTGCAAATTAGGAGGTAGACATGGATGATGAGTTACACATCAATGCAACATGCAGTGTACAACACAACAGCAATATGCACTAGGAATGTATACACAGTATTGACTAGACTACCCACACATGTAGTGGGAGTCCAATGTCACCATGTGCGTCAATGTCACTTGGGCACACCCTTTGCAAGCCCATGGAAACGGGAAGCAGGAGGGGTGTGTGTGACAAAAACCCAAGCATCTGAACCAAATACATGACAAGCCTGCATGTGCCCAGCCACAATGCAGCGTATGCCCATGGGAGCCACACAAGGCAACACACTGTCCCAAATAAAAAATAAAAAAAAATAAAAAAATAAAAATAAAAATCAAAAATGGCCATTAATGGGCCCGGGGGGTTGGGGAGGCCACCCAGGAGGTTCGAGGACAGGGTGCACACCAAAACCCACCTGTGTGGATCTTGCGAAAAAAAAACACCTCCATGGGCTCATGGCCCACACGGCTACCCTATTGTGGGAGTATCACTGCTGTCGCTATTATCACCCTGTGCAGCTGCATCCAGAGGTGGTGGCACTATGGGAGGCAGCCCACGCAAGGCCCTAGTCTGTTCCTCCATGGCTGCAAGCATGCGGGTGTGGTAGGTCTCGTTCTGGAGGATGAGTGTGCGGAGGTCCCCATGCAACAACTAACGGGATGCCCGGACCTCCGCCCTAGTTGCCTGCATCTCAGCTGAGAGCGTACGGGTGAGACGCTCCAGCTGCTGTTTTGTCCTTCGGTTTGTTGAAGCCTCAAGCTCAACAAGAGTCGTCCTGAGGTGAAGGAGTTCCAGCCTCAGGGCTTCCTTGTGGCCCTGGGACTCTATGGAGATGGCTTCCTGCAGAGTCGCCAGTGCCGCCCGCCTGTCCCTGTTGGACGCCAACATGTCCTCCCTGTGTGACTGGCAGATGGAGTCGGTTGCCTGCTGTAGTCGCTCCATCAGCCTTTCGGGGGGGACAATGGAAGTGGCCACCCTATCCATGGCCTGAGCCATCATCTCTGATGATGCTGCCTGTTGGGTTGCCATACCGTAAATGGATTGCTCCCATGCAGTATTGCCAGGTGGCGTACGGCCACCACGTCGGCGGGCACCACACCTGTCTGGGGCAAGGCGAACTGTGCCTTGCTGTGCTGGCACTGCCTGAGGCTGCAGGACTGTATTCCCCCTCTGATCTGCTGGCCCAGGAACAGGATCAGATGTCACGGAGTGTGACCCTGCATCCGTAACCACCAAAGGCGTAGCTGCCAACACTGACATCCCCATTGAGGGTTCTGACCCTGGTGCAGGTGGGTGGGACAGAACAGAATCCCTCCCAGGAACACTCACCTGCGACGGCACGTAGGTCTCATCATCCGAATCAACACCTGAGTACAGCTCAGGGGAGGTGCAGCCAGAGACACCCCTTGAGAGCACGACCTGCAGCAGTTGTGGGTTCTCCCCCACCACCACACCACGTCCCTCACTGGTGGTCGGTCGGCCCTCAGACCCCTCCTGGGTCTGCACCATCTCCACAACCCCAGCAGTATCAGGTGCGTCTTCCCCTGCAAAGACATGAAAGCAAACAAATGGAAACAGGCATTGGCACCATGGCACACAATGAGGGCTGAGAAGCAACAGAACCAGTACTTGATTGACACATGTCCCACAAGATTAAAACCCTCCCATGCATGCACCCTCACTGCGTATGAAGGGTAGGCAAATGGCACACACTGATGACACCAAGATGGAAGATGAACACATTTTCTGCATGCTGCCTGGCAGTGGCATCACACATTGGCCAGTGATTGCCAGGTGAAATACACATGCCATCACACAGAGGGCAGCACTTATTCATTCAGTCCAGTTCCCTCATGTAATAGCTTTTCTAATTCAAACAGGTCTGATTTTTCACCTGGAGCTGCCAGTCCAAAATGGTCCGATTGCACTGGGACATGTCTAAACAAATGATATCCAGGTAACAAAGTCACTCCACTTTACCATAGCCATGTCAGACATGTGACTAGAGGACTGAGAAATGCCTAGTAAAAGTGGTGAAATGCAAACAATCTGCCTGAATGAACAGAGAAAAATAAGCAACAATGTTGTGGCAAGGTGACACTTCAAGGGCAACTGGCGTGCTCTTGGGCTAGATGTCTACTGTTGGCAGAAGGGATACTGCTATGGCCAAATGCTGCTGCGCAGAATGTATTGCATGAAGCACATGGGTGACCCAAACGACTCAGGCGCACACACCCTCACCTGGCACACAAACAGAAGCCCTCACACACACACCATGCACATGGATGACACACACATGGATGTGCACTCACCGGACAATGCCTCATAATCAGGCAGATCTACCACGCCTTGGATCTGTTCCTCCGTGACGTAGGTCCCAGCGACTGACTCATGTGGAGTGAGTTCCATGTCTTCTACTGGAGACCCACCTCCAGTCACTAGAGTTGCGGCATGACTTGAGGCCAGCTTATTCTTTGCCCTGCGCTTTAGGTCATTCCAGCGCTTATAGCAATCATTGGCTGTGCGCCTCACGATTCCAAGGGCACTTACGATGTCCGCAACGGTCTGCCAGTGTACCTGGCGTTGTGCAGGTGTGGTCTTGGATCCTGCAACAATGACCATTTCGTTATCATGTGCGGACACATACTCGACAAGTGCATTCACTTCGGCATCCGTGAAGCTGGGCTTCCTCGACGGGCCGGACTGTGTAGCCGTGTCTGGGGCATCAGCCTGTGCCGGACGTGCACTCTTCCACTTCCGCTTGGAAGGTGGTGGTGATCCTGAGTGTCCTACGCCGCTCTGGACACTAGGGGCAGGAGCCCTGGTGGACTCTGTATCAGCAGTGTGGGATTGCACACTCAGCATGGGAGTTGGTGCAGGCATTGGCTCAAGTGTAATGGTGTCAGGGGGAATGTCAGCAGGATGGACTAGGACTGACAGTGTCCTGGCTGGGTGTGTGAGAGCTGGGGTGGATGGAGCCGCAGCTGCCCCTGCAGCCTCTCCACCCTGCCTACTTGGGGCAGCAGATGACCTTGCTGCCCCTGATCCACGTAGCCTGATGACATCAACGTGCACCAGCGCACCTGTCATAGGCCTGCTGATCTGGAAATCAGCCATGGAGTCAGCCAGGTCTGGTGCCACAATGGGCTGGTCCAACAAGGGCTGAGCATGGATGGTGTCAGCCACATCAGCCTCAACCAGGGGGGGCGGGGGGGGATTATGGGTGCCCTTGACTGGTCCTCCACACATGGGGGGACAGGGTCACCCTGCAAATAACGACCACGTCCCCTACCGGATCCACCACGGCCACCACTTGTGGCTCGTCCACCTTTGCCACCCTTACGGATTCCACGCCTCCCAACCATGGCACTGATGTTAATGTGCGTATGGGAGTGGCTGTAAACTTTTGTCCTGGGCAATTGGGCATCAAAGGGGTTGGGTACCAGATGGTAATTGTACCCTAGTGCTCTAGCAAGGCTGAATGTGACCCCTGGGGAAAGATGACGGGTCACGCAACGCACAGGAAGCCCAAAAAAGGGAGATGACGTACACGCAACCCCTCCTAGACCACGTGTGCGGAAAAAAACCCCTGCACTACGCTGTGGCACCCAGTAACACAAGAATGAACGTATGCGTGTCACACGCAGCCTAGAATGACCTCTGAAGGGGTAGGCTACACACGGGGCAAGCACAGATGTTAGATGCGTGCGTGACTCACCGTCTGCCAGGAAAAAGAGCGTGAAAAAGAAGCGCGTTTGCGCGTTGGCAACACCCCCGCCAAAAGAAGAATTGTACGCTGTCTGAGGAGACAGGACAACAGTAGAAGGGAACGCTGTTTGAGGGAACAGGCCCAAGAAAACCAGAAAAAGAGAAAAAAGAGAAAAACTGTCAGAGGTAACAGGGAGTACGAACTTGAAAAGCCGTGAAGTAAATCACGTGTGAAACGACAAGAAGTACAGATTTTACCCACTCGCTCTCCACGAAAAGCACGTACAAGGAAATGGTGTTCTACATGTACCTTTTATGCAGGCCCTGTACGTGCTAGGGCCATTTCCACCAATTACACGCTTTGTCACTTCCGCATGTAGGGTCATTTCCACAATTACACGCTTTGTCACTTCCGCGTGTACGCGCTAAGGCCATTTCCACCAATTACACGCTTTGTCACTTCCGCGTGTAGGGCCATTTCCACCAATTACACGCTTTGTCACTTCCGCATGTAGGGCCATTTCCACCAATTACACACTTTGTCACTTCCACGTGTACGCGCTAAGGCCATTTCCACCAATTACACGCTTTGACACTCGGACGTGTCTTTCATTTTTTTAACACGCAACATTTCAAATGTGTGCCATATTCAACGTGCAAGTGACTTCATAGACGCGCATACGCTGGTGGCCTTTGGGCCAATGAATGTACAGACGTGTGCTGACGCGCTTACGCGCTAATGGCCTTTCCTCGGATTACATGCAGACGTGATGGATTTTCACGTGCAAAATCACTCCGTATCAAGCTGGCCACGCGTTCACACACGGAAGACCATGCTCCTGCCCAGAAGGCCGAATTACTGCCCCCCAGAGCCCTGAGCACGCTCCCACCTGCCATCTGCTGCTGCCTGACTGCCTGATACCCACGTGCCCTGCCATTTGCTGCCTGCACATCAGCCAGGGGTGCTGTTGCTGTGACCACCCCTGCTGGAACCGAAGACTCCCGACTGCTTTTCCATCGCCCCACAACCCAGCCCCAGGACCCAGTTGCCCACCCACTCCTGCATCTGGGGTTGCCATGTCGGGCACTGCAACATCTGGCACCAGTGGCAACCCCCGGCCAAGGAGGCAGAGGGGCACCAGCTTCACTGCCGCCGAAGTTGGTGTCCTGGTGGAGCATGTCCTGGGGCAGTATGATGCCCTCTTCGGAAGGTTGCGCGCCGACAAGGAAGGACGGACTCGGATCTGGATGGACATCGTGACTGCCATCAACGCGGAGGAGGTGGCAGTCCGCGACTACGAACGTGTCAGGAAGTGCTGGGAGGACTTCAGGTCCAGGACCCTCAACAAGGCCCGGCGCCTCCTGAAGGCAGTGGATGCTAAGGGGCGCCGGGGCCACTTGTCGGAAGATAAGATGAGGGTCCTGGAACGCATATCCCCAGCGCTCCACATCCAGGTCCTTGAGAGGCAGACCCGTCTGGAGTCGAGCGGTAAGTGTACATGCATACTGATTGTGAGCTGTGTGTGTGGTGTGCCAGGAGTGTGCAGGTTGAACATGTATTTTTATGTGGGCAAGTAGGGGGGGTGTACAGGGCCGTGAGGGTGACACATGCAAGGGGTCTCATGTGTGACACATGGATGGTGCTTGTGTGTGTGGGCTTGCATGGCACAGGATGTGGAGGAATGATTGTCAGGTGTGACATGGATGTCGATCGGTACACTACGACAGTTGGCGGAGGTGTACACATGCATGCAAGTTTGGTGGTGTGTGTGCATGTGTAGTGTACTCCCTATGTTGCATGTGATGTGTGGATGACCTTTGGCTGCTCATGCTGTTGTATGTGAATGGATGGTGCTGGCTGTTGCAATATGGCTGTGGTATGGCTCATGTGTGCAAGTTGAAATGACATGTGTGTTGGGGATTGTGATGCCATGTCTGAGGTTTACCAATGCCACTCATGTATGACTGTCATGTGTGTATGAGTCCATTGGACAGTGCCCTGATGCCTGTGTTTTCTTTCTCCCTGTCTGCAGTGTCAACTGATGAAGAGGGCGGAGAAGGTGCTGTGGAGCACAGCGGCAGGGGTCGCACCACCAGCCGGAGACGCAAGGCCCGGATCCCCTCCCAGGTTCTGATCTTGTCAGGGAGTGAGGAGTCCGGTGCCGTGTCCCAGGCCGCAGCTGCCGAGGGGAGGTCCAAGAGGTGAAGGTTGGAGTTGGACTCCTCGGCAGCAGAAGGGGCAGCTGGGACCCCACAGGGCCCAACGGAGGAAGATGGCATGGAGTCATCCAGGTTGGTGGGGGGTTTGGAGGAGGAGGAGGCCGTGCAAGCGACAGAGGCGGGGTCTGGAGGTGGGGATTCCACTGGTGCTAGTGGTGCAGTGCAGGATCTGGGACAGGAGGCAGCACAGGCTGCCGCGGAGGTGCCAGTGTGCAATCCTGTCCCTGCTCCTGTCACTGCATCATCTTGCACCAGCGGGGATGCCTACCTCCAGACCCGTTCTCAGGGAGGGGATTGGCGTACAACACCTGGCCTTGCTCTCCCTGCGGATGTGGCTATCCTGCACCAGGTTGAGCCTGTCCAGGTTGGGGTGGCGTTGCGTCAACGGGCCATGCGAGCTAACCTGCAGTCTTTTCATGATGAGTCTGCATGTCTTCTCACATGGCTCGTTGACTGCGTTGACCCACTGGGACAGCTCACCAGGGCTGGATTCCTCCGTTTCTTGGACCTTGTTCCGACCCCCTCCTCCACGGAACCCCCTATGCCCCAGTCGTCCTCCATGCCATCTTCCCACCCATGTGTCACCTCGGTGCCCTGTGGAGCTGCCTCCGACCGTGCGGCCAGGCTGGTGGACAACAGATTCCTGCCACAGTCGGGAGTCGGACGTCCAGCAGGGGTGGCCACATCAACGACTGCACCCCAGCTGGAGGAGGATGTGCAGGCACCATCGGACAGGGCACATGGACAGCAGCAGCTGCAGCAGCAGGAGGCTGTAGTTGGGAGCCACGATAGCTCGGGGCCTTCAACATGGGAGGGACAGGCATCGGCCAGAGGGCAGGAGGACCCTGGACGGGAAGTGTCTTCCGTGTGGCAGCGGTTGGGCCACGCCATAGATGCGGAGCGGCGGCGGGCGCAAGAGGCGCGGCTCACGATGGTCAGGGCGGAGAACTCCATGCGGAGGGCCCTGAGGCGGGCCGAGTGCCTCGAGGCAATCCGCAGGGAGTTGGAGGTGAACATGTCTGCGGACCCTCGGGGCCATGGAACAGGACCGCCTCCGGGACATAGACGAGGAGTTCGATGATGCCCTGGCCCTTAACACCACTAAGTGAGCCGCTGGACTGGCCCACCGCCATTGTATATAGTTATTTAGTGATAGGTTTCCTTTATAGTTTATTTTTATTTGGAGTCGACGGACACTGCTCCACCTTTTGTATATAGTTCCATTTTAGTTTTTTGGTAGGTTTTATTTCTTCTGTTGGGATGATGGACCCTGAATACTTTGTACATAGTTGGACTTTGGATTTGGACATTTTTTTTACTATGAATATTTTTTCCCATGGAGCAATGGTTTTCTATTTCTTTTTTCCCTTCATATCCTTTTTATGGAGTTGAACTTTGGAAGAAATTTTTTTGGATTATCATTTATTGATTTTAATTTGAAAAGGGACAGCCAGCTTATTTTTGTTTTTTTTTACTTGTGTATTTTGTTTAATTTTGATTGCCATTACTGTTGTTATTAATACATTATTTGGATTTTTTCATTCTTCAATGTGTGGTTTCGTCTCATTGTTTTCATGCATGTCATGATATGGGTTTTCAGGTTCACTTGCAACCATTGTGTGTGTGTGAGACACATGTGTTGATTTACATTGTTTCCATTGGAGTAGTATCATGGGCGCATGTAATACTTGGTTGTGTCTTTGGGCTGTGGTGGCTGGCCATGAGGCCCATGCTTGAGGATTGTCAGGGCCTGTGGGCAGGGGGACATGAGTGGGGGCCTGGTGGAGGGTGCCCCACTGCTAGGGGGTGGGGGTGGTGGGAGACATGAGTGGGGGCCTGGTGGAGGGTGCCCCACACTGCTGGGGGGGTGGGGGTGGTGGGAGACATGAGTGGGGGCCTGGTGGGGGATGCCCCTGCACTGCTGGGGGGTGGGGGTGATAGGGGACATGAGTGGGGGCCTGGTGGGGGATGCCCATGGTGGCTGGGGGGTGGAGGTGGGTGGGAGACATGAGTGGGGGCCTGGTGGGGGCTGCCCATGGTGGCTGGGGGTGGAGGTGGTGGGAGACATGGGTGGGGGCCTGGTGGAGGCTGCCCCACACTGCTGGGGGGGTGGGGGTGGTGGGAGACATGAGTGGGGGCCTGGTGGAGGCTGCCCATGGTGGCTGGGGGTGGGTGGGAGACATGAGTGGGGGCCTGGTGGGGGCTTCCCATGGTGGCTGGGGGTGAGGGTGATAGGGGCCATGAGTGGGGGCCTGGTGGAGGCTGCCCATGGTGGCTGGGGGGTGGGGGTGGGTGGGAGACATGAGTGGGGGCCTGGTGGGGGCTGCCCATGGTGGCTGGGGGGTGGGGGTGATAGGGGCCATGAGTGGGGGTCTGGTGGAGGCTGCCCATGGTGGCTGGGGGGTGGGGGGGTGGTAGACATGGGTGGGGGTCTGGTGGGGGCTGCCCATGGTGGCTGGGGGGTGGTAGACATGGGTGGGAGCCTGGTGGGGGCTGCCCATGGTGGCTGGGGGGTGGGGGTGATAGGGGACATGAGTGGGGGCCTGGTGGAGGCTGCCCATGGTGTCTGGGGGGTGGTAGACATGGGTGGGAGCCTGGTGGGGGCTGCCCATGGTGGCTGGGGGGTGGGGGTGATAGGGGACATGAGTGGGGGCCTGGTGGAGGCTGCCCATGGTGGCTGGGGGGTGGGGGTGGTGGGAGACATGAGTGGGGGCCTGGTGGAGGCTGCCCCTGCACTGCTGGGGGGTGGGGGTGGTGGGAGACATGTGTGGGGGCCTGGTGGGGGCTGCCCATGGTGGCTGGGGGGTGGGGGTGATAGGGGCCATGAGTGGGGGCCTGGTGGAGGCTGCCCATGGTGGCTGTGGGGTGGGGAGGGGGTGGTAGACATGGGTGGGGGCCTGGTGGGGGCTGCCCATGGTGGCTGGGGTGGGGGTGGTGGGAGACATGGGTGGGGGCCTGGTGGAGGGTGCCCCACACTGCTGGGGGGTGGTGGTGGTGGGAGACATGAGTGGGGGCCTGGTGGAGGCTGCCCATGGTGGCTGGGGGGTGGGGGTGGTGGGAGACATGGGTGGGAGCCTGGTAGAGGGTGCCCCACACTGCTGGGGGGGTGGGGTGGTGGGAGACATGAGTGGAGGCCTGGTGGGGGCAGCCCATGGTGGCTGGGGGGTGGTAGACATGGGTGGGAGCCTGGTGGGGGCAGCCCATGGTGGCTGGGGGGTGGGGGTGGTGGGAGACATGGGTGGGGGCCTGGTGGAGGGTGCCCCACACTGCTGGGTGGGGTGGGGGTGGTGGGAGACATGAGTGGGGGCCTGGTGGAGGCTGCCCATGGTGGCTGGGGGGTGGGGGTGGTGGGAGACATGGTTGGGGGCCTGGTGGAGGGTGCCCCACACTGCTGAGGCGGTGGGGGTGGTGGGAGACATGAGTGGGGGCCTGGTGGAGGCTGCCCATGGTGGCTGGGGGGTGGGGGTGGGAGACATGTGTGGGGGCCTGGTGGGGGCTCCCCATGGTGGCTGGGGGGTGGGGGTGATAGGGGCCATGAGTGGGGGCCTGGTGGAGGCTGCCCATGGTGGCTGGGGGTGGGGGTGGGTGGGAGACATGAGTGGGAGCCTGGTGGGGGATGCCCATGGTGGCCGGGGGGTGGGGGTGGTGGGAGACATGGGTGGGGGCCTGGTGGAGGATGCCCCACACTGCTGGGGGGGTGGGGGTGGTGGGAGACATGAGTGGGGGCCTGGTGGAGGATGCCCCACACTGCTGGGGGCTGGGGGTGATAGGGGCCATGAGTGGGGGCCTGGTGGAGGCTGCCCATGGTGGCTGGGGGCTGGGGGGGTGGTAGACATGGGTGGGGGCCTGGTGGGGGCTGCCCATGGTGGCTGGGGGGTGGGGGTGATAGGGGCCATGAGTGGGGGCCTGGTGGAGGCTGCCCATGGTGGCTGGGGGGTGGGGGTGGGTGGGAGACATGAGTGGGGGCCTGGTGGGGGATGCCCATGGTGGCTGGGGGGTGGGGATGGTGGGAGACATGGGTGGGGGCCTGGTGGAGGGTGCCCCACACTGCTGGGGGGGTGGGGGTGGTGGGAGACATGAGTGGGGGCCTGGTGGAGGCTGCCCATGGTGGCTGGGGGGTGGGGGTGGTGGGAGACATGAGTGGGGGCCTGATGGAGGGTGCCCCACACTGCTGGGGGGGTGGGGCTGATAGGGGCCATGAGTGGGGGCCTGGTGGAGGCTGCCCATGGTGGCTGGGGGGTGGGGGTGGTGGGAGACATGAGTGGGGCCTGGTGGAGGGTGCCCCACACTGCTGGGGGGTGGGGGTGGTGGGAGACATGGGTGGGGGCCTGGTGGAGGGTGCCCCACACTGCTGGGGGGGTGGGGGTGGTGGGAGACATGAGTGGGGGCCTGGTGGAGGCTGCCCATGGTGGCTGGGGGGTGGGGGTGGGTGGGAGACATGTGTGGGAGCCTGGTGGGGGCTGCCCATGGTGGCTGGGGGGGGTGGGGGTGATAGGGGCCATGAGTGGGGGCCTGGTGGAGGCTGCCCATGGTCGCTGGGAGGTGGGGGTGGGTGGGAGACATGAGTGGGGGCCTGGTGGGGGATGCCCATGGTGGCTGGGGGGTGGGGGTGGTGGGAGACATGGGTGGGGGCCTGGTGGAGGGTGCCCCACACTGCTGGGGGGGTGGGGGTGGTGGGAGACATGAGTGGGGGCCTGGTGGAGGGTGCCCCACACTGCTGGGGGGGTGGGGGTGATAGGGGCCATGAGTGGGGGCCTGGTGGAGGCTGCCCAGGGTGGCTGGGGGGTGGGGGGTGGTAGACATGGGTGGGGGCCTGGTGGGGGCTGCCCATGGTGGCTGGGGGTGGTGGGAGACATGGGTGGGGGCCTGGTGGAGGGTGCCCCACACTGCTTTGGGGGGTGGGGGTAGTGGGAGACATGGGTGGGGGCCTGGTGGAGGCTGCCCATGGTGGCTGGGGGTGGGGGTGGTGGGAGACATGGGTGGGGGCATGGTGGAGGGTGCACCTCACTGCTGGGGGGGTGGGGGTGGTTGGAGACATGAGTGGGGCCTGGTGGGGGCTGCCCATGGTGGCTGGGGGGTGGTAGACATGGGTGGGAGCCTGATGGGAGCTGCCCATGGTGGCTGGGGGGTGGGGGTGGTGGGAGACATGGGTGGGGGCCTGGTGGAGGGTGCCCCACACTGCTGGGGTGGGTGGGGGGTGGGAGACATGAACAGGTGTGCAGGGTAGTCCCCTGTTTTGTGGGCTGCCTGCAGGGGCCGTGGAGGGTGTACAGGGTACACCTGTGAGGACCCACCCAGCCTAATCGCGTGTGATTATTCCCGCGCACCCCTGTAATACACGTACCCAGCCAAATCGCGTGTGATAATTCCCGCGCACCCCTGTAATACACGTACCCAGCCAAATCGCGTGCGATTATTCCCGCGCACCTCTGTAATACACGTACCCTGGCTAATCGCGTGTAAAACTTCACGCGTATCCCTGTAATACACGTACCCTGGCTAATCGCGTGTTTAACTTCACGCGTACCCCTGTCATACACGTACCCGGGCTAATCGCATGTAAAACTTCCCGCGTACCCCTGATATGAACGTTACCCGCTTTGCGTTCCTTGTTTGGCAGCCCTGTAAACTGGTCCAGGGTTAGCGCAGTCCTTTGCGATGATTTAGCGATTTTGATGGCTTTTCCATGCGCGAGGGCGTTCTTGGGGGCGTTACTGGCGCTGCTGCAGGGTCGCTGCGATACTCTGCACCACGGCTGGTTTGGGAGCCTAAAATCCATGAATACGCTGTGCGCGGAAATCGGTTTTGGCGCACGCGCCTGGCGCAGACAATCGCACGCGGACACTCTGCGCCAGCCGCTTGCGACACTTTTCTGCGAAATTCTATGAATTACCCTGCTA
The DNA here is from genome assembly GCF_040938575.1 of Ambystoma mexicanum. Lineage (NCBI taxonomy): Eukaryota > Metazoa > Chordata > Amphibia > Caudata > Ambystomatidae > Ambystoma > Ambystoma mexicanum. The sequence continues at coordinate 705,103,519 of NC_090934.1, read as the reverse complement.
GTGTTTTGACCTCTTTGGAGACTTTTATGATGTTGCCGTCAATGGTAAAGGATTGATAACTTTGGTCTAGTTTGTTGAGGCGAGCCTGGGAGCCTACGATAAGCAGTTCTGTCTTATCGTCGTTGAGGCAAAGACCGTGTGTGGCCATCCAGGCTTGGATTTCTAAGTAGATTTCATTAAGCTTAGCGACATCCTCTTCATAGCTGCCAGTGAGAGTGATGAGGACCTTGGTGTCGTCTGCATAATTAGTGTAGCTGACACCCAGATCGTCAAGACGGTCGAAGAGGAGCTTTGTGAAGATATTGTAAAGTGTGGGGGAAATGCAGGAGCCCTGGGGCACTCCACATGTGATTGGGATAGGGTCCGCAGCCGCGGTGGGGGGCGAAGACCCTAGTCGACCTGTCAGACAAAAATGACTGGATCCACTTAGTGGCATTCTGAGAGAATGCAGCAGCCGAGGAGAGGTGTTGAGTGAGGATATGGTGGTCAACCAGATCGAAGGCAGCAGATAGATCCAACAAGAGCAAAATGGCCCGTTTGCCCTTATCTTTGCAGCATCCATTTGGATTTTTAGATCCAAGAGGGCAGTTTCAGTCCCGTGCCTTGGTCTAAAGCCGGATTGTCGCAGGCCTAGGAGGTTGTTGTCTTCCAAATGTTGTTGTATTTGGAGGTAGGCAACCCTGTCTAAGATTTTGAGGAGAAATGGGACTGTGGTGATGGGCCTGTAATTTGTGGGGACGTTGGGGTCTAGGTCGGGTTTTTTGAGCAGGGGTAGGACCCAAGCTTCTTTAAGGTTATTGGGGACCACTGAGTTTTTGAAGGAAGCATTGATCAAGGAGGGGATGAGAGGGGCTAACTCATTAGCCCCGTCTTTGATGACGGAGGCGGGACAAATGTCACCTTTGCAGTTGGATGGTTTGAGACTGGCGATTATCTTGATTACTTCCTCTTCTGTGACGGGTGAGAAGTGGAAGGAAGGGCAATTAGGGGTGGTGTGGTTTATTATGCTAATGGGATTCTGGTTGGAGGCAAGGTTGGCTTTTTTTGCTTCTATCTTAGTTTGTTGGAGGGCAATTTTATTAGCGAGGGCCAGTTGGATATTATTGCACCAGGCCTTGTCTTTAATGCAGTCCTCTGAAGGAGGCAGTGGTGATTCGAGTTCCCTTAGTATAGAGAATAGTTCTTTAGTGCCAGATTTGGAGTTTTGTATTCTCATGTTATAGATCTCTTTTTTAGCATTTAAGATGGCGGATTTGTAGGTGGAGGCTGCTGAGGCGAGCTTATCTTTAGTGGAAAGAGAAGGGGCTTTTCTCCAGCTAGTTTCTGCAGTTCTTTTGATATTGCGGAGAGCCTTTAATTCTGCTGAGAACCATTTGTTGGAGTGGGCAATGGGTTTGGCTTTTCGTTCTTTAAGAGGCGCTATCTGGTTGAGAGCTAGTTCTAGGGTATTGTTGTAGAGGTCTACAATGGCTGATGGGTTGTCATTTTGCGCAGGTAGATTAGTTTTACTAATAGGCACGAGAAGAGGTCTAAGGTTCTCTATAGTGATGTTGCGGTTATTTCTGGAGATTATTTGAGGTAACTTAGTGGGTAGTGTGGTAGATGGTATGGATCTGGGTAGAGAGAAGGTAATAAGGTGGTGGTCAGTCCAAGCACAAGGAGTGATGTCGGTCAGTGAGAGGTTGCAGTTGGCACCTGCAAGCCTGTCCAAGGATCTTCCTTTTGTATGTGTAGGTTTATTAATGTGTTGGGTGAGGCCTAGATGAGTAATGGTGTCATTAATGGGGGTGGCCTGATTGTCATTGGGGTCATTAAGTCCCAAGTTGAAGGTGCCCATAATGATGATTTGAGCTTTAAGTTTCAGGTTGGTAATGAGTAAGAGAGAGATATCTTCTTCAAAGGTGGAAGGGGGTCCTGTAGGTCTGTATATAATGTGGAGAAGGATAGTTTGGGTGTCAGATAATGGGAGTTTGACGGATAGGAGTTGGGCTGAAGGTAGGGTTGTGCTAGTTACTTCTCTGATGTTTAGGGTGGATTTCGCAATAATTGCTATTCCTCCCCCTATTCCATTTTTTCTGTCAGCTTGGATGATGGTTGAGTTATCCGGGGTGGCTAGAGCTATTGTGGGACCGGCTGCTAGGTGGAACCATGTCTCCATGATAGCGATAAAGTCTAGGTGGTTGGTGGAGATAATGTTGGCGACATCAGTAGCGTGGGCTACCAATGAGCGTGCGTTGATGAGAGCTCCCTTGATGGAGGTCAGCAATGCATGCATGTCCTCCAGCTGAAGTGTTGATGCTACTGTTGGATTGATCTTGGTGTGGAAAGGGTTGTGGTGTGTGGGTGTGTTCCTTTTGGTCAGGCCCAGACTCCATTGCCTCTACCTGTGCTGATGGTGTGCACATGTGGCAATTGGGAACACTGCACATGGCATTTTATGGTTGGTCAGAGATGCCGGTATTTACAGCATGCCAGAAACCACTTTTAACGCCTTCATGATGCCGGTATTTGCATGTCCGCTTCACTTGTGATCTCCTCCAGTTTACGGCATGCCGCTATTGCCAGTATGAAGGTCTGCGTGCCCGCGCCCATGCCGCTATTAGAGGCACCGTAATTTACGATGCCGCTAATAGCGGTTTGGCTGGTCGGAATAGCCCGTAGCGGTAAGTGATGCCGGTAATCCTTTACCGGCATCATTTATCCCTTACCTCCAACCTCGGAATGACCCCCACAGACTCCAGAATGTGAGTGGACATGTATTTATTCACTCCTGCCCTCCTCCTTACTGACTTGTTCTCCTGACAACATTTCCGGTTCCCGCCCTGTTCCCCAGTCCTGCACCCAACCCACCACTAGACCATCTAACCCCAATGCCACAGCGTACAGAGACACTGGAAGCAGAGGTAGGTTTGCATATTTATTGATAACAGCAATTAAGGAAAATATCTCCTTGTTAGGACCATGCCAGAAAGTTTGCTCTGGCCGAGAATGCCGTGCATGCGTACAGCAATGCAGTCCTCTGAAGGAGGCAGTGGTGATTCGGGGTCTTTCTCGTATGCTCTGCATCATTGCTTATGCAACTAAGCACGAATGATGTGCAGGTGATATTTTAGAGTGCCTTTTACACCACATTCTAAAAAAAAATTGTACACAAAGAAATCATAGGATTTACAGGCAGTTCTGAACCTGCAACATATTCCAATACTTAAGACACTAAAGGAAAGAAAAGAAATGCAATAGGGTTGTGTCTTACCCTGGAGGAGGAGGTCTGTAAAAAACATTGTTGGTACACTAACACAATTAAGTAGATCATGTGCCTGTTTGTAAGTAAAAACATAAATTAAAAAAAGAACGGAAGAGCAGGTGTCCCCAAGGTCTGGAACCAGGGAAGCAAAAAGAGGAACTGAACAAAGGTTCTAGATTGTATTTCTTCAAAAAGATTTGTTATTATAAAATGAAAAAATAATCATACAGTCATTTCAAGGACAAAGTCATATTCAAATGAACTGCCCACTATTAACACAAAATTTAAAAATTAAACATACACCTAATGCGTCAATTATTAAAACAATGCACTCAATCATACCAGTCATACACACCAATCAACATCCACAATCAATAATAAAATTGCATACATCTTCAGTTTAAAAAGCTAGGGTTCTCAACCAACTTCTATGACCCTGCAATCAACCAGTCCCAACCGGTTTGGACGTATAAATAATGAAGAACGTCTTCATCAGGGAAAATCAAAGCACTAAAAGTGCTAAAAATGCAAATAAAAACATTCTTAAGGGCAAAGTTCATTGTACATATTCATTACAGAGGACAACTTAATCCAAAGAAAAAATATGCAGTGAATTACAGTATATAATTCAAAGCAGCAAGCAGGAAGGCAGAAACCTTTACTTCCCACAGTCTACAGTGTACCTGATGCAAAAGGTGACGGCACCACCATGTTCACATGCAGAGAACCACATGCCTAAAGAACCACCACCTAATTAGCGGAAAATGAATTTAAAAATGACCAACACCGAGGCAAATTGTCTGAACCTGGCTTACCTATTTCGGAGGTAGTTGTCCAAAAATTGACACGTAGAAGGAAAGATGGTTTAAATCAGGAAAATGGGGAAGAACAGCCCCAATATCCCAACTTCCTCGAGCGTGGAGATGCAAGCAGAACAGTCCCACAACAGAATCTGCTGCTTTCATTCCCGGCTCCAGTATAATGTGGATGTTCACTGCCAACCACCACGTGTAATCCCGTGGTAAAACCATGGGATTTACCAGTGTTAACTGTATCTCAGAGGATTTTCCCTTGAAATACCTCCAAACTCGTAAAGAGGCCCAATGGGCTCTTTGCACGCTTTAAGACATCTTTACAAAACACAGTTATGTTATTATGTATTTGTGTTTTTACACTTGACTGCCATGACTTCACCCGAAGCCACGACCAGAGCACTCCACCCACGGTCTCCTACCCCACGCGCCAGATGTAATCCCAGAGCAACCTTTTCCAGCGTTGGATGTAATATATAATTTATTTCATTTTTTGTGGGTGGTCCATGACTCACAAATGAGCAAAGAGCCAATACAGTGTGCACTGTATACATGTTTACTATTCAAATTATATTTAACAACTCTGTATGTTATTAAACTATGCATGAGCGAAACTTTATAACAGACACTAAACTGAATCACTGCTGGGCGTTCCCAGTTTTGTTAGTTAAGGAAAGTGATGCACAGTAAGGTATGCGGATTCGCTCAGGATCATATAACTTGTCAAGTAGTAAGTAGTCCACAGTTTATAATTTAGACCGCAGAGTAAACGAGGGTACAAGTCCTAAAAAATATAAGCGTGTGTGTGGGAAGGGGGTTCTAATTAGATTGTGGATAAAGTCCCAGTAAGGAAATGTCAACCCCTTGGTTTATATTGGGCCTAATTCCGAGTAGGGCGGTAAGGGATACCGGGCACCGGACCGGTGCCGGTAATCCCTTACCGCCCTAATACGAGTTCCCTTAGCGGGTCCCTCCTTTAACGCCTGATCTGACCAGGCGTTATGGACGGGACCCGTTAAGGGACTTCAGAGCTAATAACGGTACCGCAATTTGCGGTACCGTTATTAGCGCCTTCCCCATTCCCATTGAGCCCTATGTGGGCTCAAATGGGAATGGGGAATGGCTTTTTCAATGGGGATTTACCGGTCCCGCAAAGGTCGGACTACACCAGTAAGTCCCCATTGAACCATACCAGTGCCGGACCGTTATTGGAGGCAGTCATGGCGCAAATAGCGCCATGACTACCTCCAATCTCGGAATGAGGCCCATTGTCTTGATTGGCAGTAGAACACGTTTACTCATCAGCCACACGACAGTGTTCATGATAGGAAGTTACTTCTGATTTATAATAACCCTAGTTATGTTGGGGAAACTAGTGCCTACTTTTCTCACCTAGCCTTACTCCTTGATCATTCACACTTACTTTAAATAAAACATGCACAGCCCAGAAGTGATGTTTTGCAAGTCCGCACTTTCAGCCTACCTCATGCTTGTAAAGTACTTGTAATGTTGTTTTCCCTTTACTAAAGTAAGGCTGCAGGTACCACAGTGGAACGTGATGTTTGCCTTAGAACCAGGACTAGAGGAACAGCTTACACCTGACAAAGGGAAAAGCTGATCTCTCTGTAAACTCTCATACTGAAAATGAAAGACGCACTAGAGAGGCCCCTGTGCGACATTTTAAAAACAAATCTGCTGTTTAGCTTGCTCTTATGCATGATGAGATCAAAGCTGTAGTTAAACAGGACAAATATGTTTTCTAAGGGTCAAACCAGCAATCACCATGGAAATGAACTTAGAGAAGATAACGCTAATTACAGACTGGTCACACTTCTTGACCTCCGAGAAACATTTTTTGTGAAGTTGTCATTGGATGAGCTTGCAGCCTCAGCTAGTGAGCAGTGTTTCCTGCCATTATTTCAAACAGGTTTTAGGGCAGGGCTATCCACAGAGGCAAACGTAATGACATTAGTATGTGTAGCCAAAATGAAATTAACGCAAGAATGCAGATCATTTATGCAGCCATTTTAGACTACTAATCTGCATTTGATTGGGTAAATCGATCTAAGCACTGGATTAGATGACAGATCTGGGCTATAGATAAAGGCTTAGTCCAACTGTAATAGCCCTAAATGAAAAAAGTACTGTAAAGGTATGATAGGACATTCCACTATTAAAAGACTTCATCAGGTATGCGTATGAACATCAATCCTGAGGGTCTTCAGTGGATCGCTTGTGTGGAAGATGTTGCCATTATGGATATCACTACAATTGATTAACATCTGTTCTCTAAAATCCATTCTCTCTTCCATACGCATGACTTAGAAATAAGCCTGAAGGAAACCAAAATAATGTGTGTCTGTAGAAAGTGCATATATTCTAGATTTAAATATTTTCTGAAGGATTGTTACATCCCAGTGGCACCGGGATATCAGGTGGCGGTAAGGGTGTTACCGGGTTGGCGGCAAACCGCAGGTAGCACCAGGAGGTTACGGCTAACCTCATATGTGACATAGGTATGTGACAGAATATAAAACGTTGTACTCTGGTGGGTTAGAAGGAGAGGACACAAGGAGGACATGTTCACTTATTGTATTTAAATTATAAAATAAAATAGACCTAACTCTCCCTATCTCTGTGGGGTAGTTCCGTGCCTCACCAACTAAACTAAAGGTGCTTGTCTGTTGTCAGTAAGTCAATAACGGAAATGTCCTCTGCCCAAACCTATCTCTATCTATCCCTACCACTAATAACTGATAACTAAACTGTGCAATGCGAATGTCTCTCATTATGTGGCCTCTCTTTGCCTCTTTGTCTTGTGGCTTATTATGGTTTCTTCTTTTAACAATGTTCTTGAAAACACAAATGTCTCTCTTTCTCAATGGGTCTCTTTAGTGTGATGTCTTGAAATAAGACCGCCAGATCTGAACTACGAGTTCCTGTAACTCTTTCCAATAGTCACTATATCTTAGGTTCCAATTGACATGAGTCTTGTTCTTAATGTTTTCCACAAATGCTCTCCGCCTTCTTCGTAGTGTATATGGTTTGAGCTTTTGATAAACTTTGAGGTTTATCCACTCTTGGGAACTCTTTAATATATCCTGTCTGTCTTGTTTTATTTTTCTCATCACTTTTATTACACACTGTGCCTTATCACTCAATATTAAGTGGCCTATCCACTTGTCTTCAAGTAACTTTCTTGAGTTCTCACTGGAGTGCTTCTAACCCCAAAGGTCTTTCTACTCTGAGTTAATACTTCACACTCATCATTATTCTTGAATATGTCCTCTGACATCTCAATGACTCGGGTTTCTCTTCCTTTACCATACTTAAGACTTTTATCATCCCAACTCGGTTGTACAAGTCCTCCCGGTGGCCTCCCACCACTCTAACATACCCTGGTACCTGTTTCCCTCAAGATTACACTTGCAGGCTCAGCACTCACTCAGGTTCCTTGGTCGGCTCTCTCAACCATCCGTTTGCTTTGGTTTCTCTCTGGCCTTTCTCCAGTGTGGTTTCACGCTCGCCCCTGGTCAGGCGTGCTTCTTGGCTGCCACCTTCAATGTACGGCGGGAGCCGGTGCCGATCTGAGCCCTGCTGGTCCCGTCGTCGTTCTACAGGCACCCTTCCCACCACCAATGTCACCACTTCGAACGCTGCTTGCTTGTCCACTAGGACAACGACTTCCCTGCTGTCCGCCTCTCCAGCTCACTGGTGTCTCCGATGAGGCTACTCCACTTCCCAGAGTGCTGCGGGTTCCGCTGTCTTGCTTCGCTTCATCTCTCCAATGCGCTCTGACTCATGCGGGCTTCACCTGTGTACTGTTCTCTCTCCTCTATTGGGCTTGCTCATCATACTTTCATAGTGCTTTGTTCTTAAAGGGGCATGCCCCTCTTCGTCCCATGGCTTGCTTGAGCCAGCATAGTCTGCATTAAAATAGGCATACAACACATTGTATTTGATATAAGGCAGTTCCATATAGGCAGAAAACGTGTCCTGCATATGGAGTTCCCTTTGGGAGTGGGAGTCATTGTCCCCTAAGGAGGAGTCACTCCCCGTGAGGTCCCACTTGCCAAGACCCTGACGGAGGGTCTTGCAGAGTGGGCTCACCTCCCTAGCCTCAAGGGGGGTGGCTCCCCCTTAGGGAGAAGGGACAAACACTCCTGATTTGTCACAGTACCCTTAAAAGGGAACACAAGTTTAAGAGAATATTTAAAAATCTATCCTTCTAAACTGATATTGGCACCCTATTTAGATGAATGTTTTAGAGATCTAGACTCAAGCAGATGCCTAGTTAATAGTAGCATAGAATAGAAATCCCCTGTGGTACATATTTTGCTGAATTTGTGTTAACTAGGATAACTATGATAACCATGAAAATTTGATTACTGAATGTGAATTACTGAATCAGATATGTAGCCAGTGTCTGCAGAGATAAGTAAAATTACAGTGGGTTTATGCTTCTATTTATAGGTAGCGATAAAGTTGATAGAAAATGGAGGGTGTAGGTTTGTAGGAATGATTTAATGAAGACATATTCTATGTTTATGACTCTCGTAATAAGATAAAATTGGAATTTGTCTCAATCTTCACAAATAGGACTGACCAGCTGCAGTCCTTGACCTATTGGATATAGCTGCTATTGAATTCACCTTTTGTTAGCACAGAAAATCCCCCCTGATGCTCTTTATAATTATTTTTGTAAAACATATCTTAGTCTATAAAATGGGAATGTTTCCCCACCACCTAATCCAGCCTCAACACCTCCCCTGCCTTTACCTGTCTATCTTGATCTTCTGATACTGCCTTAATCGAATTTTGTAACTTATGTTTCAATTCCCGCCTTTTTAAATGTTGAACCTTGTAAGGCGTTCCCTGACATTCTGTGTATAGCCAGCGTGGAATTCAAATAAAATAATAAAAATAAGAAAGATGCAAATTCTTTTCTTTTGTTGTCTCAAAACATTTTTCCAGTTGCTATTGATCTTTTTCCTTTTTTATTTTTTTTCATTTTGAGTATGATTTTGTTTGGTGTTTGTATAATGTATAGGGGCTTGACGTAAAGTAGATTAAAGATAAAAATACAATATATATTATAGAAATGGAATACACAGCTTTTAACAGTTATTACATTTTATTCAATTTCTGGTCTCTTTAACGCAGGAAAATATTGAGCAGTCAATTCTGAGCAGTGTGTGGTTTTCTTTATAAAATGGAGTTTCACAGATAACAAATAGGACTCAAAAGAATAGACAGCAATATTTCAATTAGAGCATGTTTTGCTGTCTTTGGACACTATGAAAGTGTGGAAAGGAGGCTCTAATGTTATGTTATGGTTACTATGCTTTCATATTGGGTCCAACAACCACTGTAATAGTTTCAAAGCTCCAATCCTTGGGGAAGGAGATTGCAGATGCAGGGAGGGAATCAAGCAGTGGCGACACGCTGTATCATCATCAGAATAGAAGCTTTCTATGAGGGAGTCAAGGAGTGTGGTCTCATTTCACACCATAACAAACAGCCAAAATTAAGCATAATAATAAAGGGGCAACTAACTGAGCAAGTAGATACATGTGATTATCTGGGTACAAGATTTGGAGGCAATGGTACTTGGTCTGCCCACAAAAAACAGCAACTGTGAGCCTAGATAGGATAAGCAGCGCTGTTTTGAAATTGGCCTTCCTGTATGGCAACGGTGCCTTATCCCCCACACTTCAAATGTACAATATGCAAGCAAAGGCTGCAGTTATATATGGTGCTGATATATGGGGATATTCCAAATCTGATAGGCTACAGATAGTTGAGAATACATTTTTTTTTAATAAAAACGCTACTGCTTCCCAATAGTACCCCCAACTTGGTAGCCAAATCCAATATAGCAGACACACTACCTAGCGGGTCAGTCATGTATTGGATACGACTTTGGGCTTCACCTGAGCGGTCTAAATATAGAGAAGCCTTAATCAATCTAATGTCACAAAATGGAGGGATGAATACGCACTGGCGTAGGGAGGTCAAGACAGAATTGAAGGTTCTGGATTTAGTACACGACGGGTTGAATCTGTGGTATTCTGCTGATCGGAATCTAAGGGTTCTGCAAGGAAAGTCATCCATGGAATGAGCATGGAATGTTGGTGGGGTAGTATGAGCGAGTGTTCCACATAGTGTCAGTTGGAAAGGAGCTGTCTGGGCTGCAGTGTTCCAGTGTTTGCTGCATATAGTGCTTACTTGTTGGCGTATCTACTTGCACACTGAGACACAACAATAAAGGCACTTACCTCTTATGTGGATTTTAGCGTGGTATTTACAGAAACAACAAACCTACAACAGAATCCTACCTCTATCAATGCCTGTGATAAAAAACAAGTCGAAGGAGCATGTTTTAAAACATCTGTTTATTACGTTCATAAAAATGACAAAAGAAATAACATTCACCCTTAACCACCTCCCCTTCCCCTTTCACCCAACACCCGGTCTGACGTAGATGTGCAGCCTAGCCAATTAATAATAATAATAATAATAATAATAATAATAATAATAATAATAATAATAATAATGCCCTTTCTGATGGGTAGTTCCCTGTACACGATCGACTCTCCGGAAGTTATATATTTGTGTGTATAAACATAACCATGACACTGTCCACAGTTCACCATTGTGTCTGGCAAGTACACCACCTGTTCGGACAGTATTGCCTTTTCTGCTACTGCCCATTTTAATATATCCTGGGACCATTGGTTGAGTAGGGGTCCTCTAGGGCATTTGCACGAAATGGCCATGTGATGCGTTGCTAGTACCAGTAGGACGGTTGCTATTTTGTTCGTATATTTCCTTTTCTTACCCCCGGGAACACTCTCAGTATGCAGATCCGTGGGTGTATATTCCAATTGTCTGCCCAGAAGATCATTGGTTCTACTTATTATTTCCTAACATTCTATAATTGGGCATCCCCAGATCATAAGCCAAAAGCCTGCAGATTCTCAGCTACATCTCGGGCATGTATTATTATTATTATTATTATTATTATTATTATTATTATTATTATTATTATTATTATGTAGCATCGTTCATCATATGCAATTTCTGGGGGGTTATGTAAACCCGATGCACAATATTGAATTGGATCAATTTGAAGCATGCGTTCCTGGACACCTTGCTGATTTTGGAGCATATTTTGGCCTATGTTTTCTCATCCAAGTCCTCCCCCATGTCTCGTTCCCATATTTCTTCGTCTGTTAAATGGGACAGCGTCTCACTATCCTGTAAAGCCATGTATAACCTTGTGACTGCCTGTCGTTCAGTTCCTATTGACAGCAAAGTGTGGAGGATTGGGGTGGCCGGGGGCTCATCTGGGATGGAGTCCCATTTTCACGCAATGACAGTAGTCAGTCGTGGGAAATTCAGAAATTGTCCTCTATGCATTTGAAATGTTTGCACCCCGTCTGCAAAGGATAGTAAGGATCCCCCTTAGAATAAATTCCCCATTGTGCGAGACCCTGATTGGCACATCTACTTGAACCCATTACATCAAGTATTGTCGCTAGTTTGGGATCTGCCCTGAGGGGCAAGTCGGGCCTGTACCCCTGCCCCAGCTTCAGTTTGCTGCGAGTCCGTCTCCATACTTAAACCGCTTTCGTGTTACTAATCGTCCATGACACCCCCACCACGTCTCCCCAGAGAGTCTCTATGCCTGTCTACTGCTGAGGGGGTTTGTCCAGAGGGGTCATTAGAAGATTGCCGGTCCGGAAACAACGGTACCGGTAAGCTTGCCGGTACCGTTGTCTCCGGACAGGCAAACTACGAGTTCTGCGAGCAGGTGCCTTTCAGCCCGCCAGGTCTGACCTGGCGGGCGGAAAGGCACCCGCTCGCAGACCTTGACGGATGCACCGGCACCATTCGTGAATGCATCTGTCCTCCCCATTCCCATTGAGTCCAACGGGGCTAGAATGGGAATGGGAAGTAATATTTTCTGGTGCCCGGCAATGAGGAATTAACAGGACCACAGGACCACAGGGGCTGCAATGCCCCGGTAAGTCCCCATTGCAGGGTGCCGAAAAAAAATGACTCCGACGGCAGTATTTACCAGCATGGCTACTGCCGGACTTATAATGAGGCCCCATATGTTTGCTCTGTCGTCTCTGATGTCCTGTCTTGTTGCATGTTGTAACTGCGATGCCCAGTAATATAGTCGGGAAGGGCGAGACCCCAATCCAAATGTCTTCTCCGGAGTGTCAGCAGGGCCACCCTGGCTCTCCCCCACCTGCCCACAGAAAGGCCGAAATATTACTGTCCAATATTCCAAAGAAGGGGGGTTTGATGAAATATGGTATGTTTGTAAATAAATACAGCAGTCTGGGCAATTTTCCCCATCAGGGAGAGAGGGAGCCATTTCCAAAATGTAATTGTATCATCTTGGTTCAGGAACGCTCTGCCCACATTGTATTGAAATGTATCAGCTACCGCATGAGGCACCTTTATCCCCAAGTACCTGAAAGAGTTGGATTCCCACCTTATGCCCACCGCCGGGAGTTCGCTTTGTGGTTTCCCGGTGAGTGTACCCAACGGAAATGCCACCGATTTGCCCATATTTAAGCGGAATCCCGATAGCCTGACTATGCGGTCCACCATTGTGATGCTGGAAATGCATTGGAGGGACAGGGCCGCCATATCCTTGTCCTGTACTCCCTTATGTGTGTTCTGTCTGTGTTGTTTTCTGCACAGGAGTCCATGTGGGACTCCTGGCAGTGCAGCTCTTCCTCTTTTTGGTTGTGGTGAACTGGAACCCATGGGTGTGGGTACAACCCTGTACCCCTAGTGTACGTTTTTGGGCACCTTTGTGTGGCCCACAGAGCAGGGTTTGGGGTGGTGGCAGCTCTATGCTGAATTTGACAGGTGCTTTGAGTACCCTCCATTTTGGGATACCCAGGCACTGCCATAGGAATCAGCTGATTCCTGATAGGAGACAAGATGGCCCCTGTGGCCTCCTGGTTTCTATTACCTGTTACCTTGTTTTCCCAAAGTCCTGGAAAGCCTTGACTCTGTCCCTTCCCCTGAATGGCTGTTGGGGCGAAAGAACCATATATGGTATTATGGGGCTGTCCAGGCCAGGCTGGCTGGAGCTTTCCCCGTGACTGTATGTTGTGGGTACAACTTTGGGGTGGGACCTGGGTGAATGGCGTGTTTGATCAATATGCATTCCATGTTATGGGTGTCTGGTATCTGTGTGTGTGACACAAAGAATGAGACAGGCCTGTATGAAAATGACATGAATGCAGTGTGGTGTGCTGAAAGGCTGGGTGCTTGCCCCAATCCACATTCCTTGTTATGGCTGTCTGGGTGGAAGTGAATGGCCGGAATGCACTGTGAGCCTGATTGTCTGCCTGCTTGCATGAATGCCCTTGTGAAAGAATGGCTGCCTGAGCTTGGCTCAGCAGTGTGAATGAGAGACAGAACAGTATATCTGGGGACCTCTCACTTAGCAGAATTGTTCAGAAGCTGAAGTTGAAACTTGAAGCTGCAGATCCTTGAAGCACAGCTGAAAGAAGAATTGCTGCTGCTTTCCTTCGACCTGATCCGAAAGCTGTCGTGTCTGTCAAGGACTGATCCGAGAAAGGACCTGGCTAGGAACCTCTCCCTGATCTACGAGGGAACATCATGCAGAAAGCTAATCTTTGCAGAGGCACCCTGGAAGCCAGTCCCGAAACTCTGTCGACCGGAGATGGGGTCCGCCAAGGAATCTCGAAATGAAGCACCCGGACATCTAGACATCTAGGCTATCGAAGTCCATTGCCGTCGACCAGGGTTTGGAGGATTTCCGTAACCGCTGGAAGACAGTCGAGTCGCGTTGCCCAGAAGCGGGGAAAGCTTGACGCCCTGCTGCTCGATGACTGGGGCCGCACCGCTCCACCTTTGCCTAAGAAATTTGAAATGAAGGACTCCCTTGCCATCACCTTCGACCGCTTTGTCCCACCAGAGAAAGTCGAGGTTGTCGACGAACCGAGGAGAATCCGCTCGTGGGTTTCTGGCCACCTAAAGTCCACAAAGACGCTGACGAAGATCCGAAAGTCAGCCGTGGTCGAGTCCCGGTTGCCGACGCTGATAGCTGACACTGACACTTGACTCCCTCTGCCGGGCCTACGTTCTTCATCGAGTCATCTTTGTGGCCTCAAACTCTTTTTAACGAGGACTCTCGACGACAGACAGTGTTCACCTTCTTCGAGGACTATCAACGCTCTGTGGCTCCTGCTTTAAAGGGAGTCCACGCTCAAAGGATCCATTGACGAACCGTCGAAGAAACTCTGATAAACTCAGGTGCATTGAAGTAGTAGACCATTCTAGCAGGAAATAAGACTATTTTAAACATATATGGACTGGGCTTGTTGATGACTTTATTTACAGGATGCCCGGGTGGGGAGATCCTCACACAGAACTGTGTCTTGGGCAGGGACAAATTATTCTGCCTCTGTTTAACCTAACTTGTCTTTCTTTCTATGTCTGATGTTGATTCATTTTACTATTTGATTTGTATACTATTGGAAGCTGTTTATATTTTGTATCATGTTTGTACATGACAGCCTCGAGGACGACCAGTTTGGTCGAAACACGTGTAGGCTGATCAAAACACGATTCAACATATTTGTGAAAACAACACAAGTGTATCTGTTACTATAGTTTCTATTTCTAATTCTCGTAGTAATATCTTTTTTTGGCAGTGCTCGAGTTACCATACTTCCAACCCAACTGTATCATTATTACCAATCTGAGCCTTGTTTGGCGGGGCTCTGTGGAAGTATAATCGCAACAGGCCACTACCTTAGTGATTTCACAGGTGGATAATATAGCGCACAGGTATATTTTGTCGAACCCATTACCCCTAATTATTTTTTTATTTACCATATTAGATTTACCAAAGTACAAACTGTGTTATCACATAACATAGAGTGTGGGCATTCCTTTGTGAGGGTTTGGGGACTACACTGCACTTAAGAACCAGCCTGCATCACCTCCGGAGAGCTTAAGCCTTGGTCCTCGTCCATTGCTACCACAATAGAGAACCTTGCCTGGGGTGCTCTGTGCTTCTACTCTGCTATATAGAGGGCAGGAGTACAGATAACCCCCCTGCAGTCTTTACAACCATATCAAGCATGTAAGGGATGTGAATACTTGGAATATGGACATAGAGAAGAGCATTGTGCGATTATAACAAGATGACATGGGTTTGGCCGTCTATTCTGATTCCCGCGTCCTTAAACCTGTTGCTAAAAATGTTTGTCAGAGTTTCTAATGTCATGGCAAAGAGGATGGGAGATGGGGGCACCCCCGTCACGTGCTCCTCCACAAGTGCCACCTGGGGGAGACCTCTTAATCTGTTTTCACCCCTGCCAGGGGGTTTTGGTACAGCAAACAAATCAATTTCCTAATGTTCGTCCCAGTCCGAATTTGATTAGTGCATGTTTAAGCCATCCCCACTCACCTGCATCAAAAGCTTTGATTGCTTCCAAAGACACAGCTGCCAGTTCCTCTCCTGCTCTTGACATGTACTAGGCATCATAAATTAATTGTCATGTTCCTCCCCCCACAAATCTGCATTGGTCATGGTGTACTAAGCTCAGGGAGCATGTCGCTAATCTGTTAGGAATGTTAAGGATTCCAATCAGGCGATACACCTTGGTCTCAGCCTAGTATGCAGCGCACAACCGAAATGCTTATTTTGTTATATATGTAGGATCAATATTTGATATATACACCACTCATATCACACATCTTTTTCAAATACCCCGGGTCACTATGGACCAGGAATCAGGCTAGTTGGTAAAGGTAATATTTATTTATTTATTTAAAATTCAAATCAAACATATACTTTTTAATATATGGGGCAGCAATCACCATTGTGGTGACAATAACAGATAAGAAGGTATGTAATGCACTTAAATTCACTCTTTAGCAAAACAAAATAGAAAACACCAGAGAAATCGGAACACTTTGAATTTTTGGAAAGATAGCACTCAAGTTAGAATTTCCCCCTGCAATATTCCTCAACCCACAAATAAGGAATTTTAAATAGATACAAGGAAGCAGCAGGTAATCAGGAATGAGGAGCCATAATCAAAATTCGAATCCAACCTTCCCTCCTCAGACAAGAGAGAAAAACAGATTTGAAACATTAGAATGTTAAAATGACACTCGAAAATGGCTGAATAAAACACTGAAAGTGTGCAAAAATCCATATATCAGTACAAATTTCTATGGGAGCAACATTGGAAAGATACTAGCAGTCATAAGCAATAGTTTGAGCAAAAATAAACAATTCGAATTTGAATGCAAGGTTGAAAATAATTTAGAATACAAATAACACGTGTAAAACTTTGCAAAAATGTTGATTCCCGCCTAAAATTAACCAAACGGTTTTTAATAAAAACGGGTGAAAATCAAGAATTGAAATGAGGTTTCTAGCTATTAAACTGAGGGAGATATGCAATGTAGAATAAGAGGCGTTTTTAGAAAAATCGGGTAGTGAAAACAGAAAAGGAACTCAGTTTGGACTAGAATAGTTTTACTGTTAAGTTTTACTCTATACTAGAGCATTCCGGCTAGAATACCAAAGAGGAACACAGTAAGCTCTAGCGTTGATTCATGACTTCAACCCCAGATCTCCAGTGCCCGCTCTGGCAGAACCAGTCTGATCACTCGAAATAGGATTGGTAGTTTAGGAGTTACACAAGACAAAAATTACTAAAGAAATGGCACTTAGCAAGATAAATCAAGGAAAGGATTGCAATAAGGATTCTGACAATGTTACAAGTTATTAAGGTAAGGATAGGATGGTTTAGAGATTGGGATAGGACAAGGTAAGGCAAGATATGCTATGGTTTTCTATCATCCTCATTACGGGTCGGGCGGTCTGGAAATAACAGTGGCGGTAAGCCCGCGCCACTGTTCATTCCGGACCGCCCGATCCCGAGACCTGCAGGTGGGAGGTGATGTTCCCGCAAGGTCTGACCTGGCGGGTTGAACACCTCCTGCCTGCAGGCGGACATGGAAACACCAGCACCATCACGAGATGTTGCCGGTGTTTCCACGTCCCCATTCCACTTGAGTCCTATGGGACTCAATGGGAATGGGGACTTATCGAATTCCGCCTCTGGAATTCCCGGGACACCAGGGTCGTAATGCCTGGGAGTCACGGAGGCAGAATGGTAATACCGCCTCGGTTACCACCGGACTTGTAATGAGGCCCTATGATTCTTATTAATACTTACAGTCCACTCTAATTTAGGATTTTGGAACGTCAAGGGTTCTGGTCACCACACAGATCTGGTCTAACACAGGACAGCTGGGCAAATCTGGTGGGACAGGATCAGCTGGGCCGTTCTGGACACCAAACTGCACTGGACTGGCACTTCTGGTTTCTAGATACTACAGATCAGCGGGGTAGCAAGTTGGCAGCAAGCATGCATCTAGTAGCAGCAAGCCAGTCTGGATCAGGATGCTTCCCTTGGGTTTTTGGGATTTTTTTTAGAATTGGAGGCCTAGCTGAAAATGGGGTCAGCAATGCATAGGCCTTGGCTTTGTAATGAAAATCTGGAATCAGGATCAAACAGGATGAAGAAATCAGGAACCGGACACCACGCAGGAATTCAGAAAGAAAGTCAGGAATTAGTGTGCGTGTCCTGTGTGCTGTCAGGGGCCCTTATTTATCATGCCAGATGACATCACTAAAGTATATGGCAGGGGCAGGCTTACTACTCCCGCCTATAATAAGAGGATTGGGCAAGATAGAAGTCTCTTCCTAGCTCTTCGCTGATTGGATCACAGAAAAAGTATGTCATGTTTATGGGGTGGTTTTTACAATGTATAGAAACCTCCTCTAGCTACTGGAACCACAATCTAATTTTGCCACAAACACATATTTATGCAGTTGCAACCTCTGAGAAAATCAGATACACAGGTTACATATTTTGTGCGTCATATTTCAATCCAAACCCCAAGTCGGTTGCACCTGCTTTCGCCTTGCTGACACATTTTGATAATTTTAAACATAAAAGATTTGGCCTAAAATTCCCCAATTTTGTACACAGGTGGCATTATCCCCAGGAATGTATGTACAAAATGTTATGTTCGCAACATCAATACTTTCCCTGTAATATGTCATCTTTTATAACTTCTGTTCCTTATGCAGTAATGAGGTCTACCAAGTTTACAAAGAAAGAGCATAAAATTAGATTTAGAACTACAAACCTTTCATATTTTTCCTAATTCCTACTGCAAAGTTAAACACCTTTAAAGTTCAGTTACAAAATAGCCTTGAAAACCAAAAGGAAGTCCATTGTCACATGATCAGTTTCTTTTTCTTTCCCCCAACTGCTGTCAATTGTCAGTTTCTTTGAAGTAGTATGAGGGGCCTCTCTCTTGATTGAAGGCTTTATTGCCACTCACACTTGATAGGTGAGAGTCTGAGCCTATTAGTGTCCCAGCCTGGAGCAAAGATGAATGTCTGATGAGCTTGTGAAGTTTCTTTGTCCTTGTCATGATGCCTACCCCGGAGCACCAGGCCAGGCCCACCAACCCCGGGAGCAGGCATCACGCCCCCGGGTAAAAGCCCAGCCACCCTTTATAGGGGCTCTTTGGACTCTGTCCTGGCACCTTTGGCGCCAGGCTCATGTTGGACATCAGTCCTGGCGCCATAGGACTTCCATTTAAAAGCACTGCGTTGCTCGCTGCAGCGCCGCGCTTCACTCACCTGTTCCCGAGACGCGGCCCGGCTCCATCGCGGCTCTCAGTGCCGGGCGCCACATCTCTGCACCGCACCTAAGGGAGAGAAGAGGAGACAAAAGGTGAGCAAGGGAACACAAGAGGAAAGCCGGATTATCAGCCATATTACTTACCAGCTATTCTTGGTGAGCCATTCCACATCTCGGGTCGGCGCCGCACCCCGGCCCCTATGGGGAAAGGACAAAAGACATTACTGGGGAATTATAAAGACATTTAGAGGTGTCGTCCTAATCACTGACTCACCTGATTTTACCCCCGCAATTTAACCCCTCAACGCATCGCCTTTGTTCTGCACCTGAAATAAAGGACAGTAAAAGACAACATAAAAGGAGGCTCACACTTGAACTTTTGCATCTTCATACTTACGGCGTATCGCTCAGTAAAGTCAAGTGGATTTGCCAGCGCCATTCTGAAAACCAGTGAAGTAACTGGACGAACGCGCGCCCCTGCACCAGAAGCAGGATGGAGAGTTCATCCTTAAAAACCATAAGGTGAGCTTAAACCGGGGGTTTTGGAGGAAGTCAGAGGAGAACGAAGGGGGAAAGGGGGGAGCAAGCACATTATTCAGCAGACAGTTAATCCCCTTTCTCATCCGCAGAAGGATATTCCTACGGGCCAGACAAGCAAGATTTGGGGTTCCTGTTCAATCGGTGGTCCAAATTCTGCGCATCACGCTTGAAGAGGCCACAGCAACCCAGACCAGACCAGCGCCTCCGTGGGAGCCAGGTGAGCGTTACAGAACGCGAAGACTTCCTACAAATTCCTACCCAGGCGCTATCGAAACTTCCGAGACTGACCAGTTGGCCCAACTACTGGGGGAATTACAGGCCAAAGTACACGCCGCTCGTCAAGAGACTAATGCTCTCAGGAGGGAAGTGATTGTAACAAAGGAAAGAGCTGATGACCTGGCTAGAAAGATTTTGCAAGGTCAAGCTGGACAAACTCCTTTACCCGGTTCCGGAGGGAACCCCGCTCCTGTGCTTTCCAGTAACCCGGTGCAGATTAATCTACCTGGAAACATGCCGCTGGCCCCACCCGAACGCTTTGCTGGGGACCCCAAACGATTCGCCCTATTCATGAATCAGTGTCGTTTGCATTTCCTGTGCAGACCTGGGGCCTTCCCTAATGACCAGACCAAAGTAGCCTTTGTATTGTCATATCTCAGCGGCAGTGCTGCCGATTGGTCAGTTCCACTGGTAACTCAAGATGACACGATTCATCGTGATTTTCAAAGATTTCAAGCAAGCATGGAAAGGTTATTTGCTCGTCACTCCCAGGGGCAGGCTCTAGATGACAAACTTCTATCTCTGCGACAGGGCAATCAAGACCTCCTTTCCTACATTGCAACCTTTAATAGACTAATTGTGGAAACTGGGTGGCCAGAGGATAAAAGAATCACGTTATTTTATCGAGGTCTACGTAGAGAACTTAAAGATGTCCTGGGCCAAGTTGTAAATCCGTCCCAAGTGTGCTCTGAATATATAGACTTAGTGGTCCAATTGGATCACAGACTGCAAAACAGAAAAGCAGATCGGTCCAAGTTTGAGACCCGGGTGTTAGTCAAGACCCACGCTAGCCTCAAGGGGGCTGAAGCCTCAGAGCCAATGCAAATCGGAGGAGTTAAAGGCCCTTTAACGCAAAAGGAACGTGAAAGAAGACGGCAGATGCACTTATGTCTTTATTGTGGATCCTCTGGACACTTTCTACGAGATTGCCCGGCAAGGCCGCCCAGGAATGTGGTAGGAGCCGCTGAAGAAATCCATGAAACCTCTGTATCGGGAAACGACCCCGCCCGACAAGCGTAGGGGTCCGCTTGCCGAGCTTGAAAACGAACTCTCAGACCTCGCATTTCACTGTGCCAATGGTCCTCGTAGATCCGGAACAGCCTAAGCGGTTGCATGCAATAAAGGCATACATCGATAGTGGGGCTATAGGAAACTACGTGGATCGTGAATTGGTCTCCAGGATTAACCTCCCCCTGCGTCCAAAAACCAGCAAAGATGTCATCACCACAGTCGATGGAACCGAAATTGCCTCGGGACCGGTAACACATTCCACAGCTGAGGTAACACTTGTAGGTCCGGACGGCCATCGGGAGGCAGTTGTGTTTGATGCAATCAAGGCTCCACAGTTTCAGGTTATACTCGGAATCCCTTGATTAGAGACACATAATCCTCGAATTGATTGGCGAGCGAAAAGAATAACCTTTCCAGAGTGTGCACGAACCTGCTACCCAGAAAATCTGAAGGTCAGTCTAGCATCAGTAACCTCTGTCTCCATGCAACTACCTCCGGAATACCAAGACTTCCAGGACGTCTTCCAAAAGGAACAGGCCAACACCTTACCTCCTCACAGATCGTACGATTGCCAAATCGATCTGGTGCCCGGTGCACAACCCCCTTGTAGCAGGATTTATGCCATTACTGAGCCGGAAAATCTGCATTTGAGACAATATTTAGATCAATACCTAGCCAATGGTTTCATTCGCCCGTCAAAGTCTCCGGCATCCTCGGCTTTGTTCTTCGTGCCAAAAAAAGAAGGCAACCTTAGAACTTGTATCGATTACCGCGCATTGAACCAGATAACTGTTAAAAATCGTTACCCTCTGCCTTTGATCCCTGAACTCCTTGACCAGGTGAAGGACGCTTGCATATACACCAAGTTAGATCTCCGGGGGGCTTATCATCTGGTACGAGTTAAAGAAGGCGACGAATGGAAAACGGCCTTCCGTACAAAATATGGACTATTCGAATACCAGGTGATGCCTTTCGGGTTGTGCAACACGCCTGCTGCCTTCCAATTCTTCATGAACGATGTCCTTCGGGAACTCATCGACGTCTGTGTTGTTGTGTATATCGATGACATTCTGGTGTACTCCTCTTCGGAATCTGATCACAGAAAACATGTCAGGGCTGTCCTTGAGAAATTACGCCAGCACAAACTGTTTGCAAAGCTGGAAAAATGCATTTTCCATACCACCGAGGTTGAGTTTCTTGGATTCATCCTGACACCTAAAGGGGTCCGAATGGACTCACAGAAAGTGGATGCCATCCTCAAATGGCCATCACCTAGTTCGGTGAAAGGTGTCCAAAGCATGCTTGGTTTTGCCAATTTTTATCGCAGGTTTATCCCAGAATTTTCACGGGTCGTGCAACCCATCATTGCACTCTTGCGGAATAATAAACGTTTTGAATGGACCGAGGAAGCTGAACAGGCCTTTCAGGAATTAAAAGCTAAATTTACGTCTGCACCTATTTTGAAACATCCGCGTCCTGATCTCCCATATATAGTCGAAACCGATGCATCCAGCTTAACCATGGGAGCTGTCCTGTCTCAGAGAGACCCCGAAACCAACAAACTGCACCCCGTAGCATTTTGGTCCAGAAAGTTCTCGCCGCCGGAGACAAATTATGCAATCACCGATAAGGATTAGCCATTAAGTCCGCCTTTAAGGCTTGGCGGCATTATCTTCTTGGCGCCAGGCATACCATCACCGTGATCACTGAACACCGAAATTTAGAATATTTAAAAACTGCCAAGGCTCAGTCTTCACGACAGCTCTGATGGGCTCTATTCTTTGCTGAGTTCGATTTTGTAATCACCTACCGTCCTCGCTGTAAGAATGACAAAGGGGACGCGCTATCTCGAATTGGAATGGGAGAAATGGACACAAACTCAGAACCTGTGCCGATAATTCCCGAACAAAGAATCTTGGGGATAACCACTTTACAAACCCTTGAAGACATTTAAGCACGGGTAAAACTATTCCTGGACTCTTCAGCCTTGCATAATTGGATCAAAAGGGGGTCTGCCTTTTCAATCAACGATGGCTTACCTTACTTCCAAGGATGTTTATTTTTGCCAGAAAAAGAATTGCAAGAACTGGTTATTTCCCGTCATCACGATACTCTGATGGAAGGACATCCTGGCATTGCCAAAACAGAGGAAAAAATTAAACGACAATTCTGGTGGTCGTCCTGGCGAAAGGATATTAAATCTTTCGTGATGTCCTGTGGAGTTTGCGCCCAAAACAAAGGTCAAAAAACAAAATACGCCGGTCTTCTTCAACCCTTAGACATTCCACCAGCACCTTGGCACACCTTGTCACTAGATTTTATCACGGACCTGCCCTCTTGTAATGGATACAATACTATTCTGGTTGTGGTGGATTTATTTTCCAAGATGGCCCATTTTATTCCGTTGAAAGGATTACCTTCAGCTTTTGTTCTTGCCAAGGAATTCCTCGAAAATGTCATCCGTCTACATGGATTCCCGTCCATACATATCTCCGATCGGGGAAGCCAGTTCATTTCTCGTTCTTGGAAAAAGTGTTGTCAACTGGCACAAATCGACGTAAGACTCTCAACCAGTCACCACCCACAGACCGATGGTCAGACGGAGAGAACGAACCAGACCCTTGAACAATATCTACGATGTATGTTGCACCAATCGGAGGGTAATTGGAAGGACATTTTATGGGTGGCTGAATATGCATACAATAACTCGACAC
Organism: Ambystoma mexicanum; assembly: GCF_040938575.1. Classification (NCBI taxonomy): domain Eukaryota; kingdom Metazoa; phylum Chordata; class Amphibia; order Caudata; family Ambystomatidae; genus Ambystoma; species Ambystoma mexicanum. The sequence goes on along the minus strand of NC_090934.1, from coordinate 705,080,181 downwards.
ACTCTGGAACTGGTCAGAGCCCCTTTTATACCCTATATGGACATCACCCTCGTACTTCAGACCTGGACTCTCCTTTGAGCCTCGAAATGCCCGGAGTCGACCATTTGCATTCTACGATTACTCAAGCCTTCAAGGATGCTACTGCACACTTACAACATGCGAAACAGAAATACAAAAAGAATGCGGACCTGCATCGCAAGGAGGCGCCTCCATACCAAATAGGGGATCAAGTATGGTTGGCTACCAAACACTTATCAGTCAAGGGACCTCGGACTTTTAATCCAAGGTATTTAGGCCCTTACTCGATCAAAGCTATAATTAACCCAGTGGCAGTCAAGCTAGATCTACCAGCTAACATGCGGATTCATCCCGTCTTTCATGTGTCGCTTTTGAAACCAGTGCAACCAGGAACCAGATTAATAAAGCCACCAGAACCTGTAACGCTCACCTGATTCCCGCAGAGGCGCCGGTCTTGACTGGGTGAATGCCGTGTCTTCAAAGGTGATGTGTAACACACGGTTGGTTCCTCGGGCTGGACCTCTGTGCACTGTGTGTCTGACTCGGAGAGTAAGATGTGTACAGATAGAAAATATGGGATTTATGAACTGGGGTTATTGGGTGCCTCTCTCCTCTTCCCTTTCTCTTCTCCTGTAGGACCCCAAAGGTTAACGATCTCACCTTAGGTAGGTGAACGCCGAGCTCTCCATCTGCCTCGGGGGCAGGGTGCCGTAACCAGTTTCTTCACTGGATAAGGGTGCAGGCCTCTTGACCTCAGAGGACTGCTGTCCATCGTTTACTGCACGAACGGTAAGTTCTGGGCACTTCAAATGTCTTAAAAGTCTTTAAGTGCGTAAGGCGTGGCTGCTGTGGAGCGGTGCCGAGGAGCACGTGAGTATGGCTTTTGACTTATGTAAAGTTCTTTTGTAGTGATACCTCTTGTTTTGCAGGGTTCCGGCGATGGCGGATGGCGGGCTGAAGAGAGTTGAGGGTCGAACCCGCGTGAGGAATAGAAGCGCTTGGAAGCACGTAAGTGAGCGCTTGTTGCCTGCTTCACGATGCGCACTAACTGTCTCTTTTACCTTGCAGGTACAAGTTCGGAGCTTTAGAGAAGCTGAAGGGTGCTGGGATACCCGCTGATTTCGGCGTGGGAAGGAGTGATGGCACGTGAGTAGTAAAGTTGCCCAATGTCTCTAAACGCACCATCTTTTGTCTTTCAGATGCGGGATGCAGCGTTGAAGGCCTCCGGAGCGTGCAAAGAGCCGGTAAGCTTTTGTCTTTCAGATGCCGGGATGCAGCGCGAAGACCTCTGGAGCGTGCGAAGAGTCGGTAAGCCTTTGTCTTTCAGATGCCGGAATGCAACGCGAGGTGTTGGTGACAGCCGCTGGACCAGGTAAGAGATGCGCTGCCACTGAAGACCGTAGTGCTAACCTGTTCTTTCTTTGTCTTTATAGGTGATGCTGAAGACGGGATTCCAGGATGGTAAGCCTTTGTTCCCTTAGGCACAGGATCAGAAGACACGGTGAGCGTTCTGCTGCAGAGAATGCAGAATAACGCAAAGCAAGATTCATCCATCGGGTGTGGTTTAAATAGCCTCCTGTAGTGCTTAGGTGTCTCCTTCCACGGCCTCGCCTAGGTAAGAAAAGAGTTCCTGCTTTCCAGAAGAGTTCCAGTGTTCTGAACCTAGGGAGTGGCTCCTGCCCCACCCAACAGGAAAAGTAGTCCCAAACAGAAGAGGATCAGGGGCTCAACTGGTAGGTAAGTAAGCAGCATGGTCTGCTGCAGGTAAGTCCACCCAAGCATTATGAGCCCGGCGCTTCCAGCGCTGGGACTGGGCATATTTATGAGCCTGGTGCCACTGGCGCCAGGACAGGGTCCAAAAGGTCCCAATTGGGACTGGCCGGCACCCGGAACCGGGGTTATGGGTCTGCTTCCAAGGGAGTTGGGTAAGTCCTGACCCTTTGGAAGCAGGGATCATGACAGCACCCCCCCTCAAGGCCCCTCCCAAACCGGGCTTCTCTGGGGGTTTGGGCTTGTTAGGAAATGTTCGATGAAATCTTTTGATTAGACGAGGCGCATGGACATATTCTGCAGGTTCCCAGGACCTTTCTTGGGGGCCGTAACCTTTCCAGTCAATCAGGTAAAATAGTTTAGATTTGGAGATCTTAGAATCCAGGATACTTTTGACTTCAAACTCGAGTTCTCCATCAACTAGGATAGGTTTTGGAGATTTAGTTAGTCGGGTTTTAGGTTGCACGGGTTTTAGTAGAGAGACGTGGAAGACCGGGTGTATCTTCATGTGAGGGGGCAAGTCCAACTTGACCGCTACCGGATTTACTATGGTAGTGATTGAATAGGGACCAAGGTATCTTGGGTTGAATGTGCGTGGTCCTTTTAGAGGTAGATATTTGGTGGATAACCAGACTTGATCTCCTACTTGATATTGGGGGGCTTCCTTCCGATGTTGGTCTGCTCCTTTCTTGTATTGTTCTTTAGCCCTTTGAAGTTGAGAAACGGCTTCATTAAAGGCTTGGGTGATTGTAGAATGCAGGTGGTCTACTGCTGGTGTTCCAAGATCTTGGAGTGGATCCAAATCCGAGGTTCGAGGGTGACTACCGTATAAAAGAAAGAACGGGGTCTTCCCGGTTCCTGAGTGGACAGAGTTATTGTAGGCATATTCGGCTATCCAAAGGATATCTTTCCAAGTTTTTTCAGTTTGTTGCAGCATGCAGCGTAAATACTGTTCCAGAGTTTGATTGGTCCTCTCGGTTTGTCCGTCGGTTTGGGGGTGGCGGCTGGTCGAAAGTCTCACATCAATTTGAGCCGACCGACAGCAACTTCGCCAAAAATGAGAAATAAATTGACTTCCTCGATCCGAAATTAGAACCGAAGGAAAACCGTGCAGTCGGACGATGTTTTCGAGAAATTCTCGGGCCAGAGTTGCTGCTGATGGTAAGCCTTTGAGTGGAATGAAGTGCGCCATCTTGGAGAATAGGTCCACGATTACTAAGATTGTATTGTATCCGGAGCATGGAGGTAGATCGGTGATGAAGTCCATAGAAAGCGTATGCCAAGGGCGAGGTGGGATGTCAATAGGGCGTAAGAGGCCGGCTGTTTTTTGCTTTTGACTCTTGTTTTGGGCGCATACTCCACAGGACATTATAAAGTCTCTGATATCTTTTTTCCAAGACGGCCACCAGAAGTAGCGCTTGATCTTTTCCGAGGTTTTGGCCATACCGGGATGTCCTTCCATTAAAGAATCGTGATAACAGGAGATTACCTTTTTCTGTAAATCTGTGCTGGGCAGGTATAACCGTCCTTGGAAATACAATAGATTGTCCTTCACCGTAAAGTCCTTTCCCTGCAGATGCCAATTCTGTATGTCTGCTGGAGTTACCAGTTGCCTGGCTTTATCCTTAACTTCTTCAATGGATTGTGTGGCGATTACACCCAGAATTCTTTGTTCGGGAATGATAGGTACAGGTTTAGGATTGATCAAGTGTTCTTCCACTCCCATCCGAGAAAGGGCGTCAGCTTTACTGTTTTTCGTACCAGGTCGGTAGGTAATTATGAAGTCAAACTCGGCAAAGAATAGTGCCCAACAGAGTTGCCTAGAGGATTGAGCTTTCGCGGTTTTCAAATATTGCAGGTTACGGTGATCTGGTTCAGGGCGTGATAATCTATACAAGTTCTAAGGTCCCCTTCTTTTTTTGGAACGAAGAACAAAGCTGAGGAAGCAGGGGACTTGGAAGGACGGATAAACCCATTCGCTAGGTATTGATCCAGGTATTGTCGGAGGTGAAGATTCTCAGGCTCGGTGAGGGCATAAATTCTACTACAAGGAGGGGTAGATCCAGGTATCAGGTCTATCTGACAGTCATAAGACCTATGAGGAGGTAGAGAGTTAGCTTGATCCTTCCGGAAGACATCTTGGAATTCTAGGTATTCGGGAGGTAACTGGGGAACCTCCGAAGAAATTGCTGCCAGTGCAACATCAGGTCGAGGGTAACAAATGGAGACACATTCTGGAAACTGAACCGTTCTTGCTCGCCAATCGATCTGAGGATTGTGCTTCTCTAACCAAGGAATTCCTAGAATAATCTGGAACTGAGGGGCCTTGATCACATCGAACACGATCTTCTCATAGTGTCCATCTTGACTTACTAACGTCACTTCTTGGGTGGTATGCATTACTGGTCCGGAAGCTATCTCCGTACCATCCACCGTAGTAATGACGTCTTTTACAGCCTTTGGACAAAGAGTCAGATTCATCCTCAATACCATTTCATGATCCACATAATTGCCGATGGCACCGCTGTCGAAGTAAGCTTCAATCGCATGTAATCGAACCGGACGTTCAGGGCTAATGAGGACCATAGGTATCACGAAATGCGAGGTCACGGAACAGGTTTTAACGCTCGGCAAGAGGACCTCTATTCTTGTCGGGCGAGGTCGTTTCCCTGCTCAGAGTTTGTGACCCTGGTAACTGCAGCTCCTACTGCCTTCTTGGCTGGTTTCACCGGACAGTCTCGAAGAAAGTGCCCCGAGTTTCCGCAATAGAGGCATAATTGCAGCTGTTTTCTCCTTTCCCGCTCCTTTTGGGTTAGTGGTCCTTTCAGGCCCCCTATTTGCATGGGTTCCCCGGAGTCTGCTCGTTTGGTAGGAGTTGGTGGTTTGGAAAACACTCGAGCATCAAACTTGGAACGATCGGCCTTCCTGTTCTGTAGTCTGTGGTCTATTTGAACGACTAAGTCAATATAGTCTGAGCAGTCTTGCGGGGGATTCACTACTTGGGCTAACACATCTTTGAGCTCTCCACGTAGACCTCTATAAAACAGCGTAATCCTTTTGTCCTCAGGCCATTGGGTTTCCACTATCAGTCTGTTGAAAGACGCAATATAAGCGAAAAGGTCTTGATTACCCTGTCCTAATGAAAGGAGCTCATTGTCTAAGGCCTGCCCCAGTGAATTTCTTGCGAACAGTTTTTCCATGCTGAGCTGAAAAGCTTGAAAATCATGGAGAACTGGATCATCCTGATTAACTAGAGGGATCGACCAATCTGCCGCACTGCCACTGAGGTACGAAAGAACGAAAGCTACCTTAGCTTGATCTGTTGGGAAGGCTGCTGGCCGGCATAAGAAGTGCAAGCGGCACTGATTAATGAATACTGCAAACCTCTTTGGGTCACCAGAAAATCGTTCGGGCGGAGCCAGAGGCACATTCCCGGGTAGGTTGATCTGCAATGGGTTCGTAGATGATGTTGAAGGATGATTTGCCCCTGATGCGGGCAACTGAGTTTGTCCGGCTTGTGACATTCGTTTCCTGGCGGGCTGCATGCACTTCTGCTCTTAGTTCCCCAAGTAACTGGGCTAGCTGGTCGGTATCCGAGGTTTCCATAGCGCCTGGGTGGGAGTTTTGCGGTGGGCTTTGCGTTCTGTAACGCTCACCTGATTCCCACAGAGGCGCCGGTCTTGACTGGGTGAATGCCGTGTCTTCAAAGGTGATGTGTAACACACGGTTGGTTCCTCGGGCTGGACCTCTGTGCACTGTGTGTCTGACTCGGAGAGTAAGATGTCTGCAGATAGAAAATATGGGATTTATGAACTGGGGTTATTGGGTGCCTCTCTCCTCTTCCCTTTCTCTTCTCCTGTAGGACCCCAAAGGTTAACGATCTCACTTTAGGTAGGTGAACGCCGAGCTCTCCATCTGCCTCGGGGGCAGGGTGCCGTAACCAGTTTCTTCACTGGATAAGGGTGCAGGCCTCTTGACCTCAGAGGACTGCTGTCCGTCGTTTACTGCACGAACGGTAAGTTCTGGGCACTTCAAATGTCTTAAAAGTCTTTAAGTGCGTAAGGCGTGGCTGCTGTGGAGCGGTGCCGAGGAGCACGTGAGTATGGCTTTTGACTTATGTAAAGTTCTTTTGTAATGATACCTCTTGTTTTGCAGGGTTCCGGCGATGGCGGATGGCGGGCTGAAGAGAGTTGAGGATCGAACCCGCGTGAGGAATAGAAGCGCTTGGAAGCACGTAAGTGAGCGCTTGTTGCCTGCTTCGCGATGCGCACTAACTGTCTCTTTTACCTTGCAGGTACAAGTTCGGAGCTTTAGAGAAGCTGAAGGGTGCTGGGATACCCGCTGATTTCGGCGTGGGAAGGAGTGATGGCACGTGAGTAGTAAAGTTGCCCAATGTCTCTAAACGCACCTTCTTTTGTCTTTCAGGTGCGGGATGCAGCGTTGAAGGCCTCCGGAGCATGCAAAGAGCCGGTAAGCTTTTGTCTTTCAGATGCCGGGATGCAGCGCGAAGACCTCCGGAGCGTGCGAAGAGTCGGTAAGCCTTTGTCTTTCAGATGCCGGAATGCAACGCGAGGCGTTGGTGACAGCCGCTGGACCAGGTAAGAGATGCGCTGCCACTGAAGACCGTAGTGCTAACCTGTTCTTTCTTTGTCTTTATAGGTGATGCTGAAGACTGGATTCCAGGATGGTAAGCCTTTGTTCCCTTAGGCACAGGATCAGAAGACACGGTGAGCGTTCTGCTGCAGAGAATGCAGAATAACGCAAAGCAAGATTCATCCATCGGGTGTGGTTTAAATAGCCTCCTGTAGTGCTTAGGTGTCTCCTTCCACAGCCTCGCCTAGGTAAGAAAAGAGTTCCTGCTTTCCAGAAGAGTTCCAGTGTTCTGAACCTAGGGAGTGGCTCCTGCCCCACCCAACAGGAAAAGTAGTCCCAAACAGAAGAGGATCAGAGGCTCAACTGGCAGGTAAGTAAGCAGCATGGTCTGCTGCAGGTAAATCCACCCAAGCATTATGAGCCCGGCGCTTCCAGCGCTGGGACTGGGCATATTTATGAGCCTGGTGCCACTGGCGCCAGTACAGGGTCCAAAAGGTCCCAATTGGGACTGGCCGGCACCCGGAACCGGGGTTATGGGTCTGCTTCCAAGGGAGTTGGGTAAGTCCTGACCCTTTGGAAGCAGAGATCATGACAGAACCAATCCAGATAGATGGGGAGCCTGAATTTGAGGTGAAGAACATTTTGGACTCTAAGATCTCAAAATCAAAACTTTTCTATCTAATTGATTGGAAGGGGTACGGGCCTCAGGAAAGATCTTAGGAACCCAGCGACCACGTACATGCACCTCGGTTAGTAAAAAGGTTCCATCGGAATTTCCCGAAAAAACCGAAACCTCCTGGGAAAAGACCTTGGGAGGGGCCTTGGGGGGGAGTGCTGTCATGATGCCTACCCCCGGAGCACCAGGCCAGGCCTGGCACCCCCGGGAGCAGGCATCATGCCCCCCGGTAAAAGCCCAGTGGCCCCTTATAGGGGCTCTTTGGACTCTGTCCTGGCGCCGTTGGCGCCAGGCTCATGTTGGACATCTGTCCTGGCGCCATAGGCGCCAGGCTCATAAAGGAAGGTGTTTTGTGCACTTAACTGATGCAGACCATGCTGCAAGATTCAGGCCTCCCTGAGACCTGAAAGGGACTATTTTGCCACTCGGGCATGGCCAGGGAAGGATACTTACCTGGAACTAATTTGGGGGCTATTTAAGCCACGCCCAGACAGCAGCTCACGCTTCGCGTTATTCTGCATCCAAGCAGCTGAACGCTCACCGTGTCTGCTCCTGCATCTGGTCTCCAGCCACGCCCGCCTCGATCCTGGAACACCTGTAAGGAAAGAAGAGAAGAGAAAGGTGAAAACCAAGAATTTTATCAGACTTCTTACCTGCATCCGGAACCTTCACGCCAGCGTTCCTGAGAAAAGACTTTCATTTAAAAGCACCGCGTTGCTCGCTGCAGCAGCGCGCTTCACTCACCTGTCCTCGGGAGTTCTTCTGTCTCCATCACGACTATCTGCACCGGTCGCCACATCTCTGCGCCTAGGGGAGAGAAGAAGAGACAAAAGGTGAGCAGAAGGAACATATGAGGAAAGCCTAATTTTCCGCCAAAACACTTACCGGTCTTCTGTTGGTGGACCATTCTTCATTTCGGGTCGGCGCCGCTTCGTTGGCAGGTACCGCACCCCGGCCCCTATGGGGAAAGGACAAAAGACATTACTGGAGGAATATAAAGACATTAAGAGGGATCGCCCCCATCGCTAACTCACCTGAGTTTACCATCGGCAATTCAATCCCTCAACGCATCGCCTTCATTCTGCACCTGAAATAAAGGACAGATCACAGGTTAGGAAGGCAACAGAAAAGGAGGCTCTACACTTGAACTTTTGTAATCTTCATACTTACGGCGTTCCACTCGGAAAAGTCAAGTGGAATTTGCCAGCGCCATTCTGAAAACCAGTGAAGTAACTGGACAAACACGCGCCCCTGCACTAGAAGCAGGAAGGAGAGTTCATCCTTTCAAACCATAAGGTGAGCTTCAACCGTGGATTTCGGAGGAAGTTAGAGAAGAACGAAGGGTGAAAGGGGGGAGCAAGCACACTATTCTGCAGACTGTTAATCCCCTTTCTCATCTGCAGAAGGATATTCCTACGGGCCAGACAAGCAAGATTTGAGGGTCCTGTTCAGTCGGTGTTCCGAGTTCTGCGCATCACGCTCGTAGAGGCCACAGCAACCCAGACTAGACCAGCGCCTCCGTGGGAGTCAGGTGAGCGTTACAGAACGCGAAGCCTTCCTACAAATTCCCACCCAGGCGCTATGGAAACTTCTGAGACTGATCAGTTGGCCCAACTACTGGGGGAATTACGGGCCCAAGTACATGCCGCTCGTCAAGAGACTAATGCTCTCAGGAGGGAAGTGATTGTATCAAAGGAAAGAACTGATGACCTGGCTAGACAGTTTTTGCAAGGTCAAGCTGGACACACTCCTCTACCCGGTTCCGGGGGGAACCCCGCTCCTGTGGTTCCCAGTAACCCGGTGCAGATTAATCTACCTGGAAACATGCCGCTGGCCCCACCCGAACGCTTTGCTGGGGACCCCAAACGATTCGCCGTATTCATGAATCAGTGTCGTTTGCACTTCCTATGCAGACCTGGGGCCTTCCCTAATGACCAGACCAAGGTAGCCTTTGTATTGTCATATCTCAGCGGCTGTGCTGCCGATTGGTCAGTTCCACTGGTTACTCAAGATGACCCGATTCTCCGTGGTTTTCAAGGATTTCAAGCAAGCATGGAAAGGTTATTTGCTCGACACTCTCAGGGGCAGGCTCTGGATGACGAACTCCTATCCCTGCGACAGGGCAATCAGGACCTCCTATCCTACATTGCAACCTTTAATAGACTAATTGTGGAAACTGGGTGGCCAGAGGATAAAAGAATCACGTTATTTTATCGAGGTCTACGCGGAGAACTTAAAGATGTCCTGGCCCAAGTTGTAAATCCGCCCCAAGAATGCACAGAATATATAGACTTAGTGGTCCAATTGGATCACAGACTTCAAAACAGAAAAGCAGATCGGTCCAAGTTTGAGACCCGGGTGTTGGTCAAGACTCACGCTAACCCCAAGGGTGCTGATGTCTCTGAGCCTATGCAAATCGGAGGGGTTAAAGGACCTTTAACTCAAAAAGAACGTGAAAGAAGACGGCAGATGCAATTATGTCTTTATTGTGGGTCCTCTGGACACTTTCTACGAGATTGCCCGGCAAAACCGCCCAAGAAGGTGGTAGGAGCCGCTGATCAAAACCATGAAGACTCTGTTTCGGGAAACGACCACGCCCGACAATCATAGGGGTCCCCTTGCCGAGCTTGAAAACTAACTCTCAGACCTCGCATTTCATTGTGCCAATGGTCCTCGTAGATCCGGAACAGCCTAAGCGGTTGCATGCAATAAAGGCATACATCTATAGTGGGGCTATAGGAAATTATGTGCATCGTGAATTGGTCTCTAGGATTAACCTCCCTCTGCGTCCTAAAACCAGCAAAGATGTCATCACCACAGTCGATGGAACCGAAATTGCCTCTGGACCGGTAACACATTCCACTGCTGAGGTGACACTTATAGGTTCGGACGGCCATCGGGAGGCAGTTGTGTTTGATGTAATCAAGGCTCCACAGTTTCAGGTTATTCTCGGAATCCCTTGGTTAGAGACACATAATCCTCGAATTGATTGGCGAGCGAAGAGAATAACCTTCCCGGATTGTGCACAAACCTGCTACCCAGAAAATCTGAAGATTAGTCTAGCTTCTGTAACCTCTGTCTCCATGCAACTACCTCCGGAATACCAAGACTTTCAGGACGTCTTCCAAAAGGAACAGGCCAACACGTTACCTCCCCACAGATCGTACGATTGCCAAATCGATCTGGTGCCCGGTGCACAACCCCCTTGTAGCAGGATTTATGCCCTTATTGAACCTGAGAATCTGCATTTGAGACAATATTTAGATCAATACCTAGCCAATGGTTTCATTCGCCCGTCAAAGTCTCCGGCATCCTCGGCTTTGTTCTTCGTGCCCAAAAAAGAAGGCGACCTTAAAACTTGTATCAACTACCGCGCATTGAACCAGATAACTGTTAAAAACCGTTACCCTCTGCCTCTGATCCCTGAACTCCTTGACCAGGTGAAGGACGCTTGCGTATACACCAAGTTAGATCTCCGGGGGGCTTATCATCTGGTGCGAGTAAAAGAAGGCGACGAATGGAAAACGGCCTTCCGTACAAAATATGGATTATTCGAATACCAGGTGATGCCTTTCGGGTTGTGCAACGCGCCTGCTGCCTTCCAATTCTTCATGAACGATGTCCTTCGGGAACTCATCGATGTTTGTGTTGTCGTATATACCGATGACATTCTTGTGTACTCCTCTTCGGAATCTGATCACAGAAAGCATGTCAGGGCCGTCCTTGAGAAATTGCGCCAGCACAAACTGTTTGCAAAGCTGGAAAAGTGCGTTTTCCATACCACCGAGGTTGAGTTTCTTGGATTCATCCTGACACCTAAAGGGGTCCGAATGGACTCACGAAAAGTGGATGCCATCCTCAAATGGCCATCACCTAGTTCGGTGAAAGGTGTCCAAAGCATGCTTGGTTTTGCTAATTTTTATCGCAGATTTATCCTGGAATTTTCATGTGTGGTACAACCCATCACTGCACTCTTGCGAAAAAATAAACGCTTCGCATGGACCGAGGAAACCGAACAGGCCTTTCAGGAATTGAAAGCTAAATTCACGTCCGCACCTATTTTGAAGCACCCGCGTCCCGATCTCCCATATATAGTCGAAACCGACGCGTCCAGCTTAGCCATGAGAGCTGTCCTGTCTCAGAGGGACCCTGAAACCAACCAACTGCACCCCATAGCATTTTGGTCCAGAAAGTTCTTGCCGCCTGAGGTAAATTATGGAATCACCGACAAGGAATTATTAGCCATTATGTCCGCCTTTAAGGCTTGGCGGCATTATCTTCTTGGCGCCAGGCATACCATCACCGTGATCACTGATCACCGAAACTTACAATATTTAAAAACTGCCAAGGCTCAATCGTCACGTCAGCTCCGATGGGCTTTGTTCTTTGCTGAGTTCGATTTTGTAATCACTTACCGCTCCGGCTGTAAGAATGGCAAAGCGGACGCGCTATCTCGAATAGGAATGGGGGAAATAGACACAAACTCAGAACCTGTGCCGATAATTCCCGAACAAAGAATTTTGGGGATAACCTCTTTACAAACCCTTGAAGACATTCAAGCACGGATAAAACAACTCCTGGACTCTACAGTCTTGCAGGATTGGATCCAAAGGGGGTCTTACTATTCGGTCAACAATGACCTACCTTACTTCCAAGGACGCTTATTTCTGCCAGAAAAGGAATTGCAAGAACTGGTTATTTCCCGTCATCATGATACCCTGATGGAAGGACATCCTGGCATTGCCAAAACTGAGGAAAAAATTAAACGACAATTCTGGTGGCGTTCCTGGCGAAAGGATATTAAATCTTTTGTGATGTCCTGTGGAGTTTGCGCACAAAACAAAGGCCAAAAGACAAAGCCCGCCAGTCTTCTTCAGCCTTTAGACATTCCACCAGCACCTTGGCATACCTTGTCACTAGATTTTATCACGGACCTGCCCCCTTGTAATGGATACAATACTATTCTAGTTGTGGTGGATTTATTTTCCAAGATGGCCCATTTTATTCCGTTGAAAGGATTACCTTCAGCTTCTGTCCTATCCAAGGAATTCCTCGAAAATATCATCCGTTTGCATGGATTCCCGTCCATACTAGTCTCCGACCGGGGAAGCCAGTTTATTTCTCATTTTTGGAGAAAGTGTTGTCAACTGGCACAAATCGACGTAAGACTCTCAACCAGCCACCACCCACAGACCGATGGTTAGACGGAGAGAACGAAGCAGACCCTTGAACAATACCTACGATGTATGTTGCACCAATCGGAGGGTAATTGGAAGGATATTTTATGGGTGGCCGAATATGCATACAATAACTCGGTACACTCTGGAACTGGACAAAGCCCCTTTTATACCCTATATGGACATCACCCTCGTACTTCAGACCTGGACTCACCTCTGAGCCTTGAAATGCCCGCAGTGGACCATTTGCATTCCACGATAACTCAAGCCTTCAAGGATGCAACAGCACATTTGCAACAAGCGAAAGGGAAATACAAAAAGAATGCGGATCTGCATCGGAGTGAGGCGCCTCCATACCAAATAGGGGATCAAGTATGGTTGGCTACCAAACACTTATTGCTCAAGGGACCTCGAACTTTTAATCCAAGGTATTTGGGCCCTTACTCGATCAAAGCTATAATTAAACCAGTGGCAGTCAAGCTCGATCTACCAGCTAACATGCGGATTCACCCCGTTTTTCATGTGTCACTTTTTAAACCAGTGCAACCAGGAACCAGATTAATAAAGCCACCAGAACCAATCCAGATAGATGGGGAGCCTGAATTCGAGGTGAAGAACATTTTGGATTCTAAGATCTCAAAATCAAAACTTTTCTATCTAATTGATTGGAAAGGGTACGGGCCTCAGGAAAGGTCTTGGGAACCCAGCGACCACGTACATGCACCTCAGCTGGTAAAAAGGTTCCATCGGAATTTCCCAAACAAACCGAAACCTCCAGAGGGAACGACCTTGGGAGGGGCCTTGGGGGGGAGTGCTGTCATGATGCCTACCCCCGGAGCACCAGGCCAGGCCCAGCACCCCCTGGGAGCAGGCATCATGCCCCCGGGTAAAAGCCCAGCGGCCCCTTATAGGGGCTCTTTGGACTCTGTCCTGGCGCCGTTGGCGCCAGGCTCATGTTGGACATCAGTCCTGGCGCCATAGGCGCCAGGCTCATAAAGGAAGGTGTTTTGTGCACTTACCTGATGCAGACCATGCTGCAAGATTCAGGCCTCACTGAGACCTGAAAGGGACTATTTTTTGCCACTCGGGCGTGGCCAAGGAAGGATACTTACCTGGAACTACTTTGGGGGCTATTTAAGCCACGCCCAGATAGTAGCTCACGCTTCGCGTTGTTCTGCATCCAAGCAGCTGAACGCCCACCGTGTCTGCTCCTGCATCTGGTCTCCAGCCACGCCCGCCTCGATCCTGGAACACCTGTAAGGAAAGAAGAGAAGAGAAAGGTGAAAACCAAGAATTTTATCAAACTTCTCACCTGCATCCGGAACCTTCACGCCTGCGTTCCTGAGAAAAGACTTTCATTTAAAAGCACCGCGTTGCTCGCTGCAGCGCCGCGCTTCACTCACCTGTCCTCGGGAGTTCTTCTGGCTCCACCGCAACTGTCTGCACCGGTCGCCACATCTCTGCGCCTAGGGGAGAGAAGAAGAGACAAAAGGTCAGCAGAAGGAACATATGAGGAAAGCCTAATTTTCCGCCAAAACACTTACCAGTCTTCTGTTGGTGGACCATTCCTCATTTCAGGTCGGCGCCGCTTCGTTGGCAGGTACCGCACCCCGGCCCCTATGGGGAAAGGACAAAAGACATTACTGGAGGAATATAAAGACATTAAGAGGGATCGCCCCCATCGCTAACTCACCTGAGTTTACCATCGGAAATTCAATCCCTCAACGCATCGCCTTCATTCTGCACCTGAAATAAAGGACAGATCACAGGTTAGGAAGGCAACAGAAAAGGAGGCTCTACACTTGAACTTTTGTAATCTTCATACTTACGGCGTTCCACTCGGAAAAGTCAAGTGGATTTTGCCAGCGCCATTCTGAAAACCAATGAAGTAACTGGACAAACACGCGGCCCTGCACCAGAAGCAGGATGGAGAGTTCATCCTTTCAAACCATAAGGTGAGCTTCAACCGGGGATTTCGGAGGAAGTTAGAGAAGAACGAAGGGGGGAAGAGGGGAGCAAGCACACTATTCTGCAGACTGTTAATCCCCTTTCTCATCTGCAGAAGGATATTCCTACGGGCCAGACAAGTAAGATTTTAGGGTCCTGTTCAGTTGGTGTTCCGAGTTCTGCGCATCACGCTCGAAGAGGCCACAACAACCCAGACTAGACCAGCGCCTCCATGGGAGTCCCTCTTTGGTCTCTGGCCTGGCGCCGTTGGTGCCAGGCTCATGTTGGACATCAGTCTTGGCGCCATAGGCGCCAGGCTCATAAAAGGAAGTGTTTGGTGAACTTACCTGAAGCAGACCATGCTGCACACTCACCTGATGCAGACCATGCTGCATGAAGAACCAAGCCAAATGAGGCTTAGGAGGGACTATTTTTCTGAAGGAACTATTTTGTTACTTGGGTGGGGCTGTGGAAGAATACTCACCTGGAACTTCTTCAAGGCTATTTAAGCCACACCCGGACAGCCACACGTGCTTCGCGTTGTTCTGCATCCCAGCAGCTGAACGCTCACCGTGTCTGCTCCTGCACCTGGACTCCAGCCACGCCCGCCTCGAACCTGGAACACCTGTAAGGGAATAAGAGAAGAGAAAGGTGAAAACCAAGAACTATTTCAACCTTCTTACCTGCATCCGGAATCTTCACGCCAGCATTCCTGAAGGAAGACTTCCATTTAAAAGCACTGCGTTGCTCGCGGCAGCGCCGCGCTTCACTCACCTGTTCCCGAGATGCCGCCCGGCTCCATCACGGCTCTCAGTGCCGGTCGCCACATCTCTGCACTGCACCTAACGGAGAGAAGAAAAGACAAAAGGTGAGCAAGTGAACACAAGAGGAAAGCCAGATTTTCAGCCATATTACTTACCGGCTATTCTTGGTGAGCCATTCCACATCTCGGGTCGGCGCCACATCTCTGGCAGGTACCGCACCGCGGCCCCTATGGGGAAAGGACAAAAGACATTACTGGGGAATTATAAAGACATTTAGAGGTGTCGTCCTCATCACTGACTCACCTGATTTTACCCCGGCAATTTAACCCCTCAACGCATCGCCTTTGTTCTGCACCTGAAATAAAGGACAGAAAAAGACAACATAAAAGGAGGCTCACACTTGAACTTTTGCATCTTCATACTTACGGCGTATCGCTCAGTAAAGTCAAGTGGATTTGCCAGCGCCATTCTGAAAACCAGTGAAGTAACTGGACGAACGCGCGCCCCTGCACCAGAAGCAGGATGGAGAGTTTATCCTTCCGAACCATAAGGTGAGCTTAAACCGGGGGTTTTGGAGGAAGTCAGAGGAGAACGAAGAGGGAAAGGGGGGGAGCAAGCACATTATTCAGCAGACAGTTAATCCCCTTTCTCATCCGCAGAAGGATATTCCTACGGGCCAGACAAGCAAGATTTGGGGTTCCTGTTCAATCGGTGGTCCGAATTCTGCGCATCACGCTTGAAGAGGCCACAGCAACCCAGACCAGACCAGCGCCTCCGTGGGAGCCAGGTGAGCGTTACAGTCCTGGTGCATTCAAAGTCTTTCAAGCTGGCAATCAGTGCTTTCCTGTGCCAGAAGTTTATGAGGTGTCACCCTTTCTCAAGGCTAGCAACTGGCAGAGCAAGTTTTTTTTATAGCTTGCCAACTTAGCCTATGAGTTTTACATCTTGACTTAAACCTGTGGAATCAAAACAGTTTATAGGTGTACTTTTACCAGCAACAAATCCTTTTACATTGCTAAGTTAACAGGCCTTCACACAACAATTTACTTTTACATAGGCGATTTTATCTCTTCAGTCAGAAAAAGAACATTTTACTATTTCTTTAAATTCATTTTTCATCTCCAGCAAATACACACTTTATGCAGCTATAGTTCTTTTCATGAGTGCTGGAGTTGTTTGGCAGCATGGATACATTTCAACAGGCATCTATTTAGAGTCTTTCTCTGAACAGCTGATTTTTAGATACTTTTGCAAAATAGACGCGTTTCCCGCGTAAAATGAAAAAAATGCCCCTGGTTGATTTTTCAAAGATACTTTTAACAGGAGCTGTCATTCAAGAATTAGGCCAGCTTCTGCTGAGACACACTGGCTGATCCTGGGGGGGCATTGCAGGGCCTTTTTAATCACAGTGATTCATAGGGACTGATGTGTTTAGCGCCAAGCAGCACTTTTAGAGGTTGAAAAAGGTGTCATTTTAAAGAGGCATTTTGGGTTTTCAGCAAAGTAATGCTGCCTCTTTCATTTCACTCCATGTTAAATGTTGCAGAGCACACTGGCACATTCCTGCAGTGAGTACTCTGTTCCACCTCACCTGAAATGTGTGTGGCTGGGTGGTGCAGCCATTTTCTGTTTGTTGCAAAAAGCAGTTTAGTGATCCTGGTGCGCACAGGAGTCAGCACGGCCATTTTGCTGTTTCTTGCACCACTGCAGCAAGTGATGTGGTAAGGCACATCTGAGTGGGTCAATATATTTCACAAACTCCCCCCGACTTCTTCTGGACTTCCAGTCATGGGGGAGTCGGGCAAGTGGGATTTTGTTTCTTGAAAAAGCAGGTTTAGTCGGGTATGAGTCCTTCTTCCATCAGCGAACGATGCAACATGCTCCCCTCGCTACCTCTGGTTGTAATGTGGAATGATACCCCCAGCCTTCTCTCAGGTTTTCTTTTCCGGTGTGGAGCGACACCCCGGAATTCCTTGGGTTTCGCCTTCCAGGTCCCAGAGGTGGTCCTCCTTACCGACCACCTCTGGGACAGTGCAACCAGTACAAATCTATAAAAGAAAACACAAACCGGTTACGACAATTTCCTATTAACTGTCCTCCAATCGGGATGACAGCAGTGGGATACGCATGCATTCAATGACAATTGAAATATTCCTATGCTTCAGATGTATCCCCCACTGGGTTTTCTGTAGACTCCTCTATTTGCTGCAAAGTGTGCCTGGGGTAGCAACTCTTTAGCTGATTGATGTGGACCCACTTCTCTTCTGTCAAGTCACCCTTGGGGATGCATATTCTGTAGGCGACTGGTGAGATTTTGCCCACAATTTCAAAAGGTCCCCGTCAGCTAGGCAAACATTTGCGCTCTTTGGTCTGGTTCCTTTGGAAAATGTACAAGTAGACCCTGTCTCCTACTTGGCATTCCTTTTTGGTTGTCTTTAGATCATAGTGGGTCTTCATACTGTCTGCAGATCTTTCTAGATTCCGCTGAGCATACGCAAAAGCATGTGGAAGGTGTTTTCTCAGATTCTCAACATACTCATGAGTTGTGGAGGCATTTATTAGCTTCTGCTCTTGAGTTATATAGAGCAGATGCGGGGGTAGCACCATCCTTCGTCCAGTCATCAGCTCAAATGCAGACATCTTAGTTGCAGAAGAAGGTGTAGATCTGATGGCCATCAGGACAAGCAGTAATCGGATGTCCCAACTTGGCCCAGAATCTGCCACAAACATTTTTAGTATGCTCACAATGGTTTTATTGTATCTCTCAACTCCCCCACTAGAGGACGGCGGTTTGCAAAGTGTAGTTTTCTTTTTACCCCAAGTATCTCTCACATCTTTGTCATCACTTTGCTGGTGAAGTGACTACCTCGGTCTGACTCAATCCTTTGGGGTAGTCCAAAATGCAAGAAGATGTGATTGATCATCAGGGCAGCTGCTGTTTCTGACTTGCAATCATGGGGCCGGGAGCCATTCCACCCATTTGGTAAAAAAGCATGTTACGGTTAACATGTACTTGTTCCCCCTGGAGGAGCGAATCACGGGCCGGATGAAATCTACTTGTAAATCTGACCAAGGCAGTGTCATCCCCCTCTTTTGGAGGGGAGCTTGGTGTGTGAGTGATGTTGGCTGAAATTGTGCACACACAAGACACCCCTTCAAGTATTGGTCGAGGTCCTGCCCCTTGTGTGGCCAGTATGCAACCTCTCGCAAGATTTCTAATGTAGTATGAAACCCCCGATGACCGGTTGTGGCCGCATCATGGGCGTGACTTAGCATCAGGCTTCGGAATGAGGTAGGGACCACCCACTGGTCACAGCCAGATATGGATCTCCTCACCAACAAACCGTCTTGGATTTGGAACATTTTTTGACATTTCCTCAACACTCGGAGGTCCTCTTTCCCAGTGCAATCGGTATCCGTCAGGGGAAAGTTCTCAGGGTCCTCAATGTGTTGATAAAACTTACCAATGATTGCATCCCCTTTTTGTGCCGTGATTAAATCAGCATCTGAGGTCTCCTTACTCCACTGGGCAGTTGAGAGTTCATTGTGAGCATTTGTCTGGGACCTAGTGATAGCAGTGACCTGGATTTCCCCCAACAGGGACTTGATCTCAAGGAGCTCCCCTTGGATGTCTCTGGTTTTGGCCTGCTGATCAGCTAGGTCATTTCCAGTTTTGTCTGGTCCCTCTATTGTGGAATGACCCTTGATCTTTTTCCAGTAGATGGTCATTCCACTAGAGGTGACCAGATCATCAATATTTTGTATTAGCTTGCCATGCTTGAGTGGTTTGTTGTTAGCACATAGCATACCTCTGGTTTTCCGGTTAACTAGGCGCTCCACAAAACCGTTCCGGACATAATCTGAATCAGTGATAATGACCAGTTTGTGGAGTTGGTGTTGGACGGCAGTGAGGATGGCTTGATGAACTGCCATCAGCTCTGCCACCTGACTACTACGGGGGCCAATTTTGTACCCAGCAGAGGGTTTCAGGGCATCATTCACCCAGGCATTCCCAACGCCGGCCATCAATTCTTTTTCGCCGTTGTTGTCAACATGGTGGGAGCACCCATCCACATAACCAGTGGGCATTCCCTCGCACTTGTCTTCTTCATAGAGTTTGTGCGGGGAATTCAGGTACTCCTCCATGTTGTCCTGTGTTTTAAGACTTTCGTCCTCAAGACAGTTTTCTCTGGCACAATCATGCAAGTCAGCCAGACCTTGCGCGAGGGGACTCTTCTTGTTTTGGCCATATCTGACCTCCACAGGAAAGCCTTGCATTGACAGAATCCAGGAAGTAATTCTGGAATTACTCACATTTCCTGCCCGGATTCTGTCACTTTGGAGATATTGCAAAGGCTGGTGTAGAGTGTCCACTATGATGTGTTCCCCCTGGATGAACGGGCGGTAGTTTTTTAATGCCCACACCGTTGCCAAGAGTGCCTTCTCACAATCTTTGAATTTTTCCTCCACAGAGGATAAAGTGTTGCTTGCATAGGAGATGACTTTATTGACCTTGTCATGCTTTTGATATAGTACTGCTGTCAAGCATGTATTTGAGAACCCTGTCTCCAAGAAGAACTCCTTGTTTTTGACACGGTAAGCTAGACAAGGCGCTTGTGAGAAGCTTCTTTTGAGTTGCTTTACTGCCTCGGCTTGTTCTGGACCCCACTCCCACTTGACCCCCCCTTTCAACAGATGGATCAGGGGTCTTGTGATCTCTGCGTAATCCTCAATTAACTTACTACTGTAATTAGTCAGTCCAAGGAGGCTCCTTAGCTCACACAGCGATGTGGGGTCTTTCAGTTTTAGGAGTGCTTCCACTTTCTTTTCCTGGGGACAGAGATCCTCAGGAGTTATCTCATATCCCAAGAAATTGACACGGGTCCTGCACCACTGTGCCTTTTTGGATGGATAGTTTTGCTCTGGCAACCTTCAATTGTGTCAGAAGATAACGGATTTCTGCTATATGTTCCTCCACAGTTGAGTTTTTGATCAGGACATCATCTACATAGGCCGGGTTATCCCTTTCAGCAAGGCAGGGCATGGCATTGTGTAAGTAGATGTTAAATTTGTTGCCGGAGTTGATGTATCCGAATGGTGACCGGGCCCATGTGTACTGCTGCCCCCTGAAGCTAAAGGCCAGCTTGTATTGGTCCTCCCTACTGACAGGTACGGTCCAGTACCCATTGGTCAGGTCAATGGCAGTGTATACCTTTGATCCCTGGATCTGGGCCAGCCCCTGGTCAATGTAGGGGAGAGGCCATCGGGACATATGGACCCGTTTGTTTAGCTCCCTTAGGTCAGCACAGAGCTTCCACTGGCCGTTCGGTTTTAAAATCCCCAGCACCAGATTATTAAAGGTGCTGTGGACTGGACAAATTATCCCATGGGACTCAAGGTTTTTGATAATTTCCGTCAGGGAC
Source organism: Ambystoma mexicanum (assembly GCF_040938575.1). NCBI lineage: Eukaryota > Metazoa > Chordata > Amphibia > Caudata > Ambystomatidae > Ambystoma > Ambystoma mexicanum. The sequence goes on along the minus strand of NC_090934.1, from coordinate 705,059,813 downwards.
TCCATTGATGCGAGAGGCAAGCAGTATTGCTTTACAAACACGGGAGTAATGCCAGGGTCCGTGGGAATTGTTGTTGTATGGACTTTAGTGCTTCCACAGTCATATGAGTCCACCGCAAAGAGATCTTGAACATCTAAGAACACCTGCTTCAACTTTTGCTTTTGCTCCAGAGTCTGACAGGCATCAGCTAGGTTAACTCTTCAACCATTTGCCTGAAGCCTGGAAAGACTTCTGGTTTGGCTATTTCAACAGCCTCCTCCAGCTGGGTGGAGAGGTCCCTGGTTAAAGTATTGACCTGGACAGAAGATTCGAGGCAGGGGAGGCAGTCCTTGTGGACCTGGAAGATCCCCTCATCCCTCCGGATATCACATGTCACCTCTTCCTCACCATAAGGGCAGGAAGATTACACCAGGAAATTCCCCCCTTGCCGGGTGAAGATCATGTCTGCTGTTATGACATTGTCGTTATCACTGTCAAAACAGTCATTGGGGATTGGTCCTATCAGTTCATTACCTAGATCTATGGAAAAATATCAGTCATCAACCGCCATTCCAATAATGGTGCCTGCGCTCAGAGAGATACTCCTAAGTTTGCTGTTAACCATCAATATTAGAATGGTGTTGTGTTCTACATTGACTGATGGTGTTGGGTTTAACCCCAACCCTTGCTGTTGGAGATAGGCGTTGAGGTGAACATATGTGTCAGGATTTTGTAGTTTCTGCCCTCTTTTAATTTTTAATTCAAGCTGGAATAGTCATGTCTGTTCTAGGATGGTGATTTCCTCTCCAATTTGATCTTCAACTGCATACGGCAGCAATTGGGCTGACCAAAATGCTTTTTCTGAATGATCAAAGTCCTTGGGATTACCCTCCAATTGGGACCAGGCTTTGTAAATTATCAAGTCCAAATTAATGGCAAAACAATTGAGAATGTCACAGCCTAAATAGAATGCAGCAGGGACATCTTGCACAACCCAACAATTATGTACTATGCTTTTGTTACCTATAGAAATGTTGAGCGTACACCTGCAAGGCAGGAGATATTTTGAATTGGGAGTTTCCAGGTCCATTTCCCATTTATCAATCAATTTAAATGTGGGAATGGCTGGATCTTTTGGGAGTTTTCGGAACATGGCTTTGCTGATGAAGCTCTTACCGTTGTTCATGCACACTCAGACGAAAACAGATTCCTTCCCCTCATTTAAATTAATAGGCATGAATAACTGTTCTCTAATTTTCTGAATGTCAGCTAAACTTTGAGCTGATTTCTCATCACTCTTGACTATGGAGTTGGGATTTTCAGATTGTGAATTGGTATTGCCACTTGAAACTGGAAGGAAGGTTGATTGTCAGAAATGGAGAGGAGTTCCCATCACCAGTTTGTTGTCCTACAGCAATTACTGTCACCTCAGGTACTTGGTTGTTCTGAAAATGGAACTCAATTTGATATGGTTTTTGTTCAACCATGTGGCATGTGCCATTTAATCTAACATGGATGACACTATGTTTTAATTTTATTGGCCTGTTAGTCTGGGTCCAGAGGACCTTGTTCACACAGTCTATTAAGGGGGACAACCTATGCAGGATGTCATTCCCCAGTAGACAGGGTGTGCTCTCCAGAGTCATGACTATGACCGAGTTTCTCACCTTGTGTCGCCCAATTTTGATTTCCAGATCCGCAGCCCCTCGACAGGAATTTCATTCCCATCGAAGTTCTAAAGTTGTCCAGGAAGAGGGGTGAGAGGGATCTGGTATCTCTCCCCCCTTCCTGAATTCAGCTGATCAAAGGCTCTCTTTGACAGAAGAGTTGCTTAGGATCCAGTGTCCACCAGTGCCAACACTGTACACTGCCCTTGTACTTGGACCGGGGCATAAAATCTTCCCTCCTTCTCCTCAAGGGGGCAAAGATAATGTGCATTTTGGGCAAGATGGTTGGTCAATTTCCTGATTCTTGACTCTGAAACAGGGGTAGTTTGGGCATGATTCTGTGTAGGAGCTTGGGGATCTGCAAGAAAAATGTGACAGTTGGATATTCGGGGAGTTTTGGGCTCCCCTTTTTCTGATTCTGGGCCGCACCCCCCCTTTTTGGAGGCAGTCACCAGGATAGGTTTGACAGTGTGGTTTCCTTGATTATCATTATGGGGTTCAATAATGGGCGATTCTGACTCAGTCCCCACATCCCTCCAGTCTTCATTAGGATCTCTTGGGGCCCATTTTTCTTTGGGAGGAGTTCCCCCGTCCCTGAAGGAGAAGATCTTTTTCCCAGAATCCTCTAAGGATCTTTCCCCTTTAAATTGGAGGACACTAATCTCCTCCACAAAATGGGCCTTTTTGGGTTCTTTATTTCTCCTACCCGCCCTCTGTTCCTTGGGTGGCAGGTTTTTGAGGGCAGGAGATTTTGGTTCCGGTTCCTGGGTGCCCAGGGGCTTTTCTCAGGTAATGAAGGAAGCTTCCTCTAGGGCTTTACACCTCCCTTCCCCCCATTTCTCCTCCTCTGGAACTGCTGAGTTGTCGGGGTGTTCCCCCTTCATTGCTCTGGAGTACCAGACCCTTGGTTGGTAGGGTTCTGAGCCGCCATGTTCATCTGAGGGTTCTGTTGAGCCCTCAACATGCAACCCAGATCCTGGGGCAGGTTCTGGACCCGGCACATCAGTTGGGACTCCCATTCCAGCTGGTACGGGGGTCTCTGGTCAACCCCAGGTGAAACACGGGAAGGGTAACTATCCCTTCTCCCATAGTACCCTGGGTTTGGAGAATTTTGGTAACCCTCCACCCTGGGCCTCTCCTCTCCTGGATTTGGCTGTCTGGGCTCTTGAAAGTGGGGAAAGAAAGAAGGGTGGTTCTGTAGGTTGGGGTTTTGAGGATACCGGGGAAAGAAACTCAACCCGGCATTTGGGGGATTACTGCCCTCCTGGGGAAAGTTAGGAGGGAAGTTTCCTGGGGTGGTACCTACCTGGTTGGAAACCCCCCTTGGGTATGGGGAGTCCACACATACCTTAGGATGGGTCTGTTACCCTTGTGTCGGGGGCTGATGTAATTAGGGGAGTTAGGGGTCCCATTTGTGGTATTACCTCCCTGACTACCGCCTGTCTGGGATTGGCCCGAGGACCTTCTGGTTTTTTGATTGGATGGTTTTGTACAGGTATATTTTTAGGCCCCCCATCTCCAGATCTAAAATGGGGGCAACCTTCACCTCCCCCACCTTAGCAGCAGCAGGGGTGTTGGCTGGTTTGGGGTTTTTGTTTGTGTTTTTGTTATCTGTCGGTTTTTGTACCTCATAAATGCGGGTCGCCTGTTCTATGACCCAGTCCAGTGATCTCTTCTCATGAAAGTCCCATATCAGCTGGGTCATTATATATTTGGGGAGTGCATGAAAGAAAGTGGTGATGAACTCCCGACTACCTGTGCGCACCCTCCTGGTGGTCTGCTCAAGGCGCGTTTGAGCTCCTGTGCAAATTCTTGTGGGGCCTGATCTTCCCCGCACTGCAAATTGTAGGCTGCCTTGTGGGCCTCTTGGGGGTTTCTGTGTGCAGAGAAATGTTTTAAGATGGCCGCCCTGTAGGTGGACTATCTTGAGTGGTTCTGATCCTCCAGTCCCGCAAAAACACTGGAGTATTCAGGGGAGAATGTCCATTTCACATACTGTATGCAATTCTGGCTGTCCTTCATATGAAAAGTGTCCATCATTTGTTCATATAATTCTGGGTGTTCCCAGACAGAATACTTTGCATTTTTATGATATGGAGTTATAACACTCCTAATGGCCTTGATCTGCCTAAGGGGATCTTTTTGCATAGCTCTCTTAATTTTGTTTGCCTTCTTGGTTTTAGTCACCCGAGTCCACTCATCCTCAGACTCAGAGGCACTGCTACAGGAGGTGGCTTCTTGATCCTCTAGGCACTCCCTTATTCTGGGAGCTTGAGAAGGGTTTGCAGAATGTTGGGGCCCAGCTTCCCTATTCCTGTGGTGCTCAGAAGAGTCTTCTGACTCTCCCCTGCTCCTGAGATTGGCGGAGTACCCCTCCACCCCCCACTGCCCTAACTGGGTAGAGGACTTCAGGATACTCTTTTCGGGCTTAATTTCCTGGAATTCCCCACCAAATTTCACAAACTGATCTTTTGGAAAGCAGTATTTTTCTGGATCCAATTCCCTGACTCTCCCCTCATAGGAGTCTTCCTGGTCAAAGATATCAGCCATAACATTTGGGGATCTGTACAGGGACGCACGTCTATCAATTTCTGGGGGGCGCTGATCTGTCAGTCCCATCTTACCAACCCTATCGAATTCTGCCATTCCCATGGCCCACGGTTCATATGAGCCAGTAGACATGAAACTGGCAGTGTTCATGGTATTGAATGGGTTTGAGTCCCTGAGTACAGAGGTCCTTATGTCATGATCAGGGGTTGCATGTCCCTCTCTACCTTTTCAGGGTCCCTACAGTTAGAATTTAGTCTAGCACCCTCTTTCTCTAATCTTGCTACCTTTTCTATTTCAGCCCCTATTTCCTGATGATAAGCAACAATCTGAGCTTTTTGTTCATCTATCAAGGCCTTACTGGTCTCAGTGATTCGCTCTTGCACTGCTACTTGTTGGTGGATCCATCAATCTATTCACAGAGGGCCTCATTGTCCCTTTGTGCTTCCTGCGTGTATTGGGAGTACTGGGACATTCTCTGTTGCAAGTGATTCATTTCCTGGGTTTGTGTGTCTTTGGCTTGGGTGTTCTCTTTCAGAGCACCTTCTACCCGTCTGGCATGCTCCATTAGCTTCCCATGCTCAGTTCTTAGTTCCTTTAACTCCTGAAGGGCCAACTTACTTTCCTGTAACTCAGTTTGTAACTCGCTTATTTCCTGGCCTCGGGCGTCTTTCTCTTGATTTAGAGTGCCCCTCTGCTCTGCCAGGTCATCTCTTTGTTTTTTTATAGTATGGAATTTCTGGCACTCCTGATCAAATTCCTCTTGAGAGTGGAGGTCTTTCACAATTAATTTATTATTTTCCTCATTCAATTTATCTATCTGGCCTTGTAGGAGGACTACCTGCTCTGCGCATGCTCTGTTAAAATGTAATTGTTCTGCCAGCTTGTGTTGACTCTCCTGCAGACAGTGAATCCTTTCCTGACACTCCTCTTTTAGTGCCTTTAATTGGGTGTCTTGCGCCAGATCCTCTTTTAATCTTGTGCCGTAATCCATAGATTTTACCTCCAATTTTTGGCTCTCCTGTAATTTTTGTTCTGCAGAATTTAAATCAGTCTGGATTTTCTCTAATGATTCAATTTGATCCTGTTCCAGAACTATGTTTTCAGCGTGCTTTTCCCGTATCACTCCTATGTGGAGGTAAAGGTAGGCCGCAATTCTGGCAATTTTGCTTTGCTCCTCTTTAATTTTTGGGGCCATGTACAATTCACTGAGAGCTTGGTGTAATAGGCCATTGTCCTGCCATGTATCCATGTTCATAGCAGTTACCTGTTGTGTGATTTCCTGTAGCCAGACACGTTCATCCTGTTCTGGCCACTCACCTCTGACAAAAAGCTTGTGTAGAGCGTGCTCCCTAGCCATTTTGATTTCCACTGTGATCGCCATTTTGGAAATATCAATTTCTTTAATAATTATTTCAGGGTTGATTTAATTTTACTTTTACAGACAGGCCTTGTTTCGGAGTTTTTGTTTTGGGAGGCGATTGTTTAGTGTAGCACAGTATACCAACCACGCAAAGTAACACTACCCTGCAGGTTAGCCTGCTGTGCTAGACTGTCAAGGGTGGTAATCAAACTCAAAATCACGGCACAAGCCCCCAAATCTGTTAAGGATTTCCATCAGGCGATACACCGTGGTCTCAGCCTAGTATGCAGCGCACAACCGAAATGCTTATTTTGTTATATATGTAGGTTCAATATTTGAGAGATACACCACTCATATTACACCCCTTTTTCAGACACCCCAGGTCACGATGGACCAGGAATCAGGCTAGTTGGTAAATCTAATATTTATTTATTTATTTATTTAAAATTCAAATCAAACATATACTTTTAATACATGGGGCAGCAATCACCAATGTGGTGACAATAACAGATAAGAAGGTATGTAATGCACTTAAATTCACTCTTTAGCAACACAAAATAGAGAACACCAGAGAAATCGGAACACTTTGAATTTTTGGAAAGATAGCACTCAAGTTAGAATTTCCCCCTGCAATATTCCTCAACCCACAAATAAGCAATTTTAAATAGATGCAAGGAAGCAGCAGGTAATCAGGAATGAGGAACAATAAACAAAATTCGAATCCAACCTTCCCTCCTCAGAAAAGAGAGAAAAACGAATTTGAAACATTCTAATGTTAAAATGACACTCGAAAATGGCTGAATAAAACTCTGAAAGTGTGCGAAAATCCCTAAATCAGTACACATTTCTATGGGAGCAACATTGGAACGATACTAGCAGTCATAAGCAATAGTTTGAGCAAAAATAAACAATTCGAATTTGAATGGAAGGTTGAAAATAATTTAGAATAAAAATAACACGTGTAAAACTTTGCAAAAATGTTGATTCCCGCCTAAAATTAACCAGACGGTTTTTAATACAGAGATTGGGATGGGAAAAGGCAAGACAAGGTATGCTATGGTTTTCTATGATTCTTATTAATACTTAGAGTCCATTTTAATTTAGGATTTTGGACCATCAAGGGTTCTGGCCACCACACAGATCTCGTCTAACACAGGACAGCTGGGCAAATCTGGTGGGACAGGATCAGCTGGCCCGTTCTGGTCACCGGACTGCACCGGACTGGCACTTCTTGCATCTGGATACTACAGATCAGCGGGGTAGCAAGTTGGCAGCAGGCATGCATCTAGTAGCAGCAAGCCAGGCTGGATCAGGATGCTTCCCTTGGGTTTTTGGGATTTTTTTTTAATTTGAGGCTTAGCTGAAAATGGGATCAGCAATCCATAGGCCTTGGCTTTGTAATGAAAATCTGGAATCAGGATCAAACAGGATGAAGAAATCAGGAACCGGACGGCATACAGAAATTCAGGAAGAAAGTCAGGAATCGGTGTGTGTGTCCTGTGTGCTGTCAGGGGCCCTTATTTATCATGCCAGATGACATCACTAAAGTATATGGCAGGGGCAGACTTATTACTCCCGCCTCTAATAACAGGATTGGGCAAGGTAGAAGTCTCCTCCTAGCTCTTCGCTGATTGGATCACAGAAAAATGATGTCATGTTTATGGGGTGGTTTTTACAATGTCTAGAAACCTCCCCTAGGTACTGGAACCAAAATCTAATTTTGCCACAAACACATATTTATGCAGTTGCAACCTCTGAGAAAATCAGATACACAGGTTACATATTTTGTGCTTCATATTTCAATCCAAACCCCAAGTATGTGGGACCTGCTTTCGCCTTGCTGACACATTTTGGTAATTTTAAACATGAAAGATTTGGCCTAAAATTCCCCAATTTTGTACACAGATGTGCACTATCCCAGGGAGGTATGTACAAAATATTATGTTCGCAACATCAATACGTTCCCCTTAATCTGTCATTTTTTATAACTTCTGTTCCTTATGCAGTAATGAGTTCTACCAAGTTTTCAAAGTAAGAGCATAAAATTAGATTTAGCACTACAAACTTTTCATATTTTTCCTAATTCTTACTGCAAAGTTAAACACTTTTAAAGTTCAATTACAAAATAGCCTTTAAAACCAAAAGGAAGTCCATTGTCACTTGATCTGTTTTTTTTCTTTCCCCCAACTGCTGTCAATTGTCAGTTTCTTTGAAGCAGGACGAGGGGCCTCCCTCTTGATTTAAGGTTTTATTGTCCCTCACACTTGACAGGTGAGAGTCTCAGCCTGCTATTGTCCCAGCCTGGAGCAAAGATGAATGTCTGATGAGCTTGTGAAGTTTTTTTGTCCTGGTGCATTTAAAGTCTTTCAACCTGGCAATTAGCGCTTTCCTGTGCCAGACGTTTATGAGGTGTCACCCTTTCTCAAGGCTAGCAACTGGCAGAGCACTTTTATAGCTTGCCAACTTAGCCTATGAGTTTTACATCTTGACTTAAACCTGTGGAATCAAAACAGTTTATAGGTGTACTTTTACCAGCAACAAATCCTTTTACATTGCTAAGTAAATAGGCCTTCACACAACCATTTACTTTTACATAGGCGATTTTCTCTCTTCAGTCAGAAAAATAATATTTTACTATTTCTTTAAATTCGGTTTTCATCTCCAGCAAATACACAATTTATGCAGCTAGTTCTTTTGTTGAGTCCTAGAGTTGTTTTGCAGCATGGGTACATTTAAACAGACATCTATTTAGAGTCTTTCTCTGAACAGCTGATTTTTAGATACTTTTGCAAAATAAACATGTTTCCCGTGTAAAATGAAAACAAAGCCCTTGTTGATTTTTCAAAGATACTTTTGACGGAGCTGTCATTCAAGAATTAGGCCTGGTTCTGCTGAGACACAATGGATGATCCTGGGTATTGCAGGGCCTTTAAATCACAGTGGTTCATAAGGACTGGATGGTTTAGCGCCAAGCAGCACTTTTAAAGGTTGAAAAAGGTGTCATTTTAAAGAAGCATTTTGGGTTTTCAGCAAAGTAATGCTGCCTCTTTCACTTCACTCCATGTTAAATGTTGCGGAGCACACTGGCACGTTCCTGCCGTGAGTACTCTTTTCCACCCCACCTGAAATGTGTGTGGCATTGCGGTGCAGCCATTTTCTGCTTGTTGCAAAAATGCAGTTTAGAGATCCTGGCGCGCACAGGAGTCAGCGCGGCCATTTTGCTGTTTCTTGCACCACTGCAGAAAGTGATGTGGTAAGGCACATCTGAGTGTGCCAATATACCCCACAGTAAGTACTTTACCTGAGATTTCCCCATCTACGTTCAGTAGAAAGATGGGGCAATATGAGCCAAATCTATGTGGGTCCTTCCCGGGTTTGAGCTACACCACTATTATTGATTCTCGCGTTGAGACCCTTCTAAGAAGCTGCATCGTAAAGAAGTTTTAGTTTGGGAACCAGGAGATTTGCGTAGGTAGAATAAAATTCTGTTGGAAGACAATCCCCGCCCAGAGATTTCCCCATCTCGAGAAAATCAATCGCAGTTCTTATCTCCCTGTCATGATGCCCGCTCCGGGGGAGCCGGTTCAAGCCCGGCGTCCCTGAAAGCGGACATCCAGTCCCCAAGGAAGGACCCAGCAACCCCATATAGGGGCCCTTTGGACAGTGTGCTGGCGCCTATGGCGCCAGGCTCATAAAAGACATCAGTCCTGGCACCATAGGCGCCAGGCTCATTATGGGAATGCTTGGGTGCACTTACCTGATGCAGACCATGCTGCAGGATCCCGGCCTCCTTGAGGCCTGAAAGGAACTACTTTACCTGTGGGACTAATTTACCATCCGGGCGTGGTCGGGGAAGGATACATACCTGATTGGAGGAAGGATACATACCTGGAACTTCTTCCAAGGCTATTTAAACCCCACCCGAACAGCCACACGTGCTTCGCGTTGTTCTGCATCTAGCAGCTGGACGTTCACCGTGTCTGCTCCTGCATCCTGACTTCTTCCACGCCTGCCAGCATTCTGGATCACCTGCAAAGGAAGAGAAGAAGAGAACAGAAGAAGGAAAAGTCCTTACCTGCTAAATCCGCATCCCGGAGACATCTCGCCGACAATCCTGAAAAGGAAGACTTTAATTTAAAAGCTCATCGCATCAATCGCTGCAGCGCCGCATTCCACTCACCTTTACAGGGCGCCTCCATGTTCAGCAGCGATCATCCGGATTCGCAGTCACGCCCCAGCGCCTAGGGAGAAAAAGACCAGAACAAAAGGTGAGAGAGAGAAGGGAATAAGGAAAGCTAAATCTCCATGTTAAGACTTACCTGTTGATTCATTCCCTCTTCATTTCGGGTCCGCGCCGCATCCTGGCATTTCTGGACCCCAGCCCCTAAGGGGAAAAAGAGACATCAGCGTTAATGAGCGAGTGAAAAGACATTACCAAAAAACGCTCATTAAAGACTTACCTGATTTCTACAAGGATTTCACCTCTCATCTCGGGTCAGTGCCTGTTCCCCGGCATTCCGTACCCAGGCCCCTATGGGGAAGAAGACACTAGCATTAGTACATTAATGCATGGACACAAGAGGAACCTCTTATCAAAAAACTTACCTGGAAGCCAAGCAAGTTTGGTTCTCACCAATCCCAAAATCCAGTGAAGTAACTGGATACCAACGCGCCCCTGCATCAGAAGCAGGATGGAGAGCTCGTCCTTCCACTCCCTAAGGTGAGACGCTACGAGAAATCACAGAAGGGTTTCAAGGAGGGTGAGAGGGGAAAGTGGGAGGCCGATTGCATTACCCCGCAGACAGTTAATCCCCTATTTTCACCTACAGAAGGATACTTCTGTGAGCCAGACAAGCCAGATTTGGGGGCCCGGTCCAGTCCGAACCCTGCGCATCACCTTAGAAGAGGTCACAGCAGCACGAACCAGGCCAGCGCCTCCGTGGGAGTCAGGTGAGCGTAACACTCCCCCTCCGTCACTGGCCCTTCCAGCCCATCTATGACAGTCACCAACAGCTTCAGTGGGCGGGCTTGATCCAACACCTCCATCATGTCCTCAATGTTAGGACCTCCGCTTGTATATAAGGTGGTATAATACTCATAAAAAACCCTGTTAATGTCCTCTTGTGCTGTGACTACATCCCTGTCATCTGTAATAATTTGGGTTATAGGGCCCTTCAGTTCCTCCTTCCGGAGAAGCCAGGCCAGTAGCCGGCCTGCTATGTCCCCCTCCCTGTGAACCCTTTTGACGTACCCATTGTAGTTGTGATCCCCTACTCGCTCCTGCGCTCAGGCCCTTATCGAACGCTCCCAGAGTAGGTCTGCTCTGCAGGCGAACCCTTTGTCCAATTCTCCTTCCAATTGCATTATTCGGCCCTCCGAGTCTCGCAAGCTCATCTATAGCTCAGACCTTATTCCGTAGGAGATGGCCAAGCAATGCTTTGAACGCATCTCAGACCACCCCACAATCCTCCACCAATCCCTCATTAAATCTGAAGTAGTGTAATATGGCCTGGTTTATTCCTTCCCTGTAAATGTCATCCCCCAGTGATTCCGCTCTAAGTTTCTAGGTGGGAATCGCCACTAGCTTTCGGCCCCAGGACATCGTGGCCATCAGCGGGGTATGGCCCCATAGTTTTTTCCCCAAAGAAGTCGCCTTACTGTAGTTAGCAAACTGACCCCTGCTCACTAGGAAGAAATCTACACATAAATATGAATCGTGAGGATGAGAATAGAAGGAATATCCTCTCCATTACCATTCTGCTCCCGCTAGAGATCTATCAACTCAAGGTTGGACATGCTTTGTCTTAGAGACATTATTGCCAGTGATTTGTGCATTACACAGGGTTTGAACTGTCCATATCGAGGTGTAGTGGGCAATTGAAATCTCCTCACCATACCATTGTCCTGTGAGCATATCCACCCAATAGTCGCTCCACCCCCAGAAAATATGTGACATTATCAATATTAGGAGCGCACATGTTCATTAAGCTTACCTCCCTCCCATCCAGGGTTCCCTCCAGGGTGAGCATCCTCCTCTCTGTGTCCTGGATAACCTTGACTATTTGCAAGGAGATCCTATTAGCTATCCATGTCAAAACCCCACTGCCGTAGCTGGAGGAATGCATACCATTTACTATTCCACCCCAATTATCCTTGACTCTATCGAGTTCTGTTTTGGACAAGTGTGTGGCCTGTAGGAATGCTATTTGTAGTGTGTGTCCTGTAGGAATGCTATTTGCACTCCCCATCTGCGGCGTGAATGTAGTATTTCTCTTCTCTTTTTTGCACGTCCCATTCCCCAGAAGTTCTGTCATTAGTGTGAAACTCCCCATAGTGCTTAAGTGATTCTCGACCCCATATCCCACCTCTTGTCACCTTCCACTCCAACCTAGATGCAGCATCTCTAGAGCCTCTAATCTTGAGTCGTAACACACCCCACTTAGCACCCCCATCTGGCTAAAACTCGTCCAGGAAGAATTTTTGAGAAAATCAAAGTTATATTTCACAAGTTATTTTACATCCACAGCACAAGCACGTGAGTATCAGCATTGTAAACCGGCTTTTGGGATGGAAAGATACATGGATACTTACAATCCGCCAGCCATTTGCAAGATCACTCTATGCAAGACATAGATTTGGTACATTACATTTTAATTCCCAATTATATCATTGGTATATTTTTGAATCTGGCCGTTGCTCTGCTTGTTTTGCTGAGAAAGAAAGCATAGAGCACTTTCTGTTCCTTTGTCCCCACTATGTGGAATACAGGAAACGTTATTTAAAACCAGTTTTGATAAAATATAAGAAATCTATCTGAAGCACTAACTTTGTCTTAATGTTCTGCAGATGAATTGAAAGTATTTGCATTCTCTAAATATATTGATCGTGCTTGGCTCCTTAGAAATACTTTTTTTTATTTTCACTTGCGTGAACTAAAATAAGAAAAACCGACCAGCGTGACGGCCATACAACAGCAACAATGATTTTTGATAATGGTCCTATTTTTATTTTGCATGTGCACTTTATTGATGACACATGCATTCTATAGAGGGATTTATATAAGATGAGAATCATGAACTTTTCACTGTATGTCAGCAATTGCAATTCTTATGATGTTTTTACTGTATTTACTTTTATTGTTTTATGGATTAATCTGAAATAAACATGTTGACAATGGAAATGCTTTATATCAGTGTGGATGTATCAGTTTGATGTCTGTTAGTCAACCATATAAGGACTATCTACTAGAACGGTGCATCACTGAAAAGTATGTGTTGTGTTAATATACGCTGTAAGGGTGCAGAAGGAGACTGACACGCAGGTGGCATGCTTGTTGCATAAACATGTATTTGTTCAAAAATAAAGAGTAATCCTATCCCTCTCTACCTTTAAGAGGGTTTTCCTTGCCTCAAATAAGGAACTAAGGAATCTGTCAGAATGTCCTAGTAAATGAGAGAGTCCACCGATGTGTGTAATAATGCCTACTTTTATCCTTTACACTACTAAGTAAACTACAGAGATGCTGGGTCTTCGTGGTGCACAAGAATGACTCCCTTCTTCTGGACAATGGATTATAGATCCAGTTGCCAGGTGCGAACTGTGCCTCAGAGAATGATTCTCTTATCCAGCTCTCAGTTCCTTTCCAGGATGCAACACAACGTTCCAGCTTGAGGTTCTGTAAAGTTCTCTGTTCAAACTCAAAAGGTCCAACTAAAACATTAGCCATAGTTTTCCTCACTATTGGGTTCTTGGAGAATGCCTCCCTTCTCCATGTATTTGTACTCTCAATACTTTCACAGTGGCAGTGGAATGACTCCTTTCCCGAGCCCTTCCTCCGCTTTGATTTGTGTTACACAATATCAGGGGGTATGGTCTCCTTCCCCTGATCTTTCTGGATTTTCTAGCTTTCACAGTAGGAGGTGGAATGTCTCCCTTTACTCTGGCTCTTCTCAGGTTCTTTACCACAGTTCCACGGTTCACGAACGCTGGGGGAATGACTCCCTTCCCCAGACCCTTCTTAGGCTCTTTATGGCAGTTCAAGAAGGATGGGGGAATGGCTCCCTTCCTTGGGCCCTTCTCAGGCTCTTTACCAAAGTTCACAATTCCAGGGGGGACTGACTCCCTTGCCCTGGCTTCCTTTCACCTTGTTTTACTGGTTTGTTTGTGTGGGTCCCAAACTCATAGGATTGTGCTGCTTTCTTTTGGCAGACCTGGTTCACTTTCCTGCCAGGTGCTGCACCAAAGAACAGGATTTGTGATGCTTTTCCGGATTGGGTGCAGGTCCCACGCCCGTATTTCTCCTTCTGACTGCTCTAACAATCCTGGCTCACACCTCTGCCAGTTACTGTACCGAATAAGAGGATTTGTGAAGCTTGTCTCAATTGGGTATGGGGCCCAGACCCATACTTCTTTTTCTGGCTGTTCTGGCAATCCTGGATCACACCTCTGCCAGGTACTGTGCCAAAGAAGAGGATTTTTGATGCTCCTCCCAATCAGGTGTGGGTCCCGGTCCTGTACTTCTCTTTCTGACTGTTCAGCTCATCCTGGCTTACCCCTCTGGCAGGTACTGTGCTGAAGAAGAGGATTTGTGATGCTCTTCGCAATTGGGTGCGGGTCCCAAATCCGACTTCCATGTCTTTTGAACTGTTCCAAAGCCCCACCAAGTGTCCTAGCAACCCTGGTACTTGTCATGGTCTTGCTTACGCTCTCTGGGTAGTGTGCAGCTTTCTTGCGTCTTCCGTTGGGCTCCTGCAGGCTTCATTCGCTTTTAGGGATCTCTACTCTACTGCCAGCAGCATGTCTGCCTCAGACCGGGACGTTCCGCTGTCTCCGCCTTCTGGAGATTGGCTCCCATGGCCTTTCAGTCTGCCCATCCTCTGCAAATGGTAAGTGAGCTTCTTAGCGGCTCGGTAAGCATCCCAGACGCCGACTTCAAATTGTTATGCTGTCCAGCTCTTACGTTCTCTGCTCCTCCAGGGGTGACTTCCCTCTGGGTTCCTCCGGGGAGGGTCGAACACCTGTTTGAGCCCCTGATCAGTGTCCACATGGATGGGAACACTTACTTTGGTTCAGTGGAGCGTTCCTCATTGTTCTGCACTTCTTCGTTCCAATACTGACATGATCAATCTCTACTGGGGTAGTTGGACTCTTCCTCGTCCCAGTCTTCTGGCTCTGCCTTTGGGAGAAGTGATGACGCATTGAAATTCCAGGGCAGTTTTGGAAGAATTATAGGTGAGAGATGTTAGGTGCATGAGGTGCTTGAGAGCATGCTCTGGCAATCCTGGCCGATATGTAGGCTTAAATGCTTGCAGTGTTTATATATGGTACCATAGGTAAGTTCTTGAATACTAATTCTGAGACTGCCAACCCAATCACCAAGATAACCCTTGACATGGTAATAAAATATTCTCATCCAACAATTTGTGGTCTGAACGAAGAAGTAAAGCCTGAAGATTGTTCAAAATGTCACATTCCAAGCCTACCAGCAGTGTGAAGTGTTACTGCAGCCAACTCCCCATGGCCAACAAAGCAGATCTTTATACTATCAATATATTTGTCCATGTGTATCTGCAGCCAATTACCCACAAATTGCCCAGGCAGATTTAAAAATGATCAACAGGCCACAGCATGCCCATGTTGATTTAAATACTAAAAGCGAAGTGGGCATTGCACCCAGGAAGTAGAGAGTTCTCACCCAGGAAGTAGAGAACACTAACCATCCTATTATTTAGGCATCAGTTTCATCCACCATTTATGCCCTTCTGACATTTTTTTTCTCGTCAAATAAAATACAGGTTTTGATAAATGTTATTGATCTAACTGAAAATGTTATGCTGAGAGTCATATAATGCTCACACGAGAAAATAAGCATGAAGAAAATTACAGCTGAACATAACTTTTACATAGTTATGTTATTTCTATGTAAAAGATATGTCCAGCTCTGTTTTTCTTGGTTGCTTATTTTATTGAGTGAGCACCATCTGAAGAAGATGTCTATGAGACTTTAAAAGCTTATGCATGTTTCCATCTCTACATAATATCCCTCCTCTAGAACAGCCTCCCCCTCTCTCTGCGTCTTGAGCAGGACCATCTGAAGTTCTGAAAGCACCTCAGGACTCTCCTCTTCTCCTCCTCCTTCCCTTCTTCCTTCCTCTACTAATCCCACAGTTACTGTGATTGGTGTCTTGGACCCTTATGCATCCTGTGGGGCCTCTGACCATTCACACCCAATCTCCCCAGCATCTGTCGTCCTTCAGCACTTGCCTCGGCACACCCTCCACACTAGAGATTCGCACTTTCCACCCTACGCGGCTCCTGGCCGCATATCACTTACCATACCGTGCACGTCATCTGTGGCTCAACTCGAGCACTGACACCATAGCACCTACTCCACTGCCCCCTTCCTTCCTGCACTTGCATGTTCTGAATACTCACAAGGCATAGTAGGTTCGGCCGTCCCTTCCCCCTCTGTATTTTTTGTATTTAATTGTGCTGAATGTATTTCCTGTATAAGCGGGTCTATATAATTTAATAAGAGCATATTTACTTCTCCTTAGACAAAGTATAGAATGCTGGTGATAACCACCAATAGCAGCCTTTATTCCATGCTTCCTCTTTGTTCTTCTCACTGTTTCCAGCTCTTGCCATTCATCAAGCATGTAAAGACTGCATTCAAAGCTTCCCCTTTGGATGTGTACACATTGACTACTGGGCAAGGAGCCTAGGGCAAGCTCTGCCACAGGAATCCTCTATCTCCTGCATAAGCTATACTAGAGTTCGAACCCTTACTATTGGGGTCTGTTGTGTGCTAGGTGACCTTCAGCCTAGAAGGGGGACCTCACCTTTGGCTCGGATAACTAACTTTGGTGGTAGTCAACTACCACACAATAAAGCCCTTTGTGTGGGCTCTAGCACTTCAGTAGATTTCCCCATTCCATGTTTACCTTGTGCTCTTTTCACTGTTTCCAGCTTCCTAGCCAATCAGCAATCTTGGAGTGCAGGTTGTAACTGGGGGGAAAAGGCCTGAATGCCAGGATTCCATTTGTTATGTATGCACTCTGGGCCATGGGCGAGTACACATGGGCAAGCTGCTCTCTTGGCACCCCAAGGTGAGGCTACCCCGCCACCCACAAGCTCTAATTGTATTAGACCCCGTTCATTGGGCTGTTTTGTTTTAATCACTGCATTATCAACAGTGCGGTTATTTGGCAAAATGGTCTTTCATCTCCAGCAGCAACATGAACGCTACTGTCTCTTTTATGGTATAAGTCCGGAACCGAACCAAGGAACCATCTCTAGAAGAGCAAGGTGACGTTCCTGCCCCCTTTTCCCTCGTGTCCATACCTATGTTATCACGTGAATGCCAAACGCTAATGCACCGTCTGTATCTTCAAAGCAGGACTCGATGAACCGTTCATACAAGAGATGTGTCAACTAAAGATTGCTGTCAACCCCAAAGCACTGATTACTTATTTTTTAGCACAATAAAACACGGCTTAATTTGTTTCAAAAGGAGAGTCAAAGTTCATCTCTTTTTTTTTACCGCAATCTTATTCTTTCCGCATTGCCACTATACCTGTTTATAAAATCATAAAACCAGTATGGGGACCAGGACTTACTTTTTCTGAAGGAAAGCAAAGTATAAGCATATAAGGCCCCAATGTGCAAACAGCAATATGTAAATGAGGTCCTCCAAACCCCTATTGATGCTTTATGTGAGCAAACAGTCAAAGGAGGCGCAGATGTAGCAGAACAGTAACTAGAAGTGTGGGCTGATTGGACGAATCCTTCTTCAGAACTAAGCAAGCAGATACTGAAAAAGAGTGAGCTGCTCATGATAAAATCAGGAGAGTTGACACACCTGTATTTTTGCAAGTTGAACCTGCCTTGCAGCTTGCCAAACTGGAGGAAACACTCACTCCTAACAAAGTTCACAATCTCATTTCGCCATCTAGGGCAACGCAATCTATGTAGTGGAGTAGCATATTTGACCATTTACAATCCCTGACAGTCCACAACAAGAACAGATTTGGGGAAAAGACACCCTCAAGCCGCCCACAACGTGCATTGACATACATTTATTTTTGCCATGTTTTTCTTTCTTCTTCCTCCACGGACTACGATCTGGTTACCATGGGTGGGGGCAGTGGCATAGACAGCGGAGGGCCTGAGGGGGTAAGGCCCACACATAATTTATAAATGCTCACTCAGCATTACAGATGTGCAAACTGAGCGGCAGGGGTCGCTCTCCGTCTCGTTTGTGCATGTTAAGAACCAGGAAGCTTTGCCTGGCTCCTGGTTCCTGTCTTAGGTGGAGCACTGGAGCCAGAGACCTACGGATCAGGTGCAGAGGTGTCATTGTGTTCCTGTTTTCCCTTGGTGTGCCACCATCCCAAACAAACTTCAGAAGTCTGTTCCATATTTTTATTCTCTTTTTTGCTTGTGGTATCGGTAGCGCCTGGAACAGGTATATTTTGGACCAAAGAATCAGCTAGTGTTGCGCAGTCGCTTCGGATTGGCTGTGATTTTGACTCCCAGGTAGTCCCTTTTCTACCCAGGTCTAGGGGAAGCTACCTCTCGATAGTTCTCACTCAGGTAGCGGGATATTAATATTTAGAATTTCTGAGTTAGTATCATTTATGTAAAATCCGGACACTTCGCTGAAGGCTTTGAGGTCTCTCTCCAAGTTGGTCAGAGGGTTATAAGGGTTGGTCAAGCTAACTATTTCATCATCTGCAAAGAGGATTACTTTATGGTTCTGACTTCCAAAATGTCATCCCTGAGATGTTAGGGTTGGTCCTTATGCGAGCTGCCAGAGGTTCCACCACTATGGGGAATAGCAGGGACGACAGTTGGGACCCTTGGTGCATTCTCGCTGTCGGACATTTGTAGTTGGCCAGGATCATGTTGGCCATCCCTTGACCTAGTCCATAATTTGATAATGTGAGTTTTAAAAAGTCGCAGTCCACTCTGTCAAATGCTTTCTCTTCACCCAGCGTCAGTAGGAGCGAGTGGACTAGGGAGGTATTTGCTTTGTTGACTGCGTTCCCCTACCCACAACGAAACACGACTAGTCTGGGTCGATGAGTGTGTGGATAAGAAGCTCCAACCTTTTGACAGGATCTTTGTAAATATGTTTGTGTCCAGGTACAATAGGGCAAGGGGCCTATAGAATGTACAGTTTCTAGGGTCCTTTCCTGCTTTGTGGATCAATATTATGTGTGCCTTGTGCCTTGTGCATTGATGGAAGTAGATCTCATCCCTCTCTGATGTCATTGAATAATCTGGCACGCGGTCACAAAAACGCCATGCTCAGCGTTTGGTAGAAGGGGGCTGTCAGGCCATCTGGGCCCGGAGCTTTAAGGGGTTTAAGCGTCTTTATAGCTGCGAAGACTTCCTGTCGACCTATTGGGGCATCAAGGCTTTCCCACTTTGTCAAATAACCTGGGGAGATTGTTTCCCCATTAAGTAGTCTTTCTGAATGCGTTTGTCTGTCCCCCCTCTCATTCGCCTTCTCATACTTTGGATAAATGCTTTAGCTTTAGCTGCTCTCGCCCTCAGTTGATTGGCCAATTTCCTCCCCGGTTTGTACCCAAATTTGTAGAAACGTTGTTGGGAGTGTAAAATAGCTTGATTCGCGTTTTGCACTCTCAGCACATGAAGGTGATTTCGGATCCCTGCTAACTCCCTGTATGCTTTTCTTTATTGCTTTGCCTTAATTCCCCTGCCAGTTGTTCCTCTGTCTGTGTAAGCAATTTCTTCAGGGTTGCGGCCATTGCTATCAGTTTCCCCCCTGCTACGGCCTTTGGTGCCTCCCAGTGTGTGCTTAAGGACATGTCCCCCAGACCATTGAAGGTTAGGTATTGTGAAGGGACAGAAATGAGAGGCAGACAAGTTGTAATGTTCTCATTGTCAGACATTTTATTAAACAGAAATGGGTTTGATAAACGTCTTTCTAACCCTATCCTAGGAAACTAAAACTAAAGATTAGTCTGTGTCAAGTTGTTAGAAACTTAGAAACTGTTCTTGTGTCCAAAACATTCTAATCTGACCCTCACACCAGAAATAAACAACTAAGGGTGCAAGGAAATATAAAGATAACTCCAACAAAAAGTGTTTGGATGGTTCCCTTCCCCTGAATGTTTAGGTAGGATGGCAAAAGTGTTTCTTTTGAACAGCAGTTTCTTGGTATGACAAAAGTGTTTCTTTATCCAATAGTTACTCTGATTCTTTATACTAGTTATGTGTACTGGATTCACAAAGTTCTTGTGCATATAATACATTTCACAGTAAGCTTTCTTTAACTTCTCTTGTACTTTGACGGATTGCCTGGTTTACTCCTTTACAAGGAATCCTCTTGTGAGCTATTCCGATCTCCTGGTATACTCCCCTTCCAGGTATCTTGCCACAGTATTTAATTAAAAGTATTTGTAGAACTCCAAGTGCCTGGTGTATCTACCTACCGACTTATTTCATGTGCTTCTCATATTCCCTGGTATATTTCCCTGCCAAGTATCTTGCAACACAGTCTCATTTTCCTGTACACCGTTGATGGATCTCTTGGTTACTCCTCTGCCAGTAATCCTCTTATGGGCTCTTCAGAACTCCTAGTATACTCCCCTGCCAGGTATCTTCCCAAAAGTTCTTATACAGTTTCAAATGCCTGGTACATTTGGCTGCCAAGACTTCTTTTATGGACTTTTTAGATCCCCCGGTATTCTCCCTTGTCAGGTATCTTACCACATTGTTAAAGTCTTAGTGCACCTTTGGTGGATTGTGTGGTATACTCCTCTGCCAGGAATCCTTGTTTAGGGTTTTACAGATCTCCTGGTATACTTCCCTGACAGGTATCATTCCCTAAATGTCAACTGCCTGGTGTCTTCCTTTTGCCAGGACATCTTATTGGTTTCACTATCCTTTTCACTATGCCACAGCCACATCAACTTTGTTATGTTCAATATGTTTACTTAATATAATACTTGTTCCAGGTTTCCTCCACATTGGCATCTCATGCATAGGTTTAAAGTTTTGTTGCTGCACTTTATCTTGTCGGTATTCAAGTATTCTTCATTGATTTAACATTGGGTTTTGTCTGTGTTTGAACCACTTTTGTGCATTGTCCATAGTAGCAGTCTCACATAATTCATTCACTTGAGTGCATGCGTGTTGGTATGCTCCAGGGATCCCAATGATTCTGGGCAGAATCACCGGCAGTTTGCAGCGGGGTCAGCTCCTTACATGATGCAGGTGTATCTCCAGTGTTTCCTGCAGCTCCGAGTTCACTCGCTGGCTTCCTTCTGTGGCTTCGACCAAAAGATGCTGCTTCCTAGCACGACAGCATGCTTCAGAAGCTCCACTTTGGCTCCCAGTGCTTTTGTGGTCCTTCAGGTGTGCCTACTGCACCTCTCCTTCCTTCACACCACACCAGTATGTGTCACTCGCATTTGTGAGTCGCCCCATGGATATGCCCGTCTGTCAGCTTTCTCCTGCATGGTTCTCTCCCGTACTGCTCCTTCGTTGAGTGTGGATGCCATTTTTAAATGTCCTGCACACTTTAGGTTCAGCCAAACAACTAGTCTGCGCATTAGATTTCTGGCTTTGATTAGTCTGCATTAACCCCTCCCTCCTCTTCTTCATCTCATTACTTGTAGCTTTATAGGAGCTGAAGCCTTTACATGCTATTGGATTTCTAAAATGATGTTGTTCAAATGTTTTATATAGAGAAACATCAGAAACAAGAGATGTTATATGTGTGTTGTGAATGTTTGAGGTATAAATGGAATTTTGTCAATAAGGTGGGATTGTGGGATAACAACAAGCCATCAATAACTTGGGTAGTATAGGGTCTTCTTCAGGACGAAGGGGAGAATACAGCGTCTTGTCTGATGGAGACACCACGTGCCGCAGACAGCTGTTTCCTCCCATGTGATCCTCCCTGATATATTCGCCCCCAGGGTCAGGATCAGATCGCGTCTGCCGTCCCCTTGCCACATGGGAGGAGGTCACTGCCGGGGGAATCAGTGATGACTCCACTGGATTCATCACAGTATTCCCTTACCAAATCTTTCACTTCCTAGACACTTACCGGGTCATTCAGTATTCCCACAGGCAACCGCCATGTACCCCTCCTCTGTGGGATGCCCAGGCTTCATAGCAATACCTCAACCAGGCTATGATCAGATAGGGTAATGGGTTCAATGTCTGTTTGAATGACTGACAGGAGCACTGTGGAAGACATGTATATGTAATCGATCCTCAGAAGGATCTGTGGACATGTGAGTAGTGTGTATAGTCTTTGACTGAGGGTGTAGCTCCCTCCAAACATCCATCAAGCCCAAATTGCCAAGTGCCTGAGTAAGGTTATGCATAGCAGTGCCCCCTGCTATGTATTTGTTTTTTTGCCAAACTATCTTGGCTCCTATTCAGAACCAGGTTCATGTCACCCATTAGAAGAATGTCCCCTCTGCTCTCCCCCGCCACCTTTTTAAAGAATGTTAGCATTAAGGCTTCTTTAGCTGAGTTAGGGGTGTCGAAGGACGCTATTGACTGCTCCCTCATGGCTAGTGTACCCTGCACAATCATGTAGTGGCCCTCCCCAATCACCCAGGTCTTCTGCATCTTGATGGGGACGCTCTTGTGGAACAGCGATGCTACCCCATCCTTCTTGGTCGCGGCAGAAGCGTGGAACTGGGGAACATAGTCTGCCCTAGTCTTGCTTCCTCAAATGGGTCTCCTGAAGCACCACTACTTTACTATTCCTTTTTCTTAGCTCAGCATACACACTTTGTTGGGGGGTGTTGATGGAACCCTCATGTTTAGCAGGCATAGCTTATCTCTCATTCCCTGTTTCATGTAGTGTTCTTAATGTGCCCTAGACCCCGTTGCATGCCATGTAGCTCCTGCTGTGTTTTGCCCCCTTACCATGAACCCTTGTGAATTCTGTGTCTCCTTGTACCTTCTCAGAACATCAAGCCCATACGTAAATGAATGTGTACACTGCATATTAACAGAAAGCTTAGTAACAAGGCTTTCTATGGCCGTAGCTGGCACTATCTACAACGCTCTCTTCCTAATTACTCTCCCTCTAGAGTCCTCCGCTCATCCTCCTCCAACTCTATGCAGTGAGCCGCTTTCACAAACAGAGATTTGAGGGTAGATCTTTATCCTCTGCAGGTGCCTCCCTCTGGAACAGCATCGCTGCCTCTCTCTGTCTTGAGCCGGAGCACCTTAAGTTCTAGAAACTCCTCAAGACCTTCCTCTTCTCTTCCTCCTTCTCTCTCCCTCTACCCTGCTAACCTCTGTACCTTTTCCCCCACCATCCTTCCTCCTTCTCCTCCCTAACTCCACTCAGTTTTTGCGGACTGGTTGCCTGGTTCACCTCCAAAGCCTTACAGGTCCCAGGCCCCCCGCCAGTCTTTGCACTTGCCTCAGGGCCACTGCACTATGTTCAGTACAACTGCACTTTCTGCCTACGCTCTATGAGCGAGGCAAACTCTTTGCACTTAACCCTGGGCCCTGTTGGACTGGACATGTTTGTCGCCCCCACCCCCTCTTCCTCGCACCTCCGCCTGACCTCATGCATTAACTAAATGTACTAGGACTAGTACGTTTGTTTGTCCTGTCCCGACCCCCGCACCTTTATCTGTCCCCCCTCTCTAGCTTTGTCGAAACTGTAACACTCATGCACTTGCACTAGGAGAAATGCTATCAGGCGTAGTATGCTAGTTTTCTGTATAGATCACTCAGAAATTTCAAGGCCTAAGAATGATTACTGTATTCCCTTGTTCCCTTACCGCTTTGAAGCACTTTGAAGCACTCCACCTGTGTATAAGCGCTGTATAAATAAACAATTACAATTACAATAACAACTTCCCAGCAACCCCAAAAACATTTTCCCCTTCCAGCCTACCTTATGATTAGATGGTAGCCCCTCTGGTGCTAGTTAGCCCGACCCAACCTTGTTGATTGCGCAATATGCCTGCAATGAGTAGTCCTCAGCACCTTCCCCCATATGGTCCCCTGTAACCCCAGTCCATTTATATGCTCATCATCCACCCATTGTCTCAGCCAGAGCACATTATCCCAGATTAATCTTCATGTTAACATTTCCATTTGGCTGGCACCCGCCTCACGGTTTGCTGTTTTTTCTCTGCCTCTTTGTTTGCCATCTCCCGGTGTGGTCTTTCTCCCCATGCTCTCAAGTTTCTTTCGGGCCCCTCCGTGGGGGTCTACCTGCTGAACCCAAACATTTAGGAATTTGGCACCCGCTTCCAGCGGCTGCATTTTAAACTACTTGGTCACTCCTTTTAAACTGCAGGCTCAATGAGTAGGTCCTTTTGTACCTGATGGCCCTCCTGTCACCGTCTGATCAGGGTTGCCTGAGAGCCAGGTCCTTAAAAAAAATGTGTATTTGCTGCCCATGAACTCGATGTGGCCTTCCTTTCCCTCTTTGCTTAGGATAGCTTATTTCGTCTTCTAGGGATGGAGCTTGACCACAATATCTCTGGGGGTGGCAATCCTCCCCCAGCCACATGGACATCACTCTGTGGGCTCTGTCCACCCTGATCAGCAGATTGTTGTCTTCTTCCTGGGAGGCTTTTCACAATGTCTATCGCAGATGCCTCTATGTTCCCCACTTCTGTGCCCTATTTCAAGAACCTTATCTGCAGGTTGTCTCTCCTTGTCCTGTTCTCCAGTTCCTCGCACTTCATCTGGAGCGCCTCCACTGCCTCCTTGGTGCTTCTGCTGGCTCTTTCCACGCTCAGCAGATTTTCCATCAGGGCCGCGACTGATCTTTCTGTGTGTTTGACCCACTCATCCAGTGTCATGGCCGCAGGCCCCAGAACACAAAAACCACACCATCTAGTGATGGGGGCAATGGGTCACTTGACTCACTTATGTCCTTTTGGGACCTATAAACACAGGGGCCCTGGCTGGACTCAGTCCTGGCGTCTTTGGCGCCAGGCTCATATAGAGATGTGAGCAGCAACACTTTATTTCAGTGCAGGAGTGCTTTTATTTTATAAGAACTTATTCCAGAGAACATCCTCATGTGCTGACTCATCGGGTGTGGCTCCCTAGGCCTGGTCTTCATGTGCTGACTCATCGGGTGTGGCAGGTAGGCTGAACCTGGCGGGCATGGCTTCAGAAGCTCAGCTATATAAGGTCCTCCATCCTTAAGGCCAGTGCTTTGCGTTACTGTGCACTTGCATGCAATGTGACGCTCACTGCCGCTTGGACCAGTTTACTTACCTTTGGAAACCAGGCATTCTCTTGCATACTCACCTCCAGGAAACCGGTGCTTCATCGCTTCATCTGCAGACTCATCTCCTGACATCCAGTTATCTTGATCCCGACGCTGCAGCATCGCACTCCGCATCCACGAACTGGGACCCTGTGAAGAAGAAGAAAGATAAGTTTAGAACATCCGTCCTAGGGCCGCGCCGCATTTGAACACTGCGTGCCTCCTAGTTAACAACTTATCAGCTACTGTACTGCTGCAGCTTCATTCTTCATTCCCTCCGGCTGTCGCCTCGAGGTCCACAGCTTCTGCCGGGCCGGCAACATCACCTGCAAGGGAAGAAAGCAAAAAAGCAAACATCAAAAGTGGAACAGACAGTAATACAAGACAACAAACTTTACAATACAACAAAAACAGTCGAGGAAAGACAAAGGCAAACAGGAACACTTACCTGAGGTATAGTGGCTTAGTCGCAGCAGGACTGGACTACCACGTGCAAGGGACCAGTGAAGGAACTCGGTCCAGATCATACAAGCGCCCCTGCCAGAAGCAGCAGGACGGTGTCATGATGCCTACCTCCAAGGAGCCAGGTCCGACCCAGCAACCCCAGAGGCAGGCATCATTTCCCCCAGGGGAGTGCCAGCGGGCCCAAGCTGGGGCCCTTTGGACGCAGTCCTGGCGCCTTAGGCGCCAGGCTCATGTTGGACCTCTGTCCTGGCGCCTTAGGCGCCAGGCTCATAAAGCTAGACATGTGTTCAAGTGTTTTAATGTGCACTTACCTGATGCAGACCATGCTGCCACATCCAGGCCCTCTTGAGGCCTGAATGGAACTACTTTACCCGTGGGACTACTTTCCACCCGGGTGTGGTCGGGAAAGGATACATACCTGATCGGAGGAAGGATACACACTTGGAACTTCTGCCAAAGCTATTTAAACCACACCCGATCAGCAACTCACGCTTCGCGTTGTTCTGCTCCTCGCAGCTGGACGCTCACTGTGTCAGCTCCTGCATCTGGACTTCAGCCACGCCTGTCAGCATCCTGGGTCACCTGCAAAGGGAGACAAGAGACCTTACCAGCTAAATCTGCACCACGGAGACATCACACCGACGATCCTGAAAAGGAAGACATCATTTTTAAAAGCATTTCGTTACGATCGCTGCAGCGCTGCATTTCACTCACCTTTCCTGGGTGCCTCCATCTTCAGCAGCGATCATCCGGATACACAGCCACTTCCCAGAGCCTAGAGAAAAAGACAAGAATAAGAGGTGAGAGAAGGAAGGGAATAAGACTTACCTGTTGGGTCATTTCCATTTCATTTCGGGTCTTGCCGCTTCCAGGCATTTTCCGGACCCCGGCCCCTATGGAGAAAAAAGACAAAGTCATAGAATGAGCGTATGCAAAGACAGTTCCCGAGCGCTCATCCAGAACTAACCTGCCATTTACTGGAACTGGAACTGCACGTTTCACTTCGGGTCGGCGCCATATCTCCGGCATTCCGAACCCCGGCCCCTAAGGGGAAAAAAGACATAAGCATTAGCGCTTGCTGCAATAAGACAATGAACATTATTATTAAGCTTGGACTTTTGAACTTGCAACAGAACTTTTACAGAGCCTTACCTGAATAGTCAAGCTTACCTGAACTCCCATCAATCCTCAATCCAGTGAAGTAACTGGGTTTCAACGCGCCCCTGCATCTGAAGCAGGATGGAGAGCTCATCCTTCCTGGCCCTAAGGTGAGACTTCACGGGGAATCGTGAAAGGGTATCGTGGAGGATTGAAAGAGAGTGGGAGGCTTGAGCATAACTCAGTCAGTAGGTAATACTCCCTTTTCACGCACAGAGGAATATTCCTGCGAGCCGGAGAAGCCAGAGTAGAGGGCCCTTCCTGTCCATCTTCAGAGTCCTGCGCTTCACCATTGAAGAAGCATCAGCACTCGAAGCCAGACCTGCGCCTCCGTGGGAATCAGGTGAGCGTTACAGACGGGGTGCTCACCAAAACTAATCAACAGGTGAGCTTTCCAGGGACAGCGCATCCCACGGGTACCACGGTTTGGGAGAATGGGTCTGGAAGGGGATCAGGCACACAAGCTGGCATACTCACACCCCCTATTCTCCACGCAGGAGCAGTCCTGAGCAGCATCACCTATTACCACCAGTCACCACATAAGTGCATAGGGCGAAGTCAGACCAGAGCGACCTCACCCCGGGAGGGCTGCAACCATGCCCCAATGCCTCCGCAGAGACCAGGTGAGCATAACATCCAGGGCATTTATCTCCCTCCTAATCTCATTGATTGCTGACAACAGTTCAGACTTAAGCAAGGCTATTTCCGTGCACAGCATGGTTTTTAGATCCTCCTTCAGTTAGAGCAGTGTATGGAGCAGTATTTGAATGGTGAGCGGGCCATTTCCCTTGTTGCGGTTCTCCAGGTCGCCCTCTGCCTCTGCGACAGCCGCCTCCACATGGCCGCTCATTTTCCCACCCTTTCTGCTAGCGGGAAGGAAGGTCTAGATATTAGGCTCTTTCCCTTTGTGTGGGGTCTTGGACATGTTTCACTCAGCTCTCTGGTTGCGCTCTGCGTCTCTGTGGCCAACCAGCTTCTTCAGGGTTTCCATCCTCCCACCAGGCAACTCTCCCTGGAGAGAGCTGTTGGCATTGCGTTGTGCCTTGCCTCTCCCTGTCACTTCTCCACTACAGCCTATGCCTTATACAGACTGGGTGTCTCTCTGCTCCATGGTTTCCATCTCTCCCTGATCTCCAGCGGTCCACTGTAAATCCCCACCATTGTGTGGGAGCAGCCTGCTTGTCCCTGTGGCTCTTTGGGTCACTGCACTTGGCCCATCGGCTCCCCATCGTGAGCAGCCAGTCGGGCCAGGCAGCAAGGTTTGTGTCAGTTATTTGTGTGGAGAAAACATCTTCATCTATGGGTTCAAATCGGTTGAGTGTTGCTGCAGTTGGTGGTGCACCGTTTGTTGGTGGTTCAGTAGTTGTACTTGTGTTTATAGTTACGTGGCTTACTTCAATGGTCTGTTGTATTGTTTCTATTTTTGTTCTTAAGTAGTTGGTGATGTTGTCACAAAGTGATTGTGATACAATGATGCCTTTGTTGCAGGATGTAGGGTTTTTGATTTCTTTGATGATTTTGAATAGTTCTTTTCGTGAGTTTGTTACCAATAGGATCATTGTGTCGTAGTGATTTTTTTTTTTTGCTTTAATGACTGCTGATTTGTATATTCTGAGTTGTCGCTCGTATTTTATTTTATTTTGTCAGATTGATTGTAACTGTTTCTCCATAGTTTTTGTAGTTTGGGGTTTGTTTTTCTGAGTTCCCTCAGTTCTTCTGAGAACCACCTTTTTTCAGTGGCTTTGAAAGGTTTTGCTGGTGCTAATTGGTCTAGGGCCTCAGTGATCCAGGCATCCTGTTTTTTTACTGCTGAGTCTGGGGTCTTTCTGTTTACCTTGGCGATGTTTGGTTGAGTTGATTCCAGCAGTTCTGTCAAGGATTCCAGGTCAAGACTTTTCCAGATTATTTTGTTAGTAGCATGCAGTACTGCATTTCTGAGCTGAATGCAGGTAGGGTGTTTGACTGATAAAGGTATTAGGTGGTGATCACTACATATCATTGGTACCAGTGGGGCAGTGGTAGAGAGTCTGTCTCTGCCGAATATTGCATCCAAGGTGTGTCCAGCATTGTGGGTGGATCCATTCACTATTTGCCTGAACTGAAGTGTTTCCAGAAGGTCGCTGAGTGTGTTTGCTGTGGTTTCATCCTCTCTTTCAAACCAGATGTTGAAAGCTCCCAGGACGATTAGGTTATCATGATAGGGTAGAACACTATGTTGGCTTGGTCGTTGAGCTTGATCTTGATGAGGAGAGATTTTCAGTTTTCTATGTTCATTGAGGGTAGTGGTGTGGCACAGATGTGGTCTTTTTGCACCATTGTGAGTCCACCCTCTAATCGTTTTTCTCTGTTAGTGTGTATTAGTTTGAAAGTGTGTGGTATAGCTTCATGGGCGATTGTCTTGTTGTTGTCTGATAGCCATGTTTCTGTGAAGAAGTGCGAATCAGTGCTACCCTCGCTTAGGAGGTAATACATTTCTGTTTTGTGTTTCGCCATGGATATTACGTTGAGTAAGCTGCAGTGCAGTGTGTCCGTTTTTCCTTGTAAATTGTTGTCAATACTTTCATGAGACCCAGCCGGGGTGGTGTTTGTTGGGTTTTCCTTTCTTGGGATTCTCTATTGGGTGAGGCTGTTTGCTGAGATTGTGTTTGGGTGCTCTGTCTCTTCGTTGAGGAGTTCAATTAGGTTTGCTGGAATGGCTTCTTAATTCTGGTTTGTGGTGGTTGGTTGTTTGTTTGTACATGAGGGCTTTTATCCAGTCTTTGGCTATGTAGGGGGTGTGGATGATTATGGATTCAAGTTTGCCCCTGATTCTTATTGGGGTCTTACCGAAGATATTTTCCGAGTTGCTATGTTTCGTGTTTTGAGATATTTTTTGGTGTTGGTGTACTGTTGGTGTCCAGGTTTGTTTGGGTTCTTGCTTGTGGGTTATTTGTCAGTTGTTTGTTTTCCATTGAGTTGGAGTCATAGGTGGAGAGGTAGTGTTGGGTGCATTCCGTTTTCACTCTTTTCTTAGTCCGTTTAGTGGTATCCCCACAGGGTTTCTGGGTGTTGTGAATTCTGCAGAGTAGTTTCCATTCTTTTGGGCTGGGGTTTCCCTCCTGCTTCTGTTTTCCTTTCTTGGTTCTGTGTCTTTCTTGTATCGACATGCCACTACCAAAACAACATAGCTCTCACAATGCACCTCTATGCTAATTTGCTTCAAGAACTGGACGAAAAGTACTAAGACCTCTACAAAGCTTGTGCACAAAAAGGCTATTTCTGACCTGAATTATCACCTTTTTATCTCTCAGTTTAGAAACAGCCATCAAGCTTGTGCAACGCACTCTTAGCCTGATTTTGGGCATGGCCTGTTTTCACATTAGCAAGACATGAAAGATGTTTGCAATACACCCCTCTTCTTACCGTCAGTAATCACTCATAAACCAGTACTGAGATATCCTTAGAGGTCCCACAACTCTGCAGTATCTGCAGTATTTTTGTATTTGTATTGGATTTATATAGAGCTATAAGCCAAAGGGCTGTAACAAAAAGAAACTGTTAAATAAAGGTGCAGAACCACATCAAATGAGAAAACATGTAAGTGGAGAGCAAATATGTCGTGAGACAAGTGCGAAAGAGAGAAAAGGAGGCAAAAGATTGGATATCAAAAGGTAGCTTATTCCAAATGTAGGTGTTAATAGTGAAAAATAGCAAAAGCAGGATTGGGAACAAGGGAGATGAGGGAGAGAGAGAAGAAATTAGGACTGGGCATGGAAGCAGCAGGAAAGTGAATAAAAGAAAATCAAGGAGGAGAGATAAGAAGGAGCCATTCCCTGAATACTTTTAAAAACAATACAGAGGAAGTGAAACAATAATCGAGATTAAAAGGAAAATCATTAGAAGGATAGGAGAGCAGGAGATATAGAGTCACGATGCGGGAGACCAAAAATAAGGCCAATGGAAAAATTGTAGATGGACCTGAGGGAGGATAATTGATACGCAGGAAGGCCAAGCAAAAATGTAGAGTAATAAAATAGTCGAGAGAAAATAAGAGAGGCAAACAAGAATTTTAGTACAATGAAAGGAAAAAAAAGGACAAGCATGTCAGATGCTATAAGAATGATAAGGGCAGGAACGAGCCACAGAAGAGATATGAGAAGAGAGGGATACAGTGGAGTAAAAAATTACTCCAAGATTTCGAGCTGTAGAAGAAATAGGAAGAGAGGAAGGAGGGAAAGAGGTAGATAGAGTAGTTAGTGATGGAGAGGTAGTGGGATCAGGGAAGAAAAGAACTCCAGTCTTGGACGGATTGAGATATAGGTAATGATCAGACATCCAGGATTGAAAAGATGCGAGACAAGCTGATAGAGTAGAGTGAATAGTATCATAGAAAGAAGAGAATGAGATATATATTTAATAGTCATTTTGCGAGAAAGATCAAAAGAAGAAATGGAAGAAGCAAGTGGGGTTGTATATAAAGAGAAAAGTGGAAGGACGTGAACAGAGCCCGGTGGAACGCCAAAGTAAAGAGGGACAACTATAGAAGATCATCCTGCCCAGGAGACAGAGTGTGATTAGTAAAGGAAGATCAAAACCATTCAAGTACTAATCCCTGAAAGCCAAGATAGGAAGGAGAATGGAGTAGGATAATGTGATGAACAGTGTGCTGCGGACCAATCAAGTACAATAAGAAGAGACGATTTTTTCGCGTAACAAGCAGAGAGTAAAGAATTACAGACAGAGAGAAGAGCGGTCTCTGTTGAAT
This sequence comes from Ambystoma mexicanum, assembly GCF_040938575.1. Classification (NCBI taxonomy): domain Eukaryota; kingdom Metazoa; phylum Chordata; class Amphibia; order Caudata; family Ambystomatidae; genus Ambystoma; species Ambystoma mexicanum. Next base: position 705,028,647 of record NC_090934.1, on the reverse strand, counting down.
GAAAAGAATGAACACCTGACTGATAGAGAAGGAGAAGATCTGACTAATGTATGTAAGCAGACACTTGGTTTTAAAAAACACGATCGAAGAGTTTGGATAGGAAAGGAAGAAGAGATATAGGACGGTAGCTAGAGGGCAGGGAAGAATCAAGAGGTGGTTTCTTTTAGAATAGGGAGTGTAGAGGCATGCTTGAAAATAGACGGCACGGTAAGCAAGGGCGAATTATAAAGCAGAGTGAGATGGAATAAGTGAATAGTCTTCAGGAATTAGAGAGGTATGTATTTGTATCCAAGTAGTGAACCATCCAGCAAGCTCTCACAATGCACATTTAGCGTGATGTGGGATCTGCCTGATAACGCAATGCGGATACAACCAGAGAATTATTTACTGACCTGCAATACACACTTGCATCCCTTGATTGACACAGCTAGGGAACAGTCACAGTGCACCCCCACCTGGTTTCATTTGCGCCTTGGTATCTCATTGCTGAGACATCCGGAGAGCCCTTTGATTTCACATCTAGCCCAAATGTAGATGCGTGTAGGTAAGCCTGTGCTGAAACATCCATAGATTTCTCACAGTACTGCCTGACCTGCAATATGCAATGTGATCTGTGATGAATCAGAAATGATTCACTGATTCACTCCACAAACCTGGCCTGGGATACTTCTCATGTGGCCAGGGGAAGGCAAATACTTCCTGATACCCAATAAATAAATAAATACTGGTAAATCCCCTTGTTTAACTTTCCCCTCAATCCCACACTTCTAATGGCTTTTTGCCAAATAGAAGAAATAAGAAAAACTAATTCTGTTGGTTGGGACTATAATCCCCTATGTACTGGGATGAGGAAGAGGGCCCAAGAGCAATGTTGCAGGATTGTTCAGCTTGTTAAGCATAATGACCCACACCTGAAGGAAGTAGAGAGGCTTAAAAGGCCCCTCAGGTGCAGGCCATTAGATGGAGCTGTGGCTGGAAGAGTTGCAGCAGCAGCAGAGCAGAAACCCATTGTTGGCAATCCAAGCAGAAGTTGGTGGAAAGAAGGGACGCTGTGACTTTGACCAAGCAGATTCCTGCTGCCTGTCCTGAGAGGATCCTGTTCCCTCTAAATCTGAAGTGCAGAGGTTGCACAGTGGAAGGTGTGAAGGAAGACTGTTTTTACCCATGTGAACCTTATTGCAAAGATTGTGCAGCAAGAAGCATGCCAGGGATCGTGGCTGAAAGTTGGCATACAGCCGAGGGTCTCAGGAGCAAGAGGAGCTCAGTGACTGCATGGTGGGGATAAAGCCACCTTCACAGAGGAAGGGTGTGTGCTTAAATGAAGCCATAAGCAGTTCAAGTCCTGCAACACGTGAAGGGAGCAAGACAAAAGCCAGTGAGTGTTACCCAGCGTTCTGAACTCTTGCGCAAATAAAGGCAGGCAACTGTAACCAAACAGAATCCCCTGCATAGAGTGAAAGCAGTAATAAACCGACCGTTGATTGTCAGACAGTGGAAAGTTACAGAAGTAGTACTCGCGTGTGAGAAAACTTCTTCCGTAGCACTCGTGTAAGAGTAAAACACTTTGAACCACGTTAATTGAATCTTAAACCCTGTGAAAGAGATGGTTGCGTGTGCTTAAAAATAACTCTGAGGTAAAGGTTAACCGACAAGTTAATTATGAAGCTGTTGAAGATGATGTAGCCCTGAAGGTAAGTGACTGAGCATTGAATTGTGAGTTTTAAGGGTACAAACATTGCCCAAGCCAAGAGTTATGCAAGCTTTGTCTTCAGCCAAAAGAGACTAACAACAGGCATACCATTAAACTGCTTCGGTGGACAGAAGGCAAAGAAGAAAATGCATGGTTGGTTGTAGAAAGGTCAAGCCTGCTGAATGTAAACGTTCCCAAAAAATTGGTATAACTCACATTACTAAAGCCATAAGGAGGAAAGGTAGAATTACATCCTTAAGGGCAATTTTTGCTGTTGTTGTGGCAGAAAGACAAGAGCGGCAAAGAGGTTGCCCTTTTGACAAAGTGATTGTTCAGAAGAAGAGTGCCTTGCTTACTTGGAAGTGTTGAGGGGCACTAAAGTTGATCTTGTCTTTTCTGAAAAGTGGTTCAAAGTCACAAAGTTGCAGACTGTTGAAGCTGTGATAAATATTTTGTTGTCAGTAGAATTAAAACTTCAGAAGCCCACTTGAATGTGGAACACTATGGGGCAGTCGAGTACACCCACATGGTAGCGGCTTACTGAAGTTAACCTGGTAGGAGAATTATCCAGGTAGGAGTAGTGGTGCTGTGAAGTCATCCTTACAAAGATATACACTTAAGAGAATTTTCTTTTGACAAAGTGAAGGAGTCAAGTACTGAGTTGGAACTTTGTTGCAAACCTGGATTTCCTTGTTTCTTTATGTTGAACATTGAAACTGAATTTAACTTGAAACCTGGGGAAGGGGAGTTCACCCAGGTTCTAAAGAGAGACTGGGACTATATGAGAAATACCATTGTTGATGTTTGTTGTGAATTGCCATATGTTTTCCTGTGTATTTCATGTTTAAGTGTGAGGGCCAGATATCATTTGTTAGAGTGTTTCCTTTTGTTGTTGACAGGCAGGGACATCCTCCTCATGGTAGGGATAGTGAGGCGTTTGATGAAATGTATCATTTAATAAAATGGCATATTTTGAGAAATCATCCAAAAGTTGTCGCCTCACATTTCTGACCCCTCACAGATCCCAGAAAGGAAACATCCACAGATCACTCACAATGTACCTCTAACCTGATTTCAGGGACACCCAGATAGGCCAGCATTGAGATATCCACAAATATCTCACAGTGCATTGCTATGCTGACTTGAGGCATGCTCTAATATCAGAGCAAAGAGAATAAGGCAAAACATTAAAAATGCACTATCCTGAAATCGCAGCTAGCCAATTGCAGAGACGGTCACGTCTTGCTGAAGCTCCAACAGACGTTCCTTTCTTGGGGCTAATGTGGGCTCCCAGGAAAGGAAAAACCTAGCCAGTAGAAAGCAGGATACGGAAGGGGTGCCACCCCCTAAACGTTAGGTTAGTTCTCATTAGGAGATTCTTACAAAGGTTGTGAGAAAGCAGTGGCCTGGATACCCATCCATGTGGTGGCACAACATGGCAGACGTGTGCAGACTGTAGTGCATGAGTGCAGTGTTTCTTGTGCCAACCAGGGACAAACACTGAGTGTGGAGCTAAACCAAGAAACATGTCAATGATTGTGGCTTCCGGTGATGCACAGAGCAGACCCTGGGAACCGCTAGGCTGTGGTAACAGAGGTAAAGGAGAACTGGGCAGATTAGTGGAAGCTGAGGCAAGCTGCAAAGGCCTGTGCCATGTTGGCCCCAAGGAGGTGATGAAGGCAGGATGCAAGTGTCATATGGAGATCAAGGGTCCCATGCCTGTCCTGCTCGGCCTCTGAGGGGCAATCAGCACATGAGCCCCATTAAAGCTGAGACGATTTTTTTTACCCCTATTCCCCTAGCACCACTATGGCAATGGTGTCAAGCTGTGAACTTACTTCTGGACAGAAGAGGATGCTTAGATCAGGGAAGCAGACTATTCTGTCCTCCCTCAAAGAGATGCAGGGAAGGTGAATGTGGAAAGTAAACTGGACAGAACACTTACATATCTGGAAACATTCAACAAATCAACAGAAGTGAAACTCAATGCTCTTGAGATTTCAGGGTTGGATTTTAGGACAAAATGACTATTGCTCTGGAGGAGTACAGGTATGAGAAGTGGCTGTAATTCCTATTCAGCCCCATACTACTACTAAACCAGCAGCAGTGATCCCAGTCATAAAGGTGAAATAGGCACAGACCAAAAGATATACCTCCTTTGTCTCTTTTCGTGGCGCATGCCGAGGGCAGGCTATATCTTGAGAAGAATTGTGGGCTGATAACAGTAGCAACCCAAACGTAAGTACAATGGTTCCAAAATTAATGAATGTCCAATCAAGGTTCTATAAAAATAGAGACTTTAACGTAAACAATAAAAATGCTGATTTTGAGCTTGCCGTACTGTAAACACAATGTGTCAAAGCCTTGCGTGTGGCTTTTGGGCATTTCGTTTACGGTTCAGTTCATTTTCCTTTATTTACATGGTGGAGAGAAGAGGAGGGGCAGAGAGTAACTTACATTTCTGCCGCTCCCTTACTCTTCGCCATACCAGTACTCCAGCATTTTCGCCTGCATGGATTTCATGCTGCTGCAAATGCCGGGGATTCATTTGGAGTTCACAGCTTTTTGCACTAGCAAAATGCAGGCGGACTCCGCTGGAATCTATTGTAAACGCGGCATGCCTTTCATACATGGCAAACAGTGTTTACTTAATTTGCACAGCGGAATGCAAAAGGGCGACGTACAAGTGTGTACACTGCCTTTTTGCTCTTCCCTTTTGCACTCCACCAGGCAAATTACCAAAATAAAGAGGTGGGGACCTGTGTACGTTGAGGCAGGAACGTAACGGGTGTTTGATGTCATTTTACAGGGAACACCAATATGAGCCCCAGAGAATGCACACTTTTGTGTTTTGTGAAAGGGCATCCTGGGTAAATTAGTAAGGGTGTTCAGGCAATCAACTGGCAACTATGGCAATCTTCAAGGTTATGTTTTGGAGGAAAAAGGTAGATAAAGGGGCTTAAAAGTCACCATGGTCCCCAAAGTGGACCACGGTTACAGGGCCTATTCATAGTACCTTTATTTTTGTTTTTTGAGCTTGACAGTGCTGAGCTGTGCATATAGGTCTTTTTGCCACTGTCGAGCAATTGTTGAGATGATCGATCAGTGTGATCCTACTGGTGGTCAGCATCAAGTTGGTTCATAGGTGTGGATGCCCAATGGGCTGAGTCTGTGTTTGAGATGGCGGGACGATGGCTTCCCATCGGTTTGGGACATCGATCATCGTAGGGTAGGCGATGGCTCTGCTGGTTCGAATCAGCATTCAAGATGGCAGGTTTGATGTCTTCCGGTAGTCGATCCAGCACTCAAGTCAGTTGCTCCCATGATGCTGAACCCAGGATTAGGTTGGGACGAGTTGGTCTGCTTCGATGGCTCAAGATGCAGCAAGCAGTTCAAAGTTTTCTTAGAGTGCCAAAAGCAGCACCAAGGCCCTCTGGCTCTTTGAAGGCAGAACATGTGGTTGATCTAGCTCAACGACATTTCAAGGCGGCCAAACAGGATTCCAGCTGCTTTTGAGCTGCTGGAAGTTCCAATCCAGGGGCTCCAAGACAAGGAGAGTCCTGCTCTGCACTCCACTCCAGGGAGCTTGGCTGGCACCTACAGGGGATCTTTCACCTCAGAACAGGAGCCTGGTTTCATTGCAGCCAGCAGTGAGTCCTTGGTTCAGCAGCAGTCACCCAAACTGTTCCCCGGGGATGGTAAGGGAACAGAGCTCTCCTCTTCCATGGATACGTTCTGTCTTCACCTCTTTGGCAGCAGACATTGGAATGGACTGCACTCCCAAACGTGAATGCTTCTTTTTCCCTTGTCACTCTAAAGAGTAATCAAAGAATTAGGGGATGCCCCTCTTCTTATAAAGGTAAAATGTCACATGGGATTGGTTGTAACAAGTGTGCTTTGCCTCATGACATCACACCCAGAATACCTTGCCTGAAGGAAGCGGAGGGGGCAGGAAGAGAAAGTGAGCCCTAACAGAATCCAAGATGTTGGGATCTTTCTGTCAGACTACCTTCCCTCTTTGGCTAATCTATCTCCATACCCTTCTCATGCCTCCTGAATTCAAACGGACTCCAGTGTTCAGCACCCTGGTGTGAGAGTAGGTTTATATTGGTGCTGCCGTTGAAGCAAACGTTCCCAGGAGACGTCTTGGGTGAAGTTGCTAGGCCCTGGGGGAACCTTGCTTGCAGGAGAATCAAAAAGGTAGCAACTTGGTGATTGTTCCTCATAGCATCTATGGAGAAAGTCAGGCCAGACAACAATACACATTGGTCCTGACATAACTGAGCACTGATTTCAGAGCTGATATCAAAGTGGGAATTGATGTGATTTCATAATTGTGTGATTGTAGTAGCCACCATTTCAATCTAGGCATTGCTTATTTCTTCAGATGTACAGGCCACCTCACTGACTAGATTACACAATTAATATAATTTATATAAGAGATGAAGATATGCTATCCCATGTCTTAGCTTCTCTGCCGGCAGGTAATTTGTGCCCTAGAAGCTGTCAGGAATGCACATGTGACCTTTGAACCTGCTCTGTGCCACTGCAGAGCTGGTGCTGTGGGTGTCAGGAAACTGGTTACAGCAAAGGCACATGTGTACTATAATTTTGGCATGGAGGATTTATGAAAGTGGGGTCTAATTAGCAGACTTCCTTTCAGGAACAACATTACACATATCATTTTACGTAATAAAAAGAAAAATGTCTCGGGCTATCCTGCCTTTACCAGATGGCCATCCTGTCACAGATATTATGTTATGTTCTGTTACAAGGCTTTCATATTGTGCCACCACATCCTCACTATAGTGGTCTCAGAGCACGTAGTCTTGTCGAAAGGTTAACATATTGTTCTCGTGCCTGGGGTATTATCCAGGCCTTAGTGTCCAGCGGAAAAAGGAATTAGGAGAAGACAGGAGAATGTTAAAGAGGGAGAAAATGTCTCAGACGCAAGGACGTAGAAGGGAAAAGCAATGTTTTGGGACAGCGTATGTAATTGTAGATCTAGTAAGGTGGACCATAGGTCAGGGACGCAAAGGGGGAGTATCTTTTAACCTGTTTGCAACAGACAGTGTACATGAGGGCGTTTTGAAAAGCAAAAGATACTTAATACCACACAGTGCTTTGCTGGGTGATGGATTTGAACTGTTTTCCAGCAGCCTACTTAAATTATGTTGTCTTTTGACCCTGGGTTTCCTTAAACGTTTCCCACAGGGCAAACTCTGTAATAGTACATCATGTACTGTCAAATCTAGAAGCCAGATGTTCCAGAGTTAAGAATATACTGAACAAACGGTGAATGCATTTGGAGAACAAAAGGTTTGGGTAGGTAGCGTTGGACCCATTGACACTTTCAGCAGATGTTGCGAGCCGGCCAATCATTAGTGAGAGATGTTCTTGTGATCTGAATATGCCATTGTTCCTCTTCTGAGACCACAGCTCACTCTGGTGGAGCAAAGGTCAACATCAGACCCAAATGTCCAGTTAAATTGCCCCCTCCTATGTCCTTATGGAAGGTGAAGTGGGCACCTAAGTGTATTGAGAGGGGAGTTAGTAATTCCACTGAAAATATCGGATTTGTGCGAGTACCTTTTGAGCACCCTTGCGGGAAATTAACTAGAAAAACAGCAGTACAGATAAATGTGGGTAAATACTTGTTTTAGGAGTCAAGGTTTCCTATTCCGTGTACCCTCATCGATCTAGGGAGGGCTTGCAGACCACCAAAGTTTAAGTGTTCAGAGAACTAACACCTAAACCACAGGCCATATTCGTTCCGTTAAACAGCGATGCCTCTATAGTCGGAACTGGAGGAATACAGTTAAAGGGCAATAGCAAGGCAGTGTAACTCCCAAAAAGCAAATGCTGCTAATGCATAAGTTAAAGAGTGTGTCTGCGATCGATCTTCTAGTGCATGCATTGGAATACACCCGTGCTCTGAATATCTACGGCATGGCGCGTAGTTATGCCCATGAAAAAACTTGCTGGTTTGCATTGGTTGGTTGGTTCAACAGGTTTGCCCTTGAAGTGCCTCAGCGTCCAGGAAGTACAATGTGAACGGGCATGCCTAATGCTGATGTCTCCTACGTGTCCTGGAATATGTCAAACCTATGTTGTAGTGAAATCTCACTCGTTAGGGCGTATGGCAACAGTGATATTCTCCATACAAGTTTTGGAATGATATGTCTATGTAAAAATAACACGAGTCTTATTGCAGCAAGCCGTGTGTCATAGTTGGAGAGTCAAAAGTGAATACATTAACATGGTAAACAAAGATAACCGCATTCTGTAAATGTAATTCTGTTACATACATTTGCATTGGAGCGCTCGATGAGAACATTCAATATTCTTTTAGTGCTCGTCTAGGAAAAAAGACCAAAACAGAGGGCAGCGGAGAACAATCACAGAATTTCTATGAAAGGTAGGTTGTCCATCTGACAAATTCCTCAATCCTGAATATTGTAAATTACAGAGCTGCTTTAAATGCAAAAAGCCTTCTCCAGATAACAGGAAAGTGGGCTTTAAAGATTGACTTTTCCTGCTGAGGCTAGCTTTGTGATATCTCTTAACTTTCTAATGCTTTATTCACGAGTTGTGGAAAAGAATGTTAAGGCCTTGTAGAGATCTTTGTTGGACAGATGATCTACCATAATATATATGGGTAGTTTCCATGCTTCACTCACATGTAGAACACTGGGTAATATACTACTAGTGTCCCTTTTACACCACCAGGTGGGACTAGACTTGGTGTATCACTACAGTCTTCAGGACCTTTGAAATGCAGGATAACTCTTAGGACGGTCTGCTGTTTCCCGTATCCCACATTTCAGTTGGGGCTTTTCCCTACTCACTTTTTTTAATCAGTAAAACTTGTCTCTCCTTTTATGGGTCTTTTGTGATTGACAGCATTGGTTTTGCCAGTCGCTCTTCACCTTCAGTGACCTGCTGCTTGGAAAATCCACCCAGTGTTTCATGTGTCTCTAGTGAAGCTTGTTGGTCAGTATGCTTTGGTTCATTTTGCCGTCCACACTCCTTCAGAACAAGTGGAAGGCCGATTTCAGAAAACTGTAATGCATGACTGTGTCACGGCTGTTTGCCGTATGTGGTTCACTGGAAAGGCTACCTTTTTTATTATGAGCTTTAGGAATCTCACTGTTTTGTTTCACACCTCTTCATCCTTTTCAATGTCAATGTCCTGGTACGTCACTGACTCCTAGTGAAATGAAAGGTATCCTGTGAGGAAGCGGGATCAACATGGCGGCTCGGGTGTTGGGCTAATAGAATGGCACAGGAAGACAGGAGCATCATGGAGGCCCAGGCTCCTGCTGCCATCCTAGTCGACCGGGATGTTAGGTCCTGCGTTGCAAATTGTGGCACTGCATCCAACACAGGAGTGCAAAATCTTGGTGGAGTTGTCTGGAAGGTCGCCTGCGGTCGTGTGTGTGGATTGCACTTGGTAGAGAATTTGCAGACTACAGTTAAAAGTCGAAACAGGACGTTTAATTCTCAGTCTTCCAGTTGTTTGCCGATTTTCATTTATTGAGCCTTTTCCAAGTGTTGCAATGTGATGTTGACATTGCATATATCTGCATTCTGTCAGAAGGAGCGGGCAGATTGTATATTCCACTGGTGACAGGATAGAGGTGCACCGCATCTCTTCGGTTACTAAGATTTGCGGCTCGACTACTCACCTGTTTGTTCTTGCTCATTGACCCATGTATCATCAGTCAGATTCCCTTTATGGCCCTGATTTGGTGTATGCTTTGAACTCTTCCCCCATAGGATACCCATTTCAGTGAGCAGCATGTTGTGCTGTGCATTGATATCAAGGAAGCAGTGTGGTGATGGAAAGGGCCCACCTACTATCGAATGTGAAAAGAGAAAGTGACACCAGTGCTTGGGGCCCTTGACAGTAGGGCCGGATTAGCGCACATGAAAGGAGAGCAGGGAATGCGCTCCTTCCACTTGTGCTTCTTCCTGAAATACTCAGGTCCTTCTTCAGAAAGGTGACCGGGGCATTTCAGGAGTCGCTGGAAAGTGGCGCAAAGATGCACTGTCCAGACCCTCTGCATACATTCTCCGGATACTTTTGTATGACGTGCTCTCAGCAAGCAACACTGATGTATGGCAGGCTCCCAGCAAGCCTTCTGGTTGCTGGGAGCACATTTCACAATGAGAGGCCCATAAAGGGCGCCCCTCTGTGAAATGATCGCCTCTCGCCCCCCAAAAAATGCCCATCGCTGTTTGGGGGATGTAAATGCAAATATTGACAGCTGCGGTTTATACCGCTGCCATCACACTTAAAGAGAAAATCATGACCGTGTCAGAACTGGCCCTGCCATGATTTGAACCTCCCAGGGTGCCTGTTCTGAACAGGCACCCTGGCAAAACCCTAATTTCCGTGCATGTAAAACGCATCCCTTTTGTGAATTCGGGATGTGATTTTAAATGCCCATAAACGCCCCCTGCTATGCGCAAATGCGTGAAAACGGGCATCTGAATGAGCGCATCTAAGGTGCATTCATTGGGATTCCCTTTGAGAATTGGGCTGCACCATTTTTGTTGGCTCAAGTGACTTGATGCGTTAGTGCATCGCATCACTTGCGCCAAAAATCAGCCCTTTAAGAATAATGTTCTACATCAACTTTCATTAATTAAACAAGATGTCACAATTTGGGACCTACCCCATGCCCTAAATCGTTGACCCAATATAACCATTGGGCAAACTCTGGTAACTATCTAGACATTCTCGATTTTAGATAAGGAAATTAACTGGATCTCATGTAATGGAGGACAAGAGAAAGCAAATATTTGTTTGATCCCTTTGCACCTTCCAAGCCACCTTTGAACTACTTAAGGCCCGATTCCGAGGTCAGTTTAACAATAGAAAGCAGGAACAACACATTTCTTAAATGCACCATATTCTGGCAAAGGAAGAATATGGTGTGGAACATGGAGGCCTTGGCTTTGTCCTGGGCCCGATTTACGGCCTAACAGGGCCCTGGCAGCCATCAGGAGTGCAGGCAGAGAGGGTACCTGTGAGGCGCTGTTAACACCGACTGCGCATGTTTCCCCTTGTTAATTAAGGCACTTGCCAGACTGCAGCACCACTCTCGTGATGAAGAGCATTGGAACCATCTTTGACTGCTCTGGGCTTCGCACATCCCTTAAAGCTGTGGCAACATGAAGCCTCCGAGAAAGGGCTTAGCCGGGCAGTGCCCTATCTTTCGTCTGTAAACTGAAAGCTGCTTCCAAAATATGCCACCTTGAGTGGGCCATATGTCCCCTTAAATACAACCTTATGTGTTGTTGGATTCTCCCACGTCGCGCACCCCTTCTATCTTAGATCACCATTAACAGACAGAACCTCGTTTTCTAAGACAGTTCCTGTCAGAACGGCCCTACTGCCTTTCTGTGCACCGTGGAAAACGATCACTGAACCCCAATGTGGATGACGTGTACAGAATGGGGGATGAGGTGCTGCTTCAAATATCTCACCAGAGAAAGCGAAAATGGGGTAGATAGGCAGGTGGTCCTCGGGTTTCTAGTCTTACCCAGCCAGCCACTCTGGCATGTGCCATGGCTCTCCGTGGCATGACTGGCTGCCCCCTACGACTGGGTCCCGTGGTGCAGAGGACATGGACGTCTCTGCAGCCTGGACGCTTGCGATGGCTTGTCACTAAGAACGAAAAAGCCGCTTTTAAAAATTGACTTTTGCATGCACTTAACTGCAGAGGAGACCCTCCTGCAGCCCCCATACTTCGCCCTACCATAGAATATAACCCTAACCCACCCCCCACATATATATGCTTTTTAAAGTGCTTTTTCAACAGCGGCATTTTCGGCCGCAGCATTCTTTCGGTGACATTTTCACTGGATACGCAGCAGTGCAGGTGGTGGCCTGCAGTTTCTCCGGTTGCCCTGGCACGGACTGGCCTATAGGACAATAGGCCCATGGCTGAACCAAAAATGCAAAATGCTTGTGTGGGCCAGTTTTATGGGTCAAAGTGGGCCACTTTTTGGGCCAATGTGGGCAAGTTTGATGAGTTACTTCAGCTAATAGTTTTGACCAGTGTTGCTGAATAAACATTCTTTAAAATGCGCAATTTGCATCACATTTTATCAAAAAGCTCACCCTCGGGTACTATTCAAACAGTGTCACAAAAGGAATGAATTCCCATTTGCAACTGTGGGCGACTTTTTCGTTGGTGCCCGAGACAATTTTATGCCCCAGTCTGACCGTGCTCTTGCCCCCAGTCACGGTGCAACCAGCGAGCAAGAAGGGCTCCCACTGAATGTGAACTGAGAAACTCCACCACGCTCAGGAAACAGGGCCATCTTAAGCACTTTGGGGGCCCTGGGCACGGACATCTTTGGGGCCCCCCTCCACCAAACCAAAGGAATTCAGGGATCAAGAATACTGGTCGTGACCCCAAACCCCCACCCATCGCGCTCACAACCTATAGGTTTATATGCTGTCTCGCAACATAATAAGCACGTTTACTCCCTTCAAGTCCCCTTATCCTCTTCCTTCTGGCTCTAATCAGAATGATAAACAAGTAGCATTTGAAGACCAACACATTACCAAACATGACCATTTTAAACGAAATATTATAGAAGGGTGTTATGCAAAATTGGAATGATTCAGGAACCACCAGGGGGCTCAGAGATGCACTGACGCATCTCCTCTCGTCTCCTCCGAAGGGTGCCGTTTTTGGGACTTGAGCCCCCCCAGATTCCCCCGGAGTGAAGTGCCGACCCCCACCGCAGCCTTCTAACACCGTGGGGCACCCAAATACCCCAACTCCCGTCTCCTGACGTGGCGGCTTCGCTCCGCAGTGAGCCTGCGAAGATAGAAGGGAGGGAGTGCCCCGCCTCCCCCGGCGCCGCGGCTCCGCACGAAAACAACGGAGAGCCGCGGATAAGGTGAGGCCTGCAGCTTCATCGGACAGCGTGGGGAGAGCAGCCCCCCCAAATTTGTCTGCAGCGGTCTTCCGCGCCACACAGAGCCCAGGCAGGGTAGCGCGGCGCTTCCTGCCATTGGGGCCGCACCCCAGAGCAGCGCGCCGGGCGCGGAGGCCGGCGCGGCGTCCCCGGACTTCGGTGCTCAGTGGATCTGGCCCAGGAGAGCTGGCCTGCCCCCTCGACCTCATCGGAGTCTGGAAAGAGCAGAAGCCCCCACCGGTGACTTGGAAAAGCGAGCACCCTCCCCAAGGGACACCCATAGCAACCCACCCATCCCCCTCCGCTTCAGGTCCTCTCTGGATCTGACGGTGGATCGGGAGCCCCCACGAGGTGAGAGGCCGCCCTAAAAGTGCTGCATTATATTGGGGGCAAAGAGAGCCGGCCATTGACCTAGAACCGGAGAATAGGCCTAAACAACCCACCACCCCAACAGTGAGCACAGGGCCTGGACTGCAAGCAGACAGGACCTCTTCAGAGGCGTAAGTGGCCCAACGACGGTGTCCACTGGACTTGGCGCTCCTAGGAGCGGAACCCGTGGGGAAGTGAGGAGCCGGGGGAGGCCTATGAACTGGAAAGAATCTCTGCAGAAATTCCGACGCTTGGCCCCTGGCTCTCCGACTTGCCCTGAGATGGCGACCTCGACGCATCAGGAAATAACAGACACTAGCACGGTCACCAAGGGTATGGCTGCCCTCCTTGAGGAGATCCGAGGCTTCAGGGCGGATATAACGCTACGTCTGGACACTTTGGACAAAAAAGTGGACAATATAGATGACAGGGTTCAGGCGCTAGAGAACAATACGGCCTCGAACGACATCTTTGAGACGCAATTTGATATGCGCCTGGCGGAGCTCGAGAGGAGGGAAGAGAAATGTTCCCTAAAGCTTGACGACCTGGAGAAAAGGGAACTTCGCTGTAACCTGCGCTTTTTAGGCTTCCCGGAGCGTGAGGGCGAAACACAAGCAGACATTGTAAAAGCTGTTAACGCGGTGGTGCGATCACTCTTTGAAGGGGCTAACACGAACAAACCGACCATTGATAGAGCCCACAGAGCAGGTGCAGCCAACAGAGGCCCCAGGTCCATTCTAGTCCGATTCCATTACTTTGCAGAGAAAAGTAAAATCCTTGAACTGGCCCGCAAGAAAGGCCCAGTGGACTGGGAGGGGGCTTACATCTCGGTGTATCAGTATCTGTCCGCCTTCACCCTGGCGAGACGTCGGCTCTGCACCCCGCTGATGAAAATGCTTCAGACCAAAGGGGTCCGATATAGGTGGGGATACCCTTTCTCACTTTCCTTTGAGCTAGACGGCTACAAGTATGCCCTGGTCACGGAGGACGATATTCGCAGGGTGTCGGGGGAGCTTCTGGATGATCCAAATATGGAAGTGGGTGAGCGAGAATGCGAAAGAGCCCGAGCTGGCCCCGGGCAGACGAGGACTCCACAGGAAAGACGTAAGGTCCGAGGCCACAGGAAATTCAGAAGAGTGGCGCCGGCATCCCCGGAGCTGCCCAACACAGTTGAAGAGCCCCCGGAACCTCGACGATCAAGCGTGTACCCGTTACTGTGAGTGGGGAGGCGACGCAACTGTTTATGGACTAATTAGGACATGGGGGTTGGGGGGCTCGAGTTGTTGTTTTTGAAGAGTTTGGGAGCCCGGAGGAGGGAGACAATGGTGGCCTGGTCTGGCGACAAGATGAAGCCGCTAATCAACCAGGCGTTCAGGGGGGAGGGGGGAGGGAGGAGGGAAAAGTTGGGGTTTGTTTATTGGGGATCCAGTTGGGTCACACCAGGTTTTCAGGTCTACTTTGCACTTATAGAATTGTTTCTGGGCATCAGCAGGGTGTGGAAGTTCTGCGGGAGCATTGTCATGTTGCGCTCCACAGAGGGAGCCACAAGCCTTTATCATAGCTTTGATGGATGACTCGCTCCAATTTTTGACAGTGGGGTCGTTAAACGTACGAGGGCTTAACTCACCTACAAAAAGGTCGCTGGTGGTGAGAGAATTTTCAAGGCTCTGCCTTCATTTCCTGTTTCTACAAGAAACTCATTGGGTTCGGTGCAAGGAACCCAAGCTAAGGGCTAAAAATATTGATCAGGTGTATGTGGCGTCCTTCCGGGCTAAAAAACGCGGAGTGGCGCTCCTGGTTTCTTCTGGGGCCCACTTTGTGGTCAAAGCTCAGAAGATCGACCTGGAAGGGCGATATAATATGGTCAAGGGGGAGGTGAGGGGCCCGCTGTTTACCCTGGTTTGTATTTACGCTCCAAACGAGGCACAGGACATCTTTTGGGAAGGGATGAAAGAGAAAATCATTGCTTTCTCCGAGGGAACCCTATTGGTAGGTGGGGACTTTAACATGGTTCTGTGCCCCGAAAGGGATAGGAAGTCAGTAAATGCATGCCCAAACTTGCGTTTCCACAAAAAACTGGCAGAAGTTTTCCAAGAAGTCAATGTAGAATTGGGCCTGAGTGATACGCACCCCATTAAGCAAGGCCGAGACCCCGACTTCACCTTCTACTCAAAGCCTCATGCCACATTCTCCCGTATCGATTATATTCTGGTTGATGCCGCGCTTCGGGGTGAGGTTACGGACTCGGGGTGGAGATTGTCCCCTGGTCTGATCATGATTTGGTTAGAATAAAATTGGGCATTCCCCCTGCCCCCGCGTTCGGATCCCTGTGGAGGTGTAACGACCTCCTCCTGCATGATAAGGAAGTACGGCAAACCCTTTTAGAAGCCATAAAAGATTACTTCTCTGCCAATGACAATGGGGAGGTTGGCGTCATGGGTGTCTGGGAGGCATTCAAGGCAACCATTAGGGGCGTCCTTATCGAGATAGGCTCGAGAAAAAAGAGGGAGAGGGGCCATGAGGAGAAGCTATTGAGGGAAAAGATAGATTCTATCCAACCGGGGGGAAACTGAAAACACAGATGTTCCCCGGACAATGGGAGGAGCTACAAAGATTGCGTTCTGGGCTGGCGGACCGCCAGGTGGGACAAACGGAAAGGAAGTTGTCTTTCTTGAAACAGAAATACATGGAAAAGGGGGAAAACGCGGATAAGATACTAGCTTGGAGGCTCCGCAAGCTCAGAAATAGTAGGAGGGTGAACTCCATTCGCACCACAGAGGGGGACTCGACTGTGAGAGACAGCAAGATAGCTGAGCAATTCAGACAATATTATGAACGGTTATATTGCTCGGAGTATGCAGGGGACGGGTCTGAAATAGATGCCTTCCTGGACTCCCTCCCGATCCCGGGCCTCTCCCCCGACAAGGCAGAAACACTAGAACTTCCCATAACCCCACAAGAAATAATAGACACCATATCCTCTTTGAAGAGTGGAACAGCCCCGGGGGAGGATGGGTTCACTGTTAAGTTCTACAAGACCTACCGGTCTACGTTGGCCCCGTTCATGGCCAGGATGTTCAACTCGGCACTGGAACTGGGCTCCCTTGCACCCTCGATGATGTCCGCCCTGATAGTAGTGCTCCCCAAAGAAGGGAAGGACCACTCTCAGTGCCAATCAAACCGCCCTATATCCCTCCTCAACGCCGATGTAAAGATAATGGCCAAACTTTTAGCAAACAGACTGGCGAGACTCCTCCCTTCCCTAGTACACGTAGATCAAGTGGGCTTTATCCCGGGTCGCCAGGGATCTGACAATATATGGAAGACCCTGGATCTTATGCATGAGGCTTCAAGGCAGGGGGTGGAAGGCTATCTCCTCTCACTAGATTTGGAAAAGGCCTTCAACCGCGTCGAATGGCCTTATATGGGTAAAGTCCTCCAAAAAAAAAAATGGGTCTGGGAGACAACTTCTGTGGTTGGGTCTCGGCACTTTACAACGGCCCCTCGGCAAGAGTCTTGGTTAATGGTGGCGCCTCAGACCCGCTGGCCCTATCTAGAGGCACCCGTCAGGGCTGTCCCTTGTCACCCCTTTTGTACGCCTTGGCGATGGAGCCACTAGCTATAGCGATTAGAGCTGACCAGGAAATCACAGGGATTAGATGTGACAACTGTGACTTTAAACTTTCCCTGTTTGCAGATGATATTCTGGGCTACTTGACCAACCTTCAGGACTCACTACCCCGATTATTCAGACTTATAGAATACTTTGGCACCTTCTCGGGGCTTAAGGTGAACACGTCCAAGTCTAGCATCATGCCCATGGGTCCTGGGGACTATGACCTCGGGATAACACCGAAATCCTGGGAGTGAGAATAGAGTGGGTTTCCACTGGGTACTTGGGCACCACCATTCCCAGGTATCTGTCACAACACTATCAATGTAACTTCCCGGGGATCTTAGCCAAGATTAGTAGTGATATCAAACGATGGGCACCTCTCATACTCTCTTGGTTTGGGCGTATGGTCACGGTTAAAATGAATATCCTGCCCCGCTTACTCTACCTCTTCGCGACCCTCCCTGTGGTGATCCCGGAGGCCTTCTTTGAGACACTGCAGTCCCGAGTCCTTCAGTTCATCTGGGCCGGCAAAAGACCAAGAGTCAAATTTTCTACCCTAACTCTTCCCAAGTCTCATGGTGGCTTCGGCCTCCCGGACTTTAGACTTTACTACAAAGAAGCTCAACTCCGGGTGATGTTAGAGCACATGAGGGACGACCTGGGGACATATTGGACTTTCATTGAGGATGTCCACACCCACCCGAAAAAAGTCAGGGACCTGCTATGGGCTCCCCCCAAGACCTCCCCCACCTCAGAATGCACCCAACCTTAGCGGCCCTCTGGGCAGTCTGGAAGCCGAACAAGGACAACAAGCTGCTGTCATCCTGGCCGTCTCCTTTAACATCGCTGTGGTGTCCCCCATCGACCTCGACACCAGGGGCTTTAGAGACACACAGGCATGGTCGGACTTGGGCCTGGAGAGAGTTTCTCAACTCGCCCGGGAGGAGGGTTTCATAGAGTATGATCAGCTGACTGAGGCATTGGGCGACAACCCGCTCTCAGTCTTTGAATATTTGCACCTGAAAGGGATACTGACCCACTCTCGTTGGGCCGATAACCTCAAGCGCCCCCTCACTCCTTTCAAAACTGTCCTAGCTAAGAGCGCCTCCCGGAAGGGCTCCCTGTCTAAGTTCTTTGGCACATTGATAACGGCTAATCTGGAAGGTAGGCAGCCCTTCAAACGAATATGGGAAGAAAGGTTGGGCATGACGTTGGACGATCACACATGGACAGCAATCTTTAAATCTATATTCACGGGTTCACTGTACACCGCTGCCATGGAACATAGCTTTAAGATACTCCATTCGTGGCATCGCCCTCCAGCCACCCTGTCCAGAATGTTTAAAGAGGTGTCCCCTTTTTGCCCCAGGACATGTCAACAACGGGGCACTTGGTTTCACATGTGGTGGGGATGCCCGGTCATTCAGGTGTACTGGTCAGAACTGCTCAGCTGGATCAAGGACATAGAAGGGTACTCCCCCACCTTACATCCACTGGAAATCCTCCTGGGTACTCCTATGCCGGAAACAGAACAGCCTGCATTACCGAAGGTCATTGGGGCCATGTTGAGGGCGGGGAGGCTAGCGCTAGCACAAAAATGGAAAAATGTCCAGCCTCCATCCAAGGAGGAATGGCTTTGTAAACTTAGGTCAATCTTCACCTATGAAAAACTCACTGCGATAACAAATGACGCCATGTCGGACTTTGTTCAGGAATGGACCGCTGTGCTTCTTAATGACGATTGCATCTCTATGCGTCTGTAAAGTACGTCCCTTAACGCCCCCATTCCACATACCTCTCCACCAACCCCAGGGACCTAGCTTGGGCCCCCTACTTGCTGTGAACTGATCTGACCCCATTATGTCAAAATGTATGTCTAATAACATATTGATATCCGAATGTTCTCTCTGCAGCTTCTATAACCCGCAATACCTCTAGACCTGGTATGTTCAAAAAGTTGGGGGGGGGCGGGCGGGAGTTGGCGGGTAAGGGAAAAATTTAAAAAAGTGTAAACTGCCATCTATGTTTGCTTAATGTATTACTGGCAGGGTTTGCCCCGGCACCCTAAACTTATATGTATGATGTCAATAAAAACAAAGTAAAAAAAAAAGAAATTGGAATGATTCTAGCTTCATTGGCGCTCATTAGGACCCCGGCATTAACCAATGGCGCTATTAGCGCCATGGTTAACGCCGGTAACTTACCGACTCCGCCATGGTGAAATGGGGAATTACCACCCCATTCCAAGGTTGGCGGGGCAGTAATTCCCCATTCACCATTGGCCCTTCCCCATTCCCATTTTTGCCCCATAGGGCTCAATTGGAATGGGGAAGGCGGTAAGTACGGTACCGCAAATTGCGGTAAGTACGGTACCGCAAATTGCGGTACCGTAATTACCTTCAAGGTCCCTTTGCGGGTCCCTACTTTAACGGCTGGTCCAGACCAGCGGTTAAGGTCGGGAGCCGCAAAGAGACCTCGTACTAAGGCGTTAAGGGGTTAACGGTGCCGCAACCTTTTACGGCGCCGTTAACCCCTTAACGCCAGGGTCCTAATGAGGGCCATTCTCTCCATCATCAAGGGAAGTATATAAGTATCACCATACCAATTGATGTGATTTAACAAATGTAATCTGGGTTCGCCTTTTGTATTTTAAAGCTTTAAATACTTCCAAAACAATGGCTTGTGACATTTTCATTTATAAATGTGCATAAAAACCTTTGACTTTTTCCAAAAAGCAAACCGTTTCTTGAGTCAAACAAGCAGGCC
This sequence comes from Ambystoma mexicanum, assembly GCF_040938575.1. NCBI lineage: Eukaryota > Metazoa > Chordata > Amphibia > Caudata > Ambystomatidae > Ambystoma > Ambystoma mexicanum. The sequence goes on along the minus strand of NC_090934.1, from coordinate 705,009,265 downwards.
TTACAATATGCTTCAGCAAAAACAAAGAGGTGATGGCTGGAAGGTTTAGAATGAATCTTAACCACTGGCATTGCTCTGGGCAACCCTCCAGACCACCATTCTTCACCTGCCAAGTTATTACAGAAGGGGAAAGACCATATGCAAATCAGGCTTTGCTCCACCCCAAAAGGGGCAGTCCAGCCCGAACTGCTAGCCCACATCCCTTCTGCACGAGACCACAAGCATCCCCAAACATGTTTCGGCCTTGTTGGGCGTCATCAGTGAGGAGTAGCTTGGGTCTCTAGGCCCATCAGGCACGGGACCCACCTCTTGGCATACCCATCCCACTCGTGGTGACAAAGCAAAAACAAAGAGGTGATGGCTGGAAGTTTTAGAATGAATCTTAACCACTGGCATTGCTCTGGGCAACCGTCCAGACCATTGTTCTTCACCTCCCACTATGTGAGAGAGGGTATGCCCAGACGTGGGTCCCTTGCTCGCTGCACCATAGGGAACCAAGCTGCACCTCACTGAGGAGGCCCAACAAGGCCGAAACATGTCTGGGGTTGCTTGTGTTTCCATGCGGAGGGGACCTGGCCTAGCAGTTCGGGCTGGGCTGCTACCATTGGTGGCAGTGCCTGACTGATTTGCATATGGCTGGACCCCTTTTGCAATGGTGCAGACAGGCTAAAAAACAGTGGTGTGGAAGGTTGCCCAGAACATTGCCAGTGGTACAGATTTATTCAAAAACTTTCACTCATCACTTTTGTGGTCACAGTTTGTCTCACTATGTGAGAGAGGGTATGCCCAGACGTGGATCCCTTGCTTGCTGCGCCATAGGGAACCACGCTGCACCTCACTGAGGAGGCCCAACAAGGCCAAAACATGTCTGGGGTTGCTTGTGTTTCCGAGCAGAGGGGACCTGGCCTAGCAGTTCGGGCTGGGCTGCTACCATTGGTGGCAGTACCTGACTGATTTGTATGTGGCTGGACCCCTTTTGCAATGGCGCAAACGGGCTAAAAACGGTGGTGTGGAAGGTTGCCTAGAGCATTGCCAGTGGTACAGATATATTCAAAACCTTCCACCCATCACTTTTGTGCTTACAATATTCTTGTCTGAGGCCTGCACCATCTGGTCCGCTCTCTTCGGTCTACCAGCCATTCCACCCAAAAGTTTTTTTTTTTAAATGTTTATTTACATTTTACCAAAACAAGGATACATCGATCATGAAGCAAATACATTATAGTACGAGCAGAAAGCAACAATATAAACAATATATGAATACAGAGAGAAAGAAAGAGAGAAAAAAAATATGATATGCAGATACAGGTAATATACATTCCACTTGCTAATACAGATTTAAGAACACATCCCACACCTTAGCATGTATTCGCAATTTCCTCAACCGCCTGTACATCACCTTTTCAATATTTGCCAAGGAAATCATCTCATCAATCCAACCTTCCGCTGTTGGCGGGATCCGGGATTTCCAACCCCTCAAAATCATTTTTTTGGACACTGAAGCTCCCCAGAACAAACAATGTTTCTCAGACACAGAACAATCTTCAAGCAATTCACCACAGCCTAGAACCATCGTATTAAAATCCAAATCAATATTGCAATCCAGAACCCTTAAGCATATATTGCAAACCTCCTGCCAAAAGCCCCTGACCCTGACACAATCCCAGAGCACATGTTCAAGAGTTCCAACTTCCAAACCACAACACCAACACACATCTGAATCAGACATGCCCCTATTTATGAGCCTCTCTGGACACCAAAATACTCTGTTTAGAATCTTAATTTGCCTAGAACGTTCACACAAATTAACTGAGCAAAGCCGCACATTCGCACACATCTCATTCCACATATCAACAGTAATCCCACAACCCAATTGTCTACTCCATTCATCAGCCCAGTATTATCTTTGTAGCTTGCAACCATCCGGCGATACATTGTGCTTGCAACAGACTGACAACCCACCGTCATATTTTCCAAAACCTCAAGTTCACCCACACCAACCTCACCAATGCACCTCTTCAATTTCCTGTAATCCACAATGGACACATTCTCAATATTAAAATCAGCACATAACATATCAAAATCAATCCATTTCCCACCTCTACAAATATCCTTAATCCAGTGATCACCGCCAAGAAACCATTCCGGCCAAAAAATAGGCTTGCCAGCCTCTGTGATGGATTTATTAAACAAAATCGAAGCCGAGGGTGATGTCTGAGCATATGAACCACACATTTCATGGACGCCCCTCCATACATCACGCAAAAATCCAGTAAAAGGAAGTGTCCTGCCACGTTTACTAACAGTCGTAAGTATCGCACGTGGGGCAAGAGAACCCAAAGCACTCGCTTCCGCCACAGCCCAAGCTCCCGGAGAAACATCTAGAAAAGGAAGCAAAAACTGACAAGAGAAGGCAAGATGGTATACTCTAAAATTTGGGACTCCAAGCCCCCCTCTGTCCACAGGAAGCTGTAACTTCCACAATTTAAGCACAGGAGGCTTCCCGTCCCAAAAGAAGGTTTGCATAGATACATCAATCATTCTCCAGTAACATGCACTGATCTTCAAAGGGAGCATACTCAAAATATAGTTGATTTTGGGGGCCGAAACCATCTTCAAGGCGTTCACCTTGCCCCACAATGACAAACGCAAAACTGACCACCTCTGCGTGGATGACTTCAGCTCACGACAGGCCTCCCCAAGATTTGCCTCCACCATGTCATTCACCACCGGAGTCAGCCAAATCCCCAAATATTTCATTTTTCGTACACACCATTGAAATCCAAATCCAGTCACCAATGATCTAACACAACTCCTCGTGATAGGTAAAGCCTCAGACTTCGACCAGTTTATTTTATATCCCGCCACCACATGGAACCGGTCCAAAATATTCATCAAAGATGGCAAAGAGACTTCCAAATTCCTTAAAACCAATAAAAGGACATCTGCATAAAACCAAGTTTTCTGCTCAACCCCATTGAAAGACGCACCTTTGAAAGATAAATCATCCCGCAGAGCAATAGCTAGTGGTTCGATAGCTAACACAAACAATAAGGGCGAAAGCGGACACCCCTGTCTAGTGCCCCTCCAGAGTTTAAAGGTTCCAGATAACAAACCATTTGTCTTAACATTAGCCGTAGGGCGAGCATATAAAAGGGAGACCCAAGAAATATATTCATCACCCAAATTCATTGCCCTCAACACTGTGAACATGTATTGCCAATTAACACGATCAAAAGCCTTTTCGGCGTCCAGAGAAAACACAGCCACATCATCATCCAGATCCTGAGCCGGAGACATGGTCAACAAAAGATTTCGAATGTTGCTAGAAGTTCTACGATGTTTAATAAAGCCAGCAGATTGATCTGTGTGAATAGGTCTCTGAATCACATCCTCATTGCGTAAAGCGAGGACCTTAGACAGAATCTTATTATCAGTATTTATTAAGCTTATTGTCCGGTAACTGGAAGGTAGGACACTATCCTTACCTTTCTTAAGAAATAACGAGATAGTTGCATGATTAGTAGACTCTGGAAGAACTCCCACCTCCCTGCACTCAACATACATGTCCCTCAAAAGCCCCAGCGCCGTTTCAGGAAGAATCTTATAGAACTCTGCTGGCAGACCATCAGGACCCGGTGTTTTCCCAGAGTTCAAACTTGCAATAGCAGTCCTAATCTCATCAACAGTAACCGATTGACCCAAGCCAATCATATCTTCATCCGAAACTTTAGGAATAACCAAAGTATCCAAGAAGCCAACATCACTGTCATTAATACCAGCTTCATTCTCATGCAAATTCATGTAGAAAACCTTGAAAACAGCATTAATCTTGCATGGATCAAAAGTGACTACCCCATCCAAGCCTTTTATAGAATTAATGGCTCCGTCCGAGATCTGTTGCCTCAATCTGTAGGCGAGCCACCTGTCACACTTTTCGCCTTTCTCAAAATATGCACTTCTGATTCTATACAAATCCTTTTCGGCTCTAGCGTCCAAGACATCATTCAGGTTCTTCTTCAAACTCTTCAGTTCCATTCTTTTATCAATATCATTTGGATCACAAAACAAATCATTCATCACTTCAACAATACAGGCATCCATTTCCACCTGTATTTTTGCCAATCTTTTCCTCCTACTACAGGATAAACCCTAAGTAATGCCCCTCGTTGTGCATTTGAACGCCTCCCAAGTGACCTTCTTACTAAGAACATCTGAAGAATTCTCATTCACAAAGCATTCAGCCTCGGTTCTAATTTTCTCTAAAATAGACTCATCCTGTAATATGGAAATATTCATCTTCCATTGAAAAGTCCTACAGCGTGCGAAATTCAAAGACAGGCCCAAAAAAATAAGCGCATGGTCGGTAATTGCTATACAGCCAATCCGACTAGTTAAACGATTCGCACCACCAGCAGTAAAAAACATATCAATCCTTGAATAAGTTTTATGTGCCCCAAAATAGAATGTATATTCTCTGGAGTCTGGGTGTTGTAGCCTCCAGCAATCTTTTAGATCAAAATCCCCAAGCAGCGTCTGAAAAGAGCAAAAAAGCCCATCCCGCCTCTGTACAGTAGAACGTCCAGTGCTATCCATGGACGGATTATCAACCAGATTGAAATCCCCACCCAGAACGATATTAGCTGAGTTCAAATCAAGTACCATCTGTGACACTGCCCCAAAAAAAGAGCCATTGTCTACCGATGGAGCATAAACATTACTTAGCACATGTTGGATACCCTGTATTTCCACTAGAGCAGCTATGGCCCGCCCCTCTCGATCACAGCTAGTCTTCCGAATTTTAACAGGAGAATCCCCCCATAAAAGAATCGCCACCCCCCTACGCTTAGAGGAGTAACAGGAAACAATAACATCACCCAACCATTTCTTACGCAACATCCCAATGTCCTCCAATAAAAGATGGGTCTCCTGTAAAAAAAAAACATCACACTGCATATCCATCAAACTGTTCATAATCTTCTGCCTCTTGACGGGATTATTCAGCCCATTAACATTCCAGGAAGTAATCATAAGCTGAGTGCTCCCGGCAGAAGACATGACAGAAAATCCAAGAGGTCTAAAAAAAAATACAAATTTAAAAAGACGAAAAAAAATAAAAAATAAACAATCCCAAACCCCCTGCAACAGAATAAGGATGCCAAAGCTGAAAGAAACAATAGACCAACCCAATACCCCGGCACCCCTCCCAAATCCAAGGTAGTCTCTACATACAGAATTCCGCAAAGAGGTACAAGTCAAGCCATGCCTACAGGTCATGGCTAGCAACCCATCATATCCAACAGAATAAAAAGATCAACACGACTCCCACCACATAAACCCCTAAAAAAGAACAGGATTAAAATGAACATTAAACGTGTATACCTTAAAAAACAGCAAAGCCAACAATCCATGTATAAATATCAATAACTATAGTAGGATGCAGAAGCGACATCTGCCAGAGAGCAACATTTGGAAACCGTGAACAAATGTAAAAGACAATAAGCAACACTCTGAGAAAAAGGCAACTGCATTCTATTAATACAGTACATTTCCAAAAAAAAAGGGGGTTCTTCCTGCAAAAAGCTGCAAACACCTTACTACTCATAGAAACATTGCCTGGGTGTAAGAAACCAATACAGCATAGCTAACATGAGTCATGGCCTGCACAAAGGCAAAAACTGGTCAATAATAAACCATATAACCACAATCATATCGCAACAGTACGATCCATGAAGGGGACCAGGCAGCCAATAGAAGCAAGATGCAAACACCACATTAATCCAATTGCCCTGCTCCCCACCACTCAATTCACCATAGCAGGGTATGGAAGACGTGGCAGTGTGGATAATGACATGAACAAGGATACGCGCCCAAAACATTGCCACCCTCCAACACTGCGCCCCCACCAGCCACACCTCCAATCCACAGTACGTGTGTCTTATGTTGTAATCATTTCTGATGTCCATCTTCTTAGTGCATCACAAAGAAGGGGGGATGGAAACAGCAAGACAGCATTCTATAACAGATACATAACTCATTTGAAAATAGTTGGCACAATTGGTGGGTTTGGGATCAAAAGGCTAGTTGCAAATAATAATAGCGATAACACATTGTCTACGAGCCCAGCAGAAACGATACATGTAAAATACCAAATTAGCAAACAAGACACAGGCACTCAGAGTTAGGTTTTGCACCAACATCACACTAGTGTTCCTTATGTGATTAACAATGTCACAATGAAAACAAACTGGCAGCCGCTGCACCTCCATACTATTGTTTACAAACCAATGCAGTACCGATACAGTAGTTTGTTAGTCAGTAAAAGTGAGTCAAACTCTGCCACCATCCGTGCTCAAAACCAGGCATTTGCTTTGTCCATCACAGAGGCATTCCTTTTCCTGACGTGCCACCAGAGTTCCAGTAAGCCATACATATACAAATTTTAAACCTCCGCAATCGTATGTCATAAGGTTCTCTTCTCATAACTAAGGGTGGGTGCATGAGTATAAAAAATAGTCCCGGCTCTGGAATACATTAGTGAGGCCACCAGAGCACTAGTATCCCAGCCATCCAGCATGCAAAGTCTCACCCGTAAAAATGGGCATCCACTTGAAGGCCAGACCCATATAAAGGGGCAGGATCAGCATAGACAGCACGCGATCCGGCAAACGTCATGAGCCCAACCCGCCAACGCTGAAGTAGGATGCCGGCTCCTGAAAATGTCCCTCACTCACTCACTGACTCACTCGATATCGCTCCAGCACGGTGGCGACACTCGGGAGCAACGTCATCTGCCGGAGTCCACTGGGACATGACGGGGTGGCAGCCCTCTTGAGGCGCCGCTCCGGTCTTAATTGAACACGCCTCATAGTATCAGCAGCAGACACAGAACCGGAAAAAGCAACACCACGTAGGTGGGGAAAACACAGCACGGACAATGCAGGAAGTAGCGCATCCAGGAAGCAAACATCATAATATCGTGTCAGCTGACAGGACCAGCTTTAAGGTGCTTTTCTCCACACCAATGCTGCCGCATCCTACAAAGCCATGAAAGTTCCAAACAAACGAAGAAATGTCAACTGAAAACTTTGCTGGGCGCCATTTTAGCCAATGTTAAGTATACACATAAAAAGCAAAAATAAGTAAAAAGTTTAATAAATGAACGAATTTAGTCTGCAAAATTGTTGACAGGAGCACTAATCTTCTCCACCCAAGAAAGGGTTTCCTGAGGATCCGAAGTGGTTCTGCTGCCATCAGGCAAAGCCAATGTTAAATTATTAAATCTATTCAGGAAAGCCTTGATGTGCAGAGATTTCGCCCGTTCCTTTACTCCTTTAAACAACTTCCTTTCCTCCATCACCTCCTTAGTATAATCAGGAAACACATAGATAGGTTTGCCTTTAAAAAGGACAGAGACCTTACCCCTAGAAGCCTCCAATATGGATTCCTTCACCCTTGTCAAAGTGAAAGACACCAAAATGTGCCTAGGCTTCAGGCCAGGAAGTTTCCCAATCCGGTATACATGATCAATATCACCTTCCAAAGAGACCACACCATAGCATTCCTTAAAAATGTGCAAAATTAATGGCAGCAATTTTTCATTGTTAGGCTCTGAATGCTCTGCAACACCAACCAGCCTAATATTTTTCTCTCGCAATCTCAGATCCATTTCCATGAGATGATCTTTCCCCTTCTGGACATCAGCTCTCAAAATCTTGTAGTCTCTATAGCTCCCAGTAATCTCAGATCCCATATCAGAGGATTTCTTTTCCAAATCTGTAACCCTTGTATCCAAGTGGGAAACCTTCCCATTCAATTCAGCCATAGTAGTCTTAACTTCAACCATGTGCATGGCCACCTGGCGCATCAGCTTGTATAAATCTTGAATACTTGGATTCTCCTCATCCATTTCAGTAATCTGTTTCTGTTTTTAAGTTGTAGGATTCGCAGGTTCCAGGATCTTTTTCTTGGAATTCATTTCAGCAATAAATGGCTTCAGGGAGGAGGCCAGGAGCTGAAGGCTTAAGCTGCTTTCACCTTGACCACCATTCCGGAATCATCTTCCACCCAAATGTCTTACATAAGAAGAAAGATCAAGTAAAGGGCTAAACGATACCAGCAGCATGCGGGAAGGCAAACCTCACAGAAGACAGCACAGTAATGTAACATATATTAGATTATTTGACCAGGATCATTGTATCGTCTGCTGGCAAATCCAGGATACAAGCATGACCGCTTTTGTTCCATAGTCTTGAATTTGGATAACAGTTTATGCCATTGTTGGAGGTGATTGCCTCGGTTTTACAACACCCCATCTGAGCAAAGCAATTTCTAGACCTTCACCATACAGATATGTTAGTTTTTATAGCAAACCCTATGCGGTGCAGGTACATTGCTGATAATAGCAAATGTTGTTCTGCAAAACCAAGTACATATGCAGGCAGGTTTATAAACTTCAGACATAGGAATGGCTTGGCCAGCCTTGCTGGAATGTGATATTCTAATTTTGCATATGAACACTGTTAGGCAGAATCCTGGGCAGTGCCCTTAGGGACCACTACACAAGATTAAGACTACAGGTGGTAGTACAATTTCACCTTTGGTACAAGTGTGTACTACACAGTCAGAGAGGTAGCAGTAGCGGAGCAGCCATACTTATCTCAAGAGCAAATGAGCAGTAGTAGAGATTACGCAAAGGACTACAGTTACTGTGACTCAAGCAAACACTGACTCAAGGTTTCTGGTTAAAAAGTAAAAGTAGAGGAGACCACCAGGGGGCGTGGAGCATGCAGGACATGTAAGCATCGCGCTCCTGAAAGCACCGCAGGGCCTAGTGGACTTTCCTAGTCCCCAGCCTGGAGTACGAGACTGAGCCAGAGAAGACCTGTCCCCTGATCAGAGGGCCCTACCCTGAGAGTACCGGAGGACCCGCCGCGGCATGGCCCGGGGCCCTGACTATAGAGGTGTCCTGAGAAAGTGCCCATGAGCAGGGGGCACCGGTGCGGACCAGCGACACTGGACGCTGCCGCCCCCATGGCCCCGCGAAGAGGCCCCACCCCCCCTGTCCCAGAAGCATATTTCGCGGAGGTGTGCTGGGGGATGCACCGCACCGTGGGGGACCTGCAGTGGGGCGCTTTCGGACGCGGCACCCACGGACACAGTGAATCCTACGAGAGCCGAGGACCGAGGAGGACACGGCCCGGGCTTCCCGCCCTCTATCAGCGCATCGGAACGGGTGCAGCACAGAGGGGCACCCCCCAATATACCGGGGCCTTGAGCTCGTTCCTGGCCCACACCCAGCACACAGAGGCCCCAGCGACCAGCATCGGCCCCGTGGACGCCCCGGAAGCACCTTGGCCTTCCTGGCGGAGCCCAGCACAATGACGGGGAGCAGTTGGAGGTGAGGAGAACGTGGGGGAGGGCAGGGACAATCGAGTGGACGAGCCACCTAGGGGCAGCTCCCCCCCAGGACCTTCTCCTTGGTTGCATGCAGGTACGCCACTCGTTCGGGGCGCGATGAAAAGAGCCTGGGGCCGCCTGAATTCGACGGATTCTACTAGGCCCATTATCGCTGAGACTCTTCTTAGACCAACAGGCCCCACCTAGGGCACAGCGCCACTCACGGATCCACGTGCCCTCATCGTCCGAGTAACCAGTGGTCCAGCCACTGTGGGGGCCCTGACACCGGCCCTCATAAGGGGTATAGCGGCACCGCCCTGAGGTGAGCCAGAAGTCTCGGACCCTGGAGCGACCCCCAGTACCCAGGGCGATCTCATCCCTCCAGTGATTCTGACGACCCCTCGTGGCCACGGGTGCGGCCCCCAGGGACACCAAAACCACCATGCCAGCGGGTGGCGAGCCCCCTCCCGCAGCACTCACCAAAGAGGATCTCAAGGACATTCTCCAAGAGATTAAGGTGATTTGCACGGACATTCAAGCCTTCATTGTGGATCTCAAGGGGGGGTTGGAGACCCTGGAGGATAAAATGGAAGGCATGGAAAATAATCACCTCCAGGCAGACCTGCTCGACATGAAATACGAGGCTAGGCTAACAGACTTGGAAATGAGAGAGGAGGACATAATTTTGAAGATGGACGATCTTGAAAACAGAGAACGCCGAATAAACCTGCGCATCATGGGTGTGACTCAAGAGAGAGGTGAAACTGCGGCGGACGTGGGGAGGAAGGTCCAGGGCCTGATAAATCAGCTTTTTACTCTGGAGGGCGGCAAGGAAGTCCAGCTGGAAAGAGCGCATCGAGGTGGAGGGGGTGCGGGCAGGGGACCGAGGTCCATTGTGGTGCGGTTCCTCCGTTATAGAGAGAAAATGGAGGTCTTGGAGAAGGCAAAAAGACTGGGGAGCTTTATCTTTGAAGGCGACACAATTAAGATATTCCAGGACCTATCCTTCCTCATGCTCACCCACAGAAGAGATTGTCGTCCACTCACCCAGTGGCTCAGAAGCCAAGACATCAGATATAGATGCTCCTTCCCCTTCGCCCTTTCCTTTGAACGGGCCGGGGTAGACTATCGAGTGATTAGTGGCAAAGAAGCCTCACAAGTACTACAAGTGCTCAAGGGGGATGCCCCGGAAGGGGGAAATATGATGGAGACCCAAGAACCAGGCGATACTGTGAGAGAACCGGCGGGTCCCTGGTCCACAAAGAAGAAAACGAAGGGCAGGAGAAAATTCAGGAAACCTAACACGCCGACGTCAGAGGCTGAAGGGGACTAGGAGTGTAAAGATAGTTTAACGAAAAGATTAAGTCTGGCTTGTAGGCAACCCCGGCTGGGGACACAGAGTTTATCAAGAGAACTGCGGTGCAGGAACATGCACATACCCTGGTGGCTTGCCCGTTAGCAGGCGTCTTGGACAAAAGAGGGAGGAGGAATGGGGGACGGGGGGAATTGATGTTCAGGGGCTCGGGACACGATATCCACCACACTTCAAATGGGCTCAGGGCAGCCCTGACATGACCGGGAGGACAGGATACTTAAGAAGGGAAAGCAATGGCAGTCAATGAAAAAAGATGCCGGGTCGAGTCACTCAGGGTGGGCTTGCTCAACGTCAAGGGGCTCAACTCGCCGACGAAGCGCTCCCTTCTCGGGAGGGAAATGAAAAATGGAAAGGTGGATATTCTGTTTGTTCAAGAAATCAGAACAGTGAGGGGGGAGGAGAGGGCCATCCCAGGATCTCACGTTGGTCAGACCTTTTGGGCATCAGGTCAGGTAAAGAAAGGCGGAGTGGGCATCGTACTCCAAAGGAACCAGAAACTGACAGAGGTGTCCCGGTGGGAGAGGGAGGATGGAAGAGCCTTGGTAGTGTCCGGCAACCTACATAACTCCAGAGTCAACCTAGCAGTGATATACTGCCCTAACGTGGGCCAGAGGGAATTTGCTCAAGTGGCCTTGGAGGAGGTGATGGCTAAAATGGAAGGGCTCTTGATCCTGGGCGGGGATTTCAATATGTGGGCAGATCGAGAGCTGGACCATAGTGGGAGTTCGGCCACATCAGGCAACAGAGGAGCTGATCCTCGTGGCAGGTTGCGGGAATTAATGTGGGAGCAGGGATTGGTAGACATATGGAGGGAGCTGCACCCTAGATGTAGGGGATACACCTTCTACTCCGCAGTCCATGGCACCAGGACTAGGATAGATTACCTTTTCATGGGGAGTCAGCACATGAGCAGAATAGAGGCCTGTGACATCCGCCCGGTCAGCTGGACAGACCACGACATGGTCTGGTCAGATGTCAGCATAGCGGGGCTGAAACCCAGGGAGTCTCTTTGGAGGTGCAATGACTTCCTGCTGAGGGACACGGTCTTCAAGGAAGAAATGTCTGCCGTAATTAAATAATTCTTTGAGCTAAATGACACAGGAGAGGTGAGCTGGGAGATGGTGTGGGAGGCGGCTAAAGCAACTTGGTTGGGAAGGTTGATCAGCGAAGAGGCATCCAAAAAAAGAATTAGGACCCTCTTGACCCACAGGTTGAGATCTGAAATAATCTGCCTAGAAAGCTCGGAGGGGAAGGAGGAGACAGAGAGAGAGAGGGACCTGAGCATAGCGAGGGAGAAGAGACTAGAATTGAGGGAAATGGAGATGGGGAAAATTGTAGCGGGGCTCCAACATCTACGTCAGAAATACTATGAGAAGGGTGACAAGGCTGACGCTATGCTGGCAGCAAAATTGCGAGGACAAAGGGCTGATAGATGGGTGGCAAGAGGGGTTAGTGCTGAAGAGGGGGAAAGATCTGATCCGGAGGGGATAGTCGAGAGTTACGCTTCTTTCTATGAGAAGCTCTACGGGAGGGAAGGGGAGACAGAGAAGGAAGAGAGAGAGGTATATCTTAACGGAGTCACCCTCCCCTCCCTTGATCCCTTAGAAGCGTCGGCCCCAGATGTCCCCATAACTGAGGAGGAGGTGCTTAGAGCCATATCGGGACTTAAACTGGGCAGGGCCCCGTGGGAGGACGGGTTCATGGCAGGTTTCTATAAGGCTTTTTCGGGCCTCCTGGCGGGGTTCCTTGCAGACCTTTTCTCGAATATTATGAGAACGGGGAGGGCACCCCCTTCCTTTGGCAAAGCGCTGATCACGGTGATTCCGAAGGAGGGGAAAGACCCTGCGGATTGCCGCTCCTACAGACCCATCTCCCCCCTGAATGTAGATGCAAAGCTATTTACCAGGATTATCGCCTCGAGACTGGACAGCTACATGCCGAGGCTAATTCACTAATTCACTCAGATCAGGTGGGTTTTATACGGGGAAGGCAAGGTGCAGATACACTGTGCAAGACGTTGCACCTGATGAGAGAGGCAGCACCGAAGGGTGGGAACCCCATCCTAGTGTCCATTGATGCTGAGAAGGCGTTCGATCGGGTCGACTGGGGGTTCCTTCAGGGGGTACTCGAGAAGCTGGGCTTCGGGGCGGGGATTAAACAAGCCGTCAAGGCCCTATATGTGTCTCCAACCGCCAGAGTTACAGTCAATGGGCGTCTGTCACGAGTCTTTCACCTCCAGAGAGGTACGAGGCAGGGTTGCCCCATTTCCCCTCCTCCTCTTTGCCATGACAATGGAGATTCTGGCGGAGTACCTCAGGGGGGCCTCAATGGTGAGAGGAATTGAGGTGGGCGAACGCACCTTCAAATTAGGCCTCTATGCAGACGACATCCTGCTCCACCTGCGGGATCCGGCAAGGTCGGTCCCAGCCGCTTTGCAGGTGATTCAACAGTTTGGCCACTTCTCCGGGTTCAAGGTAAACGTAAGCAAGTCCATGATCTTTCCCTTCGCACCTGATGCGGATAGAGACCTGGCGGAACTCGTCCCACTGGGCCTCGGAATCTGTTCGGAGTAGATAAAATACTTGGGGATCAACATAGTCCGTCCCGACGGGGATCTAGGCCAGGCAAACTACCCCCCGCTCTTTGACAAACTATTCAGGGACATGGAGGCTTGGGGGAAGGGGCAGATCTCCTGGATGGGAAGAATAAACGCCATAAAAATGAATTTGCTCCCCAGGGTGTTGTACGTCTTCCAAATGCTTTCCTTGGAGGCTCCTGAATCATAGCTTAGAGAAGCCAAGAGGCGTATAGTGAAGTTCATATGGCAGGGCCAGAGACATAGGATTGGGTACAAGACTCTAACCCTCCCTAAGGATAGAGGAGGGGTCGCCCTGCCGGTCCTTAATGCCTACCATAGAGCAGCCCAACTTAGGGCCATGGCTCCCCACCTTAGAGAGGACACCAATAAACAATGGGTATACATTGAAAATGTCTATCTATGCCCCGTTACTGTGGGGGAATGGCTATGGGCCCCACTGAAAAAGCTCCCCAAAAGAATTAGGGACCACCCAATACTGGGCACAATGTGGAAAGCTCTAGCAGGGAAAGGCTCTAGCGAGAGAGTCACCACATGGCCCTCTCCCCTGAGCCATATCTGGTCAACGCCAGTCCTGGAAGAAATCCCGGGCCGCAAACACTATGGTTTGACACGGGCCTGTGTAGGGTAGGCCAATTGGTAAGGGAAGACACTTTCATAAGTATCCAGGAACTTGAAGCGGCACTGGGAATCGGCAGGCTCTCCCTGCTCCTATACCTGCGCCTTAAGGGCATCCTAATGAAACCTAAACTAAAATCATGCTTACAAAGAGGGCTGATCCCGGTTGAGAAAATCTTAGATTCCCACACGGAAATGAAAGGCCTCATCTCCCTCCTTTACAGAGCACTGTTAACCTCCCGCGAGGGAACGACTAAGAGCCTCAGAGGGAAATGGGAAAGGGACCTGAGCTGTACCATCGGGGATGGGCTCTGGGGGAGGCTATGTAGCAGGGCATTTAAGACTTCTATCTCTTGCCAGTACAAGTCCCACGCCATCAAGCTTCTCCATAGGTAGCAGTACGACCCGATCTCCCTCTCTAGGATGTTCCCAGACACTGTCCCGTTGTGTTGGCAGGGATGTGGGGAAAGAGCCGACCACTGGCATATGTGGTGGTCCTGCAGGAAAGTACAAGTCTATTGGTCAGAAGTGCTCAACTGGCTCGAGGAGGCGGGAGAGGGGGTTTACCCATCAGACCTATTGTTATTAATATTTGGTCTCCGCTACAGTGACGACCACTGGGAGAAACTCCCGGACCTGACACACTTCCTGCTATTGGCTGCCAGAGCTGTACGGGCCAGGACTTGGAAGAGAGCATCCCTCCCCTCGAAGAGGGAATGGGTGATGGTGGCCAAAGACATTTATTTCATGGAGAGTCTAACATCAGCAATACACGGCTCCTGCACGCAGGTTGATTGCTGATTGGCTGCAATTTATGGAAGCGTTCGCCAATGTTGTGGACGATACAGGAGCTTAGCTGATGTACCCCACCCGGCCCGAAAACTGGTTGTGGTAGGAGACTCATTGCACTTCCTCAAGTAAAGTCCATTTATGTTTATTCCTCGTATGCCCGGTTGGAGCTGCCCGAAACGTTTACTCATGGAGATGTGGATCCTGTGCCCCATCATTAGGGGTCTTGTGCGGGAGGGGGGAGGGAGGGTGTATACAGCAGAGTTGTACGTTTTTTCTAATCGAAGTTGGCTCGGGCCGGTGCCCGGTTGCCATTGTTTGTATTAATGCTTTGTTGCCTTGAAAAACCAATAAAATTGAATTTAAAAAAAAAAAAAAGTTAAAGTACATTTATTTTTTTAGACCATCTGTTCACAAAACACTTCACTTCTATTAAATTAAAACCACACTTCAAATACACTACACACGACCAATTACCCTTGTGCAGAACAATTCAAGGTAAGTACCTTTGGATTTGACAGACCGGTGTTGTGAAACAAAGACATTGCTGGGGGTTATCACGCGATCACTTTTTGACAGTAATGACAGTTTGGTCTTACGAAAGAGAAGCGTACCCGCGGGCAGAAATGTTACCGTAGTCAAACACACTTAGCAAATGAATCAACACAAGAGAGTTGGTGATAAAAATCATAGGCAATACTTTTGTCAAGGCAGAAAGAATGAAGAGACACTTTCTAAAATGTAGATAAAAGTCAATAGGCCTGCGCCTGTGCCAATGGGACAGGGGTCCTGTTGTCGAGGATCACAAGGTTAGAACAGTTCACGATTCGAGATTTGCCAGGAGTACTTAGATATTGTCAAAAGGGGAAGCAAAAGCTATAAGAAGAAAGGAAGATAAGGACAAGCCTCTGGTGAGGAGAAAAGGGTTCACCCTAGTTCCTCGAAGTCGGACACAGTACCTTATTCGTATGAAGAAGAGCTGGTGCCACAGCAGTTGTTGCTGGTAGTTCCTGCAGACTCACGGTTCCTGAAGCTTCAG
Source organism: Ambystoma mexicanum (assembly GCF_040938575.1). Taxonomy (NCBI): domain Eukaryota; kingdom Metazoa; phylum Chordata; class Amphibia; order Caudata; family Ambystomatidae; genus Ambystoma; species Ambystoma mexicanum. The sequence goes on along the minus strand of NC_090934.1, from coordinate 704,993,449 downwards.
TCGTGGGGACAAGAAGGAGGACGTCTGGAGCGATCTGCACTACCCAGGGATGAAGCCAGCAGCAGCAAAAGCGGCGGTGAATAAAAGGTGCGCTCCTTTAAAACAGGAGAGGCTCTTCAGATGGCTATCCAGACCACTACAGCTGTGTGCAGCGATTTCTACCACGAAGAGGATCCTCTGCCTGTGGAAGGTGAGCTGGTTGATCCCGCCAGGCTCAAGGGAAGAAGACTCCAGACTGGATCTTCTCTTGTCATTGAAGGGTAGATAGCTCAGGACAGCAGCAGGGCTTCACCGGGCCCCGGGAGTTGCAGAAGCCGTCTTCTTCTCCGCTTCTCTTTGGTTCTTTGCAGTTCCAGTGGCTTCCAGCTCAAGAGTTCTGCCTTTTATGCCAGAATCCCCCATTTACACAGCCTGGCTGTCAATCACTCAGCAGGGGGGTTGTCCGAGCCGGACAACCACTTCAGCCAATCAAGACAAAGTGCGACTTGGGTCTCCAAGGAGATCCTGTGCAGGGGGTGACTACACCCCCCTCACATTCAGACCACCTAGACACCCAGGCGCCAAAGGAGGGCTTCTGTACAGAAGCCCGCCAAAGGTCGGCAAGCAAAGGAGGCAAACCTGGTTTGCCACGCAAAGTAAAGAACAAGAAGGACTTTAACAAAAAGAAATGGCGATAAAACCCAACCAGAAGCGAAATAAAAAGTATTTGGTCAAGCGGGTTTAAGTTTGAGGCTAATATAATAGCCTAAAACAGTACCACGTTTATATAGCATAATCGCGGTAGAAAAGTTAGAGTAGATACCACTGCCACCAGCCAAGTCTTCGTGTTAGGAGAGAAAAATAAAGCTCAGAGAGGCACAGACAAAAAGGGATAGGAACTAACCCTTTCCAATACTCCATGTAAGATGGGGTGTACTGGGTCTGTAATTTTAAATGACTACATACAGTAAATGGCAACTTTACCTGTTTCTGGTGGACAGTAGTCTGCCCCAGAAAAATGGAGTCAGAGGGTAGTCTCAAAGACAACCCTGTGTCACTGCACGGAAGGTGCTGTGTAACACACACAAAAGTGGGGCTTGTGGAGTGGTGTAGGTCCAGAGTCCAAGATCACACAAACGGTAGAAATACACATGGCAAAACACATGTAAGAGTGGGAAAAAAGGCTCACACTCTTAGCAGGTGGAAAAAAGAAACCCCTGAAATCCAACAAAGCGGCTGAGGGACTAACTAGGTGAGGGAAATTAGCCATAAATGAGAATTCTCCCTAACAAACACGTATCTCTGCAATGGCTTCACACACTGAGCTAACTTCTAAACCATTGTGGCACTCAATTTATCAATATGCATTTCACCGTTGCCTATTGCACATGAACAACATAATTACCACAGGAAGGAAAGAATGCTACAGAGTTGTGCCATAACTAGGAACACACAAACTATATATACCACAGTGAACACAGAAAGCACTACATGATGAATTGATCAAGGCAGAATGTACTTGTCAAAACAGAAAGGCAAGGGTTTAGAAGCCTCAGCAGTGGCCCATAAAATATCCTGACGTGTGCTATTTAAGACTGGTGAACAATGTAATCTTACTTCTTCAGATCAGGCAGCCCTGTGGGGCCGCCTCCAGGGTGGGCGCCCCTGGGCAAATGCCCCTTTTGCCCTCCCATAAAAACGTCTCTGTCAGGAAAGGAGGGTGGCACACCATAAACTGAATTGTCGAGGGGGAGAGCTGGAGCGGAGGGCGGTATGCCGGGGTGAACTTCTGTGACATGTGGTGCTGTATGGAAGCGAAGAGAGGACCAAGCACCCTGAAAAGAGCTCCACTAGTAAAAAGGAAGAAAAACAGACACAAATAATAAGCAATTAATCATGGTAATTTACAATGAGACCAGCTTTTTCATTAAAAATATCCAATAGAAAGCCCTTACGCGGGGACAGCCCTGGGCATGGGCAGTCTGTGCTGTTGAACTATGGGGTGGGAATGCACAGCTCATGTAAATCAGGATAATTGATGTGGAGTAGAAGCACACCAAAGGTGTTAGTTCACACTATTAAATAAAGAAATAATGTCAATGAATTTTATGGTGAAATTTCGGGTGCAGGCGGGCTAACGTCACAAGACCACTTGGGACAAAATATCTAAACAACCTAAACTACCTATTGCTAGGCAGTAAACCCAAATGCACTCCTACCGAATCTTCGTTCGGGAGTTAAATGTTGACTCTTAGTTGATCAATTGATACTCTCATGTGGAAAGAGTGTTAATTGAGTCTTGACTTTAACAAATTACAAAATAGAAAATAAATAACATCAATAAAGGATAAATCGGGCATGTAAGATCACTTATGTAACCAATTATACAGATCTGGTACTGACCAATACTTTTTGATACTTTTTAATAGACCTCTCAAGGTCTGTTTTTTCAAACAAATAAACAATGTACAAAAGAATTATTCAGACAATGGTGAAGCATCTAGGAATTCTCAGTCCAATTAACAAACAGAGTATAACCTGGTTTGTAAAGGTACATAAATGTAACAAAAGCAGAAAGCAAGTAGCTCAAAGCTTAGCCTTATTATTCACATCCTGTAAATGTTCAAAGGGACATGTATACATTTCATTAACCAATTGTAAACCAGCGATATAAATTTAACAAACAGCAATAAGTTCACTCTTAGGGTTTTTGTATTGTGAAGTAACACCATTCAGGGAAGCCCCTTTTAATAGGTGACATAGGTAACCAACGCGTTTCGGATCGAATGATCCATCTTCAGGGTGGGGACTTCACTGTTCCTGTATGTAGTAGAGTAGTGATTGTTAAATGCGTTCTAAAAGCCTTTCCTGCGGGGAATTCAAAAGAATAAACATTACCATTTAAGCTAATCAGTGAGGTTAACTGATATAATTTTAAACCGAAATAAGTAGAGAGGTAATGGGTACTAACCTCAATCTGAGGCTGATAAAGTTCCAATTCAGACCCAGTCAACAGCTGAAATGCGCCGGAGGCCGGGAAATGACAGAATGCGGCTAGGACACCCTATAAGGAATAGTGACAGAGCAATGATCAGACCAAACAGTCGTGAGTCATCTGGATGGTCATAACAAAGTTTTCTCAACGAGCTATGTCTAAGCTATCCACCGAGGGGATAGAAACAGATATTAAATGTATGTAGGAGCGCCAGCCTGGTATCTCGCTACGAGATACATGAAGTTCAAAGCATCACGCCAAGTGTAAAAAGGCGGGTGCAAAAAAGTGCAGACGCAGGTGCGCCGTCCAAACGGAGTCTAAAGACTTACCTAGGTTGCAGATAAACACCGAGTGAGCCGACCGCTGTAAGCGTAGCGGCTCCACTACGGTAGGCATTAGTTGGTGTCCCGGTAACCCCGCGCATGCGCGTTGGGCCAGCCGGGAAATCCGCCATATTGGTGTGGGCCACTCATCGCAGAGAGAGGAGCTCCATAGAGTAATAGGTAAGAGCACCTTGGAATCAATATAACCCATGTGGCGGGGTCTCTATATTAAATATGTAGAGGAAAGCACTCAAACAGAAATTGATTACTCTGGGATGCGAGTGGGGGCACCACCGCGAAACCAATAGGATTCGCGGGGTGCCCCCATCTCGCATCAATATAAATGACAATTCCATGGGGGGGTATCTCAGGTGGCCGCATCTCTGTACTAAAAAGAGGTATTGAACTGGCGAGTCAAGCCAATATAGCTATGTGCATTCCTAATCTACTAATCACCAAGTGACAAAGTCATAGAGTAAATGTATCGACAAGTCCATGGTGACGAATCGAGTGGACAAAGAGGGGAATCTGTGATATCACACAATCTAGTTGTTAAGGACACAGGCTCTAGGTATTTGAAAACGAAAACCTAATAAGGAATAAAGAGAGTGGAAATATGAGCTCAGAGTCACAATGGCGTGGGGACAACCCTATTTACCGCTTGGGGTGAGGCATTGTAGTCCATGAAACAATCATATGTCAGTTACCCTTGCAGCTGGGCGGACATTGTGGCGATTCAGGCTAATTTATACAAAGCACATTAAATCAAATTCAACATTCATCCCCCGAGGGTGCAGTGAGTCTAGAAGATCAATCCATAGTATTTCACGTTGTGCTAATTTCCGTTGTATATCTCCCCCCCTGGTACCTGATGTCACTTGTTCTAAAATAACACATTTTAACTGCGCCACCGTGTGGCGTGCCTCTGTAAAGTGCAATGAAACAGGTGATTTGGGACTCTTGTTCCGAATATTGGACTTATGCTCAGTCCATCTTATTTTCACTTTCCGAGTAGTCATTCCTACATAATAGAGTCCACATGGACATTTCAGTGCATATATCACATTTTGAGCATCACAGGTACAGGAGTGTTTTAATTGTAAAGGTTTGCCAGAATGGGGGTGTGTAATGTGATTGCCCTTTAAGATGTTGCCACAGTGTTGACAATTGTGGCATGGAATAGTGCCTTTGTGTTGGGTGGACGGACCCCCAACTGGGATCTCAGCTTTCACTAGGGTCTTTCGTATAGATCTGCTATTTCTATAGGCAAACGTTGGAGGATCAGGGAAAAGATGTTGCAATTGTGGGTCCAATTGTAGCATGGGCCAGTTTTTTTTGATGGCTTTCTTAATTCTTGTGCTCTGGACCGAGTAGGTGGTAACATATGTCAGTGCTTCTTACCTAAAATCCATAAGAGACTGTTAAAACCTCCAGGCCGGCCCATTATAGCAGCTACTAACAGCATCCTTGAACCTTTGGCACAATATCTGGACAAAATACTTCAACCCTTGGTCCAAGAGACGCCGACTTATGTGAAGGACACCATGCACTTCCTGCAACTGTTGAAGAACACGCAGTTTGTGGAAGGGAGAGATATATTATTTACTATGGACGTTACGTCCTTATACACAAATATTGCCCATGAAGCTGGCCTAGAAGCTATAGAATGGCTTATTTTGAGATCGGACAAATGTCAAGGAGACCGGCTGTTCATTCTCTCCCTCTTGAAATTGGTACTTAACAATAACTTTTTTAAGTTTCAGGATAGATACTTTATCCAAATTTCAGGCACAAGCATGGGTGCAGCTATGGCACCGTGCTATGCCAATGCATTTATGTACTATCTGGAATACGAACATGTTCTCACATCACCAAGATGGATGAGACACCTATCCCTGTACGTGAGATACATTGATGACGTCTTTGGGGTATGGACTGGCCCTCAAGACGAATTGGTCAATTTCTTTGACATGATGAATCGGATGAATCCACGCATTAGGTTTACTACAGAGACAAGTACAACAACCATACATTTCCTGGATGTGGAAATTTACGTGGCTGGAGCTAAATTGGAGACCAGGATTTACACCAAACCAACTGACAGGAATAGTCTATTACTCGCCACAAGTTTCCATCCTAAACGAACCATTGACAGTGTGCCACTGAGTCAATTTCTACGTTATAGGAGGAACATCTCAGAACCCACTGAATATGAACGTCAGGTGATTACACTGGGAAATAAATTCACAGCAAGAGGATACGACTCTACATTGATCTCAGATGTATCAGGAAAGGTCCGTGAGATAAACAGGGACTCACTACTAGTACCGAAGCCAACAAAATCTCGAGAAGCACTGACATATGTTACCACCTACTCGGTCCAGAGCACAAGAATTAAGAAAGCCATCAAAAAAAACTGGCCCATGCTACAATTGGACCCACAATTGCAACATCTTTTCCCTGATCCTCCAACGTTTGCCTATAGAAATAGCAGATCTATACGAAAGACCCTAGTGAAAGCTGAGATCCCAGTTGGGGGTCCGTCCACCCAACACAAAGGCACTATTCCATGCCACAATTGTCAACACTGTGGCAACATCTTAAAGGGCAATCACATTACACACCCCCATTCTGGCAAACCTTTACAATTAAAACACTCCTGTACCTGTGATGCTCAAAATGTGATATATGCACTGAAATGTCCATGTGGACTCTATTATGTAGGAATGACTACTCGGAAAGTGAAAATAAGATGGACTGAGCATAAGTCCAATATTCGGAACAAGAGTCCCAAATCACCTGTTTCATTGCACTTTACAGAGGCACGCCACACGGTGGCGCAGTTAAAATGTGTTATTTTAGAACAAGTGACATCAGGTACCAGGGGGGGAGATATACAACGGAAATTAGCACAACGTGAAATACTATGGATTGATCTTCTAGACTCACTGCGCCCTCGGGGGATGAATGTTGAATTTGATTTAATGTGCTTTGTATAAATTAGCCTGAATCGCCACAATGTCCGCCCAGCTGCAAGGGTAACTGACATATGATTGTTTCATGGACTACAATGCCTCACCCCAAGCGGTAAATAGGGTTGTCCCCACGCCATTGTGACTCTGAGCTCATATTTCCACTCTCTTTATTCCTTATTAGGTTTTCGTTTTCAAATACCTAGAGCCTGTGTCCTTAACAACTAGATTGTGTGATATCACAGATTCCCCTCTTTGTCCACTCGATTCGTCACCATGGACTTGTCGATACATTTACTCTATGACTTTGTCACTTGGTGATTAGTAGATTAGGAATGCACATAGCTATATTGGCTTGACTCGCCAGTTCAATACCTCTTTTTAGTACAGAGATGCGGCCACCTGAGATACCCCCCCATGGAATTGTCATTTATATTGATGCGAGATGGGGGCACCCCGCGAATCCTATTGGTTTCGCGGTGGTGCCCCCACTCGCATCCCAGAGTAATCAATTTCTGTTTGAGTGCTTTCCTCTACATATTTAATATAGAGACCCCGCCACATGGGTTATATTGATTCCAAGGTGCTCTTACCTATTACTCTATGGAGCTCCTCTCTCTGCGATGAGTGGCCCACACCAATATGGCGGATTTCCCGGCTGGCCCAACGCGCATGCGCGGGGTTACCGGGACACCAACTAATGCCTACCGTAGTGGAGCCGCTACGCTTACAGCGGTCGGCTCACTCGGTGTTTATCTGCAACCTAGGTAAGTCTTTAGACTCCGTTTGGACGGCGCACCTGCGTCTGCACTTTTTTGCACCCGCCTTTTTACACTTGGCGTGATGCTTTGAACTTCATGTATCTCGTAGCGAGATACCAGGCTGGCGCTCCTACATACATTTAATATCTGTTTCTATCCCCTTGGTGGATAGCTTAGACATAGCTCGTTGAGAAAACTTTGTTATGACCATCCAGATGACTCACGACTGTTTGGTCTGATCATTGCTCTGTCACTATTCCTTATAGGGTGTCCTGGCCGCATTCTGTCACTTCCCGGCCTCCGGCGCATTTCAGCTGTTGACTGGGTCTGAATTGGAACTTTATCAGCCTCAGATTGAGGTTAGTACCCATTACCTCTCTACTTATTTCGGTTTAAAATTATATCAGTTAACCTCACTGATTAGCTTAAATGGTAATGTTTATTCTTTTGAATTCCCCGCAGGAAAGGCTTTTAGAACGCATTTAACAATCACTACTCTACTACATACAGGAACAGTGAAGTCCCCACCCTGAAGATGGATCATTCGATCCGAAACGCGTTGGTTACCTATGTCACCTATTAAAAGGGGCTTCCCTGAATGGTGTTACTTCACAATACAAAAACCCTAAGAGTGAACTTATTGCTGTTTGTTAAATTTATATCGCTGGTTTACAATTGGTTAATGAAATGTATACATGTCCCTTTGAACATTTACAGGATGTGAATAATAAGGCTAAGCTTTGAGCTACTTGCTTTCTGCTTTTGTTACATTTATGTACCTTTACAAACCAGGTTATACTCTGTTTGTTAATTGGAATGAGAATTCCTAGATGCTTCACCATTGTCTGAATAATTCTTTTGTACATTGTTTATTTGTTTGAAAAAACAGACCTTGAGAGGTCTATTAAAAAGTATCAAAAAGTATTGGTCGGTACCAGATCTGTATAATTGGTTACATAAGTGATCTTACATGCCCGATTTATCCTTTATTGATGTTATTTATTTTCTATTTTGTAATTTGTTAAAGTCAAGACTCAATTAACACTCTTTCCACATGAGAGTATCAATTGATCAACTAAGAGTCAACATTTAACTCCCGAACGAAGATTCGGTAGGAGTGCATTTGGGCTTACTGCCTAGCAATAGGTAGTTTAGGTTGTTCAGTCTGTGCTGTTGCCCAGTGCCCTATGTTCTTGGGTCTCCCCAAGCACCAGCTGTCACGTGTTAGCCTGTAGTACACATTGCACAGCAACGAAAGGCCACACTTTTTCCTTTGGCAATACCAAGATAAGTTTAACCATCACTTTACCTCAATCATATGTCACCTGGAGGACTTGCCAACTTTCCACCCCTCACCAGCAAAACAACCTTTGAGTGTGTGAAACGTGGTCCACAGCTTCCTTATTAAGCACGTGTTACCATATAGGTGATCCGTAACTTGGTGTAAGCTGGTGTAGTAGCTGCACCCCGAGTAAGGAATAAGTCTCCCTTGTCAATGACTCCCCTAGCCACCCCTATCTACACATCACTTTACTTACATTACTTAAACATACTCTTTTCATTTTCAACTTTGGACTGTGTTAGGTCTCTTTACTTAGCTACTTCTCAAATGTTCTTTGACATTTCTGCCTCTCTTCCCTCGCAGACAGCCAGGGCTGGAAGGAGTTTCAGACCCCACTACCTCCCTCCCAAAACATTCAGTGGCATTAATGAGGTCTTGTACCCCTGGGTGCTGTTTTCTGAACTGGTGGCTGTGCAGAAACCTTTTAGCTCCTGACAGCACTTTTGTATTGGATGCAGCCTATAACTCCGCTGTGATGACCCTAACATTTTTTTAAAAAAAACAAAGAGACAAGCATTATTAATTAAAGAATAACCGAGATTACATATTGCCCTTAAGTACTAGAGCCAGATAAAGAGCAACCCACTTTTTAGGTGGCCTTGATGGACCTTCCTTGACCTGCGAGTTATCGACCAGTGACACCATTTCCGGTCCCCTACCCATCACCCCATTGATTCTCGTCCACCTCCCCAAATTGCCCCCATTACATGAATCACAGATTGCAAAGCCTCTGGTTCAGGTGGGCACTGCTGCTGATAGCAGCGACTACCAAGGTACCAAAGGGCGGCTGATTCGGTGGCATTCGAGAGGGACAGCACCGTTTCCAAGCAAAGGGCATTTTTTCTGCCTCTCCTCAGGAGGCCGGGTTGTCACCTCCCTAACCTCTGAGACTCAGTCCGCTGAACAGTAGATCTCACTGGGGCCTGCCAAAAATACTTTTCTACTTATAACTCTTTGTTTTGGCAGAGCATTTAAAGTGGAAGCTAATTTAAGTGATAGTTTGAAGTAACCATTGTTTTGGGAAGACCTTCATAACGTCGCTGTGATAATAACTGCAAAATGGACATGGTTTTATTCTGAAAGCACAAACAAAGCAGCAGTCAGCTGCCCATATCTATCCCTTCTTTCAAAACGATTAAAACGTCACACAAAAAAAGTTTAAAAGGATCTCCCTTATTGTTAAGTGTTCTTATTTGGCACACCAAAAAAGATTTATTATTTTGTATTAGTACTCGGCGGGGGGAGAGGGGGTGGCGGATGTGACAGCCTCCCAGCCAATGAGGAGGCTTGGAACGGGGGGAGGGTGGGTTACCAGGCGGTAATCCCACTGCCCTGAGCCTTCTTATGGCTGGAGGCCGCAATCTTCCCCCGTCGGGAACAAGGTAAGTGCTCCCTCCCCCCATTCCATCCACAGATGCCCCCACTTACCTTCTTTTTGGTTCCTTTTGGGAGCGGTTGCGCTGGCAACAGTTCTATTCCCAGCGCGTCCACTCCGGATTTGCGACATACCACCATGAAAAGGAACAAGGGACTACGTGTAGTCCCTTCATCCCTTTCCATGGTGGCCATTTATTTGTTTACTTTTTTCCTATTTTTTTAATAGATGCTTTGGAAACAGAGAAGGTACTACATGTAGTCCCTTCTCGTGTTTCCATGGTGGCCATTTTGTTTGTTTACTTTTTTTTTTACTATTTTTTTTTACTATTTGCAATGGCCGCCATGGAAACGGAGAACAGACTACGTTTTCCCTTGGCAGAAATTTTTTTCATTTTTTTTTCCAGTTGCGAAACACATTTCGCAACTAAACAAAAATGCTTTTAGTACCCTGGTCTGAGGAAAATGCGACATTTTTAGGCAATAAGCCTCGGCCATGGGGGGCATTTCAGCTTCAGGTAATACACCGGGGCCTGCGTTAACTGTAACTATGGGCCGCGGGTCATTACCTGAAGCGGTAATGCCCCCCTATTGCTTAAGAATGTCACATTTTCCTCATGCCGTATATAAAGCATGCCCATGCCACACAAAAACAACCAGATTATATCTTTTCTTGTGATTCTTGAAGACATGAAAGTACATTTTCAAAAACCGCAGGCCATTTTTTAGCCTTCCGCTGAATTGTATGCTGGTATTTAGAGTCTTCCATTTAAGATGGGGGGAAGAACGCTACAATCCTATTCTTTTTGCTTAACTTATTTCTATAAGGATTTATATACTTGTCTGTGTTCTTTATTATGACTTGTGTACTTTTCAAGTCATCTTTAAGAATGAGAGAATTGTTGAAAGCTGAATATTTATTCATTAATAATATGTTCATAGTCAACAAATGACTTTACATAAAGAAACACACATCATAACAACACAACATTACCTTTTCCCATTAAAATATACATATATACCATCTCATAATTCATACAAAATCACTAAAATCGTCTCATAAAATCTCATCATGTGAAAAACCAAGTTCATATCATTTCCTTCCATCAGTCTTTGCCATATTTTTTCAGTCTCTTCTGTTCGGTACAAGTTGTTATATCTTAAACAATGCTTAGCGCGCAGTTTACACAGGCTTTCACAGTCACATATTAAATGTTTAGCGGTTTCAATCTTATCCCACCCACATAATCTGCATAATCTTGAATTTCTCTCAATGCCGAGTTTTGCAGCTAGTATCTCCATGGTGTCACATCTATTAAATTTAAACCTCAGGTAAAGACTGACTATTGCCTGTTTAGGAAAAGCATATTGATATTTCAGTTTCGGCGCTTCAATAGACCAATATTCTAAAAATAAGCCACAAATTGAAAGCTGAATATGGTGATGGAGAGTTGAAGGAGGAGGGGGAAAATGAATCATAATGATTTGCCAGAGATGTGGTAAGAGAGGGTGCTGTCCTGGAGACTGGAGAGATTTGTTTCCCTGGTTCTGTACCTGCGTTGATTTTGTTCACATTCAGAGATCTGCGAAATTGCCCCATGAACTTTCCGGAAAATAGGGTCTGATTTGATCGCACTACGGACATTCTGGAATATAGCGCTATTGATTTCCAGATTTTTCAGTAATACACAATCCATTTGCAGCACAAAAATGTATATTTTGCAGCATTTATGGTTAGTCAAAATAGTTATAGGAAGCTCCTGACATTATTCTGGATTGAAACCAATCTCTAGCAAAAAGAGTTTGTTTATTTAAGTCATGTGTGGGTCGCGGGACAATGCTGCTCTATGCCAGGGGTGTAATTTTTAGGTAGGACAAGAGTGTTTGTCCCCCCAAACTTTTGTGGCACACCGTTTTGACCCCCTCATTTGGCAGGGGCCCCTTGACTTTAGATGTCATGTCCCCGCCATCCCTCCACATTTTCGGCAAAGTTACTCCACTTCTCTATGCACTGGATATCAGAAATTGACAAGGATCTACTGATCAGAGTAATTATAACGAGCTGCAGATGGGTTTGATAATATATTTTCCGGCTTTTCAGAAGTATTTAAAAAATGCTGTGGCCCATTTAAGATGGCCACATTTTGCGCTTTTTTCTTATATTTGCAAAATCGCAATAAGCTAGATGGCCTGAATAAGGCAATGTAGGAGAGCCTCTTTGCCATGCCTGCTCCAGGCACAATCCATGCACTAACATCCCTGGAACCTGGACTACAGCAGGAGACATTATTTAGGTACGTGACTCACCTTATATTTTAAAAATGATAATAGCATTGTTGGAGATTAATTTAAATTGACAGTGAAAATAGTTCTCATTGGTAGCTTCTGAAATAAAAGCATATTGCTAGGCTTGAGAATAGGGCGCAATGTACACACCATAAAAATAAAAGCAATGCTGAAACTATGGCAACTATTCATTTCAACTAGCAAAGCACAATCACATTTTGTTGCACTGCATTCCACAGTCAGATGGTGTTTTCGAATAAAAGTTGCACAAAGACCAACTGAAGCTGGAAACATATATATTCCAGTGCCCGATTTGCAGTCTGCAGACTGGTATCAAATCCCGGCTTTGACACTGCACCAACGTGTGTGGTACTGGGCAAATCATTTGATCTCACTGTGCCTTATCTGCCAAAATTAGAACTCCCTACACATGATTCAGATCACACTGTCTGCTACTCCCGAAAAACCTCACTCATGATATTGTCCTACGCATGGTAGCAAACGTGACATTCATTTATTGGACATCACAAAGTTCTTTGTTTCTTCGCTTACTCCTGTCAACTTCTTTTAAAGTAACTTCCCATGGTCCTCACCAGTATCAAAGACCCATTCTGTAATGCCATTTTCTGCAATGCCAAATCATTTGCCGCCCAATGCCCCACAAGACATTGAACAAGCTTTGCCTTTAGGAATTATAAAATGAGAATTAAACATTAAACAGAGCATCAGGGTGTTCTCTATTTATTTCTATCCCCATAGGAAGATGCAAGCATCCGTCAATTAGTTTTATTTTATTGGTGATTTATATATACAACAGGTCCAGAGCAAAGCTGCTTCATGCTACCAGAGGGAAGGTAATCGAGCATGGAGAAGTCACATGTGAAGGAGTGGAGAATAGAAGAGAGGGAAACAATAATCATTCCCATTAATATTGAGCTGAACATTTCAGGTTTTCCAAGTTCATACAATATGGTTCAGCAAATCGACCAACCAGCTCGAATCACAGCTCGTCTGCTAAGAGAGGACCAGCAAACAATCCTTCTCTTTTCACTCACCCACCCTCTGGAACTTGATCCTGGTATAAGCTCGGTATTCCCCCTACAATTCTCCAATGTCACAAATCTCCCAAAACATGGCTTTTTCAATAACACCTGACCAAAGACTAATTCCAATGGACGTACAGACCGATTTACAAACCACAACACACAGTACTGCACTACTATTAAAAGATGCCAGCCCAAATTCTGGCTACCCACACTCTGCACAGTGCTACACTGCTCTCGCAAGGTCTGTGCTTTACACAATAAAGTAAATAATTATACAAATATACATTAATACAGTAACTGAAAATCAACAATTGTTTTTACAACTGGTCCGAGGAGCAGAGATGAGACCTACAAAGTTAGTTGGTTATGAGGTAGCGGCATGATTGAAACAGAAACATTTAAGCTGTTTACAGACTTGTTTTCATAGTTCTTTTTATTTCTGATAGAGCTATCCAGATTATTCTAGAGCCTTGAAAGGCCAGAACCCTGCCTGCTTTCCCCCCTACGTTCATGTCTCTCTTAGATCGCAGTATGCAATCTTCCATGTGGGGCAGATCTTAAATATCTGTAGGATGTTTGCATTTGTGGAGCAGCTGCTACAGGTACTTTGGGGTTTACCTCCCACAGCTGAGTTTATTTAGACTGATGCTTTGCTTCAGTGACAGTCTGTTTTCTGGTCAGTGTCACTCTGGCAGCTTTGTTCATGGGTAATTGAAGTTGATGTAATATCTAGTTGGGAGAGTCCATGCTGACTGTGTTGCAATAGCACAACCTTCAGAATATTAGGGCTCTTACTGCTTCAACTTAGTATCGCATATCCAGAAACAGGAGGATCCTTTCAAGTAGGGACCTTAAATTGCAGGTCCTACAAAGAAAGGAAAGAGGACCTATTAACCACCTCCAAAAGCAAAAGAGGTTTGTTGTATCTAGTATGTTCAAGAGAGTTAGAGGATGTGGAGTTAGTGGACCTTAAATGTGACAGGGCTCTGCAATGATGCAAGTTTCTGCTGGTGGTCAGTTGTTTTAAGGCAGGGGTGCACAACTGATTTTGACAGAGGGCCGAAAGTACCTTACATGAGGGCTATAGTGGGCCGAAAAGTAAATGTGGGCGGGGCGGTAGGCGGGGCGTGGCAGGAGGCTTTTTAAACCCCCTATTTGTACTAAACACATGGAAAAAGAATGTTTTTGAGGGGTAACGATTTTTATTTGCATTTCAAACTTACATTTTGTACTACACATTTTCCATTGTTATAATGTATTTCTATTTAGTTATTGTATCTCGCCTGTTTAATTAACTTATATATATTTTATTGACCCTAGATTGGACATGCCGTTATTTTGGACTGCTACAGTTTGCTATTTGGGTTGCCCAAGAGGAGTATGGCCTTCGTTGAGTCAGGTTTCCTCAAAAAGCCAAAGATGAACATCTCCCAACTGTGCCTGTTTTAGCCTTATTATTGGGTTCACTCTTGGAGTGCAACACTATGCCCCATGGCCCCCTCACCCCCAACCAAACACTATGCCCCATGTCCCTCACCCCAACCAAACACTATGCCCCATGGCTCCCTCACCCCCAAACACTATGCCCCATGTCCCTCACCCCCAACCAAACACTATGCCCCATGGCCCCCTCACCCCCAACCAAACACTATGCCCCATGGCCCCCTCACCCCCAACCAAACACTATGCCCCATGGCCCCCTTACACCCAACCAAACACAATGCCCTATGGCCCCCTCACCCCCAACCAAACACTATGCCCCATGGCCCCCTCACCCCCAACCAAACACTATGCCCCATGTCCCTCACCCCCAAACACAATGCCCCATGGCCCCCTCACCCCAACCAAACACTATGTCCCATGGCCCCCTCACCCCCAACCAAACACTATGCCCCATGTCCCTCACCCCCAACCAAACAATATGCCCCATGGCCCCCTTACACCCAACCAAACATTATGCCCCATGGCACCCTCACCCCCAACCAAACACTATGCCCCATTGGCCACAGCTTCAGCTTCAATCAATAAACAGGTGACCAGTTTACCAGTGTACGGTTTGATATCTCACAATATATTACTATTTTCTTCCACCCAATCTTCTGCTATTCTACACCTCCTTCTCTTTCCAATCGTGAAAAAATATCAAAAAACACATTATCAGTGATTACAGTGATTGAGAAGGTTAGAATGGGGTAGCCTGAGTGGCCGGAAGATGAGGTGATGAAATTTCGTATTTAGGGCACAAATTGAGCACACAAGGCGATGGAGCTGAAGAGTGTATTGGTTTCGGCCATTGCAAAGTTAGAAAGGCCAAAGGACAAATAAGGAGTTCTGTCCTTTTTGGGACTACGCTAAGTGTGTTCAACATTTTGCACACAGATGCAAGGAGATTAGAAGTTTGAATACAAATGGAGTGGAATTTAGATGGTCTGAGGAGTGTCAAAGGGAATTTATCGACATTAAAAATGCAATTGTGAGGGCAGTGTTAGCTAGTTTTGATTTGCAGTCTCCCACTTGGATAATGACCGATGCTGGTGACACAGGCATTGGTACGTTCTTTTTTCAAAGGCAGCAGTGAGTTGACCGTGTGGTGGAGTTTGAGTCGTGTACTCTGAGGGATGCGGAGACCCGGTTCTCAGTGATAGAGAGGGAAACATTATGGGGTCGATTCATGGAACAAACGTGCGCTGAAAATCCCAGCACAAGCAGGCGCAAGGAGGCGCAAGCGTGAGAAATCAAGCGCACGCGCACGCGTGCGATACAAGGAAGGCGCTGCGCTAGTTTCCCGCTGGTCGTGCACCAAATCCATGCATGTCGCACACGGGCACACACGTCATCAAACGGCGTGCGCTACGCGCACAGCAAAAGCGCACATAGCGTGGCGCACACAACAAAAGTGGGCGGAACAGTGGGCATAACACGCGGAATGGGGAACAACGCGTGAAAAAGAAGGCATAACTGGGGAAGTACTGCAGGGAACTACACGGAACGCCCACAAGGACGCAAACAACCCGTATTCATGGATTCGAATACAGGAAACCTGCGCACGGAAAAAGACACGCACAGGCGTCAACGCGTCCGCCACACGAAGGCAGGCAGAAGCGTCCCCGTGCACAGTATAAAAGTGCACGCAAACAACAAACACATATATACAGCTACGAGGAATGCCCCATTTGTCGCAGCACTGATCGTGGGACACCGCAGGAGGAGGAGAATAGCCAGGGCACGCATTTTCTCACCACGGACAAGCTTTTTTTGGATGCCTGACGACCAGGTCTACGGCAGGTATAGGTTTCCACCCCACATCATCCTAGACCTGGTCAGGGAGTGGGAAGATGACATTACATCCCCCACCCTTTGCTCCCAAGCATTGAGCCCCTTGGAGAAGGTGATCAATGTCCTGCATTTTTTGGCCACTGGGTCATTTCAGCGGAACCACTGCCATAGTGGGGGGGGGTCTCACAGGCCACGCAGTCAGCTGCCTACACCAGGTCTTGGCAATCATGACAGCGCGCCCCTCAGTCCGCAAGCACATATACATGCCCAGAACACCCGCAGAAAGGCAGGCCGTGGTCCTGGATTTTTACAGGGTGGCACACTTCCCCAAAGTGCTTGGTGCCATAGATTGCACCCATGTGGCACTACGTCCACATAGGGCCACTGAGCACATCTACCAAAACCGCAAGCACTGGCATTCCATCAACGTACAGGTGGTATGTGATGCAAAGGGAATCATCACCTCTGTCTATGCAAACTACCCTGGCTCCATCCATGACAGTCTCATATACAGAATGTCCGCCCTGAGCCGGGCCCTGGAAGCTGGGCAGCATGGTGACACATGGCTCCTAGGTGAGTACAAATGCCTGTGCACATGCATGCAAGTCACACACAGACAAATACCCAAACCCTATTAATCTCAACTATTATCACCTCCCCAGGGGACAGTGCCTACCCTCTGAGCAACCACATGATGACGCCAATCCGGAACCCCACCACACCACCCCAGGTAAGATACAACGTGGCCCATATTGCAACCAGGGCCACAGTGGAGCGCACATTCGGAGTTCTCAAGTCACGCTTCCGCTCCCTTGACCGCTCTGGTGGGCAGCTACTCTATGCACCCCCAGTAGTGTGCAGGATCATTGTGGCAGCATGTGTCCTGCACAATGTTGCAACACGGCAGGGCGTACCAGTGGACATGGTGGTGCCCCCACATCTCCAACCACAGGCACAGGCACTGCCCATTGGAGGGGATAGGGCACGCGGCGAGGAAGCCCTGACCCAGCTTGTGGCCATATTTTTCACCTAAACTCCCACCCCTGCGGAGTGCACACAGGCCTGGCACATACCAGGTGACAATCGATGATGACAAAGAGACAGTCAACTGTCACAACCTTACCACCCTGAGATTGTTGCCATGGAAGTGCCACATTGTGTGCATCCCTAGCTACTTAAACACAAGCTATCCTGTGTGACCAAAAGGCACACATATGATATATGATATGATATGATATGGCATTTGTAACGCGCCTATACACAAGTGTTGCAAGGCGCAACGAGGCAGGGAGGGGGGAACAAGGGAAGACAGACAACGATCCTACTAGGCCAGGTGTCATTTAGATTGCGCAAGTGCAGGGGTAGGTGGAAGGGAAAAGTGCAAGGGGAAGGAGAGGGGGGGGGAGTGCAGTACAGGGTAAGTAGAATAAAAAATAAATAAATAGGCCAGCTGGTGGCAAGTGCAAATGTAAGTGCAGACAAGTGCTGGGAAGGGGTTGCTGTAGGGATACAGAGACAGTCCCGCAGTGCAGGGGTTGCCAGGGAGGCAGTGCAAGCGGAGAGTGGCTGGGCCAGGGACCGAGGTCGGTGAGAGTGGCCCAGTTGCAGATTCAGCGCAGTTTCAGTGAAGAAATTAGTAAGGGAGAGGGAGAGAGAAAGCAGAAGCAAAGAGGAAGGTGTTGAGGTGCTTCCTGAAGTGGAGATGGTTCTCCTCAAGTTACAGGGAGGCAGGAAGGCCATTCCAGAGGGAGGCCCCTGCCGCGGAGAGAGATCTACCCCCAGCTCGTTGCTTCGAGATGCAGCTGACCCTGACATGCAAGGTGTGAATCACACACACCTGCAAAACAGGCCATGACCATCACTGTTATGTCACTCAAACCCTCCCAAACCACAACATGACATGGAAAGCAATAGCCATACACCAACACAGTACCAATAAGGTACACATTGCCATGTGAAAAATGTAAATTGGCATCAGACAATGATGCTTGACATGGAATCAGATGAAATGACTGACCAACAACCTCCCACCCAAAATAAGTCATTCCCAAATGCATCACAAAAGTAGTAGATGCAACATAACAAAGAATGCCTGTTTACATGCACATTGTGCATTGCAAAATCAACACTGCAGCTTCTGTGTGCTCTGTCCAACTCCTGCAACACACTGCTCAGCGCACAGCACAGTGAACAGCCATTGTGTGTGATGCACACCCTGAGCATCCCATCTAAGCGACAAACCACATCAAAAAGCAAAATAGGCATGTACAGGATCCATAATTGGTCACAGACCATGTGCTGCAGGGACACAGTGGGCAGCAGAAGGCAAACAGAGTATACATGTGGATATCGAAGGGTGGTTGTACATGTAGTGCATCATAGTGCGAGTGTGCGGGTCAGCAAGGACATGCACTCAACATATGCATGTGCAATCAATTGACCATCAGTGTCCTCTACACATAACATGTGAACATTCACCATGTGTACACCCCAGCATGTCAAACCACAACTATCCCCTCACACCTGAAAGGTAAATACAACACATGAACATGCATTGATCAGCAGAACACATCATGTACATAGGATACCACAATTACAATGTCAGGGTTCCCATCACACTGCAGGGCAAGGCAACTATCAACAACAAAACACCCCCCTCCCTCACAAATGACCATGACCCACTGAACAACTGCACCTGGGTCATGGAGCCTTCAACCCTCAATTTCACCTGGCCACAGGATCACCATTCCCCTTCGTCACCATCTCCCACCTTGTGTGTCAAAAGTTGCCTGCACCCTCAGAGTCCACCTTCATTTGCAAAGACACAAAATCCAAGGCAGAAAAACGAAACAGAACAGCCTCCAATAGATGACTTGAAGTAGCAGTACCTCACAAAGTCCAAGTACTACCACAATGATGTAACAACCAAGGTAGCACAGTAAAACAATGTCACAACAGGATGTGAACCATGTGTGGTACATAACATAGAATGATGCACCACAAACAGATGTGTACTGTCACAGCTCCCGTGTACAGGCGCAGGAGTGGCGCGAAACAATCAACCCCACCGTGGCCTGGGTGCCTGCAAGGTCAAACTCACACAGGCCTCTGAGACCCTGGTGGGGAAGGAGAGTCAGGGATATGCAGTTGGGACAGCCATTGGCATACTGGATAACTGGAATGAGGGGCAGGAGAGGGGAGTATGAATGACACGTGAAAGTAGGGAATGCTCTAAAATGGAGTACTTGCATTAACACATACACAATCATAACAAACTTGTACATCATTGTCAGGGCCTTCCGGAGTCCAGGCGCAGGAATGGCACGAACCAACCACCCCCTCTAGGGTTTTGGCGCCTGCAAGCTTGGGGCTTACACAGGCATCTGCAACCCCAGCGGGGAAAGAGGGTTAGGGAACGTTGGTTGGATAGGTACGGGAAGCAGGAACACCGGGTAGAGGGTACAGGGTTTAGAATTGGATAGGACTCGGGGTGATTATGGAGAAAAAAAACATACCAAATTGAATTACACATTCATCCATGCAACAGTGCACCCCCCAGCAAGCCTATGTAGAGCAGTTTGAAAGAAAAACAACAAGACACTCAGCTCTGGTTTTGAGTGCTGGCCTCCTGCCTGCGCACTCTCAGGTCCGGTTCCAGGAGCACTTCAATGCTGCAAAGAGTGCCACAGTTAATAATCTGTGCGTGCCCATAATACACAAACACACCACCAAATATGCCCCATAGAAACAAACTACTCTACAAACAGACAATCTGGTGTGGATGCTTCGTACCCATACGTAACATTCCCCCTGTGATGGTTCATACACAGTCAATGCAGTAAGTCAGGCGCCGGTGGGTGCGTGGCAAATGGAACACCAATGTGTCACGATTCACACAACATGCAATGTTCCCTGGGTAAGCAGACAGACGCATATAGCAAGGTATGACTTCAGAAAAAGTTGTGTCCCACCATGACCGTAAAAAAATAGGCAGTGCATGTTTCAAAATGTACATGGAAATGAAATGCACTGCACCCAAGTCTGTCCCTTGCTGTATGTCCCTGTGAGCTGCTCCTTTCCATGTCTCGGAAGGCAGCATGGGTGATACAAGTGCCTCAATGGCCCATGGTGGACCGGACGGTATGTGCCACTGCCCCTGCAGGTGCCCCAGACAACCTTACAATCAACTAGCCATCAGTCCACCAACACATCTGAGCTGTATTGCGTGCTTCAACACCAATATTCGTCCAAGCTCACCCTCAGTGCTGCTACTAAGCCTGCATGTGCAACTGGCCTGGTGGAAGCTTTGCTGTGTTGTGGCCCCCCTGTGCTGCTCACCTTGCCTGGAGTTCCTTGGAACACGTCAGCAGTTCTAGGATGTATGTCTGCAATCCCTGTGCCTCTGCTTGCGCATACATGTGCATGTGGGCACCAACAAACGTGTCCAGAATCCAGACGTCCAATGGGCCATGTCTGCTGGCAAAGGTGGTCTGGAGGCTCATCCCCCTGCAGAAAGGGCATGAAACACATGACTAATGCATTAGATTCATCTGTGTGTGTCTCTTCAGGCATCTCAATACTGGACCATGCCAGAGACGTACATCAGAAATCACACCATCAGTCCGTCTTTCACATCCAAAGTGTGGAACACACTATCTACGGCATGAATTGCAACAAGCACGTGTACAGTAAAGATAAGAAACATATTACACAATGCATAGCAATGAATGTACACATTAATCATGAAACACCCCATCTAGCAAAAGCAGAACAGTGGTCAATAACACCGCAATCATCCCCACTAGGGGTGTTAACACAAGTTACACAGCACCAGCCATGCCACAGATATGACAGTCCAAAGCCCTTGTGTAATAGGCTGTTACACCGAACCATCCTTGCGAGCCCATGGATAAGGGAGGCAGGAGTAGCATATGTGAGTCAAGGACCCCAAGCAGCAAACACATACACAAGACAAGCCTGAAGGGCCCAGCTGCAACAGACAGTGGATGCTTTCAAAAGCCACAAAGCACCGCACCGTCACATGAAAGCCCAATAGACAAGCAATTTTAAACTATATTAACTAATTACACTAACTATGAAAAACCTACATTACCTAATTAAACTAACTATCAAACAGAAACTTAACTAACTAAACTAAAATAAAAATAAAAAATGGCCACATACGACCCGGGGGGGAGGGGAGGCACCCAGGAGGGGGGAGGTACAGGGTGCTGCTCAACACCCACATGCGACGATGCTGAGCCAAAAAAAAAACCTCCATTGGCTCAACGCCTGCACAGCCCGACCTATGTGGGAGATAGATGGTCGTCCGAGTCTGGCTCATCCTGGAAAGGAGGACGTGGCACAGTAGCCTGGCCACGCCTAGCCGCAGCTTGCCCCTCGACGGCAGCAAGTCTGCCGGACGGGTGAGCCTGGTTCTGTGTGGCGATGTGACGTAGGTCTGCATGCAGAACCTCACGTGATACACGTGCTTCCTCTTGCAAGGTAGCACGGGTAACACGGAGTTCCTCCTGCATGGCCTGGCTGGACAACCGCTGCACCTCCTGGCAAGCCTGTAGCTCAGCCGAGATGGTACGCTCAAGCTGTGCAAACCTCTCCTCTGCCCGCTGCCTCTGGGACATCAGAAGGACACCCAAAGTGGATTTGAGGGAAGCATACTCCTCCCTCAGGGCATCCATGTGCGCCTCTGCGTGAGCAGCAATTGCTTGACGCAGAGACGACATTTCAGCCTGGCGTGCCCTGTCTGAGGCCGCCATGCCCAGCCTGAGCGCACGGGCTGTGGACCGTGCCGCCTGCTGCTAGAGAAGCACCTGCCTAGCAGGGGGGAGCATAGATCCGGCCACACGCTCCATGCTCTCAGCGATGTTCTCCATTGCTGCCCCCTGCCGTTCTGAATTGGCAGTCATGTCTTGCTCCCACTCAGTATACTGCGGTTGCGCGTGGCGACCGCGTTGCTGGGCTTGACCCCTGCGGGACCCAAGGACCGGGTGTCCTCGCTGTGTTGGCACCGCCCGCGGCTGCACGACTACATGCCCCCGTCGACTTGATGTCCCAGGCACATCAGTGACTAGTGTGGAGGGTGACCCTGCGTCCCGATCCACCACGGGCGGAGCAACCAAGACTGTCTGACCCCTCAGTGCAGGTGTCGCGGACAGAGGAGTGTCCACATCAGAATCACTCACCCCTGACACATGGACTTGATGCTCATCCAACTCGACATGAACGTCAGAGTCGTCATCAGGGCTGGACTCATAGGCAGCCAGAGACAAGATGGACTGTAGCACTTGGGGGTTTTCGTGGCCTACCACCCCACGACCCCCACTTGTGCCGGGTTGATGTAGTGGTAACAACCCTGTGTCTGGCATGACAACACCATCCTACGCCTCCATTGCGTCATCACCTGAAAAATAGAGAGAAAAAGGTCACTACACATGTCAGAAGCACACAACACACACACCGACAACAAACACATCAGGCAGAAATGTGACACACAAAATAGAACCTGGCATGCATGCTGGGTCAACTTTGAATTGCTTCTGTGATCAGACCTGTTGAAAGGTGGCAGTTTGCATAGAAGTGGGTCTATGCAGTGCAGCAAATGTGTATGTCACTCACTACCTACATGTACAAGGACTCCATGGTGTGTGTCAGGAAATGTGAAGGCAGTGCAAGGTCAAATTCAGGCATCTCGTGCACTGTGCATTCAATGGGTAGCATATCTACAAGCAAAGCACCCCTCCACCCAAGTACAAAAGCAGGGATGCCTAGCATGGTATCAAAAGGCTGACCATAGACCTGTGTATTGACAGGCAGTGTTGACTGGCATCAACAGCTTAATGTGATTCAAGTGACAACACTGCAAATGATGATGGGGCAGTAAGCAGGACACATGATGAAAACTCTGGAGGCCGCCCACGTGTGAAGAAGACACTACAACAGTTGGACAGAGTCATTGGCCATTAAACAGGCTGAGGCCTGTGACCCACACAGATTGTCAGACCCTAAACATGTGTGCAACGCAGTACTGAGCCACAGTTGACATGGGAAGGCTGATGAGATGCCATGCAATGTATGTCACCCAGGACTTGTATTACAGTGATCATCCAGTCAAGGACACATAGGGGCATGCGTGCAATGCACATGGAGCATGAATGGGCACTCATGTCCCTGCAGGACATCTGACCTATGCACAGTACAAGTGAGATACCCTGCATCAAGTACTAAGGCTGTACCACACAGCATATGTCTGGCAGATTGTACGCTGGAAGTTAGCATGTACACAGGACGCATGAACAGGAAAGTACACAATGGCAAGATTGAAGGAGACCAGTGCAAAGGTGGAACTGGGGTGCAGAGTGGCGGAGGAGGGGCAAGGGAGCATGCCTACATGGAGTACCCGCATGCAGGCAGAGGACACATGCACGTCAGTCATGCTATGACATTGTGCCTGGGCTGAGAGGAAGGTTACCCCACGCCACATGCAGAAGGGCCAGTGAGCTGGAACATGGACCGGAAGGGTATACTGGTAACCAGCATGTGAGTAGGGTGCAATAGTGGTGATGCAGACAGTCCCCGTCTGCTCCACATGTCCACCATCCAGCAGAGCAGGCATGCATCACGGAAGCATTGCATTACTTGCACATCAGAACCATGTACACGTCACATGTAGTGGCAATCATGCACAACACCTCCCACAAGTAAAACGCACACGTCCTCAACAAACACGCATCAACACTCACTGGACTGGGCATCAAAGTCCAGCATCTCTCCCACTCCTTCGACCGATTCAGGTGGTATGAACTCCGCAACGAGTGACTCATGCGGAGTGAGCTCTTCCTCCTCTGGTGCAGGCCCACCGCCAGTCACCAGAGTCAAGTTGTAATTTGAGGCACGCTTAGCCTTAGAGCTGCGTTTGAGGTAATTCCAACGCTTTTTGCACTCTTGCGCAGTGCGCACCTCATGGCCGAATGAACTGACATGTTCCGCAACATGCTTCCAGTGGGTGTCACGGTGGGCAGCCGTACTCTGACTATTGGCACCCACTACCATGTCACGGCTGTGGCCCCGCACGTAGTCCACGAGGAAGTCCAGTTCCTGCTTGCAGAAAGGCTTCTTCCTCAACGTGCAGGAGGTCGTGGCTGTGTGTGGGGTCCCAGCCTGTGCTGCAGGTGCAACCTTCCTCCTCTTGGACTGTGGCGCAGACCCTGGCTGGCTAATGCCGCCCTGACCAGTATGGCCAGTGGGTTCGGTGGATTGAGCCAAGGGAGTGGCAGGTGGAGGGACGACCAAAGGCCTGAGTTGTGTCAGTGGCAGCTGGGTGCCCTCTAATGGACCCTGTGCAGCAACATCCGCTGTGGCAGGGTCATTGACCGCAACGGTCCTGGTTGGCAGACTCACAACCGGGGTGTTGTTGGGTGCATCTGCCCCTGCACTTGCCAACACCCAGCTGTTCGGGGCAGCAGATGACATAACTGCCCCAGGGAGAAATGTCTTGGTCAGAACAGCCCTGCATGCCCCTACGGTTTCCCTCCTGGCCTGTTGTAAATCTTCCAAGGGCTCCTCAAGTGCCAACACAGCCTGCGCTGGCAGACCCTAAGCCTGGGTGGCGGTATCCACAGCTGCACCTGCAGCTACCACTACCCTTGGGCCCATGGCAGTTGATGGAACGGACTGCCGGGTCACACGGGCGCCAGTGCCAGATGCAGAAGCTGCATCTCCCGGAACCACAGGGGATGGTGGCATGACTGCACCGACACATGGCACAACATTGTGCTCAAGTGGCGCACCCCTGCCTCTTCCCCCACTGTGGCCACCCTGGACACCCTGGAGTCCCCCTATGCCCTGTTCACCATGGCCACGTCCCCGACCACGCCCGCCACGAGGAGTACGCCCAGCTGAGGCGCCCCTCACCTTTGCTGGCCTCCCAACCATGGCACAGATGGAGTAGTGCCAATGGGAGGTGTACAGCACAATTGACGTGGGCAATTGGGGCGAAGGGGGTGGGAAGCAAGATGTTAACAACCCCCCTGCACCTGCAAGGCTGTATGTGACCCCGGCGATGTAGCGACGGGTCACGCAACGCTCAGGCACCCCAAAACTGCAGTAAAACCGTGCACGGAACCCTGCAGCCTACATGCGTGGAATCAACCTCCCGCAGTACGCGGTGGCATCCAGTAACATGAATAACGCGTACGCGTGGGACACGCAGGCTACTATGACCTCGAAAATGGGTGCAATACACAGGGGCACCCGCAGTGGGAAAAATAGCGTGTGCGACTCACCATCTGACTAGCGCGATGCAGAAAAAAACTTGCGTAGCCAATACCCCCGCCAAAAGAAGAGATACGTCCTTGATAGCTGTGAAGTTGTGATGGTGCGCGAAACAACAGGAAGCAGCAACACACGTCGGTCTCCACGAAAGGCACGTACAGCGAACTGCTGCCCCCGCTCACCTTGAACCCGTGCTGAGGGAAACGCCCGCGCGCGTCACGTCACTTATGCGCATGGGCCCTTTCCTCGGATTACACGCATTCACACACGGATGTGCAGTTTTTTCACGTGCACTGAACCACTATGCTAACGTCACGAGGGAAACACCCGTGCACGCCCGCGCGTGTCACGTCACAGAGGCGCTTACGCTTGAAGGGCCTTTGGTCCAATGAAAGCGCGTACGAGTGTTGAGGTGCTTACGCGCTAGGGGCCTTTCCTCGAATCACAAGCTGATGTGCACATTTTTCATGTGCCAAATCACTCCGTATCAAGCTGGCCACGCGTTCACACACGGAAGACCACGCTCCTGCCCAAAAGGCCGAATCACTGCCCCCCAGAGCCCTGAGCATGCTCCCACCTGCCATCTGCTGCTGCCTGACTGCCTGCTGCCCACGTGCCCTGCTATTTGCTGCCTGCACATCAGCCAGGGGTGCAGTTGCTGTGACCACCCCTGCTGGAACAGAAGACTCCCGACTGGGATACCATCGCTCCACAGCCCAGCCCCAGGACCCAGTTGCCCACCCACTCCTGCCTCTGGGGTTGCCATGTCGGGCACTACACCATCTGGCACCACTGGCAATCCCCAGCCAGAGAGGCAGAGGGCCACCAGCTTCACTGCCACCGAAGTTGGTGTCCTGGTGGAGCAAGTCCTGGGGCAGTATGATGCCCTCTTCGGAAGGTCGCATGCCGACAAGGAAGGACGGACTCGGATCTGGACGGACATCGTGACTGCCATCAACGCGGAGGGGGTGGCAGTCCGCGACTTCCAACATGTCAAGAAGCACTCGGAGGACTTCAGGTCCAGGACCCTCAACAAGGCCCGGCGCCTCTTGAAGGCAGCGGATGCTAAGGGGCGCCGGGGCCACCTGTCGGAACATCAGATGAGGGTCCTGGAACGCATATGCCCAGCGCTCCACGTCCAGGTCCTTGAGAGGCAGACCCGCCTGGAGTCGAGCGGTAAGTGTACATGCACACTGATTGGAAGCTGTGCGTGTGGTGGTGTGCCAGTAGTGTGCAGGTTGTACATGTGTTTTTCTAGGGCCATTTATGGATGTGTATGTACAGGGCTGTGAGGCAGACACATGCAAGTCCTTTCATGTGTGAGACACATGGATGGTGTATGTGTGGGTAAGCATGCAAGCCAAATGCAGATGTGTGAGCACACATGTTTGGATTACTGTGTATGTCAGTTGGCATGGTTGTGGTGTCACACATGGATGTTGGTTCCAGCTGCATGTATGTGCACCGTGTACATGTGCATGTGTGTCTATTTGACAAGGGTGCAACAGTGATGCAACATGGATGCATGTGACACTGATATGTGGAAAACTGATTGGCACATGTGACATGGATGCCGATCTCAACACTGCGACAGTTGGCGGAGGTGTACACATGCATGTAAGTGTGGTGGCGTGTGTGCATGTGTAGTGCACTCCCTGTGTTTCATGTGATGTCTGGCTCACCTTTGGCTGCTCATGATGTTGTATGTGTATGGATGGTGCTGGCTGTTGCAATATGGCTGTGGAATAGCTCATGTGTGTGAGTCGAAATGACATGTGTGTTTGGGATTGTGATGCCATGTCTGAAGTTTGACAATGCCACTCATGTACAACTGTCATGTGTGTATGAGTCCATTGTACAGTGCCCTGATGCCTGTGTTTTATTTCTCCCTGTCTGCAGCGTCCAGCGTCAACTGATGAAGAGGGCGGAGAAGTTGCTGTGGAGCACAGCGGCAGGGATCGCACCGCCAGCCGGAGACGCAAGGCCCGGCTCCCCTCCCAGGTTGTCATCTCATCGGGGAGTGAGGAGTCCGGTGCCGCGTCCCAGGCCGCAGCTGCCGAGGGGAGGTCCAAGAGGCGGAGGTCGGAGTTGGACTCCTCAGCAGCAGAAGGGGCAGCTGAGACCCCACAGGGCCCAACGGAGGAAGATGGCATGGAGTCATCCAGGTTGGTGGAGGGTTTGGTGGAGGAGGAGGCCGTGCAAGGGACAGAGACGGGGTCTGGAGGTGGGGATTCCACTGGTGCTAGTGGTGCAGTGCAGGACCAGGGACAGGAGGCAGAACAGGCCACCGCGGAGGTGCCTGTGTGCAATCCTGTCCCTGATCCTGTCACTGCATCATCTTGCACCAGCAGGGATGCCTACGTCCAGACCCGTTCTCATGGAGGGGACTGGCTTACACCAACTGGCCTTCCTCTCCCTGCGGATGTGGCTATCCGGCACCAGGTTGAGCCTGTCCTGGGTGGGGTGGCGTTGCGTCAATGTGCCATGCGAGGTGACCTGCAGTCTTTTCATGAGGAGACTGCACGTCTTCTCGCATGGCTCGTTGACCACGGTGACCCACTGGGACAGCTCACCAGGGCCGGATTCCTCCGTTTACTGGACCTTGTTCCGACCCCCTCCTCAACTGAACCCCCTATGCCCGAGTCGTCCTCCATGCCATCTTCCCACCCATGTATCACCTGGATGCCCTGTGGATCTGCCTCTGACCCTGCGGCCAGGCTGGTGGACAACAGATCCCTGCCACAGTCGGGAGTAAGACGTCTAGCAGGGGTAGCCACCTCCACAACTGCACCCCACCTGGAGGAGGATGTGCAGGCAGCAGGAGACAGGGCACAGGCAGCAGCACAGCAGCAGCAGCAACAAGGTGGGAGCCATGATGGCTCGGGGCCTTCATCATCGGAGGGGCAGGCATCGGCCGGAGGGCAGGAGGACCCTGGACGGGAAGTGTCTTCCATGTGGCAGCGGTTGGGCCATGCGATAGATGCAGAGCGGCAGCGGGCGGAAGAGGCACGGCTCACGATGGTCAGGGCGGAGAACTCCATGCGTAGGGCCCTGAGCTGGGCCGAGTGCCTCGAGGCCATTCGGAGGGACCTGGAGTTCCAGATGTCATCGTCCCTGCGAACCCTCGGGGCCATGGAAGAGGACCGCATCCGGGACATCGAGCAGGAGTTCGATGATGCCCTGGCCCGGGACATCAACATGTGAGCCGTTGGACTTGCCTGCTGCCCTTGTAAATAGTTGGATAGTATTAGGTTTCCTTTGGTTTTTTCTTTATTTTGGACCTTTAGGACAATGGACCACATGTTTGTATATAGTTTTCTTTTATTAGGAAGGAGTTTTTGATAGGTTTCATTTCTTCAGTTGAGATCATGGACCCTGGATTGTTCATCTGTATATAGTTCACTGTTGGATTCTACTTTTTTGTTTGGATTTCCCCATGGAGCAATGGTTTTCACTTTTGTTTTGACCTTGGATTTCATTTTTGGAACTGTGACTTTGGACACCTTTCCTTTGGATTATGATTTGTTGTTTTTCATTATTTTACAGACAGGCAGCTTTTCTTTTTTAATTTCCATTGTTGTTTGTTTGATTTTAATTCCATTCATGTTGCTTTTAATACATGTTTTTCTTCCAACTTCGATGTGTGGTATCATCTCATTGGTTTCATGCATGTCATGATATGGGTTTTGACATTCACTTGCACCCATTGTGTGTATGTGACGGACATGTGTTCATTTAGATACTTGGCATTGGGGTTGTATCATGTAATTGGCATTTCTAAGTGGGTGGATGCAATACTTGGGTGGGTGTTTGGCATGTGGAGGCTGCCCATAAGGGCCAGGGATCTAGATTGTGATGACGTGTTGGCTGGGGGACATGTGTCGGGGCCTGCTGGCAGGTGCCCTGCACTGCTTGGGGGGTGGGGGTGCAATGGGACATAGGTGGGGGCCTGCTGGCAGGTGCCCTGCACTGCTGGGTGGTGGGGGTGCAGGGGGACATGAGTGGGACATGAGTGGGGGCCTGCTGGCAGGTTCCCCGCACTGCTGGGGGGTGGGTGTGCAAGGGGACATGAGTGGGGGCCTGCTGGCAGGTGCCCTGCACTGCTTGGGGGGTGGGGGTACAAGGGGACATGAGTGGGGGCCTGCTGGCAGGTGCCCTGCACTGCTTGGGGGGTGGGGGTGCAAGGGGACGTGAGTGGGGGCCTGCTGGCAGGTGCCCTGCGCTGCTGGGGGGTGGGAGTGCAGGGGGACATGAGTGGGACATGAGTGGGGGCCTGCTGGCAGGTGCCCCGCACTGCTGGGGGGTGGGGGTGCAAGGGGACATTAGTGGGACATGAGTGGGTGCCTGCTGGCAGGTGCCCCGCACTGCTGGGGGGTGGGTGTGCAAGCGGACATGAGTGGGGGCCTGCTGGCAGGTGCCCTGCACTGCTTGGGGGGTGGGGGTTCAAGGGGACGTGAGTGGGGGCCTGCTGGCAGGTGCCCTGCACTGCTGGGGGGTGGGAGTGCAGGGGGACATGAGTGGGACATGAGTGGGGGCCTGCTGGCAGGTGCCCCGCACTGCTGGGGGGTGGGGGTGCAAGGGGACATTAGTGGGACATGAGTGGGTGCCTGCTGGCAGGTGCCCCGCACTGCTGGGGGGTGGGTGTGCAAGCGGACATGAGTGGGGGCCTGCTGGCAGGTGCCCCTCAGTGCTGGGGGGTGGGGGTGCAAGGGGACATGAGTGGGGGCCTGCTGGCAGGTGCCCCTCAGTGCTGGGGGTGCAAGAGGACATGAGTGGGGGCCTGTTGGCAGGTGCCCCACACTGCTGGGGGGTGGGTGTGCAAGGGGACATGAGTGGGGGCCTGTTGGCAGGTGCCCTACACTGCTGGGGGGTGGGTGTGCAAGGGGACATGAGTGGGGGCCTGCTGGCAGGTGCCCTGCACTGCTGGGGTGTGGGGGTGCAGGGGGACATGAGTGGGACATGAGTGGGGGCCTGCTGGCAGGTGCCCCGCACTGCTGGGGGGTGGGTGTGCAAGGGGACATGAGTGGGGGCCTGCTGGCAGGTGCCCAGCACTGCTGGGGGGTGGGTGTGCAAGGGGACATGAGTGGGGTCCTGCTGGCAGGTGCCCAGCACTGCTGGGGTGTGGGGGTGCAGGGAGACATGAGTGGGACATGAGTGGGGGCCTGCTGGCAGGTGCCCCACACTGCTGGGGGGTGGGGGTGCAAGGGGACATGAGTGGGGGCCTGCAGGCAGGTTCCCCTGACTGCTGGGGGGTGGGGGTGCTGGGGGACATGAGTGGGGGCCTGCAGGCAGGTGCCCCGCACTGCTGGGGGGTGGGGGTGCAAGGGGGTAATGCGTTGGTGATCACTAGTGCAAGGTGACATGTGGCTTGGCTGGGGGGCATGCCCATGGTTGTTGGGCTGCCTCCGGGACATGGCCAGGGGTGCAGGGTAGTCCCCTGTGGTGTGGTCTGCCTGCAGGGGCCGTGGAGGGTGTAGAGGGAACACCTGGGAGGACCCACACTGCCAATTCACGTGTAGGAATCCCCTGCACCCCCGAAATACACGTACCCCACTCGCACAGGGACTATCGTGTGTGGAACTTCCCGCGCACCCCAGAAATACACGTAACCTGCTGAAAACGCGTGGTAAACTTGCCCCCACCCCAGAACTACACGTACCCTGATGCAATCGCCTGTGGAACTACCCATGCATCCCAGAAATACATGTACTCTGCTGAAATCGCGTCTTAAACTTGCCCGCACCCCAGAAATACACGTACCCTGCGGAAATCGCGTGTTAAACTTGCCCGCACCCCAGAAATACATGTACCCTGCTGCAATCGCGTGTGGAACTTCCCGCGCACCCCAGAAATACACGTACCCTGCTGAAATCGCGTGTTAAACTTGCCCGCACCCCAGGAATACACGTACCCTGCTGCAATCGCGTGTGGAACTTCCCGCGCACCCCAGAAATACACGTACCCTGCTGAAATCGCATGTTAGACTTCCCCACACCCCAGGTATACACGTACCCTGCTGAAATCGCGGGTGAAACTTCCCGCGAACCCCAGGAATACATGTTCCCCACTTGCCGTGTGCTGTGTGGCGGCCCTGTATACTGGTCCAGGGTTAGCGCAGCCCTTTGCGCTGGATTGGGGATTTTGATGGCTTTTCCTTGCGCGAGGGGCGTTCTTGGGGGCGTTACTGGCGCTGCTGCAGGGTCGCTGCGCCACTCTGCGCCGCGGCTGCTTTTGGTGGCTGAAATCCATCAATACGCTGTGCGCCGAAATGGATTTTCGCGCATGCGGCTGGCGCAAGCTATCGCACGCGCACACTGTGCGCCAGCCGCGTGCGCCACTTGTGCGCTTAATTCTATGAATTACCCCTTATGTGTGATATGGGCCGTCAATACATTTTGTGTGTTTGTCTGGGGGAGAAAGTTCACGGTGCGAACGGACCACAAGCTGCTAGTGGTTGTTTTCACCGCCAAGGGGTTGGTAGGTGTTTCAAGGTGAATCATGAAGTGGGTGGTGTCTCTACAAGGACATGATTTTGGAGTGGAGTACAGACTGGAGAGGGATGGTGTGTTGGCAGATTTCTTTTCTCAAGAAGCGAAAGGAATGGGAGAAAGAACATTATCAAGTGTTCCAAGTATGCAGCAGTGTTTTTGATACGGAAGAATTCAACAAAGCAGCTGAGGAGGATTCCTGCCTCAATATAGTGATTGAGAAAGTTAGAGCAGGGTGGCATGAGCGGTCAAAGAATGAGGTGATGAAAGAAAATTATATGGTTCAGGAAGAACTCAGCCTTGAAGAAGAAATGTTGTGCAAAGGAGGAAAGATTGTTCCTCCTTTGGGTTTGAGGAAAAGGATATTGGATTTGGCCCATAAGAGTCTCTTGGGAATGACCAAGTGCAAAGGGTGATTGAGGGGAGATTATTGGTGGCCCAGAATTGATGCAGCAGTGGAGGAGATGATTAAAGCCTGTGTATCGTGTAGGGGGGCTGATAAGTCAGCTAGGAACTATATCCAACCTTTGTATTTTCCAAGTTTACCATGGGAGTATGTGGAACTTGATGTTTTGGGCCCGCTGACAGGTGACAGAGGAGAGAGGAAACAAAATATGTTTTGATCTCGATTGATCTATATTCCATTTAGGTAGAATCGAAAGTGGTATCTGAGGCAGATCCAAAGGCGGTTAGTGAGGTTTTTGGATACAATATTCCAGAGGGAGGTGTTTCCATCCAAGTTTCTCACATACAATGGAGTTCAGTTGACGTGTTGGAGAGTGTGAGAAACAAAAAAGGTTGAAAGGACATGACAGGCCATAGCAGATATTGGGACCCACAGAAAGTGGTGAGAGTGTATGAGGATGCAGTGGTTATGTAAGATGGCAGAGTTTGGAACAAAGGGATGGTGCAGAAGAGTGCTGTCTGAGGTCGGTGCACCGCCTGGACTTTTTCAAGTTTAAATCTGTTATATGTATTTTTTTCATTTGTATTGGTTTCTAGTTATTACGGGGCTGCTGATGTGTGTGTGTGTGAATGGAAGGGGGAGGTGTGTTATATCTAGTAGATTGTCAAGGGAGTTAGAGAGTGTGGAGTCAGTGAAACATTAGATGTCAGAAGGCTCTGGATGATGCATGGTTCTGCTGGTGGTCAGTGGGATTACTTCTTGGAGGAAGAAAGTGTTCAAAGGGGCCTTTTACCCACAGCTTCAGCTTGAATCAGTAAACATCTGACCAGCTCACCTGTGTACCACGTGATATCTCACAATTTATCAAGGTTGGCTATTGATCACAGAATAAAATAATTAAACCTGAGCACCCAGGTCTTGCCTTCTGTTATTGTTTCAGGCGTGATGATTGTTTGTTAGTGTTTCTGAGAGGTCTCCCCTTGGCAGAAAGATGCATTCACAAACCTTGCAATGAGAGCACACGCTGACAGTCTTGCTTGCTGATCTTAAGACTGCAGGTACCCATCAGTGGGGAGAACACGTCCAGAGACTTCAAGATCTCCAGCCTTGGAGGACGTGGTGCACTCCATGCATTCCAATTGCACTACTGGTCAAGAGTCTGCTGCGAGGTGACCATTCAAAGGTGGAGTGACCAACAACAGGAGTCTGCTCCAAAGGAGGTGTGACCAACAACAGGAGGTTGGTGCACAATGCACCAAGTTTATTTTGTAATAAGTACATTCAGTTATTACAGCATTGTTCTGTTCGGAGTGTTCAATGTCTAGGATAGGTTCATGAATGATTTCAAGGGGCCTTCTCTTGCCAAAATCTATGATTCATGACCCCTCTATTGCAAAATGATCGGTCAGTAAATTTTCAAGACAGTGTTCCAGCCACAAAGAAGGCTGAAACGTTTGTATGCTGCAAGGCCTTCTCAGAAGTCCCTTGATTCCAAGCCAAAGCAATTGCTTCACGTTGCTAACCGAGTTGTTTTCGGCATAAGTGCTATATCTGTTATCCTCATGTAAAATAAGCTACTGCCTTTACAGCTACATTTCTGAGGAATGGAAATTGCTTTTCTGCCTCTCTGCCTCTCTTATGGACGTTTTGCAGATACAGGAGTCTTCGAACCTTTCAATTGCTAACTTTGAAATACACGTTTATCGTTTCTTTTATGCTATTTCCTTGGCTTTTGTTTCTTTTTAGCTTGACATGAAATACAAATAAAAGATTCTTTTACAGTTTCATTGATTTCTTTCTTTCATCGAACTATATGTTTATTTTAATATCAAATGGTATTTTTATATGTTGTTCTCCTGTGCCTGGGGTATTTGAAACAATTGGAACCAAAAAGAATTAATAGGAGATAACAGTTCAGATAAAGGATTGTAAAGGGCTGTGGGTCGCCTCAAATAGACTGTCCTTTCATGTTCGTGGAGCCCCAATCACCTATCCTAAAGTTAGAGGTGCGAGAGCAGCGCATAGACTACACTATGGACCAATCCCAGAGTTTGACCCAGACTTTGTATTTCCATCCTATCTCCTTTTCCATCCATCCATATTTACATCCATCCATCCACCCATCCATTCTCCTTTCCTAGCCATCCATCACATCTCTTTTCTATCTCCTTTCTCATCTATCCATTTTATGTCATTGAAAAGACTGGAGGGGGTATCTGTAATCCTGACCTCTATATGGCAGAGTAGAAGCACAGAGCACCCCAGCCAAGGTTCTCTATAGGGTAGCTATGGACGTGCAAACAAGGCTTAAACTATCAGGAGGTGATGCAGACTGGTTCTTAAGCACAGTGTAGTCCCCAAGCCCCCACAAAGGAATGTCCACACACTATGAGCTAACACAGTTCTTTATATAAAAATAAGGTTCAATATATACATACATCAATTAATAACACACTTTGTACTCTGGCAATTCTAATATGGCAAATATATACAATGTCTATGTGGTACCACAATTAGCTATTGACTCCTTAAAAAATCCATCAACTGCTGACAGTTGTAATGGCATACAAATCATATAACAAGGTGTATTAGCATAGATCGCAGAATGGAAGACAAGTTGGGTTAAACAATGGTAGAATGCCTCTGTTGCTGCTAAGGCACAGTTCTGAGTGAGGATCCCCCCACCTGGGCAACCTTCAATAAAGGGTATTAACAAGCTCACTCTATATATGTTTAAATAATCTTGTTTCCTAGTCAAAATATTTAACTACCCCAATGTACCAGAGTTAAAAGAGTCTCTTCGACGGTTCTTCGACGGACCCCTTGAGAGTGGACTCCCTTTAAAGCAGGAGCCACGGGGTGTCGAGATTCCTTCCAAGAAATGTGAACACTGTCGTCGAGACAGCAGCTTCGACCTTCGCGGTGCTCATCGACGATCGATCATGGATGTCCTGCGAAGATGAGGCGTGTGGTGCACCTCAATGTAAAGAGTTTGGTGCTACAAAGAAGACTCTGTGAAGAACGTAGCCCCAGCAGTGGACGTCAGGTGTCAGCATCGATGATCAGGACTCGACAAAAACTGGATTTCAGATCTTCACTCATCGACATTTTTGTGGACTTCTGGTGGTGGGAAACTAACTGGCGGAATCTCCTCGGTTGTCGACAACCTCGACTTTCTCTGGCGGGACAAAGCGGTCAATGGTGATGGCAAGGGAGCCCTAGGTTCAAAATGTTCTTAAGCAAAAGGTGGAGCATTGAGGCTCCGGTCGTCCAGTGGCATGACATGAAGCTGTCTCCGCTTCTGAGCAACACGACTCTACGGGCTTCCATTATGGAAATCCTCCGAAACCAGATCGATGGCAATGGACTTCGATGGCCTCAATTTCCTGGTGCTTTACTTCAAGATTTCTCGGCAGACGCCGTACCCGGTCGACAGCATTTCACGACTGGCTTCGAGGGTGCCTCGATGAAGATCAGCTGCTGCACAATGTTCCCTTGTAGCTCGAGGAGAGGTCTCCTAGCCAGGTTCTCTCTTGGATCAATCCTTGACAGACTTGACAGCTTTTAGATTTCATTGACAGAAAGCAGCAGCCAACCTTCTTCTTCTAGCTGGGCTTCAAGGATAAACAGCTTCAAGTTTCAACTTCATCTTCTGAACAAATTGGGAAGTGAGAGATCCCCAGATATGCACATCTGTCCCTCATTCACTCTGCCGAGCCAAGCTCAGTCAGCCAATCAGACAGAAGGGCATTCATGCAGGCAGGCATCCAATCAGGCTCACAGTGAATTCAGGCCATTCACTTCCACCCAGACACCCATAACAAGGAATGTGGATTGGGGCAAGCACCGAGCCTTTCAGCACACCACACTGCATTCATGTCAGTTTCGGGCAGGGCTGTCTCATTCATTGTTTCACACACACAGAAACCAGATAACCATAACATGAAATGCATATTGGTCACACACTCCATTCACCCAGATCCCACCCCAAGGGTGTATCCGCAACATACTGGGAAGTCTGGCCTGGACCTCCCCACAATACCATATATGGTTCTTCCATCCAACAGCCATTCAGGGGAAGGGACAGAATCAGGGCTTCCCAGGTCTTAGGGAAAACAAGGTTACAGGGAATAGAAACCAAGAGGCCACAGCGGCCATCTTGCCTTCTATCAAAATCCATTGATTCCAATGGCAGGACCTGGGTATCCCAATACAGAGGATACTCAGAGCACCTGTCAAATTCAGCATGGAGCTGCCAGCAGCCCATACTCTGCTATGTGGGCCACACACAGGTGCCCAAAAACATACACTAGGGGTACAGTGTTGTACGCATACCCATGGGTGCCATAAGGGTATCCCAAGGTTCTCTGTTCACCACAACCAAAAAGAGGAAGAGCTGCACTGACAGGAGTCCCAGCTGGACTCATATGCAGAGCACAACACAGAACACACGTGATAAGGGAGTACAGGACAAGGACATGGAGGCCCTGCCCCACCAATGAATGTCCAGCATCACAATCATCCTGTCTATTCCTCCATGTATCCTCCCTTTTTGTACCCCTTCTCTCTTTAGCTATCTAACTAACCATTTTCACTTTATCCATTTATCTATTCTCCTTCCATCCATCTCACAGTTTCTCTTAATCCATCTATCCATGTATTCCTAGCCATGTTCTCATTCATACTTCCCATTTTCCTTTCCCTTCATTCCCACCCTATTTTCTCTTTGCTCTTGTGCATTCATTTACTTTTTCTCCCTCACTATTTCCTTTTGCCCGTCTCTTATCTCTTCTTTCTTCTTGTTCCTTTGTACGCTTTCATTTTATTTTTCTATTGATATTCCTAGCTTCATTCCCTTTATCTCCATGTCCCCCTGTATTGTCTCATTTCCCCGAGCACAGCTGTAGCGGGCCAGTTATTTATGAACTTGCACCTGGAGACCTATGAAACAGAAATTACAAAGTTAATTGAACCTGGACCACCTCTCAAAGATACTTTAAAGCAGAGATGCTAAATTTTGGCGATCATTTAATTTTTTAATGAAAATTCTGATACAGCGCCCACGTTGATGCTACCCCAGGCAAATGCCTGAGTGTTGTCGAAGGCCCAATGGATGCACTTTAATGTTGACATGAGACAGGTGGTACCACACCTTTTAAATGTACACAGTAGGGAGTTTGGGGAATGCATAGAAGGCCCATAGGGCAACATCTATAACACAAGGGAGGAATATGACTATAATCAAAAGTATGGAAGTTTAATGAAAACACAATTCTGTTAGCGGGATATTGGAATCCTAGTCTAAAGTAGGACCATTGTCTTTAGGCCAAGGTCCCCAGTCTACAACAGTTCTGCTTAATGGGTCACACAAAATCATCACAGTTCTGCTGTGGTTCACGCAAGGCTGCTAGAGGTTCATGTGAGGTTCACAGAAAGTCACTCCCCATTCCTAAGCTGTACAAGTCTCTAGGGCAGCGGTATTCAAACTGTGGGGTGCGGCCCCCCAGGGGTCTATGGGTGCATCCCTGGGGGCCCTGAGAGCTCAGCAGAATTGAAGAAATGGGCAGGGGTGGCTCACACGGTCGGGCTGAAGCATGAAACTGTCAAAGGCAACAATGAAAAAGTGGCCCGCAGTTGTAAATGGATATTAATTCCTTTAGTCACAGACTGGGCCTCATTACAACTATGGTGGTACGGTACCGCTATAGTAGGAGTTGGCAGGCCATGTGGCACCTGCAAGCACAGCCTGTCGGATGCACTGGCACCGTTATTAACGGTGCCGGTGCAACCGAGCTCCCCATTCCCATTGAGCCCTATGGGGCTCAAATGGGAATGGGGATCTACCGGCACCCACGAAAGTGCAATTATAAGGTCCGCCTAACTCGGCATGACCCGGTAATTGCCCATTCGTTGTTTTACCGGCAGAGCTACCGCCAGGGTTGTGAAGAGGCTCACTGTTTCAATAGTGCCCAAGGGGGTGCTTTGTGTTAAAATGTAATTAAATTGTGATATATTCAACAACAATGGTCAAAATTACTAACTGCATAGTTAAGTAACTCATCAAACTGGTCCACATTGGCCAGAATGGTGGCCCATTTTGACTGGCCCACACTAGCATTTTACATTTTTGGTACAAGCATTGCCCTATAGGCCAGTCTGAGCCTGGCGGCTCATCCATAAGGGCGAGGGGGCGCCCACCCAGTGGCCCCTCACCCATTATGGAGGAGCTAAGGAGCCAGCCCAGTGAAACAGTGAGCACTCCCTCAGCTGCTTTTTACAGCTGATGGAGTGCTCCTGGGCTGGCTGAACTGTCAAAGGGAAACACTGTTTCCCTTTGACAGTTCAGTTGAGTTCCCCAGCTGCACATGCTCACTGAGCCATGCAGGTGCTTGGGCGTTTTGCTCCGCCAGCATTGCATAGCTCATTGGAAATGCTGGCTGGGGCACTGCATGTCTGTATGTCCGAGGGGGAGCTCCTGCGCCTCCTCACACTTGCCCAAACTCGTCCCAATGGTTGTGAATACTTTAAAGAAAGTGAAGAATACAGAGGCATACCTTGTACTTGCCCCAGGGGTTATAACTAACTTTAAGAAAGTGAAGAGTACCAAGGGACTCATCCTACTCATCCCAGTGTTTGTGTATACCTTAAGGAAAGTGAAGAGTATAAAGGGACTCATCATACTCGTCCCAGTGGTTATGAATACTTTAAGAGAGTGAAGAATACAAAGGGAAATCTCATTCTTGTCCCAGTGGTTGTGAATCCCTTAAAGAAAGGGACGAGTACAGAGGGACTCATCTTACTTGTCCCCAGTGGTTGTGAATCTCTTAAAGAGGGTGAAGGACAGTTAATTAACTCCACAGAGTGGTTGAAGTATAAACCAAAGACAGAAAGCCAGCTAAAGACACTCCAAAAACCCAAACAGGATAAGGGTCAAAACCCTATTTTGAGAAACCAAGGAACTCTATTGAAAGCATTAAAGGAGAAGCAGAAAAGGTGGAGCAATCCCCTAGAAGAGCTAAAGTATTTCATTCGCATAGTTACCAAGAACTATTTGGAAATAGACTAATACGGCTGGAATAATTCTCCTAGACCTGTTTCTTTTCCTTTGATATTTAATAGTGGTAGGATTAGAACAGGATAGTTTTTGGCGGAGGATGGATCATTACTTGGACTGGCATATTGACGACCAGGCCCATAGTTAGTTTTATGTTAGGTAGGGCAAACCTTTGTGATAGGGACAGATAGGCCTTTTTCTTAATATTTTAATTAAATGAATTGTAAGAATGCCACCATTTGGTCGGCCTCCTTCTTCTGACCTACCACATATGGTGTTAGAGTGGGATCATGCCCAACCGATAAATGTTGGGGGACCCTGAAGTTTAGCAATTTGACTCCCGAAGCCCCTGCACCTAATGTGGCACAGCTGAATCCATCAGCTTTGATCTACACAGTAGTGCTGATGTTGCCATTGAAGTAGAAGACCCTCAATTAATTACCACTGATCTAGTGATATCCCCACCTAAAGGAACTCATATCAGACTTGCCTCTAAATCTGGCATGGAATGGAAATATGGTCTTGATGGCATGGCTGGGGTCATCGAACCTGACTGTAGAGGCGATGTAAAAATGAGACAGAATCATGGGAAAAGGCTTACCATGTTAAGACAGGGGAAACAAATCGCACAGGGAGTACTTAAGAATGCCATCTTTCCTATTCCCCGAGAGGTACTAGAACAGGAGGGTATTGAAAGAGGTGTACAGGGTTTTGGAGAGGCAATTCGGCCATCCCAGGAAAAACCAATCCCAGAAATATAGGAGGCTGAGCTTATAGCAGACTTAGCTTTTGCTCAGACACAATCACCCAATCCTAGCCGAAGCCTTTTCCTTAACATTCAAATTTGTATTGAAAAGGATACATGACTTTGTCAATAGAGAGGTAACAGGCAAGTGTGCTATAACAAGACAGCTTCAAGGAACATACACCATCATCGCAAAACATCATGAAAACATATATGGAGGAAAACATGTAGCAGCCTGTTACAGCACAGGAAGTACTGAAAATAATGAATCACAACAAAAACACAAATCATGGAGTGCTGGGGGAAAATTAGTGCAAGAAACATGATTGTTCAGTAAATAACAAGCTTATAAGGCCCAAGTGTCACAACAGTGTGAAGGACATCATATTGTGTGGTTTATGGTGGAGTCCAGGGTTATCATTCTGAGCAACAAATTGAATGAAGGGTTCCCATTCAACAAGAAATTTAGACATTTCACCTTTCAGAGTAGCTTCGATTTTACACATGGCTGCAATAAACCACATTTTAACCCACCATTCCTTTATGTCTGGTGCGATGGGAGACCTCCAATTCTATCACTATCCTAGGAGCATCTAAGAAATGTGTGAGCAGTGGGGCAGCTTTGGTAGACAGCTTGTAATGCCTCTCTTGGTCTTCATCCCATAGGAGCAGCACCAACGTTTCCAGGGGAAGTTGTACCCCAGAAATCCCTTTAATGTGAGCCAAGACCTCCTTCCAGTAGGTTTGAATGAATGTACACGCCCATCAGATATGATATAGACCCCGGGGCCTGTGCACAGCGCAACAGTATAAGCAACAAAATGTATTCCCTTCAAGCGGACCCATGTTCTTACACAACAATAGCTGTGCAGAAGTGAGCAATTTACAGAAAGCAAAATACATCCTTTTATGCACCCCAGTTAACATGAGTTCTGCTGCGAGTGTGATGTCATAGATATCATAGATAGTTTACAGGTCCATGCTAAGAATAGAGTTTTCTAGTGAAAACATACATTTTCGTCAGTGCCTTCAGGCTTGTACATTCTAACTTTTGACCTTACAAGACAACAGACTGTTCTCACTGAAAGGAAACATTCCTGCCAATATTATCTTTTGTTTTCATGACCGAGGGTTACTTGCGTAGTGAAATGTTTTTACAGTTTGTTTAGGATAACCGTTTCCTGGTACAAACAGAACAAAACAGTACAGAACATCTCCTGTATCAAACTATTGTCATGATGAGCATGTGCATTTGTGAGAACAACGCAATTAAAGAGCTGCAGATGAAAACATTTGATCGCGCTTGGTCCGGCTTGTGCAAGATCCAAGGCTGCAATAACAATGAGCTAATTTCTTTGCAACAACATTCTCAGTACTCTTGTGCAGCGATTTTTTGCAGCTCCAAATAGGAGATTTTGCGAGATGGTGTGAGTGCATAAAACAAAATGGGTGAGCTTAAGGCTAACCTGAATAAATGCATTTTCACAAACCCTCTTTTTAGCCTAAGCTAAGCCATTTTTTAATACATCATCAAATGCACGTATATCAATATTCAAGCATTTCAGAATTTCCATATCCTGTATAATTAGTACATCTGTCATATTCCCAGGGGACAAGCGTTCGGGTTGTAAGTGTTCCAGAGCTGTTAAACAGCACTAGCATAGCATAGATCCTAAA
Organism: Ambystoma mexicanum; assembly: GCF_040938575.1. NCBI lineage: Eukaryota > Metazoa > Chordata > Amphibia > Caudata > Ambystomatidae > Ambystoma > Ambystoma mexicanum. Next base: position 704,951,434 of record NC_090934.1, on the reverse strand, counting down.
GTAGGTAAGCATTGTATGCAGCAACAACAGCAGACAATGGCAACAGTGGTCATAGCAAGGACAGAAAGTATTTTCCAACCCCATGTGGTAAACAAATTCCAAGCCCAAGTACCGATGTCCCAGCTACCTTCGTTAACATGAATTTCGCACCCCAATGTGTGTAACCTCTTAATAGCCTGAAACAAAGTAGGGGAGGAATCTTCTATGTAAATGCACCAAGATGACCCGACCATTTTGCAAACCCCTCCTCTTTCAGCTAACATTGTGTCTAGTACCATCCTATTTTGAAGTACAACCAGCCTAATAGCTTTCTTTTCTAATGGCATATTGAATAGTATATCTGTTGTCTCATTTATCGTTTTTCTAACAACTGTGCCAACCTTCTAATGTCTCTGGAGTTTATTGCCGGGACCAGTGTCGCTTTTGACACATCCCCTAATATTTGGCCAGTTGTATCGTCATTGATATCGCTCCTTGGACAGTGTTTCAATATTTCTAAGGTTTATGTCAGGTAAACCCCTGGTAACAGTATCCCTAAGTAACATGTTCCTTTCCAATCTTTGGGTAACCATGAATATGTTTGCTTCCCATAAAGTAAATTGATCCCCCAATGTGCAAGGGTCTTGTTTCATTCACCAAAGCATTCATACATTAGTCATATGTACCCATGTACCTAGAACCTTCGTTACTTAGACAAAATAGTACCGTGGCAGGATTATTGTTAATTGTGTATGCTGGAGGAGTGGCTTCCCTAGTGCCTACTGGTGACCTTTGAAATGATATAATTGATTGGTATGGCCTAGAATTCCTGTCTAAGCGTTTGGCAGAGGCAGTGCTCCTGTTAGCAAACACTAAGCATCCGAAAGGTAGTACCACCTGCTGATCAAAAGTATTTATATTTGTCCCCTCAAAGTTACCTGTGGTACTGTCATTCCATCTACCAAAAAACATGGGACAAAAGGATGCATAGCAAGCAGTGGACAACAGGAGAGGATGTAATTACCATCCTAACCCATTCTCACTGTGTTGTGGAAGGTGGGAACATACCCAACAATTGGTTTTGTTCAGTATTGCATGAGTACCATTCATTATTCTTATGAAGGTGTTATCGAGATAACCCTCTTGGTGTTCCAGATCAAGGGGACGAAGTGTGTATGTGTGTACATAGAAAGAAGACATAGTAGTGGAGCTGACCATAGGCAATAGTGAGCTAAGGGGGTGTGAGCTCTCCAGAAGCCATAAAACAGGTTTTAATATAAGTATGATACATGCCACAATAGCTATAATCACACATTTATCTCAAGTCGACCACAATCTTTTGGACCTGGTCATTCCAGTGGCAAAACTTTCAATTTTATCGCTTCTGGCAAAGAGGTAGTCTAGAATGCGACTTGAACTGCCTCAATGCCATGTTGGATTAGGAGGAATGTCCCCCATCACCATACCATTCACCATATTAATTTCCCAGGCATTCATAACCTCCATCCAAGCACTTCCTTGCTTCCTTGCCATCGAACTGTGACCAGACGTACTCAGACCAGCATACTCCAGACGAAACAAGTTAAGGTCACCAAACAACAAAATCGAGTTTGTGTTTTTTCCAGTTTGACAATGATAGATCCACCCCCTGATTCATGGAATTATATTTGTGTGGAAAAACGCAGATTTGCGTGCCTTTCTGCCTGAAAATCCCTGTTTGAAGTATGGGGATTTTCGGGCAGAAAGGCGCGCAAATCTGCGTTTTTCATGCAAATAATTCCATGAATCAGGCAGCAAGTCTTCAAGTACATCAAATAAAGCGTCTTGGGTGATCATGTTAGGATTCCAATAGAGATTAACTATCCAAGTAGAAGAGATCTCTACTTACATCTCCTGGTCCCAAGTTAACTTCAATGCTTGTACAAATGCATTCGGAAGTTGCATAAGAAGTAGCCGTTACTCCAATGTCATTCCGAATACCAAAGAAAAGCCCAGAAGCCAGTCTCCCTTTGTCCTCCTTGTACGCTGGATTCAGCAAGCAATGGTATCCATCCACACTCTGGGGCTCCAGGAGCCAACACTCCTGGACGCAAAACATGCCTGCTTCATACATAGGCGAGACCACAGGGGAGAGTAGATTAGTATAACCCCTTGAATTCCATGACAGGCAATGGAATGATTTAATTTCTATATCTCTACTCGGTTTAGATTGCTAACAAGTACGCACATTCAAATAGGCCGCTGCCCATTTCCAGTCCATACAATCCTGCGATTCCATATTTCCCATTTAATGGCTAGTAGTTTGTCTGCTAATTGTTTAAATAGGAGGACACTGCAACACCTTTGCTAACTGATCAGAACCATTAATGTCATGCCGATCTACAGGAGTAGGCATGATAGTCGTTGGTTGATTACCAGAGTATGGAACAAATGAGAAACCCCATGTTCTCAATTGAGTTGCAGCTGATAAGACCTGGTCCAAAACCAAACGAGAACCAAAATGAAGAATTACCATGTCTAATCTCAGATTATTCCAAAATTCCACCTGCTTAATGTCTGCTGAAACAAGGTGTGATAGCAAAGACACTTTAGTTAGTAGCTTCAGAACTGCTTACTTGTTCAATGTCAGTTGATTACAGTCTTTCAACTCCCAAGACAAGAGTAATAACATATCCGAACATGCCGCCTTCCAAAGGATCAATGCCTCTGCATGGCCCTTATTCAAAGGTGTGCACAGTGCTTCTCCATAGTTGATACTGGGGCAAACTCCTGACACCCCCGTAGTGATGGACATGCTGCTGAATACCCCACCACCGTGCTTCACATACTCTGGGTGGGCTCTGGAGGGCCTCAGTGTTGAAAACAGAGAGGTCACTTCTTGCGTAGAGGGCAAGCGGGGGCTGGACTGCACCAAGTCAGCCCCACCCAGGCTAACTGAACCAGCATCTTCGCCGCCCTCATCCTCATAATTTGAGTCCTCTGTATGGTCACCATTGCCCCTTGGTTCCCTCAGAGGCATGGTCGAAATCACAAGACTTGTTGATGGTAACACGGGTTTCGGTGCAGACTGTATCCTGTCCATAGGTTGTTGCTGAGGCTTTGATTGCTGGGCCCTTGAGCAATGGGGCTCAAAAGGAAGGCGCTGGAGTGATAAATTACACAAAAATATTCTCGAGCCCCTGCCCAAGTTCTTATGGTGACCTTTCCTGTTTTTGGGTTTCTTGGTGCGCAGAGCCGGTACTGTATTCTTCACCCTCTGCTCACTCAGTTTGATTCAGAGTGGCTTATCCCCTTCTTGATCTCGCACCACAAACCCCAAAAATCACAGAGGACTCTCGGGTTTCAATCGTCAGAGTTGCCACAGCAAGATCACTGCACATCACGTACCCGCTCCCTTCTTTCAGGAGGGCCTCAGCTGTTTGTATAATGGATGAGTCAATATGGACCGATGACTCCAGCATAATCCCATCAGGATCTTCAAAGAAGCTGGATGCGGCTTCTGCGAGAGGCTGCAAGCAACAACCTTCCACTTCTTCACTTTCCATGGCTGCACAGGGTTGGTAGACTAACGCCTGTGTTGGAAGGCCCAGTTCCCCCATTATTGGAGTGGAGAAAGGCCGGTTCACAAAGTCAAACGACTGGTTCCACTGTGGGGCCTTTAAAAAGGATTCCACAAATGACAGTTAGTCATTTAGAACAGATAGCAGATGAGCGTTAGCTCGTACAGCCACCGAGACCAGGACCTGCTGATCGTATAGCACCTTGAAGTCCATCTCCGAGCCCAGGCAGAGATTACAAAGGGTCACTGATTTTTTGGGAGAGGAGGTCCCTTCGCCCTACGTCACATTACTGGCATAGAACTTAGTAATGGGATCAGTAGCCAAGGTGGACAGGAGCGCCATAGCTGAGTAAAGAAACTCTGGGGTGTACCCCCGCTGTTGCACTGGGAATGGAGATAGAGACAATAGCCCTGAGTTAATAAAGCCAGCTTCGTCTAGGCCATTGTGAAAAGGGTCTGAAGCAGCCAAGTTCGAAGTAAGTCCCGTTTGGTTATCAGCCACATTAGATTTAGAAGGAGTCGTTCGCCATTAAATTCCCCTGAGTAGCTGAACCGGATATTATATTGGGGTCCATTTTCGGTCGTTCAACTGGAGAAACGGGGCTCTTATTAGTGTCATTGTGAAAGGCGAAAGATTGACATTGGGACTTGTCAAAATGAAATACCTGAGCCTATGGATTCACCACAGAGACCCGTGGAGGAGCTGACTTTGGGAGTCCCATTGTAGCGATATTGAGCTTAGGCGTGGACACTTGGGGAGATGCACGGAAACGAACATGTTTTAATACAGGAGAAGAAAACAGGGGAACTGAGTCCAATAACAATTTCTGCAGCTGCTGGAGGGGGATGAATTCCCACAGCCCACAGGCCGACCTTCTCCATGGTCGGGAGATGGATATCAGAAGTGTCAAAAGGATTCATTGGTTCCGCCTCCAAAGACAAAGTGGGAGTTTCCGCTACTGATTCAAATGCTGGTTCTGGTTCAGGAATAAAGTTGCCTTGTCACCAACCGGAATTAAAGTACAAGGAGGTGACGGCTGATTTTTCAACACAGATAGAATGCAATGACCAGAGGGACTGGGCAGTACATGGGCATGAGCAATGGTGCGAGTGTGGAGTCATAGGAAGTCATAGCGGGGATAGGGATCGGAAAAGTCACAGCAAGATACAAGGCGTCAGGTGGCAGAAGCACACGTTTTACAGTGGATCAGAGCCACAATAAAAAGCACTAAAAGCACCTAGGTTTAGGTGACGCACTAACGCACTCACAGGACTCTGGGAGCCAAACTCCACTCCAGCCACCAACTGCTAGTAACTGCAGGATGTTGCAGGGACTCTGCGGTGCTCCATAGTAAAAAAGGGTTTTTAAACCCGCTCCACCGCCAGGTGTAGCAACTGTAGATAGACTGCTCTCCTTCCACAATCAGTAACTGCAGGATTCTGCAGCTAATCTGTGGTGCTCTGCAGTAAAAAGGGTTTTTAAACCTGCCCCACCTCCAGGTGTAGCCACTGTAAATAGACTGCTCACCTTCCACAATCAGTAACTGCAGGACTCTGCAGGGACTCTGCGGTAGAAAGGGTTTTTAAACCTGCTCCGCCTCCAAGTATAGCAACTGTAGATCTCCTTTCACGATCAATAACTGCAGGATTCTGTCCTGGAATGGAAGCCAGTGCCTTGATAAGATCTTTTGAATAAGGAGTCCAGCAAGTTGGGGGGTGAATCTTCAACCCGCATGGTATAGAAATGTTGATCCCAAGAGGGTAACGATTAGCGGCTGGTTTGGTGAGCTACTGAACTTCCGTCTTCACAGGCACCCTATCTCTATCGCTCCATCTCTCAAAAGTTCCCCAGGGTCTCTCCTCCTCGTCACTCATAGTCCCTTGTGCCAGACAAGGGTTCAACATCAGCAGGCAGATGTGTTGCAATCGGGCCCTTTTTGGCTGATGTATCTTATCCTGCTGTTTGTTGCTTGGCTTCCAGTTGTCCATGGTGTCATACCAGGAATTCCAGAAGTCGATAAGCACCACAATCTCCAACAAGATGGAGGCCAGGTTGAAGGTTCTACAATCTGGTCTCTAGGCTCCTACCCACCTACGGGGCCAGTGGTACTGATTTTAAAGCCCGCCAACCCACACTTACATTACTCCTTGCCACCCGTATGATAGCTTGTTCCTAGGGATTTTCTTTTGGGCTTCTTTCCTCCATCCTAGCTGCTCAGCTTACCTCCTTATTGCGTCATCACATACTCATCCTCTTCCCAACTCACTATCCCACCCCATAATCATGCAGCATGTGATTCTCTCTCTGTTCTCCTTTAGTGTGTTGAGAGTTTTATTCCCACCAAAGCCTCTGTTCCTTTGTTCACAACCACCTCCTCTGAACCTCTCTTCACCACTTTCTCCTCAGCTCCTCTATTCAGCACCTCATCTTTAGCTCCTATTCTCTCCACCTCCTCTTTTGATTCTCTTTTCACGTTCTTCCCGTTAGCTCTTACTCTCTTCACCACCTCCTTCGCTCCATCTGCCAACCTTCTCCTCCTCAGCGCTTACTCCCTCTACTACCTATTTTGGTCCTTGTACCATATCCTCCAACTTAGCTATTACTCTCTCCACCACATCCTTGTATTCCTTAGCTCTACCTCTCACCATCTCTCTTGCTCCTCCTGCCACCTCATCTTTCTTAGCTGTTACTCCCTCCAACACCCCTTTTCACCTCTTCCATAGCCCTTGCGCTTTCTACACAACCTTCTTTGCTCCTCACCATGTCCTAATCCTTACACTTTGACCCACAAAGAGCATCTATTGTCCCTGATACATGGTCTACTTCGTATCTACGCGCCAGTTGTTTAAGTCCTGATTGGAGCTTTCCTATCTCTCTACTAATTGTTTTCAGAATACTAGATTCCCCATACATATGCTTTAAGGAATCCCATACAGTGCTGTTGGAAAGCTTGCCTGTCCAGTGACTTTCAAAGAACTCCCTGATATCACAAAGCAGGAATTCCTGCAATGCTAGAACAGTCAGTAAAATAGTTTTGAATCACCAGCTATAGCTCATCCCAATTTGCCTGGTATTCTGTATGATGACAATAAGAGAGAATGATTAGACAATCTGCAGAGTAGGCATTCAGAGCCCAGAATGTCCCATCAAATATGACTAATGAGAAAGTTATTTAAATGTGACAGTATATCAAGGACTCCAAGAAATATTTTTTTAGAGAGTAAAAAAGTAATTCCCATTCCAAATGGAGATTTTGCTTAGGTGAGAAAAAATACATATTAACTCTAAACAAATATCCTTTAGTAACCAGTATTTCTTTTTATGGAGTAGTTCATGCAAATTAAATGATGCATCTTCACCTTAAAGTATTTATTGCAATCAGACAACAATAGCTCCTTTTTGTGGCTCTCTATCAGTGCCACTGATTTGAACATATCCCTGATGTTGCGTGGTGAAAGCAGTGTGCAGGCTTTTATTTGTCTGTTGTTTCCTATTTTATGTTGTGAATACTTTTTTTGTGTGGAAACTTTGGCTTGTTTGTAGGGAGTCACAGTGGCCAGTATGATGCTTATCTGTGGGGCTGGAGGTATCATAAATGGAATACAATGAGAACGTCTTCTATTGCCCATGAGAGTGCATCCACGTGGTCACCAAGGCAAAATACACATTGTGGGGGCCAAACTATTTTTCCACATGTCAGGGGCTGACGACCTACCCAGCTCAGTACTGAGGACCATGTTAAGGTCTCCCATAATACTGAACTCTGGGAATCCTGCCATAGTGAGAATACGTCTTTGAAAAACTCTGGAATGTCAGTATTTGGATGTACATATTAATTTCCCATTCCGCCACCTTTTTAAGTAAAACCCCTATCAACTATGCTTTCTCCTTTTCCCACTTCTTCCACCAGTCCAGCATTCATCGCCTGTGGCGTTGTTCAGTCCACCTGTCATATGCCTCCATTACCCCCTGAAATCCAGAAATGTCTTTTGTCGACTCGCTGTGCCCTCTTTTATTTAGTACATCACCATATCATAGTCTACCTCAATCCTCATATAGCTTTTATTGCCCATTCTGTGGCTATGTATGTTTTCCTCCTTATACACAGCCCTTGTCAACGGCACGTCTAGCACACACACTGCATTCTGACTTCTTAAATCCTGTCACCAGCCCAATTCCCTATTGGTCACTGTCTTCTTCCATTTCTTCTCAATTTCCATTCTCTGGAGAGGAAATAGCCACCCTCCATTTTAATTTCCCATCACCCATCTTGGACTATCCACCCTCACTGACAGTTCTGCTATCTAATCCCCTTTCTCTCCACAAGGAGGCAAACATCAGGACTCATCCATTCGTCTCTTCTCTCTCCACCTCCTTCCTTCTCCAATCAGATACTGGTTATCACTCATCAGTCAAGCCCAATGGGGTTATGCGCTAGGGGGGCGGGGGATGGGGGGTGGAGCAGCATCAGGAGGGAAACATTTTTGATAGGTGAGCCTGCAGGGCAAATCCTTATGCTATGACGCCATTGTTTTTTGAAAGCACGCCCGGTCCACGTTCTCACTCGCTCCCGCACTTTGTATCCCATGCCCTCATGTTCCTCTCCTCCCAACTACCATATATACACCCTGCAAAACATGAATCTTTATATATGCAATAGGGAAGCAGCATCTCCATCCCTCGTCCTATCTCTGCTTACTGTTTCCTTGTCTATCACAATGAAACTGGTGGTGAGATCATCATACTGAATGCAACTGTCGCTTCTCAATGCTTGCCAATTGGGGATACTTCATGCCTCTTACTTCGCCACTCAGCATATGTTGCTGTGGTTCATGCTCTCTCTGCCATCTATCTCATCAGCGTTCCTTGGGCTCTATTCCACCTAATAGTGTTGGATTTGGATTTAATGTTTTATTAAGCGTGCATATCACCAAAAGCATCATGATGCTATCGATTCAGTAATAGTACATCTTGGACTGAGTAAGAACAAATATTAACTCACGTTGCCTGCTAAAGAGCGAGATCGTAAGACCTTGAAAGGATGATAGATTTTTTGGTACGGAAGCATAATGGTAACATATTCCAGTTGATACACGCCTGATGTGAAAAGCACTTCCGGAGTAATCTCCCCACATACTCAATGGCCACCTTGGGGTCCGTGAAAAGGTGTGCGTTCTGTCAGCGGGCAATATTTTTTTTACTCCACTGTATGTAACAGTATCTGCCCATCTGGCCACATGTGCTTTACTGTATTGATGAAGGGACATTTTACTGCATTTTTGTGTGTCTTTTTTAGGGTGGGTGAGGGGTCACGGAGTAGTTTAAAAGGGATTTTGAGGGTGGCAAGCGAGGATGGCAGTAGGAGGATGTGGGGAGCTTGCCCCTCATAAAAATGTTGCAAAGAAATGCTCCGAAATTACCCCTGCGACCAGATGTACCTGATGCAATGTAACCTGGATATGTATCATTCTTCGCGGCTATAGGGACTTTTTACCTTGTTCAGAAGGTTTTCAGTGCCCTCTGGATTACCAATGTGAAATCTGGATTGAACTTTATTTTCGCTTGACCTGTTTCCTATTTCTCCTTTCTTCCGGGATGCCTTTAGCATCATAGCTCTGTCCCGATAATTTAGGATCCTTGCCAAAACGGGTCACAGGTTGTCTCCAGGTGGGGGCCAGGAGTCTGATGTGCCCCTTCATGAAAACACCCGATAGCTTCACCGCTCAGAGAGTCCTCCTGATGATCCCTTCCACAAATGCCTGCATTGGCTTGTTCATGGCTATTTCTCAGCACTGCCAGAATGCAGAGATTATTACGGTATGCACTGCCTTTCTATTCTTTTAGCCTCACGACAGCCGTACTGAGCTCTGTGGTCATCTTACAAACATTATTGTCCAGTTTGCTCAGCAATTCCTCTGCAAACCCCATTCTGGTTTCTGTTCAACAGTCACAAGGCTCGGGCGGGCGGCTCTCAATGAGGACACGGAGCCGAGGTAACATGCGACTTAACTTTATTTATACAAGCCGGCAACTGCCGGAAACCCGGGCCTACCCTCCCTAACCCCAACGTCATGTCCTTTCACTTCCGCACGCGTGGGCCTCAAGTAGGCCCTGCCCACATAACGATGTGGCTTGCGGACATCTCCCCCCTTTTTAGCATTTGCGTCCTTACCCCATTTCTTCTATGAGACGGAGTGGCTTCATGCGGCTCCTCTGCGGGCACCTTGAACTTCTGGGGGTTGGCCACTCGTTTACTGGAGGGTCAGTGTTCTGCTCTCCTTCGGACTCCTCTCCATCTCCTTGGTAAGGTTCGTCCAGCATTCTTTCTTCCTCACTTTCATTGTTCATTTCCCACATCATTCTCTGGTTGGGGATCACGCGCTTAAAGTGTGATACGTTTCGTGTTACTGATGAGCAGTCATTCCCTTGTGCGGTAATCATCGAACTTTTCTTTTGGGTCACGATGAGTGGGGTAGATGCGAACGTGGCATCTTCTTTTCTCGTCTTCGGTTGCTGAAGCCACACTTCATCTCCCAACTGCACCGGTGCCTTTCGAGCTCGTCTCTTGCGGTCTGCAACCTCTTTAATCTTTGCCTTGGCTGTTTCATCGTTATCCTTGGCTTCTTGTTCCAGGGTTGTCATTTCTGGTATCCTGGGACCCTCTGGTAGCCTCGTCTTGATTGGTCTTCGGAACATTAAGTCCGCAGGGCATATCCCTGTCGTGCTGTGGGGTGTGTGCTTGTATTCTCTCAGCAATTGGTTGATGGCCTGCTCGAAAAAGATTTGTTCTGGATGCTTGCTATCTGGAGAGTCCTTTTGATACTGGTCATAAATCGTTCGACCATGCTGTTTGCCTGCGGCCAGTGCGTGGTGATCTTGCGGTGTTGGAACCCCATGTATTTGGCAAAGTTGTGAAACTCGTGACTTGCGAATGTGGGGCCATTGTCCGATTTTATGATTTTGGGGATCCCATAGGCCGACAGCATTCTGTCTAGGACCGGGATGACTGTTACACCATTCCCGCGATGGCAGGTTAGGCGTCATTGGTCTCTGTGTGGAGGCATGTTACGTGGAAACTCCAATATGGCTAGAGAGAACTGCTCCAGCAGACTAGTTGTTACACGCTGCCTGCAGACGCACATGACTGATCACGTGACCCCTTTTAAGGAACACGAAACACTGCTTCAATGTGTCGCTTCTGCTGAATGTGATGCTCCGTAAGTTAGCAGAGAACCCTATCCCTGTATCTGTACCATATTGAATATAATTGAACTCGCCCTTCTGACTACCTTTCTTTCCCTCTTAGAATTCTGTCTCGTCTTGGTCTCCCCGCCATTCGCTCCCTTCTCGCTTCCCCGAGTCTCTCCCATTCTTCTGAGCTGGGCTTCCGGTTCGAATCACAAACCCGATACAGAAAGGAAATCTGCCGCGTGGAAGTAAGTTCCTTTGGCTACGTTGACTCTCACTTACCCCTTTTTTCTTTTGTGCCATTACTAACAATCCTTACCTTGCTAGGTGCTCCCTCTCCTTCGATCTACATCACTCCCAGCTCCCAGGATCGGTCAGCTCGAATGACCTAATTCCAGTCACATCAGTCTTCAGTAAGTGCAAATCTCTTCCACAAGATTGCCATTCATAGCCCTCCACTCCATCTGTTACTTACCTGTCCTTCTCTCGTCCTGTAGGACTCCTCTCCACACTCGCCACCCTGAGAAGAGCCATCAACCCGAGAAAACCGGCCCAAGACGTCCAGGGTTTTTTCCCCCAGAGGGTTTCCCTGGGGTTCGTGTTTCCCTTCGCTGGTACTCCGATATCCAGTGATTGGGGGGAACAGGGACTCCCGGGTGATCCTTTCATTCTGCAGTTGTTGCTCCAGACGAGTTGGTGTCTGATCAGGTTAGTGTCTATTCATTGCCAGTTCTCCCTATGGACTTTGTTTATAACAACAGTATTGTCAGTGGTTCATAGACGTTGATTTGTAACAGTCATAACAGTAAGCGACGCCAAAAAGGTTCAAAGAGACTTAGCCAGATCTAGCAGCGTCAATATGGAGCAACAAATGCAACAATTAATGGCCGCCATGCAATCTATGTCACTAGAAATGCAGACTATCAAACAGTGACCCGAGCATTTTCAGAGACACCCCCTATTGCATTGAGCATGGGCAAGTTTGATGGGGATCCACATAAACTCAAGGATTTTTTGGATAGCTGCACCGTTCAATTCACGTTTAAGTCCCGATTCTTCCCAACGGACAAGGATAAGGTGGGATTCCTTGTCTCACACTTGTCAGGTCCCGCTTTAGCATGGGCCACCCCCTTAATTAAGTCAGGTAACTCTATATTAGATTCTTACCCAGCATTTCTCAACAGTCTGAGAACTATGTTTAATCGCCAGGAAATTTCTGTTACTACCCAAGAGAAACTTCTAGATCTCTGCCAGGGAAGTAAGGATCTTATTTCTTACATCACCCAATTTAAACAATTGTCCTCTGAGATTGGATGGCCAGATGACGGATTGTTAACTTTGTTCCGTTGAGGTCTGTCGGAGGAACTGAAGGATGATGTCTCCAAGGTTCCTCGGCCGGCCAATTTGGCAGAAATGATCACCCTCACTATGCAAATTGACTACCGGCTCCAAGAACGGGCCCATGAGAAAAAGAAACCTAAGGGAAGTCGTTCACATACCGATCCACTCTCAAGTGTGTACAAACCCTCTACGGTCGAAGAACCCATGCAGATTGGATCAGTCAAAGGTCCGTTAACACTCGCAGAAAGAGAACGGAGGAAGGCTTTAGGACTTTGTATGTATTGTGGCTCCTCCTCTCACATATTACGCGAATTGTCCATTAGTTCCTCCGCGTAGGACAAGAGCTCCGACGCCGGGAAACGCCAAGTCCCTGCCTTAGAGGGAACAATGGTAGGGAAATTAGATCAGGGTTCCCCACATCGTTTAGGATTATCCCTTGAACCCTCCACCTTCAATCAGTCCATGATAGTTCTATCTTTGACCATTAGCTTGCCAGACCGATTAATTCAAGGTATTCCTGCCTTGCTTGATTGTGGTGCTGCGGGGAATTTCTTAGACGACCAGTGGGCAGCCACAAACGGGATTACTAGGATTTTTAAATCCTGCTCCACGCCTATTCAAGGAGTGGATGGTAGTCCGTTAGTCTCCGGGCCCATTCGGGAACAGACCAGACCGGTGACTTGCCTGATCGCTTCTCATAAGGAGAGCCCCTTTTTGACCTGATAAAAGCTGCCCACTTCCCGGTTATTTTGGGACTCCCTTGGCTGCGCACCCATAACACGTTTATAAATTGGACGGCAGGGACTCTCTTTTTGGGTTCTGAATATTGTTTAGCCCACTGTTTACCACAAAATGCAATTGGAATTCAGATCCCGTCTGAGATTTCTGGCATTCCCGAAGTGTCCTCTATTGGCCAGTTAAAGACAGTTCCAAAATGTCATCAGCAGTACTACAAAGTCTTTTCAAAACCTCTCTTTCCCACCTTACCACCTCATCCCCGGGATGATTGTCATATCACGCTGCTCCCTGACCAACCTCTTCTGTTTGGACGGATGTATGTCCTTTCACTGAAAGAAAAGGCTGCTCTCAAGGAGTACCTCCATTCTAACCTACAGAATGGGTTGATCACCGAGTCCAAATCCCCGGCCGGGGCCTCTCTATTTTTCATTCCCAAAAAAAACTCAGAAGAGCTTCATCCGTGTATCGATTATCGGGGATTTAACAAGATCACCGTCTTGGACAAGTATCCGATGCCCCTGATCAAAGATATATTGGAAGCAGTCCAAGGAGCTGCTCTGTACACCAAACTAGATCTTCAAGGAGCATACCATTTGATTCGCATCGCACCAGGAGATGAGTGGAAAACATCTTTCCGTACCCCCTTTGCCACTTCCAATACCAGGTGATGCCATTCAGACTGGTAAACGCAACTGCTGTATTCCAGAGGTTCATGGATCACCTGTTTGCTGATATCCTTCTTCATTTTGTAATCATCTATTTGGATGATATATTGGTTTACTCAGCTAATGAGAGCGATCATATCCGTCATGTCAACATCATCCTGGAGCGCCTTCTGGCCAACCAGCTATATTGTAAGGCCGAAAAGTGTGAGTTTCATCAAGCACAGATCACCTACCTCGGGTTGGTCTTGTCAGCTCACAGCATCTCCATGGACAAGAGGAAGGTTTCGGCCGTTGTAGATTGCCCATCTCCAACCTTGGTTAAAGAGATCCAACGATTTCTCGAATTTGCGAACTTCTATCGGAAGTTTATTCCTTGCTATTCCGAGATCGTCTTACCCATAACAAGATTACTAAAGAAGGGGGTCACATTCTCGTGGGACATACAGGCTCAACACGCATTTGAAACTTTGAAGGGATTGTTTACTTCTGCATCGATATTGGTCACTCCCGATCAGACTCATCCCTTCATCGTGGAAACTGACGCCTCGCATCATGCATTAGGGGCGGTCTTATTACAACAATCAAGGCAAGGGGATGAAAGACCTGTTGCCTATCTCTCCAAGACATTCACTCCTTCCGAAGAACATTATTCTGTGCTTGAAAAAGAACTCCTGGCTAGAAAAAGAGCCTTTGAAGAATGGAGGCATCTCTTACTGGGTTCCCCCTTCCCTGTAGTGGTCCGCACGGATCATCAGAATCTTAAAGTCCTTCAGCAAGCTCAAACAACTAACAGCAGGCAAGCACGATGGGCACATTTCTTTCTTCCGTATCGGATCGAGTTTACTTTTTTACCAGGGAACCAGAACCTGCGGGCGGATGCTCTGTCGCGCAAGAATCCTCAATCCACCAGTTTCTGTTCTGAGAAGATGTTTCCCCGAGCACAGTTTGTTTCTGTCATCTCCGATTTTCTCCAAATCCTTAAAGTTGAGACTTCTAACCAACGCCAACAGTGTGAAGAGTTAGCTACCTCCTACCATCTTACCAGACATCAGAATCTGTTTTTCCATGCTGGCCAAGTGTTAGTTCCTACTCAACCTTTACAATTGGATGGTCTTCGGAAGTGCCATGACACCCGGGCAGCAGGACATTGAGGCATTCAAACCACTCTCGACTTGATTAAGCATCATTTTTGGTGGCCTACTCTTCATTCTGATGTCACAGACTATGTCAAGGCATGCAGCATTTGTATTCAATCAAAAATGTTACGCACTCCCCCCTTTGGTCTACTTGCCCGCATGCCCATACCAGAAAGACCTTGGCAGGTCATCTCTACAGATTTCATTGTGGATCTTCCCCCCTCATCTCAGAATACCACTATTATGGTCACCATCGACTATTTCACCAAATTGGCCCACTTCACTCCGTTACCTAAAATTCCAGGAGCCGCTCAGCTGTCTAAAATCTTCATTTCAGAAATATTTTCAAGACACGGCCTTCCAGATACAATCATCTCCGACAGAGGTCCTCAATATACATCTCATTCCTGGAAGAGAGTATGCCAAATCTTAAGTATCAAGAGGGCTCTAAGTTCAGGTTATCATCCCCAGACAAACGGACAGATGGCACGTCTAAATCAGACCCTAGAAGGCTATATATGCTGCTTTGTTTCAGCAGCCCAAGACAACTGGGTGGATCTCTTACCGTTTGCAGAGTTTGCTTATAACAATGCCAGACACTCAGCATTGAACACTAGTCCCTTCTATTGTTCGTACGGATACCATCCTTCGTTTATACCAACCATCTCCTCGGTATCGTCCCGATTTCCCAGAGTAGACAGTCTGGTAGCTGATATACTAGAGGGACACTGGACTTCACGCTTGGCACTACAAGCAGCCCAAGACTGTGCCAAGAAATATGCGGATCAACATCGCCGAGATGCCCCAACCTTTAACAGAGGAGACAGAGTGTGGTTGGCTTCTCGCTTTCTCCCCAAACACCTGGTTCCTTCCAAATTATCTCCAAGATTCTTTGGACCCTTCAAGGTATTAGAACTGGTGGGGACTACGGCAGTTCGATTGTCCTTACCTCCCACTTCGTCTCGTATCCACCCAGTGTTCCACTTGTCCCAGATCAAGTTTGATGAACGAGATCGTGTGCCTCGATCCACCAAACCTTTACCACCTCCAGTTATGACCAGTTCTGGAGCGGAATTTGAAGTGGCCGACATCTGTGACTCTCGGTATCGTCGGGGCCGCCTCCAACTCCTCATTGATTGGAAGGGTTACTCACCTGCAGACAGTACATGGGAACCGGCATCGGGGGTTCACATGCCTCGTTTGGTGCGACGTTTTTTTCATCTTCACACAGGTAAGCCAGGTTCTCCTCCCCTAAGGAGGGGGCATACTGTTACACCATTCCTGCGATGGCAGGTTAGGCATCATTGGTCTCTGTGTGGAGGCATGTTATGTGGAAAATCCAATATGGCTAGAGAGAACTGCTCCAGCAGACTAGTTGTTACATGCTGCCGGCAGATGCACATGACTGACACGTGACCCATCTTAAGGAACACGGAACACCGCTTTGATGCGTCGCTTCTGCTGAATGTGATGCTCCGTAAGTTAGCAGAGAACCCTATCCCTGTATCTGTACCATATTGAATATAATTGAACTCTCCCTTCTGACTACCTTTCTTTCCCTCTTAGAATTCTGTCTCGTCTTGGTCTCCCCGCCGTTCGCTCCCTTCTCGCTTCCCCGAGTCCCTCCCGTTCTTCCGAGCTGGGCTTCCGGTTCGAATCACAAACCCGATACAGAAAGGAAATCTGCCGCGCGGAAGTAAGTTCCTTTGGCTACGTTGACTCTCACTTCCCCCTTTTTTCTTTTGTGCCGTTACTAACAATCCTTACCTTGCTAGGTGCTCCCTCTCCTTCGATCTACATCACTCCCAGCTCCCAGGATCGGTCAGCTCGAATGACCTAATTCCAGTCACATCAGTCTTCAGTAAGTACAAATCTCTTCCACAAGATTGCCATTCGTAGCCCTCCACTCCATCTGTTACTTACCTGTCCTTCTCTCGTCCTGTAGGACTCCTCTCCACACTCGCCACCCTGAGAAGAGCCATCAACCCGAGAAAACCGGCCCAAGACGTCTAATTGGTGATCCCATCTTGGAGTTTGTAGCGATGCCTGCCCTCGCACCCCCTGAAGTTGTTATGGACCCAGCACTGGCAGCACAGTATGAACAAGATTTACAGATTGCCCAAACCACTGCGCTGCCAGATGAAAACGACGATCTGTGAGGGAGTGCGGCTGCAGCCCAGCATCAGAAGTCTAGTTTTATAGGCAACTGTCCTGTGATGTTGATGGTGCAGCGTGTTTGCCACTTTATTATCTAGCTGAGCAGAACATGTGCTTAATCTTTGGGAAGCTGAAGGAGATGAATGGGCTTCGGCGTGAATGTGGCAGTAAAATTAATTCCTTCATATTTTGGACCTACGTATTTAGCTGTTTTGGACTGCAATTACTTTACCCCTCAAGTTTCAAATCTAATTTAAAGACTGCTATAGTCACATCACTTCAGTGGTGAACCCTGATTGTTACTGTCATTCCCGTTCCATTTTTCGTTTAGACCATAATCAAGTTGTATATCAAATACCTAAGCAAGTGAACTTTTTTTTTTGTTTAAAACACTGAGTATGATCTTTATTGGGTTTCGGGATTACGACAATCAAAGCTTCTTTCATTGACTCACACATCTCCCCTGTAGCCATGAATTCATTATAGAGCTTACTCATGACTGGCGCCAATTGGACGACAAATGTCTTATAAAATTCCGAGACTATACTATCAGGACCCGGCGATTTTGCATCATTCATTTGAGATATAGCAGTGCTAACTTCAGCCTCTTCAATTGCAGAGTCAAGTAAAGTCTGCTTCTCTAGAGCCAGTTTAGCGAGTGAAATTTTCCCAAAAAATGAATCTAATCTCTCTACCGTAGGATCACCGTCTTCCCTATACAGTTTCTCGTAAAAAACTTTAAAATATTCACAAATATCTCCATTCCTGTGTAATGTAACCCCTCCAGTAGTCTGAATAGAAGAAACACAGTTATCCTCCCCCAGCCCCCTAAGTTTACAAGCCAACAATCTTCCATTCCGATCCCCGGATTCCCAAAACTTCTGTTTTGAATAAAACACACTCTTACTTGCAAAGTTTTGCACATGAGTCCTCAATTCCGCTTCCAATTTATGCAATTTCAGTTTGTTTTGACCTAAGGCATCATGCGCACAAACCCTCTGCAATTCTCCGATCTCTTTTTCGAGATTTCTAATAATTTCCTGATTATTATTCTTTGCATGGGCAGTCCTACTTATTAGTTCACCCCTCAATACTGCCTTAAAACAATCCCAAACAGATTTAATGCCGGCTGAATCTAAATTTTCCTTAAAGTAGCGGGCAATAAATGCATCTAAGCCCTCTGTAACCACACTATCTTTTAGTGTATTAGCCTGCATTCTCCACCTTTTTGGTTTGACACCTACATTATCCAAAAGCAACTGCAAATCCAATAAGGCGTGATCAGAGATTCCCCTTTCCAATATATTCGTGGACACCGTCTGACTACTCAACGTAACGCTAACAAAGAAATAATCAATCCTAGAGTATGAGTTGTGAACAGGTGAATAAAAGGAGAATTCCTCCTCATCACGATGAAGTTCCCTCCAGATATCCACAAGTTTGTATTTAAACACAAACGCCTTAAATTCATCACTTATCTTCTCATTATAATATTTACAGTCCGATTTCCGGTCCTTCTTATTATTCAACACCATATTAAAGTCACCCCCCAACACCAATGATTCACCATCCATACCATCTAGTAAAAGACCTAACTGACTGAGAAAAGACACCGCTGGTGAGCACGGTGCATACACAGTTCCAATCGTCATTTTTTTTCCTTCATGGAGTATATCAAGTAATATGATTCTACCTTCCTCATCCATAACCGACTTTTCAATCGTAACCGGAAGGCCCTTTCTAAATAAAATACTCACCCCTCTAGACCTAGAATCATAACCATTCGAGAACACCCTAGTGTACCGTGAATTGGTCAAATATTTTTCAGTCTGTTCATCCAAATGAGTTTCCTGAAGAAAAATCACATCAGCTCTACTTCTCCATAACCTTGCCAAAACCTTGCGTCTCTTCACAGCATTACCAATCCCTTTAACATTCCAAGATACAAAAGCTAGAGCAACCATAACTCTCTATATCGTGCACTTACACCTATGCAGTATCCTCCAGGCTCAAAAGGCAGGGTCCAATAAAAGAAAAGTAACAAGCTAGGAAAGGGCAGATACAACAAAAGACGTATACATAAACAGACAAACATAAAATAAATGCATTGTATCATATTTTTAGTCTGAGAAACACCAGACTCAAAATTAGCATAATTATATACATCAAATACACTGTAAGTACTTCTTTTAAGGATGCAGTTCTTATGGAACCACCAGTACTGTTTTCTGTTTGTTTTAATTGATTTTCTGGTTCTGTGGCACTGTAAAGACACTAGTGCATTACCCTGTGTATTGAACATGCTACTTGAAAGGAATTGTTGCTCTGCTGGTTAGTGTGAAGGTGACTCTGTGTTGGCCGGTTAAACCATGCTGAAATGTTGCTCTGGTCTGCAGCTGCAGATGTTAACTATTTGACAAGTCATTCCTACTCCTGTCCATCATTTGTATCTCTGCTAGGAAAAGGGGCACCTCGAGATACTATATAGCAGTCCAAAACATTACTGTTGGTGCTATCCAAGCTGGTGCAACCGCTGGCTTTGGTATCTTTGAAACATGGCATGAAAGTTGCAGCTGGTTCATACGTCCCCAAACGGATGCCACTTTTACACGCCAATTCTAGCTTTTCATTTTGATTGGTTTGGCAAAATGATAATTTGGGTGCTTTCAGCTGTCATCCGGCGTGTGTACAGAGATGGACTATTGAGCAAAATAGATTGCATTGTGAATGGTTTGTAATATGGGAATTAAAATGTTGGAGAGCTTGGACTCACACAGACCCAATGTCCACATATTGGCTAATAATAAAATATTTATAACCCGTAAAAAAAAAATATATATTTTTTTTTTTACAAAAATCAGTATTTGTTGCCACCCTTAAAAATGTTTCGTCCAGTGTCTTTGCCTCAAGGGATGACCCTTAACAATTTTTCAAGGGGCTTCTTTGATACATGGGCTGACCCTACCCTTACATATTTTTGGAGAAGTGGCATCACTGCAAAGGATGAACCTTAGCAATTTTTCAAGGCGTAGCTTCACTACAAGTTATGATCCTTAACAATTTTTCAAGGAGCAACTTTCCTATCAGGAAAATGTAACACATTCTTAGGGGATATTGTTTGTTTATTGTTTAAGGTAAATAAAACTGGGAAAATAAAAGTTGGACTTAAAACCAGGAATGGGAAACATATCAGGAATAGATGCCACTGTCTCACTCTGGGTGTTTTGGGTGGGCCTTTCATTTGGCAGCATGGAATTGCTGCAGATGTGCCACCTTAGCCTCTCCTCTCACATGCTGCATGAAGCCACAGCTCCCAGAGACAAAGGCAGATTCAGCACACCTGGGAAAATAAATCTCAGGACACATGGTAGGACCAATTACCAATCCCCTAAATTCTAGTCACTGAGGGCTCCCCTACTCAATGGCGTGTCCTCTCTCCATGTGCCTCAGAATGTCTGCGGCCATGAAGTGGGGCCCTCTGCCCAGGCCCGAAATAGCCCCACAAACTGTGCATTTCCCCTGGGGATCGAATTTTCTATCTGAAAAACTCCCCTAACAGAACAGCAAAATATTGCTAAGTAGCTGAATCTTTCATTGGCCCACTGGATTGTTCAGCATCCCAGTAGGTTAGATCTGGGTGTAATTCGTATTCGGGAATGTGGGAACCAACTTCCACATACTGAGTCATACAATGACTCTATGTACAGATTGACTAACATATGTCACAGGATTGACCATAAGGTAACATCAAATGTAGGGCAAATGGGCACTGACTCACTATTCTCCACCATAATCTTCTGATAGCAACCAGCAAAAAAGGATCGAAGCCAGAAGGGAATATGTCTTTCCACCCCTAGTCGATTTAGAATTTAAAATTTCCTAGAGATCTAGCAGCACCAGGAGAAAGGCGACCATCTTGAAAACATCACCCAGCATGTACAATCTCAGCATCAAAAGCTTTTTCCAAGAGACAAATTCACCAATCTAACAAAATACTCTGGAAGTAGAGTGCAGCATCCTGGGACTTCAGTTAGGTGAGACATGTGGAGCAGGAACACTCAGGGTGCAAGTTTGTAGAAAAGGAAACTGCCTTCTTCCCATGTTTGTGCTTACAACTAACGCTCCAAACCCACGCCTGCAGTGCCATGAATGGACTACCTCACTGCTCCATTTAAGACTGGTGCATATTATACCCTTAACTTTAACTTTCACTCCTGAGCAGAATAATCTGCACTAATGGTGCCAGAAAACAACTCTCAAACTTCAATACCCAATCTTGTCAAAATAGTATGCCATGAGTAATGTACAGTATTTACACTGCACACCTTGTTGTTCAACGACATGCTTACAATGAATAGCAATGCTCCTCATAGACTTACTCAACGCTTTAATGCTCAGTTCCCAACCTTAATTAAACACATTTGGCCTTTGCCAATCACACTCGCGTAACCTTTGCCACTTCAATAGTTTAACCTAACCAATGTGTAACTTATCTTATAAGCAATCATGTTATCGTGCACACACGCGTACCCTTGTTACTTTAATGGTCGCCCCTAACCAACGTGTAACTTGTTTAGTAACTTGTTAGTAAGCAATCGTTTTGTCTTGAACACACGCGTAACCCTTGTTATGTTAATAGTTTTACGGTACCTAACCAATTTATAACTTATTTTATAATTCTTCATTTTGTCATTACCAACTATGATGCATGTGATAAAAAGTTTATTAATCAACCCCTTGCAGACCTAGAATGTACACGCAATCCATTCCCACATTGTAGAAGCATGTTCCTTATGACAATCCAGACACACAATTAAGCACTAAACGTGGCGATGATCAGTCACCACCGTAGTGTTTAACATTTTCCCAGACAGTGGTGATCAGACTCCGCCATCGAGAAAGTTTCCAAGATATTATCCTGCAATACTGCACACATATGTACACCTATAGCATATTGCATTCTATGACTTAATTCATAAATGAGTATTACTCTCAAGAGACCTCATTTAGAGTATTTGCACATGCAGTCACAAACATCATTATCAACATTTGCACCATAATGCATTTACAATTTTGCACCCTTATTATTTTTTTTTATTGTAGTTTACAATTGTGGCTTACAATGTATCCTGTAGTGGCAACTGCAAAAATGACCTGTACCTTAACTCTTGTTATCAACTCCAATCGCCAAAAGCCTGACATGTCACCAAATAAATTCCTAAACATTCATTGCAGTTGTTGGCTAGACTATGATCTTTAAATGCTGCACATGTTCGAAGGTCTTCTATTGTGGACAGCAACAGAGCCATCAACGACCTCATACTTGGCTAATGGCGCAAAAACATCTGCATTTTTTATCTCAATTTGCTTGATATGAGCGCCTAACAAGCAAACAATGAATAAATAAATTGATAGCAATTTAGTTCCCTTCATAAATAAAGTCAACCCTAAACACAGTAATTCCCCCCAGATCCACCCGAATTCACATAGATAGTTTGTAGTTCAAAATATTTCAAAATATGCCTGCAGCCTATCCCAACTTCACAAAGTTATATTGAGTACCTTCATACGACGGCTTAATAGGAACTACAAACGTGACCGCGATCAGCACATGGCTCCGCTTGAAATATGCATAACATGTATTGCACATAGAGTGCCGAAGGTTGAACGCACATCAAAAGGAAAAGAAATAACAAAGCGCGCTGAATGCACGCCATCTAGCATGCCACACTAGTTCCAAGGTCCTTTTCTTCACTCTGCTGCTCATCATGTTAGCACCACCATGAATTGGAGAGAACACCGGCTACTTGCGATCCAGAGAAAGGAACTCCAGCACCCCCGGCCTGCATGCCCACATTATCATTCTGACATACTTGGCAACCCTACCGATTTAGTGGCAACAAATACTGATTTTTGTAAAATAAAAAAAATCTTTTTTTTTTTTTACAAAAATCGGTATTTGTTGCCACTAAATCGGTAGACAGTAGGACTGCTTAAAAAGCGGTATCTTACCACCTAAATCGGTAGGGTTGGCAAGTATGCTACTGCAGTACGAAAACTCAGAATGCACCCACTGTTGGCCTCAGTTTTTAGGACGTGTAGGGGAATTTTCGCTGCATGCTCCTTGTGGGTGCACCATGCCGTGATCATGCCCTTGCATGGTAGTGGAGTTGTCGCTCCATACGGGTAAATGTCTACAGTGGTCTGCTTGACTTTCGATGGCGGGGTGAGCGACTCATATGCTTGTTCGCTTATAATGTTAACTGTTGCTCCCGTGTCAATCAGGAACTTTAGTGGGGTGTTGTTGACGTGCAACGTGAGGATTGGGCTGTGTTGGGGACCGTGCTGTTGTTGAGTGCCCATACATACCCCTTTTTCCTCTGGTCTTCTTCTGACGACGGCGTGTCACTACTAGTGGGGGAGCGCATCTCGATGTACCTGACAAAACGTCTCCTTTGGGAGCATCTAGTCCCTTCACGTGATCGGCTGTCCTCGCGGGGAGGTGGACCCATGCGGTCTCTGTCATCTCTTCAGGGCGTAGCGTGATCATCCTCCCTTCTTGTGGTGGGCGGGCTGTGGCGTGCTGTTCTTCGCCTGTCCTGGGTGCGTTGTCTGTTCGTGGCAGGGCCCGGTGCATTTTTGCACATTGCCCGATAGTGGTCCATGCCCCCGCACGAGGCGCACTGTTGTCCCATGGCGGGACATTCACCCACGTGCGGATATTCGTAACCGCATCTGTAACAGGTGGCTTCCCGGCGCTTGCTTCCTTGGCTGGGGGTTGCATACAGTTTGTTGATGACATCAGGTTTGCTTGTGGGTTGTTGAATGGTAACCTTGCCCAGATTATCTAGTTGTGACTCTACTGCAGCTTCCATGCGAGCCAGTGCCAGAATTTCATCCAGGGATCCTTGTTTCTGTAACAATTGTTTGCGGAAAGGTTGTGAAAGACATCCGTCGATGACTTGTGATCTTAATGCTTCCTCATTCGAGTACTTGTGAAATTCACAGTGTTTCAGTTTGATGCAGAGGCGCATGACGAAGTTGTCCATGTATTCGCCTTTCTCTTGTCTTGTGGTATGGAATATGTGGCGTTCATAATCGATGTTGGTGTGCGGTGCGAAGTATTGGGATAGCTTGTCGTGGAGTTCTCCGTATGTTACTGTTTCAACGTTCAGCAACTCGCCCGCAATGTCTCTTACTGCTGGCCCTACTGCCATGAACAACGTGTTTTTGAGCCTCTCATCATCTTTCAGTCCTATGGCCCCAGCGTAGAATTTAAAATCTCAGAGCCATGTGGTCCAGCGGGGTCCTGGGTTTGATGTGTCTCGTATGTATTTCAAATGGGCTCGGCATGTGCATGACCTGCGCTGTGCCACCTGCCGCCTGTGCCGGTTGACCATCCCCTTGTGAATTGTCTGCGCTTCCTGACGAAGACGCCGTGGCTTGTGCCGTGTCAGACATGATTCGCTATGTTTTCTCTTTTCTTTGCTGTTGTCCGACCTACTTAGTCGAGGTGGTTCTCTTTTGTGGTATTTGTGTGTGAGTGTCCACTATTTCACCCACCTTTGTGCTGGGGGCTCTCCCTGTGGTAGTAGACTACATCAGTAATAGATTTTAGCCACAATAATGGCTCTCGCTATGGATTCCGTGTTAGCTTGGGAGATGAAGGGTCTCAAGTGGGCAAGCAGTTTCACGTAGAAGACCACCGCTGACACAGTTTTGCTAACATGGGCCTTCATGTTAAGCGTCTGGTCCAAAACCACCCCCAAGATTTTGTTTGGGGAAGGATTTTGACAGACCCCAACACAGGGACGTCATTTCACCAAAATGCCAGGGGTAACGGAAGTGACATCACATGACCTTTGCCCTCTGATGACATCACAGGAAGAGATGACATTTGACCCCCACCTCAAAGTGACAACAAGGGAAGCGATGGAACACGACCTTTCACCCCTTAACAAAACAGGAAGGGACATCACATATTGTTCCTAAGTACACTGAAAAAAATATGTTTGTGATATCACTGTTACATACATTTCATACAAGAATAGATCACCATATGAATTGTTAATATCAGTGTGTATAGGACCATATTACCAATTTACTGTGACTGCAAGCAGACGTCCAAGACCAAATGATAATGATATGCTATTATATAGTACTTACGCTTAAGCGATTTATATAGATGAAATATACATAGAATATCACCCAACCTGTGTTGGTACTCATTTATCGACCTCAGAAGGATGAAAGGCTGAGTTGAGGTGTTTAAGAACAGGCTAAATCAGTGACTCGTCACCTGAAGCTTGCCTGAAAATAAACCTTTGAGTCTAGCAATTATTGGATAGAATTCCAGAAAGACAAATGATGTGTTATTCCTATTACTTATTTAGCGTAACCACTCAAAGTGATACACCTGTGGAACCCCGCTTTTTTTAAGAGGCCTGCACAAGAAAGTCAGCCACTCCAAAAATAAAGAGCCACATGACACTGGCCTGAGCCCAGGAGCTTACATTTAAAAACAAAAAAGTTTTTAAAAACAGTTTTAAAAAAAAATCTTTTTTTCTAGGGGTATCAAGGGAGACCACAGGGGTAGCAAAGGAGACCTCAGGGTTCGCAACTGCGGCCGGTGGCGACCCTCAAATGACGTCCCTGCCCCAACATAAATGATTTGTAGGCGGGGTCCTAGGGTTAGCTACAATCATCAGCTCTGTTTTGGCTTTATTTAGAGCAAGGTTATTACGCATCATCCAATCTTCAATCAGAGCGAAGGTCCCTCTGTGGGGGTGATGGAGCTGGACTGCTCAGACCCTGTACCCCGGATATGCTGCATGGTCAGCCACATGTTGGCCTGCATGGCCTCGACAAAGGCTAAGATGCCTTCTGTGAGCGAGTCCCGCACCTTCTGACCATAGACAGTCATAGCGGCAGATGTCGCAGCCGCCTGAAATCTAAAGTTGCACCTTGGCGCAGTATAAAACGGATACATTGCTGTTACGCCACCAAAAATACGGATGAACCATTCACTTACACAGTTTCTTAATTGAAAAGGAAAACCTGGAAGAACCAGAGAACCAGACCTTCCAGTAACACTGGATGGGCATTAACATAAATCTAGCGTGCGTGCAATGCACAGCCTAGAAAAGGAATGTATGGAACGTACATTCTTGCCCTTGGGGTCTCAGAAAGACAGATGCAGCAGTTTGCAACCCCATCCAATGTAGGTTTAAGAGAGCCTGCCCACACACCCAGAGCTATTTGAGCTCCATGAATATGCATGAGAGTTTCACTTTTTCAACAAAGGCTTCTTTGCTCTGGGTGATCTCAATCCATTATATCCATCCCTTCGTGCCAGTCGTTTTCAACACAGACCCCATGTCCCTCATACAATAGCACTTTCATTCCCGTAGAGCCAGAATTGTACCGCTCTCTGCGACACCACTGCATGAAAATTCCTGACTAAAAGAAAGGAAAAGGCCTCAATATTGTGTAGCAAGTTATTTGTAAATGCTCACGTTTCAGAGTAGACGGTCCCCGAGCATAACACTAGGTTAGCCCAAGAGCTGGCTACCCCTGGAGACATTTTACTCAGCCTAATGTGAGAGGAGAGAGTGTTTCTATGTAAACCATAAACAAACAGAGCTGCTGGCTATCCCCACGAGAGAAACCACTAATGGGCGCATGAAGAGAAAAACAGACACAATGAGTGCCCAAGGGAATTACCTATAACCCTGTGATGGCATCGTTGGCAGCTCAAACACACCATTATCAAGTAATGCTGACAAAAAACAAATGCAGACCCGGTGACAGTAGTCCTGGAAACAGTGGATACTGCCCAACTGCTGTGCCCATTTTGAGCAGAACGGGTACCATGCCACCTTTAAAGGGATGGGAAATCCCCTCGATTGTACGGGCAGGGGGCAAGTCCTGCCCTGTGCTCTGATCCTTCTTGTTTTATAAGCAGCCTTTTCACCTGTGTGTACCTAGGTGGGCTTGCAATGACATGGTCCAACTTCTAGTTGCCACTAACCAAGAGTGCCTTGGTGAGCTTGCAGTGACCTGGTTCACCTCCATGCTGGAGCTAACCAAGTTAAACTGGTATCCCCAGCTTTGATAGCCCCCACTTTACCTATGCAGGCAGCCGGTGTTTCTAACCCTTCTCAACCTGGCACTTCTAGCCTCGCTATTTTTATTTTGGCCTGTCATACAGGCCCTGATGACATCCTGAAGAATTTCAGCGTAACTGGCTGCCGATTAATTAGCAACTTGCCGGTAGCAGGTACTTCAAAAAAAGGTAGCAAGTGCAGAACTGTGTTCATCAGATGAAAGTAGATCTGCTTCAAAGCCTCAAAGAATATGGTTCTCCTCCATCTGGGTGACAAACAAAATCGGGCCCCAAATGATTGAGGAGAGGCCATATTCCAAACAAAAGACTCCCAACTTAAGAGTCCTGCTCGGCGCGGATTTAGGGCTCCATTCTGAGCTGCATGCACAATTAGAAGAAATGTTCACGAAATAATGACACTTTTTTTTTGTCCGCTAGATTCTGTACATCAAGGAAAGGGTTGGATGGAATGTAATCTGCCACTTTCTTTGTCCGTTTAGCGGTCCGTTCTTTATGGGATGGCAACATGTTGTAATGGGCATCTGTGTGTGGATGCAGGATGGTGATGTCACATGGAACCTGGAGTGTTGGTGTGACTGGGTTCTATGGGTTCCTAGCATGACAGTCGGAGTTGCTGTGCTGGCTGGGGTGGATGTCTCAGTATTTCTATCATCTAACTTACCTGTGCTCGCAGTCAGGAATAAACTTACCTGTAACTTACCTCCTGACTCCAGCGTAGTGTGTGAGCCTGAGAACCCCATTACTTCACAACACTCCTAGCCACCACCATTTGTGCAACGCCAGCGCAGGTATTCTAGTGTCCCGGTAATTACACTTAGTTGGCACAGAGGGCCTGATTCTGAGCTTGTGGTAAAAGTAGTGTGGAAAGCTGACTTTCTCCCCTCCAGTTTCCAGCACCACCATTCCGAGGTGGGTGGAAGTATTGGAGGCAAAAGCTGCCAAAATCTCTCGTTGTGGGAGAAATATGTCCATCAGTGGCAGCACGATGACGACCTGGCCCAGATTCTGGATCAGGGTAGCACAGCTCCCCTGATTCTGCTGGACCTCTCCGCTGCATTCAACACTGTGGACCATGACATTTTTCTGGAGAGATTGTCAGTTGCTGGCTTTTCGGGCCAGGTTCTGGATTGGTTTGTTTTGTTTCTCACTGGTCAGTCCCAGTCTCTTTCTCTTCCCCCTTTCACGTCTGCAGCTAAGCCTCTCACATGTGGTGTCCCTCAGGGTTCTGCTCTTTCTCCTCTTCTCTTTAACCAGTATATTCAGCCCCTTGCCAATCTGATACACTCCTTTGGTTTTCGGTGTTTCTCCTATGATTACGATACTCAGATCTTGGTGCCGCTAGATCTATCTCTTTCAGCCTCTGCAGAATGCTGCTGTTCCTGCCGATAAATTTTTGGATGGGCAGGAACTGGCTTCACCTTAACGGCGGCAAAACCGAGGTGAAGGTAGTTGGTTCCATGCTGGAATCCTCCGGATGCTCCCTTGCCCACGCCTTCTTCCTTTGTTAAGAACCTGGGTGTCAAGCTCTGTGACTCGCTATCTTTGCAGAACCAGATAAGCGCGGTCTGCCAATCTGTTCATTTTAAGCCCTGCATACTGTGGAAAGTTCTCCCTTATCTTCCACTCCACCTTCCGATCGCTGGTTGTGTCTTCTCTCATGCTGGGCTCGTTAGACTAGTGTAATGGGCTGTATCTTGCTCAGCTAGATTAGCACTTCCTTGATTCTGTTAAAGCTGCATTGGCTCCCAGTGGCCCAGCATATTAAATTCAAGGCCCTCTGTGTGGTCCATCAAGCCTTCTACTGTTGAGGCCCTGAATTCCTTCAGGCTAAATTTCGACCTTATATCCCAGCCACTCACTGCACTCTGTCTCTTCTCTGAGTATCACGGTTCCCCATTTTAAGCTCGCACATGTGGGTGGCCGGTCTTTTTCAGTTGCAGATGCCCTGCCATAGAGTGCTACCCCCGAGCGACGGCAGGCCATTTCTTTTTTCCGTCAGGCATTGCAGACCAATCTTTTCACAGTCTAATTCTTGGCCCTCCTTTCTTTCTTGGTTCTTTTCTTCTTTTTTTTGCCCTCTTTTTGGTTGCGCTACCTCTTTTTGCTTGCGCTACCTCCATAGCATCATGACGGCCTACCGTAAGTTAGCTTTATAAATTCTATTTACATTACATCACATTACAAGCTTTTCTTTTAAAGACTGCAACTTTTCTAATACACGAAAGTGTCCTTAAGCGTTCTGCAATTTAGAAAAGTGGTGCAGTCTGGGAAATGCTATTTTTAGACAGGGAAGAGGGTGAAGTAGAGGATAACATCGCAGTTTTTTGTCTGCATAACCAGAGCTTTTGAAAGGAGGATACCCTCAAAGGGCCTGCCCTGCAATCCTCGTGATTGTTAAGGCTGTTATCAAGCAGTAAATCAGGTACATGCAAAAGTCATGGCTTTGATCCCAGTCCACCACATTATCACTTTAACAGAATACAGTGCTTTTAAGGGAAGTGTTCTTCCTTCATGGAAGAACACTTTCCTATGTTTGCATGCACCTCACAGTCAGGGCCTCAAATGGAAAAAGTGTGAAAGACCTGCACCATGGTGGGCGTGTCATCAAAAAGAAAAGTGTTGTGCTGAGTCCTCGCATTTTGCATGGATTACATTTTTGAAGCAGCATTTCATAGACACGTTAGCGCAATATTGTAAATGTGAGCCAACATTTTACCAAACACTTGAGAACACAAGCTGCATCTAGAAATGGTCTCTACAATCATAAGCAGTGTTGAATTTATGTCTCAGATTCAGTTGTTATTATTAATCATCCACAGAATTCTCATCTTTATTCAGATGTAGGCCAGCTCCTATTCGATGCCAAAACCGATTTGTCTGAACCGGATCCAGTAGTAATTACTGAATCACTTTATTAACTGCTTTAGCGCAATGTGAACACTTTCAGGCTGATTCATGGAATTAATGTGCGCCGAAAATTCCGGCGCAGAGGTGCCAAAACGTGCCAATCGCAGTGCAAGTGCGAAAATCGAAGGGAACGCAAGCGCACATCGATTCATGGAAGTCCGGGCGCGAGAAAAATATTGGATGTGCGCTGAAAAAGTGCGCGGCGCACGCCGGCGCACAGGTCATCCAACGGCGTGTGCCACGGCCACAGCGAAATCGCACATAGCGCGGCGCACATAACAAAAGTAGGCGAACACGGGGCGTAACACACGGAATGGGGAACAACGCATGAAAATATGGGCGTCACGGGGAAGTACAGGAGGCAAGTGCGCGGAACGCCCACGCGCTCGCCTACAACTCGTATTCATGGAATCGAATAGGGCAAACCAGAGCACGGTCAAAGACGCGCACAGGGCCAAACAAGTCTGCCAAAAGAAAGCAGGCGGTAGCGTCCCTGCGCCTGAAATAAATGTGCGCTAACAAAAAGCGCCTATGTAAGGCTATGATGAATGATCCATACTGTGGCCCTCTAGGACAAATGAGGTGCAAAGGGGTACCGACAAACACGGACACCCGCTGTGTGAAAAATAGCATGTGCGTGTATTTCGGGGTGCGCAGGAAGTTCCACACGCGATTGGCCTGGGTACGTGTATTTCGGGGTGCGCGGGAAGTTGCACACGCGATTGTCCGTGGTAAGTGTATTTCGGGGTGCGCGTGAAGTTTCACACGCGATTTCAGCAGGGTACGTGTATTCCAAGGTGCGCGGGAAGTTTCACACGCGAATTTGCAGGGTACGTGTATTTCGGTGTGCGCGTGAAGTTCCACACGCAATTCCAGCAGGGTACGTGTACTCCGGGTGCGCGGGAAATTCCACACGCGAATCCAGCAGCCTACGTGTATTTCGGGGGTGCCGGGGAGTCCTACACGTGAATTGGCCGTGTGGGTCCTCCCAGCTGTTCCCTCTACACCCTCCACGGCCCCTGCAGGCGGCCCACACCACAGGGGACTACCCTGCACCCCTGCACATGTCCCGCAGGCAGCCTATCCACCATGGCCATGCCCCCCAGCCAACCCACATGTCATCTTGCACTACTGCCCACCAATGCATGTCTCCCAGCACCCCCAGCATCCAGGGGCACCCTCCACCAGGCCCCCACTCATGTCTCCCACCCCTCCACCCCCCAGCATCCAGGGGCACCCTCCACCAGGCCCCACTCATGTCTCCCTGCACCCCCACCCCCCAGCATCCAGGGGCACCCTCCACCAGGTCCCACTCATGTCCAACTCATGTCCCCCTGCACCCCCACCCCCCAGCATCCAGGGGCACCCTCCACCAGGCCCCCACTCATGTCTCCCAGCACCCCCACCCCCCAGCATCCAGGGGCACCCTCCACCAGGCCCCCACTCATGTCTCCCCCCCTGACCCCCAGCAGTCAGGGGCACCCTCCACCAGGCCCCCACTCATGTCTCCCAGCACCCCCACCCCCCAGCATTCAGGGGTACCCTCCACCAGGCCCACACGCATGTCGCCCTCCCTGCACCCCCACCCCCCAGCATCCAGGGTCACCCTCCACCAGGCCCCCACTCATGTCACCCAGCACCCCCACCCCCCAGCATCCAGGGGCACCCTCCACCAGGCCCCCACTCCTGTCTCCCTGCACCCCCATCCCCCAGCATCCAGGGGAACCCTCCACCAGGCCCCCACTCATGTCTCCCAGCACCCCCACCCCCCAGCATTCAGGGGTACCCTCCACCAGGCCCACACGCATGTCTCCCTCCCTGCACCCCCACCCCCCAGCATCCAGGGGCACCCTCCACCAGGCCCCCAATCATGTCACCCAGCACCCCCACCCCCCAGCATCCAGGGGCACCCTCCACCAGGCCCCCACTCCTGTCTCCCTGCACCCCCACCCCCCAGCATCCAGGGGCACCCTCCACCAGGCCCCCACTCATGTCCCCCTGCACCCCCATCCCCCAGCACTGTGGGGCACCCTCCACCAGGCCCCCACTCATGTCTCCCTGCACGCCCACCCCCCAGCATCCAGGGGCACCCCCCACCAGGCCCCCCCTCATGTCTCCCTGCACCCCACCCCCCAGCATCCAGGGGCACCCTCCACCAGGCCCCCACTCATGTCTCCCAGCACCCCCCAGCATCCAGGGGCACCCTCCACCAGGCCCACACTCATGTCTCCCTGCACCCCCACCCCCCAGCATCCAGGGGCACCCTCCACCAGGCCCCCACTCATGTCTCCCAGCACCCCCACCCCCCAACATCCAGGGGCACCCTCCACCACGCCCCCAATCCTGTCGCCCTGCACCCCCACCCCCCAGCATCCAGGGGAACCCTCCACCAGGCCCCCACTCATGTCTCCCCCCACCCCCCAGCAGTCAGGGGCACCCTCCACCAGGCCCCCACTCATGTCTCCCAGCACCCCCACCCACCAGCATCCAGGGGCACCCTCCACCAGGCCACCACTCCTGTCTCCCTGCACCCCCAGCATCCAGGGGCACCCTCCACCAGGCCCCCACTCATGTCTTCACCCCCCACCCCCCAGCAGTCAGGGGCACCCTCCACCAGGCCCCCACTCATGTCTCCCTGCACCCCCACCCCCCAACACTGTGGGGCACCCTCCACCAGGCCCCCACTCATGTCTCCCTGCACCCCCACCCCCCGGCATCCAGAGGCACTCTCCGCCAGGCCCCCACTCATGTCTCCCTGCACCCCCACACCCCAGCATCCAGGGGCACCCTCCACCAGGCCCCACTCATGTGCAACTCATGTCCCCCTGCACCCCCACCCCCCCCCCCAGCATCCAGGGGCACCCTCCACCAGGCCCCCACTCATGTCTCCCTGCACCCCCACCCCCCAGCATCAAGGGGCACCCTCCACCAGGCCCCCACTCATGTCTTCCCCCCCACCCCCCAGCAGTCAGGGGCACCCTCCACCAGGCCCCCACTCATGTCTCCCTGCACCCCCACCCCCCAACACTGTGGGGCACCCTCCACCAGGCCCCCACTCATGTCTCCCTGCACCCCCACCCCCGGCATCCGGGGCACCCTCCGCCAGGCCCCCACTCATGTCTCCCTGCACCCCCACACCCCAGCATCCAGGGGCACCCTCCACCAGGCCCCCACTCATGTCTCCCAGCACCCCCACCCCCCAGCATTCAGGGGTACCCTCCACCAGGCCCACACGCATGTCGCCCTCCCTGCACCCCCACCCCCCAGCATCCAGGGTCACCCTCCACCAGGCCCCCACTCATGTCACCCAGCACCCCCACCCCCCAGCATCCAGGGGCACCCTCCACCAGGCCCCCACTCCTGTCTCCCTGCACCCCCATCCCCCAGCATCCAGGGGAACCCTCCACCAGGCCCCCACTCATGTCTCCCAGCACCCCCACCCCCCAGCATTCAGGGGTACCCTCCACCAGGCCCACACGCATGTCTCCCTCCCTGCACCCCCACCCCCCAGCATCCAGGGGCACCCTCCACCAGGCCCCCAATCATGTCACCCAGCACCCCCACCCCCCAGCATCCAGGGGCACCCTCCACCAGGCCCCCACTCCTGTCTCCCTGCACCCCCACCCCCCAGCATCCAGGGGCACCCTCCACCAGGCCCCCACTCATGTCCCCCTGCACCCCCACCCCCCAGCACTGTGGGGCACCCTCCACCAGGCCCCCACTCATGTCTCCCTGCACCCCCACCCCCCAGCATCCAGGGGAACCCTCCACCAGGCCCCCACTCATGTCTCCCCCCACCCCCCAGCAGTCAGGGGCACCCTCCACCAGGCCCCCACTCATGTCTCCCAGCACCCCACCCACCAGCATCCAGGGGCACCCTCCACCAGGCCACCACTCCTGTCTCCCTGCACCCCCAGCATCCAGGGGCACCCTCCACCAGGCCCCCACTCATGTCTCCCTGCACCCCACCCCCCAGCATCCAGGGGCACCCTCCACCAGGCCCCCACTCATGTCTCCCAGCACCCCCCAGCATCCAGGGGCACCCTCCACCAGGCCCCCCCTCATGTCTCCCTGCACCCCACCCCCCAGCATCCAGGGGCACCCTCCACCAGGCCCCCACTCATGTCTCCCAGCACCCCCCAGCATCCAGGGGCACCCTCCACCAGGCCCACACTCATGTCTCCCTGCACCCCCACCCCCCAGCATCCAGGGGCACCCTCCACCAGGCCCCCACTCATGTCTCCCAGCACCCCCACCCCCCAACATCCAGGGGCACCCTCCACCACGCCCCCAATCCTGTCTCCCTGCACCCCCACCCCCCAGCATCCAGGGGAACCCTCCACCAGGCCCCCACTCATGTCTCCCCCCACCCCCCAGCAGTCAGGGGCACCCTCCACCAGGCCCCCACTCATGTCTCCCAGCACCCCACCCACCAGCATCCAGGGGCACCCTCCACCAGGCCACCACTCCTGTCTCCCTGCACCCCCAGCATCCAGGGGCACCCTCCACCAGGCCCCCACTCATGTCTTCACCCCCCACCCCCCAGCAGTCAGGGGCACCCTCCACCAGGCCCCCACTCATGTCTCCCTGCACCCCCACCCCCCAACACTGTGGGGCACCCTCCACCAGGCCCCCACTCATGTCTCCCTGCACCCCCACCCCCCGGCATCCAGAGGCACTCTCCGCCAGGCCCCCACTCATGTCTCCCTGCACCCCCACACCCCAGCATCCAGGGGCACCCTCCACCAGGCCCCACTCATGTGCAACTCATGTCCCCCTGCACCCCCACCCCCCCCCAGCATCCAGGGGCACCCTCCACCAGGCCCCCACTCATGTCTCCCTGCACCCCCACCCCCCAGCATCAAGGGGCACCCTCCACCAGGCCCCCACTCATGTCTTCCCCCCCACCCCCCAGCAGTCAGGGGCACCCTCCACCAGGCCCCCACTCATGTCTCCCTGCACCCCCACCCCCCAACACTGTGGGGCACCCTCCACCAGGCCCCCACTCATGTCTCCCTGCACCCCCACCCCCGGCATCCGGGGCACCCTCCGCCAGGCCCCCACTCATGTCTCCCTGCACCCCCACACCCCAGCATCCAGGGGCACCCTCCACCAGGCCCCACTCATGTGCAACTCATGTCCCCCTGCACCCCCACCCCCCCAGCATCCAGGGGCACCCTCCACCAGGCCCCCACTCATGTCTCCCTGCACCCCCACCCCCCAGCATCAAGGGGCACCCTCCACCAGGCCCCCACTCATGTCTCCCAGCACCCCCACCCCCCAGCATCCAGGGGCACCCTCCACCAGGCCCACACTCATGTCTCCCAGCACCCCAACACCCCAGCATCCAGGGACACCCTCCACCAGGCCACCACTCCTGTCTCCCTGCACCCCCACCCCCCAGCATCCAGGGGCACCCTCCACCAGGCCCCCACTCATGTCTCCCCCCTCACCCCCCAGCAGTCAGGGGCACCCTCCACCAGGCCCCCACTCATGTCTCCCTGAACCCCCACCCCCCAGCACTGTGGGGCACCCTCCACCAGGCCCCCACTCATGTCTCCCTGCACCCCCACCCCCCAGCATCCAGGGGCACCCTCCACCAGGCCCCACTCATGTCCAACTCATGTCCCCCTGCACCCCCACCCTCCAGCAGTCAGGGGCACCCTCCACCAGGCCCCCACTCATGTCTCCCACCCCCCCACCCCCCAGCAGTCAGGGGCACCCTCCACCAGGCTCCCACTCATGTCTCCCACCCCCCCCCACCCCCCAGCAGTCAGGGGCACCCTCCACCAGGCCCCCACCCATGTCCAACTCATGTCCCCCTTCACCCCCACCCCCCAGCACTGTGGGGCACCCTCCACCAGGCCCCCACTCATGTCTCCCTGCACCCCCACCCCCCAGCATCCAGGGGCACCCTCCACCAGGCCCACACTCATGTCTCCCAGCACCTCCACCCCCCAGCATACCGGGGCACCCTCCACCGGGCCCCCACTCCTGTCTCCCTGCACCCCCACCCCCCAGCATCCAGGGGCACCCTCCACCAGGCCCCCACTCATGTCTCCTCCCCCCCACTCCCCAGCAGTCAGGGGCACCCTCCACCAGGCCCCCACTCATGTCTCCCTGCACCCCCACCCCCTCCGCAGTTTGATTTGCCTAGGTACGTGTATTTCAGGGGTGCGCGGGTAGTCTTACACGCAATTTCATCAGGGTACGTGTATTATGGGTCCGCGTGAACTTCCACACGCGATATCAGCAGGGTACGTGTATTACGGGGTTCGCATGAACTTCCACACGCGATATCAGCAGGGTACGTGTATTACGGGTCCGCGTGAACTTCCACACGCGATATCAGCAGGGTACGTGTATTACGGGTTCACGTGAACTTCCACACGTGACTGGTCCTGGGAGAGTGGGGTACGTGTATTCCTGGGGTGGGCGGGAATATTCACTCGCAACTGGGCCTGGGAGAGCATGTTACGTGTATTCCTGGGGTGGGTGGGAATATTCACTCGCGACTGGGCCTGGGAGAGTGTGTTACGTGTATTCCTGGGGTGGGCGGGAAGATTTACACGGTCGCCTACAACGCACCAAAAAAAAGGTCCAATCCGGAAACACGTACACCAGCATGAAGCAGGCGCACGTCCCGCGCAGCATAAAAGTGTGCGCAAACAACAAACAAGCTCAGACGCCAGGATGAATATACCGTTCCTAGCAGCAGTGGCCGTGGGATACCACAGGAGGAGGAGGAGGATAGTCAGGGCCAGAATCTTCACACACAGAACCAACCTTTTTGGTATGCCTGTTGACCAGGTGTATGGGAGGTACAGGTTTCCACCTCACATAATACTCGACCTGGTCAGTGAGTGGGAGGATGACCTCACATCACCCACCCTGTGCTCCCAAGCACTCAACCCCCTGGAGAAGGTCCTCAATGGACTGCACTTCTTGGCTACCGGATCATTTCAGCGGACAAGTGCCATAGTGGGGGGGGGTGTCACAGGCCACGCAGTCACGGTGCCTACACCAGGTGTTGGCCATCATCACTGCACGCCCATCAGTCCGCAGGCACATATACGTGCCCAGAACACCTGCAGAAAGGCAGGCTGTCAGCCAGGATTTCTACAGGGTGGCACAATTTCCCAAAGTGCTAGGTGCCATTGTTTGCACCCATGTGTCTCTACGCTCCCCCAGGGCATCTGAGCACATCTATAGAAACCGCAAGCACTGGCATTCCATCAACGTCCAGGTAGTATGTGATGCCAAGGGAATCATCACCTCAGTATATGGCAACTATCCAGGGTCCACCCACGACAGCTTCATTTACAGGATGTCAACCCTAAACCGGGACATGGAAGCTGGGCGGCATGGCGATGCATGGCTGCTTGGTGAGTATAAATGCCACAGCACACGCATGCATGATAAATACACAGTAAAGTCACTACCCCACTAATGATCCCCATCACCACCTCCCCAGGGGACAGTGCCTACCCTCTGAGCACCCACATGATGACGCCAATTCGGAACCCCATCACGCCTCCCGAGGTAAAATACAACACAGCCCATATTGCAACCCGGGGCATAGTGGAGCGCACATTCGGAGTGCTCAAGTCACGCTTTCGCTCCCTTGACCGTTCTGGCGGGCAGCTGTTACACGCTCCCCCAGTAGTGTGCAGGATCATAGTGGCAGCATGTGTCCTGCACAATGTTGCAACACGCCGGGGCCTGGCTGTGGACATGGTGGTGCCCCCACATCCCCAACCACATGCACGCCCGCTGCGCATGGGAGGGGAAAGGGCACGGGGTGAGGCAGCCCGTACGCAGCTGGTGGCTAATTACTTCACATAGAAATCACACCCCTGTGGACTGCACACAGCCCTAGAACATACCATCTGACAATCAATGATGACTCAATCTGACAATTCTGATGAATTAAGGGACAGTCAACTGTCAGAACCATAGCAGCCTGAGATTGTTCACCAGGAAGTGTCACAATGTGTGCATCCCTACCTACACAAACACCACCAATGCAGTGTCATCAAAAGACACACTTCTATGCAGCAAAAATGAATACCCACTTGCAAAATACAACATGAGAACAGTGCCATGTCACCCAACCCCTCCCCGGCACCGCCACACAACACACCATGGCATGTCATGCTATGTGAGAGCAAACAAATTAATCCCCACAACATGACACAAGTGTCACAAAGTACAGTGTCCCTAATGGAAACTGGCCACACATGAAATGCTCACAGTAATGCAGGACCAACAACACACATTACCAAATATTTAGCAATAATACTAATCACCTACACAACCTCCAACCTACCATAAACATGACAGTACGGATTTAAAAAATTGGTAGTCTCACTACCTGATAATGCCAGCACTTCGAACACTTCCAACTGTACAGTGTTAGCGCCACGCAAAAGTGTAGGTGCACTGCTTACAACATGGACTCCATTTCCAAAGTAGACCGCCTTGTGAATACATGAGAAATGGACCTGCAAATTAGGAGGATGAGATGGATGCAGAGGCACATAGCAATACACCATGCAGTGTACAATACAACAACAATATGCACTAGGAATGTATACACAGTATTGACTACAGACTGCCCACACATCAAATGGGAGTCCAACGTCACTGTGTAAGTCAATGTCACTTGGGCACACCCTTTGCAAGCCCATGAAAATGGGAAGCAGGATGGGTGTGTTTCACAGAAACCCAAGCATCTAACCCAAATTCAGGACAAGCCTGCATGTGCCCAGCCACAATACAGGGTATGCCCACGGGAGCCACACAAGGCAACACACTGTCAAAAAAAATCAAAAATCAAAAATCAAAAATGGCCATGAATGGGCCAGGGGGGGTGAGGGAGGCCACCCAGGAGGTCCGAGGACAGGGTGCACACCAAAACCCACCTGTGTGGATCTTGCGGAAAAAAACACCTCCATGGGCTCATGGTCTGCACGGCGACCCTATTGTGAGAGATTCGCTGCTGTTGCTCTCCTCACCCTCTGCAGCTGCATCAGGAGGTGGTGGCACTATGGGAGGCAGCCCACGCAAAGCCCTAGTCTGGTCCTCCATGGCAGCACGCATGCGGGTATGGAAGGTCTGGTTCTGGAGGATAATAGTGCGGAGGTCCCCATGCAACAACTCACGGGATGCCCGGACCTCCTCCCTAGTTGCCTGCATCTCAGCTGAGAGCGCACCTGTGAGCCGCTCCAGCTGCTGTTCTGT
The DNA here is from genome assembly GCF_040938575.1 of Ambystoma mexicanum. Taxonomy (NCBI): domain Eukaryota; kingdom Metazoa; phylum Chordata; class Amphibia; order Caudata; family Ambystomatidae; genus Ambystoma; species Ambystoma mexicanum. Next base: position 704,912,394 of record NC_090934.1, on the reverse strand, counting down.
CCTCGTGTCAGTTGAAGCCTCAAGCTCAACAAGTGTCACCCTGAGCTGACGGAGTTCCACCCTCAGGGCTTCCCTGTGGCCCTGGGACTCAATAGAAATGGCTTCCCGCAGAGTCTCCAGTGCCGCCCGTCTGTCCCTGTTGGACGCCAACATGTCCTCCCTGTGTGACTGGTAAATGGAGTCTGTTGCCTGCTGTAATTGTTCCATCAGCCTTTCTTGGGGAACAATGAGCCATCATCTCAGATGATGCTGCCTGTTGGTTTGTCATACCGTATATGGATTGCTGCCATGCGGTATTGCCAGGTGGCGTACGGTCACCGCGTCGGCGGGCACCACACCTGTCTGGGGCAAGGCGAACTGCGCCTTGCTGTGCCGGCACTGCCTGAGGCTGCAGGACTACATTGCTCCTCTGATCTGCTGGCCCAGGAACAGGATCAGATGGTGCGGAGTGTGACCCTGCATCCGTAACCACCAAAGGCAGACCTGCCAACACTGACATCCCCATTGAGGGTTCTACCCCTAGTGCAGGTGGGTTGGACAGTACAGAATCCCTCCCAGAAATACTTACCTGCGACCGCACATAGGTCTCATCATCCGAATCGACACCTGAATAGAGCCCGGGGAAGGTGCACCCAGAGACACCCCTTGAGATAATGGTCTGCAGCAAGTGTGGGTTCTCACTCACCACCACACCACGTCCCTCACTGGTGCCCGGTCGGGCCTGAGACCCCTCCTGGGTCTGCACCATCTCCACAACCCCAGAAGTATCAAGTGCGTCATCCCCTGCAAAGACATGAAAGAAAAGAAATGGGAACAGGCATTAGCACCATGGCACAGAATTAGGGCTGAGAAGCAACAGGAACAGTACTTCATTGACACATGTCCCACATGACTATAACCCTCCCATGCATGCACCGTCACTGCGTATGAAGGGTAGGCAAATGGCACACATTGATGACACCAAGATGGAAGACCAACACATTTGCTACATGCTGGCTAGCAGTGCCATCACACATTGGCCTGTGATTGGCATGTCCAATACACATACATGACACATGCCATCACATAGATGGCATGTACCATAGCCATGTCACACATGTGACAATAGGACTGAGAAATGCCTAGTGAAAGTGGTGGAATGCAAACAATCAGCCTGAATGAACACAGAATAATACGCAACTATGTTGTGGCAAGATGACACTCCAAGGGCAACTGGCGTGAGGTTGGGCTGACTGTCTACTGTTGCCAGAAGGGATACTGCAATACCCAAATCCTGGTGTGCAGAATGTATTGGATGAAGCACATGGGTGACCCAAACCACTCAGGCACACACACCCTCACCTGGCACTCAATCAGAAGCCCTCACACACACACCATGCACATGGATGACACACACATGCATGTGCACTCACCAGACGATGCCTCATAATCTGGCAGGTCTCCCACGCCTTGGATCTGTCCCTCCCTGACGTAGGTCCCAGCAACATACTCATGTGGAGTGAGTTCAATGTCCTCTGCTGGAGACCCACCTCCAGTCACTAGAGTTGCGGCATGACTTGAGGCCAGCTTTTTCTTTGACCTGCGCTTCAGGTCATTCCAGCGCTTGTAGCAATCATTAGCTGTGCGCCTCACGAATCCAAGGGCACTTATGATGTCCGCGATGGTCTGCCAGTGTGCCAGACGTTGTGCAGGTGTGGTCTTGCATCCTGCAGTAATCACCATTTCGCTGTCATGTGCAGACACATACTCCACAAGTGCATCAAGTTCGGCCTGATTGAAGCTGGGCTTCCTTGGTGGGCCAGACTGTGTAGCCGTGTCTGGGGCATCAGCCTGTACTGGACGAGCACTCTTCCTCTTCCGCTTGGAAGGTGGTGGGGATCCTGAGTGTCCTACGCCGCTCTGGACACTAGGGGCAGGAGCCCCGGTGGACTGTGGACTAGGAGTGTGGGAATGAACACTCACCATGGGACTTGGTGCAGGCATTAGCTGAAGTGTGATATAGTCAGGGGGAACGTCAGCAGGATGGACTGGGACCGACACTGTCCTGGCTGGGAGACTCAGAGCTGGTGTGGATGGAGCCGCAGCTGCCCCTGCAGCCTCCCCACCCTGCCTACTCGGGGCAGCAGATGACATAGCTGCCCCTGATCCACGTGGCCTGGTGACACCAACGTGCACCGCCACAAGTGGCCTAGACCTGCTGACCTGGAAGTCAGCCATGGAGTCAACCTGTGCCAGGTCTGGTGCCACAATGGGCTGGTCCAACAAGGGCTGAGCAGGGATGGTGTCAGCCATGTTACCCTCAACTGGGGGGGGCATGGGTGTCCCTGACTGGTCACCCACACATGGGGGCTAGGGGCACCCTGCAAGTCCCGGCCGTGTCGCCTACCGTATCCACCACGGCCACCTCTTGAGGCTCGGCCACCTTTGCCACCCTTACCGCGTGCTCGCCTCCCAACCATGGCACTGATGTTGTTGTACGTATGGGAGTTGCAGTAAACTATTGTCCTGGGCAATTGGGGGTCAAAGGGGTAGGGTACTAGATGGAATTCGTACCCTAGTGCTCTAGCAAGGCTGTATGTGACCCCTGGGGGAAGATGATGGGTCACGCAACACACAGGAACCCCAAAAAAGGGAGATAATGTGCACGCAACCCCTCCTAGACCACGTGCGTGGAAAAATAAACCTGCACTACGCTGTGGCACCCAGAAACACAAAAATGAACGTATGCGTGTCACACGCAGCCTAGAATGACCTCTGAAGGGGTACGCAACACACGGGGCAAACACAGATGTTAAATACGTGTGCGACTCACCGTCTGCCTGGAAAAATCGCGTTGGCAGCACCCCTGCCAAAAGAAGAATTGTACGCTGTCTGAGGAGACAGGACAACAGAAGAAGTGAACGCTGTTTGAGGAAACAGGCCCAGGAAAAAGACAAAAAGACAAAAAGCTGTCAGAGGTAACAGGGAGTACGAACTTGGAACACCGTGAAGTAAATCGCGTGTGAATTGACAAGAAGTACAGATTTCACCCACTCGCTCTCCACGAAAAGCACAGACAAGGAAATGGCGTTCTACACGTACCTTTTAAACATGCCCACACGTCCAGCGTCACTTCCGCGTGTACGCGCTAAGGCCCTATCCTCCAATTACACGAGCTGACACTCTGACGTGCAGTCATTGGATGTGTAACATGCACCCGTGTACAGGGAAATGCCCGCGCACGCACGTCACAGACGCGCATATGCGCTGAGGCCCTTTCCACCAATTACACGCTATGACACTCTGACGTGCTTATTTTTTCTACGCGCCATGGAAAACGCACGTGCGCGTAACGTCATAGACGCGCCTACATGCTGGGGGCCTTTGGGCCAATGAATTCACGTACGTGTGCTGACGCGCTTACGCGCTAAGGCCCTTTCCTCGAATTACACGCAGACGTGCTGGATTTTCACGTGCCAAATCACTCCTTATCAAGCTGGCCAAGCGTAAGCACACGGAAGACCACGCTCCAGCCCAGAAGGCCAAATTACTGCCCCCCAGAGCCCCGAGCACGCTCCCACCTGCCATCTGCTGCTGCCTGATTGCCTACTGCCCACGTGCCCTGCCATTTGCTGCCTGCACATCGGCCAGGGGTGCTGTTGCTGTGACCACCCCTGCTGGAACCAAAGACTCCTGACTGGGATTCCATCGCTCCACAGACCAGCCCCAGGACCCAGTTGCCCACCCACTCCTGCCTCTGGGGTTGTCATGTCGGGCACTGCAACATCTGGCACCACTGGCAACCCCCGGCCAGAGAGGCAGAGGGGCACCAGCTTCACTGCCACCGAAGTTGGTGTCCTGGTGGAGCAAGTCCTGGGGCAGTATGATGCCCTCTTCGGAAGTTTGCATGCCGACAAGGAAGGACGGACTCGGATCTGGACGGACATCATGACTGCCATCAACGCGGAGGGGGTGGCAGTCCGACTATTCCATCATGTCAAGAAGCGCTGGGAGGACTTCAGGTCCAGGACCCTCACAAGGCCCGGCGCCTCTTGAAGGCAGCGGATGCTAAGGGGCGCCGGGGCCACTTGTCGGACGATCAGATGAGGGTCCTGGAACGCATATCCCCAGCGCTCCACGTCCAGGTCCTTGAGAGGCAGACCCGTCTGGAATCGAGCGGTAAGTGTACATGCATCATGATTGTAAGCTGTGCGTGTGGTGGTGTGCCAGTAGTGTGCAGGTTGCACATGTGTTTTTATGGGGCCAAGTATGGGGGGGGTGTACAGGGCCATGAGGCTAACACATGCGAGGGCTCTCATGTGTGAGACATGGATGGTGCTTGTGTGTGTAGGCTTGCATGCCAAATGCAGATGTGTGGGCACACATGTTTGGATGTATGTGTATGTAAGTAGGCATGTTCGTGATGTCACACATGGATGTTGGTTTCAGCTGCATGTATCAGCACTGTGTACATGTGCATGTGTGTGTATTTGACAAGGGTGCAACAGTGATGCAACATGGATGCATGTGACAGCGGGATGTGGAAGCCTGATTGGCAGATGTGACATGGATGCCAATCTGAACACTGCGACAGTTGGCAGAGGTGTACACATGCATGCAAGTGTGGTGGTGTGTGTGCATGTGTAGTGCACTCTCTGTGTTGCATGTGATGTATGACTCACCTTTGCCTGCTCATGCTGTTGTATGTGTATGGATGGTGCTGGCTGTTGCAATATGGCTGTGTATGGCTCATGTGTGCGAGTTGAAATGACATGTGTGTTGGCGATTGTGATGCCATGTCTGAGGTTTCCCAATGGCACTCATGTACAACTGTCATGTGTGTATGTGTCCACTGTACAGTGCCCTGATGCCTGTGTTTTATTTCTCCCTGTCTGCAGCGTCAACTGATGAAGAGGGCGGAGAAGGTGCTGTGGAGCACAGCAGCAGGGACTGCACTGCCAGCCGGAGACGCAAGGCCCGGCTCCCCTCCCAGGTTGTCATCTCGTCGGGGAGTGAGGAGTCCGGTGCCGCATCCCAGGCTGCAGCTGCCGGGGGGAGGTCCAAGAGGCGGAGGTCGGAGTTGGACTCCTCGGCAGCAGAAGGGGCAGCTGGGACCCCACAGGGCCCAACGGGGGAAGATGGCACGGAGTCATCCAGGTTGGTGGGGGGTTTGGTGGAGGAGGAGGCCGTGCAAGCGACAGAGACGGGGTCTGGAGGTAGGGATTCCACTGGTGCTAGTGGTGCAGTGCAGGGACCAGGGACAGGAGGCAGCACAGGCCGCCGCGGAGGTGCCTGTGTGCAATCCTGTCCCTGATCCTGTCACTGCATCATCTTGCACCAGCAGGGATGCCTACGTCCAGACCGGTTTTCAGGCAGGGGATGAGCTTACAACAACTGGCCTTCCTCTGGCTACGGACGTGGCTATCCAGGTACGGGTTGAGCCTGTCCTGACTGGTGTGGCGTTGCGTCAACAGGCCATGCGAGGTGACCTGCAGTCTTTTCATGAGGAGACTGCACCTCATCTCGAATGGCTCATTGACAGTGTCGGCCTACTGGGACAGGTCACCCAGGCCGGATTCCTCCGTTTGCAGGAGCTTGTTCCGACCCCCTCCTCAACTGAACCCCCTATGCGCCAGTCGTCCTCCGCGCCATCTTTCCACCTATTTGTCACCTGGTGCCCTGTGGAGCTGCCTCTGACGGTGCGGCCAGGCTGGTGGAGGACACATCCCTGCCACAGTCGGGAGTCGGTCGTCCAGCAGGGGGGGCCACATCAATGACTGCACCCCGGCCGGTGGAGGATGTGCAGGCAGCAGGAGCCAGGGCACGGGCACAGGCACAGCAGCAGCAGCAACGAGGTGGGAGCCATGATGGCTCGGGGCCTTCGACATCGGAGGGGCAGGCATCGGCCGGAGGGCAGGAGGACCCAGGACGGGAAGTGTCTTCCAGTTGGCAGCTGTTGGGCCATGCCATAGATGCGGTAGCGGCAGTGGGCGGAAGAGGTACGTTTCACGATGGTCAGGGCGGAGAACTCCATGCGGAGGGCCCTGAGGCGGGCCGAGTGCCTCGAGGCAATCCGCAGGGAGTTGGAGGAGAACATGTCGTCGGCCCTGCGGACCCTCGGGGCCATGGAGGAGGTCCGCCTCCGGGACATTGAGCAGGACTTCGATGATGCCCTGGTCCGGAACATCCAGAAGTGAGCCGTCGGACTGGCCCGCTGCCCTTGTAAATAGTTCTTTAGTGTTAAGTTTCCTTTTGGTTTTGCTTTGTTTTGGGGCGCTTGGACAATGTCCCAACTTCTTGTATATAGTTCTTCATTAGGTAGTATTTTATTTTATATGTTTCATTTAAAGGATTTGGCACATGGACCCTGGGTGTTCACCTTGTACATAGTTTGACAATGGATTTGGATTGTTGATTTTTTTTTTCCCATGGATCAATGGTTTTTTATTATTTTGGAACCTTGGATTTATTTTCTCAGACTGACACTTTGGAGACTTGCCTTTGGATTGCTTTTCATTTGGATTTCATGCATCTTTTTCATTTATTGGACATGCTGGATTTCATTTATTATTTCCATTTTCTTCTGTTCCATTTCATTGCCTTGCTTTTCTGTTTAATACTTTATAATTTGGTACTTCAATGTGTGGTATTCTCTCTTTGCTTTCATGCATGTCACAATGTGTGTTCTATCATTCACATGCTGTCATTGTGTGGGTTTGACGGATATGTGTTGATGTGCAGACTAACCATTTGGGATGCATCATGTGCTGGTGATTTCTTTGTGGGGTGGATGTCATACCTGGTGGTGTGTTCGGACTGGGGTGGCGTAGGCAGTGTATTGAGGGGGCATGGGGCCATGATTATGGATCGTCATGAGGTGTTGGGGGGACATGTATGGGGGCCTGCTGGCAGGTGCCCTGCACTGCTGGGGGGTGGGGGTGCTGGGAGACATGAGTGGGGGCCTGGTGGAGGGTGCCCCTGGATGCTGGGGGGTGGTGGTGCAGGGGGACATGAGTGGGGGCCTGGTGGAGGGGGCCCCACAGTGCTGGGGGGTGGGGGTGCAGGGGAACATGAGTTGGAAATTAGTGGGGGCCTGGTGGAGGGTCCCCCTGGATGCTTGGGGGTGGTGGTGCAGGGGGACATGAGTGGGGGCCTGCTGGCAGGTGTCTCACAGTGCTGGGGGGTGGGTGTGCAGGGAGACATGAGTGGGGGCCTGGTGGAGGGTGCCCCTGGATGCTTGGGGGTAGTGGTGCAGGGGGACATGAGTGGGGGCCTGCTGGCAGGTGTCTCACAGTGCTGGGGGTGGGGGTACTGGGAGACATGAGTGGGGGCCTGGTGGAGGATGCCCCACAGTGCTGGGGGGTGGGGGTGCAGGGGGACATGAGTTGGACATGAGTGGGGGCCTGGTGGAGGGTGCCCCTGGATGCTGGGAGGTGATGTGCAGGGAGACATGAGTGGGGGCCTGGTGGAGGGTGCCCCTGGATGCTGGGGGGTAGGTGTGCAGGGAGACATGAGTGGGGGCCTGGTGGGGGGTGCGCCTGGATGCTGGGGGGTGGTGGTGCAGGGGGCCATGAGTGGGGCCTGGTGGAGGGTGCCCCACAGTGCTGGGGGGTGGGGGTGCAGGGGGACATGAGTTGGACATGAGTGGGGGCCTGGTGGAGGGTGCCCCTGGATGCTGGAGGGTGGGTGTGCAGGGAGACATGAGTGGGGGCCTGCTGGCAGGTGTCCCACAGTGCTGGGGTGTGGGGGTGCTGGGACACATGCGTTGTTGATCAGTAGTGCAGGGTGACATGTGGCTTGGCTGGGGGGCCTGCCCATGGTGGATGGTCTGCCTGCGGGACATGAGCAGGGGTGCAGGGTAGTCCCCTGTGGTGTGGGCTGCCTGCAGGGGCCGTGGAGGGTGTAGAGGGAACACCTGGGAGGACCCACACGGCCAATTCACGTGTAGTACTCCTCGGAACCCCTGAAATACACGTACCCTGCTGAATTCGTGTGTGAAACTTCCCACGCACCCCTGGAACACACGTACCCAGGACAATCGCATGTGGAACTTCCCGCGCACCCTGAAAGACACGTACCCTGCTGAATTTGCGTGTGAAGCTTCACGCGCACCCCTGAAATACACGTGCCCTGATGGAATCGCATGTGAAACTTGCCACGCACCCCTGAAATACACGTACCCTGCTGAATTTGCGTGTGATACTTCCCGCGCACCCATGGAATACACGTACCCAGGACAATCGCGTGTGAAACTTCCCGCGCACCCCTGAAATACACGTACCCTGCTGAATTTGCATGTGAAACTTCCCACGCACCCCTGAAATACACGTGCCCTGATGGAATCGCGTGTGAAACTTCACGCGCACCCCTGAAATACACGTACCCTGCTGAATTTGCGTGTGATACTTCCCGCGCACCCCTGGAATACACGTACCCAGGACAATCGCGTGTGGAACTTCCCGCGCACCCCTGAAATACACGTACCCTGCTGAATTTGCGTGTGAAACTTCCCGCACACCCCTGAAATACACGTGCCCTGATGGAATCGCGTGTGAAACTTCACGCGCACCCCTGAAATACACGTACCCTGCTGAATTTGCGTGTGAAACTTCACACACACATTCCGAACACACGTACCCAGGACAATCGCGTGTGGAAATTCCCACGCACCCCTGAAATTCACGTACCCTGCTGAATTCGCATTTGTGAAACTTCCCGCGCACCCCTGGAATACACGGACCCAGGACAATCGCGTTTGGAACTTCCCGCGCACCCCTGAAATACACGTACCCTGCTGTATTCGCGTGTGAAACTTCCCGCGCACCCCTGAAATACACGTGCCCTGATGGAATCGCGTGTGAAACTTCCCACGCACCCCTGAAATACACGTACCCAGGACAATCGCGTGTGGAACTTTCCACGCACCTCTGAAATACACATACCCTGCTGTATTTGCGTGTGAAACTTCCCGCGCACCCCTGAAATATACGTGCCCTGATGGAATCACGTGTGAAACTTCACGCACACCCCTGAAATACACGTACCCAGGACAATCGCGTGTGAAACTTCCCGCGAACCCCTGAAATACACGTTCCCCGCTTGGCGTTTGCTGTTTGGCAGCCCTGTGAACTGGTCCAGGGTTAGCGCAGACATTTGCGATGAATTGGGGATTTTGATGGCTTTTCCTTGTGCGAGGGCGTTCTTGGGGGCGTAACTGGTGCTGCTGCAGGGTCGCTGCGCCTCTCTGCGCCACGGCTGGTTTTGGAGGCTAAAATCCATGAATACGCTGTGCGATGAAATGGATTTTATAGCACGCGGCTGGCACAGTGTATCGTACGGGGACACTGTGCGCCAGCCGCGTGCGCCACTTTTGTGCAAAATTCTATGAATTACCCTGTATATATGTATAGAAGATGGAAGTTTGTGCAAGCCCTGTCCTTATGCCCCCTTTGAACTTTCTATTAGTGAAGCTGCTGATGCTGCTGGGGCGAATGCCTTCTTCCTCCTGTGAAAAGGCATAGATGGAGATGATTGGGGATAGTGTTTTATGGAAACTGGGGGAGTGGGGCGAGATGGGGAAGTTCTGCAACAGTTTCAGAAAATTAGCTTACGGCAGCGACATTACTATAGCATGTTTCCACCATGAAAAGAATGACTGCTCACGTCCACTTCTTGCTCCCACCTTAGAATGGAGGTGGTAAATAATGGCAGGGAGCATGTCGGATTTCCAGGCCTCTTTTCTACTGGCCTCAGGAATCGGGCGCGCAGGGACTGAGTCTGAGCTTGTGCTCAAAGTAGCATGGAAAGGCTTGAAGGAAGGCCTTCAAGAATGTTACCAAACATCAGGAAACACTCAGGAAATTATTCATGAAATTAGAAAGGCTATCCAAGAAAGAAATCAGCATGTTTTGGGAACGCACCACCATGAGAAATTATTTAGAACAAAACAAGATTCTGAGGGGCCTGCGGATTTTAATATTTCCAGACTTTAGTAATCCAGACGATTCGGACATTGCCCAGAAGGGAGGAGAATCTTAACCATGGTTCTAAAATAATGATAGAACTTCTGATTGAACATGCTGACCGAGAGCATACTAGAACTATAGCACAGATCAAAGCACTAAAACAGGAGATTGAATCAATAGATGCCCCAGCAGCGACCAAGGAAAAGAATGACCACGCTATGTACAATATTTTAAAGATCTAGCAAGATGGAATCAAAATTAGGGATGACAAAGACTATTGTGAGGATAGAGTATATACTTTGCAACCTAAGTATGATGACAATAACATAATGAATTCACGTGATAGCACCCCTAACTCCTCTCCAGCAAGCTCTGATGTAGATAGCGAACCTGAAACCAGTAGAAACACAAAGACACATCTCACCTTGGAGACCCCACAAGCACAAAAGACCAAGAAAGGGAATTATTTTAGATCAAATAAGAGGGTATAAGAAAGGCAATCGAAATACATTCACCAAACTGTACATTTTCACAAGCCACCAGAAACAGATATTTCAACAAGGAAGGGGCCAGAAGAGGGACGAGAGGTGGCTCTCACAGACTCAGGATTAGAGCCAGACTCAAACAGAATGCTAACCAGATCAGGCTATCAAAAGGCAACAGAGGCAACATAGACATCAAATCTAGTTCTTAATCTCTCCCACAGAACCCTCTCTAATATGGAGATTGCACCACTAAGCAAAGGCTTCTCCTTCTCCCCATCTATCATTGCTAATTATATTGATACACAGATATACCTTTTAAAGTTTACAAGAAGCCTTAAGCTAAAACATGTTTTTGCACAAAAAAACAGAGATTACTCAGACCTGGTTACCCTGATCAGTAATATAACCATTGAGGATATGAGGGTCACCAGATTATTGTTGTCATTACAGGACAATGTTGATCCTTCGGAACTGTAAGTGATACAAGATCCTAATTTCACTGAGGATACCCTCAGCATATTAACTCAAGGGAAAATCTAAATTCATACCAATGCTTTCTGGTGATAATGCCATTGACCCTTTCAGTAAAGTATTTATACATGGTATCCACAAACTTGCAGACAAAAAGTGTACACACCCTCTGAAACTCAGAACAATCTTAAGAGATCTCAGATACAGGCCTTGAAAGAACTTAAAACTGATCAGAAAAAATTATTGAGAAAGCCGACAAAGGTGGCAATATGGTTGTACTTGATAAGGTGGATTATATGCAAATGGCCACCAACCACCAACAGAGCCCGGGCTGCTACCAATTACTTAAGTAGAACCCCAGTGTGGAAATTCCAAACTTAGCCAAAACCTTATTTCTAAATGGCACAGAAAGGGATTAGTAATGGATGATGCAAGACCCGTTCTAATTGTATAACAACCCAAAATCCCCACAATATATTTTCTGGCTAAGATTCATAAAACATTTTCCAAAATCCCAGAGGGAAAACCCATAATGAGTGCCATAGGATAGGTTATGGAGCCAATGTCCAAATATATAAACAATGTGATACAACAGGAAGTTTTGAGATTGCCCTCCTATTTATGGGATAGTATGCATATTCTACATATTTTAAGAGACATTGGCCTCATTATAACCTCGCCAGTTCAGAATCAATGGTGCCGGTAGCACCGTACCTGCACTGTTTACCGGACCGGCACATTCCGAGCCGCAATGTTGGAAACACTGTCACCGCCAAGTGACCCCCACGTTACTACTGCAACCAGTAGCTCCGTCACCACAAACAGCGGGAAATTGCCCTCCTATTTAAGGGATACTATGCATATTCTACATATTTTAAGAGCCATTGGCCTCATTACAACCTCGCCGGTTCAGAACCAATGGTGCCGGTAGCACCGTACCGGCACTGTTTACTGGACCGGCACATTCCGAGCCGCGATGTTGGAAACACCGTCACCGCAAAGTGACCCCCACAGTACTACTGCACCCAGTAGCACCACAAACAACGGGACGAGTCGCCGGACGTACCTGAATTACCAGCACAGTGGTATAACGGGTACATTAGGAGTTCTGCCTACACCGAAACACTGCCATAAAAATGGCGGTAACACTGTGACCACCGTACCTGTAATACTGCCACAGCAGACCAGCAGTTAAACAGTGCCAGGTGAGCAGCAACAGGTAACAGGTGTACAAAATTAGCCCAGCTGCACACCATTGGGCACTGGGAATGTTCAAAAGGACCGCACCTACACCCAACCCACCTCCCAACACAACCATGCTGGCAGTCGGTCTAGCAGCAACTGGGCTGGGGAACCTGCAAGCAGCCATTGAGGCAGAAGCAGCACTGAGGCAGAGGAGGAGGCTTAGGCGCAGGAGGCAAATGAGTTACCAGGGGGCCATCCCAAATATCATTGTGCAGCATGTAGCACCCCACAGGCCGACCACATTGCCCTACCCCGAATCCCTGCACAGGTGAATGCCACCAAAGTGACCTTCCATGCCCTTGTCGGGAAAGCCCAATTGCATTGGGGCATTAGATTGCACCCATGTGGAGTTGGTTGCCAGACATGCCATTGAGGCGGTGTATAGAAATTGGAAACAATTCTACTCCCTCAACGTGCAGATAGTCTGTGTTGCAGAACAGATCATCACCCATTGCTGTGCACGTTTTCTGGGATCCACTCACGACTCAATGGTTTTGCGTAACTCCAGGTTGTCAGGGCACATGGCACATTACATTGGAGAGAGCACCTGGCTGTTGGGTGAGTAGAATGACCAATGCATGACCTCTGTGTAGTGGGGGGGCAATAGACACTCACCAGCATGCTCCTGGCTGTTGGGTGAATAGAATGACCAATGCATGACATCTGTGTAGTGGGAGGAAATAGACACTCACCAGAGTGCGTCTGGCTGTTGGGTGAGTAGAATGACCAATGCATGACCTATGTGTAGTGGGGAGGGGAAATAGACACTCACCAGAGGGCTCCTGGCTGTTGGGTGAGTAGAACGATCAATGCATGACCTCTGTGTAGTGGGGGTGGGGGAATAGACACACACCAGAGTGCTCCTGGCTGTTGGGTGAGTAGAATGACCAATGCATGACCTCTGTGTAGTGGGGGGTAAGTAGACACTCACCAGAGTTCACCCAGCTTACTGCTGCAATCGGTCCATGACAGTAAGCCATGGGGTAGGGGGGCAAATACTGTTGGGTGAGTAGAACGACCGATGCATGACCTCTGTGTAGTGGGGGCAGGGGTGGAAATAGACACTCACCAGAGTGCTCCTGGCTGTTGGGTGAGCAGAATGACCAATGCATGATCTCTGTGTAGTGGGTGGGGGAAATAGACACTCACCAGAGTGCTCCTGGCTGTTGGGTGAGTAGAATGACCAATGCATGACCTCTGTGTAGTGGGGGGTAAGTAGACACTCACCAGAGTTCACCCAGCTTACTGCTGCAATCGGTCCATGACAGTAAGCCATGTCATGGGAATCCATATACTGCCTAATGGAAATACCCCTAACCATGGAGTGGCACACCATACGATGGCACTATGTGAATGGGAGTATTGGCACTGTTGAGAAAGTAGCAGGTGCTCCCATGTGCACAATGCCTATTTCCCCCGCTCCGCACAGCAGTAGTGTCTTCACTCTTGTTTTCGCTGCGGGTGCATTACGCAGATTTTGTCTGCACCATACAAGACATGAGGCACCTAGTACACAGAAAAGCACCATGGTTTACATTGAAACAAATAAGACATGTAGTTGCCTAGAAGGACATGGAGACATTGAGCAGGCCAAACAGTCACAGTAGGAATGAGTGAGCCAAGGCTGGAATATAGAATAATTGGGCAAAGATAATTTAGCTAAATGCATTCTAAAATCAGAGGCATTTGCCATGTTGTGTGCTAACCAAATACTGAGACTGTGTACATGCTATCATGGCCAACACCAAATTTCCAACTCACCTTTCTGTCACCCCCATGCAGGTGATGCCGGATACCGCCACATGCCATGGCTCATGACAACCATCAGACGACTACGGAACAGGATGAGGAGGCCTACAACCGGGCACACATATGTACAAGGAGCATCATATAGTGGACTTTTGGACTATTGAAGGCCATGTTCCGCTGCCGCAGCAGATCCGGCAGGGTATTGATGTATAGCCCCATAAAGGATGTCAAAATGGTGCTGGTAAGTGCCATGCTAAACAATATGTGTATACAATGGAACATTGCACTGCCCCTGGACATGGACCCAGCAGATGAGGAGGATGAGGATGACGACGATGATGATGGGATCGGCATGCAACCAGGGCGGGGTGCCATGGATGGACATCATGCACAGGAAGCACTTATTCACAATTTCTTCTCAACAATCCTCACAAGCACATGGAGCACATTATCACACACATAATCTGTGATACTTATATTAAATAATTCAGACACACAAAGAAGAAGAATATCCACTCGTTATTCAGATTAACAACCCAGTGTATTATGATGACAAAATGTAACCGGTGCAACAACAAAACCCACCCAAACGTACGCACCCACCTCCCAGGCCTCAACTACCTATCCCAACTATGGACCCCCCTACCCCTCCCAAACATTCCCACCCACCTCCCAACACAAAAATGGCGACATGTGCAACAAGTGACAGTCAATCATCACTACTTCTTGCCACGCTTGGTTGCATGTTTGTCCCTCAGAGATGACCCAGACAGGGGTGAGGACCTTCTACGGGGGCTGGATGTCTGTGAGTTCACAGGTGTGGTGCTGGTGGAGGGCATTGAGGGGTTATGCAGCGGTAGGCGCGTCATGATGGCCTGTAGGGCCAGGACCATTGTTTCTGCTATGGTCGACTGGACACTGTTGCCCTCACGGACTATCCGTGACATCTGCATGTTTGATGTGGCACAACGCCCAATGGGACATGCAATCCGGTCCCCAATGGTCTGGTTGCTTTCACGTTGGAGGCTAGACTTGAGGTGCTGCTGAACCAGTGCAGCCAGCATGTCCTGCCGTTCCCCCATCTGTTGGATACAGCTGCTGATTTCCTGCAAAGATTGTGTGGGAGAGCGCATGGGACTACTGGGGTTCATGGGGCTGAATGTGCCCAGTGCTTCAGGGATGTTTGGGTTGTCCTTGCTGCCGATTCCAGCTGCCTCAATGGCCACTTCCTCTGCACTGTTGTCCGTGCTATGGGACTCTGCCTGGTGTGGTGGTGCACGTACCTGTGGGATAGCACATGTGTCAGGGATGTTGGGCTGAGGTGCTTGCTGTGGACCAGGCGCAGCAGGGATGTTGGGCTGAGGTGCTTGCTGTGGACCAGGAGCAGCAGGGATGTTGGGCTGAGGTGCTTGCTGTGGCTCAGGAGCAGCAGGGATGTTGGATTGAGGTGCTTGCTGTGGCCCAGGAGCAGGAGGGGTGTCAGTTTCCTCGGCGTGGTGTACCTGTGGCATTGTTACTTCACGGATGGCCGAGGTGCCTGTAGCATATGTTGACAGACGTTGTGCTGTGCGTCGTGCACGTCGCGTCTCCCTCTACGTCTGTGGTTGTCCACCATTGGCCTCAGATGATGTTCCTGTGGGTGAATGAAAGGTATGCTGTTAGTGAACTGACAGGATGAGTATAGTGCAGTACATGCAACACAGTCTTTGAGCTACATCATATTGTGGTTACACACATTGATGTGTGCTGCATTGTCATGTGGGTGTGTATGGGTCATACTTGGGCGCAGGGTGTCTGACTGCCTTTGCACTGTAATCTGTGAAGGGGGGCCAGGGGAGTACTGAGTGTGGTCGGGGGGATGTGGACTGTGATATGGGCATTTCTGGGTGTTGATTAGAGGGGGCATGATTAGCTTGATTCAGCTTCCTATTTGTGCACTTTCAGTACTCACCAGCCTCGCCAGGTGTCCCAGCTCCTGCCTCCGCTGCACCAACTCCCTCAATTCCCTTGAGGTGCAGCACACTGCTGCACTTGTCCTCCCAGGGGAGCAGATTTAGGGGTGAGTGTTGTCTGCCACCTGTTGCAGTTCATCAAAGCCTTTGGGCTGCCAGGAGGTTCTGCACCCTTATGCGGAGGTCATCCCATCTCTTGTGGCAGTCCTTGACGGTGCGGGCTGTGACACCCACAGCTGTCATCTTCTGGGCAGCCTCAGCCCATTTGGCCTTGCGCCTCAGGTGTGTGCTGCGCTGCTGGTCAGCAGAGAATAGCTCCCTTGCATTTTCTACAATATGGTCAACCAGCATGGTGAGTTCGATTTCACTGAAGCAAGGCTTGCACACGCAGTGTTGTGGTATCCTTGCAGCCATGTCCCACTGTGTTTTGGCACACTCAGTGATGCTGGATGGCTTCTGCTACAGGGGGATTGCAGTGAATTGTGATTTTTGTAATGGCCGCTACTCTCTTTCCGGTTCCTGTGATCATGGTATCCATTTCCGGTGTTTCCAGCTCTGCATACGCGGTGCAGATATGTCTGGCATGCACGTGGTGAAGACGGATGCACCGCCAACATTTGTGGCGGTATATCCATCTGCGCTGGTGTTTCCGTGATGGCGGTGGCATCGATTCTGTGCATTAGTGATGCACACAGCCAGCAAGCCATAATCCTACCTTGTTTCCGCCACCACATGGTGGCGGAAACGGTAGGCCTGCCATCAAGGTAACATAATGAGGCCCATTATCTGTGAATCAGATGTTTTGCTTGTAACTCCAGATGTGAAGGCCCTCTACACGTCAATAGTGCACAACCTGGCACTGGAAAGTACAGATTTCACCAATGTCAATACCTCAGCATCTTTTCTTTTCTCACACATCTAGAGATGATTAAAAAGCCCTTACATTTTTCTTTGAAGAATACATTTTTTCTTCTTGATGGGCAAGATTACGAACAAACCAAGCGCATTGCCATGGGAGCCAAATATTCCTCAGTTCTTGCAAATCTCTTTATTGGATTTTATGAAAAGACCCATGCACTTGTGTGTCCGGAATTCTGTAATCATGTGATCAGCTTGCACAGATACATAGATGATGTATTTGTGACCTGGCAGGGTCCACAGGACCGTTTAGAACAATTTGTCCTGTAACTTAACACTAGCAGGTTTGGTATTGAATGAGCGAGCATGACACATCAAACCACTATTGACTTTTTGGACATACACATTTCACTCGATCAGGACAGCCTAACCAAACACACCTACCGGAAACCCACAGAGGTCAATTCTACACTACTTGCAACAAGTTGTCATCACAAGACGGTCATAGATAACAGACTGTTAAGTATAGAGGTCAGATAGAATAAGTGCAGGGAGTCTCTTAACTTGGGTTCAAACGTTTACTGGGTTAACACAGAAGGTAGGTATACATGTAATAATTCAGTCAAGTATATATCAGGGAGAGACATCCACCGGCCCCCTCATCATCCAAGTCCAGGCCCCAACTGACTTCGTGGAACACCCAGGCACAGTTCATCCATAACATTCCACACCAACATTCCGTCAGGGGCTCATGTACACAGATCTATCAACCAGGAGGAAAAGTACAAACACAACACAGACCCATGGGGGAATACATAAGAGCCAGGCGAAATTGTGGTAGCGTACCTGGCTTCATGGAAGAATGTACATTAATAACAAAAAGATTTCAGGAAAGGAGATAGAACCTCTCCAGACTCTGGAAAGCAGAGAAGAGGGCATCCGCCACCAATAGAAGTGACTTGTTCATTTCCAAACAAAGAACTGGAGCTGAGAAGATTTAGACAGCGAGATTCATCACTAGATACAATACAGACAGTCATAGAATACACAAGATAACTAAAAAAACATTGGTATTTGCTGAAAATGGACACGGACATAAAACATTTTAATAAAGAAGACCCAACATTTACCTACACTAGGGCCCCTACACTCAGGTCAATTCTAAGTCCCTCCTTTATGCACAGTAAAGCTGAAACCAGCTTAAATTGGCTTCACAAAACTAGGACCAATGGTTTTTATAAATGCGGCAACTGCTCTTTGTGTATCTATGCTTTCAATACCAAACATATAATCGTTAACCAACATTGATTTTATGTGCATAACCAGTGCTTTTGAAAAGAGAATCCCCTCACAGTGGCTGCCCTGCGTTCATGGTTGCTAAGGCTGTTGTCAAGCAGTAAATCAGGCATGTGTTTGCCGCTCTTTTTCACCACTTAGCAAGCCCCGCCCACCTGGTGCCTTCCTGTTTGCCGCTCCTTTTCCCTACTTAAGGAGCCCTCCAGCCTCTTTTCCTTTGCAGATGGGGAGCAGGTGCAAGTGGATTTAGGTCACCTGCCCTAAGCCCCACCCACCTGGTGCCTTCCTGTTTGCCGCTCTTTTTCACCACTTAGCAAGCCCCGCCCACCTGGTGCCTTCCTGTTTGCCGCTCTTTTTCACCACTTAGCAAGCCTGCCCACATGGTGCTTCCTGTTTGCCGCTCTTTTTCACCACTTAGCAAGCCCCGCCCACCTGGTGCCTTCCTGTTTGACGCTCCTTTTCCCTACTAAGGAGCCCTCTAGCCTCTTTTCCTTTGCAGATGGGGAGCAGGTGCAAGTGGATCTAGGTCACCAGGCCTAAGCCCCGCCCACCTGGTGCCTTCCTGTTTTCCACTCTTTTTAACCACTTGGCAAGCCCCGCCCACCGGCGCCTTCCTGTTTGCCGCTCTTTTTCACCACTTAGCAAGCCCCGCCCACCTGGTGCTTTCCTGTTTGCGACTCTTTTTCACCACTTGGCAAGCCCCGCCCACCTGGTGCCTTCCTGTTTGCCGCTCCTTTTCCCTACTTAAGGAGCCCTCCAGCCTCTTTTCCTTTGCAGATGGGGAGCTGGTGCAAGTGGATCTAGGTAACCTGGCCTAAGCCCCGCCCACCTGGTGCCTTCCTGCCTGACGATCTTTTTCACCACTTAGCAAGCCCCGTCCACCTGGTGCCTTCTTGTTTGCCGCTCCTTTTCCCTACTTAAGGAGCCCTGCAGCCTCTTTTCCTTTGCAGATGGGGAGCAGGTGCAAGTGGATCTAGGTCACCTGGCCTAAACCCCGCCCACCTGGTACCTTCCTGCCTGCTGCTTTTTTTCACCACTTAGCAAGCCCTGCCCACCTGGTGCCTTCCTGTTTGCCGCTCTTTTTCACCACTTAGCAAGCCCCGTCCACCTGGTGCCTTCCTGTTTGCTGCTCTTTTTCACCACTTAGCAAGCTACGCCCACCAGGTGCCTTCCTGTTTGCCGCTCTTTTTCACCACTTAGCAAGCCCGCCCACCTGGTGCCTTCCTTTCCTTTTGACTGCTAACTCTCTGTTCTCTCCTCCTTTCCCTTCTCCCTTTTCCTATCTCCTCTCCTTACTTTCTTCTATGCACTTACTCTATCAGAATTGCCTCTGGACCTAGTATGATAGCAACCTCTCCCCTGTTTTTTCTCCCCACCCCTCTCCAGCACTATCTGAAATGTCGTCAGGCCTAATATGATAGTTGTTTGTTTTGTTCCCCCCCCCCACCTTTCTGCACCCCTCTCTCTCACCTCTTGTTGTTTTTTTTTGGCTCTTCCAGAAATGTCATCAGGCCTAGTACGGTAGTCGCCTGTCTGTTTCCGTTTCCTTCCCACTCTCCCCCTCCCTTCCTTATCTATGTCTTAGCTCTTGCACTATCTGAAATGTCATCAGGCCGAGTACGATAGTTAATCCTTACTGTTCATGGCCTGTAAGAATGTCATTGTTTTTTTTCTTGTTCCCTCCCTTGCCTTGAAGCGCTTTGAAACACATTGTGTATAGGCGCTATATAAATAAACTATCATATCATATCATGTGCAAAAGTGATGGCTTTGATGCCAGGATGCCACATTGTCACTTTAACAGAATATGGGTCTTTTAAGGAAAGTGTTCTTTCTTTATGGAAGAACACTTTCCTATGTTTCCATGCACTTCAGAATCAGGGCCTCAGTTCCTTAATTGAATGCACTGAGCCAAATTGCTTTGCACTTTTGGTAGCCACTGAGGGCCTGATTCTGAACTTGTGATAAAATTAGAAAAGAAAGCAGACATTTTCCCTTTCAGTTTCCAGCACCACCATTCTGAGGTGGGTGTAATAATCGGAGGGGAGTTGTCGTGCTTACCAGCAGCAAAAGCTTCTAAAATCTAGAATTATGATATAAACATGTGTACCCAGGGGCCGAGCAAGCCTCAAAGGTTTGGGGGAGTGGGACTAAATGATACATTTTAAAGTTGATAGTGAGTGGGAACATTATTTCACTGTGAACCCCCTCCCCTTGCTATGAGCCCAGGAGCCTGCATAGCTATTGCGCCTTCCTTTGACCCATAAAATGCATCTTTTTCACATTTTTTATCCCAATTCAGAGGCTATTTATTTTCACAAAGCGGTGCTAATCACTGGAGGCATGGGCCATCTACAAGCTGAGCCCAGTTGTTAAGCCTTTGGCTCAATCAAAGGGGGTGTATTGACATCACTAGCGTAGGCTTTTGTCCTCTGCCTTTGTACCTTTGCTGCTGCTGCCACGTTAATTGTTTAAAGGTAAGCAAACACATAGGGCTCTGAGGTGAGAAATGTGACAGGGTCTTGCTATCGCACCCTTTGCTATCAGAGCCCTGTGCTGGGCTCGCATCAGAGTGTTGCCTTCTGCGTCAAAGTGAGAGGGCTTCAGCCCTCTATAGCCAGGTGCTGGCTCCACCCATGTGTGTACCAGTGGCACTGTGAGCATTTCTTATAAGTATTGCACTTTTCTAAGTTTTCTTAAGCTTTCAGTAAACTAGGAAAGCGGTGATCCAGTCTAGGAAATGCTATTTTTATAATGGGAAAAAGTGTGCATTAGAGTTTAACGGCAGCGCACAGGTGCCGTACTTCAACTACTTTTGGAAAACAAAGGATTTTGGAAGGAGAATCCTCTCTCAGTGCCTACAATGCATTCCTGATGGTTGGTAGGGCTGTTGTCAAGCTGTAAATCAGGAACTTGCAAACGTAGAGGCTTTGATGGCAGGCCGCCACATTTTCACTTTGACAGAATATGGTGCTTTTAAGGAAAGTGTTCATCCTTCATGAAAGAACACTTCCACTTTTTCATGCACCTCAGAATCGGGCCCTGAGAGTATTCCTTCACCTGAAGCTAATTCACCTGAATACCCTTATTATTGTTCCAGTCTTATCCTGCCATGATAACCTTATTACCGGCTACTCTGGGTACCCTCCCAATGTTTTCCCTGGAGTCAGATTGTCAGCAGTTTTGCCCACAACCCTAAATTAGGTTATTAAATAGGTCCTAGTATAGGCAAACAGACATGCATTGTTACAGCTTCCTTGGCTTACCTATTTGCAGATGTTTCCAGCGACCAAGGCCTGGCTTTCAAGAGTAGGGTTGGACAGGCAAGATAACACTGTTATCTCTTGGAAAAAAATAAGAGGGCCAGCAGCGCAATAATGTTAATACCTTTATCACTTTAAAAGGTGGTTTAGGAATTATGTACAATGTAGATCAGTATCTAGGTACAGAAATCCCTCGCTTTCTAAGGGAATATGTTGTTGCACACTAACCCTGAGGTTAGTGACTTTTGTAGAGCCTGGGTGGGCCACTTAATGATGACACAAAGATGTATAGGCAGGGGTTGCTGGGTATGTGGGCTTTGTTTCCGCAAGTGATAGGAGTTTCTGATATCTAGGTGGTCCGTCCACAGATCACAATCTGGTTCACCACGGGCAGGGCCACCATTTCGGAAATGTTTCAATGCTGTAAAACCTCGATGGTGGTGATGGATACAGTATAATATACTTTTTAACATAATAATATCAAAGTAACGATGGAGTCAAAAGCGAGTGCTAGTCTGTGCTGGGGTGTGATGCAGTCTTTCCCGGTATGGTGAAACTCTGGGGATGGATACAGTGATTGGAGTCATTGCGGTGATGACCCAGGATGTGGATGCATTCACTGAGTGTGGTCACTACAGAGTTGGAGGCACATATCACACCTTTATGTTGCAGAAGAGGTGAGGCCACTGCTCCTGGTGTCTGCGCTAGCTCATAACCTGCATCAGGCTTTGCAAGTGCTAGTCTGAGACCTTCTCAGTTGCAGGGTATCTCAGTGCATGTGCGGCCTCCTCTTTGTCGTCAGGGTCAGCCCCATGCTGTGGTCCTTTGGGATGGAGATTTGTTGAGGCTTGCAACTTGGCCGGTCCAACTTGGTCAAGGGAAGAGTATCAATGGATGATCCTATAACTGAACTGAGCTGATTCTAACGCGGCTAAATATAGGGCAAAGGCCCTGATTCGGAGGTGCATGCAAACATAGGAAAGTGTTCTTCCATGAAGCAAGAACACTTTAGTTAAAAGCATTATATTTTGTTAAAGTGATAATGTGGTGGCCAGGGTTCAAAGCCACCACTTTTGCATATGCCTGATGTACTGCTTGACAACAGCCTTAAGAACCATGAGGAATGCAGGGTGGCCACTGAAAGGGAATTCTCCTTTCAAAAGCCCTGGTTTTGCACATAAAAAAGGAGCTAAACTATGACACCTCTAAGGTGTCGTTTTCCTCTACTGCACCCTTTTCCCTGTCTACAAAATAGCATTTCCCAGACTGCAGCACCACATTTCTGAATTACTGGAAGCTTAAGGGCACTTTCACAAATTAGAAAAGTGGCAGTCTTTAAAGAAATGCTCGTACTGCCACTGATGCACATGTTTATCATGTTCTTCCACTAAAAGAGATTTTGGAAGCTTTTGCTGCAGGAAAGCATGACATCTCCCCTCCAATACTCCCACCCACTTAAGCAGCAGCGTACTGAGTGGGAGGTTGAGGGGGGCAGCTTGCCCCTCCCCCCACCCCAGTGACTCTTTTGTGAGCTAGACCGGGACACTGTTCCCTTTCGGGATCCTCAGTGTCCAACAGGTTGTTGAACGGGAGTGGTGTCCCGCTGGCAGGTCAATGAGGGGGCCAAGCAGGAACACACAGCAAACAGGTTTCCGTGTCCCACCCCGCTCTGGGCCACTGTAGTGGTGCGGGACATGGACACCAGTGTTGCTGTGTGCTCTGCCTCTGAGGCCGGAGAGCATTGACTCTGACTTCAGAAAGAAGTCAGATAATTTCTTTCTGGAGTCGCAGTGCATCCAACTCCAGAAATAAATGATCTGACTTCTTTCTGAAGTCGGAGTGAACGCGCTCAGAGTCAGAGACTTAAGAAAGTAACATTCTAATTGCAGGGAGTGCATTGCCCTGCAACTAGAATGTTACTTTCTGTCCGACTTTGACCCCACTCCACATGGCAGGAAACCGGGAAATCTCCCTGCTTCCCCGTCCCATAGTATCTGCATAGTGGAGGTGGGAGTCAGCTGAGCATGGGAGTTGGCAGGCTGCAGCAGAGGCTAGGCCTTTCTTCATATAGAAGACGGAGCAGCAAAAGTGCACCTCTGTGTGCCCTTCCACTTCAACAATAGCTATCATTTTAACAAACAGAATGAGCACAGTTCTATGTTGTCATCTTCACCTTCCAATATCACACAAATTCTGAATAATTTCAAGTTACTTCTTTCCACCCCACTTCTCTTCACACAGGGCATGGTGGCTCCAGTGTCAATGAACAGTTAATTACCAACTGAACGTAGCAGTCTCTAAACAGTGAAACACTGTAGGACGAATGCCTCCTCACAAGCTAAAACTGAAAGTAGGTGCTGTAATTATGCTACTACCCAATCTTATGCCATCCCGGGGACTCTGCAATGGAACGCGGTTAACAATTATGCGTCTCCAAAGACACATCATAGAGGCCTGTCTAATCGGCGGAACTTAGATAGTGTTCTTATACTGCACATACGTTTCATTCCATCTGTTACAAATATGCTTTTCAAATTCAAAAGAAGACAGTTACCTATACGTTTATCCTTTTCAATAACCACGTCACAGGGACCTACTCCCCCTTCCTGGAAGCGATCAGTGTTAGCTGTAATATTTAAGAAGGGGATCAGAAGTGACGCTATGAATTACTGATCGATATTGACCTTTAAGATCTGCTAGAACAGCGTTTGTTATGCTGGAAATGGCTAGTAATTATGTATTCCTGCTGTGCTGTGTGTTTATGATGTATGTGTTGTGATGAATCCTTGGATGTCGTCCCTTCTCCCATAGGGGAACACCCTTCTCATGTGGACAGGGCGGTGCAGCCACAGTCCAATAATCCCCCAGGGGGTGGTGACAGCAGGAGGATCACATGGTGACGGAACACCCTCATGAGATGAGGGATGACAACCTAGGAGAGATGCAGTATATTTCTACCACTGTCCCAGCTCCCTCAGCCTCTTACCCTCTCCAGAGTTCTAGAAGCATCCATACTTCTATGTATGCCAGCAGAGTAGAAGTTTGCCCTCCCTTTAACATGCTGAGACAAAGAAGAGCAGTCATATCTTCTTCGTCTCAGTACCAGAGTGGTGTTCACAAATGGAAGTGTTCATCACTGAAAATAACCTACAAAGGTAGGGGAGGGCAGGGTGCATTTTGACAAGGGAAAGGGGGATACTGTGCCTCATCTGAAGACGCGCACCACTGAAGTGAGGAGCTGTGCCCTGGAGGGGGGAGCTCTGCGAGGCTGGGCCAGCGATGTGTCACCAAAGAAACCCTTGCGAATGGTGGGCCTAGTTCCTGAGCCACCAGCGTTTACTGGCTGTGCCACCCCTGGGGAAATCTATCTGAGTGGCTGGTGAGGCGAAACAGTCCCCTGCACAGCGGTGCTCTGGGTCCACGGTCTGGGCCAAGATCTGAGGTGCAGGGCACACTGATCTGCGGCGCGGTACAGTGACAGGGCTGGTGCCAGAGGAGTAGCCCACTCACCCAGTGCTCCCTGCCCGCAGGTGTGGATGACACAGCATACACAGTGGAAGCGGTTAGGGAGTGCAAACTAGAAGAGCAGGCCCAATAGCAGGCAAAGAATTCTATGAATACTGAAAGCTAGAAACCCCCGCCCCAGTAATATGAACAGAGGTGGAGAGCCCCCACACATCCTGTCTATGCCTTGGGGTAAAGAAGCAAGTTAGATTACAAAATACAGCTACGCATCTGGTACGTACGACCTGGCACTACCCTACTATGAGCCAGGGGTAGAGCAATAACAACACTGCTATACAGCTGTCATGACTAAACCTCTGGGTCGTCCGTCGGAGAGACGCTAATAGGAGGGTACGCAGCAGCAGACTTGTGAGGGCGAGCAGGAACAACATTACAGGCTGTATCTGCACGCCATCACACTGGCACACTGAGACGGGGGTCTCCCTGGTGGACTTGTCCCCCCAGCACGAAACCAAGGCAAGCAGACAACCCACCAGAGCCTGCAGCCGTGACAAAAGGCAAAGGTGGTCAGAAGAAGCAAAATACTATAGAGGCATTTGCGCAGCAGCCCAACAGACAACGAGCATAGACAGACTCAGACGCCAATACAACATCAAAGCCTGAGAAACCGAGTCCCGAGGCCCCAAACCTCAAGGAACTGATGGAAAGTATGCAGGAGGGCTTCACTAATATGACAGACAAACTGGATGGCATCACGTCCAACATCAATACCCTTAAGGGTAAAATGGAAAGGGCGTCCGCACGGGTGATGGAGGCCGAGACCCCGATTGGGACAACTGAATATTATGTTCATATACTGAAGGCCCAGGTGACGGACATGGCTAAAGACCTCAAGAGGGTCCTCTCCATGTGTGATGATTTAGAGTCACAGTCTAGGAGGAGCAATGTGTGTATAGTTGGCCTTCCTGAGGGATTTGGGCGTGGCCCAATGGAAGTGGCTGTAGAGAACCTACTTAAGGAGTTGCTGGGCGACCAGGACCTTTCCGCTATGTTTGTAATCGAGCGGGCCCACAGGACCCTGTCGGTGAGGCCGAGCCCGGGGGCTCCTCCTAGAGCGGTCATAGCGAAGATCCTCAATTATGGAGACCGTGACACAGTTCTGCGGCTGGCTAGAGAAAGGGGCCCTCTGCGCTATGAAAACACCACTCTTCATATCTACCCTGACTTTTCCACTGCCGTCCATTTGGAGCAAAAATCCTTCATGGGGGTCAAACGTATGCTCCGGGAGAGGGCTACCCCATATGCTATGCCCTTCCTGGCGAGGCTGCGTATACAGCACAGAGGCAAGGTCCTATTCTTTACAATCCTGGATGGGGCGGTGGCATACATCAGGGCCAATATACCAATACACCATCAACAGGCTCCGGAGGAGGAACCTGAAGTTGCCTGGCGACGTGGATACTGGATTTAGCTGTGGTTTCTTGGTTAATCGTTCAACTTCAATGTGGGTGCAGACATGCACTGAACAGGTATCCTAAATGCAGGCTGGAGGGATGGCAACAGTGGATGGCTGAAGCAAGCGGTTGTCCCCTATGCAAGGTTGCTGGTATACAGAAGCTGTTGGGGTTAGGGTGGGTATGTGTGAGGGCTGCATTATCCCTAATTGGTAGGGCAATGAGGGCGGGAGGAGGCGGGGGAAAAGTTGGGGGTAAAAGGGTTAAAATATGTTTTCACAAGCATGCATTGCAGACCGTTAATGCGAAATGGTTTTATACTTGGTGGCAACACAGTGATTGGAGGGCTGCGGTGATGTCACAACGACCCTAGTTTTGCATGGAGAGCATTAAAATACTAAGTTGGAATGTGAGGGGGCTTGGGAATTTCACCAAGGCGCAGACGTTGAGCCCCTATATCGCCCGACACAGAGTCCAGGTTCTGTTTCTGCAAGAAACACACACATGGGCAGTGGGAATATCACCTCCGCCAAGGGGTAAGGGGTTAATCGGTTTCATACCGAATACTCAACGCAGTCCAGAAGAATGCTAATTTTAAAACACAAAGGGGTAAAGTTTGATTGCCAACATACACATATAGACTCAGCCGCTACGTAATAGTGCACTGCAAGTTGCTGGGCAGGGAGGTGCTCCTGGTGAACTCTTATTGGCCCAACATAGTTGACCACGTGTTCTACGAGGGACTGACTGGAATTATTTGGGGGGGAGATATGAAGACCATCCTGGATCTAGACTTGGACCATACTGGGAAGGCACCAAGGCACTATAAAGGGCAGCCCGCTACATCTTGCAACGTATGTTTTGTGGGACATATGGCGCACTCTCCACCAAAGTGACCGGAGCTACACTTAGTGCTCATCCGTGCATGCTATGTCCACTAGGATAGAACTCTTCCTGATCTCAGATAGACTAGTAGGGCAAATGGTGTTGGCTGACATCCTCCCCAGCACATACTCGGACCAATCCCCGATAGTGCTTTCCCTGAATTGGAGTACAGCCAAGAGGAGTGGCAATATGTGGCAATTTAAGTATGTGGCCCTAAAGGACGTGGTCTTTAGGAATGGTATAGGGGACGATATCCAGGCTTTTTTTCAAATCAATGATGATGACGTAGTGGCTCAAAGCACGCTCTGGCATATGTTTAAGGTGTATATAAGGGGCATCGCTATGTCCAAGGAATTTGGTGTTCTCAAAACTATCCATAGGGATATTGTCATAAGCGAGAGTAAACTCAAAACATTGGAGAGGCAATTTGTGGTGATGCCAAACCGAACCCTCCGGTGGATATCAAATCCCAGCTGGAGGAATTTAAGCGACATGCGGACTCTGAGGTTAAGTACTTTGCCAAACCCGCTGCCGCCAGGAGATATTGGTAGGGGGAAAGACCAGGCAGGCTGCTGGCTAGCACAATCGGGCAGAAAGAGGGTCAGAACACATAGTGGGTGTCCAGGATGGGTCAGGGCAGATGATGTATTCAGACCGAGGAGTCAGTGACGTGTTTTTACAGTTCTACAGTTCTACGTGACGCTATCCAAAGCCCAAGACTAGGAGAATGACAGGGACCTTCAAGCCCTGCTGGACTCTATATCAATGTCAGACCTTTCAGACAGTGGTAGGGTGCAAATAAATAACCCCTTCACTGTGGAAGAAATTCTGCGAGTGATAGAGAACTTACTGAGGAATAAGTCACCTGGCCCGGACAGCTTGACTGCCGAATTCTATATGCAGCACAAGGTCATGCTAGGCCCTTATTTGCTGAAAGTGTGAGAGGAATCGTTGCAAGTGGGCTGCCTACTGCAGTCACTCATGGAGGCTACAATCATAGTATTGTTGAAGCCGAGCAAACACAGGGAGGAATGCGGCTCCTACGGACCGCTTTCCCTCATAAACGTTGACACCAAAATATATGCTAAAATAATTGCGAATATGCTACAGATTCACCTCTTTGAACCTTAGGAGGCTGTTTAATGTCATGCCTCGGGTGACGTCCACGACATAAGCAGTCGCGGTTGACCTAGACGCTGAAAAGGCATTTGATATGGTGTTCTGGCTGTTCCTGTTCAAGGTGCTACGTAGGAGTAATCTAGGTGAGCATCTCTTCCGGTGTGTCAAGCTTTTATACACGTCCCTGGTAGCTACTGTACGGGTCAATGAAATGCAAGGTAGACCGTTTACACTGGGAAGGGGGACACGTCAGGGCTGTCCACTATCGCCTATACTGTACTCCCTAGCAATAGAGCCAATGGCAGACATGGTACGACATTGCCATGGGAACCAGGGAATGTGCATAGCGGGACGACCTGAGATCATCTCCCTGCAGATGACGTACTCCTATATATACGGGACCACTGCATGAACCTAGACCCCATAATGGAGGACAACACCAGGGTGGGCCGACATTCCGAATTTACAATGAACTATGGGAAGTCGGAAATATTCCCCCTGACGGATAGTACACCCCAACCCCGAGGAGTCTTCCCCTTACAATGGTCGACTGACAGCTTCAAATACCTGGGCGCCATCATCTCTAGAAGCAGTAAATGGCGGATAACTTTGCTGCCAGGGCTAAATACGCACAGGCGGAAATGGCGACATGGCCTAAACTGCTGAATGTCATTAGCTGGGCGACTGGCATTGATTAAAATGGTCCTGGTACCCAACTACTATCGACATACGTCAACGTGCCAATGTGACTGGGGAAACAACGCTTCAAAGACCTTTCACAAGGACATGGCTAATTTCCTGTGGCACTCCAGGCGGTCAGGAAAAAATGGGAGGACATGGCAACACCATACAATAGAGGGGGGCTGCTGGTATGGCACAGACGGGCTTGCGCCACACGTCAAACTGGAGGTGGCGCTGGCAGAGAATGCACACATGAGAACTTTAATATTAGACACCAGCTACACTGATGACTGTCCATATGATCCTGTACAAACAATGTCCCCTGGAGAGCCATCTTTGAAAGAACAACAGGGAGCACGCTGCTCTACCGATGGTTGCCTCTGTGGAGATTCCCGGGGCTCCCCCACACATGGGATGCCTCACTGAGGGCGAACTGGACGACACTGGGCTACTGGGCAAGAGGGGATTTGTTCGCGGAGGACCACTTTTTGACACTGCACACCTTTCGGGGCTGAGCATAGGGGTACGGCCATTGAACTGTTGCAATATTATACAATCCAAGTCCCTGTGCAAGCTAGGTGGGAATGTTACCCAGTGAAGCCCCTGGAAAATGAGTTACCCTGATGGCTAACTCATATGGCTGCCGCTGGTTACTTTCGACCCTATACCGAAGGATTATAGCAGAGAACTCAGTGAAAGTAGACAATGCCCGGGGGAGGTGGGCGGCAGAGGCTGATATGGAGGTGCAATGGAGGTCCATGTGTATGTTTACGAAGAGGGTGTCTATGAATGCAAGGCTGAAGTTGATCAAGTATAAAATACTACACATGTTACATTACACCCTGCATAAACTGGGAAAGATGTACACCGAGCATGATGGATGCTGCTGAGGTGCAGCGCAGAGGATGCAGGGTACGTCCACATGTTAAGGTCCTGCCCGGAACTGGGGCAATTCTGGGTAAAGGTGTATGGGGTATTGTCTACTGCGGTTGATAAAAATCGGGAACTGTCACCAATGAGCATGCTATTTGGGGAGTGGGGCGGGAACTCTGAACGCCGCTTACGCTCCTTCCAGAATATCAGATGCATGGTGGCTAAGCAATGCATACTGCGCAAATGGACATACTCACCCGCACTGTACAAACCTGGATGAGGAACCTAATATGGGTTCATGACTGTGAGGATACATACATTGTGTCGCTGCCAACTGCGGCACGCCCGAAAGACATGTGGGGCAAAACCCGATCATTCCTCATAAATAACCATGACGCTGATGAGAAAACACAATGCAATAAGACAGTATTACACCTGTATTGACCAGAATGCATTGAAGTTGTATGACTGTATCTGATTAAAGTGCTTGCCAGACATGTATACATGAAGTGTTAAAATAAATCCAAGAAAGAATTAAGTCTCTGTGCAAGATCTAATGTTGTTACAGATAAAATCAAAGTGCGGTCGCAAAGATCAGAATTCAAGAATCTGACCTCCAAGAAAATACATGTGTATGTCAAGGAGAGATGGGGACTTTTGCAACTGGCCCTAGAGCAGGGGGGCACAGTTCGTTTTTGGAAACTGGCCACAGAAAAAGATTTGGATGGGGGTAACTGCTTGCACTGCTGCATCCTTGAGGATACGTGGTGGGCTAATTTTTCTGAGTTGTGTGACCATTCAGTTCAGCCAATGCCAATGAAGGAGCCCCAAAGTGACATCCCAGAGAGTGCTGCCCAAAAAGGGATTTGGTATGTTACCTCCAGCGAAATATCGATGGCATTGGCTTCACAGAGAGCAGGGAAGGCGGCTGGACCCGATTTCATCCCAGTAGATTTTTACAGGGATGAGGTCTCCATCTGGGTGCCGTTCATATGTCAGGTACTGTCCCAAAACCATGGCTGAATGCCACTATAGTCTCGATTTATAAAAAAGGGAGGCAGAGATAGTCCAGCAAATTACCGTCCCATCTCGCTCCTCGATAGTGCTGGGAAGATCTTTGGTAAAGTGATTCTGACCCATTTACAAACATGGGCCGATGATGATTCAGTAATCACAGATTTACAGGCAGGCTTTTGCACTGGCAGAGGTACTCTTGACCATTGTTTCTTGTTATTTTTGCTGATTCAAAGGTATGTCACTCTGTTCAAGATGAAATTGTACCAATATTCTTGAACTTGAAAACTGCTTTTGACTCAGTATCTAGAACAATTCTTTGGCAAACTTTATCTAGCGGAATGCCCCTACTCAATTGGTGGAACTAGTGGAATTAAAGTACTCAGAGAATTCTGCCTCCACTCGCTTAGGGCTGGGGGTGAACAAACAAGGTAATTTCCTGTGAGTAGGGGAGTTCACCTGGGATGTGTCCTGGCACCCCTCCTATTCTGGAACTACAGTCAGGGACTGGTGGATGCACTTGTGAAGGGCTATCTAGACACCCCGAGGTTGGGGTAAGGAAAGGGCCCACCCTCTTTAATGCAGATGATGCAGTTATTTTGGCAACAACCACCAAATGCCTGAAGAACATTAACAAAACCAAAGTGATGGTTTTTAAACCAAGGTTTGCCAAGAGTAGCCCCCTGAAAATTGAAATCGACAGCATCAGGTTAGAACAGGTCATTAATTTTGACTATTTAGGGATCAGATTCCCTGACTCAGGAGGTTGGTCGGAGCAGCTGCTTAAAGCTGAAATAAATTTGGGAGAGTACAGTGGGGTAACCCAATCATTTTTTGCATACCATGGCAGTGCGGCAATTTCCCCGATCTTGGACCTGTACAGGAAACAAGCATTGCCGCGTCCCTTTACAGGTCGGAGGTCTGGGGCTTTGCCAATGTAGGGTCATTAGCCACACTAGAAAACAAGTTTATTAAGAAATTACGGAGCAGGACGATTAGGCGCAGCCAGTTCGGCGCGGGCCGACTCGCCGCGACCGATTCGGCGCAGGAGCCAATTGGGCGCGCCCATTTTGGCGCGCCCAATTCGGCGCTGCGACGTTTGGCCGTGGGGATGTTTTGGCGCGGGGTGGGGGTGTTGGGGGAGATTCGCATAGGGGTTTGGGGAGATTCTGTTTAGGCGCGGGGTGGGGGGGGTTTGGGGAGATTATCATAGGGGTTTGGGGAGATTCTGCCGGTTCGGTATTTTTAAATGTATTGTGAATTTAATATAAATGCTTTACTATTATTATTATTTTTTATCAATTCTTCAATCATGGGAGTTAAATATATAACTTTTTCTGCCAGGGACAAGGCCAGTTTGGTCTTGTGGTTAAGTTCCAAGCCTCACAATCTTGCAGGCCATGGTTCGTGGCTGGGCTAAAGCTTTTAATTTTATTCTATTTGCAAAATATCACATTATTTTTTTTTTCAAACAGTCTAATAAAAAAAAAATAATAATAAAGCATTTGGGAAAATCACAATGAAAAATACTACACTTCACGCCAGTCACTTGACCCCAAATTATTTTCAAATGCAACACGTTGTCAGGCACAGTTCCTGTCAACGTGCTACATTTGAAAATAATTATGCTTTTAAATTTGGCGTGAGGGAGTTTAGATGTGGCTGCAATGTCAGCCACGTCCAAACGTCCCTCGCGCCAAATCGGCGGCGCCAAAAGGCTCCCGCGCCGAAATGGGCGCAGCGAACTGGCCGCTGCGGCCAACTGGCTGCGTCAAAAGGGGGTGTACCCAGAAATTACTCCTGTTGCCTAGAGTTACACCTACTGCCCTGATATTCCTGTATCTAAGTCTCTTCCCAATAGCTGACCAGATAGCTTTAAACCAGTCCTAATTGGATTAGACTTTGGCACTCCCAGGGGCTGGAACTATACTGTGTGGCACTTGAAAATGTCTCGTCCTTGGAGGGGGATAAAAGTGACAGCTGGTCTGTCCATGTCAAACGCATGCTGACTGAGATGGGCGCTGGTGCTTTATAGAATAATCCAATTGGCAGCTGTGGGCCCTCTCTGCTGTACGTTTGGAAGTAAACGCCCAAATGAAGTACAGAGCACGATTGGTTGAAAGGTTGGCTCTCCTGAAGGAGAAACCAGAGTACCTACCAATTAACCTATTGGGTAACAGCAAAGCATTTCTGGATTAAATAGTTCCAGCATATGAGCATTCTTTGTACATCTGCCTCAGACTTGGTATTTTACACATAGCTTGGTATACCTGGACATGGTCACCCCAGAGCATGGGACTTTGTCCGCTGTGCAAAGTGGCAAGTGAAACTATCTTGCATTATTTGTTAATCTGCCCTGCAACACAGAACCTGAGATGTATGTATTTAAGACCACTCTTGTAGGAAAAAGGCATCCAACAATTACATGCCACATTGCTGTTTTTGATACAAACTATTGAAAGAAAGATTGTCTTTGCTGTCGCAAGATATACTCATAGAGCATGGCTGCAAAGAAAGAAGGCCTTAGAAAACGGGGCCAATAGGGTTTCCAACCTAAGCTCCCAGACTGACCCCAGTAAATAAGTGCCTTGAGCTCCCCTTGTGTAGGTGGTTGTTTGGCGAGCAGCATTTGGCTGTTGACTGAGCAGACTGATGGCCATTTTAGAAGCTGCGAGCTTGCAGAGGGCGCTAGAGAGCCAACCAAGATGGCCGCTTCCTGAGAGAGCTCCGTTGGGCTCTAATGAATCCTGTAACATCAATGCTCCTGTGATGGTTGGAATGACCCATCCTACAGCTGTGCTCCTTCACGAAGCTCCACTGATCATTTTGAGATAAATCTCGACTCAGACGCCTGCCTACAGCCCGAGATACTCGCTCGCAATTCTGAGGCCTGCCGGCTGACGGATTGGGCGGTGCGGCCCCTGCGCGTGTGCGGAGCGGCGAGGGCGGGCACCTGGCGGAGGTCTCGGCGGCGGGACCAGGAGCAGCGCCGTGCAAGCCGAGTGGACGTGTGCGTACTGGCACCCGCGAGACCAGGAGGTCTCCGTCCCACACGGCGGCCCGTCGCGAGGGCGGAGGAGCGACGAGCCGGGGTGCCAGGGTCCCGAGACAACCCAGGTAGGAGCAGACTGCAGCGCGGGCAGGCTCGGCGCGGCCGCTGGGTGGGCCCGCCTGACCCGCCGCCGGGCACCGCTTAATCTGCGCGGCCCCCGCCGAGACCTCCCACGACGCACATCCGTTCAGCTGCAAGTGCGGAGAGGCCTGGTCTGGTTTACCGGATATCTGAAAGCTAGTAAACCCCAGCGGCACTGATCCTGGGCATAAGAAGATGCAGCCGACCCGAGATGGCTGGGCCTGACGCTCTGATACACGCCGCTGATTTCACCGTGTGCCGCCGCCCCTCGGCGCAGCTGGTATAGAAGGCCTGTGGCAAACTCTGGCGGCGCGCCGTACAGGCCCCACGCTCGGTGCACACACTCTCCACATCAAGCACCAAAGGCATTGTGCTAATATCCGGACCAAGACAGTCGCAACTCAGCACGGACACTCTCCCCAAGCTACCATGGGGAAAGTAGACAAGAATCAGAAGAAACTGACTTTCGAAGCCAGCACACAGGCCAGGCCCACGACCAGCAATAGACCCAACTCCCCGCCATCTGACACGATGTCAGCCGAGGACCAGGGCCCACATTTTGATATAAGGGAGATTCTGATGGACCTGAAGGCCGATATCAGCGGCCTGGGATGCAAGTTGGACACCCTATCGACGAAGGTGGACCAGCTTCAGCACAGGCTAGATAAACAAGCCGATCGACTTGACAATGTCGAACAATGTGTGTCCGACCTGGACGATGGATCGGCGGCACTGACATCCCGTGTCGCTGTGCTCGAAACCCAGATGAAGGTGGTGTGCGCCAAGAATGAGGATTTGGAGGGCCACTCCCGCAGGAACAACATCAGGATCATAGGGGTGAGGGAGCGACAAATCCCAGGTAAAATGGAAGACTTTGTGGAACAGATCTGCATAGCTCTCTTCGGTAGAGAAACGCTGTCTCAGCTCTTTGTTGTAGAAAGAGCGCACAGAATCCCGAACACTAGACCGGTGCCCGGCGCGCACCCTAGACCAATCATTCCAAGACTTTTCAACTACAAGGATCGCGACGCCATGCTCAGGGCAGCCAGAGATAAGGGGAAACTTCAATACGACGGCGACTCCATTCAGGCCTTCCCAGACTTCTCACAGGCGGTGCAAACGCAGAGAAGATCCTTTACGGCAGTCAAGCGACGCCTGCAGGACAATCAGATCCTTTATTCCATGCTATATCCAGCGAAACTGCGTATCCAACATGAGGGGAAGGCCCAATTTTTCAATTCCCCCGAAGAAGCCAATGACTACCTGGACCGGACTGGCTGCAGACATGGCGGGAACAATCCGAGACCCCGTTGGGAAGAGCGAGCGAGAAGAGACCCTCCGTAATCTACAATCACAGTAATTGGCAGTCGCGACCAGCGCACCTTCTGTTTCTATGCTCAATATACATCACAGGAACGAAATTACATCGCCATAGGAAGCCCGGTACCCTCTTGGCAGGCTACTAGTGCCCCTAGCGCGGCTATGCTTGCAACTCTGTTCTACATGGGGGGATTTCTGTGGGCCAGTTGGGGGTTGCCCACACAAGGGAGGGACTCGGGCCGGACGCGGCCGCCTTACTCACCCCGCTCTCGTTTAGCAACGTTGATGTTATATAACTTTGATAACCTGGAAGGCAAAACCACTAGCCACTCCACTGCCTCAAGGCACCATTTTCGCTCTCACGTCCTGACAGGCGAGAATTCACCCGGCCTTCGGAATGGCAGCCATAACGTTTAGAATTGCTACCTGGGACATCCGCGGCGGCAACCAGCCGGCAAAGAACAGGAAAATCCTTCAATGTCTCAGTAGACACAAGGTTAACATCGCCATTCTTCAGGAAACCCATCTCCTGCCGGCATCGGAATCGCAGTGGGCCAGGTCCTGGGGCTGTCACAGGTACTTTTCATCGTACTCGTCCTTTGCCAGAGGGGTCGCCATTCTGATTGATAAGAGAACAAACTTCAGTCTCATTGAATCGGTGAAGGACACTGAAGGCAGGGGCCTGCTGGTAAGGGGAATAATTGCAGGGAAAGAGGTGGTGATTGTAAATTCCTATGCTCCCAACACTGATGGACCCGACAATTTTAACTGGGTGATGTCCCAACTAGGGAAGACCCAATGCAGAAACAATCATATGGGGTGCAGACCTCAACACACCGATGGACCCTACTCTAGACAAATCCCATAACAGCACTGGGAATCGGTCCAAAGCCAGTGGCCAAGATCGCAAGATATGTCAAGCGTTCAACCTGTCTGACACATGGCGGCATCACAATCGAGATGCGAAAGACTTCACATTCTACTCGCCCGTTCACAACACCAGCTCCAGGATAGATTACATCATGGCCTCCACCCATTGCCCGTTTGCCTGGGGAACAAGCCAAATTCTACCACGCACGCTATCCGACCACTCAATGGTCACACTTGAGCCCTCCATGGTGGGCGCAACGGTCCCCGGATTGAACTGGAGATTCAAGCCGGGTGCGCTTTCAGACAAAGTTTTTGCAGACGAACTGCGCGAAGAAATAACATCCTTCATAGAGAGAAATCGCGGCTCAGTCAAGACGACCAGCATCATCTGGGAAACGCTGAACTGCTTTGTGCGCGGAATATGTTTGGGTAAGGAAAATGGTGTACTGAAGCTGATCCGTAGTGAACTCTCCGACAGCGAAACCCGTCTGAAGGATCTAGAGATGAAGGCCATCTAAGCTCCAAGCCCGCAAATCCAGGCAGAACTGAAGGAGGAGCTCCAGAGGTTCAGGGAAACAGCCGAAAGAGAGCTAAAATTCCTAGGGCGGAAACACCAGATCCGACAATATGGAGAGGGTCAGAAGCCAGGAGCCCTGCTCGCCCGATTACTATTGGTAGACAAAACCCCGACCCGGGTGGAATGTGTTAAAGACGCACAAGGCCAGCGTGTCTATACAGAAGTGGACATCGCCAAGGCATTTCGAGACTTCTACCAGGACCTGTACAGCTCTAGAGGCAATTCGGACTCTGAATCTCTGCAAGCATACCTAGACAACACTGAGCTGTACTGGGTGGAGGCAGACCTACGAGAACCTCTCAACATTCCGATAACAACAGAAGAAATACTGGAAGCAATAAAGGCTCTCCCGAGCTCCAAGGCACCAGGTCCGGACGGACTTACCGGAGAGTTTTACAAGGCCTACGCAACTTCCCTCGCCCCTCTCTTGCTACGCGTATATGAAGAATCCATTGAAAGCGGATGCCTTCCCCAACACTAGCCAACATAATTCTCCTACACAAAGCAGGCAGACCCGCTGACGAATGTGCATCCTATAGACCAATTTCTTTGATCAACCTAGACAATAAAATCCTAGCCAAAATTCTTGCTTCCAGGCTCCTCCCCCTTATGCCAGCTCTGGTGATTGGAGACCAAGCAGGATTTATCCCAGGGCGCAGCACCACCTATGCCATCAGGCGCCTATTTGGCGTCATGGAGGCCCTGGACCCATCGCAACAGGCAATAGCGGTGCTTCTGGACGCCGAGAAGGCATTTGACTCTGCGGAATGGCCATTCATGCTAGCAACGCTTAGACAAATGGGTTTTGGCAACTTCTTTATTAAATTGGTGTCATTATTGTACAACAGCCCCCGATCTTATATTACACTAGGGAACACCAGATCCACATGCATTTCACTTGAACGCGGAACGAGGCAGGGATGCCCATTTTCAGCTCTGATCTTTGCTCTCATTATGGAACCCCTGGCTTCCAGACTAGGCGAATTCCAAATACACAGAGGCCTCAAATTAGGTCCCCACAAATTGATTGTCTCCCTCTATGCTGACGATGTTATATTATTTGTCAGCAATCCCCAGGAGAACCTTAACCCAGTTATGCGGGAGGTATTAAGATTTGGGCAAATGTCGGGACTGAAAATCAACC
Organism: Ambystoma mexicanum; assembly: GCF_040938575.1. Taxonomy (NCBI): domain Eukaryota; kingdom Metazoa; phylum Chordata; class Amphibia; order Caudata; family Ambystomatidae; genus Ambystoma; species Ambystoma mexicanum. The sequence goes on along the minus strand of NC_090934.1, from coordinate 704,874,596 downwards.
ACTCTAAATCTGTGATTTTCCCCCTGACCCCTCACACGGTGCAATTCGCTGATGACCATGGTTTTAAATGGGAGAACTCAGGGGTACGCTACCTAGGTATATTCATGTCACGTAACCATCACAAGATATATAAAGACAATTATGTCTCCACGCTCACCTCCATTCAGGAACGGGTACACAGGTGGAAAACGCTCCCACTAACACTGTGGGGTAGGACCTCTCTTACGAAGATGGTTATACTCCCCAAGCTTCTGTACTTGTTTACCAATATCCCGCTACTCCTCCCCAAATCCTTCCTCCTGAAAATCAAGGCTGCAGTCCTGGAACTGCTATGGGCCGGTAAACCGTTGTGCGTGGCCTACGACACCCTGGTTCTGCCGACGTCAAAAGGAGGCCTTGCGCTCCCGGATATTGAGAAGTACTATTGGGCATCTCAGGCACAGTTTTTAAGCCACTGGTACACGATCCACTTCGTGCGTCCTCATGTGCAGGTGGAATGTGCTCTGGCCACTCCCGACTTGCTCAGCGCCGTTATCATTAGTCAAATCCCAGTTCCGTACAACACTCTAAATACAGTCCTCTCTATGTACGCAGTCTGGAAGAAAATGGCTCCCAAGTATGGGGTGACCGTGAGATACTCCCCTCTGCTACCGATCAGGTTCATCCCGGGTGTTCCGCTTACAAATGAAAAAGTATTTTTAATATGGGCCGACAAGCTTAATATCCACTCCTTCGGTGATGTCTTCCCGGGAGGCACCTTCCTAACGCCTCAGATGGCCAAAGATAGGGGCGGAAGCACCTCACTGGACATCTTTCTTTATTTCAGACTGCGCTATACCCTGCAAAAAATACTGCCCTCTTTTCCTGCACAACCCCCCACATGGGATCTGCTGCACAAAACCATCCAGGCTGGGGGAGAGGGGAGATTGGTCTCGGCACTTTACCGGTCCCTGGTGGCAGACACCGGGCAACCCAATGCCAGAACTCAACAAAGATGGGAATCGGACCTCCAGACGACGATAGAGGCTGGGGACTGGTCCTACATTCTATATCAAACCCAGAAAGTCGCGGTGAATACACGATATAAACTAATACACTTTAATTACGTGCACCAAACATATTACACCCCTGCCAAGAAACACCGTCATTACCCTGAAGTATCGGCCCAATGTGAACGTGGTTCAGCGGCGCATGCCGACTTTTTCCACCTGGCATGGGATTGCCCCGGAATCCAGCGGTTCTGGGCCTCAGTCCTGCAGATCGTTGCGGACATTATTGGGGAACAGGTAGCCCCGTTACCGGTGGCGGCCCTCCTCGGCCTCACAAAATACCTGCGTCCCGCATCCCGCAGACTGGCAGCGCTCCTCCTGGAGTTGGCCCGTAGGCGGATAGCTATGGCCTGGAGCCGGGGCCCTCTACCCAAAATTGAAGATTGGAAAAAAGACATTACCTATTGTCAGGATGTAGAGAGCGAATTTATAAGAACCCTACCACTGCATGCTCGACCCCCCGACATCTGGGGGCCGTATATTACATATCAGCTAAACAGTGCAGCTCCTTCCACTACTGAGGGCTCCTGATTCCGAAACAGATCTGTGAGATTGGGGGACACTATATATTTGTGCCTTAATGGTGATTGACAATTAACCAGGAAAGTCCTAATGCTTGTTGTTGTGGGCGGGAGTGGGGTGGGGTGGCTCCGCGGCCGCACCCTGGAGCGGGAAATGTTATGTTTTCTTTTCGCTTTATTCTATCCCCTTCCTTTCCCTACCCTCTCCCCAATTCGTCCCCTTTTCCCCTCTGTTCCACCTTGCTACGTTAGTGCCCCCGGATGGTGTGTTCGTATTCTCTGTTGTTCTGTAAAATTTCAAAAATAAAGTTTTTTAAAAAAAAGCTGCAAGCTTGCTCTCCTCTATGTTTTTTTTCTTCTCGTCTTGGATAATGTATTGCTACTTTTATATTTTTATCCATTTTATCCTGTGATGATTATTAAGGTAATTCATTTTTTTTAAATACTTTTATGAAATGTATTAAATGTGTTATTTTTCTTTATTGAAAGTGTAAAATTGTGTTTAACGGTGTATACCGAATGAAAGCTTTGAATTGAATTGAAAATATGTTTTATTGGTGTTTTCCACAGGGGGTGGTACATAACATTACCTGAAAAGCAATACATAGGCGCCTGGCCTGACAATCATCTCGTACAAATGAGGCTTTCCGTGGGGGGGATCCCCCCAGGACAAAAAATAAAAGGGCCTTGTACTGTGTCGAACAATCACCCTGTGGGTGTGGGAAACCTACTATTTCAACCAACAATGTGTAACTTCATGTCGAACCCCCTTTCCAACCAACCCCTCTTTCGCTCCCCCCGGTTGGGATGGATGGAACTGAATTGTGAGGTAGAACTGCTGAGAGCCTGTGTGAGGTATCAGAAGTTAGATATAGAAGGGGCCTGTGAGTGGTGTTGGGGGCCTTTATGGGCTTATGCGCTGTGTGCCGATGGTAATGCTCCAGGAAGGGCGCCATTATGCGTCTATGTGTTTGTGCGTCAGGCTCTCCATCACGTAAATTTCATAGAATTTGGTTACCCTTTCTCGGTACGTGGGGAGGCGGTCCCTTTTCCAATGGATGGTGACACATAATCTTGCTGCTAAGAGCAAATTCCTCTGCATGTGGGAAACATGGTGTACTCGCCCTCCTGTCCCTCTACCCTGACCAGGACCAGCAACGGTGATGGCCCTCTAGTGATCCCGTCCATGCTCCTGAACCACCCCAGTACTTCTTTCCAGTATTGGTACGTGGGTGGGCATTCTCACCACATGTGCCAGTACGAGCAGGTCTCCCTGCATTTCCTCCAGCACAGGGGGCTGGCGCCTGGGTACATCTTGGAGAGCCTCTGCGGAGTCAAGTGCCACCTGAAAAGGAGCCTGGCCTTGTGCATCTTATATTGCATTGCAATTGGGAAAGACCACACTGCTCTGTAGATGGTTTGCCATGCATCAGTGTCCTCGGGGAGGGTCAGTTCCACGGCCCATTGTTTCTGAGTGTTCGTCACCGGGATGTGACCCCAGGTTAACAGAGTAGTGTGTAGGGCCAAAATGAGACCCTGCAGTCCTTTTATGAATTGAGGACCTATTCAAACTGAGTGGGCGACACAATTTGTGTGCCCAGCCCTGATCAGTGAGTGCCCCTTTCAGTTGGAGAAATGTCAGTGACGGGATGCCAGAGATCCCTACAGCCTCTGCTAAGTCTGCCTTTGGTATGAAAGACCCCTCCTTCCAGTCTTGGCCTGCTCTGATGAGGCCCGCCTCGTAGCATGGTTGTAATCTGAGGGGTTCTGTGATGTTATCCCTGATGGGGGTGCCCAGATGCAACCCAGTGGTGGTGGCTGGGATGTGACCCCTTCATTTCCCCAGAGGGTCTCCAGAGATGCCATAGGACCACGAGGACCGGGTGTGATTTTTTCCTTGTTGGCAATCTCCTGAGTGGGACCCAGAGCCATTACCCTAGAGTTACTGGGGTGAAGATGCTGTTTTCCACCGCTACCCATTGCTTTTCTCTGCTCTCCTGTAAGTGGTCCACGAGGACCCGGAGCTGGGTGGCACTTTAGTACTCATAGAAGGCCGGGAAGCCTGTCCCACCCTTCCCTTTAGGCAGGACCATAGTGCTATATGCTATTCTGCGTCTCTTTCCCACCCACAGGAAGGATATGGCCATCCTTTTTAATTCCTTGTGGAAATTGTGTGGCAATATCAATGGTAGCACCTGGAACAAGAACAATAGCCGCAGTGGGACATTCATCTTGATTGTCGTGTGGCGAGCCGCCCATGACAATGTCTGTTTCGACCACTTCTGCAGGTCCTGCTTGATTTTGTCCCATAGAGCGGTGTAGTTGGATTCAAACAGGTTTGCTTGGTTTGGGGTGATGCGTACCCTGAGATATTTAATGCTGGGGTGGTGGGATTGTATGCCACGATTCACAAGGGTGTCAACCACACTAGAGGAAAGTGGCTTCAGCGGTTGTGCCAGGGTTTTTGTGATGTTGATTTTTAACCCGACCACCTCCAATAGTCCATCAGTGTCCCCAGTAAGGCAGGGACAGAGTAACCAGTGTGCGAGACATTCGCTAGAACAGTGTCTGCGTAGAGGGCTAGTTTGTACTCAGTTGTCCCTATTTGTATTCCTCGTATGTGCTCATTCGTCTGCCCAGCCACCGCCAGTGCCTCTAGCGTCAGGGGGAATATCAATGGGGACAACAGGCATCCTTGCTGGGTTCCACGGGTAGGGTGGAACTCCGGAGAGGCCATGCCATTTACCACCACTTTGTCCCTTGTGTTTCTGTACAGTGCCAACACCCCAGGGAGCCACCTTTGGCCCAGACCTTCCTTGCTAAATACTTGTTCCATGAATCACCATTCAACCCGGTCAAAGGCCTTCTCAGCGTAGATTGACAGCAGCATGGGATCCTCCGTTGCTTCTGTGACCCCCCCCCCCCACTATGATGTTCAGGGTTTTGCGGATGTTGTCCACCCCCTGCTTCCTCTGATAAAACCAACCTGGTCAGTGTGAATAAGTCTCGGCAAGACTGCGTTCAGTCTCCCCATCAGGATGCTGGCTGTCAGGATCTGGTCCATCTCTAGTAACCCCAGCCCAATTGTGCGAATGGGGTCTCCTTTCTCAGGGAGACTTTCCTCCCGAGAGCACAGCCTGCAGCGAGCAAATAATGCAACTGACAGGCTAGGGGCTCAGGAGAAAAGGCAGGAGCAACAGCAGAGCTAAAAAGAGGGAAAAGACACATACATTACGTGAAGGTACCTATTCAGTAGCCGTATGCTGGTCAAAAGCACTTCCCTCAGGCAGTACCCAATCCTACCTGTTTTGGTGTAGATGAAGCTGATGAACCTACTTGATGAGCTCTTGCCAAGGAAGTCCGGAGCCTACAGGTGTCCCAAAGGATAAGGTGCCAGGAAGAACTTCAACAAAGTCAATGCACCTCAAGGTACCGTGACCTAAATGGCATGAGGGCCCAGTCTAGGGATCAAGATGGTAGTCCTGAATCCACAGGAGAATTTCCAAAAGAAAAAGAGTCTCAGAGCCAAGGACGATGAAAAAGCCAAAAAAGGAATTGTAAACCAAGAACATCCAGATTCATGTGAAAACCAGTTCAAACACAAGAGTCCAGAATGCCCCGGGCAGTCCAGGGCGACAGAGTACTTAAAATTCCGTGGGGAAGAAGGGTGAAGAATCCGACGAGAGTGACAAGAGGCAGACCCTGGCAATCAGGAAGAGAGCAGGCAATCCAGGGAGAGAGCCAAGTTCAAGGGAAGCCGGAAGATCAGTCCAAGGGATATAAGCGCCAAACACAGACAAGGGCAAAGCAAAGGCAGGTCAAGGGAAGCGGAGGGCAAAGACGTCTGGAAAACAGGAAGACAACAAGCGCCAAGCAACAACCACAGAAAGCTGCTTGCCGGGTGGAACGTAATGGTTAAGCAGCACCGCCCAGCAGGATTCCATTGCTAAAATACTGGCAGCTTAGGTTGCGTTGGCGGCCTGAACAAGTGACACGTCACGGGAATGGAGTACCAGGACTTCTGGGAACTGTAGTTCAGGACATTCGGTGTGCCGTGCTGTGCGCTGCTCCAATCGCCACGGCAACCACCACTGTTGAGGCAGTGTAACACAGGGGTAACAAGAGTTAGCGGGGGCGAGTGGTCCATGACACTGGTCTAGATCTTAGTGCCTACGTTTATCAATGAAATGGGTCTATAGGACCCACATTCCAGTTTGTCCCTGCCCACCTTTGGGAGCACCACGATCCGGGCTTGGGTGACTAAATCTGGGGCCTTAGCCCCACCAAGCAAGCTATTGAACAGTTGCACCAGGACTTTTTCCAGCAGTAGGCCGTGGTGCTTATAGAACGCCATCTTATCCCGGGGCTGAGCCCGGTTTTAGTTTGGAGATGGGATTCAGTATTTCCTCGGCACTGATTGGGGTATCTAGGGCTGTTCTATCTTCTGGAAGGAGGTCAGGAAGCTTGAACTCATCTAGGTATGTTCGAGAGTCCCTCTCTGACCCCAAGCACACCGAGGCGTACAACCTTGTATAGTAGTTGCCTAAGGACCATGCTATGGCTTTGGGTTGGCTGCAAAGCTCACCACTCTCCTCTCTAATTTTGTAGACCGCCTTTTCCGCCCTCTGGCCCCTCAATCGGCTGCCAACAGTGTGGCGCTTTGTCCCTCTTTTCATAGTATCTTTGTTTTACAAAGCGTAATTGTGCAATTGTCCTCCCCCTCTATATATCCCCCAATTCTCTTCGCAAATCTCTGATCTCTGTTGCGATTTCCTTGCCTCCCCCGTTCAGATCCTGCAGCGCTCTCTCCGTGTCCGTGATTTCCCATTTTACCCTATGTTCGAGGAGGGTTCTATTCCTTTTCTTTGCTGCGCCCTCCATGATCAGGAGGCCGCGGAAGGTTGCCTTGGCTGCCTCCCAGATTGTGTGGAGGGGGTGTCTTCCATGACATTGAACTGGAAAAATGTTGTGATCCCTTTTTCGAGGGTTTCGTTGAAGGCCATGTATGTATATATTGTGTCATTGCATACCCAGCGTGTGTCGAGGTGAGCTTGGGGCCCGATCTCCAGGGACAGCCCACATGTGTCATGGTGACCACCCAACCACCTGTATGTCTGTGCTTACTATTGCGTGTTCTTGTGAAGCGTCCAACAATATGTAGTCAATTCTGGTGAATGCGGCATGCAGTGGAGAGAAGAATGTGTGCGCCTGCGCTGCGGGGTGGGCTACTCTCCATGTGTCAATCAGGAAGTGATCGTTCAGAAGGGATTGCAATGCGTGGCCATCTTGGGCTGATGGGGGAACTGCACCAAGTCTCAGAGAGGACCAGTCCTTCGAGGGATCTATTATTTGGTTGAGGTCCCCACCACAGATAAGACGGCCTGTTCTCCATGAGCTAAGTAGCTGCAGAGCGGAAGCACAGAACTGGACCTGCCTTTGATTGGGTGTGTACATTGAGCGCAGTGTGACAGCAGTGTGGCCTATATTCCCGTTGGCTACCAGCAGTCTCCCATCCAGACCCTTTTTTGATCTGCGATATTTCAAAACCCAAGGGCTGCCTTTTTTTTAGCTGGGCCCGAATTCCAGAGCGTGATCCCAAGGTCCCGTTCCTGCAGTTTGTATTCCTCACCCACTTTGAATTTGGTTTCTTGTACAAATAGTATGTCTAGCCCCGAGGTTTTAAACTCCCGCAACACCATAGAGCACTTCTGAGGCAAATTCAGCCCTTTCACATTCAACAACCCCACCCTGAAATTACTGTTAGGCATATTCACTTGTGTCATGCTTCATCCTTGACTCCTCCCACCAGATCTTTGGTTTAGGACGCCCATGCCAGTCTCCCACCTCAGCAGCACTCCATTACCTTCCCCTGTTGCAAATACCCTCACATACAAGTGCTGCCCTCTAGTTCCAGCCATCCCCCAACTTTCCCTGATCCCCATTGTGCCCCATCAAGTAGACAGGCGGTAGAGTGAATACCCTCTGGTCAGAGATGCCCAAAAACAAAAATATGGGCCAACCTGGGGTGACCTCTCATCCCCTAGCAACCCAAAAAACTCACAATTTCTAGAAACTGTTACAGAGAAAACATTACTTGAGCCATTGGCCGGCTATGGCCCGGCTACAGTGGCGGCAGTCTCTGTGGCAATATCCTGCCGGAATGGGCAGTTACGGAAATGCGCCCTCATGGGGTGTTAAATCTGCGGTACTTTCTCGAGCCAGCCGACCGTCCTCATTTGGGCCAAGTGTCACGTGCCCCCTTCTCCTTTCCTGTATCATTTACTTCTTCTGATGCTTCTGTTTCATTTCCCTCTGCTTTCAATTGTTTCAATACCCCTTCCGCTTCCTCCCGAATGGTGACCCTGTACTCCTCTCTGTGATACTCGAAAGTCAGTGCGAACGGGAACCCCCATTGGTAGCGTACGCCTTTTTCTTGGAACCATTGGGTCAGGGGACGACATTCTGTGGATTTGGTCGAATGTAATTTCTGTGGCGGGGGCTCATCAAAAAGCTGTTGATTAAGGCCCTTACACGTTGTTCCAGGACTGCTATGTGTTCGGCCTGTGGCTCATTGAGGCCCATGATTCTGAGGTTGGACCTGCGCTCCCGGTTTTCAAGGTCATCTCTTTTCAGGGCCAGATCCCTCTCCTTCTGTTCCCAATCCTGCATGCAACCTTCTGCCCTCATTTCGATCAGGTCTACTGAGAGTTGGTTATTTTCTATTGCCTCAAATTTGTCCTCCACCTTGTCGACTCTCCTCTGCAAGTCTGCTATCGCCCCCATTAGTCCTGTCTTGATCGACCTGATTTCTTCTAGTAATATGCTTATGTCCGCCTTTGTGGAGCCCTCCTTGACGTCTCCCGACAGGGGCTGGATTTCTACAGTTTGCTCCATTGCTTCAGTGCTGTTGTCTCTTCTGAATCCCTGTAGCGCTCTGACCATATAGGGGTTAAGTGAGTGGTTGCGGGGGGCCTCAGTCTCCCTCCCCGGAGGGGATGCATCGCCGATAGGGGTCCCCAAGTGTGGGTCTTGCCTGTTCAGTTGCTGTGTGTGCTCCTTTGTGCCTGGGCTGGTACACCAGCATGTGAGGCACAGACTGATGGTGAGCTCCATGTGGGGCTGGATCTGGGGCCAGCCTGGCCTTTCTCTATGCGCAGTGGGGCATCCTTTGTTGTGACCGTGGTGCCTGTTGCGGCCTGAGCCTCTTGGAGTACCTCCTGTCTTGGCATTTGGGTAGTGTTAATGTGCTTATGCTGCCAGCACAGGTGTAGGTCCCCCAGTCCCCCATGTCGTTCAGTGGCGGGTGTTGTGCCTGGTCTTGGAGCTGGTGACTCCCCACTGCTGCCCCGGGCTTTGCTGTTCTACTTGGGCTCTGCCTCAAGGTTTGCGGGTGTGCCTGTTACTGGGCCCTGTTGGGGGGAGGGCTACTTCTGCCCAGCGTATGGTTTGATGGGCCGAGTCCCTCCCCTACACCGCAGGGGCTGCCTGCACTGGGTCGAGGGGGCATGGGTGGTGATTTGGTCAGCCATGCTGCGGAATCCGATTGCCTCCGCTCCCTTCCCCCTTGTCATGGCGTTGTTATGCTGGGGATAGGGGGGACTGACCTGCGGTTCTGGAAGGTGCCACTGTGAGTTGTGGGGAGAATCTGGCCGGTTTTATGCCCCCCCGGGGGCTGTGCAGCATTGGCCGTATCTCTAGTGGCGGAGCCCCTTCACTGGAGCCTCTCCTGCTCCTCCTCAGCCGTTGCACTGGGCACTGTGTCGGCTTCAACGTTCATGGTTGGGTGCTGTCCGGGCTGTTTCTGCACCAATACAGGCCGGCCTGCGCCATGGGTCATTACTCCAGATCCCTCTGGGCAATTTCTTTCAAACTTGGCCTGAGGTCTTGAGGCCACCTCCGATCTCTGTTTGTAGAATTCTATTAAATTTGCTCCATTGGTTCTGCTTAACTCCTCGGTTGCTTGCCAGGGGACGAGGGAGACAGTGGATTAGTCATCCATTCCGCCAGCACCCCCTGGTGGTCTCCCCAAATAGATGGCTTTTTAATATTTTTGGACCTTTTCAAGGTTTTCAATTTTTCCTTGAATTATGGATAATCCCAGGTATCCGGTCTCCTCCAGCCCTCTTTAACTCCCTACCCTCTGCAGTTAGTGAGTATGAAGAGGCCTTTTACACTTCATTTACTATCACATTGAGAAAGTTATTGAGGTATTGATTGAGGAAGATTCCTCTATGAGATTGAGATATGAGATTGCCTACCATGATTTGGTGAGGCAGGTGCTGGATTGCCTAGCATGATTTGTGAGGTTACCTATCATGACCCGGTGAGGCAGAAAGTTGGTTTTTAAGGTGGCTCTGATTTCTTGGAGAAGGTTGATCAGTCCTAGCCTTGATTTGAGGTATAGGCGATGACAACGGTTTTCATCTTTTTTATTAATTACTTTTTGCATTTTAAGTGTGTTGTGTATAGGGATGATAATAATTCCAATGTTTATTTATTACAAATTTCTCATGATCAAAAGATGTATTACATGAGACTGTAAGAAGCATTCACTGAGTGTTCATTACTGAGTGTTATCAGATGCATTTAAACATGCATATTAAGTGTGGGGCATCTATTTGAACTACGGTGTATGGATGTGTTATACAAGGTACATGTCTTTTGATACACATCAAGGGACACTGGATGGTGTGAGCAGTGGACTATCAATATGAACATAATGTGGCATTGGTAAACCTCTCCTGTGTTGGCAGTTGAGAGCAGCCGGCTTACTGCAGGGGATGTTGCCTGCTCTCTTTACTGTTGCACACAGACATGTACATGCTTTTCCCTACCCCTACTCCTACCACAGCCGCTGCTGGGTTTCGGGGGTCATGGACACTCCACTGGGGGTGGAGGGAAGATTCTGGAGGTGGGGTGATCAAAATCACTTCACCCTGGGAGTGGTTCACCGCAGGAGGATCACCTGGGGAGGGAACACCTTAATTGGATGAGGGATGACACCGTAGGAGAGATGCAGTATATTTCTATCATGGTCCCAGCTCCTTCAGCCTCTTACCCTCGCCAGAGTTTTAGAATCCTCCATACGTCTATGTATGCCAGCAAAGTAGAAGTTTGTCCTCCCTGCTGAGATGAAGAACAGTCATGACATCTTGAAGAATAGTACTGAGATGAAGAAGATGCGCAGAGGAGCACCCTGCGAAACCGCAGTGACCAGACCAGCCTATTCAATATAGTTGAACGCAGCGATCAAATAAAAAGGAAAGAAGGACTTTTGAGGAGGAGCAGTCCTCCCTGGAGGGGTCACGAGTAAAGACACTGTGTCAGCTGGACACGGAAACAAAGCCAGGATGCCCAGCAAGAAGAAGAGCATTCCAGAGCCGGTCCTTAGACACAGGAAGGGGTGGCAGGCTGGCAAAAGCAGGCGATCGGTGCTCCTGGGGCTTTGGAAGCGCAACGGCTTCCTGAAGGATGGTTGGTGCTCCGGAGCCGCTGCAGTCCAAGTCGAGGCCGTTCTAAGCACCACGAATCCCAAGGCTGGCAGAGGAAGCTGGGAGAAAGCGAACGCACTCATGACAAACAAACAGGTACATGAAGGGGAAGGGAAATGCTGGGATCCCGAGAAAGTGGTGGCAAACAGAAAGGGGAAAGAAATATCCCAAGCCTAGGGTCTGGGACCTTGAAAGACAGAGAAAGACTTGGCAAGCAGAAAAGGGAGAGAGATATCCCAAACTCAGGGTCTGGGACCCTGACAAGCAGAAAAAGTGGTGGCTAGCAGAACAGGGGAAAAAATACCCCGAACCTAGGGTCTGTGACCCTGATAATAAAAAGAGGTGGTGGCAAGTTAAGAAGGGGGAGGCATATCCCAAACCTAGGTTCTGAGACCCTGAAAGTCATATTGAAGAAGATTTTACATCCTTGATCATATATGGTAGTGCTTGGCAGGAAAGTAAACCAAGCCTACCTAGAAAGAGAAATACCAAAGACAGGCGAGTCGCGGACTCGCACCCATAACAGAAATACACCAGCTGTTCATATTCATAGACACGGTACCTGGGAGAAAGATGAATCAGGTTGGCTGTCCAATAGGTAGTACTAAGCAGGAGAGTACACCAAGTCTACCTAGAAGGATAACTGTTAAAACCAGGTGAATCCGGGACTCACGCCCATATCAGAAGAACGGTTGTTAGGAGAACATAGCAGTCTGGAATACCCTACTCCTTGCAATGTTTAGCCCATCAGATGATACCCATCTGGACATGGTATGCTGAATACACTAGATGCCTGCTATGTTTATATTACTCTTTTGTTTTCTGTTAATGTTGGTTTGTGCTTTACAATGACTTGATCACTGCATTGTTTTCTGTTTGTTGGCACTGTTTCTTATCATGATAAACAGATTTTTTTAAAAATACAAAAAAGAAGAACTACTCTTCTTAGTCACAATACCGGGGAGAACCCAGTTGGATGTGTAAAAGGAAGCTGGGGAAGGGAGATGTAGGGGTGGGTCTCACCTTAACCAAGAGTAGGCCTACCTTTTAAGAAGCGAGTGCATGTTTTGTCCATAAAGCAAGTTTATTGTACAAACGGCCGGGTGGAGCTAGATGACCCTATGGAGTCAAACAAACCGAAGTCTCCCTGAACCATACAAGTTGACACATTACATATATATTTTTGCAACAATTAAAAACTCCCATCTATTTGGTTACAATCCACACCTCATATATGATTGGTCAATACCTACACAAAGAAATCCAATCTTTCTCCAATTCCTCCATTCCTATTGGTCATTGTTATCTTAACTACCATCTTTAGCTCATGTGTAAAACACCTCTTGTTAGCATTCGCCCGTGGTAGGTCATGACATCATCACACAGTTCAAACATCCACAAACAAAAAGTCTCAGCTGGTCTGAGACCTCGTAATCCTAAATGTAATTTGCAAATTGCTTGCACGGATACTTCAAATGACATGAGAGAGAGCAGAATAAACAAGTTCCCTTTGATCTGTCGATAGCCATCTCATCAATCTCATCCACCCCGTTTTTACTGGTGTCCCGGAACATTGTCATCTAAATGACTACCATTTCAGCATCAAAACACCTGTGTATCGGTCACTGAAGCCTCAAGCGTCACTTCACCCCATGTTTATTGTTGGTCAAAACAAATGGAAGCTCTCATGCACAAAAGAGATTACATCTGCTTTCTGCTAAACTACCAGGCCACAAACCTTTAGTCAGTTGCTAGCTGCCCATCTGCTGGGTTAACCATTACTCCTCCTCCAGCCTCCAACCTTGCAGAACTAGATTTTCCCAGTGACTTAAAATTCACTGCACAAACTGCTGACTGCAGAGTTTTACTGAATTCGTAAAATGCCCTCTGCATATAGATTTATAAACTTCCTGTGCATGTATCTCATTGTGCATGCATGTTTAATAAATATTCTTATCTTACAAGTAATTGGCTCAACACATTGTTAAATAATCTGTAACTCAGAGCGATAATCCTCAATATTAATTTGTTTAATTGTAGTTTCCTGAGATCTTGCCGACACGTGTTTCGACCTATGGTCGTTTTCAAGGCATTGATTTGTACAGTATATCAAAACAGGTTCATTGTGATCAAAGTTAATCATATAGTCTTCACAATAGATACAAATTGTAGAAAGAAAGATATAAAAACCTTTGTTAAGACACTGTTATTACCATACTGTTAGGGAGAATTCTCAAAAATATGCCAATTCCTCTCTACCTTAGAAATCTACAGCTCTTTTGCTGAACTTTGGGACTTTGTACTTTCAAATCAAGGTGTTTTCTGTGTTTGTTTCTTTTTGAATTATGGAGTTTAAACAACTCCATAGGCATCATCTTTTCATTTGTGTCACACAGCACCCTCAGTGCAGTGGCACAGGGAAGCCATTCAGGCTTTCCCAAGGTTGAACTACCTTCTCTGGGATAAACTACTGTTTCCCAGAGTAGGTAAAGTGAAATTGACTTTACTAGTCTTTTAAAATCCTAGACCCAGCACACCCTATCTAACAATAGAGTGCTGGAGGGGTTACGTAGTATCCCCTGTGTCTAGATACTTATGTAGCAGTCAAATGCTACCCTTTCCTCTCAGAATGGCTGGTTGCAGTGGTTTTACAACTAACTACCATGATTTTACCGCGAACACCTGCAGCATTAAATCGCGGGAGCCATGTTTTTCAAGATGGCATTTGAGCCCCCTCTGAAAAACAGGTGCCGGTCTTCTTTTTTTGCCATTTCTTTGTGGAAAGGTCCTTCTAGAGTTTTGCTCTGCGCACCTAACCAGGTTTGGTCTCTTTGTTCATTAGCCTTTGGCAGGCTTCAGGAGTGAAGACCGCCTCTGGTGCCTGAGTGACTGGCGTGGGCAGGAAGTGAGGGAGGTGCCCGAAACTACCGGTGCTTAGTATCCAAGGAGACCCAAATGCACTCTGTGGTGAGTGGCTGACTGACTGTCCGGCAAGGACAGCCACCATGCTGGGTGAGTGGCAGCTAGGCTGGAATGAAGGGGAGAGAACTGAATAAAAGGTGAGTCTCTTGGCTTGGAAGGCAGAGTCAACCACTGGAACGAAAGAACAGAAGACGAGCTTGAAGAGTACAGCTGCTGCAACTCCTGGACCGTTGGCTTGCCAGGTGAAGCCCTGCTGCAGGTACGAATCGCCAAGTTCACCTCGACAGAGAAGCCCCTGCAAGGACGACTTCTCCTTTTGAGTTGGTGGGACCAATCAACTAGACAGTAAGCCACCTGGATACCAATCTCGGAGCTTGTTGCATTTTCCTCAGAGTGCTGCAGGAATCTGTATAACCAGGGAGAGGGACACCAGTTTGTGTGCTTTACTCACAGCCACCGGAATCGAACATTTGCCAAGTGCCAGCTTTTTGACCAGTCCCAGTGCAGTCCCAGTGCAGACATTCTCCCTCTTGTCCCTACGACTGAGGCCCAGGAACAACGAGATCTGCAGGAACTGCCAGGAACAGAAGTCACCAGCTGCATCTTTTTCTTCATTGCAGGGTACTGTGGAAAGGTTCCATGTGTTAAAATCGCAGCAAAAAGGCAGTGGTTTTTCTGCTGCAATCCATGTAAAGGATGCGGGGGACACCCCCGCGCCCCCAAACCCATTATACCATTGAAGGGGGGCAGGGGACACCCCTGCAAACCCCGCTCCCCTTAAATGGCATAATGGGGTACACCTTTACCGGGTCAAACCACAGCATTTTTGTAAAGGCAATATTTTTGCTGCGATTTTATTACTGCATACCCTGTGGAAATAAGACAGAGTACTTTACCTCTCGCAGTGAAAGTGCTTAAAACTTTTGCAACTTGCAGGCCTAATCAGCTTGTGTCCCAACATATGATTCTTCTTACTACAAACTATTCTTAAGAACTTTTGCAGAGACTTTTCTGTTTATCTACAAGAATTGCTTTATTCTATCCAAGACTTTAGGCCATTGACTTTGGCCTAGCCTATTGAATTGAATTGACTCCTCTGGTGAACTCTAAATATTTGCACAGTCTAAGAATAATTGTAACCTTTCATGTTCTAATAATCTTTGCCTTTTACTCCTCTTGAAAAGTATTTCTGAAATAGTATTGAAGTATATTTGTATGTGATTATATTGTCTCCTTCTTATGAATGTTTTATAACTGACAGATAAATAAATGATATAAGTATTTATCAAAGAAACCTTGAGTGTGAGAGTTTACTTGAACACTTGTGATTGTAGACCTCTGTTTAACATCATTACTACTCACATTCCCCTCTTGAGATAAGCCTGGCTGCTCAGCTGCGCTACCAAAACTGTGTAGTACAGACTTATACCAAAGGTTGGTTTTGCTTACACCTGTAGTCCTAGTTGTGTATAGTGGTCCCAAAGGGTACTGCATACAAACTTTGCCTAACGCATACCAGTTCCGATGGGTATCAATGATTAAGACGAGGTCGATGAGAGGAAACAGGAAATACAAAGAAAAGAAATAATAAATAAGGACAAAAAATATATATTTATATAAAACAGGTTAAGATTAAACATACTCTATAACCTATCATAGAGACCTATCACAGTATATTTATCTTTACAGATTTTAAAGCATATGCTGTGTCAAGCATCATTTGGTATGTTTAAGTTTATTCGCATTTGAACTTCCTAGTGATGTAAATGCTCACACCAGGTTGCTATTGTGAATAGGTTGCTCACCCACACCTGTGTCTGTATAAAAAGGTTTGATTGTGGTAGTTCATGCTTAGCATCGACCTCAAATGATATATTTGGGGTCATGCATGTGAACCAATTGCTTTGTGTGTGGTATTAGTGCTCTTTCATGTGGTAGGCATCTTATAATGTCAAACCCATTGTGTTTAGATGGATTACCATATCAGGATAATGGGGATAGTTTAGCTTCATATTACACTCACCAAGTCAGCGTAAATTCTCTGTCCTCATGATGTTGAAATCAAAAACTAAATATTATAAATATCTGCACTTAATCCATTACATTGTGAGTATTGTTAACAGCGCATAATAAAGTAGTGAAAGGGCAAGAGTATAATGTTCTTACCCTTTGTTCATTGTTCGAGTAAATATTTCAGATGGGTATCAAATGTACTCCTGAGAATCACAAATGGTTACTATCAGCATCTGTATGAATAAAGGTAGGTACTTGAAATCCCTATGGTGTCAAAATTATCGACTTTATAATTCAGATAATAATGTTCTATGATGCTGTTAGTTATATATGCAGCCATTTCCTACCTGTTTCCAAATAAAGTCCTCTCAATCAGTGCATCGTCCTGGTCGGGTGTAGCGTTACACGTGGCAATCTAAACCGATCACCATTTTGGATCTTTATTTATACTATTTGGTGACTTTCTACTGTCGTGTTCTACTGCTCATGTGTCTAGACCTGTAAGTCTTTTTGCCCTGCCTACTATAATTCTTAATTACCAATAATTCTTCTCTTTTAAAATATGAGCTATTTACTCATAGATAGGTTGAATGAGGTTAAAATACTGTTGTCGGGTGAAGTGGCTTGTAATTATCAGCGTCTAATTTAAACAAGTATATTCGATATTCATCGCTTCCGCATATTCTTAAGGTAACGAGACAAATCTCTATCTTACAGGTCTAGATGCCATGAGCGTCATGACATCAATAGGTCACACATTTAGAGCAGGACCATCAACATCAGAAACATTAAGACAGACATTTATAAGATTAGAACGAATCTCAAAGAAGGAGATCAATAAGTATTGGGAGAAAGCTTCAATGGTGAATTATACAGAGAATGATAAAATCCAGAGAGGTTTAAGGATTTTAATTTTTCCAGATTTCAGCAACAAAGAAGACCAAGATCTAGCCCAAAAATGGGAGGAAATTTAGTTTTTAGTTCTAAAACAATGATTGAACTAATAATAGGGCATGCAGATAGGGAACACTCTTGAGCAATTCTTCAAATTGGTCAGATTAAACAGGAAATAGCGGAAATGGATAGTTTAGAAAGCAACAAACAAAAAAAGACACCAAAATGTACTCTATCCTTAAAGACTATCAAGATGAGGTAAAACTCAGAAAGTTCTGAAAGTTTTATAGAGATTATAGAGAGGATATGGTTTTTACATTTCAAAGTAAAAACGACAAAAAATTGAAAGGTAATTCAAGAGGCTCTACACCAGCATCCTCCCCAGGCAGCTCTGAGATTGAATCTGAAAATGAGAACCAATCATGCCCACCTACATCAAAATCGAACGTGACCAATACAAACTCAACAGAAACTACTAATAGTAAAGGATTTTTTAGAAGAAATCAAGAGATACAAGAGAGGCAATCAACAAACAAATTTCAAACAATTCGGATTCCGAAACCCACTCGTGCAAGGTATATTAAAAATGGCAATATCATCAGGGGAAGAAGAGGCGAACGACAGAAACATGAATGTAGATTTAGGTCAAACACAAAGAATAATAAGATCAGGCTCAAGAAAACAACCATTAAAAAGCCAAAACAGAACCTAATCATTAATCTATCAGAAAGAACTTTAACAGCAGCAGAGGAATCTGTGCTTAACAGAGGCTTCTCTTATTCCCCCAATACTAAAGCGAATCTAACAGACTTTCAAATAGATCTTTTCAAGCAAAATGAAATTAAAAAAATATTTTCACCATAAAACGTACACATATGAAATACCACCACTGATTGTACCTTCCAGAGTATTGACAATATCAGACATAGAGAACACACACCTATTAATGTCACTAGGAGGTGAAGGTGAGAAAACACGGGAACAAATCTGTGAAGATTTGAGCATACATCAGAAGAATCTTAAAATGGCAGAACTCAAGCCCCGGTCAAAATGTACTCCTCAAATGACTACTGAAAGTATCATTGAGACCTTTCATAAAGCCGTAATAGGACATGTACATCATTTTATGGACAAAAAAAAATGTTTAAATGTATTACAGGTGCCATAATTTAAACTATGAAGAATATCAAGCGTTAAATAATCTAACAAGTGCAGATAATATTGTAATTAAAGAGGCAGATAAAGGTGGAGCAGTGGTGATTCTCAACAGAGAAGATTATATTCAAATGGGAAAAGAACATTTATCCACACCAGACTGTTACCAGAAATGTACATTTTACCCCACCAAGACAGTAGTTAAGGAGATGACAACACTCATTCTCAAATGGCACAAAGGACTGATAACGGATGAGGAAAAAGTATTTCTTTGTACAACTGTGCAAATGATGCCAACAATTTATTTTCTTCTTAAAATTCACAAACAGTTTGACAAACTACCAGAAGTCAGACACAGTCAGAAGTCAGACACATAGTGAGTGGAATCAGATGGGCCACTGAAGGCCTATCCACCTATATCGATACTTTGATCAAACAACACATATCTTACAAATTCTAACAACCATCACTTGGCAAGAAGACTATGTATTAGACTATGTATTAGCAACATTAGATAGCAATTCATTATATAACTCAAAAGACCACTGTTTGGCTATACAAGCGATTGATTATACCAATTCACATTATTCTGCATCAAACAGACTGCCATTGAGATGGTAAAGGAATTTCTGTGGTTTACCCTTAATAATAACTATTTCCTATTTGATCACAATTTTTATCTCCAAACCAAAGGTGTAGCGATGGGAGCTAAGTATGCCCCATCACTAGCAAACCTTTTCATGGAACAGTTTGAGAAGGCTCATGTCTTATCGAACCAGATGTTTGAACGTCAAATCATTATTTGAAAGTGGCCTTCCACCATCGGAAATTGACTCAGCTGTGGCCCCAAGCCAATGGCGCAGTGGAGCGTTTCATGGCAAATGTTAAATGGGCCGTGAGTAGCCAACATCACAAACAGACCACTAGATCAGACTCTCTACCAACTCCTGAGAGACTATCGCAACACCCCGCACAACTCCACAGGGGTCTAGCCAGCTGAGTTGATATTTGGCTGTCCGGTCCGCACCTGCCTTCCTCACACCTCAGACCACCAAGCCTCAAGGAGGATTGAATACGAGGCGCGGGCAAAGGATGACGCCGCAAAAATGAGAATGAAAGAATACACTGATTCCCACCAGAAAGAACGGATGCTGGACCTCCAAGTGGGTGAGAACGTCATAGTAAAACAACCACCCACCCACAAAGACATGCCACCTTTGGACCCTCAACCGCTGGTAATTGTACAACGCAAGGGGTTCATGATCATAGCTGCCAGAGCGGACAAGAGAGTAACTAGGAACGCCTCCTTCTTCAGAAGAACACACTGTGATCCCCTCCAGGTGCTAGATGAAGAGGACAGTGACAACGAGAGAGAGGAGTCTGGGTGTACCGGAGATGTAGAGGAGTTCACCACGGAAAGGGAACGCACCACGGAGCACCAGCATACTGATGGGCGGCCTCAACGGACCATAAAAAGGCCCCAACGATGGATAGAAGAAATGGGCTACAACATTGTTATTTTGGGGGGGAGATATACTGTTGTGCTATTGGCCCCAATGGGACACGTGATAGAAAGGACGGGGAAGTGAAATGGTCATGTGACCACATGTGAGATGGGAGGGACAAAAGAGAATAAAGTTTAGTTTCCAGTTTCCACCCTGAGCCCGTGCCATGTGGTCCTTGTGTGCAGTGTCCTGAGTTGGTGCCTACGTGAGACTTCCCCTGAGTGGTGACATTATGGAGGCCTCCGTGCCATGACACAGAATCTGCAGCTTCCCCTTCTACAGTTTACAATGCAGGGTCACAAATGTTGCGTGCACAACGAAAGATATTAACTCTGAAAACAGTCATAAAAGCATTGGGGTTTTGTCCTGTGACGTGCCAGAAACTGTAAACATCGGAACGTTTGGGCTGATAACGGAGAATGTAGCTTTCCCCATCTCTTTGCTGAAATGTGCACCTCTTAAGTGCCAAGGCTCGTCCTTTTTGCATAGACTTACATACTATCCTGGCACTTAAGGGAGGGATAACAAAAAACGTGTTTTAGACCTCAACCTCAGTGAGTCACAGTTTAATAACTCACCTTTGCATTAAAAGGTAACTGGCTGAAGGTTTTCCATGTTTACCAGCGCTGGGCTATGTGTCTACTGTTATTCCAGGACATATATTATGAAGCTTCAAACCTATCATCCCTTCATTGTTTGCTGCTTTGAACGGCAACACGTGCGAGCAATGCGTGACACTGTGCGCAGCAAGATTTAGTTCGATGACGGGCGGCCATTCAAGCGATAGTGGTAAATCTAAAACAGGTGGTATTAAACAATTACCGCCTATTTTAGTGCATGCCACACTACAGCCTTAGGGCTATTTTCCATTGATAAGAGAATGCAGCAGGTGGTAAATACCGCCTAATTACCAACTGCCAGCCGCATTTCATGTTTTACCTCGGTGGAGTTAAACATTGTATACTGTCCCCCGAATGTTTTACGTGTTTTATTCTCTAGCAAAGGAAAGCACAAGCGCTAAACTTCAAAACAGCAGGGAAACTACATGAAGTGGGCACCTCTGACGCCCACCCTCTCACAATCTTTGCAGTGCAATGAAAAAGGGTCTGCGTCATTAAAACAAGTCAAGTAGTGGTAATTCAGCGCCCCTTAGATTAACACCAGAAGTGATGATAATTACCTCCATAGTAATCCACCCAAAACATCTCCCAGGATTTGAATGAAGCCCAGAGTGATGTGTAGCCAAAGGCACAGACCTCAACCACTCAATTCCACCAGTAAACAAAGAAGGATTTTAAAAGCAATCGAATTGAGGTAGTTTCCCCTAAAACGCTTTATGGCACGACAGATTACCCCAAGGGCCATCCTGTCACATGTCCCCACCTCCACAAGTCGCTGAAACCCGGTGCGGTGCCCTTTTGTCATTCTTGCTTAGGGCCCTTGCCTTAAATCTGCCTCTTGGTGAGAGCACCCCCTGTGTGGGGAAGCATATCCATTGGACATGGCACAATTAAAACCCCCACCAAAGCTTACACCTGGGTGACTTGCAGTGCACAGTGTAATGGCGTGCATGTCAACCGAGGTCAATTGGAACTTTCATTTCCACTCCTTGGAACTTGGTCAGGAGTACGGTTTTATGACTCGCTCTGGTGATGTATGACGGTGTTATCTATTTTACTGTGACGCTGGGTCATGCACTAAAATCTCCTGTTAATCGATTGCAATTAACTCGTGTTTGTGAGGGAGGACATTTTGTCCCTCTGAAGTAACTTTCACTTCAAAACAGATTTAACAATAATGTAACCCTTGACCCGTCCCCATTCTAATTTACATCACTTTTATCTCTCAGTACATTTACGGCACTATTTTGGGAATTCTGCTGGCAATGTGCCTGAAAGCATCATCTCTCTTCATAAACCTCTCTCCAAAGTGACAGCCGCCAGCGCAAAGAAGCCAGGTTGCCTTTACACATACATATATTAACATAACATTAATAACGCATGCCATTTACAGTTCAGCGCCGTTACTAATTAAGAAGATTCGCGAGTCCTAAAGGTAAAACATACAGCAATATTTTCTGAAGAATTATGCAGGTCAAATGAAAGGTGCGTCAACATTTTACAGACCCCTGCTTACATCCTGCCTATGCATTGTCCTTCCCTCAAGAAAATCCTCCCCCACAAGTGATGGTGACATTTATTTACAACTTTATTTAAATTATTGAAAAGCATCAGACTACACCATAGTGCGCATGTGTATTTGTTAAGCTTTACAGTACAAACTCTCGTTGTGAGTCAACCGAACGCCAGGCAACTTGAGGGCTCTGTAACGGGGTACAATAACATGGGTGCCATTACAGGATAGACAGAAGGGAACACTTGGCGAGCGGGGATTCAGAGGGCTCGAGGCAGGGGATACAGGTTAGGGAGGGAAAGGATGACCCAGTCTTAATACATCTTTTGCTCCCATTACTATATTCCTGTGAGTTTCCCATGACATGGCCTTGC
Organism: Ambystoma mexicanum; assembly: GCF_040938575.1. NCBI lineage: Eukaryota > Metazoa > Chordata > Amphibia > Caudata > Ambystomatidae > Ambystoma > Ambystoma mexicanum. The sequence goes on along the minus strand of NC_090934.1, from coordinate 704,852,539 downwards.
AAGCTGCACTGGTGAGACCTGTGTCTGCGTCAGAGATGCCCCCACATTCGCACTGTACTGTAACTACGGTACCATCCGTGTATTATTACCATGAAGAGCCGTGAGTTTTTGGTAATTATGGGCAGAGGGTGTCAACCGATTGTCTAATTATTTTATTTATTGCACGTGATGGCTATACATCGATTGAAACATTACAAAAATAATGTCTTTGTGATCATGGGCAAGGAATGCCTTCTGCCAATCCCGGTTTAGATGGAAGGACTTGCACATGATGCTTGACCCATGTCCTGGCTGTCAGGTTACTCTCACAGCCTTCGTCGGGATTCCCGGCCGGTCATTGCACAGGTCCGTTTTTTTGTTCGTGTTTTTCTAAGGGATATTCTGCATCTTATTGCTGCAGCTGAATTGTAGATAGTACTGTAGGAGCCATAGTACTGTAGGAGCCATGGCGCTGTCTTTGTTATTCCCGGACAGTGCAGTACTGGTTGGTCTCCCTAGTGTTTTCCTTAAATAACTTGATTTTCCTACCTGTAACTGCATATTTTGACGTAGCACCCCGTACCATGAGGTGAGGCTTTTCCAAAGTGATGAGGGTTGTTTTGCTCCCAAAGATTGCGCACAGAACCAAAAATTAAAGTGCTCAATTGGGCGTAGTTTAATGCAATTCAAACAGCAAATAGGCTGCTTTTTGAATTGCATTAAACTACGCCCAATTGAGCACTTTAATTTTTGGTTGTGTGCGCAATCTTTGGGAGCAAGACAACCCTCATCATATTCTATTTATGTGCACACTCTAGGCAGGGTGTTCACACACTGCTCCCAATTGCTGCCCGTCAACCATTTTACTCTTTGTCAAGTGCGCCAAAACCTCAATTGTCCTTTTCTGCCACAATCTCTGCTTTTCCGAAGTGTGTTGCTTAAATAACTTGATTTTCCTACCTGTAACTGCATATTTTGATGTAGCACCCCGTACCATGAGGTGAGGCTTTTCCCTGAAATAACTCGATTTACCTACCTGCAACTGCAGATTGTGATGTATCATGCTAAGCTTGAAACATGTCACTTTTGCAAGAAACTAATGTAACCAACTGGTTAAGCTAAAAGCACCTAGAAACCTCTGGCATGTGCGCGATATACAAATGACTAAATAAATAACATTGGTCTCCTCTGCTGTAGCTCATGTGCAGTGGCTTTGGCCATATCACACCAACCCACAGAACATTGACAGGATTTCTTCACAGGCAACTGACATTTTCTTTTTTTTTAAACCTTTATTTTTATTAGCTTGATGACACAACAGAGTACAGGCAGAGGCCCAACCGGGGCAAGCAATGACAATTTACGGTACATACCAATAGGTCAAACAATGTTTTTTGGCACCACACATATAAGCGCCAGAGGCGCAACAGGAAAACAGACATCTAAGCCACTAGGAGTTGAAACCCTAGCGGACGTGGGGGAGTGGGAGGCCAGAGATGCAGAATCAGAGTCGGTGTCGGGGTGTGCCATGAAGGAGCAAAACTTCAGCCAGATATTCCTGGGCCTTGAGTGTGTTGGTTGTTGACTAGACCAAAGCTCTTCTGTGTCCGAGGCCCAGGTCACCGCCCTAGGCCATTGTGTGTGTGAGGGTGGGACAGGGCGGAGCCAGCATTGTAAGACACAACGAACAGCCAGTAGCATGCAGAGGCCAGCTAGCTTCTTGGAGTCACGGCTCAGGCCAGGGAAGTCGTGAAAGAGACACCGCAATGGGGACAGGGAGATTATACAATCCATAATGGCGGATAAGGTGGTAAATACCAACTCCCAGTACTGTGACAGTTTGGGACAGGACCAGAGCATGTCTATATACTTGGCGTCATCAGTCCCACATCTGGGACATCTAGGGGAATGATACTTTGACATTTAATGTAATCGAATCAGGGTGAGATGGTACCTATGTAGGACTTTGAGCTGGATCAATTTGAAACAGGAGTTGAGGGACACGTTGTGTGTGTGCGTGCACATGTGTTTCCAGCGTTCATCGGTCATCTCAATGTCCAAGTCCTCGGCCCATTTGCGTTTCAATTTGTCGAAGGGGGGAATCGTTCTGGTTTTCAACAGGGCACATAGTCTGGACACTTTCCCTCTAAAGGAGTTGAAGTCGCATAGTTCTGCAAGCGGGTCGTGGGGAGGTATCGTGGGAAACTCGGGGTATCGGACCTTAAGAACTTTCCAGAGGGACGTGTATTGGAGCCACGCTGATGGCTTCTGTCTAAGAGCGGCAGGTAGGTCTGGCCATTCGGTGAAATTGCCGTTTTCGAAAGTGTCGTGGATCACCTTGAAGCCCAATGCAGCCCACCGGTGTATGATGGGCAACAGTAGATATGAGACCCCAGGGAGAAAGTTCCATAAAGGTAGATCGCCATGAAATGGATGAGGCGTGCCTTATAGTTTCCAGGTTTTAGAGAGGGTCAAGGAAGTGCTGACAACGGGGTCCAGAGACTCCAGCATGGTCAGCAGAGGGGCAAGAATTAAGGAGTGGACATCGCGGTCGCTGACCACCATCCTCTCAAGCCGGACATGAGGAGGGGGGTCCTGTGTATTAAACCAGAAGGAGGCAAACTGTGCTTGCGCCACCAACCAGTATTTGAGAAAATTTGGGGCGTTAAATCCTCGCCCTCCATGGGGGTGGTCAGAGTTGAAAGTTTTAATCGGACTGCCCCAGAATGCCATAGCAAAGTATTAATGGTATGAGCCAGTGCCCGGAAGAAGCTATCTCCGGGCCATAGGGGTAGATTGATGAACTTATATAGCAGTTGCAGGAGTACAACCATCTTTAGGATCCCTATCCGACCGGCCAGGGAAAGTGGAAGTCTCGTCCAGCCCGAGACCCTTTCAGTAAGCTTCGTGAGGTACGTCTGATAATTCTCAGCAAATAATGTCTTAGGAGAACGGATGACCTCTATACCAAGGTAAGTGAATTTTGACTGGGACCAAGTGAACCCCATAAGGTCAGGAGGGGGATGTGTATTCTCTGTAAGTGGGAACAGGGTAAATTTGGAACAGTTCACCTTGAGCCCTGAGATGCGCCCAAAATGGACAGCATTCTCCAGAATAGGAGCAATATTGATAGCTAGGGGAGCGGATATAGAGCAAGGCATCGTCGGCATATAGGGAAATGATGTCCGCCTGGGCCACTGATCGCAGCCCCCTACATACATGGCATTGGCATATCATATTGGTGAAAGGTTCAATGGCTATAGCAAAAAAATTAAGGGGGAGAAGGGGCAGCCCTGCCTTGTGCCTCTGGCAACTCGAAATTGAGACAAGCACCTGTCCTCGGTACGGACCCTGGGCACCGGATTGGTGTAGAGTAAACGGACCCAAGAGCGGAACTTAGGCCCGAATTTGCATTTTTCAAGGACCCGCCAAAGGTATTCCCAGGACACAGAGTCAAAAGCCTTCTGCATGTCCAGTGTGGCAGCTACTGCCAACCTTGAAATTTAAGAAGGGAGATCTGAAATAGGGTCAAAAGGAGACATGACTAGAAGCCTGTTGAGGGTTGTATCAAAGACACTGGCAGAGAGTAGGACGAGAGGAGAGTGGGAAGCGGCAGAGAGAAGGATCTTAGGAAAGTAGAAAGTGGCAGTTTTCATGGGTAAACACAGGTTAGTTAATTGCGATCAAAATTCAGAATATAAATTAGATATGTTACTTCTAACTGAAACATGGTTATCTGAGGTATGCACTCCTGCTATGTCGGAAATGACACCACCGGGTTATACGTTGGCTCATCAGCGTTGCCCACTTGGACACAGAGGAGTCCTAATACTTACATAAAAGATAATGACTCCATAAATATCCTTCCTTATTCTAACCTAACAACCTACCCTTACAAACTATGAAGCCAGGGGTCTGCAATTTAAAAATGTACCTAATGCAATCTGTATTTTCTTACTAATGTTCTGGCCATGGGCCCTTCATCGGGCTTCACAGAAAGTATTGCCACTTAATGGCAGACTGATGCTTAAAGAATCCTCATCAGATGAAAACATTTTGGTTTGACTCGGGGATTGCTTATTAGTTCAACGATTCCTGGACACACTATATGCAGGGATGCATTATGCTATACACTTGCTAAAAAATCCTCTGTCTCTTAGTTGAGCACATCATATCATTATGCCTTTCTCTTTGAGAGCACTTATTAAAAAACAAGGAAGACATCAGCACGATTTTCGTGCTTCCCGACAAGAATCTCGACTAGCCAAATCATCCATTTTCTGGAGCTATACTTCCCCTACCTCTGGATTGGGATCCAACCAATCTTGATGCTAGCCAAAACTTTGATGAGCGGTTGGCAAATTTCTTAAAGCCCCTAGCCCCATTAAAAAGACTATAACTTGTTTCTGACAAGAAACAAGTGGCTTTCTTCATCACTTAGAGGCCAAGCTAGTAAAATGTCAACAGGAAAGAAAGTGAAGATTCTTGTATACCTTAGGGGATAATGAAAACCGGATGGGTCATATAGCCAGGTATGCCCAAAATGATTGTCTGCCAAAACACTGCTTCTATAATGACCACATCTGCAAAGTCGAGAGCACTAAAAAGAACTATTTAACACAGTCAATGACCACGATCACCTTGAGCTTTGGCGACTGTAACTCCTCCTTCCAAGGAGCCTTATAAAAAGCTTGCTCACTTTAAAAAAAATATATAAAACCATATAATTAAATAAAGGTATGACAGCTAACTGTTCTACTCGAGACAAGAGACTCATCAAAACCAACTCTCTGGACTTTAAGCTCCCTTCTCAACAAAGCTAACCATCTTTCTGTATTTTCTCTTTTTGACACAGAGAACATATGCTCCTAGCTAGGGACTGTAAATACGCTGATTTTCCAATTAATGTGTGCCCTCCAATCACTCTTAAGGATGTTGCAAAGTGCAAGACTATTGATCCTCCCATGCAACAAATAATGAATGCCTCCTCGCCTCAAGCCTTTGTCCCAGCATGCCTGAAGAGAGTACTAATTACTCCTCTTCTCAAAAAATGAACTGACAAATCATCAACAAATTTCAAACTTATCCCACCTTGATAAAGTATTAGAACACACAATGGTACCTCATCTCTAGTCAAATGTGGAATCCCATGATCTGTTCGACCCTTGTCAGGTAACTCTCTGACAGTTTGCTCTGTTGGCGAGTTTGGATAATCTCTGTATTCAAGTTAACTGAGACAACACTATTGTCTTTGTCCCTGGATTTATCTGCGGCCTTCAGTTGGCCATAACAGCCTGCTAGAAACCCTAGACTTATTGAGGTTGAAGGTAGTCGGCTTAGGTTTTCAATGGTGAAAGTTCTTAGTGAAAGGTCAATTGGCCATCTTGCCCGCCTCTCCTTTTTAAGTCAATGTTTCTATCATTGACTTGTGGAGTGTCCCAAAGAGGGATTTCGTCCCCATTGCATTTTTAAAGATTTAGAACCTCCCTTTACAGGCAATCATTAAAAGTCATGATATAAGGAGGAAGGGTAACTGAGGGGCAACGCGTTTGTCTTGGAAGCAAGACAAGCAGCGCAGCACGATCCTGCGCTTAGAAACAACATGCTGGTATTAAGCGTGTTATAAAAGAACAATTATAATTATAATAGAACTATTTAAATATGCCAATGGCATGAAAACTATAGTAAAATGAGTGATACCAGAGTGGCCTCCCACCGCCTTTGATCTTGTTTACTGGATAGCAATTATTGGATGAATGCAAATGTTCTTAAACTGAATCCAACAAAATAGAGGTCTTGGTGTTGGGGCGTAAGACTAGTCTTTGCTGTTCCATTTTTGGCCTTCAGACCTGGGCATTAGCCCCACACCCATCACAAAGGTGAGAAATCCAATTTGTTACTGCAATAAAAAAGGAGCACCCATGTGTTGAACACAATTCAATGGATGTCAGAGACCTCTCCTCTTGAATTTGGTGCATGGCACATAGGGCCTATTATAGATTGAGACTCTCTTTCATTAAGGATAGACTGCATCTCTACCTGCTATGTTATGTTATGATGTGTTATACTGTTCCACTCATCATTGTAGTGGTCTACATTTTTTATTAAAACTTTAACACAACATTTAATCTACAAAATATACAAATTATTCTTACAATATATCAAACATTCACAGATCAGTAATATTATACATTTCGATCTCTCTACTCCACACATAAAAAACAATCACTGACCAGGCTCTCCTCGTTTGATGCACATTTCTCAAATGTTCATTTCCTCAGTTTAAATGTCTCTGGACAGCCAATTAACTAATGCTTCAAAGTCTCTGGGTCTATGTGGCTTTTTCCAAAGACAGCAAGATCTTTCATTACTCTCTAGACCTCTGTTAGCCCCCACCTTAGCAGTGTGCCTAGTAAATTAAACCAAAAGCGTATATAAACATGCCAGTATTTTGTATTAGGAAATCTGTAGGCACATGCTAGCGTTTTATTATACTCTCTATGGTGCCTAACTATTTCCGTATACAATTTGTATTTTGCTAACCTATCATGATCTTTGCACCATTCTACGAACTTACATTTCTTATATACTTTCCCTGAGTCTTGAAATAACTTTGCTTTACCAGATTCAATATTAACCAGAATATGATCACAGACATCTGCAAACTGAGTCAATGGCTTATTCAAATTATGAATTAGGGCTACGTTTACATCTCCAAATCATGATGCTCGAGGTGGATCAAAAATCTTACGGTATAACCTCAGTTTGGCCAAATTTACTGAGACCTCGCAAGAGAGCAAGCCGAGTTCATGCTTGAGTACTACATATGAAATTGAATTTGGTAAGTAGTGTTCTAACAGCAGCAATGTTTGTCCAGAGAGTGGCATATTTTGCCACCGCCAGGGGCATCCAGACATTGGTCAGCGAGATAATAGAAAAGGGCAGCAGAAGAGGGGAAAGGGTAAGGTGGGGAGAAAGACCAAATGAGCATGAAAGATTTGTACAGGTAAGACAGGGATAGAGGGTAGGGATGGTGTTCATGATAGTTTGCATGCCTGTTGAGTTAGTAGTGAAGGATCAGAGCATATCTCTGATCAGAAAAAAGGCAAATGCTTACTTCTCCTGAAAGCCAGCACATGCCGGTGTGGACAGTTTCTAGTATTCACTGTGAAGCATTGACATTAGTCAGTGAGTGTTTACGTGATGGGCTTGAGATCTGCTCCAGCATACCCTTAAAGCGTGGAGGTGTATTCCCTTATGGAGCTTTGACTGAAAACATATTTGTTTTCGTTACATTATTGTTGATAAACCTCTTTCATTATTTTATTAGCTTGTGGCGTGCAGGAAACTTAATTATTTAGCCCCAGGAGTCACTTGTGGCGAAATTGCATCTGATAAATACCATCACACAACATAACATTGCAAACAAGCAGTGCTGGACTGGGCTACACGGACCTCGGGAGATTTCCTGGTAGGCCTCTGCACTATGGCCTCTTTTGTGAAGAATTTGTTATAAAGCATCCCTTATACTGTCCTCACTCTTAACACATATATTCCAATGTTTTGTTATTTTCATAATTTTTTTAATCCCTACATAAGGTCAATCATATGTGCTTTCAAATTGGGGGGCGCTGTTGCGCATTGAAGGAATGGCTGCCTGATACGTGTGCTCCCACCCGACTGAAAATCCTGGGCTGAATATACCCTGCAAGGGGCCGCCCACAGAGCTGAAGCTTAACTAAATAAGCAGCTTAGAAATCCACGCACATACGGAAGAAATCCTGACAAGCTACGGCCACGCAATCCCCGGTAACGGCCGTGTGAAACTTTCCCCGACACGGGGTGACGCCTCGGACCGGGTTGGAGTACCGCGGGCTGCCACTGTGAAGACGGGGACGCTGCAAGAAGGAGTGCCGTGGGTGGGCGGAGCCTAGACTTGCAGAGCATGCGAGACACGGCTGACTCCAGTGGGCCGAAGAAACCCCGAGCCGTCCCATGCTAAGGAGGTGATCGGCGCACACCCTCAGAAAACAAACAGGGAGACCGTCTGCGAGTGGCTACTCCGTCAGGGCCATAAAGGACCAGATTGTGCAGCGGGGCCCGGCGTGGGGAGTTGGCCTTAACAGACCCCGCATTGGCCCAGGCTACTCGCTGCCGCAGGGGGCTGAAACCCTTCCATGCAGTGGCGTTTCATAACACCAAAGAAACGTTGAGACCCTGCAGAGGCGAGAGGAACGGTTCGCCTGTTGGCTGGATCGCAGCGGACCAGTGACGGGAGAAAAGGCACACTGAGAAGGCCATGGCCCACAGAGTGAGTCGAGCAAACACGTGTTAAAACAAAGAACCTATAGTGGGAAACGACAGCGGGGGAGAAGCGTGCGAGAGCCATTGACTGCGTGATCATCACGGAACGAAAGGTGGAACAGGCGCGCCCCGTGATATCACCGGTCTAGGCCCCGGGAACCTGTTCATACACTGAAGGCAGAAGAAAGAAACGCGTATGCGCCATGCGAGCGTGGATTATCTAAACGAAGCGGCTGCCTGCACATAAAGTAATAGACCACGCGCACTGCAAGCCCGGTGACTACCCGCTGTGGTACAGTAAGATTGGTGTACAGCCCAGAGGTGGTGCAGGTGTCGGGGGTGCTGGGCCCTGCTGCCAGCCAAACCGGAGGCAAGTCACTAAACCTAATACACACCCGTTTTGCCGGTCACTGGACCGCACCGCCTACAGACTTACACTAACAGGCTATATCGTGTACCTGAAATATTACCCCTCCAACGCACCGGCCCGCTGCGGAAGTGCACAAATGTACTTATAGAGACCACAAGGCTGAGGAACATTACCCATCACACTCAAAAAGTGGAAGAGAGATCTGCAAACTAGGAGAGGCCCGGCTGGGAACTTACAGTGACACAGAGGCCAACATTGCAGGCTGATGCTATCCGGATGGGAGCTGAAACAATTGAATGAACACACGCTTACTATAACAACACCACAATACGTGGGGGGACACAGTCCACTCGCAGATCCCGGATGCCAGATGGTGACACCCAATTAGCTGCATAAAGCAGACACAACCAACTTTATCAGTGTTGAACAACACGGGCGCGGCTTGGGACAAGAGAAGAGCGGTATACGCAGGAAGCAAACCACCTCCGCAATCCCACGCTAATAAATCGGGCGATTGCCGTATTGAGGAATTGGCACCAAACACGACTGTCTTCATATGACTGGCTCTTGCAGCGCGGCATAGATAGAACTGCTACCGTCCAAACATAAAAGAAAAAGACAGAAACCCCTCACCACACAAGCCCCAACCAACCCTATGCGTACAAAACCTCAACAAAATATAGGGGTTTGTGGGATCGGACACCGTGAGGGGTGAACCACACAACTGGGCCCATTCCAACCATTACAAACCCAACAATGCCTGAAATTCCAATATTTGAAATGGGTGAAGCCACAGAAATCCGGGAAAACAACAAAATCTTCCGGCACTAAAAAGAAAGGCCCCATGGACACATTCATGACAGCCAGGTGCAGACCACAACCGCAGATATACATACCAATTGTAACACGACGGCTGAGGCTGAAAGCAGTGAACAGGAAGACCGACTAACAACCACAGTGCAGAACGGATTCCTCGCAGTCAATGTCAAGGTGGACGATATCGTAGCCACTATTGGATCACTGAAAGCCAGAGTGGACAAGGAAAGTGCACGAATTACAGAGGCAGAAAACAGAATCGGCTCCGATGAAGACACTATCGCACATCATAGCCGGGACATCACACAGCTGAAGGAAAATATGTCCAGATTACAGAACAAATTTGATGATCTCGAATCACGATCAAGAAGGAACAATGTTCGAATAGTGAGCGTATCCGAATCATTCGGATAGGGGCAGATGCAGAAACAAGTCTAGGCCCTGTTCAAGTCCCTTTTTGGGCCGGAATCCTTCTCGGAACACTTTCTGGTCGAGAGGGCACACCGCACGGTAGTGCCACCACCTGTAACGCTCACCTGACTCCCACGGAGGCGCTGGCCTGGTTCGCGCTGCTGTGACCTCTTCTAAGGTGATGCGCAGGGTTCGGAAGACGGACTGGACTGGGCCCCCAAATCTGGCTTGCCTGGCTCGCAGAAGTATCCTTCTGTAGGCGAAAATAGGGGATTAACTGTCTGCGGGGTAATGCAATCGGCCTCCCACTTTCCCCTCTCACCCTCCTCAAAACCCTTCTGTGATTCCTCGTAGCGTCTCACCTTAGGGTCTGGAAGGACGAGCTCTCCATCCTGCTTCTGATGCAGGGGCGCGTTGGTATCCAGTTACTTCACTGGATTTTCGGATTGGTGAGAACCAAACTTGCTTGGCTTCCAGGTAAGTTTTTTTGATAAGAGGTTCCCCTTGTGTCCATGCATTAATGTACTAATGCTAGTGTCTTTTTCCCCATAGGGGCCGGGGTACGGAATGCCGGGGTTACAGGCACCGACCCGAGATGAGAGGTGAAATCCTTGTAGAAATCAGGTAAGTCTTTAATGAGCGTTTTTTGGTAATGTCTTTTCATTCGCTCATTAACGCTGATGTCTCTTTTTCCCCTTAGGGGCCGGGGTCCGGAAATGCCAGGATGCGGCGCGGACCCGAAATGGAGAGGGAATGAATCAGCAGGTAAGTCTTAACATGGAGATTTAGCTTTCCTTATTCCCTTCTCTCTCTCACCTTTTGTTCTGGTCTTTTTCTCCCTAGGCGCTGGGGCGTGACTGCGAATCCGGATGATCGCTGCTGAACATGGAGGCGCCCTGTAAAGATGAGTGGAATGCGGCTCTGCAGCGACCGACGCAATGAGCTTTTAAATAAAAGTCTTCCTTTTCAGGATTGTCGGCGAGATGTCTCCGGGATGCGGTTTTAGCAGGTAAGGACTTTTCCTTCTTCTCTTCTCTTCTTCTCTTCCTTTGCAGGTGATTCAGGATGCTGGCAGGCGTGGCAGAAGTCAGGATGCAGGAGCAGACACGGTGAGCGTCCAGCTGCTAGATGCAGAACAACGCGAAGCACGTGTGGCTGTTCGGGTGGGGTTTAAATAGCCTTGGAAGAAGTTCCAGGTATGTATCCTTCCTCCAATCAGGTATGTATCCTTCCCCGACCACGCCCGGATGGTAAATTAGTCCCACAGGTAAAGTAGTTCCTTTCAGGCCTCAAGGAGGCCGGGATCCTGCAGCATGGTCTGCATCAGGTAAATGCACCCAAGCACTCCCATAATGAGACTGGCGCCTATTGCGCCAGGACTGATGTCTTTTATGAGCCTGGCGCCATAGGCGCCAGGACACTGTCCAAAGGGCCCCTATATGGGGTTGCTGGGTCCTTCCTTGGGGACTGGATGTCCGCTTTCGGGGACGCAGGGCTCGAACCGGCTCCCCGGAAGCGGGCATCATGACAGCACTCCCCCCCAAGGCCCCTCCCAAGGTTGTTCCCTCCGGGGGTTTTGGTTTGTCTGGCAAGAGTCGGTGGAATTTCCTGACTAATCGAGGTGCATGCACATGGTCGCGTGGTTCCCACGACCTCTCCTGAGGTCCGTACCCCTTCCAATCAATTAGGTAGAACAGTTTTTACCTAAACATTTTTGAGTCTAAAATGTTCTTCACTTCGAATTCGGGCTACCCATCTATTAGAGTAGGTTCTGGAGGTTTGAGTAGTCGGGTTCCGGGTACCACTGGTTTCAGAAGTGACACATGAAAAACAGGGTGAATTCGCATACTAGCTGGTAAATCAAGTTTAACAGCAACTGGGTTAATTATTGCCGTAATAGAATAAGGTCCCAGATATTTTGGGTAAAAAGTTCGAGGCCCTTTGAGTGGTAAATGTCTGGTAGCTAACCACACTTGATCCCCAATCTGATACGGAGGTGCTTCACTCCGATGTAAATCAGCATTCTCCTTGTATTTTCTCTTGGCTTGTTGTAAATGTGTAGTTGCCTCTTTAAAGGCTTGGGTAATTGTAGAATGCAGATGTTCTACTGCAGGCATTCCGAGGTTCTGAGGTGAGTCAAGGTTTGAGGTTCGAGGGTGATGCCCAAACAAAGTATAAAATGGACTGTGGCCAGTTCCAGAGTGTACCAAATTATTATATGCGTATTCGGCTATCCAAAGAATGTCTTTCCAGTTGCTTTCAGATTGCTGTAACAGACACCGTAAGTACTGCTCAAGGGTCTGATTTGTCCTCTCGGTCTGACCATCGGTCTGAGGGTGGTGACTGGTCGATAATCTTACGTCGATCTGCGCCATTTGACAACATTTGCGCCAGAAGTGGGAAATGAATTCGCTTCCCCGGTCAGAGATTAGTATAGATGGGAATCCATGTAGCCGAACAATATTTTCGAGGAATTCTTTGGCTAGGACAGAAGCTGAAGGTAAACCTTTCAAAGGAATAAAGTGGGCCATTTTGGAAAACAAATCCACAATTACCAGAATAGTATTGTACCCCGAACAAGGAGGCAGGTCTGTAATAAAATCCATTGATAGGGTGTGCCAGGGTGCTGGCGGTATGTCTAGAGGTTGAAGGAGACCGGCTGGTCTTTTCTTTTGACTTTTATTTTGGGCGCAAACACCACAGGACATCACAAAAGATTTAACATCTTTTCGCCAAGAGGGCCACCAAAATTGTCGTTTCACCTTTTCCTCTGTCTTGGCAATAACGGGGTGTCCCTCTATTAATGTATCATGATAACCGGAAATAACTAGTTTGTGTAATTCCTTATGTGGCAGGAATAAGCGTACTTGGAAATAAGGTAAACCATTATCTATGGTAAAGTCTGGTCCCTTTTGTATCCAATCCTGTAAGGTTGTAGGATCCAGGAGTTGTTTCACTCTGGCTTGAATGTCTTCAAGCGTCTGTAACAAAGTCATGCCTAGAATCCTCTGTTCGGGAATAATTGGTACTGGTTCTGAGTTTGTATCAGATTCTCCCATTCCAATTCGGGATAAGGCGTCTGCTTTGCCATTCTTGCAGCCAGGTCGATAGGTAATCACGAAATCAAATTCAGCGAAAAACAAAGCCCATCGGAGCTGCCATGATGACTGAGCCTTGGCGGTTTTCAAATACTGTAAATTCCGGTGATCAGTGATCACTGTGATGGTATGTCGAGCGCCAAGCAGATAATGCCGCCAGGCTTTAAAAGCGGACTTAATGGCTAACAGTTCTTTGTCCGTGATTGCATAATTAACCTCGTGTGCCGAGAATTTTCTGGACCAAAATGCTACGGGATGCAGTTGGTTGGTTTCGGGATCTCTTTGGGACAGGACAGCTCCCATGGCTAGGCTGGATGCGTCAGTCTCGACGACATAAGGGAGATCTGGACGCGGGTGTTTCAATATAGGTGCGGAGGTAAACTTAGCTTTTAAATCCTGAAAGGCCTGCTCGGCTTCTTCAGACCATTCAAAACGTTTATTTTTCCTCAAGAGTGCAGTAATCGGTTGTACCACGCGTGAAAATTCCGGGATAAACCTGCGATAGAAATTGGCAAAGCCGAGCATGCTTGGAACTCCTTTTATAGAGCTAGGTGATGGCCATTTGAGGATGGCATCCACTTTTCTTGAGTCCATTCGGACTCCTTTGGGTGTCAGGATGAAACCTAGAAACTCGACTTCTGTGGTATGGAAAACACATTTCTCCAATTTAGCAAATAGTTTGTGCTGGCGCAGTTTTTCAAGTACTGCCCTGACGTGTTTTCTGTGATCAGATTCCGAAGAGGAGTACACCAGAATGTCATCGATATATACGACAACACAAACATCGATGAGTTCCCGAAGGACATCATTCATGAAGTATTGGAAGGCAGCCGGCGCGTTACACAATCCGAAAGGCATCACCTGGTACTCGAATAATCCGTATTTAGTACGGAAGGCAGTTTTCCATTCGTCGCCTTCTTTAACTCGTACCAGATGATAAGCCCCCCGGAGATCTAACTTGGTGTATATGCAAGCGTCCTTCACCTGGTCAAGGAGTTCAGGGATCAGAGGCAGAGGATAACGGTTTTTAACCATTATCTGGTTCAATGCGCGGTAATCGATACAAGTTCTAAGGTCGCCTTCTTTTTTGGGCGAATAAAACCATTAGCTAGGTATTGATCCAAATATTGTCTCAAATGCAGATTCTCAGGTTCGGTAAGGGCATAAATCCTGCTACAAGGGGGTTGTGCACCGGGCACCAGATCGATTTGGCAATCGTGCGATCTGTGAGGAGGTAACGTGTTGGCCTGTTCCTTTTGGAAGACGTCCTGAAAGTCTTGGTATTCCGGAGGTAGTTGCATGGAGGCTGAGGTTACATATGCTAGATTAATCTTCAGGTTTTCTGGGTAGCAGGTTTGTGTACAATCCGGGAAGGTTATTCTCTTAGCTCGCCAATCAATTCGAGGATTATGTGTCTTTAACCAAGGGATTCCAAGAATAACCTGAAACTGTGGAGCCTTGATTACATCAAACACAACACCCTCCCGATGGCCGTCGGGACCAATAAGAGTCACCTCAGTAGTGGAATGTGTTACCGGTCCAGAGGCAATTTCAGTTCCATCGACTGTGGTGATGACATCTTTGCTGGTTTTAGGACGGAGAGGGAAGTTATTCCTAGAGACCAATTCACGATCCACATAGTTTCCAATAGCCCCACTATCGATGTATGCCTTTATTGCATGCAACCGCTTAGGCTGTTCTGGATCTACGAGAACCATTGGCACAATGAAATGCGAGGTCTGAGAGTTAGTTTTCAAGCTCGGCAAGCGGACCCCTACACTTGTCGGGCGGAGTCGTTTCCCGAAACAGAGTCTTCATGGTTTTTATCAGCGGCTCCTACCGCCTTTCGGGGCGGTTTTGCCAGGCAATCTCGTAGAAAGTGTCCAGAATTCCCACAATAAAGACATAATTTTAACTGCCGCCTCCTTTCACGTTCCTTTTGAGTTAAGGGTCCTTTAACCCCTCCAATTTGCATAGGCTCAGAGACATCAACTCCCTTGGGATTAGCATGACCAACACCCGGGTCTCAAACCTGGACCGATCTGCTTTTCTGTTTTGAAGTCTGTGATCCAATTGGACCACTAAGTCTATATACTCTGTGCATTCTTGGGGCGGATTTACAACTTGGGCCAAGACATCTTTAAGTTCTCCGCGTAGGCCTCGATAAAACAACGTGACTCTTTTATCCTCTGGCCATCCCGTTTCCACAATTAGTCTATTAAAGGTTGCAATATAGGATAGGAGGTCCTGATTGTCCTGTCGCAGGGATAGAAGTTCGTCATCCAGAGCCTGCCCCTGAGAGTGTCGAGCAAATAACCTTTCCATGCTTGCTTGAAACCTTTGAAAATCACGGAGAATCGGGTCATCTTGAGTAACCAGTGGAACTGACCAATCGGCAGCGCAGCCGCTGAGATATGACAATACAAAGGCTACCTTGGTCTGATCATTAGGGAAGGCCCCAGGTCTGCATAGGAAGTGCAAACGACACTGATTCATGAATACGGCAAATCATTTGGGGTCCCCAGCAAAGCGTTCGGGTGGGGCCAACGGCATGTTTCCAGGTAGATTAATCTGCACAGGGTTACTGGAAACCACAGGAGTGGGGTTCCCTCCGGAACCAGGTAGAGGAGTTTGCCCAGCTTGACCTTGCAAAAACTCTCTGGCCAGGTCATCAGTTCTTTCCTTTGATATTATTAATTCCCTCCTGAGGGCATTAGTCTCTTGACGAGCGGCATGTACTTCGGCCCGTAATTTCCCCAGTAATTGGGCCAACTGATCAGTCTCAGAACTTTCCATAGCGCCTGGGTGGGAATTTGTAGGACGGCTTCGCATTCTGTATCGCTCACCTGACTCCCACGGAGGCGCTGGCCTGGTTCGCGGTGCTGTGACCTCTTCTAAGGTGATGCGCAGGGTTCGGAAGACGGACTGGACCGGGCCCCCAAATCTGGCTTGTCTGGCTCGCAGAAGTATCCTTCTGTAGGCGAAAATAGGGGATTAACTGTCTGCGGAGTAATGCAATCGGCCTCCCACTTTCCCCTCTCACCCTCCTCAAAACCCTTCTGTGATTCCTCGTAGCATCTCACCTTAGGGTCTGGAAGGATGTGCTCTCCATCCTGCTTCTGATGCAGGGGCACGTTGGTATCCAGTTACTTCACTGGATTTTCGGATTGGTGAGAACCAAACTTGCTTGGCTTCCAGGTAAGTTTTTTTGATAAGAGGTTCCCCCTGTGTCCATGCATTAATGTACTAATGCTAGTGTCTTTTTCCCCATAGGGGCCGGGGTACGGAATGCCAGGGAACAGGCACCGACCCGAGATGAGAGGTGAAATCCTTGTAGAAATCAGGTAAGTCTTTAATGAGCGTTTTTTGGTAATGTCTTTTCATTCGCTCATTAACGCTGATGTCTCTTTTTCCTCTTAGGGGCCGGGGTCCGGAAATGCCAGGATGCGGCGCGGACCCGAATTGGAGAGGGAATGAATCAGCAGGTAAGTCTTAACATGGAGATTTAGCTTTCCTTATTCCCTTCTCTCTCTCACCTTTTGTTCTGGTCTTTTTCTCCCTAGGCGCTGGGGCATGACTGCAAATCCGGATGATCGCTGCTGAACATGGAGGCGCCCTGTAAAGGTGAGTGGAATGCGGCGCTGCAGCGATCGACGCAATGAGCTTTTAAATAAAAGTCTTCCTTTTCAGGATTGTCGGCGAGATGTCTCCGGGATGCGGTTTTAGCAGGTAAGGATTTTTCCTTCTTCTGTTCTCTTCTTCTCTTCCTTTGCAGGTGATTCAGGATGCGGGCAGGCGTGGCAGAAGTCAGGATGCAGGAGCAGACACGGTGAGCGTCCAGCTGCTAGATGCAGAACAACGCTAAGCATGTGTGGCTGTTCAGGTGGGGTTTAAATAGCCTTGGAAGAAGTTCCAGGTATGTATCCTTCCTCAAATCAGGTATGTATCCTTCCCCGACCACGCCCGGATGGTAAATTAGTCCCACAGGTAAAGTAGTTCCTTTCAGGCCTCAAGGAGGCCGGGATCCTGCAGCATCGTCTGCATCAGGTAAGTGCACCCAAGCACTCCCATAATGAGCCGGGCGCCTATGGCACCAGGACTGATGTCTTTTATGAGCCTGGCGCACTGTCCAAAGGGCCCCTATATGGGATTGCTGGGTCCTTCCTTGGGGACTGGATGTCCGCTTTCGGGGACGCAGGGCTTGAACCGGCTCCCCGGAAGCGGGCATCATAACACCACCTAAGCCTGGAGCACCACCCGCACGGTAGTGCCACCACCTAAGCCTGGAGCACCACCATGCACGATCATCGCCCGACTCCTCAATTATAGGGACACGGACGCAATCCTGCGGCTGGCGAGAGAACATGGCACACTGCATCACGAGGAGAGACGCATACATATATACCCGGACTTTGCAGCAGGGGTGCAGGAAAGCAGAAGGTCATATGAACCAGTCAAGAAACTCCAGAGAGCACGCCAAATAACATATGCCCTGATATTTCCAGCCAAAATGAGGATACAGCATGCAGGGAGCGCACATTTCTTTGAAACCCCTATGTGGGGTCCTCCATACCCTTACCTCCTAATGAGTGCAGACCTGAGCAGAACAACAGGCCCCGACCTGCGGACTAGAGACACGACCCGGCTGATTGCACACAATGCATGACTATATCCTTTATATTAGTTAACATGTTGATTTGATTTCAGCGGGCGGCCCTACATACTACCCTTGAATAGGGTGGCGGGCCCGGATCTGGTGGTCATGTGACGCAACATGGCTACCCTTGGAGAACTCCATAAGTTTGTGAGGGAACATCATCGTGTTGGGGTTGATGATGCGGGTGGGCGTGGGGAGAACGAGGGGGGAGGGAGGTTGCTCCACCGAAACCGAACCAGCACTGTTTACGTCGGCTGGACGGTTAAAGGTTATACGTTTTAAAAGTTCTAATTTGCATGGTCTTGCAGATGAGGACGGCACTCACGCTAATTGCTATCTATCTACGAGTAAATTCATGACTAGACACAAAACATATATGAAACCATCACGGACGATGGGCTAAGAGTTAAGCTCCTGTCATGGAACGTTCGTGGACTCAACAACCCCACAAAATCTAGAAAAATCTGTGCCTATGTGAACAGGGTCTCTCCCCATATAGTAATGCTACAGGGTACACATACACAGGGTCCTGGAAACACCACCATATTACTGTCCTGGGGTAAGCAAAGATATCATACTGAATACTCCACTCAGGCTAGAGGAGTGATAAAAATAATACATCCTTCGCTGGGATTCCAGGTCCAAGGACAGAAAGAGGACCCCCTCGGGAGATTTATAATTGTGTAGGGGAAACTGGCAGGAAGATCCATCACTTTAGTCAACACATACGCCCCTAACATAGATGACCCTGGATTTTATTTGAACATCCTAGGAAAACTCATCTCCCTAGACGACTCCAATATTATATGGGGAGGGGATTTTAACTTGGTCCTGGACACAGTACTTGATAGGTCCTCCACAACCACCAGGGCGCCAGCTAAGGCGGGGATCACGTTGAACCAAATCATACCACAACTGTCATTAATAGATGCATGGAGGGAACTACACCCCGATATGAGAGAATACACATATTACTCCACGATACACAATTCGGAATCGCATATAGATTATTGGCTTCTTTACGATTCCCTCTCCGACTCGTTGGGGAAATGCGAAAGCCATCCTCGCACGCTATCGACCACTCCCCGGTGACACTAGAACTGATATTCAAGGATACCCCAAAACCTACAAAACAATGGAGAATGGCCTCCAACATATCAACAGACCCCAATGTAGTCGAGCCCCTACACGTGGAAATAGAGGAATTTTTTGCCAACATTGCAGAGCGGTTGATAAATACTCCACACTCTGGGAAACATTGAAGGTGTGGATAAGGGGGGTGCTAATATCTAAAACGATGGGTTTGCTGAGATCTATTCGACTCAGAAAGTTGGAAATCGCCTATTGTGCTACCCACGACAGAGCAACCCTAGCAGAAATAAATAAGCTCATAAAAGAGTTTGACGGATTAGCAACCAGGGAAATCCAATATATCGCGGCTCTAACCCGAGCACGTAGATATGGGGAAAGCAACAAAACAGGTAGATCACTAGCCAATCTCATCAAGGCCGACCGCCAACGGACTCTAATTCTGAGCATCAGCTCAACAGAGGGTGGGGTGATCACAGGGGAACAGGCCATAAACAATGAATTTACCAAATTTTACAGGGAATTCTACTCCAACCGGGAAGAAAAAACTGAGTTGGATATACAAGAGTACCTCAGTGAACTAGAGTTCTCGACGCTCCCCCTAGAAACTAAATTGACTCTTGAACAACCAATAACTGAAGAAGAAATCATTGAAGCAATAAAGGAATTAACATCTGGGAGAGCACCAGGATCTGATGGCTTAGGGATTGAACTCTACAAGGAGTTGCGTACGGAACTAGTGTCCATAATGCTGAAAGTATGGGAGGAATCACTGGAATGGCGTATACTCCCTGAAAATATGAGAGAAGCAATAATAACGGTGCTACCAAAACCCCGGTGTCCTCCACAGGACATGTCGTCTTACAGACCGCTTTCACTAATTAATACAGACGCCATGGTGTTCACAAAAGTACTTGCAAATAAGCTGCTACCCAGCATGCCGACTGTGATCCATCCAGACCAATGCAGGTTTATCCCTACAAGATCCACTGCGCTAAACTTACGCAGGTTGTTTGGTATAATGGTGCAAATAAACCCCCAAGCAAGCGCAGTGGCAGTATCCCTAGACGCCGAAAAGGCATTTGACTTGGTGTCATGGGTGTATCTACTCTGAGTATTTAAGAAATTTGGAATGGGCACCAATTTTGTAAAATACGTTCAACTACTGTACAAAGCACTGGGCGCCAAAGTCCTTACTAACCACACAATCTTGGAACTATTCCTTTTGGAGAGAGGTACCAGACAAGGCTGCCCATTCTCACCTATACTATTTGCACTCACCATAGAGCCAATGGGATAAACAGACACTATACACAGACAATGGTGCCAACCTCTAAACCTGGGCCAAGCTCCCCATATCAATGTACGGTTGAGTTGCCATATTGAAAATGGTCATCCTCCCTAAATTGCTTTATCTCTTCGTAAACATACCTATATGGCCGGGTTGAGCCTTTTTTAAATGGCTATGGTCGATGGCTGTAACGTTCCTCTGGGATGGCAAAACCGCTCGGATGAAATGGGAGAAAATGATAGAACTGTACTACTCTGGGGGAATTGCAGCACCAGACTTTGAACTATATTTTCAAGTAGCACAGGCACAGCTTGCCAAACATTGGTATGACGTGTCTGATCGCTCACCCCACATTTGGCTAGAGAAGTTTGCTGCATCCCCTATTGACCTACGGTCCGATATCTTTAATTCTAAATACAAAGATACATGTCTCTATGACCCTGTGAGAAGTACGGTTCGAGCATGGGGTGCACTATATAAAAGATTAAAAATAGACACGCCATATGACCCAGATGTCCCTCTCCGGAATTACCCTGACATCCCACCAACATTAGGTAAATATCTACAATGGCTGTGGGATCCACATAAGGAAATCAAAATGCGTGACATGTTCCCGAATGGGAAATTTGTGAGCATGGACAAATTCCGGGACATAGTGGGAGGGTGGGCGCTTAGAACACTCCAATACTATAGAATGAAATCAGCATTTAGCACACGGTGGCCATTCTTCCCAGATGAACCCCCCGTACACCCAGGTTTACAGGCAGTAACTTCCGGCTCAGGGCTGGGAATCTCTAACCTGTATGCATTGACACAGACACACACCCCCACACTGAATGAGGTCAAGACTAGATGGGAAAATGACATAAAGATGATCATTACAGATGAGAAATAGTCTAGGTACTGCATGCTGACCAAAATCGAATCAATGATTGTGGGCCTACGTCTGATACAATTTAAAGTCCTCAACAGACTTCATTATACCCCAGCCAAAATAGCTAAATTCACAACAACGGAGACTGCCTCAAATGTAAAACACCTCAGGCGGGGTCATTTCATATGTATTGGGAATGCCCGGCGGTGGCTGAGTTTTGGGGAAAAGTGGCAGAAGTAATAGAGGAGATAACTCAGATTCCGGCCTCCATGACTCCCCAAAAATACTTATTCAGGGATATCGGCAAGAGTGCTGAGACCATTAGAAGACTGTTTAATGTTTCATGTATAATTTGAGAAAAGGTGCATCTTGAATTGCTGGAAGAGTCCTTCTCCACCAAGCATTGAACACTTTCTACGAGACCTGTCATACGTGAATGAGTGCAAAGAACAATATACGATGACTGTAACTGTAACTACCCACCCCAAGGACATATGGGCCCCGCTCTGAGTGTATTTATGTGAAATGTCCTCAGACAATGATGCTACCATGTAAATGTCAATACACTATGAGATAACTGTAATGTATCTAATAACATATATGTACGGTACTGTGATTGCAAAGTGAGTTGTATCTGCCAAGACCATCAATAAACAGAAGTTTTAAAAAAAATGTGCTTTCAAATTAACTATTTGGACCCATTTTTCCAAATTTTATTGCACGAGAATCCCCAAACCCTACTTACAGGGGTTCGGCGTGTTCACATGGTGGGCCTTATCACAAGTTGGGTGGTGCGGTAAAACACGGTGGTAACGCTATTACCTCTGCATTATCCCTCTGCCCAACTGTGAGTTGTGTGGAAAGTTGGGGATTCACCTCCAGCTTTGAGCTGGGGGTAAATCTGTCGACTTTCCACCCATTATCGGTGCAATTACTGTGGCGGTATTAGCGTTGCAGGAATTGCACCGAAAATGCTGCATTGGGTCCATAAATGGGGATTTACTGCAGTACCGCAAATTGGGATCAAGTGCTAATAGCGCAGGAACAAGTTGCAGTACCGCTAATTGTACCAGGCGGTATCCCGGTGGATTTACCGCCGGGATACCACCCAACTTGTAAGGACCACAGGTGTAATATGCAGCCATTTTTAAAAACATTTCCAGGGTCACCTTTGGTTCCCTGCCCACTCCTGCAGACAAGTAAACCACTGTGGAGCCATTAAGAACAAACTGGAAATTAGTTTTAGGTCATTATTCTGTAGATGTTTTCAGCCTAGACCTACGTGATAAAGTTATTTCTATAAAGTAAGAAACTGGATATGAGATGAAAAAAGTAGTTACATTCACAGGACTGGTGCTAGAAGATACATAGTCAGAAGAGGGTCAACTAACTGTATTGTATTATGGACCAAGAGGTGAGCAAAAGGACAAGATAGATGCAAGAGCACAGAATTGATGTCACAACCCGAGAGTAGCAGAACAGAACACAGCTCAAGCTAGTAATTTGCTGTTGAACAGCTGTATTCTCTTCATGGGGAAGGATTGAAAATAGCCTATGATTGAAAGTGAGGGTGAATAACAGAAAAGGACAGCCTTGTCGGCTTCACTAGGTAAACTGTGAACATAGGCAGAACGAAGAGAGCAACAATATTTGAGTGCTTCTCTAGTTCTCTTCTAGACCTAGCTTGGCCCATCTGGGCTGGGGATTCAGGTAGTCCCTGAATAGTTAACTTCCCTTGGGTTTCAAAGTGCAGGGGAAAAGAGTTGGATGAACTCTTACTTGAACTATGGGCAATGCATAAACATAAGAGGGGAGGATACATGTCTAAAAGTGTCAGGATGGAGGAGTAACAAAATCAAGTATAAGGATTGAGTGCAGATGAGTGCGGGGAACGGATGCGTGCGGGGAGCAGATGAGTGCAATGAGCAGATGAGTGCAGGGAGCGGATGAGTGCAATGAGCGGATGAGTGTGGAGAGCGGATGAGTGTGGAGAGCGGATGCGCGCGGAGAGCGGATGCACGCAGAGAGCAGGTAATTGCATAGGGTGGGTGAATGCGTAGAGCAGATGAAGCTGTAGTGGATGCGAGGGGATAAAACGGACAAATGCCTAGAGCGGATGAGTTACACAGACCGGGTGAGTGCGTAGAACGGATAAGCATGTAGAACGGATGAGTGCGGAAACCATGCAGAGTGCGGGGAACGGATGGATGAGCTGAACGGAAGAATGTGCTGAGTGGAGCACTGCATAGAACAGACTAGTGGGCAGGGCCGCAAATATATAGAACAGATGAGTGCATGTGAGCGAATGAGTACATATGAAAAAGGGGTACGTAGTGGGAATGAGTGCGTAGAGGGGATGAGTGCGTAGAGGGGATGAGTGCGTAGAGGTGATGAGTGCATAGAGGGGATGAGTGCGTGGAAGGGATGAGTGTGTGGAACGGATGGGTGCATGGAAGGGATGAGTGCATGGGAGGGAGGAGAGCGTAGAGGGGATGAGTGCGTAGAGGGGATGAGTGCATAGAGGGGATGAGTGCGTAGAGGGGATGAGTGTGTAGAAGGGATGAGTGCGTAGAGCGGGTGAGTGAACAAAACAAGTGAATTCATAGTATGTGTGAAGTCATAAAACAAATGAGTGCCTGGAGCGAACGAGCGCCTGGAGCGAAGGAGCGCCGGGAGCGAACGAGCACCTAGCGCGAACGAGCGCCTGGAGTGAACGAGCGCCTGGAGGGATCGAGTGCCTGGAGGGATCGAGTGCCTGGAGGGATCGAGTGCCTGGAGGGATCGAGTGCCTGGAGGGATCGAGTACGTAGAACGAACAAGCACAGATTGCATCCAGTGCGTACGCAGAGCTGCTGAATGCGTAGAGCATGGGGCAGACAGGAGTACATCCGTGGAGCAGACAATAGTGCACCCGTGGAGCAGACAAGAGTGCATCCATGGGGCAGAGAAGAGTGCATCCGTGGGGCCAACAAGAGTGCAAGCGTGGAGCAGACAAGAGAGCATGCATAGGGCAAACTGGAGTATGCTGGGCCGTCTGGAGCGCGCAGGGTGGACTGGAGTGAGCGGGGCAGACTGGAGTGCATGAGTGCGTCGAGCAGACCGGCGTGTGTAGAGCAGACTGGGGTGCATGGAATGGATAGGAGTGCATGGAACGGACTGGAGAGCATAGAATTGCGTGAGGTATATAGTATGGTTTGGAATGCAGAGAACGTTTGAAAGAGCATAATGCCCATCATATCCTTTACACCAGCACTCAACTAGAACACAGAGATACTATGACACCATTCGGTATAACTGTTCTCATACCAACATCTGCCGCACACTCCACATCATTCTAAGTAAACACTGCTGGCTACCCACCCCCAGCCACGCGTTCTCCTCAGACCTAACGCAGCCACATTCGGTCTGGATAAATCCTGCCAGAACGAACACATACCACTGATCTCTCAACCACCACACCTATTGCTAAGAAGCAGCTATTACACGAATACTTCACCAGCTGCACACATACCATAACCTCTAAGCTCAATGTTTATTACCAATGTGAAATGTACTCGGTAACTCGGTTTACATCTGTAAACACATTCCTATGCTTGTGTTCATGACTAAGTCTGCTGTAACAGCGCCACGATGCCCCAGGGCAGTTCTGTGCGCTTTATAAATGCAAATAAATAAAAATAAATAAATACCCGGTGCTCACACGCACCTCTGACTCTCTCTACTCTCTCTACTGATCTGAACTTCGGTTCCCAAAGACGTTCAACCTACCAGCGCCTTCAGACCATACCAATGGTATATAAGGCGCTATATAAATGCAAAGTAACATAACATAACATAACTAAAGATGCCTAGGGTCCTAGTCTAGATTTTAGTTCATATGCCAAATGACAGTACAGGTTGCCACCCACCCTGTGGGCTTCTTCAGTCGATTCACAATCTCGAGTAATTTGCAAAATACTCCATGCTTCTTTTAGCTTCTCATTCATCAGTTCTTCAGGCAAGGAAGAGGCTTGTTGTTTGCGCCTTGGCTTAGATATTGCCACTCTGAGGCTACAGGTCTCCTTCCTATACTCTTCATTCTGAGATATAATGCTATGCTTACTGGGAAAAGACTATGTTAATTCCCATTCTGGCCACTCGGAATACACAGTACATTTAACCGGAAGAACTCTTTCCCCTGCAGCTTGGGTGCTTGAAGCTATTCTCACTCACTAGGAAAGGTTGGCCTTCCTGTGCTTGGAGCCAATCCTGGCTCTGCGTTGGGTCCTGTGTCAAATCCAGAGTATTTGCTTACTAATTGAGGACATTCCCTACTTTCATTGGGACTGGGGAAATGAACAGAATTATCACACAAAATATGTCCCAACAAGAAAGTTATTTATGTGTGAAGATGAATCACTATTATTTCGACAAAGGTGCCATAGTGTTAGGCGTTTTTTCATTGACCGCCTATCTAGATGGATCCAGTAGTCTCTAAATGTTGATGACAAAATTAGTAAACCTTGTAACTTTTCCACATATCAAAAAATGTATTTATTATTCATTTGGCTCATTTTTTTAGGTGTACATTGTCAATATATTCAACCAAAACAGGCTAACAATAGTTACAGAGATTATACATTTGTAGAAAACATTCAAAGACTATACAATTTGGAAAATACATGAAAAGTTAGCAAAAACAGGAGGAGCAAAACCCAGAAGAATTAAAATTACAAATCATTCCCAAGGTACTTCTCTATACAACTAATAGATGAGCAGATTTATGAGCTCAATGGGCAGGATTCTTTAAGTATTATCATTTATTAGTTAGAATAGTTTTCCCTTTTGTTTAGTTAGGTGTTTTGTAAAGTGGTAGACCCATGTAGTTGGTTCGGATTCAGACTTTCATTTTGGACTTTCAACATCCATCCTAGGCTTTTGCTTTGATAGGTAGGGAATGTCCCTCATAGAAATAGGGCAAGTTAAGTGTTTGATTCTTTTTTGTTGAATAAAATCCTTGAACCATGACCCGAAATCGTCTGAGTCCTTCTTCTGGTTCGCCAGAGTCAAAACTTCCAAGACCTGCCAGGGTCCAGCAACAGCAGGATGGTACTTTTACTTCACAAGTGCTGTTGGTCTTGTTTCCCCACTAGCGCCTGGATTATAGCCCCCAGCCAGTCAGTCACTCTACTTCTTCCTAATGTCTCCTGGACAGTTTTTGGTCTACGGTCCCCAGGAGGCCTCTCAGAACCAAGCCCTCCAGATGATCTAAAATTAAACAGGGACTGGGGTAGCTGGGCCATCCACCGACTCCTCACTGATCTCACTGTCTCTGCTGCGTCACCAATTCTCTGGAAGGCCAAATTAACTCCCTCAATTCGGAGTTCCGACTTTTATACTGTATCCGTGGCCTTAAGTACCTTAGTAAGTTCTGTGATTTGTTGGGCCATCTCTTTAACTAAGATATTGGTCAGGGCACTGTGTTCCCATCTTCCTTCCAGGTGGTTCCTTCTCCGCTTTACCCTTTCTCTTGTGTTGTACATCTTTCTGTTTATTAGACTTGGTAACACAGCTCTCTGTGAGCAGGGGCTTAAAAGTGGCAGATGCCTTTTTAGGGTCAGAGAACCCAGTAATGGCAGCCTGGCGGCTCTGCAGTTTGCTACAGGTCTGTCTCTGCCTGTTATTGTTCCATGTTGTGCTCTCTTCCTATGCATGATGCACATATCCTCCGCTCCTCCACCTCAGGGCTAACAACTTAATCTTGTTTCTCGGTCTGCACTCCTTTCCTGATCCGCCTTGCTCCCTAAGTCTCGGATGAAGACGTCTCTCTGTCCACGTGCATGTTTAGTGACTACGGAGAGAAGAATTAAGATAACTACTAAATTTATTGTATTTCTGTATTCCTCAAATTGCTGATGTGTGTGCTGTGACTCCATTATCATGACGTACTTGCCGGTAATTTAGTATGGGGGATCCCAAACAGTTACTCATATAATACACGTACTAAACAGTCCTACAGGGAGGACTACCATTCAGGGGTGTGGGTTCATGCCTTCCTGACATTTTCTGGAGGGAAGGCAGGCAGGCAGATTCTGGGGGATCCCTCAGATACCATTGCTGTCAGAAATGTTGGGGCTGTTTGGAGCCTCTGCGGCCGGAGCCACCATGCTTGGGTAAATGGGCCCTGGTGCTGTGCCTGCTTGGACCCCCAGACCGCATTACCAATTGGGGACTACATCCACCATGAGGCGATGCCTGGAGCATCACACTGCATATCGGTGCGGCATGCACAGACCCATTGAGAACACATTGTTAAATGCTCTTTCTTCACCCGTGCTCGGTGCTGATAATGGATGGTGATTGCACGGCACAGGCAAGGGAACGGAGCGGACTGAAGCAGGTTCCAGGACGGTAGTATTGTTCCATGTTACCCAGTCACTTTCAAGCCCAAAAGGCGTTGGTAGATGGCACTTTCCCCTTGGCTGGCAGGCTTGCAGTCAGCCATGCGGGGAGGGTAACTACATGCTTGTAGCTACATCATCGGTGAGACCTCATGAGGCTCTCCGGGCTTGAGATAAGTACCCTAGAAAGTGTACATGTTGTTTTTTGTCAGTGGTAGTGTGCATCCTGTGAAGCAACACGGTTAATCACAATGCAAAATAGGTTAAGCTCCTTATGAAACCTCGATTTCAGAGGCAGGAGTGTTCATGCATTTTCATGTTGAGTGAATTTGCCATTTGGTCTGTACTACATTTGCTTATCCTGAATGTAGCTGTCTTCCATATCATGCAATACATCGGTCTTCCATGTCATGCAATCCACCACTCTTTCATGTCATGCAATCCATGTGTGTATGAGACTTAGCGTCACCAATACCAGGAGGTGTGCTATGTGTCATGTTTGAAGGATTTGTCAGGCAGCATTTCATGTAGCACAGAGGCAATAGCTGCGCATCCTCAAGTTTATGTCAAGCAAGTGTGCATTACCAGGTGTATGAGGCATCTTGCTAAGGTGTCAGCAGCAAGGGCGGTACATTACCAGGTGTATGAGATGGAACTTTTTCCCTGTTCTTCGCCCATTCCATCCAGTCAAGTGACCATCTCCCTGTTCCCAGTTTTCCTAACTTCCCCTCCACAACCTCTCTGTAACGCTCTTCCTGCTGCATGGTAACCTGTTACTCAAAATCCAGGAACCCATGCCAACCAAGGTGGGAGAGGTCGTATTTCATTTGGCTTCTGTGGTTAGGGAGGGGTTTGGGTAACACCCTTCTGGCCATGACATAATTATCAGCTCACAAATTGGGATAGTTTAACCACCCAAGCCAAATGGATTCTGCCTCTTGCAGAAGTGCTGAAGGCGCTACAGGACATACAAGCAGAACTAATACATACCAGACAGGAAACCAGAACGGTTTTCGTGGGATCCCCAGAAGTACATGGAATTTCTCACCCAGTGTCAACTGCATTTCTTATGTAAACCTACAGCCTTTGAATCTACCCAAGCTAGGACCTCATTTGTGATTTTGTACCTCACTGCGGATGCCGCAGCTTGGGTGATTTTACTGGTGCAGAAGGATGAACAGTTACTTTATGACTGTGACATGTTTACGACTGAATTTGGGAGGTTGTTTGACTGGAGGAATGTGTCCTTGCCACAAGACAAGGAGTTGTTAGCTTTACGACAGGGGACTAGAGATGTGGTCTGTGAAGGCATC
Source organism: Ambystoma mexicanum (assembly GCF_040938575.1). Lineage (NCBI taxonomy): Eukaryota > Metazoa > Chordata > Amphibia > Caudata > Ambystomatidae > Ambystoma > Ambystoma mexicanum. The sequence goes on along the minus strand of NC_090934.1, from coordinate 704,823,957 downwards.
ATGAAGTATGACACAGACAACTGACTTCAAGGTCAAACAAAAGATATTTATTCATTTAAATGTCAGGAAGACTGAAGGCCTAACTTGCTCTATGCTAAAGTGTGATTTCCTTACCTGAACGAAACTAAGGAAAGTCTGAGTCAAAGAATTCAACTTAAACGTCTGTGCGTGTCCAAAACCTATCCTTGCCCTCACAACTACAATTAACCAATGTGTAGGGATGTCAAAGTCAAAGGAAATAGTGTTCAACTCAAAGTTTTGAACCTCTTCCGGCCCACAGCTTACTTTCAGCTCCCCTTCCCCAATCATAAGAAAGTTTTATGAAAAAGTCTCAAAATATACCTTTTCCCAGTTCAAGGTGATATAGTTCCGTACCAATCCTTGGGGTTCCCTTCCCTAAGTTTAAAGTAACACAATCCAAAAACAAAGGGGTCTTGAGACTCCGCACTCAAGACAAGTGTGGCTCCTTAGGTACCAGGGTCCCCTTCCCCAAGGATTCAATGTCACTGTTTACACTTGTTTGAGTTTTAAAAAAAAGGTCTTAACACAAACACTGGGTCAACCTGACCATCCTTCTGGCTGACCTCACCAGTTTCCTTGCAGTGATTTTGAATAGGGGTCCTTCACCCGATACCTCCATCAGACATCCGTGAATTCTCATGCTTTTAGACAAAGAAAGGAAAAATCAGACACTTGGGAGCTTAAAACGTGTCTTTATTCCTCCAGGGACAGGACACACTCAAATGTATTTCTGCTTACAACCCATCTTTATAGATGTTTTAAGATTACGCAACACTTATATGCAAATTAGCACCTTGTAAAATGGTATTCTTTTGATAGGCCAAGTTAGTCAGAGGGCAAACATCCCTTCATTACCATTGGATAATGCACACATGCAGAACATTTCCACATTAGCATATCTGGCATCCACGATTTTCTCTGATGCATGAAATGAATATGCCTATTGTAGACTTGGCTGGACACAACTATGACAGTGCTTAATTCCTGCCAAAAACATTCTCCATGCGTCAATGTCTGGTCCTTATCTTTTTTCTGAGGTTATGCCAAGGTGAGTTTATTCGCTACTTAACACCGTTGGAGAATATCTATACTCTTATTTTATAGTGCCGAAATATTATAGCTGGTCTCTCAAATTAGTTTATATGACACACTTCATACTCTCTTCCATAAGAACATAGATAATTGTATCTAAACTTCTATTAATTGCCTGTCCTAATCTCACTGTCTGATTTCTAATGCCAATTCCACTCTTAACCTAAGAAACCTCATTATCTCACTGCGAGATGCTGCCAAAGACCTGTTTCCAAGGGCGTCAGTCCCTTTTGCTTATCTGATAATCCTTGGCACGGGTTATAATTGCACCAACCTAGCTTAGCACTGGAAAACATTTTACATTTGAATATCCATTTTAAACTATATTTTTGCCCGACACTGTGCCTTTCTTCAGGGAGCTATATTCTTCATTTATTTAAGCATTTTTCACTTTGTATCCATTATTCATAATATATCCTTGTGCACTTATCGAATGTGTGTAATATTAAAGCACCCTGCATTTCCCGTGCCATCCCAAACTTGATGTGTGCAGTGTCGTGTGCACTTTTTACTTTTAATAAAAGCAATCTAATACCGATTTCTACAATGATGGACAGGAGAGTGAACTATATGATCTGCCAAGAATTGTATCTATATTCAGTTGAAAGGGGAGGTGTTGGCACCCCTATACACCCCCTGTGGTCGATATTCGACCAGCATTCAATATTCAACCACTATCCAACCTTGTACCCAGTGTCCATCCTCCCCCATATGCAGCATACTTATGCATCCCTATCTAAGTCACCCCCTCTATGCAATGCTCTCAACATGGGAGGTATCATTAAAGACACTTCTAAAGAACCAATAGTGTCTCCAACCATATTGTATTCTCCTAATTATAATGAATGGGGGAAAAACTTTGCGCACGGCTACAGGTCAAACCTCTGGGCGGATTTTCACCAAATTTGTGGCAGGGGCTTGGTCCAGAAAGCGTGCTTTTGTAAATTTGGTGACCTTCCGTGCAGTACTTTTCATTAAAATTATCAAAAAGTAGGTGTAAAAAAATGAGTGATATCTATGTCCACTTCGCGGTCACACTTTCCTGTTCGGTCCACGGACAAGATACCGATTGGCTAAGGGGCTGGCGTCATGACCACGGACATGCAACGTCTCTGCCAATTGGCTGCAGCGAGACGTGTTCTGCGTCAGATTGTTTGGATGCGCCCGACATCTTGGATCCGCTGATAGCAGAGCGACAACCACCGGAAACATGCTATATTTATAAAACTCTTTTGCTGTGTCATAGAGCGTTGGGAAAGGTTCAGACAGTAAGACTTGGGTGATTAATGCATTTGTTCAGGCGGTCGGTCTTCATGATGTATTTTCTATGGCCACCTTGTACGCACAGAAAATGAGGGGTCTAATAACGGTAGCATTTCAGTCCATGCAGTGCACAGGGAACTTGTAACTGTTGTAAGGACACGCGTGGTGTTAGCGAACATTGAAATTGACAACATGCCGTAATTGCAACATTATTTCTACGGATATTGCATTCATTAGTACGCCGCCATGGGTGTGACATGCTACGGTGGTTGTGGCCAGGGCCTAGAGTCTTGGATGCATGGCCGTCGGCCGAAGGCCGAAGGCCGAAGGCCTTACTTCCAAGACTGTAGGCCCTGGCCACAACCACTGCAGCATGTCACACCCATGGATACACCCGTAGTATTGTGTATCGATTGCCTGGTTGTAGGGAGTGTGTACAGTCTCGGCCATGCACCCAAGAACAAAGTAATAAGCACTGGACGTCCAAGCCACTGTACACCCATCACATGTAATATCTATGGACATACAGCTAGGAGTGCAGCCTCTGGCCAGAAGCACTGAAGGATACCACACCTATAGAAAGACCCCAACTACCACACATCACTGAGGTGGTTGTGGGGAGACCCTGCACTCTTGGGTGCATGGCCAAAGGCCATGCACCCAACAACAAAGTTATAACCTCTTCATGATGTATTTTCTATGGCCACCTTGTACACACAGAAAATGAGGGGTGTAATAAGGGTAGCATTTCAGTCCGTGCAGTGCACAGGGAACTTGTAACTGTTGTAAGGACACGCGTGGTGTTAGCGAACATTGAAATTGACAACATGCCGTAATTGCATTACTTTTTCCTATGGGTATTGTATTCATTAGTACGCCGCCATGGGTGTGACATGCTACAGTGGTTGTGGCCAGGGCCTAGAGTCTTGGATGCATGGCCAGCGGCCGAAAGCCGAAGGCCTTACTTCCAAGACTGCAGGCCCTGGCCACAAGCACTGCAGCATGTCACACCCATGGATACACCCGTAGTAATGCGTATCGATTGCCTGGTTGTGGGGAGTGTGTGCAGTCTTGGGTGCATGGCCAAAGGCCATGCACCCAAGAACAAAGTTGTAAGCACTGGACATCCCAGCCGCTGCACACCCATACCATGTAATATCTATGGACATACAGGTAGGACTGCAGCCTCTGGCCAGAAGCACTGAGGGATACCACACCTATAGAAAAACCCCAACTTCCACACATTACTGAGGTGGTTGTGGGGAGACCCTGCACTTTTGGGTGCATGGCCAAAGGCCATGCACCCAACAACAAAGTTATACCCTCTTCACTTACAAGCCAACATGGGTTTTATCTAGTGCGGTGGTTGTGGCCAAGATTTATACTTTTGGGTGCATGGTTGCAGGCTGTATGCTATAAACCCAAGCATGTACATACTGCCCACAACCACTGCAGCTTATCACATTTATACTTTACACCCACGCAATCGATTATGTATCTGGCATGTGTGGCCAGCTCCCAGAGTTTTGGGTACATATTCAGTACATGCTACATTTACAATGTTTCCTTCTATGGGTGTGCTACTGATTTTTAATCAACCATGGGTGTAATATGCTGCGGTGATTGTGGCCAGGGCCTACAATGTTGGGTGCATGGCTGTAGGCCGTAGGCCGGACGCCATACTTCCAAGACTGGAGGCCCTGCCCACAGCCACTGCAGCATGTCACAGCAATGGGTACACCTGTAGTATTCATAATTGATCAGATGGTTGTGGGGAGTGTGTACAGTCTAGGGTGCATGGCCAAAGGCCATGCACCCAAGAAGAAACTTCTAAGCACTGGAGTTATAAGCTACTTCACATCCATATATTGAAATGTATGGACATACACCTAATATTTTAGGCCCTGCCCACAACCACTGCAGCATTTCACAGCTACAGAGACACCCCTAGTATGGCCCATCACTCAGGTGGTTGTGGGGAGTGTCTGCAGTCATGAGTACATATAACTGTGCACCCAACAGCACAGTTATATGTATTTCAAGTCACAATTTGTGTGATATGGTGTGGTAGTGCATCACTCAGGCGGCTGTCGGGAGGGGCTGCAGTCATGGGTGCATGGCCAAAGACCATGCCCCCAAAAGCGTATTAGTACGTAGTGTAGTTATATGCCCCAATGGTTGTCATATGTTGTGGTAGTAGTGGCCAGGATGTAGAGTATTTGAACAAAATAATAAGCACTGCAGTTGTAAGCAACTATGGATTTTATATACTGTATACCCATACATTGATAAATCTATGGCCTCACACTCACGTCTGTAGCCTGTGGCTACAAACTACTGCAGCATATCACAGCTATAGGTACACTTGTACTGTGCAACAACATTAAGATGGTTGTGGGGAGGGCGTAGCGTTTTGGGAGCCTGGCCAAAGGCCAGGCTCCCAAAACCAACTTTGTTTGTAGTGAAATTACAAGGCACAATGGTTCCGATATGCAGTGGTATTTCTGCCCAGGACCCAGAGTCTTGCCTGCATGCCCAAAGGCCATGCACCCAAGACTGAAGTCATAAGCCGTGGGGTTATAAGTGAATATGGGTGTGGTGTAATGCGGTAATTGTGTGCAAGTCCTAGCGTTTTGGCTGCATGGCTGCAGACGATGGTCCCAAAAGTTAACTTTTAAGTAGTTAATTTACAAGGACCAAGTTTTTGATATGGAGCGATGGTTGTGGGTAGGAACTATACTCTTTGTACCTTGGTCGTAAGGCGTAGGTGGTAGGTTGTAAGGCGCAGGTGGTAGGTTACACAACCAAGATGCAAGGGCCAGCCTACAGCCACTGCAGCATATTAGAACCATAGATTAGATGTGTAGGTTCGCATGTGTACAAAATGACTGCCAATATATTTACTCCTTACTTTGTTCAGAATCCATATATGTTTTACATGTCTTTAGTACTTGGCGGAAGTATCCTTTTTTAATTTCTGTGATAAAAGAAAAAAGTTTGTTAGTCTTTTCATTTTATGAAAACTTACTACATTGCATAATAGACAGTTTACCCTCATATTTAGTTTACAAACCAGTGTACTGTGCATTCTGCTCAGTTTCTGTGTTTGCTTTCCTAATCCTTGGGTCTGGGGAAAAAGAAATCCATGTCGGATAAAAAAAAACCTTTATTTGCTGTGGTACTAACTACTTCCTTGTTTCCTTTGAGTGTTTCCTTAATCTTTCTGATCAATGTTATGTTTGTTGCCTTGCTGCCGATTTTTAACAACAGTTAGATGCCTGTAGGTGTATTCTAACTGTGTATTTGTTCTTACAGTTCTGTGATATTCATTTATTTGTGTCGCTGTTATATCCTCTTGGGCAGTTAGATACCTGTTGGTGTATTCTAACTGTTTGTAGTCTTTTCCATAATTTTTTGGTAGTCTTGAAGTACACATTATTTATTAAATTTTGACTTTAAGAAGATTAAATACGCATATGTAAGATTAGCTGGCAATCTCTGCTTTAGAGTAATGGTGCTATCATTACATTTGAACCATCCACATTTCTTTTTAATGTATGCAGTTTATTGACCTGCATTGGTTGTAGCTCCTGCATGGTAGATCATACCTATTGTTGTAAAGGTTTTCTTTCCAAGTGACACTTGACCGTATGTGAATCAGTCAGTTTGCAGTTGTTTTTGGTAACATCTGCATTATAACGTAGAAGCATAAGTATTATGTGGGCACTATTCGATTGTATCAGTAAGGTGGAGCGATTGTCTGAATTGAAAATAGTACATAATCTGCCATGGTTTGCATTCTGTACAAGTTGCTGAAAAGGAATGGATTCACAATTAGGTATGGAAACATACACAAATCGCTCATTTGGGATTTGTTCCTGTATCACACTGTTACAGAGAGTGCATGTATGTTTCCACATGTACGATATCTGGAAGATTTAATTTACAGGTATGCTTTTGTTTTCCAATACTAGTAGTAAGTACATTAGAAATTCTTGTGGATCTTCTTGTGAGTTCATAGTGAATCTCACCATTCCAGCACAGTAGTCCAATTCTTGCCTTATTCCATGAACACTGTGTTGTCAGGATTGTTTGTTGCATTTCTATGAAGCACTAACATTTGCAAACACAATTGGTCTGTACTGTGTAAGTAAATATTGTTAAGAATTGGTGGCAATTGAAATAGAATATTAATTGCTACATGTGCATAGCAACTTACCTGAGTTTCATTTGTAAATTTGAATGGACCAGCTAGTTCTGTATCTGAGTGCGTTTTTCGGAGTTTCTGTTCCTTCTTTGAAGACGTACCTGGTTTACATTCCCTAATAGGTTCTTCTTTGTTTGTGGTAATTGATGAAGCTTTAGCTTTTTTTTGTTTTCTTTGAGGCATTTGCTGTTGGATTCTGTTGCATTTCTGTTTGATTTAGTTTTCTTTTACCACGTTTCACTTCATCTAGAACCAGGATATTGTTTCAGATGGGGGGTGTACAGTGAACGCAGTCTATTGTATTCTAGAATGCAAGGAATATCAGCTTTGACTTTACTTGCATCAAAGTTCATTAGCAATAGACCGTCACGTGTACCTAAGCGTGATAATGCTACATAGCTCATGCCTTCTTTAAAGACTGTGTTTCCTATATCTATCAATGCTTTGTCTAGGGTAAGAGCTTGGGATTTATGAATGGTAACTGCATATGCAAGAGTTAGAGAAAATTGCTCTCTACGTACATACATGTCTTTGAAGAGAAGGAATCGAGCAATTGAGCGTCCCATCCTTTTCACTTCTGAAAGTTTATCAAAGCTAATATTGACAAACTGAATCTTGCTGTCACGTGGGTATGATTGAAAGTCAACAACTGTACCCAGTGCTCCACTAACTAGTCCTTGCTCAACGTCAAGGTTACGTTTAAGCATTACTCTACAATATAAGGATAATTTTAATATCTTTTCCAACCCAGCTGTGTTGGAGATTGAATTTTCTAAAATGTTTAGTCTTGTTGCGGCTTGCTCACACATGGGTACTGTCATACCATGTACGTCTAGTTTGTCGGTGGCGCTAATTTCAATTATTGGTTGCATTTCTTTATTTAACATTGTTTCATTGAATTTGAAACAGCTTGCAAGAGTTGGCATTAAGGCCATACAATTGACATTTTTGTGCGTAATTTGTTCCATAACATCAGTTGCACATGCGTTATCGCCATAAAGTGCATGAATGTGCCGGTTTTTCAGTACTGCTTGTGCTTCTTGCGATAGTACACCAACTGTAATACTTTTAAGATGTTGGCATAAGTGAGATCTGCAGATTGCCGCATGTTCTCTGTTAATTCTCTGTATTGGAAATGTTGCCAAAGGTTGACATTTCCTGTGCTGCCAACAGTTTTACGGCAGAGTTTGTGGCCTAAGGTTTTAAAAATAGGTTCACCTTCCACTGGTGTAAATTGTAGAACATCTCCGAAAACGATAATGTGTTTCACTGCAAAGAGTTCTTCATTGTTACTTTTAAGTACTTCTTGCAATCTGAGGTTAATCAAAACCAACATTAGGTTGGAGACCATGCTCACTTCATCTATTAGTATCATTTTCATTTGTTTTAATACTCTGCGTACTTCCATTGCAGCTTCTGCAGAAGGTTTGTAATAGTCTCATTTATTTTGATGCTCTACTGGAAGCAGTAGTAATCGGTGTAAAGTGACACTGCCTTTGTTGTAGGCAGCTAAACCTGTGGGGGCCGTTACAACAGCTGACAGTTTGTTCTTTGTCAATTGTTGAAGGAACTTGCTGATGATTTTGATTAAGAATGTTTTTCCTGATCCAGCTTCACCACTCACGTACAGCAGTATAGGTTTGTAATTTTGGCAGGTACATTCTTTATTTTCGTGTTGTACACCATGTACAATTTGTTTTGTTACGTCTTCAAAAATGGTACGCTGATCCTTGTTAAGTTTTGCTTGTTGTACAGTTAAGTCTTCTGTATATTCTTGATACTGATATATGGTGTTTTCTACTTCTGCCATAGCTACTTCTGCCTCATTTGCTATTAGTGGTTGTCCTAGTGGTTCTTGACTTCCTGTTACAGAAGGTTGACTACTGTCGGAAGAGTCCTTATCTAGTCGGGCCAGACGTTCTTCTTCCTGTTGCTGCTCATTGTATAACATTGTTTTGTATTGCGTAAAGTTCACATCGGTGATAGCACTTTCATTTGCTTTAAACACATCTTCATAGCAGTCATAGTTATCTAGTATGTCTTTCTCTTTTCACCATGGTTTTAAAAGTTGTAACAGAGACATGTAATATAGTTCTTTCTGTTGAGGAGTTTTTAATGATAATTTTACATGATTAATTAAGCTTCGTTTGGTAAGTTTCACTAAGCTCCGTTCACAATCGGTCACTCTATATCTACCTTTGCTTTCATCAGGTTTTATATTATTTTTGTATGCAAAGTTTTGAGCTATGTGGTATAGACACATGCTTTCCAAAGTGCTACTCCTGTTCAGATAGTATGTGTCCAGTAAATTGTTTTTTATAATGTCTTGGTTGTTGGGATCATTTCTGGCAATTGTTTCTATGTCCTCATATGATTTCAGCACTCTTTTTCTAGATTTAGCAGGACCAAGACTTAGCCATACTATGTTGTCTGATTTTCCATACAAGGCAGTACCCGTTAAACGATCTGCTGCTTCGTAGGTGCCACATTCTCTATGAGAGAGCATTTTTATGCCTAGGCTGTGCAATTTCTGTGATAGTGTTTTGTCTGATGCTAGGTCATCCCACAGGTCTTGAAGCTCTGTTTTTTCTGCTTTTGTTAAGTAGGCTGTAACATATCGTGCAACATCAGTAGAATTGTCTGCAATGTTCTGCACATCTATGTTTGCATTCCATAAGAGGGCAATGATTGCATTGTAATTATTGATATGTTCTTCTTTTTATGTAATACATGTTCTTAAGTGATTTACCTTTAACACTATGTCAAACTGAAGACATGAAGTTGTTTACTTCACCTGTTTCTGTAACTGGTCTAGGGAAACCAAAGCGGCATTTGGTGTAGTATTTACCTTTGTTTTTGTATTTGCGGCAACAACATTTGCCACATTTGTGTCTTTGAAATTGTAAAATCTGCCCATGCAGCTCACTATGTGTCTGTTGTGAAGGGATTTCACAAGTGACATATTTTTGGATAAACTGCAAAACAGTGCTATCACTGTCGTGACCAAATTTAGGTGCACCTTTGATCCATAACAGCATGTGAATATGTGGTGCTCCTCTCGCTTGATATTCTTTTCTCCAAAAGAAGTGTTGCACTTCTCCAAGGGGAGGAACAGTTATATTGCAAATAAAGTGTAGCATGGCAATGAAACGATGATGGAAATATCTTGACACATTAACTGGATCTAGAGAGCAAAGTTCTCCAGGTGTTAATATATCTATGTTGTTTTTGTTGCTGTTTGCTATGCGTAGGAACTCATGTAAATCTTCCCATGCATATTCTGCACAACTTAGTGTAACAAACCAAGTCGGTGGTCCAAGGTTTCTGACCATACAACACACGTCTCCGTGCCGTCGGAACCAGTATTCCTTTGTACCACGCATGTTTGCAAACAAATTTGTTATACTTGATTTTAAAACGTCATCTTTTTCCTGTACTTTTTGTATTAACTGCGTAGCTGACATATTTTGAAAGTGGGTTCCAGATTTCAAAATGTGTGCAACTCCATAACATAGCGTTGCTAATTCACTTTCACAGAGTAGGTGGAATATGTATTCCACATTTTGTCTAAATCTGGGATCTTGCAAATACATTCGTAATGAGCGGTATTATGATGCCCCAATCTGAGTGGGTCTATCATCGTATCTTCCACCTTTGCCAGTAGGAAATAGCAGTGGAAAAGCATGTGCTTCTATACTTTTTTCCCATATACTCATTGGTGAACCTTTGGTTTGTCGCATTTGGTAAGTTTCTAGTGCATCATCTATGCTTTCATTGGAATGCAATGGATGAATTGTGTACTGGTCCAAAAGAGCGGATACTGTAGCAGGATCCACAAGTTCGAATTGTCCAGTTTCTGATGGCTCTTGAATTATTTCAGTTGTTTCCCTTAAGCTTTCTTCAATATTTATTTCCTTGTAGTACTCATTATTGTCTTTTAGATATTGCAATGCTTGTCTAACTTTATGTAAGTCCACCAGTTGTTGCCAAATTGTTTTGTCTTTTGTTGGTACACCATTTACCAAGACTATTAAAGAATGCTCTATTGAACGTTGCACTCCTAGAGTGTGTACATTTTCGGTTAGATCTAATGGCAAATACTTTGCCATGAATGCCTTTCACCAATTTTGAGGGAGGTAATTTTGCTGTTTCTGCTTGAAATGGGTGAACTGTTTGAATTATGATGCTCTCATACAAATTGAGTTGTCACAGGATTTTTGGTAGTGGGAACAATTTCAAATTATTTGTAATAGCACGTGAAGGAGTGTGGTTGTTGTCTAATTTTGTAGTACATTAACTGCAACATATTAGGCGTTCAGTTAGTTCATATGTGTTTTCTGCTAAAAGGTAAAGAGCTAATTCAAACCATTTGGAATCTTCATTGTCTTCTATTTTGTATGCTATGTCCACATTTTTTGTGTTCCTTTTGTAATACGTTCTGCGGCAACACACACACACACATGGTTTGGTACTTCAGCCGATGCCCTTTTAAATGTCAGTATTTCTTTTCTGTATGTGTGTAATAGAAGGTTGCTATGTGCAGATTTGTTGCTACTATGCTCTAAAACTATTGCATTTTGTAAGTGGCTTTCACTTCCAAAATACTTTCTCTGAATACGGTCAATTTCTTCTTGTAAGTATTTGGGTGTACCATGCAGACAAGTGTTATTTAAATTGCCTAATTCTGAAGCTGGACTTTTTGCATAGTATATTTTATACACTAGATATCTTACATTTGAATGATGTACTGATATCCTTTTGATATCATTGAATGTGCTTTTGCAAATAGGCTCCGAAATGCAGGCTAATGAATGTCCTTGTAGTCCTGTGTATTTGCGCACCAGACAAATATCCATATTTTGAAGCACTTTCATTTTACTTTTGTCTTTCCCTTTTACATACAGATTGAGGAACTGACGTAAAGATTTGAAAGCTTTGTTTGGAATGGCACACATTGATGTGCACGGCCATTTGTATACTGGACGGTGTGGTTCTGTCGAATCGAGATGTAATTCTGAGTTTTCAGGGGATACTTTTGTAAGCAGTGTTTCTTGTTCCATGATGGTACTATTGATTTTCTCATACCCTCGTCCACTGCTATGGATGGCAGTTGTGTTTGTTTGATTTTGTTTGTATGCTTCTTCAGTTTTTGTTTGTATGCTTCTTCAGTAAAATATGGTTCTGTGGTTGTTGTGTGACTCCATTCACCTCCACAAACATTTAAGAAATTATTTTTGTTCACATTCCGTTTATTGCTGAGTTTCTTTTGTAGTTTGGTACTTAGTTTTATTAGTGCTTTCATCCTACTTAACACTAATATAAACAACTTCCTTTTGAGAAGGATTGCACTGTCCACAAGAGCTTGTAGGATTAACTTTCTACGGTAGGTTTTAAGGGGTGAGGATGATTTCGGTCCTCTTCTTAGTAGATTCTGAAGCACTCTGTGATGAAACATTTTTGCTAAAATACTTTTTTTACTATAGGTTCTTGTTACTATATCAGGATTATTAGGAGCATTGTTAGCTGTACTGGTAGTTGATTTTTTGCCATGCTTTTTGTGTTTTGTGACACATTTTTTTGGAGGAGGTAAAGTTTCGGTAGTTGAAGCTTCCTTTGTTTTGCTAAAAGACTGCATTACCTGGTTTGTTCCAACGTTCTCTACAAGCTCTACTACAGATGGATGCTTAGATTGCACACTTTTATTTTTATTTGCTCTACTTCAGAGTTCCTTTCTACGAAGTTGCTTTTGGTAGGCATTCTTTTGTGTCTGTTGAAAAAAAGAAGGCATGCTTTGGTTTGTTGTTCAATGTATGCGTGCTGTGTGCATGCGTGCATGAGTCTGATGGGGAAGCTCTTTGTCATGGTGTGTGAATGTGCATTGGGCTCTTACAATGATTTGGTAAGGCTATTTTACTGTTTGTATACTACTACAATGTGCTTCAGATGAGAGTACAAAGTGGCCTAGTGGTGACGAGAAGCATTATTCGTAAACGAAATGCAATATGGTCATTCCAATGGTATGTGTAGGTAGAATGGTTCAGAAATCAATGTTTGCTTTGGTGTACAAATTAAACAAATAACCCACGCAGCCTCTTTGAGGAATAGTTACAATATAAAGTTAGTACTGTGCTTACTTTTGTTTGCGAAATGACCAGGTTTCTTCGGATATGTCGTTTGCAGTGTAGATGCTGTTGATTCTCGGGAGAGTAGTCTTCACTGTGATTGAAAAAAAACATGAATTACTTTGTGTGTTTACAGCAGTGATGATACTGCACATATTAATTGTGCATCTTTCGTCAGAGCATTCTCCTTTCATATATCAACCCAGTGCACATGTGCATTTCACTTCACTCTGTGCTGCCTTTGTATGTTACTTGCAATATGTTACTTGCAAGTCCTCCTGAATTGAGAACAATTTTAAGGTTATGGTAATGCCTTGTTTTTTAAAAGGTATACTATCTATAGGAGAGAGGTTTGTAAGCGATAGGGCATAATAGTAGATGGGAAAAAATGTTGTACTTGCAAATTATAAGCATGATGCCGACACATCGGAAGACCCTCAAATGGAAATGTCACCACAGTAATCGGGAGCGCTTATTTTTCTCATACGATCACATTGCAAGTAGCATTACTGTAGGCTGAACACAGTACACAACTCCGACATTTTCTAATGCAAAATCGAGTTTTGCCCTAAATAGGCATGCTTGTAACGTATGTATAGGTTATGCAGAAGACAGTAAGAAGTTGTGCGCTTTGTCAATGATAAATCGGACATCTTGCACTTAAAAGGGGGAGCGTTGGTATGTATTGCCTATGCACATTTAGCGGCATTAATTTATTTAAATTACATCATAAGGGTTGCACATGTTCTCTGATTAAAATATGCATACCTGTACTCTATACTCATGCATGTGCGCATGCATGGAACTGTACGTAGAAATCCGCAACACTTGCACAGTAGTTTGTGAAGTAGGTGCTTTGCAATGATATTCGACTTCCAGTCAGAGTCATCGACAGTACATTTGAAGTGCGCAATGTTGATGACGGAGTTAGATTTCGCGATGTTCAATGTGATTGGTGGATGGTTGTGTGACTGCTTAGTTGTGTCCAATGAGGGACTCAATTTGCTACCGATGTGGAAAGCGTAGAAGAACTGGGTAAGAGCTACATGCCGTACATAGGCAACGCTTGTCCGCGGGTAGGGCATGTCACATACGGGTTTCTACAGCAAATCCTGCATGGAAAGGGGACTGTAGGCATCAGCCAATCAGATGTTCACATTATTCTTTTGTGTCGAAAGACGGTGCGTATACTGAAGATGGCAGAGGTGGAGAGGGTCAGGGTTTTGGTGCTTGGAGAGATTTTTGTCCATGGCTTACAACACTATGCAGAGAGTAGGCATGTGGCACACCATTTCGATGTAAGAGGAGTGGAGGTGGTGTGGAGCGCTGACACTGATGCCAATGTTGCGGCAATTCTGCAAGTTTGCAGAGACATGCGTAAAATGACCACTCCTCATGTGGTAATTTTGCACTACGGTGCTTGCCATTTGGGCTATGTGAGTTCACATACTTTGTTGGCAGATTTGGGACAGTTGGTTGAAGCACTCATGAACATCTTCCCAACAATGAAAGTCATTTTTTCTGGTTTACTCCCTAGAGTAAAATGGAACAACAATTCTGTTTTCTGTCCATATCAAAGTATTGGGAGGTGTATCATCAAACGCGGCATGCATGCTTTCATGTTACGAGCTGGTATGTTTTTCTGCAGCCACGATAACATTGTTCCAAGTAATGCGGATAATTTTGAAGCAGATGGTGTTGCGCCATCTTCTTTGGGAAATGCCATGTTCTTTGGAATGTAAGGCTTGCTTTAGAGAAGGTTCTGTAATGGTTGTAGGAGTACAGTAAGGACAAAAAATACAAAAAAAGAAACAAAATAACAGATGTCTGTAAGGCATCTGCCAAAAACAAACAAAAAAAGGCTCTTTTCAGAGCCTGCCTTAAAGGGAAAAACGGGGAATAATACTTTAATGTACCGTTGTCACGCTCTGATCCTATACATGTCCGCAGATATGGTGGTAGTTTGCAGGCTGCGCATATCACCAACGGAGATTCTGGGGTGGAGACGGATGCAAATGAGAATGAGTGGAGCTAGGTATTGGTCAATAAGGTTCAGTAGGTGTGTTCTGAATGGCGAGATTCAGTAAGACCGTCTTCTCCCTGACAGGAGACCACACAGCCATGGCTATGCATGCTCGAAAACAGATTATCTGGATTTTGGGAGACTCATGGATACATTGGTTGAAGGTGCATGCAGAAAGCTGCCATCTATCTGCAGATCTCGGATTTCCTCATGTGGATGTGCACTGGCATGGCGTGCGTGGAATGAGGTGGCTGGACTTGGTACCTCTCTGTGTTACTTTACTGACAGAGCGTCTTCCAGATATTCTTACCATTCATTGCAGAGGCAACAGTTTAGGCCATGTCTCTGGAATTTCTTTGCAATTTGCAATGAAGGAAGGACTTGCGAAGGTCATGGATATGTTTCCAAATTTGTCAAATACTTTTTTCCCGTATTGCACAAAGACAAATATGGCTGTGTTCTTCTGCATTTGGTCCACAAATGGAGAAAGCAAGACACAATGTGAATAAGGCTGTTTGTGCCTTTCTAAGAGATGTTGACATGTCCTCATTCCACAATGAAAACATTTTGTTTCGCAGCTCTTTCATTTTCCGCAGAGATGGAGTCCATCTCACATATGCTGGCAATCAGGTTTTTCTTCGCAATGTACAAAATGCATTGCAACCTCTTTTGCATTCACAATAACCTATGTGACAATCCATTTTCTCCAATCCACAGTTTTTGACCCACACCACACACCACCGAAAGGCTCTTTTCAGAGCCACCACTTACTCCCGCCGTCCACTTCATTGGGTTTGCTCTGCTTGCACCCTCCTTTTTTGTGTGTCCTACGACTGTCCGCAAACTTTTTCACGAATGCGCAGAGGCCTACATCAGTCACTTGATAGTTCTATTGTTAAACTGAGAAAGGCGGCTCTGAAAAGAGACATTTTTTAAATTTTTTGTTGTTTTCCACTTTCCTGCTTTTGCCCACACGACACACTAGGAGAGGAGGACAAAGGAGGGTAAGGAAGGGACACCAACCACGGGGATAAGAAAGGGCAAGTAGACAGAGAAAGATATAGGGTGAGCTTTACTTAGGTAAGGAGCAGATCTTCTGGTGCTCCGTGACCGTAGCCTCAAAAGCACTTAGAAAACTCTCCCCCCTGCAGAGTACTGCATCACAATACATACACACTATTGTCACCTTTGAAAGGTAAGGGTCAACAGCATCGTGAATGGCTTGTGAGGCAGCTGGAGGGAGCCGCTCCCCCACAGTAGTGTCTCTTGTGGTGACAGGATTGGACACGAAGGGTGCTGTGAAGGAACTCAATCGACTACACTCTTCACATGGCACCACCTTGCGAATGTCCGCACTGTGGAACGAAGTGAGGTGTTGCTTCATGGTTGTCGTACCAAAGCTGTACGCACCAAGTCTCCCGCAACTCAGCACCACCTGGCACTGGTTACACCTCACCAGGTTCGCATGTGCTTTTGGTACGTTCCCATAAACGGAAAACAACCGCCACACCCACGACTCCCGGCGAGTGCTTGTAGTGCAGAGTTCCTCCACCTCATTCTCTTCTTCCTCTTCTTCCTCGATCTCTACATCCTCACCCGTATATCTCTCTGCAGGCCCTTGGGGAGGTGGTGGTGGTGGCAGGTTTGGGGGGTGGTGCAGGGGCTAATGAAGCAACAGCAGCCATGGATGCCATACCAATTACTTTCCTTTTGGTCACTACAGTAGTAAAGGCAGTACACCTCAATCGGCTATAGCTAGCAGGACAATGAAGATGCGCTCGGGGGTGTGGCCATTTATAGGGGTAGAGGGGTGCGCCTCGTGACCATCTTCATCACTGAATAGCATTCCGAAAATTTCACACAACATGTCCACAGATAAGCTTTTGTCTGGAATATGTGAAATGATATTTTTAGACTGTACAATATTTTGCCTTGTGTGCATAGGTTCCTTTTGTACTGTTGCGGAAGCCAGAGACGTTGCTAAGGGGGGGGCTGAGGGGGCTGAGGGGGCTATAGCCCTGGGTCTTTTGGTTGTAGCCCCGGATAGAAGCTCAGGGGTTACAACCAAAAAAGCTAGCTAGCCCCCAGTCCTGACAGTTCAAAAATGAGCACAGCCCCGGATCTTTTACAGACCTAGCAACACCCCTGGCGGAAGCACACAAACTGTGCAAATTAGTCCACACGCTCAGCGTGGGTGCTGTCACATGATGACGTCCTGAACACATCCAGGACAGAATTGGGTGTCCACTGGACAGCAAATGCAGACTAACAAACTTGCGCATGCGCGCAAGTGTCCTAAGGACAGTGTTCGGGTTCTCAAACTAATTCAAAGTGCGACACAAGTGAGACGGACAGTTAGGGTCAGGCGCGATGTTCGCTGTACTTATGGTTGTACTGCGCATGTGCATACATGATATGCTCACTGTACGGACAGGTCCAGTGTCCTTAGGACAACTCCTTTTTGTTTGACTACGACCTTGCCGGCCAGTGCGCCTGTTCTATGGACGGCACCATCTTGGCTGCGGACAATAAGGACAGGTATACTGTCCTTAACACACTCCCATTTTGCTCATTTACTGGCATCCCGGACAGCTGGTGTGTTCTACGAACATGTTTTATCTCGTTTGTAAGCGGTACGCCGAGGTATAATGTCCTTAGGACGCCCCTTTCTGTTTATGTACGCACAACTTGCACAGATGGTGCGGTCAAACATCAACTCCATCTTACTTGACATTAGTAAGGGTAGGTGTACTGCCTTTATAACATCCACATTCCATTCCTTTCGGAGAGGTTGAACAAGGGCGCTGTTCGCGAACATTTTAAGTCTTTTCTGTAAAAAAAAAATGTATTCCTCAAACTCTTTAACTACAAGTACTATACAAAAACATTCCAAACACACACACAAACTTCATTCCAAAGAAAAACCGGGGGAAGCAGATACTGACACAAATATAGGGGAATTAGGATTCAACACGGCCTGGTTATAAGGGGAAGATTTGTGAGGGGAAGAAGGGATGGATGTTTTGTCAAAACATCTATTTTCTTCCTGAAGGTTTGGGGATGGTTCACTAGGGAATGGAGAAGAGGGGCAGGTACAGGTGGGACAGTGGTAACATACTTTTCCTCTCACACAGTTTTCCGCAAACTCCCTTAAACTTTTAAAATTCTCATTCAATGTGTCCATTTTCAATTCAATCCTTTTGATCCTGTCTTCTTCTGTGTCCTTTGTTGGCCTTTCTTCTTTTCTTTCCTGGTCTGTAAAAAAAAAATATATATCTATTAAATGCCCATAAAATACTGGCCATTACTTTGCATACGCAGAGTGCTGTGTACCATTGTTATCGCTCTCTTCCGACATTTCCCCATGCGGAAAGTACTGTTCCAACCACTCCAAAGTACTCATCATTTCTGTGTCAAAACAACAGAAAAGCATTATTATTTCTGCACCACATACCAAAAAAATACACACACATACAAAAAAATGACCATTACTTACTATTTTGATGTTATTTTCCTTTGTCCTACTGCGTCTGTCCACTGTCAGTCCAGGCTGCAGAGTTTCTGTGAAGTAATTACGATGGAGGCATCCTTTTTTTGTTTTTTAATGGTACCATCCTTTTCATTCTACATGGTTATTAAATGCATCGTTTTCATTTCACACGTTTAGGTTTCCATATTTATTTATTAATACTTATAATGTCTTTCTGTCCTTTTTCTAAGTTCAACAATTTTTCTGTAAGAAACTAGTACTTTTTCAGATACCCCCTGCCTGTTCGGGTACTTTTGCCCTCGTCCACGCCCGTCCGCAAACAGGCGCTCAGTCCATCCCTCTCTAATATCAATAGGGAGGGGGTTCTATATGTTCTATGTTACATGTACATCAAGTACGTACATTATACTGCATTTCTCCCAAAATCACATGACAACAGTGTATGTTCAGCACAACACCTTCATTAACACAATTTTACGATTAAGTTTCCCTTCCAAAAACCTGTACAATTGACTACAAAAAAAACTTTGTTAAGGGGACATTATGGTTAAGTTGCCCTCTCAAAAACCTGTACAATTGACTACAAAAAAAACTTTGTTAAGGGGACATTATGGTTAAGTTGCCCTACCAAAAACCTCTGCACTTCACTAAAAAGAACTTTCCCACCTCCCCACTATGGTTCAAAGTAAAACCGAAAAACCCCTGAAATTCGCCATTTATGGTAGACTACGCCACCATATGCCATCACCACTGTGCAGTGCTAACACTAACACCCGGAACATGAAAGATGGAATCACAAATGTCATTAATGACATCACCGACGCCATCAATTGTTTAGCTCCTTTGTTTTCGTTCACTGCCATATACATACATGTCCATTCAGTAAAACAACTTTGTTAAAGGGATGTTACACTTCACAGTGAAACCAAAAAACACTGCACTTTCCCTAATTTTGGTAAACTAGGCAACCATAACTCTCACCACCTACGTTCATTGCTAAGACTAACACCCAGGACATCAAAGATGACATCTCAAATGTCATTCAGCTAGCCTCTTTTATCTTGGGAAGCCTTCCTTTTTTAAAAACTGCTATTATTAAATTAACTTTTTCTATTTTCGTATGCAATTGTACAGTGCGTTTTTTCTTGGAACTCCAAAGTTTACTGGCGGCAATTGGAGCCGCGGTCTGGCACTACTAGAGCAGAAGGGAGTGCAGTTCCATATAAGTAAGTAGTGGCCATGTAGTTATGGTTAAGTTGCTGTTTCCATAGAAAGAGCACTTTTTGGGCGGCCTATAACTCCGCTCCCCCTGGACGAATCCTTACCAAACTTTGCCAAAAAAAGTATATGGGCCACTCTGAATTTTTTTGCAAAGTTTGGTGAGGTTTGGTCCAGGGGGGGAAAAAGTTATAGGGGGGTCCCAAAACGTATTTTCCCGACATAATGGGGAAACATTTTGTGCATGCCTACAGTCCAAACCGCTAAACGGATTTTCACCAAATTTGCGGCAGGAGTGGCGGCTTGTTCCCGAAAGCGTGCTTTTGTTAATTTGGTGTAAATCCGTCCATTCTTTTTTTTTTAAATGACCAAAATATAAAGCAAAAAAATGTGTGATATCTATGTCCGCTCCGCGGACACACTTCCCTGTTCGCTCCGCGGACAAGATAGCGATTGGCTAAGAGGCTGGCGTCATGACCGCGGACACGCAACGTCTCTGCTGACTGGCTGCAGTGAGCCGTGTTCTGCGTCGGATTGTTTGGATGCGCCCGACATCTTGGATCCGCCAACAGCGCAGCGGCCACCAGCAGCAACATGCTATTTTGAAAACTATTTTGCTGTGTCAGAGTGCTTGGGGAGGTTCAGACAGTAAGAGATGGGTGAAAAACTATTTGTTCAGGCAGTAGGTGTTAATGATGTATTCCCTATGCCCGCCTTGTTTGGGATGTTTGTAAGTACAGAAAATGAGGGGTCTCATAAGGGTAGTATTCCAGTCCGTGCTGTTCTAAGGACACACGTGGTGTTAGCGAACATTGAGATTGAGTACATGCTCTAATAAAATTATTTTTTTCCTGTGGGTGTGCTATTCATTTGTACGCCGCCATGGGTGTGACATGTTGCGGTGGTTGTGGCCAGGGCCTAGAGTCTTGGATGCATGGCCGTAGGCCATAGGCCGAAGGCCATACTTCCAAGACTGTATGCCCTGCCCACTACCACCGCAGCATGTCACAGCAATGGATACACCTGTAGTATTGGTTATTGATCAGATTGTTGTGGGGAGTGTGTAGAGTCTTGGGCACTGGAGGTATAAGCCACTGCACACTCATACATTGTAATATCTATGGATATACAGCTAGGAGTCTAGCCTCTGGCCACAACCACTGAAGCATACCCCACCTAGAGATACACCCGTACTACCGCATATCACTCAGGTGGTTGGGGGGAGGGCCTGCAGTCTTGGATGCATGGTGGTTGTGGACAGTTTTCCTGCCACCAAATTCATACAGTAAAGTGGAAGTTGGTGCTCAATGTACGGCGAGCAATGCCTGCGTTTGTGTTGTAATGTTTTCAGATTAATATTGAAGTCGGACTGGCGTCCTATGTTTTAAAATCTGAGGCGGCCACCTGGAGTGTTTGATGGGAACAGTGGTTTACGCGCCGTATGGGAGTAGCGGTTCTCATGATAGGATGCTCATATGTTGTTGCAAAGTGAGAGTGTATTTGCCTTCTGAGTGAAGGTCAGTTGATTTGCTTTTTTGGTTGCAAGCTCAGTAGGCCCACGCATTCAAGTGAATTCATAAGGGGCTATTGTTTTTTGACCTTGAGTGAAAGTGAAACTTTAAAAACTACGCAAGGAATGAAAGCTTGAAAAAAAAATACTATTTGATAAGGTTATAGTTTAAAAACGCTTGTAAGGAACATGAAATATCAGTTCACAAATATTCTTTGATGCGAACAGTTTGCTGTCTGACTTTTTCCAAAAATAATGGAGGCTGTGAAGATGATGTAAGTTTAATTTTGACGACTGTATACTAATTGTGACAATGTAACTGAAGTATTATATTTTTGCGGAGTTGTAATTTTCCTCCAATACCAGATAGTGTACATTGTTCGCGTTTGCAAGCTAAGACTAGAGTCACCGTTGGTGAACGTTATTTCTTTTTCTTTGAAATGTTATGCTTGCCCACATAGCTTTGTGTATCAGTTTGCACATTCTTTTGGTCTTGTGTAACATTACGACATGTAATGTTTTCTTGTATGTCCATTCTTGCAGCCTCCATAACTGAATTACCATGTCACTGTGTAGTTGTCCTATTTTTAACCCTTATGGCGAGTGCTGTTTATCTGTGTTTGTAGGGTGTCATTATATGTCCCCATGGTGAACTCTAATACTTCTTTAAAATGTCATGTTTGGCCACTTACATTTGTGTAGTATTTTCCACAATCTTTGTGTCTGTTTTGGAAATTTTTCCTAACGGTTGAGTATTGACCCAGATTTTCTCTTACGTTTTCCGCCTATATATGTTTTGCCGTACTGTGCGTGCCACGTTTTTCAGATGCCGAGTGACTGCTTCTTTCCACGCCAGATGCAACTGCTGGTGACCGGGTGCCTGTCCATTATAATGTTATGGGATGACAGGGCAGGGCCGCTCTGTCCCTAGGCTGAACCAGCCACAAGGAGCGACTTAATATCATTTATGGTGGTGTAAAGCAACGGTGATGCCGCCGTGTTGGAAATACCTGTGCAAACAAATCAAGTGCTTCAACAGAAACGCATACTTTGTGTATGCGAAATTAACTGCATGTGTCTCTCCATGAACATTTTCAATGTTGGCCCTTGGAGTCATTGCTACAAATTATTTGCAAATGCAATTAGTCCGTTCATCTTTGACAGTTGTTTGTTAAATAAAAGTACTTTCCAAATTCTAAAATGTTACCGTTTTCTTTTAGAATCACGTGTATCATTTCGAAATGTAAAGTACCACGTTAAACGTCGCTGTATGTTTATTTACAGGTTCTGCGTCACGGTACATACTGTTGCTTTTTCTTTGCTGTCATGGAAAGCGAAGAGGGGCTATGTATAGAACAACCACCTTTCCTTTCGATGGTGACCATCTTGAAAAAGAATTTTCTTTACCCAGAAATCCTATTTTTCCATAGCACACTTTAATACTTAGCACATCTATACTCTTCCATATTCTAAAATGTTACCGTTTTCTTTTAAAATCACGTGCATCATTTTGAAATGTAATGTACAACGTTATACATCGCTGTATGTTTATTTACAGGTTCTGCGTCACGGTACATACTGTTCCTTTTTCCTTGCTCTGATGGAAAGCGAAGAGGGGCTATGTATGGAACAACTGCCTATCCTTTTGATGGTGGCCATCTTGAAAAAGGATTTTGTTTAACCAGAAATCCCGTTTTTCCGTAGCACACACTAATGCTTTGCACATCTATACTATTATTGTCAAATCGTATTGCGTCTATGTCCTGTACTTTGAAAGGTAGTTCTTAACGCAACATTTAATTTGTTAACGGATGGCTTTCTTTTTTGGTAGGACAGCTAATAAGGCCATTTGTGAATGGAAAATAGGAAAGACGTTTCAAACAGTGATATGGGGGAGTGGGTGACCGGTCAAAAATATTGTGCGTTTGTTATTTCTAAGGTTGGGGCAGTGTTTGTCATGCTCCTTCATTACAGTAGTGCTGTTGTTTCTTGGGGAGGATGGATGGCCTTAGCTGATGTAATTTTCAGATAACTAAAACTTTTGCTGAAAGTATGCAATGTGCACTACATTGTTAATGGATAACAACCAATACGTGTTGGTGCTGTGCAAGGCACATGTTGCAGGTGGACGTTCCTATATCAATATGAAATCTGATTCCACATTGTCCACGACACAAACGTCTTACTGTTCAGTGTTTACGGATTCTGGGACACGTTACCGTGCTGTACACCAGCATATTGTCAAGTGGTATTCTCCGCAAGGTGTTTAAATAAGTCAGAAATTGCTTTACATTATGGTTACGTGGCACTACTGTAAACCGATCATCTTTAGAAAAAAAACCTTGCAAGAGGGACGGTATGGTTAAGTTGCTCTACTGAAAACCTGTGCAATTCAGTAAAAAAAAACATTGTTAAAGGGGCGTTATGGTTAAGTTGCCCTACTAAAAACCCACAAAATTCACTAAAAAAAACTTTGTTAAGGGGACGTTATGGTTAAGTTGCCCTACCAAAAACCTGTGCACTTCGCTAAAAAAACTTTACAAACGTGCCATTATGGTTCAAAGTAAAACCGAAAAACCCCTTAAATTCGCCAGTTATGGTAGGCTAAGCGACCATAACTGCCCGCACCACTGTGCTCTGCTAACACTAACACCCAGGACATGAAAGATGGCATCACAAATGTCATTGATGACATCACTGATGACATCACATGTTATGGTAAACTAAGCAACCATAACTCGCGCCACCACCGTTCACTGCTAAGACTAACATCCAGGAAATCAAAGATGGCATCACAAATGTCATTGATGACATCACTGATGACATCACATGTGCATTTAGTTTTCATGCACAGCCTGCACAAGGGATTGTCATTATAATATTGGCAGAAACGTATCACAGATCATTGAAGAACTTTCATATGCCAAATAGTTCCTTAAGCAATGCATTGCAAAAAAATTCCATTGCAATAATGAGTTCTTTCAGTACATGAACGCACTCATGAAGAAACGTACGCATTGTCTGCAACATGCGCTATCGAGGTGCAATATTCGAAATCTTCCAATGTTGGATACTAAATTGATAAATGCTTACATTACAGAATTTTGCATTCTGTGAAACATAAGTATCTGCGAATGCTTCTCTTACTGCATAATTGTACTATTACACACAAAACATAAAGAGACCACAACGCATACAAATATGGGGCTTATATATGGAGAGTATAGTAAGCAAACAAGAGCCAGTATCATTAGCAACTGTGTATAATCTACATGATTGTATTCATGCACAAAAATGATAGCTTTATTTCAGGCCTGCTTCTTCCCCTCTATATGTACATCATAAGATGCGATTAAAATGTAAGGAAAGTATTGTAAGAACATGTGAGAATAGCAATATCTATTAATGTAATACCTTTTGAAAGTTAACTTTCCGACTGTCAGTAAATAAAACCACCTGGCCTAGATGTGGCAGTGAGCAAAACCAAAGGGGCTACACATGTGATGCCATCAGTGATGTCATCAATGACATTTGTGATGCCATCTTTCATGTCCTGGGTGTTAGAGTTAGCAGAGCACAGTGGTGCGGGCAGTTATGGTCGCTTAGCCTACCATAACTGGCGAATTTCAGGGGGTTTTCGGTTTTACTGTGAACCATAATGGCATGTTTGTAAAGTTTTTTTAGTGAAGTGCACAGGTTTTTGGTCGGGCAGCGGGCAGCTTAACCATAACGTCCCCTTAACAAAGTTTTTTTTATTGAATATATATATATATATATATATATATATATATATATATATATATATATATATATATATATATATATTACACAGCCACAGTAGTGGCTGTGTAATTATGGTTAAGTTGCTAATCCCATAGGAAGAACACTTTTTGGGTGGCTTGTAACTTCACTCCCCCTAGACGAATCCTCACCAGACTTTGCAAATAAAGTATATCGCCCACTCTGAATTTATTTGCAAAGTCTTGTGAGGTTTGGTCCGGGGGGGAAAAGTTATAGGGGGGGGTCCCAAAATGTCTTTTTTTCCCACAGACTGAATGGGGAAAAAACTTTGCTCACACCTACAGCCCAAACCGCTGGACGGATTTTCACCAAATTTGCGGCAGGAGCAGCGGCTTGATCCTGAAAGCGTGCATTTGTAAATTTGGTGAAAATCCGTCCAGTAGTTATTTTGAAAATGACCAAAAAGTAGGTCACAAAAAATTAGTGATATCTATGTCCGCTCCACGGATAGGACACCTATTGGCTAATCGGCTTGCGTCATGTCCGCAGACATATGATGTGTTCGCTGATTGGCTGGAATGAAGCGTGAGGTGCGTCGTATTGTTTTGATGCACCCGCCATCTTGGATCCGCGGACATCCGCGGACAGCGCCGCCATGAACGGGGAGAAATACAACTTTGGCAAGTTTGTTGGTGTGTAAGAGTGCTTGGGGAGGGTGGTGGAGTAAGAGATGGGTCAAATGCTGTGTTTGTTTAGGTGGCAGGCACCCCTGATGTGTTCGTCATGTCCACGGTCACTGACATAAAAAATGCAATGCTGTAGCCCACATAGCCAGTTAAAATGTTTGATTCTATGGGTGTGATATGCTGCGGTGGTTGTGGCGAGGGCCTAGAGTCTTGGGTGCATGGCCAAAGGCCATAGGCCATGCACCCAAGACTCTAGGCCCTGGCCACAACCACCGCAGCATATCACACCCATAGATCACACCCATAGAATCGAATATCTATCAAATATTTGCAAATCTACAGTTTGTATACTGTTTGGTTTGTATAGTTTGTATGTGAAGTTTTGGATACGTCATGTCATTAAGATTGTACAGTTTGGTAACAAGCACTGCAGTATAACATATCCATGGAAGTAAACATTTTTTGTTGTGGTGTATGGTTAGGTGTTTGCTTCAATGGTTGTGTTATGGAGCAGTATTTATGAGTTGTATTATAAAACTATAATACAACTCATAACTGTATTACTTACTGTTTGATTTTTTGTGATTGGATATATTTTGTTCATGACTTGGGTAACTGGAGCAGATATTCTTTTTCAATTTCTGTGATAAAAGAAAAGATCATGTTAGTGTAGGTAGTTTATAAAGACTTATTACATTGCATAATAGACATTTCTGCTTTATTTCAACCCTCATATTTAGTAGTTTACAAACTAGTGTACTGTGCAATTTGCTCAGTTTCTGTGTTTGTTTCTTAAATCATTGGGTCTATGGGAAAAAAAATCCATGTTGGATTAAAAAAATATATTTTTTTTGTTATGGTACAGTACATTTCTTTCTTTGTTTTCAGTGTTTACTTGTTGTTTCTGGCTAATGTTCTATCTGTTGGCTTGTTGCAGATTGTTACATACCTGTTGTCGAATTGTAACTGGTTATAGCTTTTTATTTTTATTCTCAAGTTGCTGGTCTATCTGTTGGGTTGTTGCAGATTCTTGGGGCAGTTAGATACCTGTTGGTGTATTCTAACTGTTTATTTCTTCTTATAATTTAGTGGTAATGATTTATCTGTTTGGTTGTTGCAAAATCTTGGGGCAGTTAGATACCTGTTGGCATATTCTAACTGTTTATTTCTTCTTATAATTTAGTGGTATTGATTTATTTGTTTGGTTGTTGCAAAATCTTGGGGCAGTTAGTTACATGTTGGCGTATTCTAATTGTTTATTTCTTCTTATAATTTAGTGGTATTGATTTATTTGTTTGGTTGTTGCAGAATCTTGGGCAGTTAGATACCTGTTGGTGTATTCTGTTTATAGTTTTCTAATTGAAGTTTTGTTAATGTTTATGTAGAGATTAGTTATAAAATATTGGTTTTAAGAAGATTAAATAAGCGTTCATAAGATTTGCTGGTAATCTCTGCTTTAGAGTAATGGTACTATCATAACATTCAAACCATCCACAATTCCTTTTTATATATGCAGTGTAGTGACCTGCATTGGTTGTGGCTCCTGCATGGTAGATTATACCTATTGTTGTGAAGGTTTTCTTACCAAGTGATAGTTGACCATGTGTGAATCCAGTCAGCTTGCAGTTGTTTCTGGTACCATCTGCATTGTAACGTAAAAGCATTAGTATTACATATTTACTATGTGTTTGTATTTGTAAGATGGAGCGATTATCTGTATTGCAGGTAGTACATAATCTGCCATGGTTTGCATTTTGTACAAGTTGCTGAAATGGAACGGATTCACAGTTAGGTATGGATACATACACGAAGCGTTCATTAGGGATTTGTTCCTGTGCCACATTGTTGCAGAGAGTGCATGTATGTTTGCACGTGTATGAAATCTGGAAGATTTAATTTATAGGTATGTTTTTGTTTTGCAGTACTTAGTAAGTACATTAGAAATTCTTGTGGATCTTCTTGTGAGTTTATAGTGAATTTCACAATTCCTGCAAAGTAGTCCAATTCTTATCTTATTCCATGAACACTGTATGTGTTGTCAAGATTGTTGCTTGCATTTCTATGAAGGACTAACATTTGCAAACACTATTGGTCTGTATTGTGTAGGTAAATGTTGTCAACAATTGGTGGCAATTGGAATAGAATATTGATTGCTACATTTGCATAGCAACTTACACCAGTTATATTTGAAAATTTGAATGGACCAGATAGTTCTGTGTCTAAGTCATTTTTTCAGAGTGTGTGTTGCTTCTTTGAAGAAGTACCTGAATTACTTTGAGTAGTAGATCCTGAATTACTTTGAGTAGTAGATTCTTCTTTGGTTGTAGTCATTGATGAAGTATGACCTTATTTTACTCTCTTTGGAGGATTTGCAGTGAGATCCTGTTGCATTTCTGTTTGAATTAGTTTTCTTTTACACATTTTCCTTTCTGTGGAACAGGAAAGGTTTTTAGATGGGGGGTGTACAGTGAACATAGTCTATTGTATTCTAAAATGCAAGGAATATCAGTGTTTACTTTACTTGAATCAATGTTGATTAGAAATAGACCGTCAAGTGTACGTAAGCGTGAAAGTGCTACGTAGCTCATGCCTTCTTTAAAGACTGTGTTCCCAATATCTATCAATGCTTTATCTAGGGTAAGACCTTGTGATTTGTGAATGGTGACTGTGTATGCTAGAGTTACAGAAAATTGCTCTCTGCGTACATATATGTCTTTGAAAAGAAGGAATCGAGCTGTTGAGCGTCCTATCCTTTTTGCTTCTGATAGTTTGTCAAAGAGAATATTGACAAACTGAATGTTGTTGTCAAGTGGGTATGTTTGAAAGCCAACAACTGTACCAAGTGCTCCATTAACTAGTCCTTGCTCCACGTCAAGGTTATGTTTAAGCATTACTCAACAATTTAAAGATAATTTTAATATTTTCTCCAAACCAACTTTGTTGGAGATAGAGTTTTCTAAGGTATTTAGTCTTGTTGTGGCTTGTTGACACATGGGTAGTGTCATATCATGTACGTCCAGTTTGTCTGTGGAGCAAATTTCAATTATTGGTTGTATTTCTTTTTTCAACATTGTTTCATTGAATTTTGAACAGCTTGCAAGAGTTGGCATCAAGGACATACAAGTGACATTTTTGTGTGTTAATTTTTCCATGACATCAGTAGCACGTGAAATATGGCTATACAGTGCACGGATGTGCCAGGTTTGTTAATATTGATTGTGCTTCTTAAGGTAGCACACCAACTCTAATACTTTTTAAAATGTTGGCGTATGTGAGGTCTGCAGACTGGTGCATGTTTTCTGTTAATTCTCTGTATTGGAAATGTTGCCAAAGGTTGACATTTCCTATGGTACCAACAGTTTTACGACAGAGTTTGTGTCCTACGGTTTTAAAAATAGGTTCACATTTCACTGGTGTCAATTGAAGAAGATCTCCGAAAACAATGATGTGTTTTCCTCCAAGAGCTCTTCGTAGTTTGTTTTGAGTACTTCTTGTAATCTGAGGTGAATCAAAGCAAACATTAGGTTGGAGACCATGCTCACTTCATCTATTAGTAGCATTTTCATTTGTTTTAACACTCTGCATAGTTCCATTGCAGCTTCTGTAGAAAGTTTGTAATATTCTAATTTGTTTTGGTGTTCTACTGGAAGGAGTAGTAATCGGTGTAAAGTGACACTGCCTATGTTGTAGGCAGCTAAACCTGTGGGGGCAGTTACAACAGCTGACAGTTTTATGTTTGTCAATTGTTAAAGGAACTTGCTGATGATTTTGATTAAGAATGTTTTGCCTGAACCATCTTGACCACTGACGTATAGTAGTATAAGTTTGTAATTTTGGCAGGTACATTCTTTATTTTCATGCTGTACACCATGTGCAATTTCTTTGTTACTTCTTCAAAAATGCTAAGCTGCTCATTGTTCAGTTTTGATTGCAGTACAGTTAAGTCTTCTGTATATTCCTCATAGTGAGACATGGTGTTTTCTACTTCTGTCATAGCTAATTCTGCCTCATTTGCTATTAGTGGCTGTCCCAGTGGTTCTTGGCTTCCTGTTACAGAAGGTTGACTACTGTCGGGAATGTCCTTATCTAGTTGGGCCTGGACTTCTTCTTCGTGTTGCTGTTCATTGTGCAACATTGTTTTGTACTGTGTAAAGTTTATATTGGTTATAGTGCATTCATTTGCTTTGAAAGCGTTTTCATAGGAGTCATAGATATCTAGTAACTCTTCTTCTGTTTTCCATGGTTTAAAAAGTTGTAGCATGGACATGTAATATAGTTCTTTATGTTGAGGAGTTTTTAATGACAATTTGATATGATTAGTTAAGCTTTGTTTGGTAAATTCCACTAAGCTGCCTTCACAGTTTGTCACTCTGTATCTACCTTTATTTTCATCGGGTTTTATAATTTTTTTGTATGTGAAGTTTTGCGCTATGTGGTATAGACACATGGTTTCCAAAGTGGTACTCCTGTTTTGGTAGTATGTGTCTAGTAAATTGTTTTTCAAAATGTATTGGCTGTTAGGATCATTTTTGGCTATTGGTTCTATGTCATCATATGATTTGAGAACTCTTTTTCTAGATTTAGCAGGACCAAGACTTAGCCATACTATATTTTCAGATTTTCCATGCAAAGCAGTACCGGTTAAACGATCTGCAGCTTCATAGCAGCCACATTCTCTATGAGAGAGCATTTTTATGCCTAAGCTGTACAATTTCTGAGACAGTGATTTGTCCAATGATAGGTCATTCCAGAGGTCTTGAAGCTCTGTTTTTTCTGCTTTGGTTAAGTAGGCTGTAACATATCATGCAACTGCAGAGGAATTGTCTGCAATGTACTGCACATCTATGTTTGCATTCCATAGGAGGGCAATGATTGCAATGTAATCATTGATATATTCTGCTTCTTCTGTTCTTTTTATGTAGCATGTGTTCTTTCATCTGTTTCTGTAACTGGTCTAGGGAAACCAAAACGACATTTGGTGTAGTATTTCCCTTTGTTTTTGTATTTGCGACGACAATATTTCCCACATTTGTGTCTTTGAAATTGTACAATTTGTGCATGAAGATCACTATTTCTTGCTTCTAATGGAATTTCACAAGTGACATATTTTTCGATAAACTGTAAAACAGTGTTGACCAAATTTAGGAGCATCTTTAATCCATAAAAGCATGTGGATATGCGGTGCTCCTCTGGCTTGGTATTCTTTTCTCCAAAAGAAGTGTTGCACTTCTCCGAGGGGAGGAACAGTTTTATTACAAATTAAGTGTAGCACAGCAATGAAGCAATGATGGAAATATCTTGAAACATGAACAGGATTTAGAGAGCAAAGTTCTCCAGGTGTTAGTATATCTATGTTTGTTTTGTTTTTCTTTGATATGCATAGGAAATCATGTAAATCTTCCATGCATATTCTGCACAACTTAATGTAACAAATCAAGTGGGTGGGCCAAGGTTCTTATCATACAACGTACATCTCCGTGACGTCAGAAACAGTACTCTTTAGTACCACGCATGTTTGCTAACAGATTTGTAATGCTTGATTGTAAAACCTCATCTTTTTCTTGCACTTTTTGTAGTAATTGCTTAGCTGATATATTTTGAAAGTGGGTACCTGATTTCAATGTGTGTGCAACTCCGTAGCATAGAGTTGCTAGTTCACTTTCAAAGAGGAGGTGGAATATGTATTCCACATGTTGTCTAAATCTCGGATCTTCTGAATACATTTGTAACGAGAGGTATTCTGATGCTGTTATCTGAGTGGGTCTATCATCGTACCTTCCTCCTTTCCCAGTAGGAAAGAGTAGAGGAAAAGCACATGCTTATATACTTTTTTCCCATATGCTGATTGGTGATCCTTTGGTTTGTCGCATTTGATACGTTTCTAGTGCATCATCTATGGTGTCTTTAGAGTATAATGGATGAATTGTATAATGGTCTAAAATATTGAATACTGTAGCAGGATCTAGAAGTTCAAATTGACCAGTTTCTGGTGGCTCTTGAATTATTTCAGTGGTTTCCCCTAGGTTTTCTTCAATATTCATTTCTTTGTAGTATTCATTATTGTCTTTTAGATATTGCAAGGCTTGTCTAACTTTAAGTAAATCTACGAGTTGTTGCAAATTTATTTTGTCTTTTGTAGGTACTCCATTTACTAAGACAATTAATGATTGCTCTATTGGACGTTGCACTCCCAGAGTGTGCACATTTTCTTTCAGATCTAATGGTAAATAAACTACTTTGCCACAAATGCCTTTCACTAATTCAGAAGGAGGTAATTTTGCTGTTTTTGGTTGAAGGCGTATTATTGCTTGAAATGGGTGCACTGTTTAAATTATGATGCTCTCATATAAATTGAGTTGCTGCAGGGGTTTTGGTAGTGGGAATAATTCCAATTTATTTGCGATAGCACGTGAAGGAGTTTGGTTGTTGTCAAGTTTTGTAGTGCAGTAACTGCAAAGTATTAAGGGGTCGGTTATTTCGTATTTGTTTTCTGATATAAGGTAGAGAGCTAATTCAAACCATTTGGAATCTTCATTGTCTTCTATTTTGTGTCTTAGGTCTACAGTTTTTGTGTTACTTTTATAAAAAGTTCAGCGGGAACAAACACACACATGGTTTGGTACTTCAGCGGATGTACTTTTAAATTTTAGTATTTCTTTTTTGTATGTGTGTAGTAGAAGGTTGCCATCTGTAAAATTGTTGCTAGTCTGTTGTAAAGCTATTGCATTTTGTAAGTGGCTTTCACTTCCAAAATATTTTTTCTGGATATGCTCTATTTCTTCGAGTAGGTCTTTGGCTGTACCATGTAGAAGATTGTTATTTAAATTGGCTAGTGCTAAAGCAGGACTTTTAGCATAGTACAGTTTATAGACTAGATTTCTTATAGTTGAATGATGTGTTGATATCATTTTGCTATGATGGAAGGTGCTTTTGCATATAGGTCCTGAAATGCAGGCTAATGAATGTACTTGTAGTCCTGTGTATTTGCGCTCTGGACAGGTATCCATATTTTGTAGTAGTTTCATTTTGATTTTGTCTTTGCCTTTCACATACTAATTGAAGAACTGGCATAAAGATTTGAAAGATTTTTTGGCAATGTTACACATTGACGTGCACAGCCATTTGTATACTGGACGTTCTGGTTCAGTCGAATGGAGAGGTGATACTGAGTTTTCTGGGGATATTTTTGTAAGCAGTATTTCTTGTTCCATTATGGTATTATTAAGTTTTTCATACCCTCGCCCACTGCTATTTATGGCAATTGTGTTTGTTTGCTTTTGTTTGTATGCTTCATTGAAATATGGTTCTGTGCTCGTGGTGTGACTCCATTCACCTCCACGGATATTTAAGAAGGTATTTTTGTTGACATTCTGTTTATTGAGAAGTCTTTTTTGTAATTTAGTAGTTTGTTTTGTTAGTGGTTTCATTCTGTTTAACACTAAAATAAATAACTTCCTTTTGAGAAGGATTGCACTGTCTATGAGATCTTCTAAGATAAATTTTGTACGGTAGGTTTTAAGGGTTGTGCATGATTTCTCTCTTGTTTTTATAATATTCTGAAGGACTCGGTGGCAGTCTGAAGTAAGGGCAGGGAAACCCTCTTTTTAGTTGGGGGCCTGACTCCAGAGGATTAGGGCAAATATATTGAGAGAAAATGGAGTCAAAAGCTACCCTTGTCAATGACGCTCTGGTGGTTTGCTAAAATAGGCAGTGGAGCTTGAGATAACGTATATCGGTTTGCTCTTCCAGAAAATAAGAGAAAGGGGATAGTGAAGTGAATTCATTGAATTCTGCAATTTATTAGTTCACATATGAAAAAGTATTTAAAAACCAAATGACATATGCCATCCTGGGCACATTGAAAAACAACAATATTGCATATAGATCACAATACTTTGTACATTTTTCAGTGGGTTAGTACAATCAGAGTGACTATGATTTTATGTATTGCTGGTAATGAGGCAGTACATAAGCATGGTCGACACACAAACAATTCAGGTGTTTCTGGTGCGGTGGGTGGCTGAAGAATACAGCGGTTGGAGTGGTCGAAACCTGCTGCTAAAGGCACCGCACTGTCGTCAGGACTGAAGGGTATTGGAACACAATGGTGCCAGAAGGGGAGCGTCAAGCACCTGCAAATGGTAAGACACAGCGTGCAGTGTTAGATCTGGAAATCATTAAAAAGGCAAAAATAGAATTGCACAAAAAGGGGACACTGCATCAGAAAAACAACCTACCTAAGGTAGTGAAAGCATCATGACTAATTGTTGTTTATGTTGCCAGCAGTTGAATGTATCTCTGGCGTTGTTATTGAAGTCCGCAAAAGTGGGCTGGTGAACTCTGTGGGTACTCTAGAGGTCAAAATATATATAACAAGTTTCTCATGGATTCAAACATATTGCTACTACGAAAGAACACACATTGCAGATGTATAGAGAATAAATGCAAAACCACAATGATGGGCATACATTAATCACAGAAACAATTGAACAAAACTCCTTCAGTGAAGACTTAAAGGGAGTTTGTTGAACCCTATCATATAGATGATAATACCATATAAATGATAATAACATAGATCTTATGGTGTATGACTAAGGAGTGGAAAAAATGAAATGAAGTTCCACTGAGGGGTTTTGCTAAAGATGCCCATATTCATGTTGGTATGTTTACTGACTAGTGAGTATATTACAGAAAAAACAGCAGGAGTGCTAAGTCATTTGTTGAAAAACAAATTCCACTCAATGGATATATTGAGGCAGTTCTTTACAGAGTCCAAACGGTAGATCCATTTTTGTTCCAGTTTCCGTAGTGCAAGGTCTCTATTGCCTCTACGGAACGGGTTGTTGACAGTTTGTAGAACTACCCAGAAAATCTCATTACAGCTATGTTTTCTCAACTTGTAGTGGGCCACTAGGGGCTTGTCATCGACTTTTAGACAGCAGCGATGTTCACAAATTCGTTGTTTGATTTCTCTCTTTCATTTTCCAATGTAGATTAGATCGCACGGACACTTAATGGCATATACTGACCATTTGTTTTACAGTTGGTAAAATTGGGAAATGTCCATCTTGTGTCTTTCAGGTCAATCTGTTTGATGTTATTTGTCAGGGAACATACTGAGCAGTTGCCACATCTGAAATGACCTTTGACAGGAGGAAGATTCCACAGGGTTGTCTGGGTGATTTTTTCTTTTGTTTTGTCTTTGTATGTGTGCACCAAACAATTTTTAAGGTTTCTGTTCCATGTGAATGCAAATGTAGGTTTCACAGGTTTAATATCTTCTGTGTGGAGTGTATCCCAGTGATGAAGGATAGTTTTTTTGATGGAATTACTGATAGAAGTGAAGGTAGTTACACGTGTCATCTTGGTTTTATCTTGTTCTTTGGGTGCTGGTGTGAGGCATCTCTCTCTGATGGTATGTTCTGCTCTTCTGCGTGCTTGACGTATGATATGGCTCGGGTACCCGCGTTCTTTAAGTCGTGTACTCAGATCTTGACTCGTGGTGTCGTAGTCTTTGTTCGTGCTGCAATTTCTTCTTAATCTGAGAAACTGGCCAAAAGGAAGGTTTGTCTTTAGACCTGCTGGATGAAAGCTACTATATTCCAGGAGAGTGTTCTTGGAAGTGGGTTTTCTGTAGAGAGTGGTGGCCAGACAATTATTGGAAGCTCTGTAAATATCCAAATCTAGAAAAGGGATCCTACTGAGATTGTAGTCGATTGTAAATTTTATGCATGGGTTGCGTGTGTTTAACCAGTCTTTGAAGGCAAACAGTTGTTCAGGGGTGTCTTTACAGGTCATAAGAACATCATCGATGTACCTGCACCAACATCCGATGGAATCCTTGAATGGGTTAGAGTCATGGTATATTGATTGTTGTTCGAATGAATCCATGAAAAGATTGGCCACGTTGGGGGCAAAAGTCACCCCCATGCTGGTGCTGTGACATTGTTTGTAGAAAGTTTCCTCATACATGAAATAGTTTTCCGTCAAAGCTATCCTAATACATTCTAACAAGAATGGAGTAGGTGGATCGAGGTGTGGTCTTTTGTCTAGGTAAGTCGCTAGGGCAGTTATGCATTCTGATTGAGGTATGCTAGTGTAGAGCGACTCTACATCTAGAGTCACCAGTAAATCACTTCTGTCAACAGTTACTGTTCTTAGCTTTTTTTATCATTGGTGTGGTATCTTGGATGCATGATGGCATGCAGCTAATGAATGGTCACAGAAAATGGTCGATATAAATCGAAAGGGGTTCCAAAATAGACCCGATCCCAGCACTATAGGTCGGCCTGGGGGGAATTCAACATTTTTGTGTATTTTTGGAAGCAGATAGAAGGCTGAAATGATTGGGTGGCGATTTACTAGAAAGATCTTTTCATCTTCATCTATCCAACCCTCTTGCCAAGCATGGCACATCAGACTCTCAATTTCTGACAGTAGTCTAGCAGTGGCGTTGGTGGGTATCTGCCTGTAAAACTTAGTGTTGGATAGTTGTCTGGTGACCTCGTTGTTGTACATGATGCGACTCCAAAGGACAATACCTCCACCTTTGTCTGCTGGTTTAATTAGGACATTTTGGTCACTTTCTATTGATTTGAGCACCAGACGTTGTTTTTTGGTGAGGTTGTCTATGTAATTGGTTCTTTTATTGTCAAAAATCTTGCGCATCTCTAATAGGATACGGTTCTCAAAAGTAAGGATCTCGGGGCATACCATGGATGCTAGAGGTGTGAAAGAGGATGGTGGTCTTAGTCCGGTTGTTTTCGGTGGTTCTTTTTCGGGACTATCTCAAAAGAAATAGCGAAAGCGAATGGTTCTGAAGAATTTGCGCAATTCCACTTCTGTGCTGAATTTGTCGGGCTGTGTTGTGGGTATGAAGCTCAAACCCTTGCTGAGGATGTTAATTTTGTTGAAGGGCAAAATGTGATCACTTAGATTGAAGATCGGAATTACCATGTCTGGGGTGGTGGGACCCATTGGCGGGTTCGCATTTGATGGGGTCCTTGGTATCTTGTTCGTCCGCATTTGCCGCGCCCTTGAAAAAATTGTGGTTGTTGATTTTGCCCTGGGTTGGGTGCTGATTGACCACTGGTTGTAGAATCAGAATCACTACTGTGAGAGCTATTGGGGAAGGTCACAAATTTCTTGTTGTTCTTTCTTTTAGGATTTTGCCTGTTGTTTGACGCCGTTTGGTTGAGTTGGTCATAGAAGCCTGCGACGAGATAGGGATAGGTTTTTTCTTCTTTATAATATTTTATATCATTTTGCAATTTCCAAAGTTTTTTATCAATTGTGAACTTCTTGAATTTGATTGTTTCTTCCTCTATTTTTTCCAGGTGGGTTTTGATTTCTGAAATTACACAGTCTGTTTTGATTTTTTCTTCGAGGGTTTTCAGTTCTTCTTTTTGGATCTTAGCTTCCTCCTCAGCTGTCTCAATTACTCAATTACTAAGATTATCCAGTCCCATGAACACTTGTTGCCGACACTGCTAAATTTTTTCATAAACCTGGGGTTGTCTAGAAATACCCGTGGAATGTTGCGTGCTTGCAGGCCTTCTGGTATTATGCCAGCTTTTAAATATTCAAGCATTAATTGGCCATGAGATTCAGTACGGATTCGTTTTTTCTTTTTTTGTAATAAAACATCTAAATCATTTGGACCAGGATTTTTGTCTGGCCCTGCTGGTGCTGTGATTACACCTAATAGCAAAGGAGTTTCTAGTCGTTTTTTATAGAGATCGTCGGAGAAACTGACGATATTGACGCTCTCCATTCAAAGTTGATGAGTCAGCCCAACAACCAAAGGGTTGTCCTAGGGGATGTCTGAAGTAAGGGCAGAGAAACCCTCTTTTTTGGTGGGGGCCTGACTCCAGAGGGTTAGGGCAAATATATCGAAAGAAAATGGAGTCAAAAGCTACCCTTGTCAATGACGCTCTGGTGGTTTGCTAAAATAGGCAGTGGAGCTTCAGATAACGTATATCGGTTTGCTCTTCCAGAAAATAAGAGAAAGGGGATAGTGAAGTGAATTCATTGAATTCGGCAATTTATTAGTTCACATATGAAAAAGTATTTAAAAACCAAATTACATATGCCATCCTGGGCACATTGATAAACAACAGTATTGCATATACATCACATTACTTTGTACAATTTTCAGTGGGTTAGTACAATCAGAGTGACTATGATTTTATGTATTGCTAGTAATGAGGCAGTACATAAGCATGGTTGACACACAAACAATTCAGGTGTTTCTGGTGCGGTGGGTGGCTGAAGAATACAGCGTTTGGTGTGGTCGAAACCTGCTGCTAAAGGCACCGCACTGTCGTCAGGAATGAAGGGTATTGGAACACAATGGTGCCAGAAAGGGAGTGTCAAGCACCTGCAAATGGTAAGACACAGGGTGCGGTGTTAGATCTGGAAATCATTAAAAAGGCAAAAATAGAATTGCACAAAAAGGGGACACTGCATCAGAAAAACAACCTACCTAAGGTAGCGAAAGTGTCATGACTAAGTGTTGTTTATGTTGCCAGCAGTTGAATGTATCTCTGGGGTTGTTATTGAAGTCCACAAAAGTGGGCTGGTGAACTCTGTAGGTACTCTAAAGGTAAAAATAAACACAGTTATATGTAATTGCGTATTACAGAGGTGAGTTTGTGCAACAAAAGTTCTTATGTGCAGACCATGTTGCATGAGAATAAGATGTCTCTGGGCCATCCACATGCCGCTGTTATGGGTCACACGTTTTTACTGCGCTAAAAGGGAAAAAAAGTTTGAAAATCAATATTATATGTTATCCATCTCTGCACTAGTTACGAGATCTACCACGGCTCCCCCTTGCATTTATTCACCATTTTTTCACCTGAGAAACATGGTCTGCACATAAGAACTTTTGTTGCACAAACTCACCTCTGTAATACGCAATTACATATAATTCTGTCCTTTTTAACAGGACATTCACAGCAACCGGACGAATCTACAAATAACGGTTCCCACCACCGGTCTCGAACTGGATTCAAGACCGATCTTGCAAGGTAATCTGTGCCTTGATTTTTAATCCTCTCTTCGACATCACATTGTGATATCCCCTACAATTAAATCAAAAATATAATATATATATATATTTTTTTTTTTTACCTCTAGAGTACCTGCAGAGTTCAGCAGTCCACTTTTGCGGACTTCAATAACAACGCCAGAGATACATTCAACTCCTGGCAACATAAACAACAATTAGTCATGACGCTTTCACTACCTTAGGTACGTTGTTTTTCTGATGCAGTGTCCCCTTTTTGTGCAATTCTATTTTTGCCTTTTTAATGATTTCCAGATCTAACACCACACCCTGTGTCCTACCATTTGCAGGTGCTTGACACTCCCCTTCTGGCACCATTGTGTTCCAATACCCTTCAGTCCTGACGACAGTGCGGTGCCTTTAGCAGCAGGTTTCGACCACTCCAACCGCTATATTCTTCAGCCACCCACGCACCAGAAACACCTGAATTGTTTGTGTGTCGACCATGCTTATGTACTGCCTCATTACTAGCAATACATAAAATCATAGTCACTCTGATTGTACTAACCCACTGAAAAAGGTACAAAGTATTGTGATCTATATGCAATATTGTTGTTTTTCAATGTGCCCAGGACGGCATATGTCATTTGGGTTTTAAATACTTTTTCATATGTGAACTAATAAATTGCAGAATTCAATGAATTCACTTCACTATCCCCTTTCTCTTATTTTCTGGAAGAGCAAACCGATATACGTTATCTGAAGCTCCACTGCCTATTTTAGCAAACCACCAGAGCGTCATTGACAAGGGTAGCTTTTGACTCCATTTTCTTTCGGACTCTGTGGCAGAACATTTTTTCAAAAATACTTTCTTTGGTATGCTACTAGCCACTACATCAAGATTTATAGGAGCAGTGTTAGCAGAAGTGGTAGCTGAATTCTTGTTAATCACTTTCTATTTCATTTTACATTTTGAAAGAGGAGGGAAAGTTTTTGTACTGGAAGCTTGTTTTGTTTCACTTAATGACTCTATTAGATCTTTTGTTTGAACTTTTTGTACAAATTCTGCTAGAGATGGATGCTTATTTTGGACACTTATTTTCATTTGCTCTACTTCTGCGTTGCTTTCTATGGACTTGATTTTTTTTAGGCATTCTTTGGGGTCTGTTGAAAAAAAAAGAAGGTATGGGTTGGGCTGTTCTGCAATGTATGTGTGCTGTGTGCATGAGTGTCTGAGTATGATGGTAAGGATGTATGTGGTGGTGTGTGATTGTGCATTGGGCAGGTACAACTAGTTGGGAAGGCTATTCTTGTATTTGTGTGTTACTAGTCTGGGGTTCAGATGATAGTAGAAAGTAAGGTAGTGGTGAGGAGAAGCACTAATACTAAATCTAATGGTATAGAATTAAAACAGTTATTTTGTTCAGCAATACTAACATTCTAGGGGCTGAGTTATGTCATTTGTGTGCCGAAAAATGGGGATTTGTGCGCTTTTCTGCCTGAAAATCCCTGTTTAACAAATAGGGATTTGTGGGCACAATGGTGCACAAATCTCCGTTTTTCAGCGCACACATTCCATGAATCAACCCCATAGTGTGTTTGAGTAACAGTAAGAATTTTATGTGTGGAATGAGCTGGTTTCTTCTGAGTTGTTGTTTGTACTTCAGATGCTGCTGCTTTTCAGGAGATTGGTCTTCACTGCAATTGTAAAAGAAAGAAGTTAGTAATTTTGTGTGTTTATAGCACTGATGTTAATATAGACATTGATTTTTATGTTTTTGTAGTAGTATTCTTGTTTGATATCTGAACATAGTGTGTGCATGCAGTTTCCTTTGACTATGTGCAGCGTTTATATTTTACTTTCAATATATTAGTTCAACATGCTTTGCAAATGAGTAGAATACTAAGTGTATGAAACTCACTTGGTTTCTTAAGGCTGTGTTATTGAATGGTAGGAGATTGGGTCATTGTCTGGCACATGTGCAATGGTGAATTTTTACTGTAAAGTACTTTGGATTGTCTAAAAAAGTACTTTTAAAATGTTCGGGGACCCGGACAGTGTCCGCAAATTAGGACATACGCTCAGCGTGGGTGCGGTCACATGATGACGTCACGAACACGTCCACGAATGGGGCAGGTGTCTGCAGGACACCAAATGCGCAGAAACGGTCGTGCGCATGCAGGCCTGTGTTCTACGGACAGTGTTCGGGTCCTCAAACTAATTAAAAGTGCGACACACGTGAGACGGACAGTTACGGACAGACGCAATGTTCGTAGGACTCATGGGTGTGGTGCGCAAGTGCGTTGGTGTTCTACAGACAGTACTGACAGGTATAGTGTCCTTAGGATACCTCCATT
Organism: Ambystoma mexicanum; assembly: GCF_040938575.1. Lineage (NCBI taxonomy): Eukaryota > Metazoa > Chordata > Amphibia > Caudata > Ambystomatidae > Ambystoma > Ambystoma mexicanum. The sequence goes on along the minus strand of NC_090934.1, from coordinate 704,783,217 downwards.
TTGGGCAATTACGGACATCCCGGACACGGGGTGTGTTCTAAGAACAGTTCCATCTTGCTTGCGAACAGTACGGATAGGTATAGTGTCCTTAGGACACCTCCATTTTGGTTAATTGCAAGCATTCAGGACACTGAGTGTGTTCTAAGAACAGTTTTGTGTTGATTGCGGAGAGTACGGACAGGTTTACAGGCCGATTCATGGAATTCCTCACAAAAGTGTTGCATGCGGCTGGCGCACAGCGTGCCCGTGCTAATGTCTGCGCCAACCGCGTTCGATAAAATCAATTTCCGCACACAGCGTATTCATGGATTCTCGCCTCCAAAAGCAGACGTGGCGCAGCGACCCTGCAGCAGCGCCAGTTACGCCCCCAAGAACGCCCTCGCTCAAGGAAAAGCCATCAAGATCGCAAAACCATCGCAAAGGGCTGCGCCGACCCTGTACCAGTTTACCGGACTGGCAAACAGCAAACGCAAAGCGGGGAACGTGTATTACGGGTTTCGGGAACATGCGTGTGCGAGAAGTCTCACACGCGATCTGGCCTGGGGGAGCGTGTGCGTGTATTTCAGAGGTGCGCGAGAACTTTCACACGCGAACGGGCTGGGTGCGTGTATTTCAGGGGTGAGCGAGAAGTACCACACGCGATTGACCTGGGCGCGTGTATTTCAGAGGTGCGCGAGAAGTTCCACACGCGATCTGGCCTGGGGGAGCGTGTGCGTGTATTTCAGAGGTGCGCGAGAACTTTCACACGCGAACGGGCTGGGTGCGTGTATTTCAGGGGTGAGCGAGAAGTACCACACGCGATTGACCTGGGCGCGTGTATTTCAGAGGTGCGCGAGAAGTTCCACATGCGATCGGGCCTGGGGGAGCGTGTGCGTGTATTTCAGGGGTGCGCGAGAAGTATTACACGCGAATGGCCTGGGTGCGTGTATTTCAGGGGTGCGCGAGAAGTTCCACACGCAATTGTCCTGGGCGCGTGTATTCCAGAGGTGCACGAGAAGTTGCACACGCGATCGGGCCTGGGGGAGCGTGTGCGTGTATTTCAGAGGTGCGCGAGAAGTTCCACACGCGATTGGCCTGGGCGCGTGTATTCAAGAGGTGCGCAAGAAGTTTCACATGCGATTGGCCTGTGCGCGTGTATTTCAGGGGTGAGCGAGAAGTTCCACACGCGATCGGGCCTGGGGGAGCGTGTGCGTGTATTTCAGAGGTGCGCGAGAAGTTCCACACGCGATTGGCCTGGGCGCGTGTATTCCAGAGGTGCGCGAGAAGTTCCACACGCGATCGGGCCTGGGGGAGCGTGTGCGTGTATTTCAGGGTTGCGCGAGAAGTTCCACACGCGATTGGCCTGTGCGCGTGTATTTCAGGGGTGCGTGAGAAGTTCCACATGCGGTCGGGCCTGGGGGAGTGTGTGCGTGTATTTCAGAGGTGTGCGAGAAGTTCCACATGCGATTGGCCCGGGCACGTGTATTCCAGAGGTGCGCGAGAAGTTCCACACGCGATCGGGCCTGGGGGAGTGTGTGCGTGTTTTTCAGGGGTGCGCAAGAAGTTCCACATGCGATTGGCCTGGGCGCGTGTATTTCAGAGGTGCGCGAGAAGTTCCACACGCGATTGGCCTGTGCGCGTGTATTTCAGGGGTGCGCGAGAAGTTCCACACACGATCGGGCCTGGGGGAGCGTGTGCGTGTATTTCAGAGGTGCACGAGAAGTTCCACATGCGATTGGCCTGGGCGCGTGTATTTCAGGGGTGCGCGAGAAGTTCCACACGCGATTGGCCTGGGCGCGTGTATTCCAGAGGTGCGCGAGAAGTTTCACACGCGATTGGCCTGTGCGCGTGTATTTCAGAGGTGCGCAAGAAGTTTCACACGCGATTGGCCTGTGCGCGTGTGTTTCAGGGGTGCGCGAGAAGTTCCACACGCGATCGGGCCTGGGGGAGCATGTGCATGTATTTCAGAGGTGCACGAGAAGTTCCACATGCGATTGGCCTGGGCGCGTGTATTTCAGAGGTGCGCGAGAAGTTCCACACGCGATTTTAGCAGGGTACGTGTATTTCAGGGGTGCGCGAACATTTTCACACGCGATTTCAGCAGGGTACGTGTATTTCAGGGGTGCGCGAGAATTTTCACACGCGATTTCAGCAGGGTTCGTGTATTTCAGGGGTGCCGGGGAGTCCTACATGTGATTTGGCAGTGTGGGTCCTCCCAGGTGACCCCTGTACACCCTCCACTGCCCCTGCAGGCAGCCCACACCACAGGGGACTACCCTGCATCCCTGGTCATGTCCCGCAGGCAGCCCACCCAACATGGGCATGCCCCCCAGCAAAGGCACATGTCTCCTTGCACTACTGATCACCAACTCATGTCCCCTTGCACCCCCACCCCCAGCATTGCGGGGCACCTGCCAGCAGGCCCCCACTCATGTCCCACTCATGACCCCTTGCACCCCCACCCCCAGCATTGCGGGGCACCTGCCAGCAGGCCCCCACTCATGTCCCACTCATGTCCCCCTGCACGCCCACCCCCCAGCATTGCGGGGCATCTGAGAGCAGGGCCCCACTCATGTCCCCCTACACCCCCACCCCCCAGCATTTCGGGGCACCTGCCAGCAGGCCCCCACTCATGTCTCACTCATGTCCCCCTGCACCCCTACCCCCCAGCATTGCAGGGCACCTGCCAGCAGGCCCCCACTCATGTCCCACTCATGTCCCCCTGCACCCCCACCACCCAGCATTGCGGGGCACCTGCCAGCAGGCCCCCACACATGTCCCCCAGCCAACATGTCATCACAATCTAGATCCCTGGCCCTTATGGTCAGCCTCCAAATGCCAAACACCCACTCGAGTATTGCATCCACCCACTTAGAAATGGCAATGACATGATAGAACCCCAATAGCAGGTTTGGAAATGAACACATGGCCCTCACATACACCCAATGGGTGTCAGTGAATCTCAAAACCCATATCATGGTATGCATGATACCAATGAGATGATACTACACATTGAAGTTTGATGAAAAAAATGTATTAAAAACAGCATAAATGGAATTAAAAATAAACAAATTACAATGGGAATCAAAAACCAAAAGCAGCATGTCCGTAAAATAATGAAAAACGACAAATCATAATCCAAAGGAAAGGTGTCCAAAGTCACAGTTCAAGAAAGTAAATCCAAGGTAAAAACAAAAAACGAAAACCATTGCTCCATGGGTAAATCCAAAACAAAAAATCCAACAGTCAACTATATACAGATAAACAAACCAGGGTCCATGATCCCAACTGAAGAAATGAAACCTACATAAAAATACTACCTAATAAAATAAAACTATATACAAAAATGTGGCCCATTGTCCAAAAGGTCCAAAATAAATAAAAAAGCAAAGGAAACCTAACACTAACTACATAACTATTTACAAGGGCAGCGGGCTAGTCCGACGGCTCACTGGTTGTTGTCATGGGCCAGGGCATCATCGAACTCCTGTTCAATGGCTTGGAGGCGGGCATGTTCCCTGGCCCCGAGGTCCTGCATGGATAATGCAGTGTCCAGCTCCAACTCCCTGCGAAGACCCTCGAGGCACTCAGCCCGCCTCAGCGCCCCCCGCATGGAGTTCTCCGCCCTGACCATTGTGAGCCGTTCCTCCTCTGCCCGCTGCCGCTCCGCACCTATCTGCTGGCCCAACCGCTCCCACACGGAAGCCACTCCCATTCCAGGGTTCTCCTACCCTCCGGCCGATGCCTGCACCCCTGATGTTGATGGCCCCGAGCCATGATGCCTCCCACGTCGAGCCTGCTGCTGCCTCCGACGCAACTGCCTGTGCCAGCACGACGGCATCCAGGCTGATGGAAACCACTGACGCCGTCGTGCATGTGCCCTGCCCGATGATGCCGTCACATCCTCCATCTGCTGGGGTCCAGTTGCTGGTGTGTCCACCCCTGCTGGACCTCCGACTCCCGACTGTGGCAGGGATGGGATCCCCACCGAGGTGGCTGCATTGGTCGGGGCAGGTCCACAGGGGGCCCTGGTGGCATCTGGGCCGGAAGACGCATGGAGTACGACTGGCGCATACCCTCCACAGAGGAGGAGAGGGTCGTCAGAGTGCCCGACACATGTACGAGACCCCCGACCATGACCGCTCCCAACTGGGCCACGTTGGCACAGTGCTCTCCGTGATGACCTGCGTGCTCCCCCCGGGAAGCACGCACCTCATCACGAATGACAGCCGTGCGCAATGCGACACCTATCAGGACCTTCTCCATACAGCCAGGGGTCCCCTCGTCCGCAGGTGGAGGGGAGTCGGATGACATGGACATCCCCCCTACCTGCGGACGGGCCTGGGATGGGGCATCCCTGCTGGTGCATGGTGGTGCAGTCACAGTGTCAGGGACAGTGACATGCACAGGCACCTCCATGGCGACCTGTGCTGCCTCCTGCCCCTGGACTGCACCACTTGCACCAGCAGGGATGCCCCCACCAGGCCCCATGTGCGGCTCAGTAGCGGCCTCCTCCTCCTCTGTGGAAACCACCAACCTTGATGGCTCCACAACGTCTTCTGCCGTTGCAAGCCCCTGTGGGGGCTCACCCACCCCTTCCGCTGCAGCCGTGGGGGCATCCCCGCCACTTAGCTCCACAGCGCCGTCTCTGCCCTCTTCTTCACTTTGCGCTGTGTAGAGGGAGACATAGAACACAAGCATCAGGGTACTGTACAATGGTCCCCTAGACAGGAAGCAATAGCAGATGAGTGGCAATGTCAAAGATCACTTCCATCATGTCCCTCCACAACACATGGGTCAGTGCAGGCAAAACACATGCAGTAACAGGCATGGCGCATGCTATGGACATAAGCAAACATGTCCAAGGGACTCTTGAAGCATACAATGTTGTTTTTGGAATCACATGCATCATGGGTCATGCCTATCACATGCACACACTTCAACGTACTTTCATCCATCTGGACTCGTACACCCCAGACACAGTGGATGCAAGGATAACTAGGCTGCATCAGTGAATCTGAACATTGTCACAGACATGTGTCATGCATCCATGGCATTCACAAGTCACAGGCACGCAGGTCAGAAACACAGACATGGACACCATACATGTACATGGCATTAGCACCCATCCCTCACCCACACCCATTTCCAGGAACAGAGACTGGCATGCTCTCATGTGTCCATTCCGCATAGGGCTCCCCATGTTACATTTAAACACATACACCAACCGTGTGCTTCACACATTACTGGTCTCACATGCATGACCATGATGTCCCTGCACACACACACGCGTACATGGCCTATGTCACACATACAGGCAAGTATCAGACAACCAGCACGCTGCAACATGCCCTGTCTCACACAGCAATGCTTGGCCACTTACCGCTCGACTCCAGACGGGTCTGCCTCTCAAGGATCTGGGCATGGTGCGCTGGGCGTACGCGTTCCAGGACCCTCAGCTGGATGGTACTCATGCTGCCCCGGCCCCCCTCCACGAGGCGCCGGGCCTTTATGAGGGTCCTGGACCTGAAGTCCTCCCAGCGCTTCTTGACTTGCTTGATGTTGCGGGTTGCCACCCCCTCCGCGTTGATGGCAACCACAAAGTCGTCCCAGATCCTGTCCCATCCTTCCTTGTCGGCGCGTGGTGATCCGAAGAGGGCATCATAATGCCCCAGGACAAGCTCCACCAGGACACCAACTTCCTTCTGACTGAAGCTGGTGGCCCCCTACCCCTCTGGCTGGGGGTCGCCAGTGGTCTCGGATGGTGTTTGCCCCGACATGGCGACCCCCGAGGCAGGCGTGGGTGGGCAACTGGGTCCTGGGGCTGGGCTGTGGAGCGATGGTATCCCAGTCGGGAGTGTTCTGTTCCAGCAGGGGTGGACACAGCAACTGGACCCCTGCAGATGGCTGATGTGCAGGCACCAAATAGCAGGGCACGGTGGCAGCAGGCAGGCAGCAGCAGATGGCTCGTGGGAGGCTGCTCGGGGCTCTGGGGGTCAGTAATTCGGCCTTTTGGGCAGGAGCGTGGTCTTCCGTGTGCTTACGCGTGGCCAGCTTGATACGGAGTGATTTGGCACGTAAAAGCACGTCAGCCTGTGAATCGAGGAAAGGCCCATAGCGCGTAAGCGCGTCAGCACGCATACGCGATTCCATTGGACCAAAGGCCCTTAGCGCGTATGCGTGTCTGTGATGTATCGCGCATGGGCGTTGCTTTTCGTGGGGTGCGGTGCATGTGTTTTGCAGGCGTTGAGGCTCACACGCTATTACTTCACAGCGGGTGGGTGTTGGCTACGCGTTCTTCTACACGCAAGGCAGACGGTGAGTGTACCCTGCTCCCCCAGGCCCGATCGCGTGTAAAACCACCCGCGAGCCCCTGAAATACACGTACCCCGCTCCCCCAGGCCCGATCGCATGTAAAACCACCCGCGAGCCCCTGAAATACACGTACCCCGCTCCCCCAGACCCGATCGCGTGTAAAAACACCCGCGAGCCCCTGAAATACACGTACCCCGCTCCCCCAGGCCCGATCGCGTGTAAAACCACCCGCGAGCCCCTGAAATACACGCGCCCAGGCCAATCACGTGTGAAACTTCTTGCGCACCTCTGAAATAAACGCACCCAGGCCAATCGCGTGTGAGAAACTTCTCGCGCACCTCTGGAATACACGCACACGCTCCCCCATGCCCGATCGCGTGTGAAACTTCTTGCGCACCTCTGAAATACACGCACACGCTCCCCCATGCCCGATCGCGTGTGAAACTTCTCGCGCACCTCTGAAATACACGCACACGCTCCCCCAGGCCCGATCGCGTGTGGAACTTCTCACGCGTGTAGAACTTTGGCGCACATTTTTTTCCTGCGCAGGGACGCTACCGCCTGCTTTCGTGTGGCGGACATGTATGGGCCTGTGTGCGTCTTTGGCCGTGCGCTGTTTTTCCCTATTCGATTCCATGAATACGTGTTGTAGGCGAGCGTGTGGGTGTTCTGCGCACTTGCCTCCTGTACTTCCCCCGTGACGCCCACATTTTCACGAGTTGTTCCCCATTCTGCGTGTAACGCCCCGTGTTATGCCTACTTTTGTTATGTGCGCCGCGCTATGTGCGAATTCGCTGTGGCCTTATCGCACGGCGTTCGATGACATGTGCGCCAGCGTGCGCCAGCGTGCGCCACGCACTTTTTCAGCGCACATCCCACATTTTGCGCGTGCACGGACTTCCATGAATAGATGTGCGATGTTTTCTGTGCGATAATCGCACTTGCACTGCGATTTTCGCTATTTCTCTGCGAATCGCACGTTTTCACACGCGTGCACCGTTTTTTCGGCGCACATTAATTCCATGAATCGGCCTGATAGTTTCCTTATTTTTTTTATTTGAATTTAATTGCATTGCAATTTTTACAAAAGGATTTACATACATAAAACAAACTCCACATCCACTACAATCACAGTTATTCATGTCCAAACGGTTTCCGTCCTTAGAATGTTTCTGGCTTTATTGATTTATGTGTTCTTAGGAAAAATGGCAGTGATCGGTGGATAGACTTTCCGGATAAATCAAACTACTGCGATCACCCATGGCGTAGAAAAGCCACTTATCAACGCGAGCCAACGTTGGTCATCGTCCAATGTTTGCAGGGAATGGAAAAGAGGTGTTAAAAACTGCTGACGTTCTGCAATCAAACCAGGGCAATTCATCATCACATGATGGATTGATTCTTTCTCTTTCTCGATTTTACAAAACCGGCAGCCAAGTGATAGATTCAGTCCTCTTATGGTCAGGATTTCATTGGTTTGAATTATGTTGAGACAAGCTCTCATGAACGTGTCCCTGTAACGGTGGTATGGAAATTTGAGGAGGTAAGGTTGCAAGTTGTTTAGCTTCAACGCATGGTGTGGTGTTTCTTTAACCATTTTGGAAGCGTTTGCCTTCTCCAAAGTTCGAATCCAAACCGCACGAAACAGCTTTTCCTTCACGCGCGTCGGATTAGAGATGAGGTCTTCTTCAGAACAACATAGGTCTGCCAAAGTTGTCTTAAGGTGTGTAACCCAGTAGGACAGACGAGTCGACGGTTAGTTCATGATTTCTCTGTTGATTATGCCCAGCACCTTTGGACCATTCGGTATGATTATTTTCCAAAACAAGGATAGCCTTTTCCAATCCACTGCTACTTGAATCGATGATAGTGACAATTCTCTACGCAGAACATCAATCTGGATTGAATCTGGAAGGTTTAATGTTTTTTTTCCAGATGAATGATTCCAGGCATCCCCAGATCTCTACAGGGATGCCCAGGATACCATCAGTACCATATGTTAAAGATGGGATGCTCTTCCCCTTGTAAAACATTATGGCAGCTGCCAGAGAAAATCGACCAAATCTAGTGTCCATGATTTTTACGTGGCTAGCCAGTTGTCTAGCTTTCGTCTGAAGGTCTTCTAGGAACGGGGTTTCTACCAAGCTGTTGTTAGTTATTGTTCCCAGGTATTTGAATGTCTCGACTTTTTCTATTGGGTTAGAATCCACGTACCAAGTGAATGGCTCAAGCTTCTGAGTCCCTCGTTTAAAACACATTATCTTGGTCTTTGCTTGGTTTATTTCCAGGTGGTTCAGGGCGGTATATCTAAACAGGCTGTCCAGCTGTCTTTGCAAGCCAATTCTTGTTTGGTCTATTAATATAAGATTGTCCGCATAAACCAAGCGAGTCACATTCACCCCACCAATTGTGGGTGGAAAAGATCTTAACGTAGGCTCAAAATAATGAATGTCCGAGGTAAATTAGGACACCTCCATTTTGGGCAATTAAGGACATCCCGGACACCGAGTGTGTTCTAAGAACAATTCCATCTTGCTTGCGGACATAATGGACAGGTATAGTGTCCTTAGGACACCCACATTTTGGTTAATTACGGACATCCCGGACACCAAGTGTGTTCTAAGAACAGTTACATGGTGCTTGCCGACAATACGGACAGGTATAGTGTCCTTAGGACACCCCCATTTTGGTTAATTACGGACATCCCGGACACCCGCGCTGTCCGCGGAAACCCCAACTGCCCTTTTAAAAAAACAAAAGAAGACCCAAAGGACTGAATTAAAACACACATCATATATTTTTTATTATATACAGATATAAAATGTATGAAAGAGACGGGGAAGCAGAAACTGACACAAATACAGGGGAATTAGGGGCTTGGAGAGGATGGATGGGAGGGGATGAAGGGATGGAAGTCTCATCATAACGTTTTTCTTGGTGGTGAGGGTTTGGGGATAGTTGACTGGGAAATGGAGAGGGGGAACAGGTGCATGTGGGACAATGATATTGAATTTTTTCTTTTATGTGGTCCTCCACAAAATGTTTCAAAAGATTGAAATTTTCCATAAGCATATCCATTTTTTGTTCCATGCGCTGCAGAGTATTTTCTAATGTCTCTTTTGGTGTATTATTTTCAATGTTTGTATGGTCTGTTAAAATATATATGTTATGTACATATACATTCATGATTATTCATTTGTTAATATAGAGAAGTGTCTACCATGAGTATCACTGTCTTCAGACATTTCCTCATGTGGGAAATTTTCCTCTAGCCATTTCAAAGTACTGGACATTTCTGTGTAAAAAAAAAATACTTTTAGTGTACCAAATACAGAAAGTTTAGCAATATATAGGAAAAATGAAGTTTACTTAGTAATTTCTGGTAAGTTGTGTTCTTACTGTTGTGTAGGTCTGCTGTTGCTCCTAGCTGTGCAGTTTCTGTGAGGTAATTATGTTGGAAGCATATCTTTTTTGTTTTGGTATATTCCATTTTAGTACATATGGTATTTAAATGGATGGTTGATGTGTTACATATATAGGTTGCCCTTCTTATTTATTATTACATATAATGTGTTTATGTGCTGCTTTTTTAACTTTTTCAGTGTTTATATTGCATCATAGAACAATCTAAGATACCCCCTGAGTTTTTGGGTAGTGTTGACATCAAAATCACTAGCAGGGGGTTCGGCATGTTCTATGTTACATGTATATAAAGTAAGGGAATCCTAGTAAACATCTATCAAATTCACACAATGTATATATATATTCAGTAAAAAAAAGTTTGATAAAGGGAGGTTATGGTTAAGTTGCGCTACTAAAAAACGATGAAATTCAGTAAAAAAGCTTTGTTAAAGGGACGTTATGATTCCAAGTAAAACCGAAAAACCCCTGAAATTCGGCAGTTATGGTAAGCTAAGCAACCATAACTCGCGCCACCACCGTTGCTTTGCTAAGACTAACACCCAGGACATCAAAGATGACATCACAAATGTCATTGATCACACGAAGATACTTTGAACACTGCAAGTAAACTTGTGGCTATTGCAACAACATTGGACATTGTATTTGGCATCTGCTCTAGTCTCATGAAAGAGCAACGAGACCTAAAGGAATTAGTGATAAGATTCACTGAGAATATCCAAAGCAAAACCGAAAGGGTAAAGGAGTGTGCTATAGAAAATGAGAGATCAGTGGGGTAATGTATTGACAATCTGAGGGAGTTATGCCTAGTCATTGCAGAAGATGAATGGGGAGTTGAGAAGGAAATAGAAACAAATGAAATCGAAGTGAATGATGAACAAATAATTCGTGAGAATATTGAGGATTTGGATACTAATTCTGAGGGTGAACTCTACAATACATATGGGAGCAAAAGAAGTACTCGCCATAAATGCAATAATAAAAAAGGGGCAAAGAAAAAGGGTAAAATTGGTAAAAGAAGGACACCACAACTAGAAAACATAGTGCCTCTTTAGCTGAGATGGAAAATATGGTGGTTATATGTGTGACCAAAGGTAATAGATTCAACCTTAAGGTGCTTACTAAGGAGAAAGATGAAGCAAGGATCATTTTAAATAATGATGGCGGATTGATGGAAAAATGGTTGAATGGAATGGAGAGAGCAATCAACTAAACACTGCTGAGTCAGTATTGCCATCTGTGGCTAGTTTGGAAAAGGATGGATTTATGGGGAAAAAAGTGAGGTATTTGAATATACCTATAAACAAGGTGGTAGGATCGCTCACCACTAGGGAAAAAGATATCTATATGGGTGAAATGGAGAGATTAGCCATGTGCAACACCAATAAGGACCACATTGAGCTAGGCCCTGGTGAACTAGATGATTGTGAAGGTATGGTTTTGAATCGGGCAACTGCATTAAGATCATAGAGATGAATACCTCTGTGGAAAGTCCCTATTTAAATCGAACTTGGATCCTTGAACGTTTACATATGGTCCCACAATTACACTGTATAACAAAAGCAGATATTGAAATTGTGACACTGCCTGAATATGGTAGCTGGGAAAAATTGGCAATTGACCAATTTGTGAGACCCGTCATAGTGGAACCTATTAGTGAACACTCAGAGGTAGTATTATGGAAGAATGGTTTAAAAATTGTAATATGTAATAAAATTATAAATAGCGGATCTACAAATGAAAAACCAAGTAAATATAGTTCAAATAAAGATCAAATAACACAAGAAAAAGGGAGGAGGGATATGAGGATCCCTAATAGGGATTACTTTGGGCAGAATTGAGAAAAGGAGACTGCCCATGAGCCGGTAGTTATCTCTTGGAATACTGGAGGGTTCTGGTCCTTTCTACATAAAGAAGTAAATAGTTATATGCAAAACTGTGATGTATTTGCTTTCCAGGAGACATGGATAAGCAGAACAATCTTGATTGATGGGTTTAACATATTAGTAAAGCCTGCATTTAGCAGTGGAGTTGGACAGCCAGTGGAGGGACTGTGTGAGTATGATCAATTTGGCTGCTCACCTTTTCTTCTATGTTCGATCATGAGAAATTTGGGAACGTTCAATGAAATATTATTGATAAATGTGTATTCACACCCAGGGGGGGGGGGGCACATGTAGAACCTGTGACCAAAGTGATATTCGATACCATTGAAGGTTGGATGTTGGAACACCCCAAATCTGAAATCATGGTAGTGGGTCACTTTAATGCCCATTGTGATGAAGCAACTCACATAATGGATGAATGGAAAGAACTATGTGGTGAATTTGATGTAGTGCCTGCTTCTGAGCTGGGAAGAAGTGGAAAAAGTTACATCTCCCCCTTATAAATTAACCAATGGAATTTAATGGGTAAAAATGTTCCAGAATTGAGGATTATCCTATTTGAAACCTGACAATATAGGGGGCCAACAAGTAACATGGACAAATGGAAAAGTGGGCTATCAAATTGACTATGTGTTTGTTAGTAATTGTTATATGTAAACAATTGGATCAATTTGAACATATTCCCACCCCCTTAGTGACCACACAGTGCTTAAATGTAAATTGCATGCAATATACAATAAAATCCTTACCACTCAGGTGCAAAAATTAATATCCAGAGCTCATAAGGAGGAAATAGAATACTATGGACTAAAAAAAACCTGGAAAAAAGTGATTACATGTTTAATCTACTATGCCTAGATGGTGAGGAGATTGCTACATCTGGCCTAGGGGTGTTGAGCGATATGCTTGGAATTATCCAAATGGTTAAAAGCAGAGTGAGTGTCACTGGGACAAAACATGACAATACGTATGATAGTGTGATAGAAAGTGAGAAAAAGTAAATGATGAAATAAGGAGAATAAAACAGGATACGGGGATGGACTGGGACATGAAATGGAAAAAGGTTGCCACCATACTTATGAAATTTAAGAACTGGCTTAAGGCCCACAAACATGACATTAAAAATGCAAATAGCAAGGGTGTGGCCTGGAGCGGCAGCGATGTGGTCGCTCTCTTGATGGTGTCATGATCTCTGCTTCCAAAAGGTCAGGGTTTTCCCAACTCCCTTGGAAGCAGATCCATAACCCAGGTTCCGAGGGCCAACCAGTCCCAATTGGGACCTTTTGGACCCAGTCCTGGCGCCAGTGGCACCAGGCTCATAAATGTGCCCAGTCCCAGCGCTGGAAGCGCCGGGCTCATAATGCTTGGGTGGACTTACCTGCAGCAGACCATGCTGCTTACTTGCCTGCCAGCTGAGCCTCTGATCCTCTTCTGTTTGGAACTACTTTTCCTGTTGGGTGGGGCAGGAGCCACTCCCTAGATTCAGAACACTGGAACTCTTCTGGAAAGCAGGAACTCTTTTCTTACCTAGGCGTGGCTGTGGAAGGAGACACCTAAGCACTACAGGAGGCTATTTAAACCACACCCGGTGGATGAATCTTGCTTTGCGTTATTCTGCATCCTCTGCAGCAGAACGCTCATCGTGTCTTCTGCATCGGATCCTGGGCCTAAGGAAAAAGGCTTACCATCCTGAATCCAGTCTTCAGCAACACCTATAAAGACAAGAAAGAACAGGTTAGCATTCCGGCATCTGAAAGACAAAGGCTTACCTACTCTTCGTGCGCTCCGGAGGTCTTCACACTGCATTCCGGCATCTGAAAGACAAAAGCTTACCGACTCTTCGCACGCTCCGGAGGCCTTCGGCGCTGCATCCTGCATCTGAAAGACAAAACAAGGTGCGTTTAAAGACATTGGGGAACTTTAATACTCACGTGCCATTACTCCTTTCCACATCAACCCCAGTGGGTATTCCGGCACCCTGCAGCCGCTCCGAACTCGTACCTGCAAAATAAAAGACAGTTAGAGCGCATCGTGAAGCAGGCAACAAGCGCTTACTTACGTGCTTCCAGGCGCTTCTATTCATCATACGGACTCATCTTCAACTCACTTCAGCCCGTCATTCGCCATCGCCGGAACCTGCAAAACAAGAGACATCATTGCTAAAGACTTCAAAGACAATAGAATTACTCGAAACTTACCGTTCGTGCAGTAAACGACGGACAGCAGTCCTCTGAAGTCAAGAGGCCTGCGCTACCGATCCAGTGAAGAAACTGGTTACAGCACCCTGCCCCGAGGCAGATGGAGAGCTCGGCATTCACTTACCTAAGGTGAGAGCGTTAACCTTTGGGGGTCTACAGGAGAGCAAAAAAGGGAAGAGATAGGGACACCCCAATAACCCCAGTTCATTAATCCCATATTTTCTGTCTGCAGACATCTTACTCTTGAAGTCAGGCATACAGTGCACAGAGGTCCAGCCCAAAGAGCCAACCGGGTGCTACAGATCACCTTTGAAGATACGGTAGTCGCCCAGTCAAGACCGGCACCTCTGCGAGAATCAGGTGAGCGTTACAGAACGCAAAGCCTACCGCAAAACTCTCGCCCAGGCGCTATGGAAACCTCGGATACTGACCACCTAGCCGGTTACTTGGGGAACTAAGGGCAGAAGTGCATGCAGCTCGTCAGGAAACGAATGCTCTAAGAAGGGAACTAATTATTTCCAAGGAGAGAACAGACGGTCTTGCTAGACAATTGCTACAGTCACAAGCCGGACAAACCCCGTTACCCGCATCAGGGGCAAATCTTCCTTCAACATCCTCTATGAATCCAGTGCAGATCAACCTACCTGGGAATGTACCTCTGGCTCCGCCCGAACGATTTTCTGGTGACCCAAAGAGGTTTGCAGTATTTATCAATCAGTGCCGGTTGCACTTCTTATGCCGGCCAGCAGCCTTTCCAACTGATCAAGCTAAAGTAGCTTTTTTGTACTTTCGTACCTTAGTGGCAATGCGGCAGACTGGTCGATCCCTCTAGTTAATCAAGATGATCCGGTTCTCCATGATTTTCAAGCCTTTCAGCTTAGTATGGAAAAACTATTCGCAAGACATTCACAGGGGCAGGCCTTGGACAATGAGCTTCTTTCGTTGCGACAGGGTAATCAAGACATTTTGGCTTATATTGCATCTTTCAATAGACTAATAGTGGAAACTCAATGGCCTGAGGACAAAAGGATTACGCTGTTTTACAGAGGTCTACGTGGAGAGCTCAAAGACGTTTTAGCCCAAGTAGTGAATCCCCCAAAAGACTTTTTCGGATTATATAGACTTGGTCGTTCAAATAGATCATAGACTGCAGAACAGGAAGGCCGACCGTTCCAAGTTTGATGCTCGAGTATTTTCCAAACCGCCAACTCCTTCCAGAGGAGTAGACTCCGGGGAACCCATGCAAATTGGGGGTCTGAAAGGTCCTCTAACACAAAAGGAGCGGGAAAGGAGAAAACAGTTGCAATTATGCCTATATTGCGGAAACTCAGGGCACTTTCTTCGAGACTGTCCGGTGAAACCTGCCAAGAAGGCAGTAGGAGCTGCAGTTACCAAAGTTACAAACTCTGAGCAGGGAAACGACCTCGCCCGACAAGAATAGAGGTCCTCTTGCCGAGCGTGAAAACCAGTTCCGTGACCTCGCATTTCGTGATACCTATGGTCCTCATTAGCCCTGATAATCCGGATCGATTACATGCAATTGAAGCTTACGTCGACAGCGGTGCCATCAGCAATTATGTGGATCATGAAATGGTTTTGAGGATGAATCTAACTCTTTGTCCCAAGGCTGTAAAGGACGTCATTACTACTGTGAATGGTACGGAGATAGCCTCCGGGCCAGTAACGCATACCACTCAAGAGGTGACGCTAGTAAGTCAAGATGGACACCATGAGAAGATTGTGTTCGATGTGATCAAGGCCCCTCAGTTTCAGATTATTCTAGGAATACCTTGGTTAGAGAAACACAATCCTCTGATCGATTGGCGAGCAAGAACGGTCCAGTTTCCAGAATGTGTCTCTACTTGTCACCTTCCACCTGGTGTTGCACTGGCAGCAATTTCTTCAGAGACTCCCCAGTTACCTCCCGAATACCTTGAATACCAAGATGTTTTCCGGAAGGATCAGGCTAACACTCTACCTCCTCATAGGTCTTATGACTGCCAGATAGACCTGATACCTGGATCTACTCCTCCTTGTAGTAGAATTTATGCTCTCACCGAGCCTGAGAACCTTCACCTTCGACAATACCTGGATCAATACCTGGCGAATGGGTTTATTCGTCCTTCCAAGTCCCCTGCTTCTTCAGCTTTGTTCTTCGTTCCAAAAAAGGAAGGAGACCTTAGAACTTGTATCGATTATCGCTCCCTGAACCAGATCACCGTTAAGAATAGATATCCGTTACCTTTGATCCCTGAACTCCTGGACCAAGTCAGAAAAGCATGCATATATACAAAGCTGGATCTTAGAGGAGCTTACCACTTGGTACGAGTAAAAGAGGGCGATGAATGGAAGACTGCCTTCCGCACCAAGTATGGGCTATTTGAATATCAGGTCATGCCCTTCGGACTTTGCAATGCCCCGGCCGCCTTTCAATATTTTATGAACGATGTCCTCAGAGAGCTCATAGATGTGTGTGTTGTTGTTTACATTGACGACATCCTCGTTTATTCTTCATCGGAATCTGAACATCGGAAACACGTGAAAATGGTCCTCGAAAGATTGCGTCAACACAAACTTTTCGCTAAGTTGGAAAAATGTGTTTTCAACGTGACTGAAGTTGAATTCTTGGGATTCATATTATCACCTGGCGGAGTACGTATGGATTCAAAGAAGGTCGATGCAGTTCTCAAATGGCCATCACCATCCTCCGTAAAAGGTGTGCAAAGCATGTTAGGCTTCGCTAACTTTTACCGCAGGTTTATCCCCGAATTCTCTCGAATAGTCCAGCCCATCACTGCCTTGTTAAAGAAAAACAAATGTTTTGAATGGTCTACCGAGGCGGAACAAGCATTCCAGGATTTGAAGACTAAATTTATCTCTGCACCAATCTTAAAACACCCTCGCCCCGAACTCCCCTACATCGTGGAAACTGATGCTTCAAGCCTTGCCATGGGGGCAGTTCTATCACAAAAGGACCCGGTAACCAATCAGTTGCATCCCGTGGCATTTTGGTCCCGCAAATTCTCGCCTCCTGAAATCAATTACACGATTACTGACAAGGAACTTCTGGCTATCAAGTCTGCCTTTAAGGCTTGGCGGCATTATCTGCTGGGGGCCCGACACACCATTACTGTGATTACGGATCACCGAAACCTGCAATATTTGAAAACCGCAAAAGCCCAATCCTCTAGACAACTCCGTTGGGCATTATTCTTTGCCGAGTTTGACTTCATAATTACCTATCGACCTGGTACAAAGAACGGTAAAGCGGATGCCCTTTCTCGGATGGGAGTGGAAGAACACTTGATCAACCCTAAACCTGTACCAATCATTCCCGAACAAAGAATTCTGGGTGTAATCGCCACAGAATCCATAGAGGAAGTTAAGGATAAAGCCAGGAAACTTGTAACTCCAGCAGACATACAGAATTGGCATCTGCAGGGAAAGGACTTTGCAGTAAAGGACAACTTATTGTATTTCCAAGAACGATTATACCTACCCAGCACAGATTTACAGAAAAAAGTAATCTCCTGTTATCACGATTCTTTAATGGAAGGTCATCCCGGTATGGCCAAGACCTCAGAAAAGATCAAGCGCTACTTCTGGTGGCCGTCTTGGAAAAAAGATATCAGAGACTTTATAATGTCTTGTGGAGTATGCGCCCAAAACAAGAGTCAAAAGGAAAGACCAGCAGGCCTCTTACGCCCTATTGACATCCCACCTCGCCCTTGGCATACGCTTTCTATGGACTTCATCACCGATCTACCTCCATGCTCCGGATACAATACGATTCTAGTAATCGTGGATTTATTCTCCAAGATGGCGCATTTCATTCCGCTCAAAGGCTTGCCAACAGCAGCAACTCTGGCCCGAGAATTCCTCGAAAACATCGTCCGACTA
Organism: Ambystoma mexicanum; assembly: GCF_040938575.1. Classification (NCBI taxonomy): domain Eukaryota; kingdom Metazoa; phylum Chordata; class Amphibia; order Caudata; family Ambystomatidae; genus Ambystoma; species Ambystoma mexicanum. Next base: position 704,765,519 of record NC_090934.1, on the reverse strand, counting down.
CACGGTTTTCCTTCGGTTCTAATTTCGGATCGAGGTAGTCAATTTATTTCTCATTTTTGGCGAAGTTGCTGTCGGTCGGCTCAAATTGATGTGAGACTATCGACCAGTCACCACCCTCAGACCGACGGACAAACCGAGAGGACCAATCAAACTCTGGAACAGTATTTACGCTGCATGCTGCAACAAACTGAAAAAACTTGGAAAGACATCCTTTGGATAGCCGAATATGCCTACAATAACTCTGTCCATTCGGGAACTGGGAAAACACCGTTTTTTCTTTTGAGCGGCAGTCACCCTCGAACCTCGGAGTTGGATCCCCTCCAAGATCTTGAAACACCAGCAGTAGACTACCTGCATTCTACAATCACCCAAGCCTTTAAGGAAGCTGTTTCTCACCTTCAAAGGGCTAAAGAACAATACAAGAAAGGAGCAGATCAACATCGGAAGGAAGCCCCTCAATATCAAGTAGGGGACCAAGTCTGGTTATCCACCAAATATCTACCTCTAAAAGGGCCACGCACATTCAACCCAAGATACCTTGGTCCCTATTCCATCACTACCATAGTAAACCCAGTAGCGGTCAAGTTGGACTTGCCCCCTCACATGAAGATACATCCGGTCTTCCACGTCTCTCTATTAAAACCCGTGCAACCTCAAACCCGACTAACTAAATCTCCAAAACCCATCCTAGTTGATGGAGAACTCGAGTTTGAAGTCAAAAGCATTCTGGACTCCAAGATCTCCAAATCTAAACTATTTTACCTAATTGACTGGAAAGGCTACGGCCCCCAAGAGAGATCCTGGGAACCTGCTGAATATGTCCACGCTCCTCGCCTAATCAAAAGATTTCACCGAACATTTCCTGACAAGCCAAAACCCCCGGAGAAGCCCGGTTTGGGAGGGGCCTTGAGGGGGTGTACTGTCATGATCTCTGCTTCCAAAAGGTCAGGGTTTTCCCAACTCCCTTGGAAGCAGATCCATAACCCAGGTTCCGAGGGCCAACCAGTCCCAATTGGGACCTTTTGGACCCAGTCCTGGCGCCAGTGGCACCAGGCTCATAAATGTGCCCAGTCCCAGCGCTGGAAGCGCCGGGCTCATAATGCTTGGGTGGACTTACCTGCAGCAGACCATGCTGCTTACTTGCCTGCCAGCTGAGCCTCTGATCCTCTTCTGTTTGGAACTACTTTTCCTGTTGGGTGGGGCAGGAGCCACTCCCTAGATTCAGAACACTGGAACTCTTCTGGAAAGCAGGAACTCTTTTCTTACCTAGGCGTGGCTGTGGAATGAGACACCTAAGCACTACAGGAGGCTATTTAAACCACACCCGGTGGATGAATCTTGCTTTGCGTTATTCTGCATCCTCTGCAGCAGAACGCTCATCGTGTCTTCTGCATCGGATCCTGGGCCTAAGGAAAAAGGCTTACCATCCTGAATCCAGTCTTCAGCAACACCTATAAAGACAAGAAAGAACAGGTTAGCATTCCGGCATCTGAAAGACAAAGGCTTACCTACTCTTCGTGCGCTCCGGAGGTCTTCACACTGCATTCCGGCATCTGAAAGACAAAAGCTTACCGACTCTTCGCACACTCCGGAGGCCTTCGGCGCTGCATCCTGCATCTGAAAGACAAAACAAGGTGCGTTTAAAGACATTGGGGAACTTTAATACTCACGTGCCATTACTCCTTTCCACATCAACCCCAGTGGGTATTCCGGCACCCTGCAGCCGCTCCGAACTCGTACCTGCAAAATAAAAGACAGTTAGAGCGCATCGTGAAGCAGGCAACAAGCGCTTACTTACGTGCTTCCAGGCGCTTCTATTCATCATACGGACTCCATCTTCAACTCACTTCAGCCCGTCATTCGCCATCGCCGGAACCTGCAAAACAAGAGACATCATTGCTAAAGACTTCAAAGACAATAGAATTACTCGAAACTTACCGTTCGTGCAGTAAACAACGGACATCAGTCCTCTGAAGTCAAGAGGCCTGCGCTACCGATCCAGTGAAGAAACTGGTTACAGCACCCTGCCCCGAGGCAGATGGAGAGCTCGGCATTCACTTACCTAAGGTGAGAGCGTTAACCTTTGGGGGTCTACAGGAGAGCAAAAAAGGGAAGAGATAGGGACACCCCAATAACCCCAGTTCATTAATCCCATATTTTCTGTCTGCAGACATCTTACTCTTGAAGTCAGGCATACAGTGCACAGAGGTCCAGCCCAAAGAGCCAACCGGGTGCTACACATCACCTTTGTAGATACGGTAGTCGCCCAGTCAAGACCGGCGCCTCTGCGAGAATCAGGTGAGCGTTACAGATGGCCTCCGTGGGAAGCCCGTGGCGCCGCTCAATTACTGCAAGGTTCCGGCAAACCATTAGAAAATCAAATGCCTGTCGCGGCTTTTAGAGTGCTTGGACAATTGATGGGGTGAAAATGAACTGCTGATGTCCGCCTAGAGCCCAGAACGAGAATGTGGAGCCCTGCGGGTCCACCGCCTCATCATTACAAAATGGCGGGCAGACCCGAGAAGACCCACAGCAGCGTCTGAAGGGGACCGGAGGTGGGGGATCGCGACCCCGTGTGACGGTGCAGGAGTGACCTGACCGCCTTGCAGTCTGCTCGCGTTTCGGGACTTCCACCCAATCGCTCACGCGGGACAGGTGAAGTCCCCGCCACATCAGCCTGGGGAGAGGGACGCTCCCTGCCCGCATGCAACAGCGGGTAACGCAGCGATTTCCGTGGGTCTCTGCCTGAGGATCGAGGTAAGTCTGGGCAGCCCTGAGTGACGGGCAGCGCCGCAGTGAGGAATGCAGCGGCCAGGCCCCATAGAGTATACAGCTAACTTCTCTGGTCCCCCCATTGGCAAGGGGGGAACCAACTCCTGGCGGTGGCTCCTCCTCGGCTACCGAGCTCTGCTTCAGCATACATCAAGCCCCCGGATCCCTTCGGCGCTTGAAAAGGCGCCTAATTTCCAGGACATGAAGAAAACCTTGGTGGGGAAATCGCCGCGTTAGCGCTGCAGGGGGCTGAGACAGTGGGGCCCGCTCAGCGAGTGCCGCCCAGGATTGGACATTGCATCCTCCTTCCCCTCAGCGCCAGGCCACTCCTAAGCCTGCATCCAGTTCCTGGGGCGCACCGGCCCACATCAGAATTCACCCCTCCCCACCTGCGTAGCTCTATATCTAGCCGGATTCCCCTTATGGGAGCTCTGGCAGCGACAAGCTGATCCTGCAAGATCCACGGGATAAGGGCCCTACAACCTCCATATAGCCAGCAACAACGTTCATCTTGACTGCCCTGGTGCAGCCTGGCCCCATAGAGGACACAGTGGAGCCCCCCCCATTGGTTAGGGGGGACCAACTCCTGGTGGTGGCTCCTCCTCGGGTCTCGAGCACCGCGGCAGCACACATCAAGCCCCCGGAATCCTTCGGTGCCTCAGAGTGCAGCTAATGGCAGGACATAAAAGAAAACCACTATGGGGAATGTATCACGTTGATAATGCTGGGGGCTAACTGAGGCAGCAGGACCCGCTCTGTGAATGCAATTCTGGATTGGGTGGTCCGCCATCCTTCCCCCTCGGCACCAGGCTGCCCCTGAGCCCGCATCCATAACCTGGGGCGCCCCAGTCTACATCGTAACTCACCCCCTTCTCCTCCTCTTGCGCAGCACTTTGGCTAGCCGGCCTCCTTGGCGGCGACAAGTTGAGCTTGTGAGTTCCATGGGGCGAGGGCCCCACAAGCCCCACACAGCCAGCAACAGCATTTATGTCGGCTACCCTGGTGCGGCATGGGAGCTCTCGCCTCCCTTCATTGTGAATTCACCCCCTCACCTGTGGGGTACCCGGCTTGCTGCGGTCTCCTTGGGGGCGTCGGCTGTACATGAAGAATCTAGAACATGGTGACTCCCCACTCATTTAACAGCTGAACGCAGCATCGGGAAAAGCTTTGCAACAGCAGATAACAGGAGTCAAAACACCATTCCAACCCCGCTGAGTCCTGTAAAGGGAGTCGGGCCCTCTTCTCTATCTGCACCCCTCCGCCTTGGAGACTACAAAGCTCCCCACTCTACCAAACAGTGGAAACAATGTCCAAGCAGTCAAAACTCAACAAAAACCCAAACATTGCCACAATGCTGCTTTCGGCAGACAAGGAAAGAAGCTTGATCCCCTATACTCACACCTCAAAAAGCCTCAGAGGACAGTGGGTCCTTGGCCACCAAAGAAGATATCCAAGCCTTTATGTTGGACATCAAGGCGGAATTCAGATCATGCATGACAGAGCTCACCACGAAGTTGGAACAGACTGGCCAAACGGTCACGGAGGTAGAACAGAGGCTAGTGGAGATGGAGGACCGCTCTCAAGACCACTCTGCTGCCCTGGCAGAGACCCACCGCTCGATCCGTACTCTCCAGCACAAATGTGAGATCCTTGAATTCAAGCAAGAGGACCTCGAAAATAGAGCACTTTGCAACAACCAACGGATACAGGGTATTCCAACCTCAGTCCCGGACAAAGACCTGGCAGAATACATGGGGGACTTCTTCCAATCTTTGCTACCACAGCTAGACAAACCTCAGCTGATGCTGGACCAAACTCAGAGATTACGCCCTCGACAAGGGGTGGACTCAGACTCCCCCCCGATGTGATAACAAAGGTGCACTTTTACACCACGGAAGAAGCCATATCAGCGATAGGCAGATCCCGGGACAAACTAACCTTTCCGGGCTCCCCCCAACAGATATATCAAGATCTCTCCCTTCTCATGCTATAGAAGAGAAAATCCCTCCTACCGCTGACACTCGTCCTCCGGAACCACCAAGTCCGATACAGATGCCTATTCCCAACAAGGGTACCGTCCGAAGAATCAGTCACCTCGAAGATGCCTAGAAGATCCTACACCCTGACTCCCCTGGGGATTCAGTGAACCCGGCTCCTGAGGGCAGAGGGCGGGACAAATGTCTCCCTACCGAAACCAAGGCGGGCGTTCTGGTCGAAGGTGCAAGGGGCAGGAGGGTGAGGTGACCTATGGCAGAAATGGCAAACTTCGAGAGGGATTAGATCCCCGGACAACGAGGGCCAACTGACAACTCCTCAGGCTGCTCCGGCCTGACTTTATGGAGCTCAACCCCATCGCTCCTTCGAGGGTCAGGCGCTGCACCGGTATAGCCTCATCGGCACTGAAATGTGGAACTACAAACACACGCTGCGGGCTTCCCACGGCCCATGCCCACTTCTAAGGTACATACCATCGAAGTGTCCTTCGAAAGAAACGCAGATCTCATTTCCTGCCCCAGCCCGGTTGGCTGGGGATACATGTTTGGCTAGGTTGGCCAGGGGATGTGCCGAACCCAAAATGTCGGCCGTCCGAACAGTTAAAGTTCCGGCCTCCCTTTGGAGGCCGAAGTTAAAATCCCAATTGCAAGGTCACAGCAAGCCAATAACACCCCGAAATGTTGGTTGTCCCGTACTCATCTCAATTCCCCCACCCGGATTCCACAGTGGCCTCCGACTCCGCCCGACTCATCGAGTTCTGAAGCTTGTCTCTCTCAACATCAGGGGGCTGAACTCCCTCGCCAAGTGCAAATCCATCTTGCAGAGACTGCAGGACAAAGACGCCGCAGTGGCTTTTTTGCAAGAGACCCATCCATTGTCGGCAGACTTTGGGCAACTGCGCACCAGACACTTCCCACTTCAATTCGTGGCCTCTGGCGGCACCAAAAAAGGGGGAACTGTGATCCTCTTTGCAAAAAGGTTGAACTCACAAATCCTGGAAACTAAACAATGCCCTGAGGGCCGCTACATAGCAGTCAAATGCCTGTTGTTGGGACAACTGTACTCGTTCATTTCAGTGTATGCCCCAACGAAGGACAAGCTACCTTTTACAAGTCTCTGGGCAATGCTCTCCCCCACTTTGTGGAGGGCCAAATCGTAATCGGAAGGGACTTCAACAGGGTTCCGGACCCGACAAGGGACAGATCACACCCTCCCAACCCGAAAGACTTCAAATTCGCTGTTAGTCTCCTCTGCCTCTTCAGGACCTTAGATGTGGTAGACTCATGGCGGGTGCTCCATCCAACCGAGACGGATTTCTCTTTTTACTCCTATGTACACAGAACATTTTCGTGGATCGATCTTCTACTGACATCTCCACAGATACTGGCCTATGTCGATGGGGTATCCATTGGTTCTAGAATTCTATCCGACCACGCCCATGTAACTTTGGCTCTTCGAGCACACGACCCAATCCCAAATCCGCAACCCAGATGGACTCTGTATGACCCCATGCTTAATGAGATGCCACTGAGAGACACAATTGTCAAAACAGTCCAGAATTTCTTCAAAGAAAATCCAAATGAAGAAACCTCCCCAGCAAACACCTGGGATGCCACGAAAGCAGTAATACGGGGGGGAGCTGATTGCACAAGGAACAGCATATTATAGGGGCAAACGACAAGCCTGTCTGGCCCTTGAAGAGGAACTTCAAGAAGCGGAAAAAAATCATAAGCGTAAAGGCTGGTCCCCAAAAATCTAGCGAGCCATACGCGCCGCCCGGTAAAAGGTATAAGCCCACTATGCAGAACACACGGCACACCTACTGGCTAAATCCAAACAATTCTACTACGCCAGGAACAATAAAGCAAACAGATTGTTGGTGGCAAAGCTGGCCAAGGCAAAGAGGGGAAATACGATCACTGGGCTTCACGACCAACACAGTGTAGTTCAATACACGGATCAAGAGAAGCTGCGGCTTTCTACGGCTCACATGATGGAGGTAATGGCCACGCTAACACAAGACCAAGGTGAACAACAAGAATACTTGCAGAAGGCGGCACTTCCCCAGTTGGATGACTCGATCCAGGAAAGCCTGGATGCTCCAATTTCAGGTGAAGAGGTTGACGCTGCCATTAAATCCCTTATAACCCGAGCCCCTGGCCCTGACGGATATTCCACCAAGTTCTATAAGGTCTTTCGGCCCCAACTGACTCCCTCCCTGGTCATGCTCTTCAACTCCTTCAGGGAATCAAGCTCCGTAACTCCGTCCATGCAGGAATCTATTACCATTCTTCTACTCAAGCTCGGCAAAGACCCTAGGGACAACGCCTCCTATAAAATGATCTCTCTTCTGAACATAGAAAGAAATATCTACTCCAAAATCCTTGCAAACCGCTTGTCAACCATATTACCCAATATAATCAACCCCGACCAATCCGGCTTCATTAAAAACATATCCCCAGGAGATAATATCCGTATAGTCCTGAATTTAATCAACATCGCTTTCAAGATTCACGGAAACTGGCGCGACTGGCCCTGGGCGCTACCAAAGCATTTGACAAAGTCAAATGGGCCTTTATGCGCCTCACCCTAGAGGCGTTCCGCTTCGGACCAGCCTTCCAAAATATGGTCCTGGCCAACAATAAATCCCCGAAAACTCTCCTCAGTGTTAATGGCACTCTTTCTAGCCCAGTTCCTCTGACCTGTGGAACCAGGCAAGGATGTTCTTTATCCCTGCTTGTATTTGCATTGGTTATGGAGCTCTTTGCTCAGAGAATCAGACTAAACACTGATATTAAGGGCTTTCAAATCGTCTCCTCCCAAGACAAAATAGCTCTTTACGCAGACAATGTTTTGCTAACCATCTCAGAGGTTGGTACCTCGCTGGGGCAGGCTCTCTCTGAAATTGATGGTTTTGGGAGGGTGACAGGCTTCACTATTAATTTTGATAAATCTGTAGCCCTGGGGATAGGCCTAACACCAGGTAAGGGGGAATCCCTCGTCTCTCTCAGCCCTATTCAATGGAAGGAAAATATGATTCCCTTCCTGGGGGTTCATATTCCCAAGAGCCTGAAGGAAGTATATCGAGTAAATTTCCCCCCACTCTTTAAAGAGCTTGAGAAGGACCTGGAGCGCTGGTCATCTCAAGAAATCTTACTGATGGGGCGCATAACAGCCTGTAAAATGAACCTCCTCCCGAGGTTCCTATACGCCTGCTCCTCCCTACCCATCGCAATCCCACTCCCTGCTCTCCGCCGTCTGCAAAGGAGAGTGCTCCGGTTCATCTGGAGGGGTAAAAATGCCAAGATTTCTCAGAAAACAATGATGGGCAACACTAAACTAGGCGGGCTTGGGGTCCCTGATTTGCAAGGCTACCTGGCGGCAGCACATTTAGCTCACACCCATGCTTAGATTATGGCCTCTGTGCGCCCAAGACGGGTGGAGGCGGAACAATCCTGCTTGCCTCTCCCCCTGCGCTTCCTCCCACATGTCTCGCCCCCACAGCATCGGCGATGGGAGAAACTGCTATACTCCACCAAACATACCCTGTGCATATGGGACTGGGCCTTGAAACGCAAGGGGATCCCGAGTGGGTAGTGTCCCTCCTCCCCAATTTTCCATAATCCGGCATTCTCCCCTGGGACCCAGCCCCAGAATTTTAAAAACTGGATTGCGGGGGTCTTGAAACTCTGGGTCAACTTTTCGTGGGGGGCCAACCTCGCACCTTTGAACAATGTAAGTAAGCCTTTCAACTCAGGGAGATGGATAGATTCCCCTACATTCAACTCTGCCACTAGTGCTCTCACCCTCAAACTCTTCAAGCCACGACACAAACCCCTACTTCCCTTGTATTGACCCTACAGGAGCTCCCGTCATGGGAGAAGATCTCCACCCTACATAAACGCCTACAGGGAGACTTTTTTCTACAAGGACCCCATATATGGCACAGTGGGAGGCAGACTTGGGACATCCCATGGAGGATCAGGCGTGGATGGACATATAGATGCGGATGCATTCTTAGTCCTTCTGCATCACCAACAGAGAATGTGCATATAAAATACTTTTGCGCTGGTACTACCCCCCTCTTAGGCTCCACCACATGAACCGGGCACTGGACCCCTCATGTTGGAGACTCTGCGGACAGACGGGCTCCTTCTTCCACATGTGGTGGTCATGCCCAAAGGTAAGACATTTCTGGAGACAATGCCTAGCCACAATCGAAAACATAACCCAAGTAGTGATTCCACTGGAACCCATACCTGTTCTCTTGGGGCCCCCGATCCCGGGGGTTTACCCGAGATCTGGAAGGAGAGCCAATCTGCTGACCCAGTGTCTCTTAGCCGGGAGAATCCTAGTCGCACGCACCTGGAAAACAGCTGAAGGACCTTTTATGTCTCTCTGGTGGGGGAAGATGTGGGACATTTTGAGTGCGGAAAAAGTGACGGCAGCCAGAGCTGGGCTCCTACATCGTTTCTTTAACATATGGGCTCCCTTCCTGGACTATGACCAGAACTTCCCGGCCTTAACTTATAAACCTCCGGAGGCTAGGAGGGTCCTTGGTGCTGGGGAGGTGGGGGGGGACCCCTGGGGACGCAGGGCTTGGGACGCGGGGTGGGGGGCAGGCAGAGTTGGGGGGGGAGGGGCCCAAAGCTGAAGCAGAGGGTACAGACTGATGAAACTCTTGCTCTATCCAGTGAACAGAGGGGGAGAAGCTGGGGTTATTCATATATAAATGTTTTTCTAGCTATGTACGTTGCTGTCACCGTTGCATTGGTTTAAAATAAACATAGTAAAACAATATATATATGAAATAGCAAGGATGTTAATGTGGTACCTGTGGAGGAATGGTTAGAATATGTAGGCCAGTTATATAATGTGGAGCACAGAGAATGTGTGATGAATATAAAGCTATGGGACAATAATAAATCAGTATTTGCTTTTGGCCTCACAGAAATCATAAAGGTAATCAATAAAATGAATACGTCTAAAGCCCCTGGGCCTGATGGGTTGGCCAACATTGTTATCAAAAGTAACCCAATTAAATGGGCAAAATCGCTTCTGAAGATGTTCTCCTCTATCTGGCATAGTGGCAAAATTCCAGTGATCTGGCGCAAAGCAATTCTAGTGCCCATTTTTTAAAAAGGAATAAGAACTAGTCCTAGTAACTATCGGTTGTTAGCCATGGCAGACACAAGCTGCAAGATTATTTGCACCCTATTGCTGGAAATTATAAATAGATGGATTAGTGAGATTAATTTACTGTGCCCACGGCAAACTTGTTTCAGACAAGGCTATAGTACCCTAGATGATATGGTTACATTGAACCATATTATCATTGATACGATTAGTAGTAAAGGGACTAATTTGTACGTATGCTTTATTGACTACTACAGAGCATTTGACTGTGTAGATAGGGATAGGCTCTGGAGTAAAATGTCGAACTGGGGAGTTTGCCCCATAGTTTTATTTTTTCTAAAAGCTATGTACTCTGAAACCACTGTAACCATCTGTCTGCATAAGGATGCCATTGCCAACCTCCCTGTAAATACTAACATGGGACTGAAACAGGGATGCGTAACATCACCGGTACTCTATCATCTCTATGTTGCATATATGAGGCAAGCCCTGGAAACAGTACATAACCACCCACCGAAAGTTGGGGACTCTGTAATTAGTTGGATGACGGAAGAAGATGATACTGTCATTTTGGATAAAACACTGATAGATTTACATAGAATGCTCAATGCCCTGTATACATTTGCGCAAAAAACAATAATCTTTGCATTAATGCAAATAAAACTAAGATCATGGTGTTTGGAGACTGAGGGTCTAAGAATAAAATGCATGGATATAAGTGGAAGATCGATACAGTGGCATTAGAGGTAGTTGATATGTATCCATATTTAAGAATCCCAATTATTAATAATCCTCCTAAAACATTGTAAGGCAATATAACTGAAGCAAAGGTGATACAAAAATGGAATGTCATTAGGAGATACATGGCGAAAAAGGGGGTTGCTCTGTTGAAGGCTTCCTCAAAATGTATAAAAGTATTATTGTGGTATTGTGGCTGGGGTATTATGCGCTCTAGAAACCATGGAGGCCATATATATAACTTGCCTTGATAAAATGGAGGGCAAACTTTGGAGACCTGTTCTATGATTGCCAAGGGCTGTACCGATTGAAGCTATAAAATGTGAATTGGGTTTAACCTCTCTAACAACATTGTTGAAGATACGCTGCAGCAAATTGTACATTAAGATCATGCTATCAGAAAGGAATCAGAATAGCTTAGTGAGCATGATTGCCATGAATATGGATAGGAAGAAAGAGCATGATAGCCTAATGAAAAATCTGCAGTTGACTGTTTCCTACTTCCTATTTGACATTGGCTTACGCATGCCGACTGATGAATCTGAAGTAAACCATACACATAAGCGATTATAAATTAAGGCCACGGAATGGGACGTTGCCAAGAATCTGGCAATCGTAGATAGAAAGAAACGCTATGCCAAATATATATTGCTGGGTTTACAGATATCTAAACCCCAAAATTACTTATTAAAAATTAACAATCAGAAATTCTCAAGATTTATAATTTTCCTCCGATTTAATATTCTTCCATGTTATGAGTATGTGGGGGCATGGATTTCTGTCCCTCGTAAAGAAAGTGTGTGTTGACTATGTAAACAAGAGGTGGAAACGATTAGACACCTCCTAACAAAGTGCAATTGCCTGCAGGAATGTTATTATAAGGGATAGAGGCATCTGGTATTTGACCTTAGATAGCCACAGACCAATTTTGGTCAGCTATTTTTGTGGCAGAAACTCTAATGTATGTAGGAGCTGCTTACTATATATGGAAGAAAATCAACCTTAGACTGAAAGAAATTGGGTGAAGGTTGAACTCCATATTCTTTGTTTGTATTTTAACTTTTTCTTTTCCAGTTTATGCTCACTTGCTTTCCCCTTTTGATAAAGGATATTATTTGTTTTAGTGAAAGTCAGTCACTCTACTTCTTGCTAATGTCCCCTGGACAGTTTTTGGTTTATGACCCCCAGGAGGCCTCTCAGAACCAAGCCCTCCAAATTATCTAAAATCAAACATTGACTGGGGTAGCTGGGCCATCCACCGACTCCTCACTGATCTCACTGTCTCTGCTGCCTCATCAATTTTCTGGAAGGCCAAATTAACTCCCTCAATTCAGAGTTCCGACTTTTACACTGTCTCCATGGCCTTAAGTACCTCAATAGGTTGTGTGATTTGTTGGGCCATCTATTTAACTAAAATATTGGTCAGGGCAATGTGTTCGCATCCTCCTTTCAGGTGGTTCCTTTTCCACTTTTTCCTTTCTCTTGTGTTGTACATCTTTCTGTTTATTAGACTTGCTAACACAGCTCTCTGTGAGCATGGGCTTAAAGGGGCCAGCTGCCTTTTTAGGGTCAGAGAGGCCAGTAATGGCAGTTTGCTACAGGTCTGTTTCTGCTGGTAATTGCTCCATGTTGTGCTCTCGGCCTATGCATGATGTGCATGTCCTCCATACCCCCCCACCTCAGGGGTAACAACTTAATCTTGTTTAGTAGGCTCGTAACAGGGGGTGGGAAAAAGGGAGCAGTGAACGCGATTGACTGATCTATAAGTGAAATGCTAATGTATATACTGCAAGTTTGGTTTGGATTGTTTGTTTAAAATATTCAATAAAAATGTTTTAAAAAAACGTAATCTTGTTTCTCGCACTGCACTTGCTCCCTGATCCGCCTTGCTCCCCAAGTATCGGCTGAAGACTTCTCGCTGTCCACATGCATGTTTAGTGACTAGTGAAGGAAGAAACAACATAATTGCTACATTTATTGTATTTCTGTACTCCTCAGATAGCTGTGGCTCTATCATCATGACGTACTTGCCGGTAATTTACTGTGGGTCATCCCAAACGGTCACTCATATAATGTATGTACTAAGCAGTCCTACAGGGAGGACTACCATTTAGGGGTGTGGGTTCATGCCTCCCTGACACTTTCTGGAGGGAAAGCAGGCAGATTCTGCAGGATCCCTCAGATACCAGTGCTGTCAGGAATGTTGGGGTTGTTTGGAGCCTCTGCGGCCGGAGCCGCCAAGCCTGGGTAAATAGGACCTGGCGCTGTGCCTACTTGGCCCCCGGGACTGCGTTGGCAATTGGGGACTACATCCCCCATGAGGCGATGCCTGGAGCATCACACCACATATTGGCGCGGCACGCACCGACCCGTTGAGAACACGCCATTACCGGTGCTCGGTGCTGATAATTAATGGCGATTGCATGGCACAGGCATCTCCCTGGTCCCAGTTTTCCTAACTTCCCCTCCACAACCTCTCTGTAACCCTCTTCCCCCCCATTGGCTGCCGCATGCTGACCTGTTACTCACACTCCAGGAACCCTTGCCAACCAAGGTGGGAGGAGTCGTTTTTCATTTGGCTTCTGTGATTAGGAAGGGGTTTGGGTTACACCCTTCCGGCCATGACATAGTCATCAGTCCACGAATTGGGATAGTTTAACCACCCAAGCCAAATGGATTCTGCCTCTTGCAGAAGTGCTGAAGGCACTTACAGGACATACATGCAGAAGTAATACACACCAGACAGAAAACCAGTGCACTAAAAGCACAAGTCAATGGGCTAGTTGTTTAGGTTACTCCCCTCCCCTGCTTCAGCATTTCTGCGTTTCCACGTCTGGTGCCGGCAAGCAGACCGACCACAGTGTTAGTGCAGCAACTACTGGTGGTCCCGTGAGCTCCACCAGAATGGTTTTCGCGGGATCCCCAGAAGTACATGGAATTTCTCACCCAGTGTCAACTGCATTTCTTATGTAAACCTACAGCCTTTGAATCTACCCAAGCTAGGACCGCATTTGTGATTTTGTATCTCACTGGGGATGACGCAGCTTGGGTGATTTTACTGGTACAGAAGGATGACCAGTTACTTTATGACTGGGACATGTTTACGACTGAATTTGGGAGGTTGTTTGACTGGAGGATTGTGTCCTTGCCACAAGACAAGGAGTTGTTAGCTTCATGACAAGGGACTAGAGATGTGGTCTGTGAAGGCATCATGAAGTACGGCACAGACAAATGACTTCAAGGTCAAACAAAATATATTTATTAATTTAAATGTCAGGAAGGTTGAAGGCTTAACTTTCCCCTCTGCTAAGGTGGGATTTCCCTACCTGAACGAAACTAAGGAAAGTCTGAGTCAAAGAGTTCAACTTAAAAGTCTGTGCATGTCAAAAACCTATCCTTGCCCTCACAACTACAATTAACCAATGTGTAGGGATGTCCAAGGAAATAGTTTTCAACTCAGAGTTATGAGCCTTTTTCTGCCCACAGCTTACTTTCAGCTCCCCTTCCCCTATCATAAGAATGCTTTATGAAAAAGTCTCAAAATGTACCTTTTCCCAGTTCAAGGTGATATAGTTCTGAACCAATCCTTGGGGTTCCCTTCCCCAAGTTTCAAGTAACACCATCCAAAAACAAACAGGGTCCTGAGACTCTGCTCTCAAGACAAAGAGTGTGGCTCCTTACGTCTCAGGGTTGCCTTTCCCAAGAATTCAATGTCACTGTTTACACTTGTTTCAGTTTTCTAAAAAAAAAAAAGTCTTAACACAAACACTGGGTCAACCTACCCTCCTTCTGGCTGACCTTGCCAGTTTCTTTGCAGTGATTTTGTATAGGGGGTCCTTCCCCCCATACCTCGATCAGACATCCATGAATTCTCATACTTTTAGGCAGAGAAAGGAAAAATCAGACGCCTGGGAGCTTAAAACATGTCTTTATTCCTCCAGGGACAGGACACACTCAAATGCATTTCTGCCTCCAAACCGTATTTATAGATGTTCTAAGATTACGCAACACTTATATGAAAATAAGTACCTTGTGAAATGGTATGCTTTTGATAGGCCGAGTGAGTCAGAGGGCAAACATCCCTTCATTACCATTGGATAATTTATCACACATGCACAACAATTCCACGTTAGCATATCTGGCATCCACAATTTTCTCTGATGCATGAAATTAATATGCCTATTTTAGACTTAGCTGGACACAACTATGACAGTGCTCGCCTCCTGCCAAACACATTCTCCAGGCGTCAATGTCTGGTCCTTCTCTTTTCTTCTGAGGTTATGCCAAGTTTTTTTGATATCTATGCTCTTATTTTATGGTGCCGAAATAATACAGCTGGTCCCTCAAATTAGTTTGTATGACACACTTCGTACCCTCTTCCATAAGAACATAGATAAATGTATCTAAGCTTCTATTAATTGCCTGACCTAATGTCATATACCAATTCCATTTTTAACCTAACAAACCTCATTATCTCACTGTGAGATGCTGCCGAAAACCAGTTTCCAAGTGTGCCAGTCTCTCTTGCTTATCAGAGAACCCTTGGCATGGGTTATAATTCCCCCCACCTAGCTTACAAATGGAAACCATTTTACATTTGAATATCCATTTTAAAATATATTTTTGTCTGACACTGTGCCTTTCTTCAGGGAGCTATATTCTTCATTTCTTTAAGCATTTCTCACTTTGTATCCATAATTCATATGTCCTTGTGTACTTATGGAGTGTGTGTAATATTAAAGCACCCTTCATTTCCCGTGCCATCCCAAACCAAATGTGTGCAGTGTCCTGTGCACTTTTTACTTTTAATAAAGGTAATCTAATCATGTTTTCTGCAATGATGGACAGGTGTGTGAACTATTTGATCTGCCTATCATTTTATCTATATTCAGTTGAAAGG
The DNA here is from genome assembly GCF_040938575.1 of Ambystoma mexicanum. Classification (NCBI taxonomy): domain Eukaryota; kingdom Metazoa; phylum Chordata; class Amphibia; order Caudata; family Ambystomatidae; genus Ambystoma; species Ambystoma mexicanum. The sequence goes on along the minus strand of NC_090934.1, from coordinate 704,749,978 downwards.
GGAGGTGTTATACAATTTTGTTGAGGTGTTTTACCTTTCACCGTTTAGGGCTCTCTGTCTAGGCACAGTTGACAGACCAAACAGTACACCCATCACAGGTCACGCAACCAGGATCCCTGGCCTCCTCAGCCCATATGGGTTCCTTGGCGCTTGCTTCAGTGCACCAAGTAATCCTTGCTTAGTTCCTTTTGGTGGCCTCTTGGCTTAGTGTGTAATCTTGCATTCCTCTGGCTTCTCCTTGATTGCCTCGTGGCTCTGCCACCAATAGATGAATAAATAAATAAATGTCACACACCCCTTGCCAAACGTTGGCCGCACCACACTGCATTCCCAAAGAAAAGTTCTCCGTTTGGCTTTCTTCAGCCCTCAATGCACTTAACTTTAAGGTTTGTGTTAAATTGCTGTGTAACATACATTCAGTATTGTTGACTATCAATTCGGGTTTCAATAGGCATTTATGTACAGGAATTCATATGCACTTATTTGCTTCAATGTAAAAGTTTCATTTAGTTCAGTGTTCAATGTGCATTGGTTCAATTCAATATTGAGTTTCCATATAGTTTGAGATTCAATATGTGTTGTTTTGCTTCAATATTACATTTCCATTTAGTTCGGTATTCATTATGCATTGTTTTGCTTCAATATTACATTTCTATTTATTCACTATACATTTATTGGCTCCCTTTTTGCAGACTGTTACTCATACAAGGTCCCTTTGGAGCGACCCAGTGCTTAAGCGCTCATCCACCACTCCCCATCCGTCTAGGTTTCTTTCTGGTGGCTCTGGTGACTTCCTACCAGCTTCTGAAGCTGGGAAAACCACCTGTGTGAGGCCCGCTCACTCCCTGTGTGTTTCTCTCAAACTCCAACAACACCAATGGTTCTTTCTGGATGCAGACAGCATCCTCTGAGCTCCCGGGCTCAGTGGCAACTCCTGCAGCACACACTGGATAACGGCCCCGTCACTTTGGGTCCCACAAGTCCTCTGGGGTTGTTGCCGGCATCCTGGGTCAAACCCCGGTACCACCACGGCTGCCTCCTCTCAAGGGTCTCCTGCTGTCCTTGCGGCCTCCTCTCAAAGGTCTCCCTGTTTCCCCTTTCCTTGCAAGGCTGGTTTTCTTTTATATACCTCCAGCCCCTCGACAGGCTGCAGGTGTGAATGTCCAATTAGCCCTGCCTGAACATAATCAAGGGACATGCCTGACCCTCACAACTCTTAGCAGGCATCTTCCTCGTCCCAGTACTAGAGTGGTGAAAGAAGTGTAGTCTTCATTACTCCTAGTTACTTCTTTTTCATCCCAGTACTGTCAAGGGTTACATGTGGAAAAATTAGGGGAACTGCCCCATAAAAGCCCATAATGGTTGGGGGAGGGCTAGTTTGATTGTCAACAGGGAAAGGGGGATACCATGTCTCGCCCAAGGGCAGCACACTTCCATTCCCCAAGGACCCTCCAACCAGATGATGCTCCCTCGCTTCTCTGCCCCCAGGGTCGGGATCCAATAGCGGTGGCCTTTCTCTGTCCACCTGCTTAGAGGATCCAAGGGGTTTAGGAGTGAGAATGCCCTTTAGTTTCTCACAGGTCACGCATGTAACACAGTTCAACAGGTCAGTTGTGGAGACAGAGTGGCCAGAACCTAAGTAGGCGGTTCTGTGCTACCAAGGGCTTAAGGCAGAATTAAAAGAAGCTATAGCCCTTGTAGAGCCACAACCAGAGCCATGCAGTGCATTAATAGATTTGCCATTGAGGCTGGATCACTGGATGAATGAAGGGAAGGGAGAGTGTGAAAAGCTTGAGACGTTGCCTTTTGCCAGGTTAAACAAGGGAAGGGATTACAGTCACAAGCCTAGTAGGGAGAGCCGATGCAGCTAGAAAGCATTCAGAGACCTCTATCCCCTGATGAGAAGGAAAAGAGATGCACAACAATCTTTGTTTGTATGGTGCTAAGGCAGGGCATGGCATCAAAAATTGCCCAAACACACTCATTCAAAAATCAGACAAAAGGAAGCCGGAGACGGGAAAAGAGTCGGCTCTGCAATAGAAGGAACCCTGTTACAGAGCCCCATTATTTCTGCGTACCCAACCACAATTGCCAATATGATTCAGAACAAGACACCACATGTGTAAGTGCCTGTTACACTTCATGTTGCAGACACCAAGGAAACAGTCACAGCCATGGTCAATTAAGGGGCTACAGGAAATGTCCTTGCTATGACTATAGCGAAGGAATTGTACATTCCAAACCAAACCAAGAAAGTGTTCGAGCCAGTGCATTCAGTGGATGGCTCATGTATAATGTCAGGGTCCATTATCACGCAAACTATACCTCTTTGCAAGTAATGTTTGCCAGGACATGACAAGGTGTTAGCATTTAACCTAACTGCAGCACCACAGTTCGATTGATTCTGGGCATGACCTAGTTGGCTGCTCAAAATCTATCTATTGATTGGAGCAAATGCACATTAACCTTTAATTCCAAACAGTGTGCAGGACACTTACTTGAATCAACAGGTCCCACAGCATTCTTAGTGGAAGGGGCATTGAGTCCCATTATTGGGGGTGCTGCAGAAATCATGATTCCTAAAGAATACATGATGTATGCAGAAGTATTTGACAAGAAAAAAGCAAAAACATTACCACCACACAGGCCTCATGACTGTGTGATAGATTTTGCGGCCAATGCTAGGTTTCCCTGTAGCAGAATATATGCACTCACAAAAAAGAAAAACCAGCATCTTAGACAGTATCTAGATGAGATGTTGGTGTGTGGATTCTTATGACATTCTATGCCACCTATTTCCTAGCCATTTTTTTTGTTCCCAAAAACGAAGGCACATTATGACCTTGCATTGACTATAGGGTCCTAAACAAGTTCTCCATTAAGAACAAGTTCTCTTTTCTGTTTTGTTGGATCACGTTAAGGCAGCAGTGATCTACATGAAGTTAGACCTCAGAGGGGCCTACCAATTGATTCGGGATAAGGAGGGGGATGAGTGGAAGACGGCATTCCGAAGTTTGGTTTGTACGAATACCTTGTGATGCCATTCGGGTTGTGTAACGCTCCTGCAGCCTTCCAGCATTTCTTGCAAGAAGTGCTGAGAGATTATATTGACATATATATGACTGTGGGCCTCATTACGACCCAGGCGGGAAGTTACCGCCTGGGCCGTGACTTTACCACCATGGCGTAAACTACGTTTACGCCATGGTGGTTGGCGGACTTACCGCCCCATTCCGACCTTGGCGGGGCGGTAAGTCCCCAATCCCCATTTACCCTTCCCCATTCCCATTTTTGCCCCATAGGGCATAATGGGAGTGGGGAAGGCGTTAATTACGCCACCGTAAATTACGGTGGCGTAATTAACTCCATGGTCCCTTAGCGCCATGGATTTTAACACCTGCTAAAAGCAGGTGTTAAATCCGCCATGGCGCTAAGGGACCTCGTACTCAGGCGGTAAGGGTCGGCGCTGTTTACGCTGCCGTAAACCCCTTACCGCCTGGGTCGTAATGAGGCCCTGTGTATATAGACGACATCCTAATTTACTCAGAGACAGTAGAACAGCATGTGGAGCATGTCAAGGCAGTGTTGCAATGGCTACAAGATTACAGATTGTTCACCAAACTTGAAAAATTTGTTTTTCACCATACCAGGGTTGAATTTCTGGGGTTTATCCTCGGGCCACAGGAATAGTGATGGATAGCGCTAAGGTGCAGGCGGTGTTTGATCGGCCTTCCCCACAGTGTGTCAAAGATGTTCAATCTTTTTTGGGATTCCCAAATTTTTATCACCGTTTCATCAGCAATTTCTCACAGACTGTCGCACCTATCACTAGACTACTCAAGAAACCATCTTGTTTTATATGGGAGGAGGAGGCTGAGAAAGTGTTTCGGGAATTGAAGATGGCATTCACTGAAGCTCCTATCTTGCAGCATCCAGATCTGGAAAAACATTTCCTGGTCATAACAGACGCATCTAATCTGGCGATTGGCACCATATTATCACAAAGGGATTCAGAGGGTATTTTGCATTCTGTGGCATTCTTTTCCCGAAAGCTTACTAGTTGTGAACACAACTTTTCTATCACTGATAAAGAACTGTTGTCTTTAAGAGCTGCCTTTCAGGAGCGGCGGCATTATTTAATGGGGGGTCATCACCAAGTCATTGGCCCTCATTAGAAGTTTGCCATAACAGCATTTCCGCCACTTGGTCTGCCAGAATAACCAGCAGATTACAAGTGGTGGAAATGGCGGTAAATCCGCATTCCATGGAGTCCAGAAGGACTCCATGGGGGGGATTTACCTGTATTACTAGTACTGGTATTACCGCGCTGGTAATACCGGCAGTTTTCTTCTGGTAGGGTGGCGGATATACCTCCAGCTCTTAGCTGGAGGTAAATCCTCCACCCTACCAGCAAACTTATAGTTGGCCGGTCCGGAAAAGTGCTGGTACACGTTATTACCGCCACTTTATTTCTGGACTGGCTCACTTAATGAAGCCTATTTGGCTTCATTACGGGTTTGGCGGTAGCTGTGCCTGTAACAAAGGCACGGCTGCCGCCAAACTAGTGATTTTACAGGGACCCGCAAATGGGCAATTACCGGGTCATGTCGAGTTCGGCGGACCCGGTAATTTCCCATTTGCGGGTGCCCGCAATGAGGGACTCCTCATCCCCATTCGGCCCCATAGAGTTGAATGGGGAGCTCGGATGCACCTGCACCATTCATAACGGTGCCGGTGCATCCATGAGTTGTGCTCGTGGGTGCCGCACTGCCCGCCAGGTCGACCTGTCGGGCAGAGCGAGACCTGTGAGCACAACTCGTAGTATGGTGGTACGGTAGTAACGGTGCCAGTAGCGATACCGGCGCTGTTGTTGCCTTACCACCATACTTATAATAAGGCCCATTGTCTTGACTGACCATAATAACTTGCAGTATTTACAAACAGCAAAACCATTGAGTCCTAGTCAGTTAAGCTGGTCCCAGTACTGCAGTGAGTTTGATTTCACTGTCACATTTCACCTGGGCAAAACTAATGGTAAAGTGGATGCTTTGACCCAACTAGGAAACAATAAAAGAAATCGGAGTCAACAGCTACCCTAGTCATTGACGCTTTCAGTAGGAAAAAGGTCACAGTGGAGCTAACTTAGCACATATCAGTTAGCTCATAACATAAACACCAAAAGATAAGGATATCTTTTTCAAACATTAAAGAATGAGATTTATTAGATTTACACAATTAAAAACCTTTACAAGAGTCGAAAGGTAAAGTATTCCATCCTTGGCACAAGAAAACCAATATGTTTGTACAAAGTTATGCAGTAATTGTACGCATGGGTAGGTTAGTACATCCTACCCATGCGTACAATTACTGCATAACTTTGTACAAACATATTGGTTTTCTTGTGCCAAGGATGGAATACTTTACCTTTCGACTCTTGTAAAGGTTTTTAATTGTGTAAATCTAATAAATCTCATTCTTTAATGTTTGAAAAAGATATCCTTATCTTTTGGTGTTTATGTTATGAGCTAACTGATATGTGCTAAGTTAGCTCCACTGTGACCTTTTTCCTACTGAAAGCGTCAATGACTAGGGTAGCTGTTGACTCCGATTTCTTTCCTAATTGTTGCCTTACCCTCTGGAGTCAAGCCCCCTTGGAAAAAAAGAGGGTTCCCTGCCTTATCTTATACACAATGCTTTGACCCAACTACAAAATATGGAAAGACCAGTGTTAGAGTCTTTAGTCATAATTCCTGCTGAAAAAACTAGTAGGAGTAGTCACTCAATGTATACTGAAGGAAGTAATAACGCATTTTCTCCCAAAGAATTTGTGGAAGTGGGCATGGAAGGGACCATTAAGATCCATAAGGGTTGTTCTATTATGCCCAAAGGTTGTTCTTACCCACACTTTTATTGAGAGAGAAAGCATTATTCTGGTGTCATAAGTCCCCATTAGCTGGTCATTCAGGGGAACAAAAAACAAGGCACATGTTGGGAAAGTATTTTTGTTGGCCCAGAATGAATGGGGATATACACACATACATTCAACAATGTGACAGCTCATTGAGATACAAATCAGGTCATTCCAGAAGAGTCAGGTTGTTGCAACCATTGTCTACTCTGACTGAGCCATCAGCTCACATCTCTCTAGATTTTGTCAGTGACCTACCCAAGGATGATAAGCACAATGCCATCATAGTGGTGGTACACTCTTTCTCGAAACAGGCACACTTTGTATCATGAAGCAGAGTGCCAACTGTTAGGCAATTGGCTACTCTGTTTTTGCAATACATCATGAAACTACATGGGTTACACAAGTCAATTTTATCAGAATGAGGTCCCCAGTTCACTTCACGGTTTTGGCGTGCATTCTGCAACATTTTGGGAATCAACTGTGCTTTGTCCACTAGTTACATCCTCAGACAGATGATCAGATGGAAAGAATAAATCAGACCATGGAGCAGTTCCTCTGATGTTTCTTTGCTGATGGCGTTGATTCCTGGGTTAAGACACTTTGGTTAGCAGAATTCACATACAACAACACTGAGTATGCTTCAGTGAGAATGTCACCAAACGTGTTTTAGATGGCCAGGAGCAGAACATGCTTCCTGAAATATTGCCAATATCAGTTGCCCCCCCTGCAATTGCAGAGCTCAAACAGATGCTTCTTGAGATCAGACAGAGAGCATGCCAAAACTTGGAGAAAGTAAAGGAATCAAACAAGAGACATGCTGACAAGAAAAGGTGTCCGCCCTCAATTATGCAGTAGGAGACAGGCTTTGGTTGTCGACACAGTAGATACGGTTAAGTGGAGCACATACATTCTTCCCCTGGATAATTGGACCGTACAAGGTTGAGAGATGTGTATCAAGAACTGCAATGAGATTACGGCTTTCACCTATGAGAATTCATCCAGTGTTCCATGTATCTCTACTTAAATACACAGATGTCAAGGCAAGGACCAAGATGCCTCCAATCATTGTGAAAGATGACCAAGAAGTGGATGAGGTCCGGCACATTCTGGATTCCAAGAAGAGACAGCGAAAACTCTGGGATTTTGTGGATTGGGATTGGGCTCGTTATGGACCCGAGGATCGTTCTTGGGAGCCAGCAGAAGTGATGCACATGCCAAGACTGGTAAGACAATTCCAATATTGTCACCTGGACAAGCGTGGACCCCTGTGGCCCCTTGGGAAGGGGGTTAATGTCAGGAATGTTGGGGCTGTTTAGGGCCTCTGCAGTCAGAGCTACCAGGAATGGGCAAATAGGCCATGGTGCTGTGCCTGCTTGGGCCCCCAGACCGTGTTGGCGATTGGGGACTACACGGAGCATCACACTGCGCATCAGCGCGGCACACACAGTTGTGCTGAGAACACACTGTTAAAGGCTCCTCCCTCGCCCGTTCACAGAGCTGATACTTGCTGGCGATTACATGGCACAAGCAAGAGAATGGCGCGTACTGAAACAGGTTCTAGGATGGTGGTATTGTCACATGTTACCTAGTCACTTTTAAGCCCAGAAGATGTCACGAGCCGGCGCTTGCTCCTTGGCTGGAGGACATGCAGTCAGCCACGCAGGGAGTGTGGGGAACTACATGCCCATATCTACGTGCTCGGGGAGACCTCACGAGGCTCTCCATGCTTGAGATAAGTACCCTAGAAATTGTACATGTTGGTTTTTGTCAGTGGAAGTGCGTATCCCTGTGAAGCAACAGGGTTAATCACGCTGCAGACTAGGTCACACTCCTCGAGATCAGAGGCAGGAATGTTCATGCATTTTCACTTAATTTTCCATTTGGTCTGTACATCATTTGCTTATTCCGAATGTAGTTGTCTTCGATAGCATGTAATCCATCTGTCTTCCATATCATGCAATCCATCTGTGTATGTGACTTAGCGTCACCAATACCATTAGATGTGTTATGAGTAGTGTCTGAAGGATTTGTCAGGCAGCAGTTCATGTAGCACAGAAGCAAGGGTTGTGCATCCTCAAGTTTATGTTATGCAAGGGTGGAGCATTACCAGGTGTATGAGGCATCTTGTTAGGTGTAAGCAGCAAGGGCGGAGCATTACCAGGTGCATGAGACATCTTGCTAAGGTGTCAGCAGCAAGGGTGATACATTACCAGGTGTATGAGATGGAACTTTTTCCTTGTTCTTCCCCCATTCCTATCCACTCAAGTGTTATGTTATGTTATGTTAAAAGAATGCATTCAGCTCACGTACACCCGGAGGCTTCTTGGTGCTAATTGTGCAGAGGGAGATTGATATATTAAGTAAGGACTAAAATAAAAGCGTCTTCAGCAGCCGGCGGATGATAAAATGATCCTCAGTCCCACTTAAGGTGAGGAGCAGATCGTTCCAAGCTCTGGCGGCAGCTATTGAGAATGCACGCTCACCTCTTCGTAAAAGTCTGAACCAGGGAACTGCCATTAAGAGGGCAGAATGAGAACGCAGCATACGTGCAGGAGCATAGGGTACAAACTTCTCCTGCAGGTATTCTGCTCCAAGGCCATAAAAGGCCTGATCTACCATGTAAAAGGCCTTGAAAAGAACGCAGCTTTCAAGAGGAAGACAGTTAAGTTGCTTTAATGGGGGGGGACATGTGAACGCCAAAAGGAGGGCAAAGAATAGCCCTGGCAGCCGCATTTTAGAGTAGCTGCAGCCGGTTGAGAAGGCAGCGAGGTTGTGCTAAGTAGAGCGAGTTGCAGTAATCAAGCCCGCTCAGAACCAACGCCGCCACCACCCGAGCCTGACACTCTGCTGGAATGAAAGGAAGAAACTTCTGCAGAATCTGGAGCTTAAAATACCCAGTTTTACAAACTGCTGCCACCTGCTCATCCATGGCTAGAGATGGCGAGATTCTGACCCCCAAGTTCTTAACCGATGACACAGGCACAGGCAGAGGGCCAAGGAGATCAGGCCAGAACTCTGCAGTCCAAAAACGAAGGGGGTGGTAGTCCCAACGACCAAGACCTCAGTTGTACTGCCGTTAAGTTTTAACCAATTGGATTTCATCCATGATCCGAGATCCTCAAGACACATGCTCAATCGTGCCGCTGTACCGGTTTGAGTAAGGTCCAGGCGAACCAAGATCTGGGCATCGTCCGCATAAGTATAATAAAGGGAACCCGTGAGACCGAATGAGAAGCAGGAGAGGCCTAACATAAACAAAATGGGGGCCAGCACGGACCCCTGAGGAACACCACAGAATAGTGAAACTGGACTAGAACAAAAAGGAGGCAACAAAACCGATTGAGACCGATCAGCGAGGAAGACCACAAACCAGTCGAGTACCTGGCCAGACAGAGCAGTGTCAGAAAGCCGGGAGATCATGGTGGGATTGTCGACCGTGTCGAAATCGGCTGAAATGTCCAATAGCAGAACCGCTCCAACATTCCCCTGATCAACCGCTAGGTTGTCTAGAACCAAGTTCAAGACTGATTCTGTGCCTCTCCCTGGCCGATAACCAGACTGAAATGAATCAGAATAATGAGATGTTTCCAGAAAGGTGGACAGCAGGGGAGAAATGAGTGCTTCCAGTACCTTTATCAGAAAGGGAAGGAGCGAGATGGGCCGATAATTGGCCAGCACTTCAGGATCTAATGAGAGCTTTTTCAGCAAAGGGATCACCAACGCGTGCTTAAGTGTCGATGGAATCACACCGCTAGTAAGTGAGGCATTAACAGCAGCAGTAATGTGAGCTATTAAGCCACCCGAAGCTTCCTTCAGGAGAGCTAGGGGTATGGCGTCAGCAGGGGAGGCTGATTTTAGGCACTGGATAGCCTCTAATACCTCTGCATCCGAGAACATCTGAAACATAGACCATTGTCCCTTGGCCAAGGGGGGCTCAGCATGGGCCATATGGCACGGTAACTGAGGAGACTCCCTGTTTATCTCATCCTGGATGGTGGAAATTTTGGTCACAAAAAACGATGAGCGAGAGTCGCACAGGGCCTGTGAGGACGGCACCTGTGCACCCGCCTTCTTAGGAGTAGACAAAGAATTAACAAGATCAAAAAGGGCCTTAGGTTTGTTGAGGGCACTATGTACCTTGTGAGCAAAAAAAATATTTTTTTGTAGTAATGACTGCTTTGTGGTAGGCAGTAAGGGTACGACGAAAGATGGATTTCACATCAGGCGAATGGGAGGAACGCCATTTCTCTCAGCCTGTCTGCAAAGCAGTTTACCCTTTCTTGGTTCATCACAGAACCAAGGCTCCGGAGAGCGGGATGTCTATTTGCATAATCTGAGAAGGACCAATGAGTCAGCCGACACTTTAAACGTGGCATCCAGAGTAACCAGGGAGCAGTCGACTGCCTGCCCACAGTGTGCTATCAAGTAAGTGGTGAGCTCAGGGTCTGACACCCTGCGCCAGCTGCGCTTAAAAATGGAGGGTTTTGCCAGAGGCGGAGACAGAGGCCTATAAATGATAGAAAAATACGCTGTCAGCCCCGGGGGGCCGATAGACCACCAGAATTGTAAAAGTTGAGGTGGATTGTAACATTTAATGCAGGAAGAAGGCTGAGAGTGAGGCCAACGAATGCCCACTACAGCAGTAGAAAGCGGACTGGTCGCAACGTTAATGTCAACTAAAAGGGAACTTTACTAGTACATGCAATAATAAAATAGTAATTCATAGAACAATTTAAGAAATCTTAAAAGCACATAGTCATATTACAATAAAATACAATTGTCCCTCGAAGAAGCAGGGAGAAGGCTTTAAATGATTGTCCAAATGGAACAATCTCACCTCCTGCTCCCCAAGTGACCCTAACCGACTTCCCAGCTTTCCTAACTCCACCTCCCCAGCCACAACATCTCCCTAACACGCTTCCCCACATTGGCTGCCGCATGGTGACCTATTACTCACAATCCAGGAACCCATGCCAACCAAGGTTGGAGGGGTGGTATTTCATTTGGCTTCTGTGGTTAGGGAGGGGTTGGGGATACACCCTTCCGGCCTTGACAATCACTGTGGGTTGTCTCACTTGCCATATGGCTTCTTCGGGCCCCTAGAGTACCCCTCTTTCTCCCCTCCATGGCCCCTTACATGTGGCTTTGTCACATTGATCAGAGTTAACTTCTGGATTGGTGACTCACCAGACACAAATATTGAAAATGAAGACTGATGTGCATGTAGAACAAATCTGATCTGATATCAATTATGCTCAGTGTTTTGAAATAGTTATCCTGTTGTTCACTAAAAAGTAACTCAGTGTAGTTAAATGCAGTGGAATGCTTACAATAATGTTTTCTTAGAAGGGAGTGTCCGTGTCATGCATTCTTAAAATTAACGCATGTAAGAAGAATGGCATAGGAGCCCCTTAGCAGAGGTAACTTGTTTAATCCAAAAGAAGTTCAGCAACTACCCCCCCCCCCCCTCTAGTTCATTGTGGCATAGAGCTCATATTATCAAGGGCTCAAGGTAAGAATTTAAGGTGGGAGTATTTTACTACATAAGTTGAATGTAAAATGAGTTTTAGGGATTCAAAAAGCAATTCTATGTCAAGACCGGAGGCTCCCATTATGCTTCTCTTTCTTTTATTTGACAATAAAGAAAAAAGCTCAGCAGCAAGATATTTGTGCACCAAAAGTGAATGTGCCATGAGTAATGTGCAGAAAACAGGTGCACCAAATATATATATAATAAGCATAGCAATATAACAGTAATATAACAGTAATATCATAACATAAAAGGTAAGAGTCTCTGAAGAAACTACATTTCCCAGGGAGCTTAGCTCCAGTTCATTTTGAGGCCTTCAACACGTGACCTAGTCCACCAATAGTAGTTCAAATCCCCTGCATAAACAGTCCTCAACATGATGACACTTCCTCCTTCTTTGCTGCTCACAGCAAGAGATAAGTACTTCATGTTTAGCACTGCTTACGTCATGATTTTATCATTTAAAGATAACGTTACAAAATGTCATAATATATGTTTACTGCATGGTTATAGACTTATACAAATGTTACTTTCAATATTTATTTAAAAAAAAAAAAAAAAAATATATATATATATATATATATATATATAAAATCATACTTTTATGTCGAGCTTTGACGTCAGTCCTCTGACCTCGGAGACCGCTTAATGTGAAGCTCTGCTTCACATGGTCACAGCAAATCAGCCGTTCTTTAATCCGCTCGTCGAGTGAATCCCTCAACGTGCTCGTGCTGGCTTCCCCGCAGTTTTGTTGCGCTCCTGAGGCACTGGGAGTCCGGCACGGCCTAGTCGGAGCACGCTGCACCGCCTGCAGGCCGCCAGGGGAGCTCCTGCTATCCAGGTCCTTTACTCTACATTCCGGCGCTCGAGCGCGCATGCCCGTTATAATATAACGGTTCTTACAGCTCGAGCGCCGGAATCTTCCTCAGACAAGAGCGTTTCTTCTCGCTGGTTTTTTCACCGCAAATATATAAAAGAAATCTCCTATTCAGCATATTAAGAACAATTATAAAGCTGAACTGAAATAAGATTACTGGGCAGTGAGAGAAGGCGTTCAGAAGCCCAGAAAAGAAAAAAGAAAAAAGAAAAAAAAGTGAGTAAGGTGCATTTATTTTATAATGGCAGAACAGTACTCGCCTCAATCAGATCAGGCTTGGTCTGAGGCTGAGGGAGAACACTGTTACATAGATGAAGTGGCAATGGCTAATAGTTTACAGAAGGTTCTGGGATCCTCTGTGGAGACCAGTGTTAAGAAAGCTGTAACGGATATGCTCATTCCCATACAAAATCGTCTAGAAACTATGGAGGTGCATTTCAGAGGGACCTCCCCTCCTGGGAGGAAGAGAACACAGAAAAGGAAGCACCTTACAGAAGGGGGATGTACACCGGCTCGCAAGAGTAAAAGCTCTACGACCCCCCCGAGCCAGCCATCTAATGCCACAGCTGCCGTAACGGACGCCTTCTCAAGGCTGAAACAAGCCTTCATGAATAGGAAGGTAACCCCTTCCCATCAACCCTCTTACCCCGAGGATGAAATCAGGGGAAATAGACCCTCAAGCCCGAGGGATATGGACAGGGCTCGGAAGAAGAAGATCATAATAAGAACGTCTACGACGCTGATCTTTCTCACTCCTCTTCAGATGAGGAATTTCATTTTGAGGATTCAAAACCCTCTGTGTCAGGGATTGCGGCAGACCCCATCCCTATAGACACAACCGGGACCAAACCTTCTACTGAAGGTACATTTACCCCGGAAGACTTAATACACCACAGGTCCACCGACTGGGAATCATCTTCCAAGACATCGAGTTACATTCACCTTAGGCTGCGCAAGTCACTTGATAAAGAAGTTCGGGCCAGACTATGCGCTGAATGTCCATGACCAGACATTGCGGATAAAGTAGCTCTGACTCCAGAGCTTGATTCTAGAATGATTACCTTTCTGGGTAAAAACGTTAAAGACCCCAGGAAGGGTATTGATCGTGCCTGGAAGGCCTGCCAGGATATAATACTGGACATAGCAGGTCCACTAGCAAAAATCTCCGATCTTGCGAATGCAGCCATCACCTCATCGGACCCCATCGACCCAGTGATACTGTCCGGTTGGGTCCAGAGGGCTATTTGCCTCTTGGGCAACGCCAGTTGCGCTATCTCAACAGAGAGACGGAAAGGCATCCTATACAAAATAGATGCCAAATTAACCGAACTGGCAGACACAGAAAACGGCCCAACCGCGCAAGGCCAGCTTTTCGGAGACCCTTTTATGAAGGAGATGACAAAATTCCTGTGGACATTCACGGCGTTGGACAAAGCACAGGCTTCAATTAAAAGAGTATTTGCAACCAAGGTTTTCTCCAGGGCCGGACGAGGAAGAGGTCGCTCTTCCGGCCGTTACTTCTTCGACAAGAGACCTCAACAATCCAGAGGTCAGCATAATTCCTGGCAAGAACGCCCCGACACTTTCTTCCCATCAAGAGGTCGTGGAAGAGGGCGTCCCTGGAGGAGAGCGGCTAGATACCCAGCCCAGCAACAACCCACATGTCAGTGTACTGATAACTGCGCCTATAGGAGGGAGGTTAAGGATGTTTACAAATGCTTGGGATACCTTATTGGGGGATGCCTAGGTAAGGGACACAGCTCGGGGTCTCCACCTAGAGTTTTTTATGCAGCCCATTCAGACATGTCGCCCCACTCCCATAGTAATGTCTCTATCAGGCCAAACGGCCTTAGACAGCGAAATACTCAGTCTCCATCAGAAGCAAGCGATTCGCCCCTGCTCAAGTCAGGGAGGCTTCTTCAGTCCCATATTTCTGGTACGCAGGAAGCAAAAAGTGTGCCCAGTCATAAACCTCAGAGTGCTCAACGAATTCATTCTTTACCGCCATTTCAAAATGGAAGGTATACACATGCTCAGAGATCTTCTCCCGGCCCGAATGACTGGTTTATGCGCTTAGACTTAAAAGACGCTTACCTCGCAGTGCCGATTCATCAAGCACACATCAGTTACCTCAGATTCTCCTGGAGAAATCGAGATTGGGAATTCACAAGTCCCCCTTCGGACTCTCTTCGGCGCCTTGGGTCTTCACCAAACTCTTAAGACCTGTAGTAGCTCAACTAAGAGAGCAAGGTGTCAGTCTCATAATTTATCTAGACAACATTATTTTCATGGCCCACTCACAGGAGTTAGTTCAGAAACAAACCGAACTGGCAATAAACTTGCTACACAGCCTCGGTTTTCTTATAAACAGGGAGAAGTCAGTTCTACTTCCATCCAAAAATATGGAATTTCTGGGATTCATAGTGGATACACAGAATTCGCAGCTTTGACTCCCATCAGCCAAAATTCACTCTACCAAAAGAGAGATACGCAGACTTATACAGAAGAACATGTTCTCTCTTCGAGAACTAGCAAGAGTGATAGGGCTACTTTCATCTTCCATTCAAGCAATATTTCCCGGCCCTCTTCACTATCGAGAGCTGCAAAGACTAAAAGGTCAACACTTAAGGAGAAGCCTTTCTTATTCTCAACTCCTGACACTGTCTCCTCAAGCGAGGACAGAGCTCAACTGGTGGCTCACTCACATGGAAGCCTGGAACGGCAAAGCCATCTTCGGCTCCACTCCAGATATTATTATCGTGTCGGATGCCAGTCGCTCCGTTTGGGGAGCGAGATGCGGTCCTATAGCCACGGGAGGGACTTGGTCCCCTCAGGAGCTGGACCTTCATATCAATTGTCTGGAGCTTCTTGCAGGTTCCTTTGCAGTGCGCTCTTTTGCCAAAGACAAAGCGAGTTGCTGTATTTTACTAAAGATGGACAACATCTCAGCGGTAAGATACATCAACCATCTGGGCGGCACCAAGTCGAGACCCCTAGCAGAATTAGCCAAGGACTTCTGGCATTTCTGTCTGGATCACCAGATTTCTGTTACAGCGGAGTACCTTCCCGGACTTTCAAATGCAGTAGCGGACTGGTACTCCTGCCACTCGACGGATTACAGCGATTGGAAAATCAACAGAGAGGTTTTCCTCCGCCTTCAGGAGATCTGGGGTCCAATGTCCATAGACCTGTTTGCTTCCAGACTCAACTCCCAACTACCAACTTTCTACAGCTGGAGGCCGGACCCAGCAGCAGCTGCAACAGATGCATTCCTACAGTCATGGTCCCACGGAATACTGTATGCCTTTCCTCCTTTCACTATGATAGCGAGGACCCTGGCGAAGGCCCGTCAGGAGCATGCGAATATGATCCTTATAGCGCCGGTCTGGACATCTCGGTCTGGTATCCAGTTCTTCTGGAACTTTCTTCGGATTCTCCAATCCTACTACCCTAGTTTCTGGATATCCTATTAGATCCATCAGGTCAGCGTCATCCTCTCCTCCTCAGCAGATCTCTGATCTTAGCGGCCTGGAGGATTTCAGGTCAAGATGGAGAATCCCAGGCATGTCTCACAAAGCGATCAACCTTATCGAAGAGAGCTGGGTTCCTAGTACCCGGAAGAGACACTCCAACTCTTGGAGCATCTGGAGCTCCTGGTGTCGTGAGAAAGGATTACATCCAATTTCAGCACCTGTAGAAGAGATTTTGAACTTTCTAGCATCCCTAGCGGAAAAAGGGCTCGCCTACAGGTCTGTGAACGGCTACCGTTCAGCAATTTCCGCAGCTCATGACCTTATCAAAGGACGACCTGCAGGAGAACACCACCTCGTCTGCAGGTTGCTCAAGGGTGTAAGGCTTACCGTCCCACCTCCAGCTCGCTATGACAAGCTTTGGGACGTTAATAGAGTACTGAACCTGTTTCTGTCTTGGCCTAATAACAAAGAACTATCACGTACAGCCCTATCTGGCAAACTTACTACTCTACGCTGCTTGGTATCCTGCAGGAGAGTCTCAGACATCATAGCTCTAGATCTAGCAGGCAGAGTCTTTTCTCCTGATGGCATTGTATTCCATATTCATAGAAGAACAAAGTGCAATTCCAGGGTGATTTCTGTTGTATAAATGACTAGTGTTTCATGCTTTACTTTGCCATGTTCATTCTGGAATGGGCACGCGACATGATGTTCTAAATGGAACACTGAATCTTGGAGAGTTTGTTGTTGCTTGAGTTATAGCAGTTGAACCTGAGATCCTGAATGTGTTGGGGGTCTCAAGATACTGTGCTTCACATTACTTAATAAAAGCACCTAGTTAACACAATTGTCGTGTTTGCTTTTATAAGAATGGCAACGAGGATGGGATTAATGTTCCGGTGAAGCCTGCCCTGCTTTTATGACGTTAATCCCCATCGAGACCCCCAACACCAGCTGACGGAAAGTAACGACGCTCACCGCGTGTGAAGCCGTGGAGAGGAACTGGCACCCTGCATGTCCTAGCGTTGTCCTGCCAACCGCGCACTCAGTTCTGCAGAGGAGCAGATTGGCGCCGACGAGAGAAGCTGTGTCAATACGACAAGCGAAGAGAGGTGAGAGACGAATTGCAAAGTCTCATCGGGACTTGTGGCGGTGCCGCCGTGGCGTCTTGGAGCTGTAACACCTCTGTGTACATCTCCGTGTAGGAGCCCCCGTCCCTCACTGCCGGGAGTCCGCTCGGCATTTCAGGCGAGGCGGCGGCACAGTGCGCGTCCAAGCGTGCGCCTGTCACGTGATCCACCACGTATCCGGAAATCAGGCAGTTATCGCGGAAGGAACCGCGTATGTGCCCTTCATTGGATCGCGGTTCTAAACAAGTGAGTCACGTGTGCGGATGTCAGGCAAATTCCGTGGTGGAGACTCTGCCTTCGGAATAGAGGTCTCGCTTTGCAGGGTGAAGCGAGTGTTGTGTTAAACCCGCCTAGGGCCCTCCGGGGAAGGCGGCCTGAGATTGCTGCTGACAACAGGAACAGGTGAGATATTTCCAGCAGCCTAGTGTACTGATTCGTGTAACCCCAGTTTTGGCTAACTGATACCCACCCAGTGAAAGGGGAGAGATTGACTGTGTTTGCTGCTCTGGTCCTGGACGAGGGACACCAGACGCATATTTAATACCCAGTGCTGCGGATTGAAGTTATAATATGGCACTTTCTGGAGTACCTGGTCCCCAAGTGTTTATGCCTACTCCAGGCCCGCTCAAGATTAAATGGGCACCTTGAAAAAAGGGGTTTTTACATTACGTTAACGCTACCTGTGGTAATGGGATGTCGCTGGAGAGGAAGGTGGCAATGCTGATGCACTTTTTGGGATATGAAGGTCAGAGAATATATGACACTCTGCCAGACATTTCTCAACTGGATTTGGAAGAGGGATCTAACGATTTTGATGTTGCTTTGTTAAAGTTGGACAAACATTTTGAAGCTAAAACGAGTACTGTCTTGGAAAGATATCATTTTGGCATGAGGTTCCAAAATGATGGAGAATCTGTTGAAGATTACATCACGGCTCTAAGACACTTGTCTCTTAATTGTAAATTTGGTGGTAGTCTAGATGAACATATAAGGGACCAGTTTATGTTACATTGTGCAAATGATAAAATTCGCAAGGAAATTTGGTTGAAAGATGACCCTAATTTAGAGGAGGTTATAGGCATTGCAAAAAGGATCGAGCACACCTTACAGTGTGTAGCCAAATTGGGGGTTAAGGAAAATAAGTCAATGTCAACTGTTGAGGTTCTGAAGGTGAATGATAAGAAGGGAGCCTACATGAAAGAAAAGAAAAAGCAGAAGTTCAAACCTGATAGACGTTATGAGGCTACCCAAAACAAAGGTGGGGGTAGTGAACAGGTAAATAGACGCGTTCAGAAAGATAGCCCCCAGGGTCACATAAAAAGGGAAGACAGACTGTGTTTCAGATGTGGCAGTGCTCGACATTTGTCCACGTCTCCCATAGGTCCTGGAAGGCGCGTGAATTGCAGCATTTGTAAGAAATGGGGTCATTTTGAGAACTGTTGCAAAAATTATCGGGTTGTAGTGGAAAAGGAACTCTTCTCATTGAAGAATATGACGGTGCAACATCTGAGGAAGGTGATATTTCTGAGAATGAAATTGTTACTGTTCACATGGTAAAGTGCTCGGCGTCTGATGAATGTGAACACCCCTCTGCCTGGATAAAAGTGAATGGACACTTAGTTAAGATGTTGGCAGACTCATGTTCAAAGATCACGTTAATGTCCAGAGTGGTGTTTGAGAATGTAGTTGGTGGTTCTATAAAACAATTACTGCCCTCTGATAAAATGCCGGGTGGGTACAATGGTGATAAGATAGAAATTTTGGGATGTTGTAATGCCGAGTTCGAGTTTAAGGGCAGAGTGACTCGTGGAAAAATGTATGTCACAAAAAGGGGAGAAACATTGCTGGGTTGGAAGGAACAGAGAGGATTATGCATCAAGTTAGATCCCAATAGTGAGGAACAAGTACTTAATGTGGCCAATACACATGGATCCTGTAGAAATAATCCCAGAAGACATGAGTTGTTACTTAAGTATCCAGAAGTATTCAAGAGTAATGTAGGATGCTTAAAAGGAATGGTTCACAAGATTGTGTGTGGTGCTTTCAGGATGATGTTCTCATATGTGGAAAGGATGAGGAACAATTGAAGGGGAGACTGGATGAGGTTCTCAATATTTTTAAGGAGAGAGGTATAACTTTGTGAGGTGAAAAATGTGTTTTTATGACACAGGCTGTTGAATATCTAGGCCATGAAATATCAGAGCATGGGCTAAAACCAAAAAGGAATCTGGTGGATTCCATTCTTAAGACAAAATCATCTAAGAATAAAGCTGAATTGAGGTCATTTCTAGGTACTATTGAATTTTATCATAGGTTTGTTGAGAATTATGCTGACTGTATAACCAGTTTAAGGGCATTGTTAAGGAAAGAAGTTGAATTTGATTGGATTAGGGAAGAGAGAGTTTGAAGAGGTGAAAAGAAAAATAGATATGGCCAAACCCTTATCGATGTTTGATACAAGGAAAAGGACTATTCTGTCAGTTGATGCCAGTGATACTGGTATAGGAGTAGTGATGTTGCAACCAGATGTCGATGGCTCAGAGGTGGTTGTAATGCATGCATCCCGAATGTTGAGAGGGGCAGAACTTAATTATTCTGTTCTGGAAAAGGAAGCCTTGGCGTGCCATTGGGGCATAGACAAAATGAAGAATTTTGTCTGGGGTCAGGATTTTACTTTAAGAGCAGATCATAAGCCCCTCAAGGCAATTTTTGAAAGTAAAGGTCTTGACAAGGTATCAAGGAGAGTTGCCGGTTGGGTCACAAGACTTCAATGCCACAAGTTCACTATAGAAGTGGTTGCAGGGAAAGAAAACGTACAAGCAGACCATGCCTCTAGGGTGAAATTGGAGGATGGGGCAAGTGAGGGCAGCAATAATGTGTGTGGTGAGAGTGAAATGGTTTTTGTAACTGCAGAGGGTATCATACAAAAGCAAGAATGGATTTGTGTGTTAGAATCAGATGAAATGTGGAAACGCATAATGATGTTTGTAGAAAATGAGTGGCCGGAGAAAAGATTACTTTCCGGGGAGGAAACGTAATTATGGGAAGTAAGAATTGAATTGTCAGTGAAAGGGGGCTATTGTTCCGATGGGACAAATTGGTAGTTCCTGGGTGCCTGAGGGAAAAGCTGATAAAATCTGCTCATCAAGGGCATATAGGGGTATGTAAAACGAAAGAAGTGATAAAAGCAGACTACTGGTGGCCAGGTATCGACCGCGAAATTGAAAAAGTGTTTGACTAGACTTCCCCAAGATATAATTTCAGTGAGTTTTTAATATGAGGGTGTTTCCCAATGTTCTTAATGTTCTGTGGCACACTTCACCTTCATCTTCTGGATATAGCTGGTGTTTGCCCAACAAAATGTTTTAGTTGAAAATGGCAGTTCAGTTAAATTCACCTTTTAAAGTTAATTGCCCGGAGTTCCATTCACTTTGGGTTGAAATACATATTGGATTTGCTGGTCTAGTTAAAGTTGTATTCACTTTAGAGTTCATTAAGCATTGGTTTCTTTGAAGTAACACTTAATTGTTCTGTAAAAATAATATATGTAAACGTTGCTTGCAATGTAAATTTCATTCACTTTAAGAATTGGCACACAGCAGAGGCATTGCTGGGGGTGCGCTGAGGCAGCTATAGCCCTGGGTTTTTTGGTTGTAGCCTCGGATAGAAGCTCAGGTGCTACAACCAAAATGCTAGCTAGCCCAGAGTGCCGCCAGTCCCGACATTAGCTTAGCCCCTGATCTTTTCCAGACCTAGCAACACCCCAGGCACACAGTGTATTTAGTTATGTAGAAAAGCTTCATTTCTTTTAGCATCTTCATAAGTAATGGTTTTCTTTCAGTGCCGTATTAAAAAATCTGCAGATCTATTGTTCAAACATTGTTTTTTCTGTTTGGCATTCAATAATGCTTAAAAGTTTGCATGTGAGTAACTGTTGTTATTTTCAATTAGCATAGTTGTAATATATCGTTGTAGTTTGCCTTTAAATATGCCCAGCATGCAGAGACTTTTGAAAACGTGCTTTAACCTGCACACAACCACTGTGTAACAAAGTATTCACTCTTATTCCAGAGTTAAAAAGTCTTATTTGCTAGTTTTCAATGATTCGAATAAAACCTTCGAAAAAGCGTTTCACCATTCACGTAACCACTCTGATACAAAATATCCTTGCATGTAGGATCAAACACTTGCATACTGGGTTTATTATTGCTTAGAAACTCACTCGTTACTTTGATGCAAGTTCCTGCAACGCAGATCTTCCGGCCCTCTTCTCTTTGCTTCAGGGCTCTACCTCCTGGCCCTCAGGCACTCCTGGGTCGGCTTCTGCCCCCAGGACAACGGGCACCTTGAGCGATAGAAAAAGGGCCAGCCTTCTGGCACGGCTCCCCTTTCACGCCTCTTTTAGTTCAACCGATCCCCAGTTCCCGGGCCACTCTAACCTGAACCATAAGCGTGCTGCACACAAACAACCACTCGTGTTCTTTGTGGCCTCTCTGCTGCTGCTGCAATTTCACACCCACTGCTCCTGTCACCACCTCCTCTCTCACTCTAATTTGGTGGGGTTTTTTATACACCTGCAGCCCTTTAACAGGCTGCAGGTGCAAGTTCACAATTAGCCCTGCCTGACCATCATTAAGGGAACATGCCTGACCTCTGCTTCTCTTAGCAGGCCTATTCCTCGTCCCAGTACCTAAGTGGTCAAAGCAACTAGTCTTCATTACTTTCAGTTACCTCTTCCTCGTCTCAGTATGTTTTGTAGTCATGTATGAGGCAGTCAGGGGGGTTGATTTATAATACCCCATGAAGATGGGGGAAGGGTTGGACATTTGTAGGAAAAGGGGATAACATGTCTCTCCCAATAGCATCCAACTCCCAGTCCCCACAGACCCTCCACTCAGGTGATCCTCCCTCACTTGTCTACCCACAGGGTCGTGATCCAAAAGCGATGGCCTTTCCCTGACCATCTGCGCAGAGGATCCATGGGGAATAGAAGTGAAAATACCCATAGGTTTCTCACAATACCGAACAGTGAATGACTGAAATTGACATGGCCAAGGAAGGGCCAGAGAAACAGTGAACTTTGAAAGTGTGAATAAGCCTGTGAACAGGGTGCAAATTCCCAGCAGGAGAGTAAACTGGGAATTTGAGGTTGCTTTACAATTTATGAATACCGAACCGAAAGAAAGCAAGTATGACTGAATACTATTTGATTTGAAAGCAGTTTGTGAAGTTCCCTGATAAAAAGGAACACTGAATAGTTTAAGCTGAAAAGATCAAGCATTGGCAAGTGCCATAAAAATAAAAGGAAGTGTGTAATTTGCAAGAATACACAGTGGAACAAGCTTTGAGAAGATTTCATAGTCTAACAAGTGAATGGTGACAAAACAAGTATTGGGAAAGCTGCAAGAGGATAAGGCAAATTCCACTGTGAATCTGCAATAGTGGCAGTATAACTGGAAAGAAGAAGCAAGTATGGTGTGTCGGTTGCATGACCTGTAATGGGTGGACCGTGTGGTCCAACAACTGCGCCTAGACAGAGTACACCCATCTATAAGAAAAGCCACTTAATGTATCTATACATTTTTGATTGAAAGTATGAACTGAACTTTGTGATTTTGGTGAAACTGGTGAAAGACACTGAAGCCTGAAAAGCTGGGAAAGATACCAAGGAATTGAGTTGGTTCTTAACATTGAGAGACTTCAAAGCTTGAGGAAGGGAACCCCTCCTTTTGATACAGTGAACTATCTTGAATCCTGGGGAAGGGAGAACCTTTTTCCAACCAATAGCTGGAAGAAGCTCTGAACTTGTATTTGAACACTTTTCAGTACAACGCTGACATCCGTACACTTTATGTACAAGAAGATGTGAGGGCAAGTACAGGTTTTGGACACAGATAGACATTTACTTTGGACTTCCTGACACAGACTATCTTTAATTTCAGTTAGGTAGGGAAATCCTACCTTAGCATTGGGCAAGTTAGGCCTTTTTCCAACCCGCCTTTTTATTTGAATAAAGGTGTGTAGCTCAAGCTGTACTTAGTTGTCCATGTCTGCTTTCAGATGTCTTCACAAATGGTGTCAGCAGTGGGATGCGGCTCAACCGATACAAGTTGGGGAACCCTAGAGTTTGAGAAGTTAAGTCCCAAAGCATCAGACCCCTCAGTAGCCATAGAAGGCTCTATTGGTTTTGATATCTGCAGTAGTAGGGAAGAAGTCATTCTCCCAGGTGAAAGAAGATTAATACCCACTGATCTGGCCTTCGTTCCACCCCCACATACCTAAAATCAGATTGGCTCCCAAGTCAGGGTTAGCATAGAAATGTGGGATTTATGTGCTTGCCGGGTTTATAGACCCAGACTTCAAGGGAGATATAAAGGTGTTACTACAAAACCATGGGGAAGACCCCTTTCAGATCCATCAAGGGGACAAAATAACACAGGGGTGTTCGAACCAGCAATATTTCCTAGGGTAAAAGGGAGCAGCCAGGAAATAAATAACATAACAATATACCTGAGGCTTTGGAGAAGCTGACGAAACACCAGACACCCCACAAAAACCTTCATGGAAGAAGGACCAGAAACTCTTCCCATCCTAGCCTTTGCCCAAAGGAATGACCCACTGTTAGTTAGCTGAAGCCTTCCTACAAATCACCCCAGAAGGAGAGGGCCATGATAAAGGAGGACCCTTTTTCTTTTTTTTTTTTAATCAAACATTTTATTGATTTTGCATACAAATTAAAATAAACATTACAACATCTGGGAGAGCTACACGGTGGGTTCTCCGCGCCCACCCCTCAACATCAAGCATTCAGAGAGAGAAACACAAAATGGGTCACAAAAAGCAAAAGCAAACAACAGTGTCATATGCCACCACAGTTATCTCTATGCAGTTACTATGCATTCCCAACATCGGGCTGACTGGACAGGTAAAAGGCATGATAATGGCATTCCTCCCATTTTTGCTAAATTTTGTATGCTTTTTCGGGGCAGCCTCTTGTGATGTAGACTCTGTGCTCCATTGCAGCGCATATGTCTATATCTGTGGCCCATTGCCCAAAGCTGGGTGTCACTTTCGATCCCCATAGTTGTGCTATGTTCCTCTTAATTATTGCTGTGGTGGTTGACAGAAATAGTTTTTTGTATCGTGACAGCTCACTTTCATCCTCCACCCCTAACAACAAAAGCATTGGTTCCCTGGGAACTGTTTTGCCCATGATCTTCGACATGCTTGCCAGTATTGTCGAATGTGATCACATTCCCATAGTATATGGAAGAAGGTGCCTTCTTCGCGCTTGCAGCGTGAGCAATGTGAGTCCGATACTTTGCCCCAGCGGAAGAGTACTACTCTCGAGTAGTATACCCTGTGGAGGATTTTAAATTGAATAAGTCCGAGTCTGGATGAGATAGCTATCTCGCGAGGATACATCAGAGCAGCCATCCAGTCTTCTGCTTGAATCATCCCCACATCTCGCTCCCACTTTGCTTTCAGTCTTACCAGTTCGGTCATGGCAAAGGAGGTGATTGCATTATACATTACCGAGGTGACTTTATGTTTAATTTGTTCGGAAAACTATGTTGCGTTCCGTCGGGGTGTATTCAGGCATATTGTGCATAGCATGGAGGTGGGTTTGCAGTGCGTGACTTAACTGAGTGTAGTGGTACCCTTCCGTGGGCGGAAGAGAGAAGCGGGATGCCAAAGCGTCAAACAGAATCACTTTCCCTTCCTGTATTACATCCCTAATTTTGCTATTTCATGCAACGTCCAGTTGGACCATCTGGGGAGTTTGTTTATTTCTGGGAGGTTCCTGTTGTTCCATAGTGGCTGTATAGGTGTTAGTCTGTTCTTCCACCCCATGTATTTGTGTGTTTCCACCCAGATTCATGGCATGTGCGATAACATGGATGGGGAGCCGCTTAGCCCACCTCAGGTGTTCCAGGGGAGATTTTGTAGGGTCGCTTGTGACTATCGCTCTGATATGTGGTAGTGACGTGTCCCCATGCAGCATGTCGATCACGACTGCCATGTGGCTGGCCCAGTAATATGCTTGTAATCTGGGAAGGCCAATGCCACCTTCCCCTACAGATCTTTGGAGTGTGGCGAGCACTATTCGCGAGTGGCCCACGCCCCATAGTAGTTTCTGGAGGATGCCATCGATTTTGTGGAATTCGCACCTTGGAACATGCAGTAGGGAATTTTGCAATACATATAAGAAGCGTGAGAGGGCCATCATCTTAAAGAGAGCTGCTCTGCCTAGCAGGGCAAGGGGTAGAGAGACCCAATGGTGGACGTCCTCTGCGAATCGTACTGTGATCGGGTAGAGGTATCTGAATTGCTTCAGTTCTATATGATAAGGACAGTTTGCTGGTACTGTTTCGCTCACCTTTCCCAACAGGAACAGTATGGACTTGGTCCAGTTAACACATAAGCTGCTAAAAGCTCTGTACCTCTCTAAAAGGTGTGTCACAACGGGACAGGAACTAATCGGGTCCTTTAAGTATATTAGTAGGTCGTCTGCATATAATGAGACTTTATCCTCCTAATTGTCTGCCCAACGAAAGCCACTTCACGTCTCCGTGTTTCGCAGTAATACTGCGAGGGGTTCAATTGCTATGGCAATGATCATGGCTGATAGGGGACAGCCCTGCCTTGTTCCTTTCTCTAGTGCAAAGGAGTCTGAGTGCCAATTCACCTTCGTCGCAGCTGTCAGGAGTCTATAGAGGAGCCTTTTCAAAGTCAATAGCCAGTAGTGCCATAGGGCTCCGAAGGGCGTCGACTCTTTCCAGGGCCGAGTGTAGTCTATGTATATTCATACGGGTCGATCTTTGCGGCATAAAGCCGCACTGATGCGGATGGATTAAGGACGGGATGACCCGTTGTAATCAGTCCGCTAACACCTTCGC
The DNA here is from genome assembly GCF_040938575.1 of Ambystoma mexicanum. Lineage (NCBI taxonomy): Eukaryota > Metazoa > Chordata > Amphibia > Caudata > Ambystomatidae > Ambystoma > Ambystoma mexicanum. The sequence continues at coordinate 704,724,157 of NC_090934.1, read as the reverse complement.
AAGGATCTTGGTTTCACTATTTATCAGGGAGATAGGCCTGTAGGAGCTGCATTTGTCAGGAGGTTTGCCTGCTTTAGGTATTACAATTATGGTGGCTTCCCTGAGGTCAGGTGTTAGGAGACCCTGGTCTCGAGCACTCTGGAACATGCGTAACAAATGCAGAGCTAGCTCCCTTGGACCTATCTTCTTCCATAGCTCCACAGGAAAGCCGTTCGGCCGCAGCGTCTTCCCTGATTGGAGTCCCGACATAGCTGCTATCACCTCATCTTCAGTAATCTCTTTTTCAAGGAGGTTTTGTTGATCGTTGTTTGGGGTGGGAAGGGTGACTTCCACCAGGATTGAGTTATCAATGGGGATTCAGGTGCCTTGTAAAGGTTGGCATAGTAGGCAGCAAAGCCCTCAGCTATTTCTTGATCTGTCACCAGAGGGTCCAAGTCTTCCAGACTGAGCCGTGTGACTTGGTTGTGTCCCTCGTCTCTCCGTTCTAGCCAAGCCAGCATCTTGCTGGCCTGGTCTCCAGTTTCATACACCCGGGCACGCATCGCCCTGTGCGCTTGTCTAGCGCTGCCAAGGCTATGTTCTGAAGACGGTTCTGTGCGAGCAACACTGCCAGTTGTGTTTCGGGTAGGTCCTGGGTCAAGTGAGTCTCTTCTGAACGTTGTACCCACCTTTCGGCCTCGTGCATCGTGGAGGGGTGCACCTTTATATGGGAAGTGGTCCAGGAAATAATTTCACCCCTCAACACTGTCTTATACGCTTCCCATAATACTCCCGGGTCCTCGACCGTCCCTGTGTTCAATTCAAAATATGATTTTGTGGCTGTCTGGATGCATTCTTCTAGATCCGGGAAACCTAGGTAGTAATTATTGAGTCGCCACCAGGGAGGGGGTATCGGCCTGGAGGTATTAAGTTCTAACATCAGGGGGGAGTGATCTGAAATTCCTCTGGGGAGCAGGAATGTCTTGTGCACTTTTTGTATATCTACCGATGGGATAAAGAAATAATCTAACCTTGAAAGTGAGGCATGTGCCCCAGAGTGGAAGGAGAATTCTCTACTGCTAGGGTGAAGGTCCCGCCAGGCATCCCGTAGTCCCAGGGCGCCAGCGAAAGTGGCCAGTTTGGTGCGTGTGTTGGGGTTCCTGCCGCGCAGAAGTGTGCAATCTATTTCCACATTCATGACTTTGTTGAAGTCGTCTCCTATGACCATAATATCCGACATGTCGCTGGTGATCAGGGGTGAAATGTCAGCGAGCAGTGGGGCAAACAGGACTGGTGGTGTGTACACTGCAAGCATTGCAATGGATTGTTCCCATAATGTCCCTGTAATGTATGCGTATCTGTCACTTGTGTCCTGGGTGACTCTGGATAGATTAAGAGGGAGTGCTTTGTGTGTTAGTATGAGCACGCCGCACGATCCCATAGCAAAACCGGCATGTATTGCAGTTCGGTAGTTTGTGCGCTTGTTAAGATTACAGACCGTAGCCAACAGATGTGTTTCCGTCAGGAACACTGCATCTGGCTTGTGTCTATTTAGAAATTGTGTAACTAGCCATCTTTTAATGCTATTACCCAGTCCATTAACAGTCCATGTCATGAACCAGAGAGTTCTGGTAGAAGTGCTATGTGAGGCCATGACGATTTAAAGTTAGTGTATCACGCGCCATGGCATGCCATGTGGAAGGCTTGTGTCTTCCAGCTACTGTACCTGTCTGTGTGGGCGTGAGAAGGTAAGGGGCTTGGTTACCTACAGCATTGCCACCAATGAGACCATGCTTTGTATTATCACTGTGTGCTTTTCCCAGACTGTGCGTTACTCCATGCTTGCTAGACCCAACAATAACAAAACTAAAAAAACACCATTGTACCCCCCACCCTACACTCCACCCAACCTGAAGCATCTGTCACCCGAACAACAAATATCAGCCGTCAAATGGACAACTTACATATAATACAACATTAACTTGTGCTAGTGCGCTTAGGCACCTGCTGCAGGGAAACTTAACTTGGTCAAACTCCCCCTAGGCTGGATGGTCTTGGGAGTAGTGCCTTTCTCCTCTGGAGAGGAAAGTGGGGGTGGAAAGGAGTTGCTGCTCTCCCGTGGTCGCACTATGTTTACATGTTTAGAACAAAACGCATCAGCGGGCAGTAGGCCATGCTATAAGACCTTACATCTTGTCACTTACTGCTGTGTATGAAAGGACTAGCAGGGATCTATATTGACAATCAGTCACCAATGTCTCTTTGTAGGTCCTGCAACGGTACTTGCAGTAGTAACTGCTGCTGTTCCACTGGGGCCCTGGGATTTCTGTTCCTTCCGCTTCGAGCTGTTGACCAGTCTCCGTCAATGTGCTGCTCAGCCCATTGCCAAGCCTCCTTGGGATCGGTAAAGTGAACTATAGTTCATTTGTGATATATCTTCAGTTGAGCAGGGAAAAGCAGTCCGTATTTGACACCTAGCGTTTGTAGCTGTTTTTTAAGAGGGTCAAATAATTGCCTGGCCTTCTGCACCTCCCTCGTGTAGTCGGGGAAAAATGCGATCTTACAGCCATTGAAAGTGATCGTTCCCTTGATGCGTGCTCGTTGGAGCAGTGCATTACGGTCCTTATAGTTGAGGATTTTCGCTATTACGGTGCGCGGCTGCGCGGCACGGCGGGGCTCCGGGCACTGGTGTCCCCGTCGGCATGCAATGTGCTCTTTCAATTGAGAAAAACTTTGAGACGGCATCTGGTTCAAACAGGTCTGTGAGACACTGCTCGAGAAAGAGTTCCATGCAGGGGCCTTCTGCCTTTTCGGGTAGGCGAAGTATACTTATATTATTGCGTCTCGATCTCCCTTCGCCTTCCTCAACCCTTTCTTCCAGTGTCTTCAGTTTGGCCCAGACACTGTTGATTTGTTGCCGCAAGTTGAGCATCCTGGGAAGAGTGGGTGACTGCAGGCTGCCATAGAAGGTATTGGGGACCCTCTGTGGTCCGTGTGTTTTTCTTGTGTTTAGTGCCTGTTGTTTCTTTTGAGCCCGTGTTTACTCCCCTGCCCCCTCTCCCTTTCCGTGATCCTCTGTTGCTGTTCCCTTCACCCCTCCCACCTCCCTACCCTCCCACGCACCCTGATTGGCTGCTGTGCCTTGGCCGGGCCTGACTGGGCAGCCAGCAGTTCACCGCGCTCGCCACTTCCATCCTGGGCAGAGCGGGTGACTGCAGGATGCCATAGAAGGTATTGGGGACCCTCCATGGTCTGTGTGTTTTTTCTTGTGTTTAGTGCCTGTTGTTCCTTTGAGCCCATGTTTGCTCCCCTGCTCCCTCTCCCCTCCTGTAATCCTCTATTGCTGTTCCCTCCCTCCCACCTCCCTACCTTCCCACGCTCCCTGATTGGCAAGTTCCCCAACCCCCTCCTCATTACAGGCGTTACCAGGGCAGCCCCTGCCCAGCAGCCCCAAGGCTAAGGGCCCCTAAGGCAAAAGGGGACACACCTGTTGTGTCTGCAGGTGTCCGCAGGGGATGCCAGTGGCCAGCCTTCAACCCGCAGCAGCTAGGCAAGGCTGGTGTGGCCCTTGTTGGCACTCTACCCTTGAAACCTTATAGCGGACTCTTGTAAAAACCTAGGTGTGTTTTTTACTCCTGTACTCATTGCCGCATTATGAAAGTGTTTTAAACTGCATTGTGAAACCTAGGCCTTCTTCCCACTACTCAGGACTCTCAAAACTAGGTGTGTTTTTACTACTGTGCTCAATACTGCATTGTGAAAGTGTTTTAAACTGCATTGTGAAATCATGGCCTTCTTCCCACTATTCAGGACTCTCAAAACTAGGTGTGTTTTCCTCCTGTATTCAATACTGCATTGAAAAGTAGTGCCATTCTGTGGCTTGCCTCCTTGCATTAGCACGCATCCAGCAAACCTGCTGCCACTTTCTTAGCACCTGTCGTCCTGTCCATTTGTCATCCTGTCTCGTCTGCGTGCACCCTGCCCTGTGTCCTTACCTAGTGTTCCCCCCTACCCCTTCCTACTCGCTCTCTCTTCTCACCTCTCCCTTCCTTCTCTATGGTGCTCTCTGTCTCCCCTATCTTTTGTAATTGTTTCTCTATCGACTATCCTGCTCTCCTCACTAAACCTGGTAGGAAGAAGTTTAAAAAGGACATCCTGGTCTCCAACCCAGGCCTCCCTATTGCTGACACTTATACCAGTGCCTCCTCCAGGCAAACTGTCACCGACATCCTCTTTGTCGTTCCCTCGCCAGACCTATGGACCCTACATATGGTCTCGGTGCTCTCTCCCTCCTCTTCCTCTCCCATTAATGGTGGCACTCGGAGGGAGGCCCTCCTGGCCGCCTTCCACTCCTCTAAGGTAATCATTAATGTTTATCTGAATAGTACCGTCCTGGTCCAACGCCCGCAAGCCAATCTTCTCCTCTTTGATAGACGCTTCCAGCGCCTCATCAACTTCCTCTAATCTCCTGCTGTCCCTTTTCTTCCCTCCACGGCCTGCCCTGCTGTCTCCTCCTCGGCTACCTTGACCTCTCCTCCTTCCCTTTCTGCCCCCCCCCCCCGAGCAGGGAGGCTGTTCCAGAGGGTGGCCCCGGCCGAAGAAAGTGATCTACCACCAACTCGTTGCTTGGAGAAGCGACTGACCCTGATGGAGTTGGAGGTGGATGAGCGAAGAGCTCGGGAAGGGAGATATTTAGGAAGAGAGAGTTGACGGTATTGAAGCCCTTGGCCCCAGAAGGCCTTGTGACAATGCAGAGGGTTTTGAACTTAATCCTCACAGCCACTGGGAGCCAGTGCAGAGATTTCAGTCCTGGAGAGATACGATCCCTGGGCTTGAGGCCAAGGACAAGTCTCGCAGTCCGGTTCTGGATGAGCTGCAGAGGGCGGAGGGTAGAAGCAGGCAGATCTAGAAAGAGGCTGTTGCAATAGTCCAGCTTAGAGAGAACCAGAGCTCGGGAGACAGTGAGCTTCTGGGGGAAGGATAGGAAAAGTAGAATACCTCTGAGGAGGTGCAGCTGGTAGTGTGACTTCTTAGAGATATCAGAGATGTGAGGAGAGAAGGAGAGTGTGGAGTTGAAGATGACCCCAAGGTTTTTAGCCTCACAGGTGGGAGCAGGGAGAGGGCCAAGAGAGGCCGGCCAGAGAGTGACAGGAAAGGAGGGTGTGGGTGTGCCGATGAGGAGAATCTCAGTCTTGCTGGCATTCAGGCAGAGTTCATTGGCGGCACATCACTCCTGGATGGCGGACAGGCAGTCAGAGATGTGAGAGGGAGAAGAAGTGGCTGAGGGTAGCCTGAAAATGAGCTGAGTATCATCCGCACAGCACTGGAAGTTGGGGCAGAGCGCGGCAATGCAGTAGGCAAGAAGTGCCAGGTATTGGTTGAACAGCCAGGGAGAGAGGTTAGACCCCTGGGGAACAGCACAGGTAGAGATAGAGATGGAGGAGAGGAAGGACCGAGTTGGACCTGGGACGGTCGATCGGAGAGAAAAGAAGTCAGCCACGACAGGGCCTGACCCGTGATGCCCAGGTTATCACGGAGGTGGTTGAGCAGGATGGCATGGTTGACCGTGTCAAAGGCAGACGAGAGATCAAGTAAGATGAGGACACAGGGGGTGTTGGAATCAAGGCTAGAGAGCAGGTCTTCGCGGATGTTCAGAAGAGCAGTTTCCATGCTCCAGAGTGCCAACAAGGGCCACACCAGCCTTGCCTAGCTGCTGCGGGTTGAAGGCTGGCCACTGGCGTCCCCTGCGGACACCTGCAGACACAACAGGAGTGTCCCCTTTTGCCTTAGGGGCCCTTAGCCTTGGGGCTGCTGGGCAGGGGCTGCCCTGGTAACGCCTGTAATGAGGAGGGGGTTGGGGAACTTGCCAATCAGGGTGCGTGGGAAGGTAGGGAGGCAGGAGGGAGGGAACAGCAATAGAGGATTACAGAAGGGGAGAGGGAGCAGGGGAGCAAGCATGGGCTCAAAGGAACAACAGGCACTAAACACAAGAAAAAACACACAGACCATGGAGGGTCCCCAATACCTTCTATGGCATCCTGCAGTCACTCGCTCTGCCCAGGATGGAAGTGGCGAGCGCAGTGAACTGTTAGCTGCCTAGTCAGGCCCAGCCAAGGCACAGCAGCCAATCAGGGTGCGTGGGAGGGTAGGGAGGTGGGAGGGGTGAAGGGAACAGCAACAGAGGATCACGGAAAGGGAGAGGGGGCAGGGGAGTAAACATGGGCTCAAAAGGACCAACAGGCACTAAACACAAGAAAAACACACGGACCACAGAGGGTCCCCAATACCTTCTATGGCAGCCTGTAGTCACCCACTCTTCCCAGGATGCTCAACTTGCGGCAACAAATCAACAGTGTCTGGGCCAAACTGAAGACACTGGAAGAAAGGGTTGAGGAAGGCGAAGGGAGATTGAGATGCAATAATATAGGTATACTTCGCCTACCCGAAAAGGCAGAAGGCCCCTGCATGGAACTCTTTCTCGAGCAGTGTCTCACAGACCTGTTTGAACCAGATGCCTTCTCAAAGTTTTTCTCAATTGAAAGAGCACATTGCATGCCGACGGGGACACCAGTGCCCGGAGCCCCGCCGCGCCGCCGCGCACCATAATAGCGAAAATCCTCAACTATAAGGACCGTAATGCACTGCTCCAACGAGCACGCATCAAGGGAACGATCACTTTCAATGGCTGTAAGGTCGCATTTTTCCCCGACTACACGAGGGAGGTGCAGAACGCCAGGCAATTATTTGACCCTCTTAAAAAACAGCTACAAACGCTAGGTGTCAAATACGGACTGCTTTTCCCTGCTCAACTGAAGATATATCACAAATGAACTACAGTTCACTTAACCGATCCCAAGGAGACTTGGCAATGGGCTGAGCAGCACATTGACGGAGACTGGTCAACAGCTCGAAGCGGAAGGAACAGAAATCCCAGGGCCCCAGTGGAACAGCAGCAGCTTCTTCTACACCTCCGCAGGGCGTACCTCTGATTTGTACCCCTCCCCGGAAGTCTTTCAAGGGCGGAAACCTTCTCTATATTGCCACTCTTAATTCTCGCTCAGCTGTCAAACACTCCTCTGACATCTGCCACCTTCTGGAGGAACTTGACGTCCTCGATTTCACTGAGACATAGTTCACGGCCAGCTCTGTCACGAGCTTTGAAACTCTCCTCCCTGACAGCTACAAGATCCTCTCTCTGCCTAGGCCCAACCGTTCCAGAAGGGGTGTAGCCCTGATCTTCCCTGAATGGATTCCTGCCTCTGTCATTCCTACGCAGGCCTACTCATCGTTCGAATGCCTCGCCTGCAGGCTCTCTCTCTCTCTCCTAGTCATTCCCTTATTGTGGCTACCATCTCTCGGCCACCTGGTCAGATCTCCTCCTTCCTCTCTGAGTGGTCAGACCTCTCCTCTTCCCTCCTGGTCTCGACCATTCAACTCCTCCTTCTTGCAGACTTCAAAATCCACCTGGATGCTTCCTGCCCTTCCTTTGGACTCTTTCGTGACCTTTGCGACTCTTTCTCACTCTCCATTTTCCCCTCTGGCCCGACTCACTCTGCAGGTCATACGCTTGATGTTCTGATCTCCTCTGACCTTCCCCTTTCTATTCCTCTCACCACTCCTCTCTCCTGGATTGATCACTTTCTCCTTTGCTCCCAGCTCACCCACGCTACCCCCCAGGCCAAGCCTTCTCCATCACTGCCACCCACCTTCTCGGTCATCAGACCCATGAAGCGTGTGTCATTGGAGGCTTTCGCTGCCACTTTCTCACCCCTCCTCCCCCTTTGGCTCACTCGCACCCTGACACAGCCCTTTCTATGCTCCACTCTGCTATATAAGACAGTCTCGATGTTCTTGCCCCTGTCATGAGGATCCGCCTGAAGCCGAAAGCCAAGTGCAACTCCTGGTACGACTCTGTCCTCGTCACCCTTAAACGCAAGTGCAGGGTGGCTGAGAGGAAATGGCTTGCTTAACGTACATCCTCTGACAAACTGGCCTGCTGGCTGCTCCAAAGGCAATACCGACTCTGTTTGCACTAAAAAGAGAGCTCACATCCAAGCCCGCGTCTCTGAGGCATCCAACAACTCGACCAAACTCTTTAAAATCTGCAAGGAACTGGCCTATCCTGCTGCAGTCTCTACTTCTCCTGTGCCTTCCCAGGCCCTCTGCACGGCCCTGGCTTCTCACTTCATTTCTAAAACTTAGGACATCTTGTCCACTCATTCCCCCTCTACTCCCTGTGCTTCCTCTGGCCCTTCTGCGGCCACCCCTCCTCCCTCCTTCTCTGCCTTTCCCCTGTTCTCCCCAGATGAGGTTTCTAGACAAGTCCGATCTATGAAAGTCTCGTCAAAACAGGTTCACCCCCGTTCCTCCAAAACCATCAAGGACCACATTGACTCCCTGGCTCCTGCCCTTGCTGATTTCTGTAATCACTCCTTCACCACTGGAGTATTCCCCTCCCCCTGAAGCACTCCCTTGTGCACCCTCTTCTTAAGAAACCCTATGCTGACCCTTCCTGCCCTGCTAACTATCGCCCAATCTCCATCACTCCTTTCCTGGGCAAACTCCTGGAAAAGCAGGCCATCTCCCAGCTTAATCTTCACATTGAATCTGTTGGTTGTCTCCACGACCATCAGTCTGGCTTCAGGGCTGCCAGAAGCATGGAAACTGATCTTCTGAACATCCGCGAAGACCTGCTCTCTAGCCTTGATTCCAACACCCCCTGTGTCCTCATCTTACTTGATCTCTCGTCTGCCTTTGACACGGTCAACCATGCCATCCTGCTCAACCACCTCCGTGATAACCTGGGCATCACGGGTCAGGCCCTGTCGTGGCTGACTTCTTTTCTCTCCGATCGACCGTCCCAGGTCCAACTCGGGTCCTTCCTCTCCTCCATCTCTATCTCTACCTGTGGTGTTCCCCAGGGGTCTAACCTCTCTCCCTGGCTGTTCAACTAATACCTGGCACTTCTTGCCTACTGCATTGCCGCGCTCTGCCCCAACTTCCAGTGCTGTGCGGATGATACTCAGCTCATTTTCAGGCTACCCTCAGCCACTTCTTCTCCCTCTCTCATCTCTGACTGCCTGTCCGCCATCCAGGAGTGATGTGCCGCCAATGAACTCTGCCTGAATGCCAGCAAGAATGAGATTCTCCTCATCGGCACACCCACACCCTCCTTTCCTGTCACTCTCTGGCCGGCCTCTCTTGGCCCTCTCCCTGCTCCCACCTGTGAGGCTAAAAACCTTGGGGTCATCTTCAACTCCACACTCTCCTTCTCTCCTCACATCTCTGATATCTCTATGAAGTCACACTACCAGCTGCACCTCCTCAGAGGTATTCTACTTTTCCTATCCCTCCCCCAGAAGCTCACTGTCTCCCGAGCTCTGGTTCTCTCTAAGCTGGACTATTGCAACAGCCTCTTTCTAGATCTGCCTGCTTCTACCCTCCGCCCTCTGCAGCTCATCCAGAACCGGACTGCGAGACTTGTCCTTGGCCTCAAGCCCAGGGATCGTATCTCTCCAGGACTGAAATCTCTGCACTGGCTCCCAGTGGCTGTGAGGATTAAGTTCAAAACCCTCTGCATCATCACAAGGCCTTCTGGGGCCAAGGGCCTCAATACCGTCAACTCTCTCTTCCTAAATATCTCCCTTCCCGAGCTCTTCGCTCATCCACCTCCAACTCCATCAGGGTCAGTCGCTTCTCCAAGCAACGAGTTGGTGGTAGATCACTTTCTTCGGCCGGGGCCTCCCTCTGGAACAGCCTCCATGCTCCCCTGAAACTTAAGGAGAACCATCTCTGGTTCCCGAAGCACCTCAAACCCTTTCTCTTTGCTTCTGCTTTTTCTCCTCCTCTCCCCTGCTGATTTCCTGGCTTACACTGAAACTGCACTGGTTTACCTGGCCACCCTCTGATCTCGGGCCCAGGTTCCCGCCGCCCCTCTGCCAGTTGCACACCTGCACTGCCCTCCTGGAAACCCCCGCACTTGGGGACTGTTCTCTGTATCCCTACAGTCCTAACGCTAGCACTTGACACCTGATGCCTGCACTTACCCTTCTCTCTTGCACTTGCCACCTGCTGGCCATACTTTACTTTGTTATGTATTCTATTATCCCATGTATTGCACTGTCCCCTTCCCTCCCTGCACTCCCCCCGCTTCCCATGCACTTGCAGGATCTGAATGACACTTGGCCTAGTAGGATCGTTGTCTGTCTTCCCTCTGTTCCCCCTCCCTTGCCTCATCGCACCTTGAAACCCTTGTGTATAGGCGCATTATAAATGCCATATCATATCATACCATTCCATCCTCAGCATCGGAGACGCGTTGTTCAGCCTCTCCTGTACGCTCTGACAGCTTCTGCAGGTCATGGCGGAGGAGGGAGACGTCCATGCTTATCCCATCCATTTTTTGTTCCATAGAAGAGCGGGGGTCCGCTATCGCAGCCATAACGTCTTTTACGGATAGTGTGGGTTCCGTTTCAACTACCATAGGAGACAGGCCTTGGGGATTGTGGATCTGCATTGCGGGTGTTGTGTAATGATCAATTCTGTTTTGTGTGGATTGTTTTCTTGTTTTGTCCTTTCCCATGGTTGCTGCCAGTTTGTCTGCACTTGGTGGATCAGGGTGGCCAAGTGTGGCGCTTGTGGGCGTTGTTTTCTGGCGTGGGTAATCTGGAGACAGGATGCCTTGGCCTCAGTTTGTGTGGTCTACCGGTTCTCGGAAACTCTACGAAATTTGCTGGGCGATGGGGGTCTCACCCTGCGGTGCAAGCAGGCAATGAACTGCTCAGAGTCGGCCAGTGACCTGTTGTTCCTCAGTTTGCTGCAGTGAAAGTGCCCCTGGCTCAATGTATTCCCCTTGTTATTTTAAGCAAGTATGATGCCTTGGCGGTGCAGTGGGATTCTGTATGGCTGGGTTCAGTTTTAGTATCTCGGACTCTGTGACAGGCTGAAAATTAGTCAGATCGCGAAAGGAGCGGTCTCGCACAAGCACCCGTCTCCAGTTGTTGCGGGAGGCGGATGTGTGAGTCAGATGGGGAGCAGGGCCCACGTACCTCCATCCATCAGCGCAGCATCTACGGACCACCTCGTGGAAGGTATTTGCGGACAGTAGTCAGTGTGTTGAGTGTGGATGCCTCCTCCTTTGCGTCCAGCAACACCGAGGCTGTAGAATCACACCAACAGGGGCCTGCCTGATACTGCGCCGGAGCCACCCCGCTACACCTGATGGTCTTCATTTTTGTTTGTGCTCCGTCACCCCAACCGGTGAGCGCCAGGCAGGAGATTCTGCTGTGTGGCACCAGCACCAAGGACCTTGTCAGCAGGGAACTCCGATGTGAGGTAATTCCCTTCCTTCAGGATGTGAGCGATTGTTCGTGTTCATCCGGTGCCGATGCAGCATTACGATGTCCACGCGTGGAGTGTGCCCTCCGTCACGGAACCCCACTCTAGACTCTCCAAGCTACACCGACCACTCTGTGTAGACGGCACAGACGAGATCCAGTTAGGATCCTTTCTCATGAAAAATATCCAGCGGCCTCTACAGCCTCGGCTCTGGGGTGGTTGTGTCGCAGGCGTCTTATCTCATGGAGTTTCCTCCCCGCAGGTCGTGTGGATACTGGTTGGGGTCATGTGACCGGCACCGGAGCTCTGTTTCGGGACCAGCTATAGGAGCCCTCCAAGTGCAGGCCAGGTATTGCTACAATCGCGGGCTGCTCGAGTCCCGATGAACCTATAGTTTGATGGAGCCTCTCCCCTTTTGTTGCAGGTATTACAGCCGTAGGGAAGTCATGCGGCCGTGATCCACCGCCTGCGTTCACCCAGAGTCTTTCTTTGGGACGGGTCAAAGCAGGGGGCCCCTTCGGGCTTTGAAGGGTGCGGGCCTGGACCTGTGCTGCAAGGGCTCAGGGAAGGGCGCTCACCGGGACGGTCAGCTGGGGGATTGATCGCCGTGTAGATGGTCTGGGCTCCTCGTTCTCTCAGGGCACCCGACGATGCGGCTAGTGACACTGTGCTCGGGTGAGCGTGTTGTGAAGCCGCCGATGGGTGTGGATCCATGCCTACTTACAGTCCTGAGTGGACTTCCCTCACAATTCTTCGGTGTTGTCCTTGCCCGGCTTCGTGGGCTGCGCTCTTTAGACACAGGCTTTTCTGGGCTCCCACTAAATGTCTGTCTTATCTTCCTGTCGCTGCAATCGCCTTATGGAAAAAGGCGGCTCGGATCAGGGTACGCCTCAGTGATATTTTGGGGCGATCTTGGGCACGGGCACCAGCTCCCCGCCGACTTCTACAGGCCTGAGGTTCGTACTTGCAGTTGCGGTTTTCACCGATTTTCTGATCCGCTGCTGCCCCAGTACGTTAGTCGTCCTTTAGTGTATTGAGAACATATGCACGATTCAGGAATCAGGCGATAAGAGCAGGATGTTAGCTGCGGCCACCTGAGCAGAGGAAGCTCACGTCCGCACCATTGCACTGCCGGCCACGCCCCCCCTTTTTCTTTTTGAATCATGGGTTGATGAACAGGGGAGACACCACTCCAGAGGGCCTGGCTAAAACAACAGTAATATCTAAAAGCCATGAGCAGGTTGTCCTGGAGATAGCCGACTACCATCTGACGGGTGGTCACTTGGGGCAGACCAAAACCCAGGCCCAAATCCTTAACAAATTCTATTGACCTGGGATACATGCAGATATTAAAACCGGCATCGCAAAGCTGGCAATGGATCCAGAGGCGATCCTCCTGGGGGTGGCGAATCTGGACTCCTACCCTAAGACAGGACGCACCGCTAAACTGCTGACGCAGCTACTGTTGGCAGCCAAGATTACAGTAGCACGTAAATGGAAAACACAAGAAGGCCCCATACTGCCCCTCTGGTGGATAAAAGGCTGGGAAATACCAGTGGCTGAGAAGGTCACAGCAGCAAAGGAGGGGGCCCTCCATCGATTCACCGACTGTTGGGCTCCAGTGTTGGAGTATCATAGCAGATTCCCAGCATTGACTTTCCAGCCACGCATGCTGACAAACTTTTTGGGACCCCAGAACCCTAACAGATCTCCAGACCGTCAGAGCACCATAGACATGCGGGGTAACACAATGGGAGCCACCGAGGGCGGGAGATTGAATTTATTTCATGCACATCACCAATAATGGGAGCTGTTCCATTATGAATATCATGTTTGTTATGCTGTAACCAACATAAATAAAAGTTGTTAAAAAAAAAATACGAAATCGCAAGTGACCCACCGCATCCGGCAACACCGTTGCCGGTATCTGTGGAGACACGCGGCAGCCGTGCCTGAGATACCGGCATGGCGTAAGTAAGTGCACATTCCGAGGTGCACAGACACGCAATCACCGACATGTTAAGGCCGGTAATGATGTGAAAACAATGCCGGAAACACCGGCATCACTGACCAGGTGTTAAGTGGATTCTGGTGTGTAGAAACATGCCACATGTGCTCTAAATCAACACAGGTGGACCCAATGGGCTGTGCCACAACACAAAAGGACCACACCCACACCCCTTTCAACACCAATGCTAGCAGTAGCTGTAGCAGTATTGGAGCTGGAGGCCATGCCTGCAGAGCTATTTATTGAAGAGGCAGTGAGGCGGAGGACGCAGCAGAGGCGCTTGAGGAGAAGGAGGGCAATCATGGCCCAGCAAATCCCCAATGTCCAGTAGGTTGCAGCCCGCAGACAGCCACCCATCCCTCGCTTAAGGTCCACACCATTCAACCTCACCCCCGCTCAAATCCACACCCTGCACCGGCTAGACAGGGACACCATCACCTCAATAGTGGACCTGATACATGATGACCTGGTGAGCCATATTAATATCTGCACAGCCATCTCCCCCATGCTGAAGGTAGTGTCTGTGCTACACTTACTTGCCACAGGTACATACCAGCACACACATGGGTAGCTGCATGGTATCTTGCAACCCTGTTTCTCCTGTGTGCTCTTCCAGGTGCTTGATACACTCCTCAGCCACGTACAAGGGACATCAGCTTACTCCAGACTGCTGACGAGGTGAATATGACAAACATTGACTTCCATGCCCTCGCAGGCATGCCTAATGTCATTGGTGCGGTGGACTGCACACATGTGGAGCTGGTGGCCAGGCATGCCGTCGAGGTAGTGTACCGTAATAGGATGAAGTTCAATTCACTGAATGTACAGATGGTGTGTGATGCCCGCCACCTCATCACCCATTGCTGCACAAGATTTCCCGGCTCAACACATGACTCCATGGTGCTGTGGAACTCAATGCTGCCTCGGTACATGGCATTACACGCTGGACAGCTTACATGGCTGCTGGGTGAGTCCAAAGACTAGGCCCTGTGTAGTGTGGAATTAGGCAGGGGCAGGACCAGCATAGCACACCTGGCTGCTGGGTTGTTAAGGAGAATTCTCAGAAATGTGCTAATTCCTCTCTACCTTAGAGACCCCCAGGTTTTTTGCTGGACTCTAGCACTTTTTTTGTTTGGAGAGAGTGAGATCCTTTTTTCCACTCTCTCATGTATTTTAATGTGATTTTGAACTCTGTGTTTCTTTTGGTTGTGGGGTCTGACAAACTCCATAGGCATCATCTTTTACATTGTGTCACACAGCACCTTCAGTGCAATGGCACAGGAAAATCTTTCAGATTTCCCAAAGGTATACCTTCTCTTGGATAAACTACTGTTTCCAAGTGCAGTGAAGTGAAATTGACTTTACTTAAACTTGTAACTTTCTAGACCCAGCACACACTATCTTACAATAGGGTGCTGGAGAGGTTACTTCGTATCCCCTTTGTCTAGCTTCTCATGTAACATTTTTATGTTACCCTTTCCTGATGAATGGCTGGTGGCAATGGTTTACTTTTAACTACCATGGTGTGCATTTACCACGGGCTGCCTTCGCAGCTGCATTAACGCACCCAAGGGTGCCATTTTTGTCAAAATGGCCCTTGTCTTCTTTTTTCACCATTTATTTGTGGAAAGGTCCTTCTTGAGATTTACTCTGTGCGTCAAACCAGGTTTGGTCCCTTTGTTCGTTTTGCCTTTGGCAGAATTCACGAGTGAAGTCCGCCTCTAGCTCCAGGGTGTCTGGCGGGCACAGGAAGCGAGGGAGGTGCCCCAAACTCACTGTGCTTAGTCTTCTAGGAGACAGGAATGCACTCTTAGGTGATTGGCCAGCTGGCTGTCCGGCAAGGACAGCCACCCTGCTTGGTGACTGACAGCTAGGCTGGAATGAATGGGAGAAACCTGCATAAAAGGTGAGGCTTTTTGGCTTGGAAGGCACAATCGAACACTGGACGAAGGAATCCGAAGAAGAACTTGAAGAAGACGCCTGCTGGAAATCCTGGACCGTTGGCTTGCCCGGTGAAGCCCTGCTGCTGTGCTGAAACTGCAAATTCGTATCGACAGAGAAGCCCCTGCAAGGACGACTCCACCCCTTGAGTTGGTGGGACCAATCAACTCCAAAGTAAGCCACCTGGACATCCTCTTGGAGCTGGTTGAAATTCAACTGCAGTTGTTGCTGGAAACGAGAAGCCAGGGAGAGGAACATCAGATTGTGTGCATTGCTTTTAAGCTGGCCAAGAGCTCCAGGAAGATCCTCCAGACTCCCAGGAAGCAGGACTGACCGAGCCTGAGCCACCTCAACAGAGTGCTGGGTGCCAGATGCAAGGAAAGCCCATCTCGACAGCCAGTAACCGCAGTGTTGCTATTTGCGGTAGACGCGAGGAGTTGAAACACTGAAGTGCCACTTGTTTGAAGATTGCATGTTGCGGTCGGTGACCATCCCATTGCAGTGCAGGAGTCCCCAGACATCCTCCCTCTTGTCCCCACCACTGAGGCCAAGGAACAACAAGATCTGCAGAGCTGCACAGGAACATAAATCATCTGCTGCACTTTTCTTCAACCTAAAGGTACTGTACAGTCTAAGAGAACTTACCTCTTGTTGTGTACTGCACTTGTTCTCTGTTGGTGAGACCTGTTGTGGTAGCTCGGTAGAGTTGCTGATAGCTTCTTTACTTCACAAGTCTAAACAGCTTGTGGCCCTACTTTGAATTCTTCTTTTCTACAAAGACTTCTGAAACAGTGTGCAAGACTTTTACTTACTTGCAAGAAGTGCTTCAGCTCAACTAGACTTTTGCCCAATTGACTTTGGCCTAGCCTGGCTCCCTGAATGACTCTTCTGCCCTCTGACATTGTGTGTTGTCCTCCTTCTAGGAAGGGTTTAACTAGATTTGCATTGGGGGTTACCAAAAGTACTTATCTGCTTCAGAATATTTGTGTGATCACTTGTTTTGTTCTAATAACCTTTTTCTTTGCCAAACTCTTAAGTCTGCTTCTAAATGCAAACAGTGGTATATTAATGTCCACAGTGTCCTAGTTACTAAAGTCACTTGAGGGTGTGGGAAGTGTCTGTGTGCCATCCCAAAAGGGTACTTACTGGTTTAGAAATATTAAGAGTGTGTATTTGTGTGTTACTATTATGTTTCCCCTTCTGAAGAAGGCTTACTCTAACTGACTGTTAAATAAATTAATAATTGTTTAATCAAGAAACCTTGTGTGTAAGAGTTTATTTGAATACTTGCCACTGTGAACCTCTTTGTAACTCCCCTACAGCTCACATTGACCTCTCTTATGATAAGCCTGGCTGCTCAACACTCTACCAACCTGTGTAGTACAGACTTATACCAAAGTTTGGGTTCCTTTTGCCAGGAGGCCAGGGTTGTTGTAGTGCATCCAAAGTGTACTGCATAAAATATTGCCCAACATGGGTGAGTCCAACTACTAGGCCCTATGAGGTGTTGTAATTGGGAGGGCGGCATGTACCAGCATAGCATACCTGGCTGCTGGGTGAGTCCAAATACTAGGCCCCGTGCAGTGTTGAATTGGGGGTGGACAGTAACCAGCATAGCACACCTGGCTGCTGGGAGTGCCCAACTACTAGGCCCTGTGCAGTGTTGAATTGGGGGCGGGGGGCAGTAACCAGCATAGCACACCTGGCTGCTGGGTGAGTTCAACTATTAGGCCCTGTGCAGTGTTGAATTGGGGGTGGACAGTAACCAGCATAGCACACCTGGCTGCTGGGAGTGCCCAACTACTAGGCCCTGTGCAGTGTTGAATTGGGGCCGGGGGGCAGTAACCAACATAGCACACCTGGCTGCTGGGTGAGTTCAACTATTAGGCCCTGTGCAGTGTTTAATTGGGTGGGGGAGGGGGGCAGTAACCAGCATAGCACACCTGGCTGGTGGGTGAGTCCAACTACTGGGCCCTGTGCACTGTTAAATCATGTCCTGGTATGACACCCATGACCAGTGGATGTGCACACTGCATGCATTAAGCCATCCTTACTCCTACTGCAATCTACTGAATCAATTACCAAACCTCTGTGAAGGTGCACAGAGGCCACACAGGGTGTTAAACGGCAAAGGTAGATGAAGAATAATAGCAAGTTAAAATCTTACCCACAATTGTCAAACCAGTAAACCGCAAACATTGAAGTGAACAGGACCCTACTCAGCGTTGTGAGTACATGAAATGTGCAAGTGTGTAGGTGTAAGTCAAGGTACAACACAGTAGTACCATGTCAGAGTGGAAGGCCTTAGCAGCAGTGCCTCCATGCATGATGAATACACAGTGCATTCATAACTACATCTGTTCCGTAGAGCAACATACTAAAAACTACATGTAGCAGAATGCACCACACCATTGTGACTATAACAACAAGCAAAAACACAGTCAAGCAAACACCCAACTCATGATGCACAGCCACAGAATGCATAGGCTACCACCGCCAAAACACCATCTTGCTGCACACACATGTGATTGGTACAGTATGCCTATCAGTACCGGATACATGTCTTCATGACGGATACTTATCAATCCAATGCATTTATGCTGAAACTCTCAAAATTCAAAATCACTAAAAGATATATCCTCTCTAATATATGGTTTTTAGAGTGGTTACCCCCAACCGCCGCCTCCCACCTCTAAATACCCTCCCCCACCCTTTTCTAGATACTAAACCTCAACCCACACACACACACATTTCATCAATATGTGTTATTGTCATGTGAGCCACGACACATAGGCATGTATATATAGAGAATGTGTCATGCAGACTGCATACCCTAGGTACCATAAAATCACCCCTGCACATCATAGAAATGCTAAGAGTACCGTGGTACATGGACATATAGTAGAATTTTATTTGTGACACATAACTGACATACATCAATTCCATGTTTGTCAGATGTACGAGAAGTGATGTAGCTCATGTAGTGTATGAATGGTCCATGTGAATGCAACTGCACTAAACATACCACACATGCATACTGACCAACTGCCCTTCTGGTACACGAAAGTGAAAAATGCTAGCTAAACTAATTTCCGCTTCTGCATGTAATTCTTCTCAAATGTACACTATACACTATGTGCAAACATGATATGACCTAGAAATTGACATGTACACATTCTGTTGCTCCCGTGCAGGTGATGCTGGGTATCCTCTGAAGCCATGGTTAATTACCCACGTCAGGCAACCCCACAACATCCACGAACAGGCATACAACCGTGCCCATGTACGCACTCGCTGCACCATTGAGCAGACTTTTGGCCTGTTGAAGGCCAGGTTCCGCTGCCTCAGGAGATCTGGTGGAGCGCTGATGTACAGCCCTGAAAAGATTGGAAAGATTGTGCTTGCATGTGTCATGTTGCACAACATGTGCATCAAGCGCAACGTCCCCCTGCCCTCTGACATGGACATGCTGCCACCAGAGGATGAGGAGGACACTGATGATCAGGCGGCTATTGCACAGCACCGCAATGGCAGGGATGGACGTGCCACACATGGGGAACTTATTGATCACTACTTTTGAGCACCTGTTACACACACAGCATAGGACATTGAGCACACTGGGCACTGAATATGAATAATTACACAATCAATGTCCAGTCATGATTTCTTATACCAACACCAAATATATTGGGATTTGAAATATTTACAATTGTGAAAGGCCTTAACTCCCGCTACCATCCCACCCAACTATCGCTCCCCAACACCCCCTCCCCAACTATCCCTCCTCACAACTCCTCCCCAACTATCCCTCTCCACAACCCCTTCCCAACTATCCCTCCCCACATACACCCAATCTGTATCCTATTTACGTCCCCTTTTAGGCTGAGGGGTGTGCCCTTCTGCAGGGCAAGTCAGCCGCTCCGATCTACGCCTTGGGGTGTTTTGAAGGGAACCTCCAGTGGTCGAACTTGTGGATGGTGCCAGTGGCATGGGCATGTGCCGGTGGTCCATGAGTGCCAGCACCAACACGGATATGGACTCCACCAGGGATAACATTACCCCGTTCCCCTGCCTCACACGCCGTGCCAGATGGTAAATGACTCCTGTGGCTCTGCCCTTGTAACGCGACTTACCTGCAGCAGACCATGCTGCTTACTTGCCTGCCAGTTGAGCCTCTGATCCTCTTCTGTTTGGAACTACTTTTCCTGTTGGGTGGGGCAGGAGCCACTCCCTAGATTCAGAACACTGGAACTCTTCTGGAAAGCAGGAACTCTTTTCTTACCTAGGCGTGGCTGTGGAAGGAGACACCTAAGCACTACAGGAGGCTATTTAAACCACACCCGATGGATGAATCTTGCTTTGCATTATTCTGCATCCTCTGCAGCAGAACGCTCATCGTGTCTTCTGCATCTGATCCTGGGCCTAAGGAAAAAGGCTTACCATCCTGAATCCAGTCTTCAGCAACACCTATAAAGACAAGAAAGAACAGGTTAGCATTACGGTCTTCAGTGACAGCTCTTCACTTGCCTGGTCCATCGGCTGTCACCAACTCCTCGCGCTGCATTCCGGCATCTGAAAGACAAAGGCTTACCTACTCTTCGTGCGCTCCGGAGGTCTTCACACTGCATTCCGGCATCTGAAAGACAAAAGCTTACCAACTCTTTGCACGCTCCGGAGGCCTTCGGCGCTGCATCCCGCATCTGAAAGACAAAACAAGGTGCGTTTAAAGACATTGGGGAACTTTAATACTCACGTGCCATTACTCCTTTCCACATCTAACCCAGTG
This sequence comes from Ambystoma mexicanum, assembly GCF_040938575.1. Classification (NCBI taxonomy): domain Eukaryota; kingdom Metazoa; phylum Chordata; class Amphibia; order Caudata; family Ambystomatidae; genus Ambystoma; species Ambystoma mexicanum. Next base: position 704,704,106 of record NC_090934.1, on the reverse strand, counting down.
GGTATTCCGGCACACTGCAGCCGCTCCGAACTTGTACCTGCAAAATAAAAAGACAGTTAGAGCGCATCGTGAAGCAGGCAACAAGCGCTTACTTAGGTGCTTCCAGGCGCTTCTATTCATCACACGGGCTCCATCTTCAACTCACTTCAGCCCGTCATCCGCCATCGCCGGAACCCTGCAAAACAAGAAACATCATTACTAAAGACTTTAAAGACATTAGAATTACTCGAAACTTACCGTTCGTGCAGTAAACGACGGACAGCAGTCCTCTGAAGTCAAGAGGCCTGCTCCCCTTATCCAGTGAAGAAACTGGTTACAGCACCCTGCCCCGAGGCAGATGGAGAGCACGGCGTTCACTTACCTAAGGTGAGAGCGTTAACCTTTGGGGTTCTACAGGAGAAGAGAAAGGGAAGAAGAGAGAGACATTCAATAACCCAGTTCCTTAATCCCATATTTTCTATCTGCAGACATCTTACCCTTCAAGTCAGACATACAGTGCACAGAGGTCCAGCCCAAAGAGCCAGCCGTGTGTTACACATCACCTTTGCAGATACGGTATATGCCCAGTCAAGACCGGCGCCTCTACTGAGTTGAAGATGGAGCCCGTGTGATGAATAGAAGCGCCTGGAAGCACGTAAGTAAGCGCTTGTTGCCAGCTTCACAAAGCGCTCTAACTGTCTTTTTATTTTGCAGGTGCAAGTTCGGAGCGGCTGCAGGGTGCCGGGATACTCACTGGGGTAGATGTGGAAAGGAGTAATGGCACGTGAGTATTAAAGTTCCCCAATGTCTTTAAACGCACCTTGTTTTGTCTTTCAGATGCGAGATGCAGCGCCGACGGCCTCCGGAGCGTGCGAAGAGTTGGTAAGCTTTTGTCTTTCAGATGCCGGAATGCAGTGTGAAGACCTCCGGAGCGCACGAAGAGTAGGTAAGCCTTTGCCTTTCAGATGCCGGAATGCTAACCTGTTCTTTCTTGTCTTTATAGGTGTTGCTGAAGACTGGATTCAGGATGGTAAGCCTTTTTCCTTAGGCCCAGGACCGGATGCAGAAGACACGATGAGCGTTCTGCTGCAGAGGGTGCAGAATAACGCAAAGCAAGATTCATCCACCGGGTGTGGTTTAAATAGCCTCCTGTAGTGCTTAGGTGTCTCCTTCCACAGCCACGCCTAAGTAAGAAAAGAGTTCCTGGTAAAAAAAAGAGTTCCTGCCTTCCAGAAGAGTTCCAGTGTTCTGAATCTAGGGAGTGGCTCCAGCCCCACCCAACAGGAAAAGTAGTTCCAAACAGAAGAGGATCAGAGGCTCAACTGGCAGGCAAGTAAGCAGCATGGTCTGCTGCAGGTAAGTCCACCCAAGCATTATGAGCCCGGCGCTTCCAGCGCTGGGACTGGGCATATTTATGAGCCTGGTGCCACTGGCGCCAGGACTGGGTCCAAAAGGTCCCAATTGGGACTGGTTGGCACTCAGAACCTGGGTTATGGATCTGCTTCCAAGGGAGTTGGGAAAACCCTGACCTTTTGGAAGCAGAGATCATGACAGCCCTGTGCCCGTGCGGACCTCCTGAAGTGGCCTGAAGTGCCTCCCGCATGAGCTGGGCCTCTTGCAGGTGTTGCACCATTGTGGCCAGTGATTCCTATCATGCCTCCATCCTATGCAGATAACAAGGGGGGTCCTGGGAGACTCTCTGCCAGACATGAGTCCTGGTTACAAGAGCCTTACCCAGAGTCTTTAGCTCACTATCTTTCACAGAGAAGAAATATCCCAAACTTATCAGTCTTTGTCCTGCCCTGGGGCAGTCCAGCACCGAAATGCTAGGCAATTCTCCTCTGAACAAGAGTACCAACAGCAACCCCAGACACGTGTTTCGGTCTGGTTGAACCTCATCAGTAGGGTGTACCTCCATCCTAGACAGGCGTCCCTCAATATCCCTAACATTGCGTAGGGGTGATGGTTGTGAGGAAAATTAGATTCAGTGGGTTTGATACAAGTACTGTGCGCTAATGACCAGTCATGAATTAAGGAATATTAGTATTTTTTAACTGACAGCCGACACCCTATTTCCCCAAACCCACCCACTAGAGTTTGAATATGTGATCCTTGGTCGGAGGATCTGCAAGGGGAATAGTGCCATTTCGGCCATAGCCGAGTCCTTATCTCTGTCCCTGCAGGTGGACCTGAATCAGCATACCACTGACTCGTCCTGCACGCCCTGAAAAGGCTCCACAGCCGTGAGCTCAATGTAGAGAAGCCTGAGGCGCCAGTCCATGCGCCGCTGCAGAAGGGTGGGCCATGTGGCAAGAAGCCACTTAAATAAAACCAGGACTCACGTGTGGCATGGGACAATCATGCACTGGGGTATTGACATTGTTCCACGAGTTGGGCAGGGCGTTTGGTGTGGGATAGGTGGGGAGGGCATCGGGGGAGGGATATTTGGGGAAGGGGTTTGGGGAGAGATAGTTGGGGAGGGGGCGTTGGTCCACCAGTTCAGTTTTACTTATATATTTGAAAATATACTGGATGTTGCACTGCAATTTATGACTGGACATTCATTATTTTCGTGGTAGTGTGCTTTATTTCCTGTGCAGTCTCACATGTGGTGTATGGCATAGGCCATGTGCTCGTGCTCTGTGCCTAGAAGTAATTCCTAATCAGTTCATAGCGGGTTTCACGCCCGTCCCCGTCATCCCTGCGATGGAGCAATTGTGTCTCTGCTTCAGTATCACTGCCGTCATCCTCCTCTGCTGGAGGCATATCCATGTCTGGGCCAGGGAAATGTTACACCTGACGCACATGTTGTGTAAGATGGCACAGGCCAGGACGATCTTGCTCACTTTCATGGGACTGTACACCAGTGCCTACCTCCCTGATCTACCTTGGCAGCGGAACCTGCACGGTTGTATGCATTCTCCTGCTGGGTCTGTGGGTGCCTGACAGATTTCATAAGACATGGAAGCAAGGGGTATCCGGAATCACCTGCATGGGAGGGACACAAGGGGGGGGGGGCACAGTCATTGGGGTGGTTGAGGCAAAGCAGCCATATGTGGGTCTGTGTCACATGGGATTAAGGCAAGACAAAACGAATGGCACAAATGACCCTATGTTTGCTTTAGTCATTTAAATTGTGGGGGCACCCCCCGCAATCATCCCCAACTGACTCCCACCTTGTCCATTACCCTTGAGCCGACACACACACATCTCAAATATTTTAAAAGGGTGCCATAATTAATGATTTTCGCTCATCTCTCCCATTTGAAGGTACGCATGCATATGTAATGTTGTGCTCACACTTGGAGTTTGTACTAATCACCATATGCGTTAAAATAATGTACCCTTTTGTTAAAAGAAGAGGCATTCTCTTTATACAGCGGCGCTTAAGACCTGCTGACCTAGCAAGAACTTGTTTTTAACAGAAGAATTGTGTTTGGTCACTGTATGTCGAAGCATGCTGAGCCTGCTAAAACTATCTGCAGATTACAGGTGGGGGAAGGAATGAGTAAGCATAGCCTTGAGCACAGAGATACGGGCACAAAGGGGCACGAAAGAACGTGAAGACCGGGATAACAGGAAACCACGATAGACCACGATAGCAAATGTGCAATGGTTGTTCGTTAAACTCCAACTAGATACTTCAGATAAGCTCCAACTGGAGATCCGCCCTGGGGTGGACGTGTTCTATGTGCAAGGCAATGTAAACAGGAAAGTATAAAAGAGCATGATGTGTAGAGGAAGGTGCGGCACTTCGACGACTTGCTTTGCGAGACGTTTGAACTTGCAGCCCATTCGCGAATGCTTGTGCATTAATAAAGTAATGTTTACTTGGCTCTTTTCTGTCTGAGTTATTGCAGGGTCCCTCATTGTACTGGTTATGGTGACGGCGAGAAATCGCACCCACAATTTTGGTGTCAGAAGTGGGACGCGAAGGAGCGACAGTCCGTCACTGGGTGAGGAACGCCGCGGCGGAACCGGAGAAGGAATTGATCACGGGGCCCCAACAACTGAATCCGCACCTTTGATTGCAACCAACGCGTCATCCTTGTTTTTCCGGCTCCGTCGGCGGTGGAACAGCAGGCTGTCGCCCTTCGGGTCCGGAACACTCTGGCGGGACCCTTAAGGTAAGTGGTATGGATGGATGCATGATGGAATAAGGAAATAACGATTTAGGGTTTATGAAGAGGACAGTGGTATGTCCGTCTATGGAATAATAATGATGAAACGGTGATGTATTGATATTGGTATGGCGATATATGTCAGGAGGATGTACTGTTAATGTTAGCCTATTAATGCACATTTGGGAAAGGTGAGTGTTTTTAGGCAATTGTGGTATACCAACAAAATGGGTCAAGCGGCTTCCAGCAAGAGTGGTATAGGCAAGAGACACTATGCCCCTCTTGAAGGAACCCCTGCATTTGATATGTTGATTAAACATGGATTGAATTCAACATTGTTCTTAAGAGAATGGTCTGAATATACAAAAGATTCGATTGAGCATAAATGGCCAGACACTGGGTCCTTTGATGTGGACCGCATATCCAAAGTAGAAATAGAATTAGTAAAAAGACGGGTCAGACCCGCACAGCTTGAGGCTATACGACTATGGAGGGTAGAAGCAATGCGCAGGCGCAATGCTCAGGACAAACAAAAGGCAAAGGGGCAGAAGAGAACAGTAAATCAAAAATTACGTGACCTAGAGATAAAAGAGAAGGATGAGAAACTAGACCAGTTGGATAGACGTATTATGATTAAGAATAGCGGGGGTATGTATCCTGCCTTGCCGGCGCCTCGGTATGAAGATGTGATAGGACTAGAAGCAGAACAAACAACGACTGAATTGTTATTTCCAGGGGCTACGGCTCCTTCGAGAGAAGGTGAGGGTGAGAGGGCGGAATTCCCAATGAAGTATGGAGACCCAGATAGGTTGATAGACCATAGGAGAACGACTACTGTAGAAAAGGATAGAGATGGAGACTTGCAAATCCTTATGACCGGGCTGTATGGCACACCCCTCAATGACAGCCTACGGGACCAATTGGGGCGTTTGACACCTTTGGAATTTAGGACAGTGGCCACTAAACTATATACCTTTTATGAGGGTAACTGTAAATTGAGAGGACAGAGTACTGCGGATCTGCCCTCAGCATATCAGGACGCTGTCGCGTTACTACCAGTGACTGCGTCCAGTGTTCAGTTATGGGGATGTATGTCCGACATAATAGCGGAAGTCATAAGGGGAGGTGTTGAATGGGAGAAGGAAAAGAGGGCATGGGAAAGAGAGGTGAGGGAAAGAGAGGCTAAACTCAAAGATGCAGACCAGGCGGGCCAAAACGTAGCTAATCGTATGATAGCATCCATACACTCGCAGTCCATGTCCACCCTGGTGAGTCTGATGGCGGGCCTTGGCTGGCCTATACAAGTAAACGTAATTAAATATCTTCTTACTAGGCTGGAGGATATAGAAGAGGAAAAGGAGCCTAGATATGTGTCCCAGTGGAATAGGATTAAGACAGAATTGGATAAGAAACTGCTACCTAATATAAGAATGGATGATTCTGGGGCGGAAGAATGGAGAATGGCTAAGGTGGAGAAACTGTTAAAAGATTATAAAAAAATAAAAGAGAAAAACCTTAGTCATCAGTCCTCTGCTTCATCACCAGTGCAGGCCCTTGTAAGTGAACAAACAAACATGGAAAAGTTACTATCAATGCCAATGAGAGAGTGTCAACCCACCATAGATGCAGTTACTGGTAACATGATGCGCACCTATGTGTATGTCCCCTTATCTCGAATAGAATTGATGCATATCACCAAGTCCATCCCCGACCCCCGTATAGACCCGGCAGGATTCTACAAAGAAGTGGGAAAGCTATTCAGACCCGGGTTATTTACTGTAGAGGATGTAGATAACATATTGTTAGCTATTGTCCCAGAGGAGATATGGACCCCCTTTCGTGCCAAAGACAATGATACAATAAAATGGAAAGATGTAATGGAGGCGAGTAAAAATAGGAAACTGCATGAGGAATATCCCGAACCCCTAAGGGGGCATGGCATGGCAGTCCTGAGGGCTCTAGAAAAGGTATTACCCCCATTTGATGTGAATGTGGAGAAACTGTCTGCTGTGATACAGGGCGCAAGTGAGGAAGTAGCACAGTACTTCCTGCGTTACGAAGCAGCATTTAAAGCACACAGTGGGCTAGAGATAGGGTCTGAGACGGGCCAACGGTACTTTGCCACAAACTTTATAGAAGGGCTCCACGGGCCAATCCAGGAGAACATTAGGAAGGCAGAAAGTACGTGGATGACTAGAAACCCCCGGGATCTCCTCGAAATGGCCAGGTATTATGAAAGAGGAGAAAGAGTAAAGGGACAACAAAAGGCACGACAAGAGAAGGATCTAAAAACCAAAGTGTTGATGCAACAGTTGCATCAAGGGCCCCAAGGCAGGTATAACTACAATAATAATGGCCCGTCACAGGGCTATAGTAGCAACATGATAGGGGGCCAAGGGACAGGTAGAGGTACAGTGCAAGGAGGTGCGCTATATGGGAGGAGGGATGGGCTACCCCAAGATGTATGTGCCTTCTGCAAGAGACCCGGACACTGGAAATCCCAGTGTCCCCAGAGTGGTGGGAGAGGAAGGGGCGTACGGCCCCCTTTACAGACAACATTTGCCCCAGGAAATAGGACTGGTGGGTACGGCAATCAAGACAATAGAATGTTTAAACCCCCTCAACCCAATGCCTTTGACGGACAAGCAAGAGGGGATGTTCCCTGGCCGGCCCCGCCTCCCCCCAATCTACTGTATCAGCCACAACAAACAACACAAATACAAGGTGTATGCCAGGGCGAAGGATGTGGGGAAGGGGTATACTATAATGACGACTTCCAGGATAACACAAGTGATATGTCCTGAGGAGGCCGAAATGAGACAGCGGGAGTGGTACAAGTACCTATAGATCAGAGGGGGCCTTATGCCTCCATTAGGATCGGCCCCCACCGAAACTTGAGATGTCTGGTAGACACGGGAGCTGGAAACAGTTCCGTGAATATCAGAGCCGTCCCCGCTGTCCCATTATCAGATAAAAGCAAGGTATCAGTTGGATTTGGGGGAAATCCAATAAAGACTCCTGTAAGTGAAATAGTAGAAGCGGAACTTCATGGGGTAAAATGGGAGAATGGGTGGCTATTGACCAATCACTGCCCAGAAAACTTGTTAGGTATTGATGCATTAAAGACACTAGGGGCCACAATATATTGCTCCCCTCAGGGGGTGAGAATGACTATAAGCAAACCTATGGGTATGATAGGAGTAACGCAAACCCTGCCCCCGGAACTCCAAGACATCCCGAATGAACTATGGGCCACTCATGGGAATGATGTAGGGGTGTTGGATGTTTCCCCAGTAGTAATCAAATTAAAGCCCGGTGCCAGGTTGCCCAGGATAAAACAATATCGCATATCACACGAGGGAGAGCAGGCACTATATCAAATAGTACAGGATATGATACGGTTAGGGGTGGTAGAGCCAACAAATGATAGCCCTTGTAACTCTCCGATCCTTCCAGTACACAAGAAAGGTGATGAAGCGGTACCCTATCGTTTCATTATTGATTTGAGGGAGATAAACAAAATAGTAGAACCCAGATATCCAGTTGTCCCTAATATTGCAAGTGTACTCACTTTAATTCCCAAAACAGCTAAATGGTTTACGGTAATTGATTTGAAAAATGCCTTCTTCAGCATTCCTATTGCCGAAGAAAGCAGGTACCTGTTTAGTTTCACTCTTCGAGATAGACAGTACCAATTTACTAGAGCCCCGCAGGGATATACAGAAAGTCCTGCTATATTCAGCCAAGCACTAAAAACACAGTTGGCCCATGCTAAAAGCCTTAAAAGAAGTACAAGAAAACGGACCATTAGAATGGACACCTGAGATGGAAAAAGCCCTGACAGCTATGAAAGATGTTTTATGCCACGCACCGGCCTTAGGCACACCTGATTATACCAAGAGATTTTGCCTTTTCGTTGATGAACAGGAAGGTTGCGCTGTGTCAGTCTTAACGCAGGAACAAGGGGGTAAACAGAGACCATGTGCATATTTCTCCAGTGCTCTGGACTCAGTAGCTCGAGGCCTACCCCCATGCATGAGAGCAGTGGCCGCAGCAGCGACAGCCCTAAAACAAAGTGCAGGTATCATCCTAGGGAGCGAAGTGACAGTAAAAGTCCCACATGCGGTGGACGTTCTCCTGAATAGAGTGCATACACAGCATTTGACCACAGCTAGACTCACACAGTATGAGATGATTCCGTTTGCCAGTAATGTAAAAATCGAACGATGTAACACTTTGAATCCAGCGACACTGCTTCCTTTGCCCGTCTCACCTAATGACATTAGGCATGATTGTGTGATTCAAATGGAAGAACACACTAAGGGTAGAGCAGACCTGCAAGACACCCCGCTGGTTGATAATGAGGGTATATTATTCTGTGATGGTTCCTGTTTCAAACTGCCAAATGGGGAGACAACAGCAGGGTATGCTGTAACCACAGGGGAGCGGTTGATTGAGAGTGGGAAAGTGTGTGAAAAATCGGCCCAGGCAGCCGAATTGATTGCACTAACGAGAGCATTAGTGTTAAGCAGCGGTATGAAAGTGACAATTTATACGGATTCAGCCTACGCTCATGGGGTGGTTTCCAGTTTTGGTAAACTCTGGGGAGAGCGTGGGTTTTTAACCTCCCAAGGTGATACTATTAAACATGCCCAATTGATTGCTGAATTATTACAAGCCCTTACGTTGCCCAAGATGGTGGCCATAGTGAAATGCCCAGCGCATAAAAGGACTCTAGATTATGTCACGCAAGGAAACTCCTTAGCCGACCAGATGGCTAAACTAGCTGCCACAAGGGATACACGGTGGGAGGCCCGACAACTCATAGTGGGGAGGGATGTGACTATGGAAGGGACGAAGGAGCGCATAAAGGAAATCCAAGCAGATGCAACCATTGAAGAAAGACTATCTTGGCACAAGGATGATCAATACGAGGAGACGGTAGATGGGCTATGGGCACATACCAATACGAATACTTGGGTACTACCTGATGCATACTTACCTGTGATAGTGAGTGTGGCTCATGATCCAACTCACGTTAACGCAAGGACTATGGAAGAAGTTTTGAGTGCTGTGTGGTACAACAAAAGATTGGGAATGTATTGTCGTCAATGGGCAAAACAATGTGAAATATGTGTTCTATACAATGTGGGGAAAGGTGTACCAGCCCCGGCGGGCCACAGTAAGTTACCCACCTGCTCTTTTGAGGTGGTGTATATGGACTTTATACAGCTGCAGCCTGTAAATAAACATTCCTACTGTTTGGTGATGAGATGTGGGTTCTCAGGATGGGTGGAAGCATATCCCCTGCGGGACAATAGTGCCACCTCCACAGCACAATGCATATTGAAACACTGGGTGCCCTTGTATACGGTCCCCAGATATCTATGGTCTGACAATGGGACTCATTTTACTGGTGAAGTAGTACGCAAAGTTTGCAAGGCCCTTGGTATTGATCAACGCTTCCACGCAGTTTTTCATCCTCAATCAGCTGGGATTATAGAGGGCACAAATAAGGTACTGAAGAACAAACTGGCAAAGGCTTGTGCTGAAACGGGACTGAAATGGCCGGATGCATTGCCTATTGCATTATTGAGTATGCGTACTATGCCTAAGCGTACACATGGTTTATCTCCTTTCGAAATTGTTATGGGGCGTCCACCAAGTATTGGGACCCCATATCACCTAAGAAATTGTCTGAGCAAGCATGGCCTGCATTACAACAGTACTGTATTGGGTTAACTAATAGACTGATTTCTATTAATGCACAGGTGAACGCAGTAGCTCCATCTCCTCTGATAGGAGAAGGTCACGACGTGCAGCCCGGAGACTGGGTTGTTATAAAAGCCTTCGATCGCACCAGCGGACTGCAACCCAGATGGAAGGGCCCGTTTCAGGTGCTCCTCGCAACACAAACTGCGGTAAAAGTTGATGGCAAATCGCACTGGTACCACGTGAATCACGTCAAGAAGACGCTTCCATTACTGATTCCTCCAGAAAAGGGAACCAACCAACCCCAGGTTGCAACAGTACTGCCAGACGCCATTAGTAGGTGTGCCCATCGTCTCCGATCCCGTGACGTGTATGTGCCAAGCAACGTGTAAGGACACTGTTTTGAACTTTGATCATTAGGGAGATGAACATTTGGACTCTCTTGTTGGTTTTAGCAGGATTGTGCCTTACTGAAGACAACAGGCTTGTAGCCTGAAGGGCCTCCGGCGTTCCCCTCATGGGACAGGCACTACGAGACGTGGGACAGATCGGATGAAGGTTTTCAGTGAGACCTACCACTATTAGAGTAATAAGGACACTGGTGCTTTAAATAGGGAATACAGCTATATCGCTAGGTTGCATCTGATACGCATACGTACCTATAATTGAGCCACATACTGAATTATGTCTGCACCCGTATATGCTGGTTTAATCCCTGAGCAGATAAATGTATGCTCCCCAAACACAGAAGGTAAGAGAAAAACACCACTTTGCACCACAAGGAACAAAATCTTATTTTTTGTATGCTCAATAGTAGTATTAATAGCGTTTGCCATATTATTCTGGTATTTGGAACATCCATCTAGACATGAATTAAAGAACTTGTTACCCGTGTCAAACGGAACAGGGAGAATAGATCGGGTCAAGAGCAGGAATCGAGATGCCTATGACCAACACGACCCGGAAGACTATGCTAAAAATGAAATGCTAAAAATGAATACGTGAAGATAATAAACACAACATATGGGGTAGTGAATAAAACTGATTGCTGGATCTGCACCCACATGCCCCGACATAGCAGTGAAGGCATCCCAGTGTACGCGTCGCCAGTTACTGAGGATGCCGGGTGTACATTAATTTACATGAGAATAGTGTCAGCACAGCAATACATGATGCCGAATACCGCTTGTTATGTTAGAGGAGAGAACAAAACCCTTCTAATGGCAAAGATACGCTATAAAATCAAAACTGAGGGAATCGGGCTTGCACCTGCTATGGTACAGATAGTAAGAGAACCTCCTCCCCCTATCACCATCACACAAGAGTTTAGGCCAAAGAATATATGTTTTAAGAGAAACGCAAGAGGTAATCAAAGAATGATCTCGGGGTGCAGTCAAATGGTGAATCTAAATAACTACACGAAGGGATTGTTACAGATAGAGGGACATGCCTACGTCTGTAACAAGAGGGCTTATTTGTGGTTAGCGAGAGATTTTGTTGGGGTATGTTACATAGCCAGAATAATGCCGGCTGTGATGGTATATGCCCCGTCTACTCTGCATAAAGAAATACACAGCAGAAATAAACGAGCAGTAAACCCAAAAATTCCTACGTATCAACCTACAGGATGGGAAACGTTTATAGATCTGATGGGGGCCCTGGTTCCTCCAGCGGGCATCTTTATGAACAGTCAAGAAATCCAAAAGCTAAGCAGGGCCCTTGAGTTCGTAATCGAAGAATCCGCAGACCTAATGGAAAACATCACTTATGAAATGAAAGCAATTCGGCTGGTGGCTCTCCAGAATAGGTATGTCTTAGACATACTCACTGCAGAAAGGGGCGGGGTCTGTTTCATGGTGGGGTCCCAATGTTGTGTTTACATACCAGAAGAAAGTACAGGAATCTTAGATGGAATAAACAAACTACATAAAATAGCGGATAGTATCCACCAGGAGGAAGGGTCAGGAGATAGCTGGTGGATGAAACTCCTAAAAGAAATCGGGTGGCAGCTCCTTACGCCCATACTGGTTCTAGCGGCAATAGTTGTAGGAATTTGTCTCTGCATCCAATGCTTCCCGGTATGTGTGTCGTGCTGTGTTTCCATGTGTTCTTCCAGCATAACGCGCCTAAATCCAATGGATAAAAGCCATGTACAACAGGAATTTTTTGACATGGGAGGCCTGGAGAAGATTATGGTACAGACAGTATGTAATGATGTTGCTTTCCTGCCATCTGCTTATGCTAGGACTGTTTAGATTGATGCTCAAGTGTGAGCAAAGGGTGGATTGAAGGTACGCATGCATATGTAATGTTGTGCTCACACTTGGAGTTTGTACTAATCACCATATGCGTTAAAAGAATGTACCCTTTTGTTAAAAGAAGAGGCATTCTCTTTATACAGCGGCGTTTAAGACCTGCTGACCTGGCAAGAACTTGTTTTTAACAGAAGAATTGTGTTTGGTCACTGTATGTCGAAGCATGCTGAGCCTGCTAAAACTATCTGCAGATTACGGGTGGGGGAAGGAATGAGTAAGCATAGCCTTGAGCACAGAGATACGGGCACAAAGGGGCACGAAAGAATGTGAAGACCGGGATAACAGGAAACCACGATAGACCACAAATGTGCAATGGTTGTTCGTTAAACTCCAACTGGATACTTCAGATAAGCTCCAACTGGAGATCCGCCCTGGGGTGGACGTGTTCTATGTGCAAGGCAATGTAAACAGGAAAGTATAAAAGAGCATGATGTGTAGAGGAAGGTGCGGCACTTCGACGACTTGCTTTGCGAGACGTTTGAACTTGCAGCCCATTCGCGAATGCTTGTGCATTAATAAAGTAATGTTTACTTGGCTCTTTTCTGTCTGAGTTATTGCAGGGTCCCTCATTGTACTGGTTATGGTGACGGCGAGAAATCGCACCCACACATTCGTTATCCTGTAGTCCTACATTTGTTCAGATTCCTGTGACATGCATATGGTTATGAGCGCTTGTGACAGGCAAATCACCTTACTTCACACTGTGTGATGCATTTTGGTACCTGCGGTGCATGTCATGTGCCTGGCCATCTGTGTCCATATTGTGATGGTGTGTCCTTCTATTTACACATGTGCCTCATGCCAACCATGGCCTCCAGCTCATGCATGCAGACTGTGTACATTCTGTTGCATGACACACGTCTTGTGCAGAAGTGATGTGACGTAGCAGTTCGGGCTGGACTACGCCTTTGGGGATGGGACCAAGCCTGATTTGCATATGGTCTTTCCCCTTCTGTAATGGCTCGGTAAGCAAAGCACAATCGTCTGGAGGGTTGCCCAGAGCAACGCCAGAGGTTAAGATGTATTCTAAACCTTCCAACCATCACCTCTTTTGTTTTGCTTTTGTCACCCCGAGTGAGACGGGTATGCCCAGATGTGGGTCAGGTGCCTGCTGGGCCTAGAGACCCAAGCTACTCCTCACTGATGATGCCCAACAAGGCTGAAACATGTCTGGGGATGCCTGTGGTCTCGTGCAGAAGGGATGTGACCTAGCGGTTCGGGCTGGGCTACCCCTTTGGGGTGGGACCAAGCCTGATTTGCATATGGTCTTTCCCCTTTTGTAATGGCTTGTCAGGCACAGAACAGTGGTCTGGAGGTTTGCCCAGAGCAAAGCCAGAGGTTAAGATTTATTCTAAACCTTCCAGCCATCACCTCTTTTGTTTTACACATGCACTGGTGACGGTGGATAACCCTCCCCATTCCACAATGCACATGCTATCTGTGGTGTGTGTAGGTACTTTCAATTACCCAACAGCCAGGTTCGCTCTATGCTGTGTCCTGCCATGTACCCTGGCAGCATGCTGTTACGCAGCCCCATGGAGTCCTGAGTGGATCCAGGGTAACATGCACAGCAGTGTGTGATGACGAGGTCTGCGTCACACACAAACTGTACATTTATCGAGTGGTATAGTTTCCGGTTCCGGTATGCCTCCTCAATGGCATGTCTGGCCACCAGCTCAATGTGTGTGCAGTCGAGCGCACCAAGTACATTGAGCATGTCTGCCAGGACATGAAAACGTACTTTGGTGGCATTGACCTGGGCCAGTGTTGTGCGGAGGGCAATGTGCTCAGGCACATAATGAAGGAGGGCATCCCGGACCTGCATTAGCACCTTTGAGAAACCGGGCTGAGAAATCCTGTGCCGCTCCCCAGCAGTGTGTTGATATGTACCAGTGGCCAGGAAATGAAGCACAGATACAACCTTCAGCAAGGGGGGTATGGCGGACCGGATGCCAATTAGGCTGCGGATGTCATCCTAGATTATGTTGACTATGCTACAGATGGTCTCCCTTTCCAGGCGATATGATATGATATGATATGGCATTTGTAACGCGCCTATACACAGGTGTTTCAAGGCGCGACGAGGCAGGGAGTGGGGAACAAGGGGAAGACAGACAACGATCCTACTAGGCCAGGTATCATTCAGACCGCGCAAGTGCAGGGGTAGGTGAAGGGAAAAGTGCAAGGGGAAGGAGAGGGGGGAAGTGCAGTACAAGTAAGTAGAATAAAAAAATAAAAAATATAAAATAAATAAATAAATAGGGCAAGCTGGTGGCAAGTGCAAGGTAAGTGCAGAAGTGCTGGGAAGGGGGGCTGTAGGGATACAGAGACAGTCCCGCAGTGCAGGGGTTGCCAGGGAGGCAGTGCAAGTGGAGAGTGACTGGCCCAGGACCGAGGTCTGTGAGAGTGGGCCAGTTGCAGATTCAGTGCAATTTCAATGAAGAATTTAGCAGGGGAGAGGGACAGAGAAAGCAGAAGCAAAGAGGAAGGTTTTGAGGTGCTTCCGGAGATGGTTCTCCTCAAATTTCAGGGAGGCAGGAAGGCTGTTCCAGAGGGAGGCCCCTGCCGCAGAGAGACATCTACCCCCAGCTCGTTGCTTTGAGAAGCAGCTGACCCTGAGGGAGTTGGAGACGGATGAGCGAAGGGCTCGGGAAGGAAGATATTTAGGAAGAGAGAGTTGAAGGTATTTAGGCCCCAGGCCCCAGAAGGCCTTGTGGACATTGCAGAGGGTTTTGAACTTAATCCTCGCAGCCACTGGGAGCCAATGTAGAGATTTCAGTCCTGGAGAGATACGGTCCCTGGGCTTGAGGCCAAGGACAAGTCTCGCAGTTCTGTTCTGGATGAGTTGCAGAGGACGGAGAGTGGAGGCAGGCAGATTAAGATAGAGGCTGTTACAGTACTCCAGCTTCGAGAGAACCAGGGCTCGGGAGACAGTGAGCTTCTGGGGGATGGAGAGGAAGGGAAGAATACCTCTGAGGAGGTGCAGCTGGTAGTGTGACTTCTTAGAGACGTCAGATATGTGAGAGAGAAGGAGAGTGTGGAGTCGAAGATGACCCCGAGGTTTTTTGCCTTGCAGGTAGGAGCAGGAAGAGGGCCAAGAGAGGCCGACCAGAGCGCTGCAGGGAAGGAGGGAGTGGGTGTGCCGATGAGTAGAATCTCAGTCTTACTGGCATTAAGGCAGAGGTCATTGGCGGCACACCATTCCTGGATAGCAGACAGACAGTCAGAGATGAGGGAAGGAGAGGAGGAGGCCGAGGGTAGCCTGAAAATGAGCTGGGTATCGTCCGCATAGCACTGAAAACTGGGGCAGAGGGCGGCGATGCAGTGGGCAAGGAGTGCCAGATACTGGTTGAAAAGCCAGGGAGAGAGATTAGATCCCTGGGGAACACCACAGGTGGAGAAGAAGACGTCAGAGAGGAAGGACCCAAGTTGGACCTGGGAGGGTCGATTGGAAAGGAAAGAAGTCAGCCACGCCAGAGCCTGACCAGTGATACCCAGGTGATACAGTGTATGTATCTGTCCGTGGGTCAGGCTCCGGGATGTGGCCCTTATGCAGGGTGTTGATGGTTGCCTGTGGGGTGCTACCTCCTGGCTATTGTTCCTCAGCATTTCCTTCATCCTCCTCCTCCTCCTCCTCCTCCTCCTCCTCCTCCTCCTCCTCCTCTATTGCCTCGTGCAACTCCTGCTCATAGATGTGCATCTCTGCACGCAGAGCCCCCAGGTCCATGGCTGCTGCAGCAAGGGGCAGCATGGTTGTGTCGGAAGGTGTGTGCGGTGTGGTCCTTTTCAACGTTCCCAGTGCTCATGGTGTACAGCTGGGCTGATAAGGGCTACCTGTGGGTCGTTATTGCACACCTGAACCTGCTTAACGCCTGCTCCGTGATTCCAGTGTTTCGGGCGCGGTATTCATTTTGTTGCCAGTGTTTCCGTGAAGACTGCAGTCATAATGCTCCCTTGGTACCTTCTTGCCAGTGTTTCCTGCACGCCCTTCGGGGTTGCCGGTGTTAACATTCATGGTGCTGTTGGCTACGGTGGCACATGTTAGTGTCAATGTTCTTACCGGCATTGCGGGTCATACTGCGATGGTCCGGGAACCAATGCCGGTAATCAGTGTTTCCGGCATTGTGTTTCCGGACCGGCAGACTTGCAATGAGGCCCCTTATGTTGGGACATTAAAGACTACAGATGGCCAGTTAAAATACTTTTTCCATTTTCACTTTTTCATAGGTTTAGCTTGTAATGAGCAGGATAGGATTTTGGACACAGTACAGAGACCTCTTTATATTTTTGAACATTCTGACACTGACATCCTTTTGTTTCGTTAAGGATGGGAAACCCTTCATAGTGTTAGGGCAAGATGGGTCTTTCTCCAACCCTCCTTTTACTTTAATATACATTTATAACAACCATTACAATGTCTCTGTGTCTGATTCTTACTCCTGATTCAATACACCACATACACATCTCCCTCGCTATTCTCAATCCTGTGCCTCTCCTCTCACTGGTCCCACCAAGTCTTCATCTCTTCGATGTATCACTCCGCCAAGATCTTCCCTCCACTCTTTGATGATAACTCTTCTCCTCCTCCCACTCTTCTACTACCACTCCTCCTCCCGCACAACTATCTATCCTCTCACCCTACTACTACTACTACTCTTCCCACTAATTCCACTATTCTCCTCCAACTACCACTACTCTCCTCCTACCACCACTAATCACCTCCTACTACTTCCACTACTCCTTTACCCTCTCTATTCCCAACTGTCCACCCACCTTCTACAAAAGCCAATTCACAAACACTCATTACACTAAATAATCTATTTCCATTCACTTCACAGCCATGCTCTTTCACAATGCAGTACCTTTGCTCTCACAAAACCAATACCTTGCCTTTTCCGCACAAAGCCTCCAGAAGCCGGCATTCTTTCCTTCCTCCTGCTAGTCTCTTTGTCCTTTTCCTCCAACTCCATGGATCTCACCCAGATAACCCACAGACGTGGTTTCCGGTTCCCCCTTTAAATATCCCTCCCATCCTACAAATTGGTTTTCTACCCTTAACCAGTCTGGGCTGCTCTTCCTCACCAAAAGTCCAGGAGAAGGGAGTTCCCCTGGAACTAAGATCTTTGTTTTGACCTTGGAATAATTGTGTATTGAATTGGGAAAGAATCCCTAGGAAGGGAATCAATCTTTGGAACCAAGGTTCTTTTACCTTGGACAACTTTTATGTTGGAGATGTTCTAATATTTCCTTTATGAACTATTTTTGCAATCCCCAGGTTAAAGACATTTCACTTTTTACCTTATAATGTTTTTTGTAGTGTGAGGGTCAAGATAGAATGTTGGGATATGAGGACAGTTTTGATTTTGGTATCCTGACACGGAAGAATCCTTAGTTTTTGGTTTTAGGTAGTTACATTCCTCTTAGAGCAGGGTCAGAGAGTCATTTTCCTAACCTGTTTTATGTTAAAAGTCTTTAAGGTTAAGCTCGAGCGTGTGAAGGGCAATATACAGAACTCTGCTGTTTGGCTGTTATCTACGTGCATCGGAGAGTTTTTGCCAAATGACCAGCAAGCTCTGCCCATCCAGGAAGTGTAAGCCTGAAAGCAAGCTCCATCGGCCCTTGCAGCGTTAAGCCCGAGCGTGTGAAGGGCGATATACAGAACTCTGCTGTTTGGCTGTTATCTACGTGCATCGTAGTGTTTTTGCCGAATGACCAGCAAGCGCCGCCCATCCAGGAAGTGTGAGCCTAAAAGCGAGCTCCATCGGCCCTTGCAGCGTTAAGCCAGAGCGTGTGAAGGGCGATATACAGAACTCTGCTGTTTGGCTGTTTGCTGCTTTGCTGGGTCTGGGTGCTCTGCTTATTCCTGAAATCCCTAAGTCCCTAATAAGAGCAAGGTAAGGAGCTCCATACGCGTGTGAAATTTATTAGTATTCACGAACTACAAAAAAAGCTGCAATAATTCCATTCATCGGATTCTAAATATATATTTAATCGCTCTGGGGCTGAGGACTCCTCTGACTGGCACTTTAGGGTGTTATTTGGATGAGCCTAGTATTGCTTTATATCTGCTTGGTGCAACCTTACTCCCGGGGACTGCGGGGCGTGACCATTGGTCGCACCCTTTGTCCCGGGAATTTCCCTGTGGGCCAGAGTCCTATCTTCAATTACCTACGCTGTGCAACCGGATTGACGGGTTGCTGGATAATATAAGAAATCCCCATGAGATCAGGCCTGCAGAGCGGGGCTGGCCTGTTAACTCCTTCCCAGGAGCACATGCTGGAATCCAACTCAGTGAAGGGACCTAAACTTAGGTACTGAATTAGTGCTCACTTCAGGGAATCCACCCCCCACCCTTCAACCAGTGGTGACTATCTTTAATGGGGTAAAGGGGGCAGATTCTGGTGTGGAAATTATTCCAACTATTACTAATGTACCCCATGTGAATCCCCGTAAGAAGGCGAGCAAGTGGTATCCACCAATTCACCAATCTCCCGGACATCAAAACTAACCTTGTCCTCGAGACCAATCTCTGGGCAAAGGGTCATGGATCACTACTTTGTTAAACCAGCTACGACCAGCAAAAGAGATTAAATCTCTTCCAGCTTTGAAGGGCACAGCAATGCTCGACCATTCAGTGATGGCCTCACAGCCTAATTTTGGGGGTTTAAAGATTTGACTGACATCAGTTTTATCGAACTGGCTGACCAAGCGGAGGTCGGATTGGTGGCTTTGAATTTAGAACTTTCTCAAAATCAGCCCCTCAATACATGTGAGGCACCCACTTTTGACTCTCCGACACCATTGGTTGACATAATGAATGAAGATATGTCTAGCCATAACCAAGAGGATTTACAGCCACCCTCCCAAGGAGGGGGGCGGGGGGCGTAGGAGGTCAAGATGATTCTTCAGCGCTTCACCACACGCTGAGGGAGGTTGACGAGCACACTCGCCTGACTCACCACACCATATCGGCCCTAAATGTGGTGTTAAGTTCTTTTGTTGCCTTATATGACAACATCTGGGCTGAAATGAAATCCACCAACGCTGCTTTGGACGATGTTTCCCATAAACTTGAGGAGATTGGGTCTGAGGTTCGCTTCGGTCACTTTGGGATGAGGGCATAAAGAGCAGCAGTTGATGGTCAATTGGGATAATGACCCAGGGTCTGTTATTGAAATTTCAGATGATGTTTGTGTGAATGACCACCTGGAATCGGTTGATGATTTGGGTGCGATTAATTCGCCAATTATTCATCTGGTTCACAGTACTACTGGTACTGCTGCCACAGCTATTGACCTCACTAATGAACAACTTACTGTGGGTGAAGTTGTAAAAGGTGACATGGGAGGAGAGGGGGGTCCACTTAAAGTTCAAGCTAGTTCCCCGCTCTTGAAATAATCCACCAATGCATTGAAAGGAAAATTGATGAAACGTAGAATGGGGGCTAGGAAAAACAGAATTCTGTCCCTCAGAACGGCCCACCGTACCCTTTTTCGTACTAGATTGTCTCCTGTGCCGGAGCATGTGATTCTTAACCCAGTGCCTGTGCCGAATGCTTAGGCATTCATAGACACTGCACCAATTGATTTTGGTTGGCAGGATTGTGTACTTATTCCTTCAACCCCTATTATTGATACATTGGTAAAGAGTGTGGCCCTTTCAGCGGCTAGGGGTATCCCTGATATTAGTTATGGTTTGGAGGGGAATGGTTTTTCTGTTACCCCTTTTTATATCCCTTTCCCATCTGTGTTGTGGGGTGAGCAGGGAGGGGGTATTTATCTACCTGGACCATTCTCCAACCAACTCCAGTCCATTTGGGGACCACCTGAAGGAGTGTCGACCTCTACGTCGCTGCCTGCTAAGGATATGGCAGGAAAAATTGGGTCTCCAGGTGCAACGGTAAGACCTTCTGTGACCCCGACAGGGTTAAGCATGGAGGGATTACGAGGTATACATTTTCCATTCTTTCCTATTAAGGACAAAGTGGGCACCCCTGAACCTCTATCTTTTGGTCTTAATCTAGCAATGAATTTGGATGAGGTGGAGGTTGGTTCTGGAATGGGTAAATCAACGTTCCTGAAAGATCTAGCTGACATTCCCCCTGAATCCAACTATCCTCGAGTGTCAGCTGGGATGAAGGATCTGCTGCAGCGTCTTCACTACCCCACTAGATCTGTTGTAGCAGACCACACTAAGGTCCGAGTCTCTAACAATGTTGGACCTCAAGGACCTGTAAGTGCGCCACAGAGTAGCTGTTCCTATTCTGATGCCCTAAAGGGGGCAGCCGGCTCTCGGCAAACAGCGATAGGATCCAGCAATGAATTGCACCAAATTAAAATTCGCTGCACTCTTGGATTCGACTATCGGATTTGTATGAATCGGCCTAATATCCTAGCCATTTTTGCCGCCATTCCACGTTTGGCTCTGGTGTCATCGGCAGATATTGGGAGGGTTTCCTTCCCAGAGAGAGATGATTTGAGTACTAATATTATTTATCTCTCCTCTCCCCTGGTAAGAGAACCCATCCTTACTCAAAGTGAAGCGCTATTTGGATTTGGCTTTGAAATTTCTCAGATTAATGGGCTGGGCGCGGGGATGCAGCCAAGCAGGGAGACTTCCCCTATCGATAATCAACCTATGTCTAAAGCTAACCCTGAAAAGATAGCTCAGAGGAGGGTGACGACGGATATGGAATGGGCATCAATCATCTCTTCCCTATGGCAAAAACTGGTTCTGTGAGAATGATATCGCTCTGGGTGATGTCTGGAAGAGTGTACCGTTATGTTTAAAATCCTGGAACACCCGAGGCAATGTCCATCTTTTCTCTAACATTTCCTGCATGAATATTTTGATAATGGCCAATTGCATTTGTCTGCAGGAGACATGGCTGATATCAGACCCCAGTCTAGATGGGTATAGTGTGTTTATTCAGCATGCAAGGGATTGTATGTGGGGGAGACCCTCAGGGGGTCTCTTGACTGCAGTAGATATTTCTCTGGGCCTCAGTGGGGTTGTAATTGTGGGCTTGCCTTTTGGTGCCTTGGGTGTAGATTGTAGGTCTGTAGATGGATCAATCAACCTTCTACTGCTCAATATCTATTGGCATAAGGGCATGGATTTAGTAGATCCCTTTGTAGATGGGGTCTGTCGGGTGGTGGATGAGTGGATGGGATTACATCCCGATGGGAAGGTTACAGTCATGGGCGATTTGAATGCAGATTGTGACCATTCCCATCAATTGTGGGAGCCGGTAGAGATTCCCATGGGGAACTCAGTGAAGAAATGTGCAGGATAGAAGTGGAGTGTGGGATTGGGTGGTAGGGGGCTATTCCCTCTGGTTGGAGGAACCGCTGACTCCCGTAATAGTAGTGAATGGCATACGTGGCACAGAGGGGATAGTTCATCCGTGATTGATTATATTTTTGTTGATGCCTTTTTAATGAATTGTTGCCGGTCATTTGATATTCTTAGGAATGACTGGAGTGATCATTCCATCCTTACTGCGCAGTTTGATTGGGTTCCTAGTATCAGGAAATGCGGCAAAAGCTCCAACTGACTGCTAATGTAGCGGGTAATGCAGTCAGATGGACTGATCTGAATATTCACCGCTTGAATTCCAATATACTGCAGGCACTTAATTGTTCGACCTATGAGTGGAGACTTACCAACTTTAATGCATTTGCGCTACAGTCATTCGTCAGTCAGATGATTGATGAGTTGGGCATGGGGAGTGCAGTTAAAAGTCATCGCCAGGTTAGGCATGCCCCCTGTTATAATGCCAAACTGGCACTCACAAAAAAGAACTTGAGGAGAACAGTGAAACAGATCCAGTGTGCTGACCATGAAGCAAAATTATTTGGGTTCCATACGCTGACGACCTTTTAATTTTTGACCACACTAGGGTGGGGTTGCAATGGTATCTTACTAATTTTGAAGTATATGCTAAAGCCAATGGCCTAATAATTAATCCTAATAAAACTAAAATCTTATCCTTCAGGAAATCGAGGGCAAAGACCTCAGGGTTTATTGGTAAATTGGGCGAGGCTCCCCTGAAACTTGCTAGGTCAGTGCGATACCTGGATTTAATTTTTCAGCCTACCAGGGTTCTAAGGTAATTACTGAGCCCATTATACATAAGGCAAAATTATTGGGGGCTCAGCTGGTTAAGATCGATAGAAAGTTTGGTACATTTTCCCTGAAGCCCGCTTTGATCTTGGATCTATGGCCTGGAATTACTATCGGAAAAAGTAAGAGGAATTTTGAACCGAATAGAGGGCCACATTTGGAGAAGATTAGGTGTTCCAAATGCGATTCCTATTTCGGCAATTAGGTTCGAATCGGGGATAGTCTCAATGTGGGCATGGGTACAGCGAGCATGGGTACAGTAGGCCTGTCTGACTCTGTACTCAAAAATTAAAACCGCAATGCCAAATACGTTGTACCATCTGAAATTTCTAT
Source organism: Ambystoma mexicanum (assembly GCF_040938575.1). Taxonomy (NCBI): domain Eukaryota; kingdom Metazoa; phylum Chordata; class Amphibia; order Caudata; family Ambystomatidae; genus Ambystoma; species Ambystoma mexicanum. Next base: position 704,681,521 of record NC_090934.1, on the reverse strand, counting down.
TTCTCTCAGATGCTGATCTCTTTGAAGGATAGCTCGGAAGCCATCCTTGATGAGATTGGAACGTCCGTGGAGATCTTGACCTCGAATTCCATGAATGTTAAACGAGCCTCATTCTGGATTGGTGTCAAACTGTCGACAACTTTCACTCCTATCCCTCCTTGCTCCACTTGAATCATGAACACAGAACCCAAGGTTTGCCTACAAAGGTTATTTTGCAATTCCCAGATAGATCCTATCGAGGAACTATTCTCAGGGCCAGATGGAATGTTTTACCTACTAGGGACATCTTAGCAAGGAGATCGCTAATCCCGTTGGGCGAAGCCAGTTGTAGGTTCTGTTCGGCTAGCTTGGAGACTCTAAAACATCTGGTCATGGAGTGTGTGTCACTACAGCCAATGAGGGTAATATTTTTGGAGCCCCTTAACGTGAATTCTATTTTGTACCAGGAAGAGTGGGCATGGAAACGGTGCCTTAATATCCACACCATCCATGAGGGTTTAGCATTATCAGGATTTATAAAAAGTTTACATTTGTAGCACGTAGCTACTGTTATTCATTGTTTTTTCCCTTTTACTGATTTTTATATTATTACTTTTTTTAAGAGAGACTTTTTTTTCTACGTAGGGTTATAGGAAAAGTGTGCCTTTATTGTATATAGAGTATTTTTTAACAATTAATGTTGATGATGAATTGCATCTCTTTTTTGTTATGCTTTTGGGTTTTATTATACGTTTCTTGCTGTTTTGTAAAGGTTTAAATAACCCAAACACACATTTTAAAAAAAAGTCTTTAACCAAAAACATGGCAACTTTGTGTCAGACTTTCGTTTCTGACTCCTCAATTAGGGTTTCAGTAGTGGGATTGGTCTCAGTTGACAGAAGCAGGGGATCCCACATGAGTAGAGTAAACACTAGACCCACAGTTCTTACGTCTGGGAAATAGTGTAGTAACCTCACCTCTCCTACAAAGTGGGTCATACACCCAAGAAACTAAGACAGGTTCCAGTTCCTACCCCCTTTTTTCTACTAGTGGACTGGGTCCTACAGAAAGAACGTGAGAGCCCCTTCACCAGCTGGGCCAAAGAGTAGGAATCCAGTTTCTCCCCATTACCCCCCAAGCCATTTTTCCCAATAGGACAAATGTAGAGGGTAATGATTATAACATTTTCTTTCCCCACATGTATCAAATTCCCAGTAGGGACAAAATAATTATCTCCCTAGAGCTTAAGGTAAAAAATCCCAGCCAGCTCATTTATTTATGCTATGCCCTTTGGAGAAACTAGACAAAAGGGGAGGTTAAGGTGTTGTCCAGTGGGAAGGAAATAAAAAATTGTCTCTTGAACTTGTCTTACTATCTGATACAGATTTAGAGGGGTGAGCTGATAGGACCTCTTGGTGTATGAAGCCCTCTGGGAACCCCTGTTCCAACTAAATTCTAGGCAAGGAGATGGCGAAAACACAGAGAACCGAACATGAGGGCGGTAGGGCCAAGATTTTGTTTTGTATGGCTCGAAGCTGAAGGCAGAGAGAAACTGGACTCTAGTTACGATCAGACCGAGTCAAAACTACTAGGGGACGAGGTAAAAGCTCCTAATAGCCCAATATCACAGGAGATCCCTCTCTCATTGAAAACAAAAAATTTGGATGCTCCCGAAACTATGGCCACTACGTTATCTTTCCCAAAGAACAAGGAGCCTAAAACCTGAATGTTAAGGGATTTTGAGGAAATGAGAATACCTCTGTATGCTCCAAAAAGGCTAGAACCTCTGAGCAGCTGGTAGAGTAATCGTTAGTCAGGACACCCGACAGGGACAATAACAACGTTCCTGATTTCCCACCCACCTGTCCTTCAGAGGCAGAGAACCGTGAAGTTGCCGAGGCCTCAGAGGTTCTCTCCCTCATCCAGGAAAACAGTCAGATTATACCAGGGAGGGAGAGGGAAAATGATCTTTCCCCCAAGAAAGATACTCTTTTAGAGTCATCTGTTCCTGTGGGTGACCCAGAAACCCTTGTATTAGGAGGAGAAGATGGGGAGACATCGTTCTTTAAATCCTTGTCACTTATCGGAGACTAACCTGATCCCTCATGGGAGGAGGACGGAATCCCTTTGGCGTACTAACCTGTAAGAACAGGGGAAGCAAAAACCATCCATCTCAGGGATACCCCTCTATGAATGACAGGATTTAGAGACATCAAAGCCACCCAAAGACTGAAAAATATCAGTTGCCGAGACAAACCTTATCCTAATAGAGCCTACTGAAGATTTGATAATGCCATTCTCAATTCCATCCCGGATACTCTATTCCTGTGGAGAGTATGTTCACTTGACAAGATATTGCCCCTTAACCAGGACTGACCTCCCTACCATACAATCAGTAAAACCATCCAGTAGGGATGAACAAAGTAGGGAAGTGAAGGTTGAACCATCTTATGCCAACATCCTCTATACCCAACCTAGTGAGATAACAGCCAGTCGGGAGGAGAACCCAGAGAGATATCTACATAAATGGAAGAAAACATCCAATATTTTCCTATACACAGGAAATAAGACCTTCTACAGAATCCCTGCCACCTTAGAAGGAAGAACCCTCTGGGCCCAACTGGATAGTGGAAGTAAAGGATGTGCCATATGCACAGAGCTTCTTCCCCCAGGGTGGAAGAAAATGTTTTGTTAAAGATCATTTATACTGTGTACCAACACGACAGGAGTGGTCCCCTGGTGCTCTGAAAGGGAAGCTTATAGGGGGGGTTAGTAGGGCATAGTGGGAGAAGGCTCACAGAGAGCTGTTACAGCTTCAGTTCGGTTAATACTGTTCACAGAGCATAGGTGCAGATTCTCAGTCGGTAGTCTCTCTTGTTCTGTTGTACGAGTCTATGTGTGGCTTGTTTTGTTGTTGTAATGCAGTAAAGTACGTGCCGTTTGCTGCGCGATATATGTGGGTGTGTTTTGTGTAGAGTTTGAGAGGTGTATGCAAAGGGTCAAGGTTTTTTGTAATAGGTTTAGTGGGTTGCATCTCCTTGCTTTCGGGCATCTGTGTTATGCTTCTCTGCCTGGGCCTCGTGTTGTGGTGTTTGATGGAGGGTCAGTCTCCAAATTCTGTACGGTTTGTGCTTGTCTGCAGGGCTGTCTGTGTGACTAAATAGTGGAGATGTCTCCTCCACTCATCGGGTACACAGTAGTAGATATCTACAGTGGTTGGCTCAGTGACTTAGGGTGTGCCTGCCATCGCCTTCTGGGTCTTCTGGGGTGGGATCCCTTTCCTCTGATCTAGAGGAGCTCCCCAGGTCCATTGGATACCTTCCTTTGTCAGGTTACATAAGCCTTTGAAATAGTATCTGTGGCACATACAATGATTTATGTTTGTCCCACCTGGCTCAACGTTCCGGACAATACGTGACATACGCTTAGTCGAGGGAAAGTGATCAAATATGATTGCACGGAAGGAAAGCTGTTCTAAGACAAAACCGCACCGATCAACACTATTTCACTCCATTTCATGTGCAATAAATACACATGCATCAAAAACATAAAATGTGCTGCATGACGTTTTCCTTAACGCACAACACTATCAATGGTGCCTGACTCCATCCGTCAGTGTAGAGATATCGCGAGACCGTGCGATCTCGCCTTATGCGGAAACGCCGCCCTGCGCTTCCCGCGAGGAGAAGCCTGGAGCGAGGGCACAGAGCAGCATCGGCTCCTGCCTGCTCCTCCACCCGACTGGCCTACAGGCCCCAATAAAGCAACCCCGAGACTCATATCTACAGCCCTATGTTTGAGGGCCTGTTGCCCTGTTGGCATCGTTTCATTTAAGCTGCATTTCGTTAGTTGCTGGCTGAGACAAATAAAGCAACATCATTCAGAGCCTTATAACCTCCTGCGCATCATTTCAGGAATTACACTACATAATTGGCAACGAGGATCACCACCGGATCTGCGCAGTGCCATGCAAGGGGCAACGCCACCACCACCTTTCCTTCAGACTCCAGGTAGGCCAGCCATTCCATGGCCACAATGGCAATCCTTATTCACCACGTACGTGGAGGCCTTGGGTAGTGCAGGCTATTCGGCGGCGAGACGCAGGGCGACGCTATTGAATGCCTTGGGCGTCGAAGGACAGAGGGTGTTTGAGAGTCTCACCCCGGAGCCGGTAGCGGGTGACAATGATGACGTGTTTAAGGAAGCTGTGAGAAGAATTGTCAAGCGGTTTGCCAGTAAAGAGAATATAGTCCTACACAGGATAAGATTTTGCAGCCGCAAACGAGGCGTCAGAACCAGTAGACGACTACGTGACCAAGCTGCGCGAGTTGGCGGCGCTATGTAACTTCGGAAACAACGCTATGAGTTTGATCTGCGACATGCTGGTGGTTCATACCAACAGCAGGAAGGTGCAGGATAAGTTTATACTGGAGAAGGAACTGCTACTGGAGAAAGCGGTTGAAATAGTGAGAACAGTGGAGGAGACAGCAGGCAGCAGGAAAGAATACGCAAGCGGGCACAGCCAAGCCGAAGTACAAGCGGTAACCTTCCGCCCCAAAAAAGAGAGGCCGGTCCCTGACTCGAGAGAAGGGAAATGGGTGAGAAAAGAACCGTTAAAATGCTACAGGTGCACCAGCACGAAACACAGCGTATGACAAAGAGTGCCCGGCAAGAAATAAAGAATGCTCAGTGTGCAAGAAGATTGGACATTTCTCCATAGAGTGCCGGTGGCGCAACAAAAAAAATTGCCAGTGTCAATGCCGAACACAATACGGAGAGGGAATCATCCTCGCACAAAGAAGGGGGACCTACCGTCATAATGGTGAACAGCACGCGAGCTAGAAGAGAGAAGTCTCACTGTGCCATCAAAATCAATGGATTGGAAGCAAGAGTCATGGCTGACTCCGGCTCTGACTTAACCATAATACCGCTGCGCACGTACAAGGAGATGATGGGCGCAGTGACAGTCCAAGTGCTCCTCACACGGCACAGGCCTACAGTGTTCGGTGGTGCGTCGGTAGACCTGCTTGGCTACATCAAGGGCAAAGTGGAGGTCAAAGGGAAAGAGACCACCACCAAAGTCTACTTCAGCCAAGAAGGCACGGCAGTGCTAGGTTGGGATGACCAAGCAAAACTGAAAATCAAGCTGGACCCCAGCACAGAGGATCAAGTACTATCGGTCGGGTAAAGAAGGGTGCTGGTAGCGAAGGAAGATTACCCAAAGCTATTTTCAGAAGAGCCTGGACACATCAAGGGCTTCGTCCACAAAATGCTACTGAAGGCCAACGCAGTCCCGGTCAAACACAGTGTAAGGCTGGTACCGGTACCGGCAACCGCAAGAGACACCCTCAGAAATCAACTGAACAACATGAAGAAAGACAGCACAATCGAAGAAATTGAAGCATCTGAGTGGTTGAGCTAGTCGTGCTCATTAAGAAACAGAACTCACAAGAGCTGAGGGTATGCATCGATCTCCGCAGTTGAAACCTGGAAGTAATCGCGGACAGTTACCCTTTACCAAGCATGAATGAATTAATCCTCATGATGAAGGAGGCCAGAGTGTTCTCGAAACTAGACATGAGGAACGCGTACCATCAAATACAGCTACACAAAGAATCCAAACCACTAACTGCCTTCATCACTCAGTTTGGTACCTATCAATTCACAAAAATGCCGTTTGGCCTATCATCTGCAGCCTCGGCGTTTCAGCGCATGATGGACGTCTTACTACAGAATCTCAGGAATGTATCCTATTTCCAGAATGACATCCTAGTATACGCTGCAAACGAACAGACACATGACGCCACATTGAAAACAGTGCTCACCAAACTTCAAGAAGCAGGAGTAAGGTTAAGGTACGAAAAATGCGTGTTCAAGGCACAAGAAGTTGAGTATTTGGGGTACAAAATATCGGAGCAAGGAATAAGCCCCAAGCAAAACTTACTACAAGCAATAATCAACGCTCCCGAACCCACCAACAAAGACGAAGTGAGGTCATTTCTCGGGTTGGCAGAGTACTATGCCAAATTCATCCCCAAATTCTCTGAAACCTCAGCGCCACTCCGCAAACTTCTCAAGAAAGGGTCAGAATACGTATGGCAAGAAGCCCAGAAGAAAGCGGTAGAAAGCATCAAACGACACATAGTGGATGTGCCGTGCCTGCAACCGTTTAACCCAGACTGGAGTACAGTCATCACCACGGACGTCAGTGCCTACAGTTTAGGAGCTGTTCTTACCCAGAAAAAGGGCGACACGGAACACATGGTGGCGCTTGCCTCCAAAGCCTTATCGTCAGCCGAGCAAAATTACTCCACCATCGAGAAGGAGATGCTTGCGTGTGCATGGGCCGTGGAACATTTCAGGACATACGTGTGGGGCACGAAGTTCAAGTTAGTTACCGATCACAAACCACTCATCCATATGCTCAGCCAAGGCGGCACCAAAGTGTTGATGCCCAGGTTAGCAAGCATAGCTGCCAAGCTGCAAGAATACACTTTCGAGGTGCAACACATTTCAGGGTGGAAGAACTCGCAGGCAGACTGCATGCCACGATTACCAGAAGGAAAAAACAATGCCACCACCTTCTTGCAGGAAGAGTGTATCGTGGCTTCCATCACTGATCTCAAGGCCCAGACTACTTAGAGCTGAGTGAGAGACATTGGATGGAAGAGGACGGAAAAGACCCCACCATGGCGAGGATCAGAGAATGGGTCAAGAAAGGATGGCCAGATGAAAGAGCAGTGCCAGAAGGATTGAGACCATATTGGAAAGTGGCTGATGAAATCTCTGAGAGTGACGGCATAGTCATGAAGACCGACCAAGTAATTCCACCCACAGGCATGAGGAAAACCATCCTGTGCAGGGCCCATGCAGGCCATTTGGGGAATACCATGACACAGCTCAGAGTGAGGGAAGCCTACTGGTGGCCGTGTATGGATCAAAAGATTCGCACCAGGATAGAGAGGTGCCATGAGTATCACAACAGTGACAAGCGCCTAAAAATCAGACAAGCACCCATGATTCCCACAGAAACCCCCAAAGCAGTGTGGTCAAAAGTAGGCCTGGACTTTATAGGACCACTTGAGGCAATGGCACCTGAACATCGCTATGGCATAGTGCTGGTAGATTACTTATCAAAATGGGTCGAAGCCGAGTTTGTTCCCAACATCACAACGACCACCGTAATAGAAGTTCTTCCCGCCATCTTCCAGCGGGAAGGGCTCCCCAGTGAGTTAGTAACGGACAACGGGGTACAACTCATATCCAGAGACATGGAACTATTCTTGAAGAAGCACAACATCCATCAGAAGAAAGCGGCTTTGTATCATCCCCAAGCCAATGGGCTCGTGGAGAGGGCCAACAGGTTTATCAAAGGAGCCATCCAATTAGCGACTGCGTCGGGAATGGATCCCCTCAAGACGACCAAGAAGGCCATCGCGGCTCACAGACTGACTCCCAACGGGATCACCCACATCTCCCCTTTTCGCATGTTGAGAGGGAGAAGGGCAGCCTCCACACTAGTGCCACCATGCTTGGTCAGAGTAAGAGAAGATGAGGAAGTGGACATGACAGAAGTGGTGTGGAGGATAGAAAATAGCAAAGCACGCATGAAAATGTGGAGCGACAGAAGAAGAAGAACAAAGCAAAGGTCAGATGTAACTGAAGGAGACTGGATCAAAATACGGTTGCCGGCCAAGGATCAAGTTACGGGTTCAAGGTTCAGCAGACTGGTAAGGGTGGTTCACAGAGGAACCAATTATGTCTGCACCGAAGACGGGCGCACATGGAACATGGAGAGAGTAGCCATGTTTTTAAAGAAGCAAGGGAGAGAAAAGACCCATGAAAGATCCGAAACCGAGGCAGTAATGGACGATGAGAGAGAGAGAGAGAACAAGAGCCAGGAACTGACAGAAGAGAAGTCGGAGAAGAGGATGTTGAAGCAAATGCACCCATAGAAGAGCAAGCAGATGATCACGAGCAAGATACTCGCAGAGAGAGAGATGACCGGCCGAAAAGGGAACACAAAAGACCGGTGAGATACAATGACTATGTTCTGCAATAACTGTTGTTGCATTATCAGAGGGAGGTGTGTAGCGATATCGCAAGACCTCCCGGTCTTCCGAGATCTCACTGTATGCGGAAACGCTTCCGGCACTTCCCGCGAGGAGAAGCCTGGAGCGAGGGCACGGAGCAGCATCAGCTCCTGCCTGCTCCTCCACCGGACTGGCCTACAGGCCCCAATAAAGCAACCCCTAGACTCATTTGTTCAGACCTATGTTTGAGGGCCTGTTGCCTTGTTGGCATTGTTTCATTAAAGCTGCATTTTGTTAGTTGCTGGCTGAGACAAATAAAGCAACATCATTCAGAGCCTTATAGCCTCCTGCGCATCATTTCAGGAATTATACTACAGTCAGACTACACGTGACCCACGCCTCGGTGAGGTCACATGATCAGACATGAATTCAATGGATGTAACATAGGAAAGCCGACCTCGCTGCAACCGCTTGGATTAACCTCTCAAGTTCGTCGCCAGCGAGTGTTATTTACTAACACGCTCATACTTCTTGCAGGTAAATCCCGATATTTAATGCATGTCGCAGATGGAAGTCCAAGTAACATCAGAGCTGGAGAACACTGTGCATTGGATTTACACGTGCCCTGTGTTTTCCCCTCTAGGAATGCTCCAGTGAAAATCTGCTTGTTAAGTGCCTGACAATCCCACTACTTGGATGGTCCAGCAAACTAAGGAGTAACGCGTATTTTTACCACTAGGCTAAAGCGTTACACAAGCATTTCGAGGTATGCCTCAATTGGCACTTATACATGAACTGGAAAGAGACACGTTCTCAATTAATAGCTGCAGAAATGTTTTTAAATGTCCAAATTTGGCGCCATACACCTAGTTGGATCCCCTATGTTAAGGAGTGGATATGATCACGCATGCTCACACCACTTGGATGGCCCAGCATAGCAAGAAGTAACGTTTGCATCTATCACTTGGACTACGCATGTACAAGCACTATTAGGTAAGCCTCCACTGGCAGTTACACATGAAGTGGACAGAGACACAGTTTCTATTAAGAGCTGCAGAAGTGTCTAAAATGTCTTAACTTGATGATATATGTCAGCAGCATCGCACACTCCGATATATCCACTATGCTAACAAGTGGAAATGACCACACATGCCTTGTTATCCACAAAGGTTGCAATTGCCACACAGCTAACGTGTACTGGGACATCGGAATGGCAACAATGTATCCAAGGTTGATGAAACACCGATTCTCGACAACACCTGTTCATGGAGTTATCCAACAGTGCTTTATTAATCTGTATAAAGTTAGAAATGGTACAATGAAGTTCAAATAGTGTAAAATGGGATACCATGTTCAAATGGTGCGTATTGTGGAACATGCTAAAACCAGCATTGTTTTAGAACGAATTAATTTAGCCATGCAACATATGAGTGACCCTGGATCTGTTTGATTCATTCCAGGGCCAACATTCTGCTCACGTGTTAAACGGCAGTACGAGGAAGGAGGGGCGAAGAATTCAGAGACGATGCATTCCATTCCCAATGCAAAAACATATATTCATGTGGGAATGAAGACTGTCCTGAAGAAAGTGGGTAAATAACTTGTAAACCACTGAAACCAGTAGACTAAGAACTGTCAGAGATCATACAGTTTTGCTTCTCCACTGGCTGGGCACCTCTTTTGGTCTTCTCAAATATCCTCACGACAGAGAAGTAGTAGTGAACAAATTGTATGTTCTAAGCTATTTTGTTTTAATTTCGTTAACTGAACTGATCACTCTTGTTATACCTTTCAGAGTAATGGTACATATTGGTTTGGGTCTACAGGTCATTAAATTCGAATTTTTACCACAAATAGACTGATCTAGTGTGTGTTTTAATACTGCCTGTCAAGTCACACACTGCGTAAATTATGCAGTGTGTTTGAGGTTTGTTTTAGGCAGGCGGTTGTTCCAGATTTTGTACCTTACCACCGGCTGCACATTTGGACTGTTTTTTCCATTCCTTATCCTGTCTGCTATTAGATAAGCGGCACATCAACGCAATCTAGAACTAGAGGGAATTTAGGTAGTTGTAATTCAGACGTGGACCTCTTGCTCACTGTGCTTAGAGAGGCACAGCTTCACCTCACTGATGAGGCCCGACTAGGCCGAAACATGGGTCTGGGGTTGCTATTTGTACTCTTGTTCAGAGGAGAATTGCCTAGCATTTCGGAGCTGCACTGCCCTTGTGGGAGGCGACAAAGACTGATATGCAAATAGGTATTTATCCTCTGTGAAAGGTACAGTGAGCTAAAACGTGGCTGTAGACCGTCCCCCGAGTGGGCACCTGCCCATAGAACAGGTTATTTGGCCATGATCGTTCTCGGTAGAGGGGTTCCCAGACTTTTTGTGCATTTTTAGGAACTTTGGGTTTCACCCTAAGTTTCTCAGGGAAATCCAGACGTGGACTCCTTGCTCACTGTGCTTGGATAGGATCAGCTTCACCTCACTGATGAGGCCCAACAAGGCCGAAACACGTATCTGGGGTTGCTGTTGGTACTCTTGTTCAGAAGAGAATTGCCTAGCATTTTGATGCTGGACTGCCCTTGTGGGTGGGACAAAGACTGATATGCAATTGGATATTTCTGCTCTGTCAAAGGTACAGTGAGCTAAAACGTGGTTGTAGATCCTCCCGAGGGGGAACCTTCCCATAAAACAGGTTATTTGGCTGTGTTCATTCCCGTTTGAGGGGCTCCCAGACCTTTTTGTGCAAGTATTCATATTATTTCTGCAGCCTCTTGCCACGCAATTCCAGTTGTGGACAGGCCACATTCCGTACAGAGTGATAACATGGGCTGCCAGCCAGTGACCCCCACATGGGGGTGACTGAGGTGGACAGTTCAGACTATTTGCCCCAGATGTGCTTGAGGGTCAGGAGCATGTTGGTGAGCATCGATTCAGAAAATGCTGCAATGTGCTCTGTGAGCTCCCTAACCCTCTGGTCCACAACAGTTAGGGCAGCAGTTGCCACAGGCCATTGCCAGAGCTCCCCGTCGAAGGACCTTGCAATTCTTCGTAACGAGCCATGAACTGAGTCAGGGATGGCTTGCAGATGCTGTACCTGTGTCTCCACAATGGTCTCAATGTGGATCTGCTGCTGCTACACTGCATCCATATTGCATCGATTGAATGCTGAGGCATGCGCTGTGGGGGACTGGGGCTGATGCAGAGGGACCTGTAACCAGTCACCTGGACCACTGACATTTATGTTCTTGCAATGCACATCTCACCCCAAGGCCACAGTGCGCACACAAAAACCAGACAAACAAAAGAGGAGTCAAAAACAAACAAAAAAAGGTGTCAAGGAATCCGAAGGAAAAACTAGGAGTATATCATCAGTATATACATCTGTGTCATTCCCTGTATCCAGGTCATGCTGCAGAGGTGCCTGGTTGTTTGCCTCATGTGGTGAGGGGGGGGGGGGGCAGATGGATGGGTGTGGGTGTAGCGCCATGGGTGCCAGTGGATGCATATGGCCCCTCAGACACTACAACAGGGGCCGGCTGTGGAGTCGTGCTCGCAGCTGCCTGGGGTGCTGCACTGGCAGTTGCATCTGGTGTGATTTCATCAGGTGTAGTGACATGTGCACTGCTGGTGGTTAGGCCACTTGGCACACTTGTGGGGACTGTGGCGGTGTCTCCACTTGTCACAGCTGACATGGTGCTGCTGGGTCCTGGTGCTTCGCTCCCGCTATTCCTCCTGCTTTTGAGCAGTGCAGGGGTGGAGGCTGCTGTGCTTTGCCAGTGGCCCTGCCATGGGATGTAGATGGGCCTGCATCATCACCCCAAGTCAAATGTCAACCTGTTTGGTGGACAATGACATGCTGTGAGTCATCATGCATACTTGTACGTGGGCTTGCAAGTTGTAAAGACTGGAGGGGGGTTTCTGTACTACTGCTCTATATATGGTAGAGGAGAGGCACAGAAGACCCCAGCCAAGATTCCCTATTGTTGGTAGCAATGGTTGAGCAATCAAGGCCTAGCTTCTCAGGAGATGATGCGGATTGGTTCCTAAGTACAGTGTAGTCCCCAAGCACCCACAAAGGAATGTCCACACACTGTATTAGTTAAAACACAGTCTTTGTATAAATAAGGTTCAAGGTTATATACACAATCACGATAATACACTTTGTGCTCTGACAATTCTAAAATGGTAAATATATACAGTCCTAGGTGTTACTACGATTACTCGGATTCCATTAAAATGCATCAACTCTACTCAGTTCAAATAGCATATGAATCAACACAGCAAAACGATATCCACCATAGACTTAGGAGGAAGACAAGTTGGTTAGAAAATTGGCAGACTACTGGCCCTGTTTACCTAGGCCCAGTTCTTTCTGTATGAGGATACCCCCACCCGGGCAACTTGTAAATGAAGATGCACTTGGCACACTTGTGGGGACTGTGGCGGTGTCTCCACTTGTCACAGCTGACATGGTGCTGCTGGGTCCTGGTGCTTCGCTCCCGCTATTCCTCCTGCTTTTCAGCAGTGCAGGGGTGGAGGCTGCTGTGCTTTGCCAGTGGCCCTGCCATGGGATGTAGATGGGCCTGCATCATCACCCCAAGTCAAATGTCAACCTGTTTGGTGGACAATGACATGCTGTGAGTCATCATGCATACTTGTACGTGGGCTTGCAAGTTGTAAAGACTGGAGGGGGGTTTCTGTACTACTGCTCTATATATGGTAGAGGAGAGGCACAGAAGACCCCAGCCAAGATTCCCTATTGTTGGTAGCAATGGTTGAGCAATCAAGGCCTAGCTTCTCAGGAGATGATGCGGATTGGTTCCTAAGTACAGTGTAGTCCCCAAGCACCCACAAAGGACTGTCCAGACACTGTATTAGTTAAAACACAGTCTTTGTATAAATAAGGTTCAAGGTTATATACACAATCACGATAATACACTTTGTGCTCTGACAATTCTAAAATGGTAAATATATACAGTCCTAGGTGTTACTACGATTACTCGGATTCCATTAAAATGCATCAACTCTACTCAGTTCAAATAGCATATGAATCAACACAGCAAAACGATATCCACCATAGACTTAGGAGGAAGACAAGTTGGTTAGAAAATTGGCAGACTACTGGCCCTGTTTACCTAGGCCCAGTTCTTTCTGTATGAGGATACCCCCACCCGGGCAACTTGTAAATGAAGATGCACTACAAGCCCAGTCCATATATTGTCTATTAAAGTCTTATCTTGCTTCTATAGTTCTGCATTCCAAATGTACCTTGTGTTGTAGAGTTCTTCGTCAGGGAATCAACAGGCCCTTCTTCAGTGCACTCCCTTTCAGGAAGGAGCCACGGGTCGTCGAACTTCCGAGATGAAGAAAAGGTGAACGTTATCAGTGAGGCAGCAGCTTCGGTCCTTGCGGTGCTCGTTGAGAATCAGTCAAAAACGTCCTGCAACAGGGGAGGCGTTGCGGTGCACCTCGATGACGATGGTTTGTTACCGCAAAGAGTAAAAAATGAAGGACTTTGGCCCAGCAAGGGCGTCGGGTCGTCAGCGTCAGCAACGGGACGTGACCACGGCTGGCTTCAGTAGCTTTGCCAGCATCTCGGAGGTCTTTGGGTGATGGAAAACCCACCGGTGGATTCTCCTCAGTCGTCGCTGGCCTTGACTTTCTCCGGCAGGATGAAAGCGGTTGACGAGGATGAGCAAGCGAGTCCTTGGATAAAATGTTCTTAGGCAAAGGGAGCACTGTGGCTCTGGACGGCGGTCAGCAACGATGGACGGCTGTCCGGTGTTTCGCTGTAACGCTCACCTGATTCCCGCAGAGGCGCCGGTCTTGACTGGGTGAATGCCGTATCTTCAAAGGTGATGTGTAACACACGGTTGGCTCTTTGGGCTGGACCTCTGTGCACTGTATGTCTGACTCGAAGAGTAAGATGTCTGCAGATAGAAAATATGGGATTAATGAACTGGGGTTATTGGGTGCCTCTCTCCTCTTCCCTTTCTCTTCTCCTGTAGAACCCCAAAGGTTAACGCCCTCACCTTAGGTAAGTGAACGCCGAGCTCTCCATCTGCCTCGGGGCAGGGTGCCGTAACCAGTTTCTTCACTGGATAAGGGTGCAGGCCTCTTGACCTCAGAGGACTGCTGTCCGTCGTTAACTGCACGAACGGTAAGTTCTGGGCACTTCAAATGTCTTAAAAGTCTTTTGTAATGATATCTCTTGTTTTGCAGGGTTCCGGCGATGGCGGATGGCGGGCTGATGAGAGTTGGGGATCGAACCTGCGTGAGGAATAGAAGCGCCTGGAAGCACGTAAGTAAGCGCTTGTAGCCTGCTTCACGATGCGCACTAACTGTCCCTTTTATCTTGCAGGTACAAGTTCGGAGCTTTAGAGAAGCTGAAGGGTGCTGGAATGCCCACTGGATTCGGCGTGGGAAGGAGTAATGGCACGTGAGTAATAAAGTTGCCCAGTGTCTTTAAACGCACCTTCTTTTGTCTTTCAGATGCGGGATGCAGCGCCGAAGGCCTCCGGAGCGTGCGAAGAGCTGGTAAGCTTTTGTCTTTCAGATGCCGGAATGCAGTGCGAAGACCTCCGGAGCATGCGAAGAGTAGGTAAGCCTTTGTCTTTCAGATGCCGGAATGCAGGGCGAGGCGTTGGTGACAACCGATGGACCAGATAAGAGATGCGCTGCCACTGAAGACCGTAGTGCTAACCTGTTCTTTCTTTGTCTTTACAGGTGCTGCTGAAGACTGGATTCCAGGATGGTAAGCCTTTGTTCCCTTAGGCCCAGGATCAGAAGCAGAAGACACGATGAGCGTTCTGCAGAGAATGCAGAATAACGCAAAGCAAGATTCATCCATCGGGTGTGGTTTAAATAGCCTCCTGTAGTGCTTAGGTGTCTCCTTCCACAGCCACGCCTAGGTAAGAAAAGAGTTCCTGCTTTCCAGAAGAGTTCCAGTGTTCTGAACCTAGGGAGTGGCTCCTGCCCCACCCAACAGGAAAAGTAGTCCCAAACAGAAGAGGATCAGGGGTTCAACTGGCAGGTAAGTAAGCAGCATGGTCTGCTGCAGGTAAGTCCACCCAAGCATTATGAGCCCGGCGCTTCCAGCGCTGGGACTGGGCATCTTTATGAGCCTGGTGCCACTGGCGCCAGGACATGGTCCAAAAGGTCCCAATTGGGACTGGCTGGCACTCGGAACCGGGGTTATGGGTCTGTTTCCAAGGGAGTTGGGCAAGTCCTGATCTTTTGGAAGCAGAGATCATGACATTCGCTTCATTCTCCTCAGCGGTCCCCTTCTCCGGTCGGCAGCCTTTCGTAGGTCTGTCTACTATGGAGCTTTGGAAAAGATCAGCTGGTGCACGATGGTCCCTTGTAGCTCGGGAAGAGGTCTCCTAGCCAGGTCCTCTCTTGGATCAGTTCTTGAAGGCACAGCAGCATTCAGATTACAAGGAAGGGAACAGCGGTTCACCTTCTTCTTCCGGCTCGGCTTCGAGAGTAAGCATCAAGTATCAACTTCAGCTTCTGAACGATTTCTAGCAGTGAGAGGCCTCCAGATATACTTTTGATCTCCCATTCACTCTGCTGGGTCACACTCAGGCAACCAATCATTCAGAAGGGCATTCAGGCAGCCAATTGGCTCACAGTGCATTCAGGCTATTCTTCTCCATCCAGACACTCACAACACAGAATGTGGATTCGGACAAGCACTCTGCCATTCAGCACTACACACTGCATTCATACCAGTTCCGGGCAGGGCTGTCTCAGTCATTGTGTCAAACACCAGATACTAGACACCCATAACACAGAATGCGCATTCGTCACACACTCCATTCACCCAGGTCCCACCCCACGGGCATAACCACAACATACAGTCATTGGGAAGGCTCCAGCCAGTCTGGCCTGGACTTCCCCACACCACCATATATGGAACTTCCACCCAACAGCCAGTCACAGGGAAGGGACAGAGTCAGGGCTTCCAGGGACTTTGGGAAAAGTAAGGTAACAGGCGATAGAAAGCAAGAGGACACAGGGGCCATCTTGCTTCCCATCAGGAATCCAGGGCCTGGGCATCTCAAAATGGAGGACACTGAGGGCACCAGTCAATTCAGCACAAAGCTGCCACCAGCCCGTACCCTGCTCTGTGGGCCACACACAGGTGCCCAAAAACATACACTAGGAGCACAGGGTCATAATCCCACCCATAGGGGCATAAGGGTATCCCATCGGTCTGTTCACCAAACCAAATACACAAATACAGGAATACCCGCACCGCCAGGGGTCCCACATGAACTCCTGCGTGGAAAACAAGACAGAACATACATGATAAGGCAATAAAGGATAATGATTCAGAGGGCCTGTCCCTCTGATGCATTGCCAGTATCACACAAGTCACTCATGCAACATGATGGAGCGTCATCCTACACACATGTGGTTTTATGGGCAGACTTCCTCAGCCCAGATGTCCTCCTGTGCCTTGACACACATAGCTCATCGGCATGAGCCACAACGTCATCTGTGAGGACCTGCTGCTCAGCCTCACTAAACCTCCACATTTGTAGCCTCATGTTCGGCACCTTTCCTTTGGCTTTTTCCTACAACATCTTTTCAGTTACTCCTGTGTTTAGATGTCGACAGGAAATGGGGGATTCAGAGTGGATTGGATTTTCAAAGATGACCACCTCCAGGCATCCCATTCACACAATGATGTTATTTCAACCACCAGCAGACTTACCGGCGGTGCTAATTCCGCTGATTTGTCCGTGGTAGTGGTAATTCCTCCACTAGCCGGTGGAATTACCATCCAAAATCGATGGTCTGTGCGCTCTCCCGTCACCTTGTGATATGGCAGTAATTCTGCCGGACTGCACTGCAGTAACAGTAATTCTGCCCAGCAAAATTACTGCTGTGTTCACTGGCCAACTCATGAGGCCAATCGTACTCAGATCAACCTGCAATATGCCGACACTGTGCCGGCTCCGAGGATCACGAAAAGACAGAATCTTTCCCTGGGAGAGAAGGAGCCACCTCTGGGTTTCGCCACACCCCTAGAGGGTTCTACATAATTACATCATCCATACCCAAATAAATATACCAGTTAGTCAGACCCCAGAGAACTACAAACAGTACTTATGCAGTATGAATCGGATGATCCAAGATAGCCACCCCTCTTCTAATAGTGTCCGTCTGATCAGGACTATCCCAGGTGGAGTCGCCAGAGGCCAGACAATCACAGCATGACCCTCTCTACAGAGTCCAAATACAGGCCAATTGTCAGCGATCCAGCCAAGGACAGGAAGCAGAGCACCAATAAAGGAACGTAACTTCAGTCAAGATGCAAGCTGTTGGAGTAAAGGAAGGATGGCATTTGAAAAGAGTAGGTGAGCAGAAGGAGACAACTGTAGGAGTAGAGTGTGGTGGAGGAAGAAGGGTGAGGAGCTAGATGGGGAAAAGTGGTTCGAAGACAGTGGAGAGGTGTTAGGGAAGGTGGGAGAACACCAGAAGAAGGTTTGGAAGTTGTTGGAGGAATACAGAGAATTGTTGGAGGAAGGAGACGAGACCAAAAGAATGGGTTTAGAAAATTGTTGGAGGACAGTGGATAGTTCATGGAGGAGAGGAGGAAAGATCAGAAGGAGAAGGTGGGAAAGCTGCTGAAGGAGGTTGTAGAAGTATTGGAGGAGGTTGAGACCATAATTGAAGGGGAAGCCGGGAAGCCCCATGAGCTGGAAGTGCAGGCAAGGAGACGAGAGGAGGTGGAGCAATCGGAGAGACTAATGAACCTAGGAAGGTTCATCCTTGGTTATGGTGGGTGAACAAGCATGTGGAGAGTGATGAAGTGGGTAGGCCTGCTCCTGAGACAGACCCAGACTGGCTAAAGGGTAACTAGGGGGAGGGATTCCAAACCTAACCTTTCCACTCAAAGATCTCAAAGAACCCCTCCCGCTGATTGTGGATTCTGTTTAAGGCTTGGTGGCAAATGCTGTAAAGACAGCTGCCCGGGGGTACGGGTGAGGGGCCAAAAACTGCTGGAGAAGGACCCTACCAAATGTGACAAATGCAGGGAATTTGTCCCCTCTCCACAACAGGAATCACTCCCTTTGGGACTACGGAGATGAGCCTGCTAAGCCCAACACCCCATATGGGACAGGGAAAATGGTATCCCACTGGGGATAACCCCCCTGGGGACAGCCAGTCCCTAAATAGGGATATATCTTATCCTGCCTTATCCCAGGAATCCACTACCTTTATGGGTTACATGGTAGTTAACTTGCATAAGGACTTGCACCACTTTACACACCAATGGCTGGTATGGTATCTGACACCTTTCAGGCACCGTATTGCAACTGAAATGGACAATGGCCGCAAAATCCACCCCCCCTGTTGTATGCATGCTAAAAGTCCATTCAGCAATGAACCAGAGGAGTGAGTAGCTGAAGGAGCTACAGACGTGAGGAGTGCTCTCAGAGCTGGGCAGACAGAGAGGCCTCTTCCTGGGAGGAGTCGAGGAGAGAGATGAGCACACATCTGACGTGGGGCCAAGCAGAATCAAGCCCACAGAACATCTAGTTTCCCTGCCAGAGACCCAGACCAGAGAAGTTTGGTCCCGGAGGGTCTCCAGAAGCAAGGGAGCGGAAACTCAAAGACATGCAGAACTGTTGGAAGAAGCCAGAGTGGAGAAGCTGCATTGCCCGACCTGAATGCTGTGAGGAAAAAAAAGGTACATGGTCATTCCCGGGAAGCAGGCAGAGGGTGGAAGAAACAAAATAAAGTCCAAGGCGGGTGAAGGCAAGCAGATGCCAAAGTGAGGCGAGGAGAATAGTCAGAGCCCAAAACAGGGTGTGTACACAGTGATCCCAAGCCAGGGTGCGAGCCACGAAGCCCCAAGCAGGGGTGAGAACAAACAGACCACAGCCCAGGATAAGAACAAAGTGACCCCAAGTGGGGGTGAAAGCAAAAAGGCCCCAAGTCGGGGTATAAGAGAGTCGACCCCTGGCTGGGTTGAGCGAAACTGAATCACACAGTGTGTGAAACCCGAGTCCCCAGGATGGGGAAATATTCAGAAGACACCACAGGGTTCCCTGGAGGGGGAGCCAAGAAGAAAGACTGGTCTAGGCCTACAAGCCAGTAGGTTCCCAAAGAGAGAGAAGGACTGAGAATAGGCCAAAGTTCCTGGATTTACAGGGAGCGAGACTAGCCAAGGACTGAGAAGTAACCCCAGAAGGGGGACCTGGGAGAGACATTTGCTGGTGCCCTGAGGTGGAACTGTTACAGTGGGGTCAGAAATCAGCCACCTTTTTATCATTTGGGTAGAAGGCACTTACAATACTTTTGGTTAAAGGAATGGTGCGGTCAGAAATATTATTGTCCCTATGGTTCGGCCATGTGTTTTTAACCATGTGTTGATCGATCATACAAACATTTCCTATGCACCTTACCAGAGTTTTCTTCTTTCGAACACAAGCGAAATCAGGCAGCAGGGCGCGGCCATCTTGTGATAATCTTATCACTTGCCGCATCGCCCTGGGTGAACTGCCTTTTCGGCACTAAATTATATCCCCCGCCCATGAGCGTGACATCACCAAATCATTGATATTCTCCGCCTCTCTTCGTGATGTTACTGGGCAGCGTGACCAAACGCACCCAGTCGTCACCTACGCAACTTGACGCAGAACCCAGAAAACAACACACATCGTCTCACAATACAGCGTGTCACAATTCAGAATATGAAACTGTACTTTAAAAGGAACCAGCAAGACTGTACAATTGGTAAAGTACATTTATTTCACATTAAATGTTTCGAGAACATTCGGCGATTGACATATTCAATCAAAATGGAACTTCTTTTCTTTGCTCTCGAACCGCAAATGTTTATTGTGAGTCACAAGCTGCTCCTTTTTGGTACACAGGGTGTTCATTTTGGGTAAATGGAGCACTTTGGTCGCACAGTGAATTGCAAGGCTGGTGCATCAACTTGGCACTAGACCACCGTAAAGGTTGTTATGTTGCTCCTAATCGATGGTACAGCGTAAGGGCGTATTTGCCCTTGGCGATCGTCCCAAAAAAAGAGTCAAATAAATCCAGTGATTGTCCTGTAGCGGCAGCTGGCGGTTGAAGAAACCATCGGTTGGGGTCTGGAATAGATGACAATCGCAGAATGGCAGGATATACCGGTTTGCAAAACATAAAAATAGAAATGTGTCTCAGTAGCCAATCTTTGTTACAATTAATCATTTTATTTATTAGCGCAGAGGTGACACAATGTGAACCGAGAGAACACAACGTGGAATATCAAGTACTCAGCTATTTGCTTCCGAGGATAGTGCAATGGAGTATGTTCAGCTCTAAACGTAATGCATAAAATGAGGCAACAATTCGAGGTGCACAATGTAATGATTTGTTAGCGTTGAAACAAGGGGGAAACGAGTGGTGGTCTACATGCGTGTCGATGCTGGACTGCACATGTGCCCGGTAGAAAGACCAGCACACAAAGGTTGTACTTGCACTTCATTGCAATATGCCACACAGAACGAACGAGTAAAATGTAACCCAGCAATAACGGTCAGCTATACGTATTTGGACTAGTTCTGGTATAAAATCGTCTAAAGAGAAACTTACATTATATTCGGCATTTCCATTCTCTTGGCGTAATGCATACTGCGTTCGTGTCAACAATTTTTCATAAACTGAACTTACATGTAACTAGGTCCAGTTTCGGAATGCACAACCTTATCATATCTTACGTTATTACACGCCTCCTTCAATTCAATCCCTTTCGGAATGGTCCCTCTCTCTCAAGGTCAAAAAACAATAGAACCTTATACTGTGTGTGCGACGCGTGGGCCACCCCGGCTCCCAAGCATAAATTCAAAGCTGGTGACCTTCACTCACAATGAACATACATTCTTAGTTTGCAACATCCCGCGTCAACGCATCCATGAGAGCTGGAATTTTGAAGCAAGGGCCCTGGAGGAAAAAATTGGGGGCTGTCACTGCTCGCGGTTTGTGGCGCGCTGAGGAGTAGGGGAAACTTGCCAATGACAGAATGCGCCCTACTCCAAAATTGTAGTCGATGAAACACAAAAACTGAGTCAAAGTGTGTCTAGTAATAGCCCCACCTCTGCTTATCTCATGGCCTCCTACCCCATGGCATGTTTTCACAGTGAGTACTTCTTGCGTGCCCATTATCTTATGTAGCCTAGGTCTCATCCCTTTTGTGTGACGAGCAGATATTCAGCTGTTTGGGGAACTGTATGACAAGGCGATTGCCAAAACCCAAAGATTCTTACACACTGTTATCCATCGGGCACTAACACGATAAATGAAGGTCCCACAGTATCTCAACTAAACTGTGAAATGTGAAAGCAGTGTTACATTGTATGTCAATCGTAATAATTGTACTACTTTTTTTTAAAAAGGACTAAGAGGATAGATTTGAAAAGAAAAATTGCATACTTTATTTGGATACTTTATAAAAACATTTTTGGCAAAAATAAAAACAGATGGTAATCATTTGTACCGGGATTTGAACTGTTCAACGAGCTCTGCTTTGGTGGACATGGCATGTTGGTAATGTTTTTTGGCAATGTATGTGTGCTCTGAACAGATTTGCGTGCAATTCCATGAGTATGCATCTCTGTGACATTAATAATAAGATATTTAACAAAATCGGATTCCATTTCCTCATATACTGGTTTGACCACCCATTTTTTGCTTCTTTTCGTAAAGGCCATAGTGTAGCAAAGCATCCCTAAGTATCATGCAGCCCTAGATTGTTCACGGCCTACATTCTTGTTATGCGCTAATACCGCTAGTAATGTCCTATATTTCATCCCTCCGATGCCGAAATGCAATCTTTGTCCTGTACTTTAGGCACATATTGTGGAACACCTCCAAATCTCCTGTGTGACAGAATTCTGCGAGTCCCTTTAGATCTCTTGATAGAGTTTTATCAAGCACAATCTTCTCAAGGGCTTTGTGTGGAGGTGAAGATGGAATCAACCACTTCTTTTTCCGTGCCTGCTCCGGGGATAAAGGGACATGTTCACATTGGTGGAAATGTTGGTTTTCTGTCCAGTGGTGAACGTTGGAACAGTGGTGCATTAGTGACCACCATTTTTCCAGTAGAATTTCCACAGACTATCACATGTTTTGGAGCTCCACCAAAGATGGTTGCTGAAAGACTGGGACCACTGTGAAATACTTTCCAAACCTATTTTTTTCCCTGCAGCCGAGATTGATTGATGTTTAATATTTGGAAACTGCTCTCTCATTGTCTTGGCTATTGAAACATGTCTGTCCGTGGCTATGAGGTCAATTTATAATACCAAGTTTCTCCATGGCCACTGAGGATGTACATTCGGACACCTGCACGACCACCAAACTCACAATTTTCTTACTTTACATGTCCTGAAAGTGGTATGTGCAGTACTTAGCAGAAAATCTGGGGCTGTCACACTGTCCATCGCCGGATAGCCTGAACCGTTTGTCGGGGAATGTACTTTGAATAGACAATGGTTCAATTTTCCATGCTTTACTAATGGCAGGGAATAGATAATCAAGTTGATATTTGTAGTATTGCATTTTAGAATTGAAATGGAGTACCACAAACTGACAGAAACTGGATAACTTCCTGAAACTAGAGCCACTGAAAAGTAAAGCTGCTGCACACAGTAGATTGCCAGCTGGCAGTTTCCCAAGCATCGGTTGTGCGGACCATGAAAAGGTTTTATGTAGCATTTCACAGGTAGCATGTATTTTGAGGTTACTGCCTTGTGTTAGACGATTCACATTCACCAATGGCTTCCCACATACTTCCCCTCTCACTGAATGCACACATTTCAGCATCTTAATAATCTCCATCAAGCTGCTGTCGAATACTGTGTATTTGGACTCCTTTATTAGACTGTCATCCTGCATTAATGTTCTTTCGGACTGAACCATTGTGGACATATCACCCAAACTGGACATACTATAGTTGAGATCTTTGTCTAGTTCGTCGGTCAATTGTGTTGATGCTTCAGTCTCTGTCATTTCAACATCTGTTACTTGACCGTGAATAGGAGAAAACATCAATGTCGACTGCTTTTTGGGTGGCATTTTTTTTGGCGGGTGTCGATTGTGTCAAGTGCTCTGTGACTAATGTAAAAGTATCTTCTATACACTTAGTTTCATCTTCATCTGCTGGAGCAGTCGCATTGTAGCAATGGTCCAAAAACACTTTGCTGGATTCGCCGGTCACATTAAATTAATTTTCTGGCCATTAGACAAAGGCATCTCGAGTCTCAACACGCCGCACCTTAATTAATAGTTCCTCCATGGTGAAAACAGTTTGGCAAGAAGCATCTCTCATTTGTGTCGCTGTCTGTGTCTGTATAGTGCGTACTCCATTGGGCAACTACAGGACAGATAGGAAAAAGGATGTTCAATGTAAATCCAACATACAGTATCGTACTATTTACATTAAAAAAAGCATATAATGAAGGCCTCAGCACAAAACAATTGCTAAAAATAGAAACTGTTTACAAATAACCTTATTTTTCTTTTTTTCGTTGAAACCTTCTTTACTTTTTCTCTAACATCAACAGCAGCAAGCTGGTGCACCAACTCAGATCCACGTGCCTCCTGTTCAATATACAGATCTTGTATACATTCCTAGAAAAGAGTATCCATTTAAAATAAGTCATTTGTATTACAAATAAAATTAGACGACTTTCTTTCATTAGAGGGTACTGTCAGTACGCACACCTCTGGCTCCGGATCGACTACAGGGATGATGTAATTGTAGAGCAAGCTCCAGCAACTCCCTGAAACACAGTACTTGCATTAGTATGGATGAAAATATTGGAAACTGAACACACACTTTGGGACAACGACAAAGGTACATATAAATATTAAACCATGAATGAAACGTTGTGTAAAAGAATTACACAATATGTAAATATGATCAGATTATCTCATTCGATGGAACTGTCAGTACGCATACCTCTGGCTCTGGAACAACTACAAGGGATAATGTAATTGTATTGGACGCTTCAGCATCTCCCTGAAACACAGTACTTGCATTAGTATGGATGAAAATATTGGCAATTGAACACACACATTGGGATGATGACAAAGGTACATATCAATAGCAAACCACAAATTAAACATTGTGTAAACAAATTACACAATATGTAAATATGATCAGATTATCTCATTCGATGGAACTGTCAGTACCCATACATCTGGCTCTGGATCAACTGCAAGGGACGTTGTAATTGTAGAGGACGCTCCAGCATCTCCCTGAAACACAGTACTTGCATTAGTATGGATGAAAATATTGGAAATTGAACACACACATTGGGACTTGGACAAAGATACATATCAATAGCAAACCACGGATGAAACATTGTGTAAAAGAATGACACGGTACATAAATATGATCAGATTATCTCAAATTCCATGAATAAAACAATTCCGGGACTGAATAGCTAAGTAAGACTACCTGATACACGCTCGAAGTGGTTGTTGACTCCAGGCAAGACATGCATGCTGAATCTTGCTCCTTTATATTCAGTGCATAGTCATGGAGTTGTAAAGAGAAAAAATTATTTGATTTAGAAATAGTAATCTTAAAAATTGGCATGTAAGTAGACAGATTACGAAAACATTATGCTTATTTCAAAGGACACTATAGCATAGTTATTAGTGACATTTACACCTAAAATACCAATCAATCCATTTGGTTACCTGCACACTACCGCAAGGCCTAAAGCTAAATCCGGAAGCGTGACTCACCTGTGGCGGCATGTGAACGAATAAAGTCGGAATAGCGTTTGGGAGCAATTTTCGTGTCGTTCTCAGTTGATTCTTCTTTGTGTACAAGGATGTGTCGTACATATTCGGGGAAAAGTGCAGACTGCATATGCGGTATCGATCACCCCTCTTGTCCTCCAAGACTTTTTTTTACTCGACTTTCAAGCTCTGCCGGTGCATATTCGCAATATCTGACCCATTCTCTAATCGAACTACAATCTTAGGGAATACATGCATTGTAGTGCCTTCATATTTGTCATGGGTCTTCGAAGGGCAACTGAAAATCGAACATGCAGGCATTGTTGTAAATTCTGCAAAAAAAATTACATTATTTGAAATTTAATTTGCATAAAAATGTGAGACAGAAGGAATTAGACCATAGATTCTTCAATGCAAGCTTTGTTTTGGTCACCACAGCAAAACCAGTGCAGCGTGGGTGGCTGTATTATAGGGTAACTTTCACAAACAATTCATTGATTTGACGAAAATCAGAATATGTTACTCGTCCCTTGAATGTACTATCGTGGATGAAAAGGAAACATGCTTATATTATAGACACGGTACGCGAAGGATGTAATTCAATGGCAATTGACACTGATGAAAACTGATATATCGATAACATAACAAATGAAACTCAAGTCAATAGCACTACTGAGTACATTACTTCGAAATAGATAGAAATTTACAGATGAAGGAGATATGATTAGGATACATGCCCTTAACTTGACCAACAAACAGTTAGATTCAGCAAGCAGAGTAGTTAGTGGCAGGAGAACAGGGAGATGATCACAGGTAGCACACTGACGAGTTGACTCGCAGCGGTCACAGAAGTTCACAGATAGCACGACGACGAGGAGATTAGCATCGGTCACCAGGGTTCTCAGGTAGCACGTTCACGAGTTGACCTGCAGTGCTCAAAGATGTTCTCATGATAAATATCAAGTGGTTTATAAAGAATTACAAAAAGGGGTGTGTTTGTGAATGAATGA
This sequence comes from Ambystoma mexicanum, assembly GCF_040938575.1. Lineage (NCBI taxonomy): Eukaryota > Metazoa > Chordata > Amphibia > Caudata > Ambystomatidae > Ambystoma > Ambystoma mexicanum. The sequence goes on along the minus strand of NC_090934.1, from coordinate 704,655,731 downwards.
CGTGTAAATGTCGTGGTATTATGTGGATTGCAGGGGCGCAGCCTGCTTCAAGGAGAGCCTGCCTGGAGACACGGGGTCTGAGGAGGCCATGTGAACAATGACCCCTGCGCGAAAGATAGCTTTGAAGTGTACATGGTCTTTGGCACCTTGGCCGTTCGCGCCTCTGACAGCACCCCTTGGCAGCGCATATACACTGGGCCGAACTGCCTTTGAAAGTGGAGGGGGGATGGATGGGACCGGGTCGTGCAGACAAGGCACCGGAACACTGCTGAATGGAGATACACTTACGTGGATTGCAGGGGCACGGCCTGCTTCAAGGGGAGCCTGCCTGGAGACACGGGGTCTAAGGAAGCCATGTGAACAATGACCCCTGCGCGAAAGATAGCTTTGAAGTATACATGGTCTTTGGCACGTTGGCCGGTCGCGCCCCTGACAGCACCTCTTGGCAGCGCCATCCACTGATGCAAACTGCCTTTGATAGTGGAGGGGGATGGATGGGCCTGGGGCGTGCAGACAAGGCACTGGAACACTGCTGAATGGAGACACACTTGATTCACTTAAAAACTGAAACAACCATTGATAAAAAATATGTTGTGTTTTATTTTGTTATTTTGATGGCACAAAACTACTACACATTGTAAAGGTCTGGTTGCAGCACAGCTAGGGAAAATCCCCTGTACTGACCGTTGTCACTGGGGAAAGTTTCTCTGATGGCACCAACGACACAGGCGGGTATTACTCGTCTAACGCGGTGTCCAAGCCTCCCATGAAGCCACTATGTAAAAGAAAGATAGGCCACCAGCTGGTACCACCTGTGAAGGAGAAAGATACAAACTGTTTTTAAACGACCAAGATAAGTGTATTAAACCTTAGTTGTCAAGGACAATTCTTGTATCCAATGGCATCACAACCAGAGTATACTTACTCGTTACTTGGATTACGAGGGCGAACTGTTGCGCGAAGTTCGTGCATAAGCACCATCAAAAAAATCCTCAACACGGACCATGTGAGGCACGCTGCCCTAAAGTCTGGCGGCTCGGTAACGCATTGCGGGCGTGGTTCGCCTTGCGATATGTAGGACAAGCATCCAGAGGTTTCTCGGCAGCATCAGTTCTCCTCCTCGGTTGGCATTAGCGTGCACCGATTGCAGGTACACCAGGTGGAAACACCGTCCATGCGACTAGGCCCAGGCTCTTCATCTGTTGAAGCGTCCTCCCAACTGTCGTCCAAAGCCCCATCGTTTCCGCATCTTTCTCTTTCCAGTAATTCCTCCTCGGAATACTCGGGCTCGTACTGGTAGGGCATTATTGTTGCCATTGTGTGGTAAACAAACGAAAATAATTTATAGCGATGGTACTGGTATCTGTTCACACGGGCTACAAGCAACGAGTCACAGAATACTCAAAGAAATACAGTGAGGAATGGAAAAGAAATTCTGCTGTTGTGTGTTGTGAAACGTTTTGTTTATACTTATTGAGAAAAGAGGCGTCTAGTGTTGTCAGGCTCAGGGGTGGGGGATATGATTTAGTGCCGCAAAGGCAGTTCACCCAGGGCGATGTGGCAAGTGATAAAATTATCACAAGATGGCCGCGCCCTGCTGCCTGATTTCGCTTGTGTTCAAAAAGACGAAAACTCCGGTAAGGTGCATAGGAAATGTTTGTGCGATCGATCAATGTATGGTTAAAAACACATTGCCAGACCATAGGGCAAATAATGTTTTTTCTGTTTAGTTGGATAGTAGAAGGGACAGGAATCAGGTTAAGATAGTTTTTTCTTGGACAATGGACTTGGATTATTCTTCTCTAAGGGAGAAAAATATATGGGCAAAGAAACCCTCTTTTTTAGTGGGCCTGACTCTTGAGGGTAGAAAAGATACACAATTATAAGGGGGTAGAGTCAACAGGCTTCCCTAGCCAGTAGCGTGATGGGTGGTCGGTAGGACCTTGCAAGAAAAATACTGTATTGATAGTTAGCCACAGACAAAAATCACCACAGTGTGCATGAAACAATGATCAGCATTTATTTTCAAAGAAAAGAGAAGAAGTTTTATCTGAAGGAATTCTTATGTGCCGTGGCACAACACAAGTACATATAAAAGTGCATGTATACTCTGCACGGTGTTGGGTTAGTAAAAAGTGGTTGCAGAACATTCAGTGTATCGCCATTGTACAGTGAACATTGTTAAATTGATAACAATCTCTTATACATATTGTTCAAGGTCACAATATATCAAACAGTGTCGACACTTAGATGTGTGTTTCTGGTTCGGTAATTGGTTGGCGGAGCGCAGGGCTGGTAAACATGAGACAGCGCTGCAAGATGGATACCGAACTGTCTTCAGGACGTGTGCGTCAGTGGTCAAAATATGGCGTCATCCTGCAGTGAGATGGAAAACTAACGTTTAAAATGGTGAATTTGTCTAACATTAGTGGAAAAAGAGAATGCAAGGAACAAAGACCTACCAGGCAGTGAATTAATAAATGCTCTGGCTGTAGTCCATAGGTGGGGGCAGCTGCTTAAGGTGCGGCTGGGGCGGATCTGCATAAATCAGGCGCTCGAGTCTATAATTGAGAAGAAAGACTATTAGGAAAGGGCATAGAAGTTATGCTCCTACTAAGTGGGGGAGTGCTGTTGGCTGAAAAAAGACTAAAACGGCACAAGCCCCAACAGTAGTAAATGACGCCAACCAATTACCGAACCAGAAACACACATCTAAGTGTCGACACTGTTTGATATATTGTGATCTTGAACAATATGTATAAGAGATTGTTATCAACTTAACAATGTTCACTGTACAATGGCGATACACTGAATGTTCTGCAACCACTTTTTACTAACCCACCACCGTGCAGAGTATACATGCACTTTTATATGTACTTGTGTTGTGCCACGGCACATAAGAATTCCTTCAGATAAAACTTCTTCTCTTTTCTTTGAAAATAAATGCTGATCATTGTTTCATGCACACTGTGGTGATTTTTGTCTGTGGCTAACTATCAATACAGTATTTTTCTTGCAAGGTCCTACCGACCACCCATCACGCTACTGGCTAGGGAAGCCTGTTGACTCTACCCCCTTATAATTGTGTATCTTATTCTTTTCTAAGACATCTTGATGAGCACTCTGTCGACTCCTCCTTTCCTTAAGAGTAGGGATGAGAAGTGTTGAGATAGTATAGATGTTTGTGTTCAAATAAAAACTGTGGTATCCAAAATGCCCTCTTGTCTGTCTCCTGATTTTGACTTACAAAACCAAGCCCAGCACTGTTAAAGGAATTTTTAACAGGAATGTGTTATACAAAGGACTTCCTGCTATATTGAAGATTGTCTATTGTGCGTGTGTTTTAAAAAATGTATAACTCCAAATCATTGTTAGATGAATACGCCGATTGTGTGTCCCACGCAGCCGTCGGCTGACACTGGGCTGAATCTTTTGACTGTGGTTAAGGCGCCAGGCTGCACTTAACACAATATGGACCCAGGTTGCCTGCTGTCATAGCCCATTTAAAGGGCCCCCTTTTGGAGGGAACCTTACAGTTTTTCATTGGACATTGCGATTTGTGAGCTATTGCACTAGCTACATCTGTCAAGGGCCAAGGGCACCGCACCAGGTGGGGTACAGGAGTGGAAGGTTGGCTGCTGCCAGTAGTGTCAGGGGCTAAGGGCAGGCACAGTGGGTTGTGTACAGGAGGGAAAGGTTGGCTGCTGTCAGTAGTGTCAGAGGGCTAAGGGCGGGAGCAGTCGGTGGCGTACAGTGAGAAGGTTGATGGCTGCCACTAGTGTCGGGGGCCAAGGTGAGGAGTGTTGGGTGCTGTACAAGGGATGAAGGTTGAGGAGGGACTAAGTTGGGAGTGGTAGGGGGTGAGCGATGGGGAACAGTTTCCATCTTTGTAACCAATAAATATTAATTTATTTTATTTGCACACATTTGTGTGTGGTCTCCAATAAGCCTTCCATGCACAAAGGGACAGATGGTGGTCGTCAGAATAACGGGAAGATCTTGTTGTCTGGGACTAAGACCCGCAACGCGCCAGGTGCAGATGGTATTAGACCAAAAGTATATAAGTGATTCCCAGAATGGTGTTCACCGGTACTGTTAGTACTGTTTAATTCAATTGCTGCATCAATGACTATTCCCCATTCTTGGTCTCTGAGTTTAACTAAACCTATTTTCAAAAAGGGCTTGAGGCTAGATCCCCACTGTTACCACCCCGTGGCCCTCATTACAAGTTTGCTGGTCCGGAATCCGGTGTTACCGTGATGGCGGTGACACCGTTTTCGTGAACGCATGTATGCAGAAACAAGGTAGAATTACGGGTAGGCGGCCGCGCGCCCAAGCACAGTGCGGACCAGGTGATACCGCCATCACGGTAACACCCACAGAGACGGATGCACCAGACCAAATGGCAGTGGTACATCCGTTTCCGCCACGGTCATGCCGGTATCAGCGGAGACGGAAAAACTGGTGCCGGTAATACCATGATCGTCAAAACCGGAACAAGAGCGGCGGCCATTACATAAATCACAATCCACTGCAATCCACTGGAATCCACTGGAACCACAAGGCCCACAGCTCCTGTGACTGCCTCAGATCATTACGGGAGATGACATCAAGGGTCCCAGCCATCGGGCAGCGGAAACCCTGCTTCAGTGAGGCAGAACTCACTGTGCTTTTAGAGCACATTGTGGAGAATGCGGAAGTACTATTCAGCGCAGACCAGAGGCGCTCCACGCAGCAGAGGAGGAAGGGGATATGGGCTGAGGCAGTCCAGAAGTTGTGACAGGGCGGACAGTGAAGGACTGCCACATACGGTGGGGTGACCTGCGGCTGCAGGTCAGAAACCTCCTCTCAGCTCACAGACAGCAGAGCTGTGCCACAGGAAGGGGGCCACATTCCCCACTGAAGATGCAACCATGAGAGGAGAGGTGCAGCAGCATTCTGCACCTGGAAGGAATCAAGGGTGTAGGTGAAGCTGAGGCCAGAGCAGACACAGCTGCCGAGGCTGGTAAGTAAACAGAGTGCAAAGACATGATTGTGAATGCAGGAAGACCTGCACTGTCCCCCCCACGCCCCAGCAAGGGACACAGAGCCACATAGCACATTCCCCATCAACCCCAGCACCCCCCATGCCTCCCTCAGCCAGGGACACAGAGCCACATAGCACATTCCCCATCAACCCCACCACCCCCACCACCACCCCCATGCCCCCCCAGCCAGGGACACAGAGCAACATAGCACATTCCCCATCAACCCTACCACATCCAGCACCCCCATGCCCCCCCAGCCAGGGGGACAGAGCCACATAGCACATTCCCCATCAACCCCACCACACCCAGCACCCCCACCACACCCAGCACCCCCACCACCACCACCACCACCCCATGCCCCCCCCAGCCAGGGACACAGAGCAACATAGCACATTCCCCATCAACCCCACCACACCCAGCACCCCTATGCCCCTCCCCCCTTCCAGCCAGGGCCACAGAGCCACATAGCACATTCCTCATCAATTCCACCACACCCAGCACCCCCATACGCCCCCAGCCAGGGACACAGAGCCACATAGCACATTCTCCATCAACCCCACCACACCCAGCACCCCCATGTGACAACACCACTCAGACAGCCAGATGGCGTGCAACTGAGTGCAACCCCTGATTCACACACCTGAGTGCAGCACCCATCAATGTATGTACTTGCAACTAGATGAAGCATGAGGAGTGTGTTGCAAGTGACTGCCTCATACACATCCTGTGACACCACTAACAGCATGCCTTACAATTCCCCACAGGAAGATCATCCGACAGTGACAGGGTTGAACTGTCGATGCCAAGGGGGACTGCACGTGGCTGTCAGCCGAGACAACACCAGCAAGGCACTGCCAGCACCTCCTGCAGCCATGCATCGACCACGGCCCTGGTGAACCACAACACAGATACCACCATCCCCGCTGTGCCTGCAGACCAGCATGTGCCACCAGTATATCCCCCTGCAGCCACTACAAGTGCACCTACAAGTGCTGCTGCACCAACAAGCCACGAGGTGTCTGATGGCGTTAAAAGTGCCCAAGTACATCAGGCCGCTGACACAACCAGGTTCTGGGAATGAGGGGGGTATCACCACACCTGACGAGCTGGCCACATTCAGCCCAATCAGACTGCACAATCTGATGCGTTCTCCCACACCATCCGTCCAGGAACTCACCACTCGGCTGCAGCGCATCGAAGAGCGCCAGGGCACACTGACACGACTTGTGGAGCAACAGCTGGAGGAGTCAATGCTCTAACGGGAGGAGGTCTGTTTGCAGCAGGATAGCACTGCAACCTCTGTGCGCCACCTATCATGCACCAAAGGGCATTTTGCTACCACTAACACAGTGGTGTTGCATAGGGTCAGAGAGGGCACCAACAAACAATCGAACATTGCTGAGACAATGTCACTGGACCTGCAGGCAATCATGGGTCATCTACCCCCACCAAATCCTGCTTTGCCCTCGGCCAGAACCACTCCTACCAGCTCTGTGGCAGGCAGCCCCAGGAGGAGGTCGTCACGGCTGGCTGGAGCAACTGGGAAGGACAACCATGGGCCCAAGTGTGGCAAAAAATAGGCCGTACTTCGTGGCACAGGAGTCACACAAGTCGTGATGGGGTCCAGGTTGGTGGGTGGGTAGGTTGGGGAGGTGGTCCAAAGTGGGGTTTGTTAGTTGGTGCCTGGCTGGTGGGTGGGTACCTTGGGGAGGTGGTCCATAGTGGGGTTTGTTAGTTTGGGCTGGTTGGTGGATGGGGAATTTGAAGTGGTTCAGAAAAAATTGTCTGAGTTCTCCCTGTGCATCAATGGCACCCCGGCCTCGTTGTACACCCATCCCATCATCATCATCATCATCATTTGCAGGGGTAAGCTGTGTGGACTCTGGTGCTTGTCTATCCCCCCCAAATACACAGTGGTCATGCATTGGCAGTTCTGCTCACACAACAGCCTGGGACACTGGAGCTTGTCTATTCCCCTTCCACCCAAATGCACAAGGGACATGCATTGGCAGGTCTGCTAACCCAACAGCCTGGGACACTGTGGAGCTTTTATTCCCCCACCCTCAAATACACAGGGGTCATGCATTGGCAGTTGTACTTACCGAACAGCCATGTCCTTTCTCCCGCATAACGTTCCATGTACCGTGGAAATGTTGAGTTCCGCAATACCATTGAGTCGTGTGTGGACCCGGGAAACGTGCACAGCAATGCGTGATGATTTGTTGTCCATCGCAGTCCATCTGGATGTTCAGTGAGTGGAATTGCTTCCGATTGCGATACACCACCTCAATTGCATGTCTGACAGTCAACTCCACAAGCGAGCAATCAAATACACCTATGCAATTGGGCATGCCGGCAATGGCATGGAAGGCCACTTTGGTGGCATTGACCTGGGCAGGGGTATGGAGTCTGGCAATGTGGTCTGACACATGCCGCAAAAGCGCATCCAGTACCTGGAACAGTATCCTGGAAAAACAGGGGACAGCCCGTGCTGCTCCCCAAAAGTGTGCAGATAGGTTCCAGTGGCAAGAAAGTGCAGTATAGAGACTACCTTCAGCAGGGGGAGAATTGCAGCCGGCTGTCAATGCGGCTGCCGATGTCTTCTTCATTGAGGGTGACGATTGATATTATTGTGGCCCTGTCAAGCTGGTATAATGTATTTATTTGACTTGGGGTCAGGTTTCAGGGTGAGGCCCTGATGCAGTATATCGCTGGCTGCCTGCGGGGTTGTACCTGCTGCGCATTGATGTTTGGGATGGCCACCGGGTTCCGGATTTGCCTCCTGCGCATACGCCGCCGCCTCCTCCTCTGCCTCAGTGCTGCTTCAATCTCCACTGCTGCTTGCAGGTTCCCTATCCCAACTGCTGCTAGGGCGACTGACAGCATGGTTGTGTTGTGTTGCTTGGGTGTGGCCCTTTTGTAGGCTCTCAGTGGCCTATGATGTGCAGCTGGCCTAATTGTGCACACCTGGGGCTTTTCAGCTCACCAGCCACTGTTTAACGCCCAGTTCGCAGTGCCGGTGGTACCAGCACAGCGTTCACAGTGTTACCACCATGATCGTGGCAGTGTTTCCATGTGCCTGATACTTGTAATGTACTGGGTATTGCGCATTGCTGGTAATTGGGGGAGCTCTGAGTCGTCCGACTGTTTCCGGTCACAGTGCTACCAGGTGCGGTAGCACCGTGGGGGTCACTTTGCGGGGATGGTGTTTCCATTATCGTGGGTCAGAATGTACTGGTCTGGAACACAGTGCCGGTACGGTTCTACCGGCACCGTGTGCGCCAGATTGGCTCCGCTTTTGTTGATAATTTGTCTATCGGATTTTATGTCTGCCTGATATCTGCCCAGCCTTTTCCCTCACTCTTTGGATGAGGCAATGTACCCTACTCTACTTGCAGACAATGCTATATTATTAGATCTGACCCCAAAGGGACTTGCCAGTAGCCTTAATTATGCATCTGATTATTTTAAAGACAACAGTCTGTAATTAAATCTGACGAAAACTAAGATCGTAGTGTTTAGCTCAAAAAAAGAAAACAACTATAACTGGTGTATAGACAATGTGAATTTAACTGTGGCCAATTAATATTGCTATTTGGGGGTCATGTTCTCAAGCAACTAGCATTAGCATTAGTAGAAAATCGTTTCAGGATGAGCCAGGGAGGGATTCGAAGATTTTATCAAAAATTCAGTGGTTTCCGTTTTGATGAATGTATTCAGGTGCTGGAGGCCAGGTTCTATTCCGCCAGATTGTATGGCAGTAAGATCTGAGGAAGCGTGAGCTGCACTTCTTTAGATCACATCTTATACATTTGCCTGAGAAAGCTGCTGGGTTTGACGTCCAGCACCCTGGGATATCCACTTACTTTGGAGTCGGGGGTTCCAAATATTGGTTTTCAGACCGAATGTATGTTTTTAGAGCACTTTTGTAAACTACATTCTGTCTTGGTGGCGAACCCTAATATTGTGAATGTGAGGGAAGAATTAGCAAATGCTGCAACCTACGTTATTAATCCCTGGTATAAGAAGTGTTCCAAAGTGTGCAAAAAAAATGGGTAATTGTCTTTGATGAAATAAGGGGTGGCTTGATTACAAAATGACAATTGCTTAAGAAAGCTAGGAGGAGAGAATTTGACCTTGTGATAAATAGCATGGAAAATGTATGCTCACTTGGCCACTTGAGGGCTCGTCACATTTATTGTGGGAACTCCTCGTTGAGTGTAATTCGCTCACCCGGTGCAAAGACGTATAATCGCAATGGTGAGATTTAATCACTGAGGGACCCGATGAGGTGGGTGTTCAACACAAAGCTTTGCACTTGTCGAAGTGGGGCTGATGAGGATTTAATTCATTTTCTATGTATCAGTCGTACATTTTTCGATCTGAGTTGCTTATGGTTGAGAAGGCATTTTTGCGCTAATAATACCAGGAAAATCTCTGATGTTATGAATTTTGTTTTGTCCTGTGCTGATGCTTGCTTTATTAATGATTTATGCAAGTATATTATCGAAGCTTTTCAATGTATGGTAAGAACATTTTAAGTTTTTATCAATTTCTATTGTATATTTTAACATTATTCTTTTTGGATTCTGAATTGTATTGTATTTTATCTGATGTAAATAGTAAAAACCAAAATAAAGTATTAATCTATCCATCTGTTGTCTGATCGTTCAGAGGTACTTGCTTGAACCACTGATCATGCTGTTCTAAAGTGACCAAAAGTTTGAACAGCATGCATGCCATATCACCCAAGCAGTACCTACAGGTATTAATAATCACTTGCTCACCGACTGCTGAAATGTTTTTCACTGAATAATTGGACAGCAGAGAACAAACATTATTTTATCTTTGAGGCAAAGGGTGGGTGTGAGTGGCACATTGTCTCTACGATCAGGGGGCAGTGGGAGTGCTGATCTTATTAGATCTATCGGCAGCATTTGGCACGGTTGACCACCATATCCTGCTTGCCCGCCCGGCCAGGGATATCTGGCCAAGTACTCTCCTGGTTCTATGCTTTTCTTGTTGATCGCACACAAACTCTTTCTCTTCCACCTTTTCGCTCGGTGTCTGTTCCTTTGACCTGTGGGATCCCCCAGGGCTCAGCTCTGTCCCCTACGCTATTCAATGTTTACACCCAGTAGCTGGTTAGGCTCATACACTACCACAGCATCCAGTGTGACTCCTATGCTGACATCCAGATTATCCTGCAGCTTGACCATTCCCATGCTGATCCGGCGTCTCCACTACAGGGTTGCCTGGAGGATGTGGGGAGGTGGATGACCTGCAATGGGCTTAAATTGAATGGGGACAAGACTGAGATCCTGGTGGTGGGCCCCTTGTCTATGCCCTTTCTGTGGCTCTCTGCTTTTTGGCCTTCCTCTCAGGGTCCCTGTCCCACTCTGGTCTATGTGGTGAAGGATCTGGGTGTAAAAATCTCTGCCTCGCTCTCTTTGGAGGCTCAGGTGGCCTCCATCTGTCAGTCAGGTCATTACAAGTTGAGAGTCTTGTGTAGGGTGTTGGGATTTCTCCCTTCACAGTTTCATGCGCCCGTGGTAGCTGCACTGGTGCTGAGCGTCTTGGATTATTGTAGTTCGCTATATCTAGCTCAGCCTTTATCTGATCCACCACCTGCAAGTATTGCAAAATGCGGCAGTCAGACTGGTGGTAGGTACTCTCTATCGCATGCCTATCTCTCCGGCTCTACGGCAGCTCCATAGGCTCCCCGTGGCTCAGAGAGTTCAATTCAAATCTATGTGTATTGTGCACGAAGCCTTTTATGGACAAGGGGCAGAATATTTACAGAGTAAGTTTCTTCCTTACGCCCCCAATGGGCTGCTCTGTTCCCCTGAGTCATGCACCACCTATGCTCCTCGTGTACGTCTCTCTCAAGTTGGGGGGCATACTTTTTCTGTTGTTGCAGCTAGGTGTTGGCATTCTCTCCCACTCTGTCTTTGGGCGACTGAAGATCATTTCGTTTTCTGCCGCTCTTTGGAGACGTTTTTGTTTGTCTAAAGGCCAACTAGGGTATGAGCTGTTGAGTGGACTCTGCATAGCGTCAATATGCCTTTGGGTGGACGTGCACTTTATAAATTCATTTAACATAACACGTTGCATCAGTAGAGAAAGGGGGTGGGCGCCATCAGTGCCAAAGGAGTTGGTGGTATCTGCATGGTCAGATGGCTGAAACTGGTAGATACGGTTGAGCAGAGGGCAAAAGGTACAAGGGTGGGGCAGGTGAGGAGGCATGGGGCTTATGCATGGGGGAGGTTTATGAGAAGAGTTGTGGCACAAGGGTGGGGCAGCTGAGGAGAAAGTTGAGGAAGGTTCTCTGTAACAATTTCTATTTGAAAGGTGGGAGCAGACACACACATGTTGCCCTTCACCAGCATGTCCGAATTATCACTAATTTGGTGCACTTTATGGACAATATATTGAGAAAGAAAAACTGAACCTCCAGCTAAGGAAACATCTGCTGCATACAGACTGCTGTGTGTCAGGAGCACAGGTGTAAAAGTTGCAGCTTTGGTTCACTCAGCAATTTGAGTGGGTGGCCCTACCACTCCAGGGGGCCTACCAGCACCTCCTTCTCAAACTGCAGACCTTAATGGGGAAGCTCAGTAAAGGAAGATTGTGTCATACAATAGCAGAAGAGGTGGTGAGAATACTACCTGTGGATGATAGGGAGGATATGAATCAAATACCAGAGACAGGACAGATACTACAGACCTTAGTCGGAGCAGACTGCCATATGGATAAGTAGCTCTGCAGCAGGAAGTTTGGTTCAGAAATTATTGGGAAAAGGATGTGGGAATAAGAAGAGGGTGATGCTTCTTGATTGAGTTGGAGTTTTAGTGAACGTTTGAAGGAGTGAACAGAGAGGGAAAGTTTCCATGCGAGACAGGAGTTCCAACGAAGCAGGCTTAGAAGGGAGAAGGAGCAGAACCAGAGTGGAAGGGTGGGCAGGGAAAAGGTTGGGGAGTGAAATAGAGCAGAAGATTTGTGGAGGGGAGTAGCAGGTGATGGGTTATCCTGGCAGTGGGGTGCCAGCCCATGAAAGAATGTGTAGCAAAACAGTAGGAACTTCAAGAGTGATCAGTATATCATAGAAAACCAGACACTCAGAGCCAGTGTTTGTAGGTGGGAGAAGAGCATGGATAGTCATACAAGGTATGAGTTGCACAGTTGAGCATTTTGTCAAGTAGGGAGAAGGAATAGGGGGGCAAGGAGGAGGCTAGGAAAGTCAGGCTGCGAATCCTCAGCAAAAGAAAAAACGGTTTCACTTTCAATTAAAAACTGCATTTCTCCTCTAAACCAATCACTGTCCTCTGGGTCATACTGCCCCCATCCAATGACAGTCCTCTCCCTAAGCCCCTCCTCTGGCAGACATCTTTAGATTGGGAAAGTATGTACAATGGCAGTGTGACGAAGAAGAGCCAAAGAGAGGTAGGAGGGAGGGTTTGCATGTGAATCCATCACAGACTTGTTGGGGAACAATAGTTACAAGTAAGTAACTTGTTCCTTCTCTAGCATGGGGTCTGGCATGGATTCACATGCTCATGAATAAAGAATACACAGCAGTACAACATTACACAACCACAGGACTTGGCAAGGCTCAACAGAAGCAATCACCCTTACCTCTGGAACTGGCTCACCTCAAGGGAACAGGTTGCGTAGCGCTGTTGGCCAACTCTGGACTCCTCCCTGGAATCCCTGTCGACGCAGTAGAACTTTGTGAAGGTGTGCGTGGACCTCCACGTCACAGCCCTGCAGATGTCCAGCAGGGGCACACAAGACATGAACGCCTTCATTGCAGCGATTGCTCTGGCAGAGTAGGCACAAGGACGGCGGAGCAACTGTCAGTTCGCCAACCGATGACAGTGTGTGATGGGGCCGGAGAGCCACCTTGAAATGGAAACCTTGGACAAGGCCCTTCCCATGGTTCACAGGACCAAAATTCACAAACAGTTGTGAAGTCTTCAGAAAACTCTTGGTGCATGTCATGTAGAACTTCAGGGCACGCGCAGCATCCAGCGAATGCAAGGCCCTTTCCACCGGTGATGAAGGTTTCAGGGAAAAAAAACAGGTAACACCAAAGGTTTGTTGAGGTAGAATTCCGATGGAACCTTCGGCATGAAAGAGTGGTGCGTACGCAGTACCACCCTCGATTCATGGAAAGTCAGGTATGGTTGCTTGTAGGATGGGGCCTGGATCTCACCTAGCCTTCTGGCAGAGGTGATGGCCACAAGGAAAGCCGTTCTCCACGAGAGAAACTTGAGAGGGCCCTGATGCATAGGCTCGAAGGGGGCCCCCATGAGCCTCGTCAGAACCACGTTGAGTTCCCATGCCCGGGCAGGAGCCTTCACCAGCGGGAACATCAAAAAAAGTCCCTTGAGAAATTCCTTGATGAGTCAGTGAGACCAACGTGAAGATCTTCCTGGAGACCTGGTGTGGCGGGATATAGCCACTAGGTGTACCTTGATAGAGGCATGCGCCAGTCTGGCCTTGGCCAAGAATAGCAAGTATGGAAGGATCTGCGGGGCCGTGACCCTCAGAGGGGTAATCTTCTGAGACTGGCACCATGTAGCGAAACACTTCCACTTGTGACCGTAGCACTTCAAAGCTGACGACGCCTTGGCCTTGGAGAAGACCTTTCTGCAGTCAAATCATACCCTCCAAACTCTAGGGCTGCAGCAGCCAAGCCCTCAGGTTCATCGACCCTGGGTCGTGATGAAGGATTGTGCCTCCTTCTCTGGTGAGAAGATCCGGAACCACTCACAGCTTGACCAGAGGCAATGCTGACAGGCTGAGGTCAGGATACCAAATCTGTCTCGGCCACGCCAGGGTGATGAGTATCAATTTGCATGGACGCTGTCTGAGTATGTTGATGACTCGTAGCAGGAGAGGGAACAGAGGGAACGCGTAGAGGAACAGTCCTTACCATGGGAAGGAGAATGCATCCCCCAGGCTCCTTATCTGGCGGAATCTGCTAGCAAATATCTTGCACTTGGCGCTCGCCACCGTCACAAATATATTGATCTGGGGCCTGTCCCATTTGATGAATAGGCGGTTCACCTAATCCTGATGAAGCTCCCACTCGTGGCAGGAGCGCAGTTCCATGCTGAGGGAGTCTGCAATGGTGTTCTTGACTCCTGCCAGGTGGAGATGGACGAGGAACATCCTTTGTCCGACGGCCCAACACCGCAAGTCCTGTGCTTCCTTAGCGAGCACTAGGGATCGAGTGCCCCCCCGCTTCCTGTCGTAGAACATGGTGGTGGTGTTGTGCATGAAGATCCTCACCACATTGCCTTTCGGAGACGAAAGGAATGACCTGAGGGCCCAGAACACTTCTGAAGCACCAGTACGTTGATATGAAGATCCTTCTCCTCCGGCAGCCACAGGCCTCTGGTGTGCAGACATCCAGTGTGCGCTTCCCATTCCTCTAGGGAGGCGTCCGTGGTGACCGTCTCCTGGTATGGCAGGCTTTGAAATCCCGTGTCCTGGGTGATGTTGGAGCGGACGCCACGCCATCCTATCGCCCACGGAACACGTCGCTGAGAGAGATCTTGTCCGTGAAGCTTCCCGGACACCTGTATCAAGCAGGCATCCAGGAATTCTTGAAGGAGTCGCATTTGCAACCTGCAGAGCTGGACGAGGTAGATGTAGGACGACATCATGCCCAGCAATGCCTGCACTTGAATGCCTGCACTGTGGCCGTCTTCACTGACGACAGCTGTTGCACCTTTCTTGAATGGCCCCTATCCTCTCCTCCGAGGACACAGCCAGGCAAGACACAGTATTGAGTCTGGCGCCTATGAACAGCGCGTTCTGTGATGGCATTAAGCAGGACTGTGGAAAGTTGAGGGAGAATCCCAGATCCGTTAGAATGCCTCGGTGTGTCCATCAGCGAGCTCCCATGCAAATGGTGCAAATCAACCAGTCGTCCAGGTACGGGTATACGTGCATGCCCTGTAGACATAGATGGGCTGCCACCGGAGCCAGGCATTTCGTGAACACTCTGTGGGCCAACTTCAAGCCAAAAGGTAGAGCCTTGAATTGGTAGTGCTGTCCCTGCACCATGAAACATAGAAACATCCAATGTTTCTTGTGAATGGGGACGTACTAGTAGGCATAGTCCAGGATGTGCTGCTCCTGAGGGGTAACCGGAGGGATCCGCGGACACCTGCGTTGAAACTTCAGGTGTGTCCTTGGGCGTTCAGCACCCATCTGTCGGTGGTGATCTTTCTCCACTCGCTGACGAACCTCGTCAACCGGCCTTCCTCTGGGGTGCACGAGTGGGGGCCCATATCACGGTCGATTCAGGCTTGCTTCGGCAATGGCATCTTGCCCTGCGGGCAGCGGCAACGCTGTCCTCCACTACTGTAGGCCTGGGAACAGCCTCTGTAGGCATTCTGCATTGTGGATCTGGAAGGCTGTTGATATGATGTTGATAAATCTTTGAAAGACCTGCTCGACTTTCCGCTGGAGGACTGAACAGAAGAGCGGTGCTTCTGGAGAGTGCCTAGGGAATGGGCTGTCTCCGTCTCTGCTTTCATGGCCTGGAGAGACTCGTCGACTACCTTTCCAAACAGATTCTCTCCGTCAAAGGGCATGTTCAGCACCTGCGCCTGGCCCTCCTGATGGAAATTCATGGCTTTCATCCAACCTTGGCGACACAGGCAGACACCATTCCCCATTTGTTGGAATCCCATGTTGGCGACGTCCAATGCCACTGTAATGGCGTAATCAGAAGCCACTTCCCCTTCCTGGAAGAGAGCGATTGCCTCCATCTTCTTATAGTCAGGGAAGAACTCCAGAAACGGCCCCAGCTTGTACCACAACTCCCTGTCATACCGGGCCACGACCGCCAGTGCATTGGCCGCTTTCATAGTGGACACCGTGGTGCAAATCACCTTCTTTTCCATGGCATCCATCCTTTTCCCCTCGCTGTCCGGAGGGACTGAAGATCACGAGGACGGGTTGGCTGACCATTTCCTCGTGGCCCCCGATATTGTTAGGGTGAATTCTCAGAAATGTGCCAATTCCCTCCACCTTAGAGACCCCCGGCAACGGAAGCCTTTCAGATTTCCCAAAGGGTTGAATACCTTCTCTGGGATAAACTACTGTTTCCCAGAGAAGTAAAGTGAAATTGACTACTTACATTTGTAACTTTCTAAACCCAGCACACACTATCTTACAATAGGGTGCTGGAGGGGTTACCTAGTATCCCCTTTGTCTAGCTTCTCATGCAACATTTTTTATGTTACCCTTTCCTCACTGAATGGCTGGTGGCAGTGGTTTTGTTTTAACTACCGTGGTGTGCATGTACCGCGGGCTGCATTCGCAGCTGCAGTAAAGCACCCAAGGGTGCCATTTTTGTCAAAATGGCCCTGGTTGTCTTTTTTCACCATTTCTTTGCGGAAAGGTCCTTCTTGAGATTTACTCTGCGTGCCAAACTAGGTTTGGTCCCATTGTTCGCTTTGCCTTTGGTGAGATTCACGAGCGAAGCCCGCCTCTGGCTGCAGGGTGTATGGGGTAGGAAGGAAGTGAGGGAGGTGCCCGAAACTCCCTGTGCTTAGTCTCCTAAGAGACCCAAATGCTCTCTGTGGCGATTGGCTGGCTGACTGTCTGGCAAGGACACCCACCCTGCTGGGTGACTGTCAGCTAGGCTGGAATGAATGGGAGAGAACTGAATAAAAGGCAAGGCTTTTGGCTTGGATGGCAGAGTCAACTACTGGACGAAGGAACCGAAGAACTTGAAGAGGATTCCTGCTGCAACTCCTGGACCGCTGGTTTGCCTGGTGAAGCCCTTCTGCTGTGCTGAAACTCCAAATTCATATCGAAATTGCAAGGACGACTCCTCCCCTTGAGTTGGTGGGACCAATCAACTCCAAAGTAAGCCAAATGGACATCCATCTCGAAGCTGGTTGAATTTTCACAGAGTTGCTGCTGGAAACCGTATAGCTTGGGAAAGGAACACCAGATTGTGTGTGTTGCTTTTAAGCTGGCCTAGAGCTTCAGGAAGATCCTCCAGACTCCCAGGAAGCAGGACTGACCGAGCCTGAGCACCCTCAAAAGAGTGCATGACCCCAGAAGCAAGGAAAGCCCATCGCAACAGCCAGGAACCACAGGGTTGGTATTTGCGGTACACGCGAGGAGCTGAAACACTGAACACCCACTGAAAGTGAAGATTGCCAGTTGCGAGTTTTGACCGTCCCAGTGCAGTTCAGGATTCTCCCGACGTCCTCCCTCTTGTCCCCACGACTGAGGCCCAGGAACAGTGAGATCTGCAGAGCTGCACAGGAACAGGAGTCATCTGCTGCATCTTTTCTTCATTTTAAAGGTACTGTACAAAGTCTAAGAGAACTTACCTCTTGCCATAGAGTTGCGTGCATCTTCTACTACTCACAAGTCTAATGGCCTGTGGCCCTACATTGGATTCTTTTTTTCTTCAAAGACTTCTAGGACATTGTGCAAAGACATTGACCTACCAGAAGTGCTTCAGTTCATATAGACCTTTGCCTATTGACTTTGGTTTAGGCTCTTTCACTGAATGACTCTTATTGGGGGATCTGAAAGTACTTGCCTGCTTAAGAATATTTGTGGTGTCTTATGTTCTAAATAACGTTTTCCTTTGACTCATTACTATATTATTCTAAATGCAACCGTGATATATTAATGACCCCAGCACCCTAACCCTTGAAGTCATCTGAGGGTGTAGGCAGTGTCTGTGGGCCATTCCAAAAGGGTATCTACTGATTCAGAGATATTAAGAGTGTGTATTTCATTAAGTGTATTTGAGTGTTACTATTATATTGCTCCCTTCTGAAGAAGGCTTATTCTAACTGACTGATAAATACATTAATAATTGTTTATTCAAGAAACCTTGAGTGTAAGTGTTTATTTGAATACTTGTAACTGTAAATCTCTACGTAACTCCACTACAGCTCACATTGACCCCTCTTGAGATAAACCTGGCTGCTCAACACGCTACCAAAACTGTATAATACAAGCCTATACCAAAGGTTGGGTTTCCTATGCCTGTAGTCAGAGTTGTTTGTAGTGTTCCCAGAGGGTACTGCATGCAAACATTGCCTAACAGATACCACCGAATCCGGCAATGGATGCGACATAAGGCACTTGGGTGCGGAGCCCGGCACCCTATATTTCTTCTCCAGTCTATCCCATTTGGCTGGAGCCGTGCAAGGGTTCTACATGAGTTCCAAATATGGTCCAGAAGGGGCACCGCCATTATCGTTTTCCTCTTGGCCTCACGCCTCTGGTAGAAGAAGCCCTCCTTCTTGGTTTCCTAGGGCACCAGCTGGAATAGCTTGGAGGCTCTGGAGATCATGGAGTGGAATGATCCCAACTCATCCGGTGGGGACACCCTATGTGGAAATTCACCGTCCACTGCGACTATACCCTTGTCATCATCCGACGTTGTGGCCGTATTCGTTCCCGTACCTGTGTCTGCTGGGGTAGAAGGGACCCAACGAGGTTGCGTAGGTTTAAATGGGGGCATCCGATGACGCCGCTTCTTCTTTGCTGGAGGCTGATCGGGGACCTGGGGGACCACGGGTACTGGAGTCGGAGGCATCCTCATCTGGATCTCTGACACCAACGTGTGTAGAGTTGACAGAATATCCAAGGAAATGTCCTGCGGCTGAGAAGGCACAACAGGAAAACTAGGCCCTGCGCCGTCGTCGCTGTGGTCATCCTCCTATTCAACGTCCTTGTGGACCGTATGTAGGGACTCATGATCGTCATCTGTGGATGAGACCTCCAGGTCTGGGAGTGCTGTTTCGGGGACTCTCACCCCCACCCAATCCCCCGAAGGTCTTTAACCGGGGCCTGAGCCGGTTTCATAGCTTCTGGCGTGCCTGCAGACTTTGCCAAAGTCACTGCAGCGGTGTCACACCTTGGGGGTAAGGATATCTTCTGGCCGGGGGGGGGGCTACCCTCCCAGGATCAGTACCCTTAGCTGTCGTGGCAGTAGCAGTCATCGACGAGGTCTTAGCCTGTGCCAGTTGAGCCTGCTTAGGCTGTGCGGCCTTCTTCTCCTCCATCCGCGTCTTCTCTAATCTCTCACATAGTTTAGGTGGGGTAGATGACTTCCTCTTCGAAGAGGAGCTCAATTGTGGGCTGGCAATGAAGGCGTAACGTGAAGTTGATCGCGCCCTATCCACTTTGGGACCTCCTTCCGTAGCAAACCCGGTGGACTCAGACTTGCGGCTCTTGGCCTTATCTTGGGACCCCACGGATGAGGTGCCCTCAAAGGACTTAGAAGACCGCTCCTCGAATCGGCGTTAAGCCATGCTGCCAGCCTACTATGCATGTCCTTCGTTGTCTTCTTGGAGAAACCGAGGCATATCTCGCACTCTACCTACTTGTGGTCTGGGTGAAGGCAGTAGAGGCATTGCAGGTGCTTGTCCTCCACATACATGTTCCGAAGCCTGCATTTGGTGCAGGGCCTGAAGAGGGACTTCCGTCGTCATGGTCAGAGGGGCGACGTAGGCCCAAAGGCCTGGTAGAATCTTCACCAATCTTCACCTTTGAAGGGCACAAAACTTCACTGACAACAGGTCCCCGCTGTCGGCAGATGCAGAAAACAGCACACAGGCTTCTATGAAACAAAAATAGAACTTTTTCATCAACAACATGAAAAAACATACAAATAGCTCTGAAAGCAAACTCGAGGACTCCCAACACTGAAGCTTGAGGTAAAAATCTGAAGATGGCTGCCAGAGGAGGGGCTTAGGGAGCGGAATGTCATTGGATGGCGGCAGTATGACCCAGAGGACAGTGATTGGTTTAGAGGAGAAATACATTTTTTAAGTGAAAGTGAAACTGTTTCTTCTTTTACCAAGGATTTCCAGCCTGACGACGGGGAATATTCATGAGCATGTGAATCCATGCCAAACCCCATGCTGGAGAAGCAGATTTTCTAGATATTAAACAGGTTAATCCTAGTGAAAGTGGAGGTCAGAGTAATGAAGTGGCAAAGCTGAAGGTCCGTGTCAAAAAACGACCCCATGGTTGCGGGCCTTGGCGTGAGGAAGAGTAGATAACATGAGAAAGAGGTGGGAGAGGGAATAAAAGGAAAGGGCGGTAGTGGAGGCCAAAAGATAGATTAGCTCAGTCTTGGAGAATTTGAGCGTAAGACTTTGAAATGCCATCCAGTGGCGAATGGCAAAGAGACAATCAAATATGCAGGACTCATCAGGAGTTTATGAAATTAAATTGGCCATACAATCAGAAGCTCGTATAAGAAGAGTTTAGATGCCGCATTTTACCTGTAGGCACACGCACTTTCTAGTGGGGTCCTAATGCATCTGATAAATGTTTTTATTGTTCAGGCCAAAGAGAATCAAACATTTTCTTCCAGCTGGTTTGCCCTATGTATATAACATTGAGGAAGTTGTACTTGAAACCTACATTTATGGCTCTTAAAATCTGTCATACGTCAGATGCAATTATGGCCTGAAGGAACACGATAAGTAGAAACAGGGGGGGGCTTGGAGCCTTCTTTTTTGTTGGAGGGGGGCCTGACTCAAAAAGGCTAATATTATAGGAAGAAAAAAGAAGAGTCATAGGCTACCCCTAATCTAACCATATAAAAAGGTAGGCTGAGAGGGAGCAGGTAGCCAGTGTATAAATGCTGGCGGAAAAAGAGGAAAGAAGCTGAGGAGATTACAGCAAAAACAACAATTTATTTACACACTTTTAAAACAATGGGTCTAAACACAAGACCTATTTAAGGGTTTTCTTGAGCCAAACCTCAACACAACATTGAAATTGTTTTTAAACATCACAGTTTAGAATAGGTGGAGGTTAGTAACATATTAAGTGGAAAAAGAGGTTTGCATTACTACTTTGAACATATAGTAGTATTGGTTGCCGACACATGAATATGTTTCCAGTCCGGGATGGAAATGCGACTTCACTTGAGCGTGGTGGTGTAGTTTAGTGAAGTGTCCGGACTTTCATCAGGACGAGGTTCAAGGGGTTGGGTTTCTGGAAAAGGATAGGAAAGTTTAGAATAGTGTTTAGAAAAAAGGGGGGGGGGACCTCAAAACCTGCGGGGTCGGAGCCTACCTTGTGCAACATGAACGGTCAGATTGAATAATCTTTTGAAGAAGGCCTGCGTAAAGAGCTAGGCGGAACGCTGTAGCTGGAGTCTACAGGGAAAATGGATAACATCAAGTTATCTAAGTCCAAAGAATTCCACAGGATGGCGACCATATAATATATAATTTGAAGGGTTACCTTAATCAAAAAAGGAGATACAGGTATGAGGCTGTAAGGCGGAGGCAGTGGTATGCCGTGTCCGAACGTTGATGGCACTGAAAAAATGGTGACAAAATTAATTAAGGTAAAAAGAACGTCCGAAGGTGCTCAGCCGAAAACATAATCAAATGAATGGTGCGCGGTTAAATGTCTACAGTGGGATGTTATAAAGACTAGCGCATAGGTGGACGGTGTAGTAAGGCCGTCCGTGTGGGATGAAAATTGGCGCTTGTTAATGGAAGGCTAGGGAGAATTCTATGTCCTAGTAAAAGGCGGAACGTAAGTGGGTCAAGGAACACAGATAGTGAGGCATAGGGCTGTAAAAACTTACAAACTAAGGCTGGGCTACAGGGAACAGTAGGGCTTCTGTTCGTGAGCCGGGAGCGGTGCACGAAAAGTGAGCTGTCTCCGACTGGGGTAGCTAGGAAATGCTATTAGGTGCGCATGCGCGTAATAGGGCCGCAGGGAAACTGATCGCGCGCATGTGCGGTGGGTGATGCTAGTCAGCGGAGCATGCGCGATGGAAAGAATCGCAAAAGAAGAGTAAGTGTTGTTGAGCATGAAGGTATACCAGGTATTGTTGTTGATTCTCACACATGGATGTCAGTAAAATGGTGAGATAGGCAGCTACAGCATTGATTCGTGTAACATGTGCGAAACATTATAAAGAAAACAAATTAATTAAATTTATAGACAACAATGAGGGACATTATAAGAGAGACTCTTAATGTTTTGGCAAGGAATATGTTGCTTAAGGGCACAAGTCATGTCGTTGTACAGAAGAGCAAGTGCAAGGTCAAAAGGCTATTATTGAGAAAAGCTACAGCAATGAATCATGTAGGTGCAGTTCGAAGCATTATAAAGAAGACAAATTAATTAAATTGATAGACAACAGTGAGAGACATTATAAGAGAGACTCTTAATGTTTTGGCAGAAAATATGTTGCATAAAGGCACAAGTCATGTCGTCGTACAAAAGGGCAAAGGCAAGGTCTAGAGGTTATTGTTGAGAACAAAAACAGCAGAGGCATTGTTTGCAATTGTAGTGCTGACCTGTTTTTAGTAACACATGGTTGGATAATCTAGGTGATTGCCACTATGACCTATAGGACAATAGGACAGCGGAAGGGGAGAACTGGTTGGTTATTTGAAGAATAGGTTCCATTCGATGGCCACGTTAAGGCCTTGCTTGACTGAATTCAGGCGATATATCCACTGTTGCTCCAATTTTCGTAGGGCCAAGTCTCTGTCTCCTCCTCTGAAGGGGTTCTTGGCTGTTTGCAGAATGAACCAAAAAATATCATTGTGTGTGTGTTTCTTTTCTTGGAAATGTGATACCATTGGTTTATCTTGAATGCCATTCCTGATACATGAGCGATGCTCACAAATACGTTGTCGTATCTCTCGTTTACTTTTGCCAATATAGAAAAGTTTGCATGGGCACTGTATGGCGTACACGGTCCATTTACTTTTGCAATTTGTGAAAGTGTTGAACAGCCAGGGTTTGCCGTTCAGTTCAATGGATTTCATGTCTTTTGTTAAGCAACATATGGAGCAGGATCCGCATCTGAAGTGACCTATTGCCGGGGGTAGGTTCCATAGGGTATTTTGTCTTTCAACAGTTGTTGTTTTCTTGATTTGGTTACTTAGTGGAGTGAGTGGTAGCTAGGGTATTGGTAGATGTTTTATACACTCTGAGGTCTAGAAAGGGAATTGAGGTTGTATCTGACTGTATCGTGAATTGCGATACCACTCTCTATCGCAAACCTTCGGCAAAAAATACACTTGTTGGAATTCCAAAGCTTTCACCCAGCAGCACTCAAAGACAATCTACCCTTAGGCCAATTCTTACGCCTTAGGCGCAACTGCACAACCCGAGAAGACTACGACACAACAAGCAAAGATCTCTCACTGCGTTTAAAAGAAAGAGGATACCCAAGCCATATTATTCGCCAGGCAAAGAAAAAAGCGAAAAATAGAAGTAGAGAATCCTGTCTCACACCGACTCCCCGTGAAACCAATACGGAAAAAATAACCTGTGTCACAACCTTCACTCCACTAAGTAACCAAATCAAGAAAAGCATCTTACGTCATTGGAACATCTTGCACACTGAGACCTTCAAACCTCTCAAACCTCGCTTTGCTTTCAAGAGAAGCAAGAATTTAAAAGACAGACTGGTCCACACATATACTGAAACAACTGTTGAAAGACAAAATACCCTATGGAACCTACCCCCGGCAATAGGTCACTTCAGATGCGGATCCTGCTCCATATGTTGCTTAACAAAAGACATGAAATCCATTGAACTGAACGGCAAACCCTGGCTGTTCAACACTTTCACAAATTGCAAAAGTAAATGGACCGTGTACGCCATACAGTGCCCATGCAAACTTTTCTATATTGGCAAAAGTAAACGAGAGATACAACAACATATTTGTGAGCATCGCTCATGTATCAGGAATGGCATTCAAGATAAACCAATGGTATCACATTTCCAAGAAAAGAAACACACACACAATGATATTTTTTGGTTCATTCTGCAAACAGCCAAGAACCCCTTCAGAGGAGGAGACAGAGACTTGGCCCTACGAAAATTGGAGCAACAGTGGATATATCGCCTGAATTCAGTCAAGCAAGGCCTTAACGTGGCCATCGAATGGAACCTATTCTTCAAATAACCAACCAGTTCTCCCCTTCCGCTGTCCTATTGTCCTATAGGTCATAGTGGCAATCACCTAGATTATCCAACCATGTGTTACTAAAAACAGGTCAGCACTACAATTGCAAACAATGCCTCTGCTGTTTTTGTTCTCAACAATAACCTCTAGACCTTGCCTTTGCCCTTTTGTACGACGACATGACTTGTGCCTTTATGCAACATATTTTCTGCCAAAACATTAAGAGTCTCTCTTATAATGTCTCTCACTGTTGTCTATCAATTTAATTAATTTGTCTTCTTTATAATGCTTCGAACTGCACCTACATGATTCATTGCTGTAGCTTTTCTCAATAATAGCCTTTTGACCTTGCACTTGCTCTTCTGTACAACGACATGACTTGTGCCCTTAAGCAACATATTCCTTGCCAAAACATTAAGAGTCTCTCTTATAATGTCCCTCATTGTTGTCTATAAATTTAATTAATTTGTTTTCTTTATAATGTTTCGCACATGTTACACGAATCAATGCTGTAGCTGCCTATCTCACCATTTTACTGACATCCATGTGTGAGAATCAACAACAATACCTGGTATACCTTCATGCTCAACAACACTTACTCTTCTTTTGCGATTCTTTCCATCGCGCATGCTCCGCTGACTAGCATCACCCACCGCACATGCGCGCGATCAGTTTCCCTGCGGCCCTATTACGCGCATGCGCACCTAATAGCATTTCCTAGCTACCCCAGTCGGAGACAGCTCACTTTTCGTGCACCGCTCCCGGCTCACGAACAGAAGCGCTACTGTTCCCTGTAGCCCAGCCTTAGTTGGTAAGTTTTTACAGCCCTAGGCCTCACTATCTGTGTTCCTTGACCCACTTACGTTCCGCCTTTTACTAGGACATAGAATTCTCCCTAGCCTTCCATTAACAAGCGCCAATTTTCATCCCACACGGACGGCCTTACTACACCGTCCACCTATGCGCTAGTCTTTATAACATCCCACTGTAGACATTTAACCGCGCACCATTCATTTGATTATGTTTTCGGCTGAGCACCTTCGGACGTTCTTTTTACCTTAATTAATTTTGTTACCATTTTTTCAGTGCCATCAACGTTCGGACACGGCATACCACTGCCTCCGCCTTACAGCCTCATACCTGTATCTCCTTTTTTGATTAAGGTAACCCTTCAAATTATATATTATATGGTCGCCATCCTGTGGAATTCTTTGCACTTAGATAACTTGATGTTATCCATTTTCCCTGTAGACTCCAGCTACAGCGTTCCGCCTAGCTCTTTACGCAGGCCTTCTTCAAAAGATTATTCAATCTGACCGTTCATGTTGCACAAGGTAGGCTCCGACCCCGCAGGTTTTGAGGTCCCCCCCCCCTTTTTTCTAAACACTATTCTAAACTTTCCTATCCTTTTCCAGAAACCCAACCCCTTGAACCTCGTCCTGATGAAAGTCCGGACACTTCACTAAACTACACCACCACGCTCAAGTGAAGTCGCATTTCCATCCCGGACTGGAAACATATTCATGTGTCGGCAACCAATACTACTATATGTTCAAAGTAGTAATGCAAACCTCTTTTTCCACTTAATATGTTACTAACCTCCACCTATTCTAAACTGTGATGTTTAAAAACAATTTCAATGTTGTGTTGAGGTTTGGCTCAAGAAAACCCTTAAATAGGTCTTGTGTTTAGACCCATTGTTTTAAAAGTGTGTAAATAAATTGTTGTTTTTGCTGTAATCTCCTCAGCTTCTTTACTCTTTTTCCGCCAGCATTTATACACTGGCTACCTGCTCCCTCTCAGCCTACCTTTTTATATGGTTAGATTAGGGGTAGCCTATGACTCTTCTTTTTTCTTCCTGAAGGAACACGAGCAATGATTACAGGCTATTGCAAAAATAAAGCTATCTACACATGGCAGGGATATTGTGATGATTCTGATGATGTCATCACTAATTTCCCAAAGGGAGCCTCTTCTCATGTGGCCAGGGGACAGCAGCCGCTACCTGCTCCTGACACTGGGGGCAGCTATACGAGGGAGAATAGATTGGGGCAGGCGACCCTCAGGAGGATTACACGACATCATCAGGTGAGATGCGGTATCCCCACCAATCAATGTACCCTAGACCCTCTTCTTACAACCCTAAAAACAATCATTTCCCTAATGAACTCATGTGTTGTATTTATCCTACCAGTCCCTTAAATAGTACTGGGACGAGGAAGAAGGTTTAAGTTACTTACCTGTAACTATTGTTCTACAGCTTGGAGAATTCCCCGTATTCAGGCTGGGAATGCTCAGTTAAAGAAAAAAACAGTTTCACTTTCACTTTAAAATTGTATTTCTGGGGGGCGTGGCCAGGCGAGGACACAGACGGATGCCTCCTCGGTGAGCTCTGTGCTCCTTCCCTGCCTCAAGGCCCAGATCCCCTTGCAAAATGGTAGATATTCCTGGAACTGAGACCTAACTATACATGAATACCTAGAGCATCATCCTAGCGAATTTGGACCGGCGAGGTGCTTCCCCGGTGGAGACCTGGACAGTTTCACGGCAAGGCTCGGACCCCCGCTAAGATGGAGGCTGCAGCGCAACGCGGGATGGAGGGGGCGAGCCCACGAAGCTGAGAAGCAATAAGGGGAGAGAGGCAAAGCACCCCTGCAGCATACGAACGTGGCCTCAGCTGCGGAGGAATCGACTTTGGAAATTGCATCCGCAGGGATCCGGGACCCCAGGCACCCACCACGCCCCCCCCGCCGACATAGTGGGAGAGACGGTTGGGAGAAGATGAGGCACGGACGTCGGTCGGAGAGCAGGACGCGGCGAGGAGCATCCGTCAAGCTAGTGGGAAGCACTAGTGGTGGGAGCGCTGCCCACGAGGGTGTCGGTACACTCTGTGGCTGCCGCCGGTCCCGGGAGTGAGCCGGCTGCTTCCTCCCCTTCCAGGCGGAACACGAGTTCGATCCGCTGCCAGAAGTAAGGAGTCTTGGGGGGCTGCCGTATGAATGGGCGTGCAGGCACAGATGGAGGTGAGGCCCAGAGGGTGTAAACAGCCAAACGAGTGAACAATGCCGGAAAGGAGGCAAAGGTTGGAGGCATGATAATATGGGCCACCTATCTTAGCACCAGTAAAGCCTCAGGCTCGCGTGGAGTGGCGTGAGGGGCTTCAAGATAATTACACAAGCAGTAACAGAACCACCACTCTAAGGCTACTGTGGCTCGCAATGAAAGCTACGCCAAATTGTGGATGAACGAGTATCAGGCACAAGCAGATGGAAGCTAAGATCCCTGGAATGGCACACAGATGAATAGCAATTGTCTCCATATCCACCTTTGGGCAATCCACGGACTCTAACCCTTACACCAGAGACTAACCAAGTGCATCTTGTCCAAGGAGCGGGCAAGCATATTCAGACTAGAGGGCCTCTCCCACAAACACCAAGGCAGGTGGGCGCAGCTACTCCAGGCATAGATAAAGCCCGGAGACATAGGACCCGGGCGGGAATAACTCCTTCCGCACCTGAGAACACGTGGAAGACTTGCAAAACCTGGGGGGCAAGTGTTCAGGGTGGACTGATAACCCGAGCACCTGACCCGAGGCTGACGCATTCAATGGGGTCCCCCTTGTCATTCGGAGAAGAGGAATATGGCCAAACAAGGCCCGAAACAGAAGGGGTCGACATCTGGGGACATCAAAACACTCATGCAGGTCGCAGAAACCATTAAATGTAACCAGCAACAAACTTATGGCCAGGTTCACTCCTCCCACTGTCCAGGAAATATGTCCAAGCTGGATGACCCACCACTACGCAAATCGGACCTGCTAGCAATGCTACAGGAGCTGAAGGAGGACATCAAGGATAGCGCTTCTGAGCTGGCCAAGTCAATCTCAGGCCTTAAAAAGGGCTTCATGGCAGTGGACAAAAGAATAGATGAGGAGGAGTCTACAGTGGCGGGACAGGAACAAGATGAGCTGTCCAGGAGAGTCCAGACGCTAGAGCAGCAGATGTAAGGGGTTCAAAACAAACAAGAGGATGCTGAAAACAGGTCCAGCCGAAACAATATACGGATCCGAGGGATCCCTAAATCAGTATCAGACTCTGACCTGCAGTAAATGGTGGTGGAGCTATTCCAGCAAATTCTGGGCCCAGAGGTTAAGAAAGACATTCTCCTGAACCGACACACAGGGTGTACTCTACGTACCAGATCAATAAAAACCTGTCATGATTCCTGCCCCTCATGTCCCCAGCCCTCCAAGAGGTCAGGCTGGAGCCAGGCCACAATCACCTACATGGCCCTCAAGGGCCTCTCCATCCCTCCAAATACCCACTTGGAGTCAGACTTGGCGCTTGTGGCACCAGACTCACTCACTCCCATAGGATAAGATTGGGGATTGGACTTGTAGTGCATTGATGGGGACAAGATGGATGCCCCCACATATTTTGGTTCCCAGAACTGCATGTGCGGTCTAGTCTTTTGGGTGTGGTTCAGCCCAGAGACACTTGGGATATCCAGAGACTATTTAAGTCACACCCAGGCTGAGAAGCATGCTTTGCGTTTTCTGCACCTGCAGTGTGACACTCACCGTGTTCGGATCGGTCTCCAGTAGGCCTGCATCTTTCTTCTGCGCTCAGCTCCTGCAAGAACAAGAACACCATTAGGAACAGCCTTACCTTGCGGCGCTTCTGCCCATCATTCTTCGCTCCTTCTGTTCTGCGGCCATCTTCGGCGGTGTCCTTCGCATCCCAGCACGCCGCTTCCTAAGGAAAAGGGAAAAGAACAGAAAAAAGGCATTAGTAAGCATTCTGCAAATATTAGCTAAATACTGTACGAGCTTCAAACGCTTACCTGAATCCCAGCCGCTCTGGGGGAACTCTGTCTCCGGAACTTCTCATCCATCTGCAAGAGGGAAAAGACACTCCAGGTTAGCGTGGAAACATCTAGAGGCGCCGCATACCGCGCTTACCCACCGCATTTGTTCTTCATAACCGGCATCCACGCTGAAAACGTCGCGGCACCTAAAAGACACAGAAAAAGAACTCAGTTCAATGCAAATACGAAAGGAGTGCATCGCGCATCGCGCTCTCACTCACCTTCAGCGCTACTCATCTTAGCAGCATGCTGCCATCCCCGGACGCTGGCCGCCATCTAAGAAAGGAAAGGAACGAAATTAGAGAACTGTTCAAAAGACTTGTTATACTTACCTGTCGGTCTCTTGCCAGTGAAGTAATTAGGCAGCAACGAGCCCACATCAATCAACGCGCCCCTGCGCTGAAAGCAGGACAGATAGCACACTATCCAAGAAAACAAGGTGAGCTGTGGATCAAACAGAAGGGTTGGACCCCGGGGAAGAAGGGGTTCAAGCACATAGAGACAATAGGGAGTTAAACTCTACCAATCCTGTGTTTCAGGCCCAGTCTCCAGTCGAATAGCCTCCAGGGAAGGGTTTGAGGTCAGAATAGGCTGAGTGACGTCCCCGTGGATACCAGGTGACCGTTACAAAACCTGACCCCAGATGTGCTCACCCGAGTACACCTATTCGAACTAAAGGAGGACATCATGCGGGCTGCCTGCAAGAGGGAACCTATTTGCTTACAATCGGCATCTACTGAACTCTATCAAGACTTAGCACAAGCTACTTTGCAAAAAAGGAAGTGTCTACGAGTGGCCACGGACTGGTTGAGAACCAAGGGAATCAGGTACCGCTGGTTACTCCCAACAGGGCTCCGGTTTGAATGGAAAGGGCAGCGATATACGATTGCAAAGGAAGAAGATATGGATGACCTCATGAGAGAGGTAGGGGTTGAGGGCGACGACGCTGAAAGAAATCCCTCGGGACAACCAGGAGATGGGGACAACATATGGGGAGAGCATTGGAGATCGGTGCGGCCTCGCCCAAAAGGCCGCAACAGAGAGACAAAAGTGACAGGTCCCACATGAGGGGTATATATACGAAGGGAGAGATCAGTG
Source organism: Ambystoma mexicanum (assembly GCF_040938575.1). NCBI lineage: Eukaryota > Metazoa > Chordata > Amphibia > Caudata > Ambystomatidae > Ambystoma > Ambystoma mexicanum. The sequence goes on along the minus strand of NC_090934.1, from coordinate 704,625,778 downwards.
ACTATACTCTTCAGTAATTGAGACCACTAAGGTCCTGAGAGAGGGGCGGGAAGTTATATGAAAGGAGGGGGTGGGATGATCAGAGGTTGAATCTTCTAAAGATATATGCCCAGGAGGGAAAGCATGAAAGCTACCCACTTATGCAAGGGGATGCGGGGGCGAGGATCCCACTTTTCCTGGGGTGAACAAACCCGGTGAGCCACTGTGACGAATCATGGTGGGTGTTAGAGTTGAAGTTCAGGGGAATGTTAAAAGTTGGAGGGGGTGGGGGATCTGGAAGGGGGAAAGTTATGGTTGTTGATACACAAAGCGCAGGTGCAGATATCAAAGGTCTAAGCGTGCATGGAGGCTGGTTAGAAGGTAAGCTGCATAACTTGAAGTATGGCTGACTTAACATTTGTTACGTTAAATGTTCAGAGGCTAAACTCGCCAATAAAAAGGAGATCAATTACGAGTAGGCTTTCCGAACTGCAACCCTCAGTGGGTGCAGGAAACTCACTCCCGGGGGATGAACATAGATGGAAACATAGTGCCTTCCCAAAACAATTCCTAGCCTCTAGTGGAACAAAAAAGAGGGAGTGGGCATCCTTATAGCTAAAGGGGTAGGTTTCGAGAAGCAAATTGTCAAAAAGGACCCGGAGGGTAGAGACCTGATCCTGGGAGGGACACTGATGGGTCAGCAAGTTACCTTGGTGGCAATTTATGCCCCTAATGATAAATAGGAGGGGTTCTTAGTGGGGCTGAATGGGGCAGGGGGCAAAACTTAATAGGGGGAGATTTCAATTGTGTAATGGACGCCCCAATGGACAAAACGCTCCTCGCGACCCCCAGTGATAACGTGCATAGATAGGCTCTGCACAGTTCCTTCGGGACCTACATCTAATAGAGACATGGCAGTTTTTTCGCCCCTCAAGAAAAAGCCTACACCCACTTCTCAGCTGTGCATAGAGACTTCTCCCGGATCGATATAATCCTGGTTACGGCTATCCCACAAGTCACGTGGGTGGACACAGGGGTACAATGCATATCAGACCACACCCCAGTATCCTTGACAATGGAGATGCAGACCCTGCTCTCGCAGGCCCGCAAACCATGGCGCCTAAACTAACTACTACTAAAAGATCAGGCCCTTAGATCGGACATAGACTTAGCACTGAGGAATTACTTTAAAGAAAATATTACGCCTGGGGTGAACTAGGGAACAATATGGGATGCAAGCAAGGTGGTAGTGCGAGGCAAATTTATTGCGCACACTGTAAATTTCCTGAAGAGGAAAAGGTGGGAGAGACAGGAACTAGAAACTAAAGTAAAAAGTTATGGGGACAAAAGGTCACAAACAGCATGGCGGGAACTCAAGCAAACCAGGGCTGCATTAGAAGCCCATTATGCAGATGAATCTGCACAGCACCTCCTTTGGACAAAACAGATCTATTACATAAAAAGGGACAACACCAATTGTTTTTTAGCAGCTAAACTTAAGAAACAGAGGGTCCGTAACCATATTCACCAACTCAAACACCCGGGGGGGAGCATGGAAAGAGGGATATCTGAGATCATGCACACTTATTACTCTAGTAATTTGAAAGGGGATAATTTCCAAAGGGAGGCACAGGCCAATTTCTTGGCACAAGTGGAGGTTCTGCGAATTACAGAAAAGGATAGGCAAATGCTGGAGGCACCAATAACTGAGGAGGAGGTACGGGGGGTTATCAAAGCTCTGAAAGGGAACAAGTCTCCGGGTCCAGATGGCCTCTGTAATTCTTATTATAAAGCGTTCCAGAATATTCTGGTAGGTCCGTTAACAAACCTCTTCAATTATATAAGGGATACAGGGTATATTACCGGAGAAATGGGCCTGGCTACCACAGTGATCTTGCTAAAGCCGGGTAGGGATCCTACTGAATGTGCAAGTTACCGCCCTATTTCACTGTTAAATGGGGACGCAAAGATTTATTCGACCAGTCTGGCATAGAGACTAGCCACCGTCCTTCCGAAGATTATACATTCGGACCAGGCGGGCTTTGTGAAGGGGCGTCATACTTACGACAACATCCGCAGGGCCACAAACACCATTGAATGGGGAAGGACTGGACAACGTATTTCGGTGCTAGCATTAGACGCCTCCAGAGCCTTTGACAGCCTGGATTGGGGCTTCCTGCAGTTGACCCTCAAGACATTTGGATGTGGGCCTGTCTTTTCCCACCTGATTTTAGCCAATTATAGGAACCCAACCACAAGACTAATGATTAACAAGTATCTCACCAACAGTATTCCAATTTGCAAAGGAACTAGGCAAGGGTGCCCGCTCTCGCCGTTGATCTTTCCCATGGCCATGGAGCCCTTGGCACAAATGGCCCGGACAACACAAGGTATTCAGGGGGTGGAGGTGGGCTCATGCGGACCTCAGAAGATAGCTCTTTATGCGGACGACATTATAATGTCCCTAAAAGACATGGCCCATTCACTCCCCCAAGACATTAAATTATTAGACGAATTTGCTGGGGTCTCCGGGTTTCACATTAATTACCCCAAATCCAAGGCACTCAACATTACCGAAGAGCCGGAACGGGTGACGGAATGGGAGAGTCGATATCCACTAACATGGGAAAGAAAGTCCATTGCCTACCTAGGAATACACTTAACACCCACGTATGAGAGGCTATATGGGGCAAATATCCCGGGGTTGCTGAAAACCTTTATAGAATACCTCAAAAGATGGAACATGCAGGATTCCAAGATGGCCAGGTAGTGAGGAGGATGTCACGCCCCGGGCTCCCGTTCTGCTTACAAGCTTTCGCCCATCCGCCTCAGCTGTAGCCCTCCCCGGCACCCTGAGCAGGCGGCGGGGGGACACCCGAGTGGGGAGCGATGTCTGATTCTGGTGACGGCCCCCTGGGGGAGACAGGGCCGGTAAAGCAGAGTCTGTGGCGGCCCGGCTACCTGCGACTGAGGCCTCACCTGGCATAGAGAGACGGCGCTAGAGCCCTCGGCGCTCGGAGCAAGATTGGCGTGCTCTGGGTGCGGGTTTGCCGCATTGCTGCCAGCACCCCCCCATGGCCCGAAAAGGACAGGGCACGGATTGCCCCCTCCCACCCGAGGATCATAGTGGAGACCACCCGGCGGTGAATGTACGGAGGCGGCCTGTGGGGGTCGGGAAGAGGAGCGCCATATTGGACCTTGCCCTAGCGCGCCGAGGCGGGGAGCAGGCCATTCACCCCTGGGACCCCCAGGAGCACAACGCGGGAGCGGCGAAAGGGCACGAGAGGAGCGTCCCCCCCGGGGAGGAGCAGACGGATCAGTGGGGTCGGGGCAGCTCCTGGGGGCTGAAGATTGTGGTGCCCGCCCCGGGGCAGGACTTGGTGCGGCCTGGGTGGCCCCTGGCTCCGGAGCCGGGACCCGGGTGCCGCCTGGGTAGTGAGCAGAGGCAAATATACGTGGAGCCCTGTGGGGTGGCCCCCTTTAAGTTCTCTGGGCCCCGCAGTGGTGGGGGCGCCTTGCACCTAGAGATACAAAACAATCTGGCCCCAAGTGAAACTGGGGCCCCCGAAATACACTGTGCCCTGGGGAAGGCAGTGGCTGGATCCACCCAGTAGAAGCACCAGAAGGGGGGCGCTGGTCAGCAAGACAGGGGCTGAGCGCCGAGGTGACCGGACGGGACATTGCGGGACATTTGCGGTCACCCCGGGACCCAGGGGGACCCCACTTGAGGTTGTGCAGGGCCCCGGTGCCTCGGCCCTGCTCTGCTCTGGACAGCGCCTCCTCACCAATACACTTGCCCCAGCCTCCCCGAACAGCTATGTCCTGAAACAAGGGAAAAGACAACCCGGCCCAGGGGAAAGGTCCCAGAAAAGTAACAGATGCCCCCCTCACGAAATTCTGGCCAAAAGAATCTGAGACGTCAGAGGCTCAAGGGATGAGTCAAGGCTCAGGGGATAATGAGGCCTCGGTCTCCCACGAGGACCAAGACAGGCCAATCTCTCAGGCCATGCTATCCCAGTTCATGGGCGAACTGGTGGAAAACATCCCAGCAGCAAGGCAGAAGAAAATGGACAAGCTGCGAGAAGATCTGGCGGAAGGCTTAAGGGAAATCAAAAGAGACATTAACAAAGTGGAAGAGAGAGTGGACATTAACGAGCGCGCCATCCAAGAACTGACAGATGATGCAAGAAAAGTGGATAATTTGCTAGAAACACTGGCTGGGTAAACACAAAACCTGGAGTTACAAGCTGGAGACTTGGTGAACAGGTCAAGAAGGGCGAATATCAGAGTTAAATCGTTGCCAGAGGACATCCCAGATCAGGAGTTGTCCCCATCATTAAAAGAAATATCTGTGGACCTGCTAAACTCGGACTCAGACACAGACATGCAATTTGATAGAGTCCACAGGGTAGGACCGCGAACACCGAAGCCTGGATCTAGAGCCCGCGATATGTTGGTGGCCTTCCATAATTACGCAGTGAAGGAGAAGATTTTGGAGAAGGCGAGAAGGGCCACACACATCACTTACAATGGCCATGAAATCTCTCTTTACCAAGACCTGGCGAGAATTACGCTAATCAAAAGGAGGCGGATGGGTCCGGTCCTGTCCTACCTAAGATCACAACAAATCCGCTACAGGTGGGCTCTCCCATTCGGTTTGTCTTTTGTCTGGCAAGGCTCCCACCATAAGATCACGACCTGCGACCAGGGGCTGGCCTTGCTGGGTCTGGAGGAGCAGGCCTCGGCCCCCCCGGTGGGAGCGGAAGCGCAGCCGGGTGGGCGCAAACCATGGGAATGGTCTATGATTAAGCCCAGGAGAGGATGGAAGAAAGCTCCGGGCCCAGATCCCAGGAAAACCATCAACAACGGGGCTGTGGACTGTCCATCAGGGGAGGGTAGTCCTCCAACAGTCACTTAGGATACTGAAAAGGTGTGTGAGGTTCCAAAAATCGAGCCCGGGGAGGGCGCTAGCGAAAGCAGATCAGTAATTGGTGACGGGCGGGTCACTAGAGATGTTGTGGGCTGCAGGAGCAGGGAGGGGGAGGGCTGGAGTTGGAATGGGTTTGGGAAATCCTGCGTGGGAAGTTTCTGGGTTAGTTATTGAGTTTGGCTCTCGTGGACGAATCACAAGGGGGGCTTGTCGCCAGACGGTCTCGCCTGGAAGGGGGTGTGGGGGGAGTTGGCAAAGGTGGGGTTAAGGGGGAGGGGAATAGATCCAAGGTTCTGGGCCGGATGGCCCAAACAGCAGCCCTAGGTTGGAGCGCACACTTCATGCAGCAAACGGGGGAGGGCACAGGATCCTAGAGGGCTAACAAGGTTTCACATGAATACATCATATGGCTAGCTCAGATGTTGTGAAGTTGATTTCCCTAAATGTGAATGGCCTCAATCTCCAGGTTAAGAGGAAGCAGGTGGAGAGGTACCTCAGGCGGGAACAACCCCATGTAGTAGCACTGCAGGAGACCCATGTGCATTCCAGGGATACCCACAGGATGAGATTCTGGGAATACTCACGAGTGGTTCAGGCCACACAAGCTTGCAAGAAGGGGGGAGTCTTAATTGCCTTGAGGGACGGGCTCGATCTGACCATCAGGGATATGCAGAAGGATAACCTAGTGGAAGGTACCTAGCGGTAATCCCCGAGGGAAAGGGGGAGTACTTGACGGCAGCAACCCTGTATGCTCCCAATCAAGCTCAGGATGCCTTTATACAGAACATTGTCACCCGCTTAGGGAAATTTGTTAAGGCGGACATCCTCCTAATGGGGGACTTTAACTTAGCTTGGGACCCCTCCAAAGATAGGAATTCCACCTCTTCGGATGCGCAGGGGGGACCATCAGGAGACCTGGTGAAGAAAATGAGAGATTTGGCCCTCGTAGATACATGGCGAGAACTCTATGGGGAGGCTGAGGGGTTCACCTTCTATTCACATGCACACAGGTCTCACTCACGGATAGATTATGTCTGGATATCGAAACCACTGGTGGGAAGAGCTACAGCATTGGAGGTAGGGGCGATAACCCTTGGAGATCACGCTCCACTCACCCTGTTAATAGTTAGACCAAAGGGTCCCCCAGGTATTTGGAAATGGAGGTACCCAGCCTCGCTGTTCAGGGATGCAATCCTGGTCAGGGATATAGAGGAGGAAGTAATAGAATATACCAACCACAATAAGTGGGAGGACACAACCCCTCAAATTTGGTGGGACGCCCTCAAGGCCACAATTAGAGGTAAGATCATAGCAATCAAGGCCAGAAGGGAACGGGAGCTAAGCCTGGAGGAACAACAGCTAGAAGCCAGACTCAAGGACGTCATGGCTCGTATGAGCACTGAGCTGTCAGCAGCCACCAAAAGGGAATATAGAGCAGTGAGAGGTCAGCTGAACCGAATACAAACAAGAGCGGCCGAGCACAATCTCCTCTGGCTGCGCCAAAGGTTCTATATCAAAGGCAATAAGACGGACCACTTTCTGGCCAGAAAGCTACGAAAGGAGGCATGTGACAAAACAATCCTAAAAATAAGGGGGGAGGGAGGGGTCCTACTCACAAAGAATCCCGACATTGTGGGTGAATTTAGCGAATTTTACTCTGACCTCTATAGGTCCGGTAACCCAAAAAGCGCGGACCAGGAGGCATACCTACGCGAGGCAGGGTGTCGACGGATTTTGCAGGACGATAGAGAAGCGCTGGAAGTTGAGATCAGCACGGACGAAGAGTGATTAATAACTTACCGGCCAGTAAGGCACCAGGCCCGGATGGGTTTGTGTCTGAATTTTAAAAGACGCATAAAGAAGTAAGTGTTAATCCCCATTCTTACCAAATTATTTAACTGCATAGGGTCCACTGGAAATCTCCCCAACTCTATGAATGAAGCCAAAGTAATCCTGATACACAAGCAGGGCAAAGATCCAACTGACTGCGCTTCCTACCGTCCAATAGCTTTAATAAATGTAGACGCCAAAATTCATACCAAAGTTCTGGCCAATCGCCTTGAAACCATCCCCCCAAAACTAATTCATAGGGACCAGGCGGGCTTTATTAGAGGCAGGCAAACATCGGACAATGTCAGAAGACTGGCACACTTGGTCGAAAAGACACAGAAAAAGAATATCCCGGCCCTTCTCCTGGCGATCGACGCCGAGAAGGCTTTTGATTGGGTAGAGTGGGCGTTCCTGTTTGCGGCTATGGGTAGAATGGGCTTTGGCCCGGGTTTCATTGCGCGAGTAAGGGCAAATTACCAAAACCCAGTAATACGGCTGGCAATAAACGGCCAAATATCAGCTCTGGTTCTGGTGGGAAGGGGCACTAAGCAGGGCTGCCTGATGTCGCCGCTCCTCTACGCCCTTCCCCTGGAACCGTTCCTTGAGACGGCGCGAGCGGCTGAAGATATAGAGGGAGTCCTGTTTGGAGGCGAGGTTCACAATATCGCTGCCTTCGCTGATGACATGATACTGTCACTGACCCATCCGATCACCTCATTGCAGGCAGTGGCGAGAGAATTGAACAGGTTCGGCCAAATAGCAGGGCTAAAAATCAATGTCCACAAATCTGAAGCGCTACCTCTCACCTTGTCACCCAGGGTGGTCCAAGACCTCAGGAAGGCTTATAGTTATAGATGGGTTGACACTTCGCTAAAGTATCTAGGTATCCATCTGACCAAGACCGTGGGGGATTTATCACAGCAAACTACCCTCTGCTCCTTCAGAAGGTGAAATCGAAACTGGTGGACTGGGGCCCACCGAAATCTCGTGGTTGGGTAGAATCAACGCCTTAAAGATGGCAATCTTACCTCTGCTCCTATATCATTTCTCAGCCCTACCGATCCGAGTCCCAGCGACTTTCTTTAGGGCCCTGCAAAGAATAACCAGCCTTTTTGTCTGGAACCGAAAGCGCCCGAGGGTGGTGGCATCCATTATGAAAGCTCTGTCAGACCGGGGAGGAGAAGGGGTGGCGGACTTTCGAGTATACTATCTAGCAGCACAGATTAGGGTCATCAGAGACTGGCAAAGAAATGACAGGGGGAAGGTGTGGAGGCCGATGGATAGGGCGGTGGTGGGTAAGGACCTCAAAGGGGTTCTGTGGATCCTGAGGCAGGATAGGCCGGCCAGAATGTATTGTAGTGATACAACGTCGACTACAGGGGATGCCTGGGATCAAGCCATTGATAGGGCGCACATTACCTCCTTCCCATCCCCATACACGCCCCTACATGGTAACCCACAATTTACTCCAGCGGCCACCAATGCGCCAAACTTTGATCCTTGACTTCAGGGGGGCTGCCGGATGGTGCAGGATATACTGGTGGGGGGCGAAGTGAAAGAAATTGAGCAATGTAAGAAGGACTTTGGCTTGGGGGAGAAGCAGAGGTTTTCATATCTCCAGATCAGGCACTGGATCTCCCAGCCATTGGTTAAGCAGGTGGGTTCTCGTTCCCTCACCCAGTTTGAAAAGTATCTAGATACGGACACGGGAGACAAGTGGGTAGTGTCGTCCATTTATAAACTTATAAAACGGGAAGAAACTTCACTGTCCAGGAAATACATGATCAAATGGGCGCAGGATGTTGGGACGGACATAGAGGAACAGGAATGGGTTAAGCTGTGGTCTCAGATCCCGAAACTTGCAAGATCCATTCAAATTCGGGAGATCTGGCTGAAACTGATGTTGAGATGGCACCTAACCTCACTCAGGTTAAATAAAATATACCCTACTGTATCATGGTATTGTTGGAGGGAGTGCGGCAATGTAGCCTCCTGGGCTCATATTTGGTGGGAATGCCCAAAAATGTATCCCTTTTGGTCTCAAGTCCAGCAGGCGATCGCCCAGGTGTTGGGAGTCAAGCAGAGCCGTGACAGAGGGCGGGACTTATTAGGCCTTAATGGAATGCTGACAACCCTGCCTACTAGAGCGGACCGCAAACTTTATGTGATAATGATGTTGGCGGCTGCATTGGTCCTGGCCAGGAAGTGGAAGTCGAAGGACCCTCCACAGGAACATGAGTGGGTTGCGAGGGTGTGGTCATTGGTGGCCATGGAGTGGCTCACCTACTCGATCCAGGGGCTTCATATGCAATTCATGTCGGACTGGGCCAACCGGTTGTCATATCTAAAAGCGGGAGCCCACCATGCCTGGTGTCCCAAGGCCATGGAACTACTGGCATAATTCACCCTCAGGACGAATCGGACCTGTGAAGACTTATGTGGGTTAGCGCACCTATCCTTTTGGGAGGCTGTTTTGAGTCATTGTTCAAAGACCTACCCGGGCAACCGGGCCGAATTAACATGCATTATGTTTCTAATTCAAATGTCGAAGTTGGGCTGGCAGCAGACCACGTGGATCTGGGAGGGTCTGGGAAGGGTGAGAGGGCGGGTGTTGTTGTTGGGAGAATGGGGTTTTTGTTTAATTTTTTTAATGTACCTGTTTCACTGAAAACTGTTAATAAAAACGTATTGGAAAAAAATGGAACATGCAGGAACTGTCTTGGTCAGCACGCATAGCGGCTATCAAGATGTCACTTCTCCCCAGATTCTTATATGTAATTCGGGCACTCCCGCTACGGATCCCAGACCCAGCGATCAAGAACCTACAAAAGACCGTCATGACCTTAATTTGGAAAGGGAAGAAACCCAGGGTCCCAATGAAGGTCCTTTTCCAACCACAAGCAATTGGGGGGTTGGGGGAACCAGAATTACGCAGATATTTTTGGTGGCACCAATGCTACAATGGGGTTCCCGGGAAAATCAGAATCAATGGGTAACGCTGGAAAGGGAAGCAACAAAGACCCCCCTAGAATGTCTGGGATTCTTGGGCATGGAACATAGAGGGGGAGAGGGGACGCTCTTGGAAACGACTAAAGCTACTCTGTGGTACTGGGACAAGGCATTACGAGGTAAGAAGATAAAGATAGGCAGAGGCCCACTAGCGCCAATGGCCCATAACCCAGACTTTACACCAGGCAAGCAGCCCCATTTCTGGTCCCATTGGGCGGGCGGGCGAATACTGACACTGGGGGAATTCTACTCAGACGGGGCACCCTTGACATTCAAAGGGTGCAAGAGAGAGTTTCAGATACCGGAGACTGAACAATATCATTACACCCAAATTAGGCACTGGATCACGAAGACAAAAGTGAAAGAGGGGGCATCTCGGAAACCGGTAGGGTTGGAACTCACAATAAAGGAGGGGGTACCTGAGAAGGGGGTATCAAGAATATATCGACTGCTCAGTGGGAAGGACCCCAGAAGAAATCCTACCATATATGAAGAAATGGGAGGAAGATGTGGGCAAACCAATTTCTCTAGAGACCTGGGGACAAACATGGCGGTGGGCGGCGAAAAGCTCTAAACATGTCTTAATCAAAGAAGTGGCCTACAAGGTATGTCTAAGATGGTACATGACACCACAACGCATACACTCTATTAACACAAGCTACTCCTCACTCTGTTGGCGGGGCTGCAGGGGCACTGGAGACTTGATCCATATGTGGTGGGCTTGTCTGCTAGCACAGACTTACTGGAAAGAAATCCCGAGTCATATCAAGAAAATGGTGGGGGTGCAGCTCCCCATGGATCCAACAATGGTACTATTAGGGGAGACTGTAGAGGGTAGTTATGCAAATACCGTAAATAGAGCTACACTCATAACCCATATGTTGAGTGCAGCCAGAATCAACCTAGCACACATGTGGAAGAACAAACAGGGGCCGGTGGTGGCCATGTGGTGGGTAAGACTTTGGGGAGTTACGGCAATGGAGAAGGTAAGAGCTTTGGCATATGGATCGTATACCGAATACTTGAACATATTGATGCCCCTACACAAGTTCACCGACGACAAGGAACAAATGTACTTTAAACCCAGAATTCTTCGTAAAGTCTCTATCCTGTGACTAAGCAAGGCCGGCAAGACTATTTGATGCTGCATTGCACCTATCTATACAAGTATAACTCTTCAACCGAATACTATTAAGACTAATAGAATAGGGAGAGGGAAGGGTGGAAATTTGACTGTTTAACTGTTATACCCAAGAGCCCGCGTTTGAAGGAAATTAGAATGTAAGGAATGCTTTAAATCGCAATACTAATTTTCACAAATGTATTTGTAACTGCGCTCTTGAGATGAAAATAAAACAAAGTTTGTTAAAAAAAAAAAAGTATTTCTCCACTAAACCAATCACTGTGCTCTGGGTCATACTGCTCCCATCCAATGACAGTCCTCTCCTTAAGATCCACCTCTGGCAGCGAGCTTCAGAGTTGGTAAGCATGTAAAGTGGCAGTATGACCAACAAGAGCTGCAGAGGGGTCAGAAAGAGGGTTCAGATGTGAATCCATGCCAGACCCATGCTGGAGAACAAAAGTTACAGGTAAGTAACTTAAACCTTGTCCAGTATGGGGTCTGGCATGGATTCACATGCTCATGAATAACGAATACAAAGCAGTACACATTACACAACTACGGGAGGTGGCAAGGCTCAACAGAAGTAATCAACACTTACCCCGGGAACAGACTCACCTCAAGTGAACAGGTTGCATAGCACTGCCTTGCCGACTCTGGACTCCTCACTGGAATCCCTGTTGACTCAGTAGAACTTTGTGAAGGTATGCGTGAACTTTGTAAGGAAGGCAGGGTATCAAACAGTAAGACAGACATGTGATCACAATGTTATGCAAAAGAAAAGTGCTCAAGAAATATGTCAGGATATACAAGCCATTGGCTTCCCTTCCCAACGTTTTCAGCACGTGACAAGGTGGCATACTCGAGCTTAGCACACTCTCTGGCTTCTCTAGCACGAGGATGCAGTACAAAACTTTCTGTACCAAAGTCTTTTTGCCATTCAAAATCTCTTATTTCAGAGGGCCTGATGCAACACGACAAACATTAAAGTTCCTTACTTTTTTGGATTTCAAATATACAACTTCTCATATGATTTACTGTTCACTCTGGAGCCCCCTCCGCCAGGCTCAGACCCACTTTGACACAAAACCTTCAATTGGTCTCCCTTCGCCGGGCTCGGACCAACTCTTCTTTATCAAACTTTCTCTACTTCATCATAATCGAAGACCTTCGACTGTGCGCTGGGTTTCGCTTGACCTGTTGCAGGACCACTTCAATCCACAATCACTCTATCTTCTTGATATATTTCTCCCTTTCGTCTTTGCCACTTCTCAGCCGGATACCTTACGGAGATCTTCGATTGAGCACCCACGTGGTGCCGGACCACTCTGTCAAAGGTATTATATCTTGCTCTAAAATTCAGTCACTCATCAGCTGTTCAACTTTACTTGCGTGTTTTAACAATGTTTGCTCCAGCACTTGTCATATAAAGTTGCTGCTTGCAACCTTGGCTTCAACACAAACCGGTTTTGTATCGGTCTCCTCAACTTTTTTTTATAAACATATTTTATTAGTGATTTAAACACATTCATACAACATATCAACATTTTCCCCCCTCCCTCCTTCGACCCCCCCCATCCCGGGTTCATTCCTTGATCTGTTCATGTTTGTCACGCCATGCATCACCTCCAGTGGTATGTCGCCTGTAATGTTCAAGATAGGACCCCAGTGCTCCCACCATCGCCCACCAATAGTTCTCAGATTTCACGTTCTTCCCACTTTCCCCAGATCTTCGTAGCTTTTGCAGGGCACCCCCGTGCCGTGTATATTCTGTGTTCCTTTGTCGCGCAGATGTCCATTTCGTTGACCCATTGGTCGACTTTTGGGCATTCCGGTGCACCCCATTTCTGTGCTATGTCCCGCTTTATCAACCATTGCTGTGGAGAGAAAAATACCCTCCCATTTGTTCGAGGCGCTTTCATCCGGAGCACCCAGTAGCATTATTGCGGGTTCTAGTGTTATTGTGCGGCCCAGCGTTCTTGTAAGTACTTGTGAGCATTGTGTCCAGAAGTTTCTGATCTTGGGGCAGTCCCAGAGGAGATGAAAAAAAGTGCCCTCCTCCCCCCAGCATCTCAGGCAATTGGGATCTGCTGCCCTCCCCCAACCGAAAAGGGCCACACGGGGGTAGTATACCCTGTGAAGTATTTTGAGCTGTACCAATCTTATTCTGGAGTCTATTGCGATTTCGCGAGGGTGCATGAGGACCTGAATCCAGTCCTCAGGGTCAATATCCCCAATATCCCACTCTCATCTAATTTTGAGGCTGGCCAGTTCCAGAGTAGCAAATGCATTGATGGCCTTATACAGTATAGTCGTTACCTTGGTGGGGATATGCTGTGGCAGTAGGTTACGTTCCAGGGGTGTATAATCTGGTGCGTCAGCAAGTTCTTGCCTGTAATCCCGGAGAGCGTGTGTTAGTTTTGTATAGTGATATTGTTCTGCTGCCGGGATTTCAAATTTCTGTTGAAGTGTTTCAAACGGAAGGATGGTGCCATCCGCGATAACATCTCCCACTGTTGTTATCCCGGCCCTCACCCATCGGGTCTATGTGGTCAGTTTTTTAACCTCCATCAGCATATGATTGCCCCATAGTGGTTGTGCCGTGGTGATCCTGTTCTCCCAGCCGATGTGTCTATGGGCCTGCCTCCAGACCGTCGTGATATGGGATGAAGTGGGTTGTGCGGGCGGTCTGGGTAGGCTTTGGTATAGTGTTCGGATTGGCGGGGTATCCTGGGTTATAGGTAATTCCGCTCTGATGTGTGGGAGTTCTGGGTCCCCATGGAGGAGGTCATTCGCTATATTTAATTGACTGGCCCAGTAGTAGGATCTGAGATGTGGGACTCCTATGCCCCCCTCCCAAACAGAGCGCTGCAGCGTGGCTAGTGCTATTCGGGGCTGCCCCCCCTTCCATATTAGTTTCCTTAAGAGGCCCTCTACCCGGGTGAACTCCGAGTTTGGTATGGCTAGCGGGGCGTTCTGCAGGACATAGAGGAAACGTGGAAGTGCCATCATCTTGAATAGGGCCGCTCTCCCCATGAGTTTTAGTGGCAGGAGCCTCCAGTGCTGTACGTCACCATCGAAGTGGTCGATCAGCGGGTGTAATTATGCACCACATAGTTTGATAGTGTCCCAGTGGCCCATATGCCCAGGTAACGAAAACCCTCCCTCTCCACTCGACATGGGGTGTCCCGGGGAACTGCCAGATCATCACCTTTAACCGGAAAGAGGACCGATTTCCCCAGTTTACCCTGAGGCCACTGAAATTTCCGTAGGTCATCAGCATTCGGGCTATGATGGGGCATGCGTGGTCTGGGTTGCTCAAGTACAACAGTAGGTCGTCTGCATAAAGGGAGAGTTTATCGTCCCGTCCATTCGGCCATTGGAATCCGGACCATGTAGTTACTTGTCGGAGCCATCGGGCCAGTGGCTCAATTGCCAGGGCGAAGAGAAGGGGGGACAGTGGGCAGCCCTGTCGAGTGCCTCGGCCCAGTGGGAAGGTTCTAGAGGTCCAACCGTTTACTCTAACTGCGGCCAAGGGGGCCTCGTATAGAAGTTGAACCCAACTGAGAAAGGTTTCGCCTATGCCCATACGCCTCATTATTGACCAGAGACTTGCCCATACCACCGAATCGAACACTTTCTCAAAATCAATTGCAAGCAATGCGAGTGGTGTATTAAGGGTTGGGGCCCTTTCCAGGAGCAGGTGTAAACGTCGCAGGTTCATTCTGGTCGATCTTTGCGGCATGAAGCCGCATTGATCCTGATGGACCAGTGCCGTTATGACCGTTTGGAGCCTATTTTCCAATACTTTGGCCAGGATTTTAGTTTCGCTATTAATTAGCGATATCGGTCTATACGACTTACATTGGTCGGGAGGTTTCCCTTGTTTGGGAATGACCACGATATTGGCGGTTCGTAGGTCCGGGGGAAGGGTGCCCTGCGCCTTGGCGGCTAGGAACAGATCACGAAGGGGGGCCGCCATCTTGTTGCTGCCTAACTTCTTCCAGGTCTCTCCCGGGAAGCCATTTGGGCCTGGTGTTTTCCCCAATTGTAGTTGGGTCATGGCCTCCGTGATCTCAGCTCCGTCTATTTCTCTATCTAGGTGTGCTCTTTGGGGTTCCGACAACTGCGGAGCGTAATCTCTTCCAGAAGGGATGACTCCGTGCGGACCGTTGGAGCGGCGTAGAGCGAGGCATAAAAGTTGGAAAATGCCTCCACTATTTCTGGGTCTGTTTGCGCAGGTCTATTTGGGTTATCTGTAATTAATCTAACATGTCTGTGCCCTTCCTCTCGTCGCTCCAGCCATGCCAATAGTTTACCCGCTTTATGTCCCTGTTCATAAATTCTGGTTTTGGACTCCCTGTGTGCCTGTCTGGCATTATCCAGAGCTGTATTATGCAGGGTAGCTCTGGCCTTTAACAGGGAGCGGTGTGTTTCTGGGGTAGTGTCGGCGATGTAATTGGTTTCCCCCTGTTCTACATCAGCCTCCGCCTCAGTTACTTTCCTATGCTGTTCTCTCCTTTTGTTGCATATCCAGGCCGTCATCTCCCCTCTAAGTACCGCCTTGTGTGCTTCCCAAAGTGTCACTGGGTCCTCCACCGAGCCCGTGTTAATTTGGAAGAATTCGTCTTACTTTACAGTAATGTGCTCCACGAATTCAGGGAGGCCCAGGTAGTAGTTATTTAATCTCCATGTTTTAGGCGGTAGGGGACGCTCCGTGTGGAGCGTCACCTCCAAGGGAGAGTGATCTGATATGCCGCGGGGGAGGAGCTCTGCCGCCTTTACCCTATATGCTTCGGGGGGTTGGGAGGAAAAAATAATCTAATCTGGATAGGGATGCGTGTGCTCCCGAGTGGCAGGAGAATCCCCGGTCTGATTCGGTGTAGTTCTCTCCACACGTCGCTCAGACCGAGCGCCGATGCAAATGTCGCCAGACCCGTGGGCCGGCACGGGTTTCGGTTGCAGATATGTGTCCGGTCGAGTGTGTTACACATAACATCATTAAAATTCCCTCCCAGGATCCACAGCTCCATCTGTTGTTGTCTCTTCCTAGATTATTGATGCAGGAGGGTCCCGGGTATCTCTGCAGGATTCTTCAGCCTAGTTTTCTGGGCTTGTGCTTTCTATTCTCTGGGTTTCGGGAAAATAATGTTTCATTGTCGAAAAGGTCAAGGGAACTTCCCTCCTTGTGATCCCCTTCTGTTTTTCCATCTTTGCTCTCTCGTCCATCTGCTGTCTCAAAACTGTTTCCTCATGTGCTTTGCCTCGCTCAGTGTGCTCTCATGCTCCGCCTTTAATCTGTGTGGCGAAGCTTAATGGAAGTCAGGTGTGTGTGATGGTCAGTAATTGCCTGACCTTGCCTGACCGTTGTATTGAGACACGTCAGGTATACTGCTCAGGTGTTAGTCTGTTTTCTCTCACATACTGGCTTGTCCGTGAGAAAGTGTTTGTGTTGTAAAAGGGAAGGGGGCTTAGAGTTCCTAAATATCCTATCTGGTAGGAAGAGGTAAAGGTGTTACAGGGAAGGGGATAACGCATCTCACCATCCGGTGTCCCACTCCCATTCCCCCGATGACCCCTCACCCAGGTGATACTCCCACACTGGTCCAGTGTCATGACCCTTACCCCTGACCGCCACTGGCAAGGCAACCTGCCAGGTAGAGCCGGGTTTCGGGGTTTCATTATGGCCTCAAAGGCCTCAAAACCTCATCCAAGACTCTCTTGGAGTCAGTCCTGGCGCCTTTGGCACTAGGCTAATTTTCATTATGGAGGACATCTTTAAAGTGGGACTATTTACTTTGGACTACTTTCTTTGGGCCTGCAGTCAACATGGAGGCACCCACATAGCTCAGTTACCAAGAACTGAACTATGCGGTATAGTGTTTTGGGTGTGGTTGGCCTGGGACTACTTTACCTGGATTACTTTACAGGAAGGCTATTTAAACCACACCCACACAGCAGAACACGCTCGGGTTATTCTGCTGTTTGCAGCGTGACACTCACTGTGCCCAGTGTTCTTCATACCAGCTATCCTCGGGACCGCGAGCCTGCAGAGAGGAAAAAGGGACACTGTTAGAGAAATCTTACCTGCGAATAGCATCCAGTCTTCAGCCCATCGCTAGCTCCCGATTCTGCTTCCCTGGGGACAACGATCCGAACTGCATCTTCCGGACACCGCACGCTTCCCAGAACTAAGCGACCTGAAAAGGAGAGAGAGGACAGCATTAGTGAACGCTCACTAAAGGTTTCACACGAACAATGTAAATCACAAGACTCTTACCTGGTTAGCCGCCTCTTGGCCTGCATCGTTCTGGAACATCACGCCTACCGGGAAAGAGCATTGTGGCCTGCAAAAGAAGGGGAAATACACAGGTTAGCACATATGAGGCAAAACAGCGCCGCACATCGAGCATTACTAACCGACAGCATCACGCACACCGCGCCATCATTTACTGGCAGGTGCTCATCCCAACCAGCAGGACAATGTCAAATCTCTTGCACACTTAAAGAGAAGAGAAAAGACATTAATCACAAAAGGAGGAAGGAAGGCAAGAACAAGATTGAGTACAAAGACTGTAAAAGCAGCAAAACCTACCTTAAGGACACTTGAAAGGGCTTGCACCAGTGAAGTAACTTGGTCGCTCATGCCCCCACGAGACTACGCACCCCTGCCACGAAGAGCAGGACGGAGAGCACGCCTTCTAAAGAAACAAGGTGAGGAGAGGGCCAAGGGAAGGTTTGAATCCAAGGGAGGTGGGAAGACAACCTACTTGAGACAGCTAAGTCTTGAATCCAGTCCCACCTGTATTTCAGGCTCAACACCATTGGAGGCACCACCCGGGATCGGGGAGAGGGTTCGAGGTGCATATCATCCAATCAGGGCTGAGTGGCGTCCCTGTGCATACCAGGTGTGCGTAACAGAACACGAAGCCCAAAATAACATAATCCACCTGGGCGTTATGGAGACATCAGAAATTGACCAATTGGCTCCGTTTTTGGGACAGTTACATGCCGAAGTACATTCAGCCAGGCAAGAAACCAATGCTATCAGGAGGGATTGGATTGTTACTAAAGATCGTACCGATGAAATCAGTAGACAATTACTTCAATCACAGGCAGGATAAACCCCATTGCCTGGAAACATTCCGCTGGCACAAGCACCAATCTCATCAACCTGTCCAGAACAAATACCTCTTCCTGGGGCAGTTACTTTAGCTCCACCTGAAGGATTCACGGGGGATCCCACGAAGTATGCTACGTTCATGAACCAGTGTCGTCTTCATTTCCTTTGCAGACCTGGTGTATTTCCCCAACGACCAGACACGGGTTGCTTTTGTTTTGTCATATCTGAGCGTTCGTGCTGCGGATTGGTCGGTACCGTTAGTGAGTCAAGATGATCCATTGTTACATGACTTTGTGGGGTCTCAGATGGAAATGGAGAAACTCTTTGCTCGTCATACCCAAGGACAAGCATTAGACAACAAACTTTTATCACTCTGTCAAGGAAATCAAGACTTATTAACGTATATAGCAACCTTTAATAGATTGGTTGTTGAAGCTGGGTGGCCTGAAAACAAAAGAACCACCCTATTTCATCGAGGGCTACGGGGAGAATTGAAGGACGTCCTAGCTCAGGTGGTTGACCCACCTAAAGACTCTGCTGAATTCATCAATCTGGTTGTGCAACTAGATCACAGACTACAAGACTGAAAGGCAGACTGGACTAGATTAGACACTCAGGCTATGTATGTTCGGTCAAAGGACAATGTATCACGTGTATCGGAGAACCCTGTAGAACCCATGCAAATCCGAGGTGTACGACCCCCCATTAACAAAAACCGAAAGAGACAAGAGAAGGCAACAGCAACTATGTTTATACTGCGGAAAATCAGGGCACTTCCTCAAAGAATGTCCAGTGAAACCTCCAAGGAGAATTGTACAGGCCGCAGAGAAGGAAAATAATAAGGAGTCGGAAAACTACCAAGCTCGGCAAGCGTAGAGGTCAGTATGTCGAGTGAGAAGAATGAGCCACTGACCTCACACTTTGGAATTCCCATGATCTTAATCAATCACCAACAACCATCTCGGATGCATGCCGTCAAAGCATAGATAGCGGAGCAGTTGGGAATTATATAGATCAAGAACTGGCAGTAGAGATGGGGCTTCCCTTATGTTCAAAGTCGATCACTGAAAAGGTTACCACTGTGGATGGGACAAAAATAGCTTCCGAACCAGTAACCCAATGTACAGCAGCACTAACCCTACTGTGCCAGGACGGACACCGAGAATCTATTGCCCTTGATCTCATCAAGGCTCCTCAGTTTCCACTAATATTAGGGATGCCATGGTTAGTAACTCACAATCCTCATATAGATTGGCGTGCAAAGAAGCTGGCCTTTTCCTTTGACTGCGCTCCTACCTGCTATTACCAGGAAGAAGGGGAACCCGACTTATGTACATCTGTGCCTCCCAGAACGGCAGCGTTAGCACTTGGCGTGACTAGTACATTACCGAGCGAATACCAAGATTTCCAGGACGTGTTCCAGAAAGAACAAGCTAACACACTACCACCACACAGGCCCTATGACTGTCAAATTGACCTCATACCTGGGGCACAAATTCCTTGTGGCAGAATCTATGCACTGACAGAACCAGAAAATCTCCATTTGAAATCCTATCTAGACCAGTACCTAGCAAATGGATTCATCCACCCGTCTGAATCACCAGCAGCCAGTCATTTATTCTTCGTACCAAAGAAGGAAGGAGATTTGAGGACTTGCATCAACTACTACGCACTAAACCAGATCACCGTAAAGAATCGCTATCCCCTGCCACTCATTCCAGAATTATTAGACCGAGTCAAAGATGCCCAAATGTATACCAAATTAGACCTTAGAGGAGCGTACCACCTGGTCTGAGTAAAGAAAGGAGATGAATAGAAAACTGCTTTTCGTAACAAATATGGCTTGTACGAATATCAGGTAATGCCTTTTGGACTTTGCAACGCTCCCGCTGCATTCCAGTACTTCATGAACGATGTCTTGCTGGAATTAATCGAGGTTTGTGCCTTGGTTTACATAGATGACATCTTAGTGTATTCAGCCTCAAAACAGGACCATGTCAAGCACGTCCATTCCGTTCTCACCAAGCTCCGCCAACATCAACTGTATGCCAACCTCAGAAAATGCTATTTTCATGTAACCGAAGTTGAATTCCTTGGTTTCATCCTCACTCCGAAAGGCATCAGAATGGATATGCATATATTGGAGTCACCTTCCAAAGAGTTCCTGCACCTCAGTAATACCATGTGCTCAGAGTAGCCAGGTCATGGAAGAGCGTGTTTGCAATCCTCCTTCAATTGGCCCAGTCCAGGAGATTCCCCCCCACGTTGTCTCATCAGGGGCTGTGATTTCAAGGATTTCTAGGGGCTACTCCGGCCCCTCCGCCTTTGCTATTTCACCCCTGGTGGACTCCAGACTCCTAGGTATCACTGTTTTTTCACTACTGTCGAGTGACCCCAGTGGGGAGTGGGCCAGGGGGATGAGGGCTCTGGCCACCCTCACCAGAACTCTGGACCCAAAAAGCACTCTGCTGCTGAAACATCCCCTGTCATCCTCATCCCTTCCCCCTACCCCTGCTGCAATAAGTGCTAACCCAGTCTATCTCCAAACCAAAAGGAGCTGGGGGAGCCAGGGGCAACTGTCAGCTCAAAGCCACCATCTAATCTCTGGTCCCTCAAAGTGGAGTCTCCAGCGGTACAGTGCTCAGTGTTTATTTGCTCAGCATACGCGCGCCCCTCCTCTCCAAGCCCCCGTACTCACTCGCACACAGGGAGGCACCAACTGTCTGCATTCCAGACCAAGGCAGGGAGACCAGGATATGGCTCATATCCCCCACGGTATGGCTGTTCCTCTCCTCCAACTCTCCTACGCAGCCTTCTCCTTCGGCACTCCTATGCTGTTGTGACTCTGTGCAGCGATACTCCGGGCCGGGTCCTCCGCTCTCCGCCAGGATAGACCCCAGCCAGTAACTTCTCCTGCGGTGTTGCATCTCTGCTCATGCAGGTCGATGACTTCTTGCCTGCACCCCAGGTCTGTGGCTCTGACGCACTCCTCCAGTGCCTTCCGCTCCGCCTCATTGTTCCACAGGACGTTGTTGCGCCCGGCCACCCAGCTGGTTGAAGAGAATGTTACTAATATAATGCCCGCACAGGGCCCACCCACTTACTGCTGTCCCAGGTCCTTGCGATATCGCACCGGTTGCCCAAGTCAGTCCTAGTCTGTCTTAGATGTTTCAGTAGGTCCCGGCAGCAGTTTTGGGACTGCAGGGTGTTGCACCAGTGAGACTGTCCGCTCAACGCAGAGGTCTCCAAAACGCATTTTTTTACCATGCAGACCTCAAAGAATGCGGCTCCAGTGTTCCCTTAATCAGTGCTTAGTTGGTGGTGGTCACACATATCCAGGAAACAGGACATATCTCAGGATTTTGACAAGCAGTACGGGAGCCAGAGAGAGCTATGTGCTCATGCTCCGGTTGCTAGCCACGCCCCCTTCCTTCCCTTACACTTGAACAGAAACTGAATAAAGTGGGGGCCTTCTTGGTTCAGAAGAATAACTACTTTATTCCGAGTAGTACTTCCACCTTTACTCATAGGACAAAATTAAATCTTCTTCGGCAAGGGCAGAATAGCAAAACAAAGTCTCAAAAGGCTCCTTGGACTGACTCTCCACCAAGACGCAAAACAAAGTGTCTTATCTGCGGGACTGATTCTCTTCTCCAGGTGTTTCTCATGATGCCAAGAGAATGACGTCTTCTCTTTGTGGTTTTAGAATGTTCTTAAAACTTCAGGGGGTGTGACTCCCTTCCCCTGGTTTCAGACTTTCTTATAGTACTAAGAGAATGACTACCTTCTCTCAGCTGTTGCAGGGCGTTCACAACACACCTGGGGGTATGACTCAGTTCCCCTGGTTTCAGACATCTTATGGTGCCAGGAGATGTACTCCCTTCTCTTGGCTGTTTGCAGAGTGTTCACAACACACCATGGGGTATATGACTCGGTTCCCCTGGTTTCAGACTTCTCATGGTGCCAAGAGATTGACTCCCTTCTCTTGGCTGTTTGCAGACACCAGGGGTTATGACTCCCTTCCCCTTGTTTTGCTCTTAGTCTCACAATCAACCTTGCTACCTTTGCTGTCAGGCACTGTGACTATCAAGACTGATGAGGGCACATCAATGGGTGCCGGTCCCAGACTCCGCTGCCAGGTACTGAAACTATGATGATTAACTTGGAGGCCTTGATCCCCTATATGGGTGTGGGTCCCGGACTCTCACTTTCTTCTCTTTTCATTCAGTCCACCTGGTATACTCCCCTGCCAGGTACTGAGACTATGATGAGTGGCTTGGATTCTTTCACAACTTCTTATATCCTTTTGTTTTCCCCCAAGTTGTCTTTTTATTGAAATCTCGATGGACAGGTTATATTTGAACATCAGATAAAGAGTAAAACTTCAATAGCTCTAGATCAAAATTTAATTTTCACAAATACATCAAAAAGCCCCCCCCCCTCCTCCCACCGCACAAAACAAAGGTAACAATGGGCTTCTTATATTCTTAAGGTTGGGGTCCCAGAACCAAGACTATTGTTTCTCTCCTGGTTCCCAACTTCTGCATCATTGCCTTGGGCTCCTTACACCGCCCCTTGCGTACCTATCTCTATGGTTCACGATGCTCAGAGGACTCCAGTGATGCTCTGGCCCGGCTTGCTGTTTCCTCGCCGGTCAGCGCCCCCCTTCTGCTTTTGGCAGCTCTGCAGGGGATATGTCCTTCCAGGGCTCTCGTGCTGCCTGCTATGCACGTTTGCGGTCCCAACGGAGCACCAGGAGCTACTTCTTCCTCCTTCCTGGAGCAGCCACTGGACACCAGACCCTCCTTGTACCAGCGTGCTCCCTTCGTGGTGTCCCGGTCTGCCTTCTCTCCAGCACTTCCTTCTCTGGACTCCTGGTTCCTCCAGGGAGGGCTCAACACTAGTTTTCTTCAGTTTGTATATACCGATTCAACTCCATATTGACTAGACTGCTCACTTTGGTTCTGGGCAGTACTCCGCGCCTCCTCCTCATCCCAGTACCAAATGAATCAGTCTTGCAAGAACTAACAGAGTCCATCCTTGTCTTGGTATTAGGAAGGGGAACTATTTGGGTTGTCCTGACTCTTCCTCTTCCTAGTACTTCCCATGCTGGAAGTATAAGAGAAACACTGTTGGGTGTCTTGACCCACGTTCAAGTTATTATGCTGCCACATTTGGTGCTGTGGGCTTAAAAAATCCAAGATGGCCGAAAAGCACACATTTGTGCCAGAATCCAGGAAAACAGTGCAGTTTTGCGCACACCAAAACGGTCGCCTGACCTGCCACCCACCAGTGCGAGCGGGATGGGCCAGAAGCGCCATGAGTGAAACGTGGTGCCAAAGGAAAAAACAACAGTGTCGGTTAGCTAAAATGCAAGCTAAAAATGCCGATTTTAAACATTGCAAGATATTCAAAAATCTCACTGAACACCAGCAGACATTTGGCAGAATGTAGTCTTGTGTGCATACACAATCTGGAAAGATGAAGAGCCCAAAACAATGTTTATAACAAAACCGGCTGAGCTGTGGATGTCAGCAGCTGAAGTGAAATTGGATTTAAAGCCACTAAAATCGAAATGTTTAAAATAAATGAGAGACCTACTTTGAGTGTCACATAGGTTGCAACTGTTTAAATGTCATAGTTTTGAACTTGGAATCAGCGTTCTAGCTGAATGTGTAGAAATTGTAAGTTTGATTTGAATGAAGAAAAACTGGGAACAAAAGTGACATTTGGCTGAAGCCTGGCTTGAAGAGATTGAATTCTGCCTGGCAACTACCCCCACAGGAGTTGAAACTTGTCCAGCCACTGCATTCCAGGTCTGGCTGCCTTCTGCTGTTCCCACCAAAAGGAGATTAAACCTCTCTGATTGAATCAGGGGAGGAGCACCTGGGAGCAGGGAAACAAGAACAATGAGATTTCCTTGGCTCAGGCAAATGTTAAATTGGGGGGGGGTCGTAAATGGCTTCCTCTTAGGAGAAACTGGGAGGAGCAGTGCCTCTGAGAGCAACTTGAGTTGGAGGAAGTGGACAAACCAGAAATTCCACCATGTGCTTTGGGAAACCACACCCCTCTGGGCCAGAGCATAATTCTAAAAAGATGGATAATTCATAGTACGGACGTGTCAAAATTATATAATTAATATCATTATTATTGTGATTTTTCTGTGCACATTTTAAGAGGTGTTAGGACTCTGTGGTATGTTCTGGGGGGTAGTAGCGGAAAATAAGGTATTACTCTGAATGTCTGTATGTTAAAAATCTGACACTTTATCATCTGATGCCCATATTCCTTGTTCATGTTTGTGTAAATTCTGGAAAAGTTTAGAGGTTGTGTTCTTGATGAAAAGGGCAGAATTCTGTCATAAGTGGACACGACATCTTACAAAGACAGGGATCGGATGGTTTGGTGCTACAGAAAATATGTTAACTGGACATATAATATTAGAAAAATGGTACATAGATAAATATGTATTTGGATCAAAAATAGATTTGGGTGCAAATTGACAAGGGGAGTGGTCTTTCTGTATGCCATAAAATTGATGCCTGATTACACTCCATTCCTTCCCCCAATCAAGGGAGAGAGGAGAGCTTGGCCAATGATAAGTTGTGAGGGGCAGGCTTAGTTATGCCCACGCACACACCCATTTTCAAAACACATAAAAAGAGACTGCTTTGGACAGGCAACACACTCACTTTCCATTTTCTTGCAAAGCATTTTGCCGGACCAGACAATATCCAGAAGGACCATCTCCAGAACTTAGAATCCAGACTTCAGAACTTTTTCAGCAGGCCTCAAAATCTTTTGCAAATTATTCAAGCAGCCGGGCTGAGCTGTTTGACTCTGGCTAGAACCCTGTGCCAGTACCCAGAAAGCAGTGCTGTATCCAGAATCCACTTGATCCAGACCATCAGAACCAGAGACCAGACCGCTCTGCAGTGCCAAGAACTTTTGCCAGAACCAGAGACCAGACCGCTGTGAAGTGCAGAGCAGAGCTGACCCAGAGAGTTGTGACTTCAGAACCACCCGCCAGGAGTCCAGCCAACCTGACCAGATCTTGACAGCCTATTTCAAATTTATAGTGCGAGTACTCAGCTAGAACTGGGCCAGAACCAATCTCTTAGTCTAAAATAATCTGATTAAAACATTTGAACCTGTCCAGAACTGCGTCAAAAGAATCGTGTGGCCCTTCTCCGATTTTAAACCTGTAAAAGTGTCATTTTGCCATTTTGAATCATTATTTCATTTCTGAAAAACTACCTTCATAAAATCGTCCGTATCTTTGGAATCGTAGGTACTAGGAACTAGATTCTAATCTTTCCAACAAGCCTAAATCCGACTTTCTATTCCTTATAGTTATTCCGTAAATGCGCGTGACTCATTCGTAAAAATTGCCGCGAATTGAAAAATTAGCTCCTGTCAAAGATAGCCGTCTTTTGCTTGAACTGCTAAAATTCATTTTCAACCTGCTAATCCCTCATTGGGCATCACAAGTGTGACTTGAACTAATCTTAAATAGCTATCACCTACCCTGAACCTCCTATAGGGAATTAAAAGCATTTTTATCATATTTTACTTCATTGCGACCACATTTAAAAGGATTTGCCTGCTTTAAAATCATACCTGTTTTCCTCTAAACTCGCTGGGGGGGAACTGGAACTTTGGATTGCATTTTGTTTGTATTCCTGAAAATTGTGTGCTCTTCTTCCATCTCCTTATATTGCATAGGGGGGGAGTGAATTGCCACAAGGGGAAAAGTGAACATATTATCTCTTGTGAAATCCTATCAGTTTATTTCTGTACTGCATTTTCTTTCCATCATTGTTTTTCCTTGAAACCATAAAAGCATTCTCAGTTACCTTTTCCTTCCTATACCAATTCCAAGTAATTAAATAAGCGTACAATTGTAATATTATCCATTGTTGATCACTGTCATATTCTTAAGGGTGATATCAAATATTAATTTATTATAAAAGTGTGATATATATATATTGTTTAATTTTTCCAATAAATCTTTTAAATTGCAAAACAAACCTACTCTTGGCTCAGTGAGGTCAGGGGGATTCAAAGAGAGGGGCGTTATATAAGGGTTTATCATCCAGAGTATAACTTGTCATATAAATATATAAATAAGGGCTTCCCTTGGGCGTCCCAGACGAGGGACTGACTTAGTGGGATTGCTGAATTAAAGTCACTTAACAACACATGGGAACAGTGGGAATAGTACTGGTATGGGTTGGTGAGGGAGGTGGGCTGTGGGGATACCATGTTCTCCCTAGGGCGTCACTAATCCCATAGAGGACCTCCATCCCCATGAGATCCACCCACTCACTATCACCCCCAGGTGGACTATCGGGTAGCAGCATCACCTCCTGGGACTCTTGGGAAGAGGCTCCCCCTAGGGGACAAGTGACAAGGGTCAAGGAGTGGTTAGAGATTAGGGTAGTGATGAGGGTGGTAAAGTTGGTGAGAGGCAGGTTGAAGTTTTTCATATGCACAATGGGGGTTTGGTGGGAATGGAGTCCAGGGGGAGGTTCAGGTCAGAGGAGGAAGAGGAGGAGGAGTTAAGGAAACAGGGGGCCAGTAGATAAGGTAGATGGTGAAGGGGTTGTGTGGTGGCAAATTCAAGAGTGTTCAGAAGTTGGTGGGCAGAATTAGGGCCTTGTTTATTATCAATCCAAAACCACAATTGCATTAAGTAGAGTGGGAGTAGTGAGAAGAGATAGAGTCAGTGTGGATGAAAGCAAGAGTAGCAGAGTCTAGGGGAGGGATCCATGATTCAGTGATGGCCCTAGCCGCGAAAGAGGGGTTGAGTGGCTGAAAGTGCTCAGTTCTGAAGGAGGTTTTATTACAGACTGATGGGGAATTCCACAACCCAGTGTAAGAGTTTTAGGAAAAGATGGGGAAGACAGGAGAACAGATGAGGTTAGTGAGGGTAGGGCGGCCATTAGACCTTTCTGGGTGGGGCACAGGAGTGGGACTCAGTTGGAGACGGTGGAGACAAAGGAGGAAGAAATGTATTTGATCGGCAGTGGGGACAGAGTCCTTAAGATGTGGTAGAGAGAAAAGGAAAGAGTAGCAACAGTAGGGTAGGGAGGAAAGCATTCTAGTGTGTTAGAAAGAAGTTATACAGATGAGTGGGTGGTAAGGATGGGGAGAGGGAAGGTGTGGAGTAATGGAGAGGGTGAGTGAGCAACGGGTGCAGAGATGACTGTTCGGACCATTCGGAACAGAACTTCCACCCAAGTCGGAAGCTCTCGCGCTCTGCTCCCGTGAAACGATGCACCTGTGAAACATCAGATGAGGCAGAGGTAATCCTTGAATAGGGCGCTGTGACAGGCCCAGTTCAGCGCTTTAAAGCAAATGAGCATAAGGAAAATACATCCAGTTCTACACAGGACCTCAGAGGTACAGGAGCCCTCACCACTGCAGGAGCAGTGGCCCAGCCTCTCTGTTGTGTCCACCTAATTTCCAGCCCCTCGCGGAATGAAATTCCCCCACACGGAAACCGCTTAAAACATCCTTACAATTGGATGCTTTCCTGGGAAAATACCTTTTAGGCTTCGATCTGAGCCATAAAGCGTAATTGAGCTATATTCTTGCATCCTCCATTGGAACACACAAGGTGTTCCCAATCTAAGATGGCCACCGGCCTCCTCACAGCCACATGACCTGCAAGCGTGATTTCATTGGCCAGCTGGACCTACTCAAGGCCAATCACGCGCCAGCAGACAAACGCCGGCCCTCACCCAAAGGATCCTCACCACAAGGATCTTTCCCGTCTAGAGCCTGTCTCAAGGCGCCCAAGGCCTGGGCCAGGAGCCCTGCCCGATCACCAGCAGCTATCTGCTATTCTGCAAACATACCGGTAAGCTACCCACCCCCTCAGAATTACCTGAAAACACTGTGTAGCGTAATTCGCTAGTCACCTCAACAGACACAGCATACAGCTCCAGATAACTCTCAATTGCCTGTCATTGCGACCTGCCCCAATATTGAATGAACATTTATCGCCTTCTGCCTACTGTGAACGGCCCAAGGTTGCCACAACTGACTGGCCTGCTCAATTACAACTGCTGCAGCTTCTTTGACTCTCAAAGTGGCTCTATACTAAGTTGGCCTTAAACCGACCTCACACTACCTCTATTTACCTATCTGCTGCCTCCAGCTTAATTCGTGACCTCTTTGGCCATTGTATTTAGAATGTTTGAAATGTGGCAATGTGCCAAGAATTGTCTTCAACACATGTTGCCTCAGAGAGTCTCACATCATACCCAACTGCATAGAGAAGTATTAATAACCATGATCTGATTCTGACCAGTTTTGAAATTGACTGTTATTGTAGCCATCTTACACATCTAACTTGCCTAAACCTTGAAAACGGTCATTATTACTGCAACTTACATTTTCAATTTTGCCTTAACCTTGGAAATTGACAGTTACTGTTGCCTCACTGTACCTTGAACCGACCTAAAATACGCAATTCGACATTCTGCCATTTGCTGCCATCTGCACTTCAAATAAGTTTAACGAAGTCAGCTAACACTTAGGATTCATGCTAGCTAAGTGAAGTAAGCTGATCTATATTGTCACTGCGCCACTAAACCACTAGCATTGTCCAACCAACTACATCCAACAATGCTAACATTCCTAACCACTATAATGTTCCCGTTTTGCATAATGCCACACTCCGTGCCTTGCACAGGAGGACACTTCACCTTGTTCAATAATGGCCTTGCGAGACTAGGCTGCCAGCGCCACCACCCAATTCCCTGCCCCACCCCATTTCTCCCATCCCCCCCCATTCCCTGTTATAAGCACACACAATAATATCGCCACCACCATTGCCACTAACCCAGATGCTCCCAATACTCCCATCCGGAACTCAACACTATCCTCCCCTTGCAACAAGACCAACTATACAACTATACCCTCCATGGGGCTCAACAGACTTAATAGACTTAGAGCCAGAACCAATTCCAACCTTCAAGCGCCCAGACCCACCGCAACCAAAGCCACTGTCACCAAAACAGCAACCGTACCTACTAATAGACCACTCAAAGGCTCCTCCAAAAAACAAACCATACCACTCATAGAAACCAAAAACATGACCCTCCTTCCAAACCTAGTCGCCACACCTCCCCTCGAGCCCACCCCCACGATCAGAGGTGCACTCGTCAATGCTCACTCTCTCGGTGTACATGCCATAGACCTCATCGTCGATCAACAACTCGACATACTAGCAGTCACCGAAACCTGGCTACATCCTGCCGCAGGCCCCCTACTAGCCATAGCCATCCCCCCAGGGTACAGTATCCTTAGAACAGACAGAAACAACCTCCAAGGAGGCGGAGTTGCCCTTATAGCCAGAACCACATTGCAATTCAGAGCCTGCCCACTGGAACAAATACAGGGCTATGAACTCTTATTAGTCAAATTCTCCCCCAACCCCAAAACCACTACCAACTTTTTAGTGGTATACAGATCACCCAATAAAACCAGCCACCCCAACCTAGACATCCCCCTACTGCTTACCCCCTTCATTCTAGGTGATATCAACCTAGGCTACAGCGACCCCCCTTGACACGGACGCTGCCGCCTTTCACACAGCCATGTCAGATACAAACTTTACCCAGCTGATTAATGAACCCACTCACTCCAAAGGCAGAACGCTGGACTGGATCCTATCCCTCAACTCTCAAGTCACCATAGATTCCATCCTCCCCCTAGAATGGTCAGACCACTTTATCATCACCTTCACCCTGGAATATAAAAGCACGGACCCCACCAGCCCCAAGGCACCTGACACCTTTGAATCTAGAAATATTAAAAAACTCACAGTAGACAACCTCTCACCCATCCTGCACTTGGCCCTAGCCAACGTCACCCCTAATACGAATAATCCCGACTACTTAGCAGACTAGTATCAACAAAGTCTCACCCGTACCATTGACTCACTCGCCCCTGTCACTACCAAAACTTGGAAACCTGACAAACGCTCCTGCTTCTGGTTTGACGAAGAACTAGTCTCCCCTCAGATGTACTAAAAGATCACTCAAGCACCTACATAGGAAAACTAACACTAGTGATTCAGCACAGGCTATCAAAACAGCCAATAAAAAATACAAATCAGCCATAATCTCTCATAAAGCCAACGCCATTAACACGCGTATAACCAATGCCAACTCCGACAGGGAAGAACTGTTCTCCATCCTCAGAGAGCTTGAGAACCCATGCCAAGTAACAGCACCCTATAATTCCAGCAAAACCTGGTGCACCACAATACAAGATGCATTAGCCTCTAAAATGATACTACTACAAAAGAAAATTTACAGCAAAAAAATCCTCCTTGCCGAAAAAACGCTTTGTAACAAAGCCTTCAACCCACCCACTACCTCCACCTGCAATCCTTTTCAATTCACCCCAGTCACTAACAAAGAAGTACTAGACACCATAATGAGACTCAAATCTTCCAACTGCAAAGAAGACCAATTCCCCTCCCAACTAGTAAAACTGTGCGCTCATACCTTATAACCAGTCATCACAGAATTTGTTAATACATCCTTCAGCTCAAACACAGTTTCCGCTAGCATTAAAAAAGCCTGGGTAACACCCCTCCCCAAAACAAACGACCCTGGACCCCTCAATCCCTACCAATTACCAACCCATAACCACCGTCCCATTTCTACTGAAAAATATCGACAAAATAGCATACTCCCAAATTCAAAACCACTTAGAACACCATCAATTACTAGGGGACCGACAGTCAGGGTTCCGCCCCAACCATAGTATGGAAACAGCCCTACTCGACCTGAAGATCCAAATGGATGCCACGAGAGAATCAGGTAAACTCTGCCTGCTAATGCTCCTTGACCTCTCCGCAGCTTTCGATCTGGTCGACCATGACAAACTCTGTGCCACTCTAAATAACAACTTTAACCTGTCTAACAATGCCACAGAGTGGATTAAATCATTCCTCCCATATAGGACCTCAAGAGTTGCCATTGGGAAAGAATCAGCAGATCCCATACCAGTCCCGATAGGCGTCCCTCAAGGATCTTGCCTCTCCCCACCTTGTACAACACACACACCAAGCTGCTGTTCGCAGCACTGGATGCTATGGGTGTCATCAATACCAATTTCGCAGATGACACTCAGATCCTTATCCCACTAACAGGTAACCATGAGCAAGACTCCTCGCTTATTAATAAAATCTACTCACTAATACAAAACTGGATGGCGAACAACAGCCTATGTCTCAATGATGACAAAACAGAGCTACTCATATTAGGATCATCTTCCAAAATCGCCTCCCTTCAGCCTGTTTACTCATCGTTCATCATTGATGGCACCACAATCCCAGTACTTAAACAAGTAAAGACATTCGGGGTTTTCCTTGACGCGACACTCACCATGTCTAAGCAAGTAAATTCCCTAGCCTCCTCTACCTCCTACACAGCCAAACTGATCTCTCTTAGTCACAAATTCCGGACACCAGAAAATTGCATTACACTAGCAAGAAAGCTTATACTATCAATGCTTGACTATTGTAACATCGGATGTATACGAATTGTTCGTTTGACAATTGCTCGAATTACAATTGACCTTTTCACAATTGACCGAATTGTGAAGGTCAATTGTAACATATATGTGGGGGGAAACCCCCCACAACCACCCACCTAACGCCAAACCCCCCAAAACCCCTATATATATATATATATATATATATATATATATAAATATATATTATCAAACAGATATATATATATATACGGTCAATTGTGAAAAGGTCAATTGGGACCCTTTAAATTCAGTCAATTGTTCATTCAAACAATTGTAAACTAACAATTTGGGTAATACCGTAACATCCTCTTCCAAGGCACTTCCAACACCAACCTATCCAAACTCCAACTCATGCAGAATAACGCTCTCCGTGCTGCATTAGGCGTAAAAAATACGATCATATCTCCAATATCAGGAGACAAAATCACTGGCTTCCCATCAAAGCCAGAATACTCTTTAAAGCCCTTAGCATCTCCCATAAATGCATCATCAACAAAGCTCCCAAATACCTTCTCAACACAGTCACCAAGAAATCCCATACCAGACTCCTCAGATCGAATAACAGCAAAACCCTCGAAATCCCACGATACAAAAGAGAAAAAGCAGGACGCAGTCGCTTCATACTACTCGCTCCTTGGCACTGGAATGCCCTACCTATCAACACTAAGAATGAAAAGTCCTTCACACTATTTAAAAAAATCACTCAAAATGTGGTTATTCAACCAGTTCTAAGTTGATCCCAGATACTTTGTATCCCAGACCAACTCTGTATCGTCACTATATTTGAATGTACATAATTGTTAATAATGTAGAAAGGTAACTACAAGCTGGCACTTCACTCAGGTATCGCGATAGGCTCAAGAGGGGTCATGATCCTGGTACACAAAAACCTCCCCTTCCACCTCACGTCGGTGACCCAGTACACAGGCGGCAGATATATGTACGTGACAGGCAAGCTATGGGATCACTCCATCGCTCTGATAGCTACCTACGCACCCCCTACCCAGCTTTGAGCCGCTGCTTACTGACATTGCTCCGTTAATTGCAAACGACACATCCAACCTCATGATCCTGGGAGGTGACTTTAATGAAGTCATGAACGTAACCCTTGATAGATCACACTTGAGGAATAGAAACCCCAATGTTCCCACCAGACTTGCCACGTTTGCCAACGCACTAGGCCTATGTGACGTGTGGAGAGAACTCCACCAGGACATGAGAGCATACTCTTTCCACTCAGGGGCACATGCCTCACTCTCCAGGCTAGATTATTTCTTCATCCCAGCAACTGATTTACATAGGGCGCAAGAAATAGACATTCTCCCCCGGGGCATCTCTGACCACTCCCCATTAGAACTGACACTCATAACATCCAGGCGAATTCCACCGCCGAGCTGGTGCCTGAATAGCTATTACCTGGGTGACCCTGCGCTTGTGGACAAGCTACAGGAGACGACCAATACATACTTCGAGCTCAACTCACAGATGGCAATGAACCCAGGAACACTGTGGGAGGCCTACAAGACAGTGTTAAGAGGCGAACTGATATCGTGGACGACCGTGAAAAAAAGACAGCACTGGAGCAAGACTCTTGAGGCCGAACAACAGGTCAAGCAAGCAGAGGAGAGGCACATAATCGAGGACACACCGGCCTCGAATCGGTCATTGCTACTGGCACAGAAAAAGCTGCAAAACATAGCGATGGACAATGCGAAACAAGCGCACACTGCAATGCGGGCGAGAATTTATGAAACAGGGGACATGGCGGGCAAGATGCTGTCTTGGCTGGAAAGGAGGGAACAGGGACACAGCCATGTCCGAAGGCTCGAGACAGGAGGACTGAATCCAGGAGTGACCGATCAGGAAATAAGCCAAGGCTTCGCAGATTATTATGCTGAGTTGTACAGAAAGCCCACGACACAGATGGACGTCACGATCATGGAACAAATTAACATCCCCACCGTAACGGAAACGCAACTGCAACTGCTGGAGAGGTAGATCACAGAAGAGGAGATCCTAAGTGCCATGTCGAGCCTCCGATCCGGTAAATCCCCAGGACCTAACGGCTTCCCGGTTGAGCTATGGCAAAAGGTGGGGACCAATGTGGTGGCCCCCCAACTACTCCAAATGTACCAAACATGTGCTAGAAGAGGGCATTCTCCCACCAGATCTGCGAGAAGCAACAATAATAGTGTTACCCAAGCCGGACAAGCCCCAGGAAAGATGCAGCTCAGATAGGCCCATCTCACTCATCAATAGCGAAACCAAAATTCTGGCGAAATTACTTGCTGACCGTCTGCAACAGGTTATTCCCACCCTGATACATCCGGACCAGTGCGGCTTCATGCCCCAGAGATCAACACGTATGAACCTCCACAGGCTATATTCGGCCCTGGAAAGGGCCAACAGCATACAGGGCCCGCTAGCCCTGCTAGCAATTGACTTCGAGAAGGCCTTCGACTCGGTGAGATGGGAGGCCATAATGCAACGCATGGGCTTCGGTGAGAACTTTATGAAGTGGGTGCGCCTCTTGTACGAATCACCGGTGGCCAGGACCAGAGTTAATGGCTGGCGTTCGGACCTCTTCAATCTGGGGAGGGGCACGAGACAGGGCTGCCCGTTGTCGGCCATGATTTTTGCTATCGCCATCGAACCACTGGCAATCCTCTTGCGAAACACGCCAACCTGGGAAGGCTTCCGCTGGTCCGAGACCTCGGAAGACAGAATATCTCTATATGCAGACGACCTTCCCATATATCTGAAAGACCCAAGCAATGCCTGTCCCAGAGTCATGCACCTGTTAGAGCAATACGAGGCATTCAGCGGATTGCGAGTGAACTGGTCCAAATCCATCCTCTTCCCGCTAGGGGACACCTCGTCGGCAAACTTGACGTCTGGCCCTTACCAGATCGAAAGAGAAAAGTTCAAGTATCTGGGGATACGTATCACGAAGCAGTTGACTGAATACACAACCCTGAATCTCTCCCCCCTCATAACAAGATTTGCAGAAAATACTCGCCATTGGATCTCCTTGCCATTAACGCTGATGG
Source organism: Ambystoma mexicanum (assembly GCF_040938575.1). Classification (NCBI taxonomy): domain Eukaryota; kingdom Metazoa; phylum Chordata; class Amphibia; order Caudata; family Ambystomatidae; genus Ambystoma; species Ambystoma mexicanum. Next base: position 704,591,177 of record NC_090934.1, on the reverse strand, counting down.
GCAGAGCGGTCCTGTTCAAAATGATTGCCCTTCATAAATTCTTATATATCCTGCAAAATGCGCCATTATACATTCACCAGCGGGAATTTCACAAAATAGAGTGCACCCTTCGGAAGCTGCTATGGGGGGGAAGGACACCCACGAATTGCTCTCGCCACGCTCCAAAGGTCTATCTGGGAAGGAGGCATTGGACTGCCCAGAATACAGTCATATTACTGGGCCAGCCAGATGGCGGTAGTAAATGATATGCTCCACGCAGACGGAAGCCTCCCACATATCAAAGGTCTTATCCGGAATGCCACAACCACGCCTCTAGAGCATCTGAATGGAGGTCTGAACCGCACATCACACACGGATATGGTAACGCATATAGTGAGAATATGGAAAGATATACATCAGTACCTAGGATGGGGCGGGAAGCTAACGCTGGCACAACCCCTATGGAACAACTGCAATCTTCCCGAAATAAGAAAGCTGCCCAGATGGCCTGAGTGGGCCCAGCGAGGAATCGCCAGTATAGGAGATGTGGTTCAGGAGGACAACCTGGTACCATTCGAGAAATTGCATGAAAAGTTCTCCCTCCCAGACACAGAGAGGTACCACTATATGCAGCTGAAACATGCTTGGACGACCCACAGACACATAACACGAGACATGCCAGAAAGCTCCCCATTAGAGAGAAACATAGTTTTGGACCGGGTGGAACGGAAAGTCACCTCTACCATGTACAATGTGATAACATCCTTTGCGACACCGGAACTAACCAGCTTGAAGGCAAAGTGGGAACGGGATGTGGGTCCCCTTCAACCGGAGGTCTTGGTGGAGGCCCTGATGTACCCGCGAGAAACGACCATTTCCTCTAGACTTAGACTGGTCCAACTGAAGATCCTGCACCGCACCTACTACCCGAGAGTGGCTCTCTTCCGTTGGGGCAAATCCTCGGACGCACAATGCCTACGCTGCAAAAGTGAAGAAGGTACCTTTTTCCATATTTTGTAGGAATGTAGCAGGTTACAGCGGCTCTGGCAGAGATGCTGTGATAAACTGTCTAGCGTTATAGGTAAAGAGATACAGAGATGCCCAAAACTCCTTCTCCTAGGGATCTCCAGTGACACTGACCTTTCCCGTTATGAGAAATTGCTCTGGTCGACTGCGGTAGCAGTTCTCAGGTGGAACATTGCGCAACTGTGGGGATCGGAACGTAGGCCAAGCTTTGAACAGTGGGTCACGGATGTGGACATATGCGGTATAATGGAGCATAGAGTGTACGCGGCGAGGGGTTGCCTGCAGAAAGCGGACAAAATATGGAGAAGATGGGAAGAGGCTAGCTAAAGGACAAGAATGGCTCCACAGCCTCTGTGACTGAGAGTTGCCCCGGGAGAGTGGGGAAGACGCCTCTGCCGAGAATAGCCTATGCCACGAGGTCATCTGTTGTCAAGTTGACGGTCTGTCGGACCATGGTCCCGGAAGTTGAGTTTTTGAATGTTTTTTGTTTCTTGATTGATTGTCTCTCTCTCTCCACATCCTATCACATGTACCTGGAAATGTAGATTTTGCATATGTTCCTCTCCCCTCCAGGCCACCCCTTTGTTTCCCTTCCGCTATTGCCCCAAACTTTCCCCTCCTTCCCCACGTCCCTACCCGGTATTGCAGAGAGATAAGTGTAATGTTGTTTTATGTTTAAAATCAATAAAATCTTTGATAAAAAAAAAATAATGTAGAAAGGTAAACCTGCATCTTTTGTCCTAATGTTTTGATCAACACCAAGATTATACTTGCTTTTGTCTGTAACTACGCCGTGATAGCTCGGGGTCTGGGCGTACAACAAATGTAATAAATAAATAAATAAAATGACAGTTATCAATAGGGGTGTGATGTAACAAACAAAACAGTGACATGTGTGTAGGTTTTACAGTACACAGAAGATGTACAAGGCCATAAGCAACAAAAATGCAGCTTTTCCATTACACACCTGATGTGCAAGGCAATAGGCAACCAACAATTCAGGTTTTACAGCGCAGGCCCGCGCTCTGAAAAACTTGTGTATGAGTGTGATATAAATAAATAAAAAAATCATATGATATCATGGACGGACAAAATTAAGGTTTTGCAATAGACAGAAGTTGCACAGGTGTCCACTTTGCATTAGAAATCATAGTGTAGTGGCTAAATCAGGTGGCACGAGGGACACAAGAGCATATGAAAATAGGCAATGCGGTTATCAGGATAAGGGAACTTGCCAGGCTGCTAGTTGGTAGTAGATACAGAGCTGCAAAGGGTGGATTGGGGCATAATGTCAGGCCATTAGCTCTACCAGGGCAAAGCAGACAAAGCCTGTGGCTTAGCTGTGGACACCAGGTGCAAGGATGCCTGTGGATTGATTTTAAGTGATTGCAACTGACAGGTTGTAGGCCAATGGAGGATTCATTTGTGTCAAAGATGGAATGGTGAGGGCCATGTCTAAGAGCTTACTAGAACTGAGCATAATGATGGATAAAGACCTTACACAGGGGCTCCAGGTCCCTTCAGAGAGCAAGCTCCTGCTCCTCCTGCTACTGGTGTCTGTCTTGAGCAGAGGTAGAGAGTGAGGCCAGATGCTGCAGGCTTCAAACTGAGTGGTAGGCGAATGATCACATGAATGACCAGCTGTAGGCCAATGGAGGACCCAACTGGGCCAAAGATGAAGGTGTGATGTAGAGGGCGAGACAGGTACTGGAGATGAGTAGTGTGATTGAAGAAAGCCTTGAGACATGGGGCTCCAGGTCCCTCCAGGAAGTGAGCTCCTGCTGCTCTGATGTCTTCAGTCAAGTCAAGATGTCTAGAGCCAGCATCCAAACAGTAGTGCTTGCAGAAAGTCGAAGGGGTGGCCCATGTGGCCGCCCTGCTTATGACTTGCCTGGGGAAATGCCGCTGGAAAGCAATGGTCGTTGCCTTGGCTCTGACCGCGTGGGCATGCATGTTAGCCAGAGATGGCTTATGCTGTCCCTCGTAGGCTTCTTCGATGGCCGAGACCATCCACCGGGCTATGGAGGCCTTGGATGTCTAATACCCTGGTCTTGAACCTCCAAAGGTGATGAATAGAGCGTCCGACTTGCAGAAGCTCTTCGTCCTGTCCAAGTAGAATTTCAGTGCACGCCTGAAGTCCAGGCAGTGCAGAACTCTGTGCCTGTCATGAAACACCCATGGAGCCTGTGGAAGAGATGGAAACAATGGAAGAAGGACTGAGCTCCTCCTTTACCTGGACGTTACGTTCTAGCCTCGCTGGAACAGAGGCTATAATTAACTGTCAGGTGTGGCAACCGGTGCGTTGCAACTGATTTCTTTCCCAACGCTAGTTGACAGTGCTCCTGTCTCGCGCTACTCCTTGTTTTTCTACCCATTTGCCTTTTCATTGTTTGTCTGCCTGCTTTTTATTGTGCATTTTTGCCACCACGCTTTCTGTGGGGAATATTTCTTCTTTATTTTGGACCTTTCCCTGCTCGCACTTTCTTGCTAATTTCCCAGCGTGTGTGTTTGTTATTTTTGCTGGAGTCAGCAGACACCTGCGTTCGCTATGGGGCTATTACTCAGCGAGCGTGGACTTGCTATCTGCAGTTCTTTTCAACACACGCTTTTCCAAGCAGCTGTCACTTTCAACTCGTGCCCCTTGAGTTGTGTGCTTCCTCTGACCTGTGTAACCTCTCCTTCTGTTTATTTTACTCAACCTTGCTCACGGAGTTCTTGGAATCTTTTCCAAAGCTTAGACATTGCACCCATGTGCATTCTGGTATTTGTAGTACTCTAAAGAAGTGGGATTCCAAGAAGGATTGTGAATTACCCACTCGCTGAGCAGTAGTCCAAGAAGGATTGTGAATACTTATTTGAACTTAAGCTGTATTCCAAGAAGGATTGCGAATACCTATTTGAACAGACCAACTCACCTGAAACTACCCAGGGTTTTTCTGCTGCGGCTTTTCTCTGATTTGGGGTGGGCTCCCCGGAGTCCCCGCTGCCGGGCATATTGCCTTACTGGCAAAGTGGCCTCCGGGGGAGCTCGGCCCTATCTCTTCAAACAAAAGGGCAAGCCGGTGAAAAAGAAGAACCCAAGTGCCTGGAGAGAGAAACCAGTGGAGACTTCTTCAGACGAGCCTTCGGAAGCCAACTCAGAAACCTCAGGTGAGGAGTGGGAGAGTGATACAGGTACAATTGTAGACACTAAACAGCCCGAACCTGAGAGTGCCTCGTCGTTGGGCTCAGCAAAAAACGTGGGCAGCACAATTTCCTCATTCAGATGGAAGGAATGTTGGGTGCATCCGCAGAGCTACCTTGTCCTTGTGAAACATAGTGTATGGCTCTGAGGAGACCAGCACCTGAATTTCACTGATTCTGTGAGCCGAGGTGAGACCAACTAGCAAGGCTGTCTTAATGGTGACCAGCCTGATGTCTTCAGACGCCATTTGTTTGAAATGGTCTGTGCGCCAGGGCACCCAAGACTATGTTGAGGTCCCACACAGGGTGTTGTTTCTTGATGGGTGGGTAGAGCCTGGTGAGACCCGTCAAATGTTTCTTGACAATCGGGTTGGAGGAGGTAAAGTTCTCCTCCGAGTTTCTGTAAGCCCCAATGGCTGCCAGATAAGTGCAGCAAGTGTCCACCTGCATGCCTGAATGGGCGAGATAAGCTGATAAAGAGAGCACATCGTCCAGGGAACATGCCAGAGGGTTAATGCCCTTAGCGTCTGCCCAGTGGCAGAACTGGGTCCACTTGCCCTTATACTGGACCCAGGTAGATTTGCTCCTGGTTCCCTGTACGATCTCTAGATTAGCTTTAGAGAGGCTGAGATGTCCTAGCATGACCTATTCAGGAACCACACTGTAGGGGCTAATTTCTCTGGTGCGGGGTGTATGACCCTGCCCCCCTGCGGGCCCTCAATAACCAGAAGGAAGGCCCTGAGCGCCAGCCAGATGGCCTTCAGTTCCAGCCAATTGATGTGGTACTCCTGTTCCTGCCGGGTCCAGGTGCCATGGACGCAGTGGTTCCAGGGTGGCCCCCAACCCTTGAGAGGAGTCCGTGGTGATGGTGACCTGTGGTGCAGGTTGCCGGAAAGGCTTGCCTGTCCGCAGGTTGCAGTCCCTGGACCACCATGTAAGGTCTGGGTGAAGCGACGGAGGAACATTGATCATCTCTGACTGATGGCCCTGTTCTTGGTTCCAAGATGCTGCAAAGTGCAGATGTTTCCTCCTCATCCTGAGTCTCGTATGGGGGACAGCCAAGAGGACTGCTGCCATGAGACCCAGTAGGTGTTGGTAGCACCAGGCTGAGGTCACTTCTCTGCTGAGGAAATGCACCGTGGCTCTCTTGAGTGCCGTGATCTTGTCCTTCGAGTGAAAAACTTTCTCGGAGCACGTGTCGCAAATGAGGCCCAAGAAGGTCAGTGTCTGCGTGGGCTTCAGCTGTGACTTCTTGAGGTTGCGCTGTGAAAACAAAAACAAAATATCGAGGCTCAGAACCCCAAAAGGAAATACACCAAACACGGGTTACAAAGGAACATACAAAAGTACTTTATTTTATACTAAATCCAGTTACAAAAACAGAGCAAAATCAGATAGCTATCCAGTGTGGTTCAGTGTGTTCAGTGAGAGACGTTGTACATTAGAATGCATTCGCTTTTTATACACTTGGTGGGCACGATGTCCAGCCCCACTTTGGGTTAATATTCCATTTAATACATCACCGTTCTAGGGTTCGTGCCAAGTCTCGAACAACCGCATATAACTGGTTTGCCTTTAATAGATGTATCAACAAGCCTATGCAATAACTGTGTATTCTAAGATTTTCCATGCAGGCCTTCTCAAACATTAATACAATGTAGTTAAACAGATGTTCTACGTTCAGTATTTGAATACATTGTTTCAACATATGCTCGTGGATTAGTTTCATTGCACGAGTAATCCTTTTACACACAGGTCAACGAAGGACAAGGTCTCCGTTCACGACCTCAACAAGTGGCATGCAGGCAAGTTACATATTAGCTATGTATAGAGGTCAAGACGGCCATGTTGTATTCTGGAATTACATCGTCCACCATTTTAACTCACAGGGTGACTTTTACAAAGTGAATCCTAAAATGGCGGATTGACCTAAAATGGTGGCTTACATTGATTTAAGGTCAGGACCTTGCAACACAGATTCTTTTGCAAGCGACTTTCGGGCAGCTTGGCGTAGGCCAATATTCATATATTTATTGAAATAGGAGGCACAATATGATTTCTCTTTTGACAAACCCTCCTTTTGGCCTATGCCAAGTGTTAAAAACTACTTTGGATCTCCTTGCAAATAACTCCATGCATCATCGTCCATGCACCCTGAATCACTATCAGAAATATCTATTGCCATTAGGTCATATGCTAAAATATCTTTCAACACATATTCTTTGGAAGTTTTATCTGGGGCATTCACTTTATGTCCTATCGAACCTATTGCTTGTGCGCAACATCCCCCTAGCATCGAACACATACCAGGTAGACACTGAATACAGCAACAAAGAAACAGGATTCCCAAAATAATTAGCAAGACCGAAAGTACCTTCCAACCCCAAGATCGCAAGAAGTCCCCGAATCAAGCGATTAGTTCCCAGTTTCCCTCTGGAACATGCACTTCGGAACTAAGGACGTGCAGATTCTGTATTGCCTTGAAGATAGTTGGGGAGGAATCTGGTACGAAAACACAGCAAGCAGACCCCACTAATTTACACACTCCACCACGCTCAGCCAGAATGACATATAATGCCATTCGGTTTTGAAGTGCTACTAATCGTATCGTCTTTTGTTCTAACGTCATATTATAGAGTATGTCCATGGTCCGGTTGATGGTTCTCTCCAGTACTCTCGCTAGTTTTCTGATATCTTTTGAATTCGCTATCTGCCCCCAAAATGGCACAACTGATTTAGCTATATCTCCCAAGATTTGTGCTCCGGTGTCTCCATTCTCGTCCCGCCGTGGACGAGCCTTCGAAACTTCTCTTGTACTAGCTATAAACACCCCAGGTAACAGGATGCCTAAATAACAGGTTCCCTTCCAATCCCTGGGCAACCATGGGAATGCTACATTACCGCAGACAAAGTAGACAGGTTCGCCTACATACAAAGGTCTGTTTTCCCCAGCCAAATTTGCAACGTTGGCACAACCTAGAAAATTTCCCATCGACTGAGTTCCATTCCTCTGTACGCAAAAAGAAACTGAATCGGGGTTATGGTTAACAGTGTAAGAAGGAGGTATGGCATCCTTATTGCCTATTGGAGCCATATTAAAGGAAATCAATGATTGGAAAGGACGAGACAGTTTATCAGAAGGACTAATAGGAGCAACATTTGGTTTACTCCTGTTTGCGAAAAGTGAGCATCCCAGGGGAGTCAAAACACGTTTCCCAAAACTATTCAAATTGGTGCCATCAAAGTTCCCTGAGATGCTATCATTCCACCGGCTTAAGAAAAGTGCTCTCAGAGAAGCATAGCAAGCAGTTGTCAATGGTAAAGGATGAATATACCAACCTAGCCTCTTATCCCCATGTTGCGGTAAACGTGAGCAGACCCAACAGATTTATTAAAAAGGGCATGCGTGGTATTCATGATAAGCAGTAGAGTATTATTGTGGTACCTTTGTCTGTGCTGAGAATCCCTAGGGGATAGAGTATGCAAATGTACAACGGGAGTAGGAACAATAGGTGCACTTTCAGTAGGCAAGAAAAGTTCTAGAGTTTCCTCGAGGTACCACAATCCTAAGGCAGCGACCATTAAAAAAACAAATATCATTATAAAAATACAGCAATACATTTTTGGGGCCCAGGCATTTTGTCCATTGTCCCAGTTGGTCACCCCCTTATTTACAAGTCCTATATGAGCGGTAGCGGTAGCAGGCATTGTCTTCAAATGGATACCCCAAAGTTCGTTGCTGGCGACCTCCCGGTCGAGCGACTTCTTAGTCCTTCCACAACCCTAGCCAACAGAATCCCCTTTCTCAAATTGGGCAAAAAACAAGCCCTCAATGATCCTTCTCTTCTTCAGATGCACAGCAAAACCGTGCCGTAAGTCTATTTCCTCGGGCGTAGATTGTACCTTACTTTTCCCGGTACTGATTGATCCGGAAACAATGTCGTCACTTCCTCCTGGAAGCAACATGTTGGAAGTAAGTGAAGGTGCTGAATTCGAAATAGCAGTTTCCGGATGCAAAATTTTTAGAGAGTGTGGAGACAAAATGGCAGCTTCCCCAAGCCTCACAGGCTCAGAGAGATTCTCCAACACACACTCAGTGCTACTTACTGCTTTGGGATCATTGGTTGCAGTATCAGCGAGGGGTTCTGTTTCTTCTGTAACGTGTGGCACAGGGTGAGGAAGTTTCTTGACGTGGGACGCGTGGATCCAGTTCTTTCTTCCAGCGACCTGCACCGCTGTCTGGGTGACCAACAGGACTTGGAATGGCCCACACCAGCGAGGCGCGAGGCAAGAGGAGCGCTCGAAAGATTTGACGAGCACCCAGCTTCCAGGCCATATGCTGTGGCCCGGACCCTCGTATCGCACAGGTAAAGCTTCTCATACCTGGTGATAAATCAAATACAGGTTTTTAGTCAACTGGCTACAATAATCTGAAAGTAATACATTTTCAACATTTCTTAATGAGTTACATTTAGGAAGGTTCCAAATATTGCCTGGTCTCCCCATTACCACCTCAAATGGAGAGAGCCCAGTCTTAGTTTGAGGGGTTGTGCGCATGGATAACAACACGATCGGTAAGGCGTCCGGCCATTTTAGTTTGGTGCTGGCACACGTCATACCAAGCTTGTTCTTGATGATACCGTTGTGTCTTTGTACTAGTCCAGCACTCTGAGCATGTCTGGCCGAATGGAACCGTTTGTCAATTCGTAATGCCGTACATATCTGCAGAATTACAGCAGCGACAAAATGTGGACCATTGTCCGACCAGATAACTCTTGATAGCCCGAACCGCGGGAAGTATTCCTTTAACATGATTTTTGCAGTAGTCATAGCTGTACCGCGGGAAGTATTCCTTTAACATGATTTTTGCAGTAGTCATAGCTGTAGCATCTTTAACAGGGAAAGCCTCAACCCATTTACTAAAAGCACAGATAACCACCAGTACATATTTCTTATTATGCCATCGTTCCATTTCAATAAAGTCAAAGTGGATCACTTCAAAGGGGACAGAGGGTGGCCCAAAACTACCTCTTGGAGTTACTGTCCCCTTTCCCACATTGTGTTGTAGGCAAATCATGCATTCCTGGACGTAGCGATGGGCAATTTTCGAAATGTTGTCATGTACCCAAACTTTCTCTAACATTTTTGTCATCTTCTGGGCACATACATGCGTAGGACCATGGGCCACGATGACCATCATCATGACATACGCGTCAGGTGGTAGCCATTTCCCTTCTATTATGTCCACCCAACACCCGTCATCGTCAAGTTTCCCCAAGCCTTCAGCCCACCTTTTGGATTCTTCTAACGTGGCATCAGCTTGGATATCCCGTACAGACCCAACACCCTCATCCATTGCATAAGCATTAACAGACTCCCTGGAAACATACATCTCTGTAAGGAGATCGGTAGCAGTTTGCCTAGCTATCTGATCAGCGAAAGCATTCCCTTTCCCTATATCATCTGTAATATTTCGATGCGCTGCACATTTCATAACTGCTAACTGAGTAGGGAGCGCAAGCGCTGAGAGTAGTTGTACTATTAGGGAGCCATGTTGAATTTTGGTGCCATGCGAAGTTAGGAACCCTCTCTCTGACCAAAGTCTCCCAAAGTTGTGAACCACCCCAAAGGCATACTGACTATCAGTATATATATTTACTGCAAGCCCTTCGGAAAGTTCACAAGCTCGGGTCAATGCTATAATCTCTGCGGCCTGCGCAGAATTATGCTTGATTCTCTTAGTTTCCACAACCGTGCTCAATGTAGTGATCGCATAAGCAGCTGTGGATGTACCATCCGGAAGTTTGAAGCAGGAGCCGTCACAAAACAGCTCTACTTGCGGATTATCCAAGGGAGTATCTTTCAAATCAATTCTACCCTTGTCTCTTGTTCGGTCGTATACAAACAATCATATGGCACTTCATCGCCGCAAGTAGTATCTTGTGGGAAAGGTAGGAGTTCAGCCGGATTAAGAACACAACACCTCTTAATTTTAATGTGAGGAGCAAACAAGATCAATTTATATCTTGTCAACTGTGCAGAAGTAAGGTGTTGCGTTTGAGTTCGGTTCAATAAAACATCTACAGAGTGAGGCACCATCAGGGTTAGATCATGGCCTAGGACCATTCCCTCACTCTGTTTTACAGACGCAGCAGCGACAGCTCGCAAACATCTTGGCAAAGCGCATGCTACAGGATCAAGGGCGGAAGAAGAGTAACCGCACGGCCTATTCTTCCCTCCATGTTCCTGCGTTAATACAGCCAAAGCACATCCATCACATTCATGCACAAACAGCACAAAGGCCTTTTCATAGTTTGGTGTGCCCAAAACTGGTGCAGAGCATAATGCAGTCTTAAGCAAGGCAAACGATTGCTGGTGTACTGCGTTCCATGGCAATGGCGAAGAAATGCCCTTCTTTGTCAAAGCCAACATCGGTTTGGTCACTAGTGAAACATTTTGGATCCACAACCTACAGTAAGAAGCCAAACCTATCAAGGCTCTAACTTCCTTCTGTGTATTTGGGACAGACATGCCAGAAATGTGTTTTATTCTTTCAGGTGTCAATCTTCTTCCCTCCTTTGATAGGAGATAGCCTAAATAGGCGACCTCCAGACAACAATATTGAAATTTTTTAAGCGAAGCTTTGTGACCATGCTTAGCTAGATGGACAAGCAATAACACAGTGCCCTCCTTACAGGCACTCACAGAGTCAGCAGATAGAAGCAAATCATCAACGTACTGAAGCAAAGTACAGGCAGAGGGCAATTCAAGGGTATCAAGCTGTTCTTTCAAAGCCCTACTATAGATGCTAAGACTCTCTGTGTACCCTTGAGGTGCACGAGTAAATGTGAAGTAAACGAGCGTCCCCCCTAAGGTGAACGCGAACAAATATCTACTATCCTTGTGTATAGGAATAGTAAAGAAAGCATTCTTCAGGTCCACAACACTAAAGTAAGTAGCTGTAGCTGGAATCATGGTAAGGATTGTCGTTACATCAGGCACAATTGGAATTTGTGGTGCCACGACTTTATTAATGGCACGTAAATCAATTATGAAACGGAATGGAATTGCATTATCGCCTTTTTTGTACATGGGTAAAATCGGACTGTTACACAAACTTCCTGAAATTTCTTCAATCACCCCGCAATGCACAAAATCGGAAACAATGCATTTCAAAGCTTGCTCGTCCTCAACTGAAATCTTATACTGAGGAATGCGTGGCAGCTCAATTCCATGTTTCAAAACTATCTTGACAGGTTCAATCTGTAAAACACCGACATCATGGTCGTCGACAGCCCACAAGCTCTCTGGTACATTAATGAATTCTGGAGGCAAAGGTCTAGTCAAGAATTGCGAGAGAGAAAATTGCTGTGGTAAAATCGTCAAGCGTACTCCATCAGAAGAACAATAAATCACTGCATTTAATTCTTTTAACAGATTCAACCCCAGCAAGTTCTCTCCGCAATCCGAAGTCAACAGAAATGGACAATGGTCCGTAAAGGGACCCAAAGAAATAGGTACCGGCAAAGAAACCAGACAAACAACTGGTGTACCAGAAAACCCTACAGAAACATTGGTTTGCCCTGACAGTGGAATGTTTGGAACCCGTGAATGATCAATGGAACACTTCTGTGCTCCAGTGTCTATCAAAAACTGATGTTTCCTATTTCCCACCACCATTTCAACGTGGGGACCTTTCCGATTGACGGGAATAGGTGTAGGTTCCAAACCCTGCTTCGGGCAATCCTAACGAAACAGAATATCATCAAAAGGAAGTTCTTCAGATAAATATGCAGCGGAAGGATGATCAAATATGTTCCTGGTGTCCACACTCAGAGTCTGATTGTCCTGCGAGAAAGGTTGCTGAAGGTCTTGTGTAAACTGACCTCTACCAGGGCCCCCTATACCTGGGCGACCTCTGGATCGTCTACCCATATTTCCAAAAGCATTATTTAACCTTTGTTGAAGGACGGGGCATTGTGCTCGCCAATGACCCTCTCAACGACAATAAGCGCACTGGTTAATGTTCACAGGACCCAAGGGCACATTCCCCTGTGGGACATACTGACCTGTAACCTGAGAACTACCCCCTCTGGGGCCTCTAACAATTTGCTGCAATAGAAACTTTAGTTTTCAAATCGCCTTTTCGTTTTTCAACCCTATTTTTTTCATTATTGACACGGTTCTCGTAGTACTGAGCCATGTGCAGTACTTCTGATTGTGATTTCGCCTGCCAAGCGCTCTCAGAAGACATAATTTGTGACTGGATGTCAGGCAGCAATCCACGCACAAATTTGTCCACGAACAACCTTTTCCCAGACTCTGTGCCTAGGTCTTGTCCACTGAAATCCGAGAATACCTGTTCGAACCGATTAAAGAACTCGGTAGCACCCTCAGACTTTCCTTGGACACAGGCCATAAGTTTGTCCCATATAATTCTTTTTTCTGGAATTATAGTTTTTAATTTTGCAATCATTCTATCAGGCAAAGTTAGTATCACCTGAGGCGGTCTTTCACCAGCTGGCCTTTCTCCATCGAGTCTAGTTATATTCACCCATGTATCTCCCAACCCAGGTACGTCGTCTATAGTTCTAACCTGTTTCCATAAATCTACGGGCAGGAGTGCAGGAAACAACAAATCAATGTCGCCTAGGGTGAACATTGAGGACTGCAAAACAGACTCTATCTCTATCTCTTTATAGAACCCTGTCAGATTTTTCCTAATGTCGGGAATGGATTGTCTAACAGTGTTCACTTCCTGTCGTGAAAACGGGACGTGAACAAACTGCGATACATAATGTGTGGGAATGTCCACAGCAGGTGTACCTGCTGCAACATTAGCAGGAATCTCAACCTTTGGGACAAATGTCGGAGGTACCTCTCTCATAGGCAACTGAAAAGTAGGAGACTCCGAACGCTTACTAAGCAACAGAGCTAAATCGAGCGCTAAAGCAGTCGAAGAAGTGTCAAGTGAAATAGCTCTCTTGTAAATACTCAATAAATCTGTGGGACAACTAATCTTTCTTTTTACACAATCATCCTGTAGCTACTCTATCATTACCTGTATCACTTTCCTCTGCATTTCTGGCGTATACTGACTATATGTGTCATATACTTCAACAGGAGTTATTGACATGTCCGAAATCCATCTAAGTGCATTTTTCGTACAAATTCGTGTTTCCTCAGATATCGATTTACGACAAGGAAGGAACCGTTTCTGTACATACATATTTTCCTCCTCGTCATCCTCATTCTGTAATTTTTCTAACTCCTTTCTATACCCAAATAACCTCTCGACATGCTCATTTACCTTCTCCACAGTGTCTCTAGAAAGCGCTAGCGTATTTAGATCCCTTAACCCTTGTGGGAGATCCGCATTATTTAATCTTCCCCACATTATACATAACTGAATCCCTAGACCTTCAATAAAAACATTTTTCTCAGGAAATGTATCCATATTATAAAGTGTGGCAAAAACACTAACTTGATCATCCTTCTCCATACAATGCTTAGCCCATGCAATTAACTCACGTTTCTTCTCCGGTGGTACAGTATTGCGAGTGACAACCTTTGACCCTGCACCTCGATCGATTACAAGCGGCTCAGGACCACTTGGAAGAGAGGGAGCAGGCAATTTCGATGGGGGTACTGTAACTGGTGCGATAAAAAGAGGTGGGGGAGCTGGAGGAAGGGGAACATTAGGAGGAGCAAGAACAACAGGAACAACAACAGGTGGAGCAGGAATAACAGGAGGAAGAGGCAAAGCAGCAGGAAGAGGAACATACGGAGGTGGCACAGAAGCACCAGGCATTCGTTCATTTAATAATTTGTCAATGAACTCATCAGAAACATGAAGATCTTTAGAAGGATAGATTTTCTGAATACCGAGTGAGAAAGCCCTATCCATATCTTTAGTCGCCTCAGACTGTTTTTCCTGATCATATAACAACGCTTTTTCAGCGTTCGTTTTATGACGGCGCGCATGTTTCTCTCTACTTTTAAGTTGTTGCAATGCTTTTTTTTCCAATTCTGCAAAACATTAAATGCTGCAGGTCTAGCCTTTTTCTTTAATAGAATTGACTCTAAATACTCAATACGAGGGATTTCAAAACTACAATTGATTGGCCACTGAAGTTCGAAGGCATGTCTGGTTTGTCTGTGCCAAATGTCATTAAATACTATACTTCCAATGCCATGCTTACAATACATAGTACATGCCGGCGACCCCTCCTGTGTGCTGGACGGCTAAATTCCAAAGATTGTCTATCACTGCGGAATAATGCCCTAAAGCAGGAAGACAATTTCCCAGGCATATCTCAAATTCTTGGTGTTACCTGGTAAATAATTGTGTCTGCAGATACAATGCGCCAAATTCAAATTGTCAGGATTAAAATAAGAATCAGGTCACGACTCACCGGACCAAACCTAAGGAGGTCCGATCGGATTTCAAAGAACTTACCTAACTAATCTTACCTCGTGTATGGTGATTTCGGCAAATCTGCCCGCCTCGATAAGTGGACCCTCGTCAAGATGCCGTCTCGGACCACACGCTTATCGTCCAAGGATTGCGTCGTGCAGCGCTGCTGAGGTGTCGCGCCTCGTTCAGTGGGGCCCCTTATGTCACACCATCCAATCCCGGTTCGATAGCGTGCGTCTGTCATGATCTCTGCTTCCAAAAGGTCAGGGTTTTCCCAAATCCCTTGGAAGCAGATCCATAACCCAGGTTCCGAGTGCCAACCAGTCCCAATTGGGACCTTTTGGACCCAGTCCTGGCGCCAGTGGCACCAGGCTCATAAATATGCCCAGTCCCAGCGCTGGAAGCGCCGGGCTCATAATGCTTGAGTGGACTTACCTGCAGCAGACCATGCTGCTTACTTGCCTGCCAGTTGAGCCTCTGATCCTCTTCTGTTTGGAACTACTTTTCCTGTTGGGTGGGGCTGGAGCCACTCCCTAGATTCAGAACACTGGAACTCTTCTGGAAGGCAGGAACTCTTTTCTTACCAGGAACTCTTTTCTTACTTAGGCGTGGCTGTGGAAGGAGACACCTAAGCACTACAGGAGGCTATTTAAACCACACCCGGTGGATGAATCTTGCTTTGCGTTATTCTGCACCCTCTGCAGCAGAACGCTCATCATGTCTTCTGCATCCGGTCCTGGGCCTAAGGAAAAAGGCTTACCATCCTGAATCCAGTCTTCAGCAACACCTATAAAGACAAGAAAGAACAGGTTAGGATTCCGGCATCTGAAAGGCAAAGGCTTACCTACTCTTCGTGCGCTCCGGAGGTCTTCACACTGCATTCCGGCATCTGAAAGACAAAAGCTTACCAACTCTTCGCACGCTCCGGAGGCCGTCGGCGCTGCATCCCGCATCTGAAAGACAAAACAAGGTGCGTTTAAAGACATTGGGGAACTTTAATACTCACGTGCCATTACTCCTTTCCACATCTAACCCAGTGGGTATCCCGGCACCCTGCAGCCGCTCCGAACTTGTACCTGCAAAATAAAAAGACAGTTAGAGCGCATCGTGAAGCTGGCAACAAGCGCTTACTTACGTGCTTCCAGGCGCTTCTATCCATCACACGGGCTCCATCTTCAACTCACTTCAGCCCGTCATCCGCCATCGCCGGAACCCTGCAAAACAAGAGACATCATTATTAAAGACTTTAAAGACATTTGAGTTACTCGAAACTTACCGTTCGTGCAGTAAACGACGGACAGCAGTCCTCTGAAGTCAAGAGGCCTGCGCTACCTATCCAGTGAAGAAACTGGTTACAGCACCCTGCCCCGAGGCAGATGGAGAGCTCGGCATTCACTTACCTAAGGTGAGAGCGTTAACCTGTGGGGGTCTACAGGAGAGGAGAAGGGGAAAGAGATAGGGACACCCCAATAACCCCAGTTCATTAACCCCGTATTTTCTATCTGCAGACATCTTACTCAGCACGTCAGGCATACAGGGCACAGAGGTCCAGCCCAAAGAGCCCACCGGGTGCTGCACATCACCTTTGAAGATACGGTAGTCGCCCAGTCAAGACCGGCGCCTCTGCGAGAATCAGGTGAGCGTTACAGAACGCAAAGCCTACCGCAAAACTCTCGCCCAGGCGCTATGGAAACCTCGGATACTGACCACCTAGCCCGGTTACTTGGGGAACTAAGGGCAGAAGTGCATGCAGCTCGTCAGGAAACGAACGCTCTAAGAAGGGAACTAATTATTTCCAAGGAGAGAACAGATGATCTTGCTAGACAATTGCTACAGTCACAAGCCGGACAGACCCCGCTACCCGCATCAGGGGCAAATCTTCCTTCAACATCCTCTATGAATCCAGTGCAGATCAACCTACCTGGGAATGTACCTCTGGCTCCGCCCGAACGATTTTCTGGTGACCCAAAGAGGTTTGCGGTATTTATCAATCAGTGCCGGTTGCACTTCTTATGCCGGCCAGCAGCCTTTCCAACTGATCAAGCTAAAGTAGCTTTTGTACTTTCGTACCTTAGTGGCAATGCGGCAGACTGGTCGATCCCTCTAGTTAATCAAGATGATCCGGTTCTCCATGATTTTCAAGCCTTTCAGCTTAGTATGGAAAAACTGTTCGCAAGACATGCACAGGGGCAGGCCTTGGACAATGAGCGTCTTTCGTTGCGACAGGGTAATCAAGACCTTTTGGCTTATATTGCATCTTTCAATAGACTAATAGTGGAAACTCAATGGCCTGAGGACAAAAGGATTACGCTGTTTTATAGAGGTCTACGTGGAGAGCTCAAAGACGTTTTAGCCCAAGTAGTGAATCCCCCACAAGACTGTTCGGATTATATAGACTTGGTCGTTCAAATAGATCACAGACTGCAGAACAGGAAGGCCGATGGTTCCAAGTTTGATGCTCGAGTATTTTCCAAACCGCCAACTCCTTCCAAAGGAGTAGACGCCGGGGAACCCATGCAAATAGGGGGTCTGAAAGGTCCTCTAACACAAAGGGAGCGGGAAAGGAGAAAACAGTTGCAATTATGCCTATATTGCGGAAACTCAGGGCACTTTCTTCGAGACTGTCCGGTGAAACCTGCCAAGAAGGCAGTAGGAGCTGCAGTTACCACAGTTACAAACTCTGAGCAGGGAAACGACCTTGCCCGACAAGAATAGAGGTCCTCTTGCCGAGCGTGAAAACCAGTTCCGTGACCTCGCATTTCGTGATACCTATGGTCCTCATTAGCCCTGATAATCCAGATCGATTACATGCAATTGAAGCTTACGTCGACAGCGGTGCCATCGGCAATTATGTGGATCATGAAATGGTTTTGAGGATGAATCTAACTCTTTGTCCCAAGGCTGTAAAGGACGTCATTACTACGGTGGATGGTACGGAGATAGCCTCCGGGCCAGTAACGCATACCACTCAAGAGGTGACGCTAGTAAGTCAAGATGGACACCATGAGAAGATTGTGTTCGATGTGATCAAGGCCCCTCAGTTCCAGATTATTCTAGGAATACCTTGGTTAGAGAAACACAATCCTCTGATCGATTGGCGAGCAAGAACGGTCCAGTTTCCAGAATGTGTCTCTACTTGTCACCCTCCACCTGGTGTTGCACTGGCAGCAATTTCTTCAGAGACTCCCCAGTTACCTCCCGAATACCTAGAATACCAAGATGTTTTCCGGAAGGAGCAGGCTAACTCTCTACCTCCTCATAGGTCTTATGACTGCCAGATAGACCTGATACCTGGATCTACTCCTCCTTGTAGTAGAATTTATGCCCTCACCGAGCCTAAGAACCTTCACCTTCGACAATACCTGGATCAATACCTAGCAAATGGGTTTATTCGTCCTTCCAAGTCCCCTGCCTCTTCAGCTTTGTTCTTCGTTCCAAAAAAGGAAGGAGACCTTAGAACTTGTATCGATTATCGCTCCCTGAACCAGATCACCGTTAAGAATAGATATCCGTTACCTTTGATCCCTGAACTCCTGGACCAAGTCAGAAAAGCATGCATATATACAAAGCTGGATCTTAGAGGAGCTTACCACTTAGTACGAGTAAAAGAGGGCGATGAATGGAAGACGGCCTTCCGCACCAAGTATGGGCTATTTGAATATCAGGTCATGCCCTTCGGACTTTGCAATGCCCCGGCCGCCTTTCAATATTTTATGAACGATGTCCTCAGAGAGCTCATAGATGTGTGTGTTGTTGTTTACATTGACGACATCCTCGTTTATTCTTCATCGGAATCTGAACATCGGAAACACGTGAAAATGGTCCTCGAAAGATTGCGTCAACACAAACTTTTCGCTAAGTTGGAAAAATGTGTTTTCAACGTGACTGAAGTTGAATTCTTGGGATTCATATTATCACCTGGCGGAGTGCGTATGGATTCAAAGAAGGTCGATGCAGTTCTCAAATGGCCATCACCATCCTCCGTAAAAGGTGTGCAAAGCATGTTAGGCTTCGCTAACTTTTACCGCAGGTTTATCCCCGAGTTCTCTCGAATAGTCCAGCCCATCACTGCCTTGTTAAAGAAAAACAAACGTTTTGAATGGTCTACCGAGGCGGAACAAGCTTTCCAGGATTTGAAGACTAAATTTATCTCTGCACCAATCTTAAAACACCCTCGCCCCGAACTCCCCTACATCGTGGAAACTGATGCTTCAAGCCTTGCCATGGGGGCAGTTCTATCACAAAAGGACCCGGTAACCAATCAGTTGCATCCCGTGGCATTTTGGTCCCGCAAATTCTCGCCTCCTGAAGTCAATTACACGATTACTGACAAGGAACTTCTGGCTATCAAGTCTGCCTTTAAGGCTTGGCGGCATTATCTGCTGGGGGCCCGACACACCGTTACTGTGATTACGGATCACCGAAACCTGCAATATTTGAAAACCGCAAAAGCCCAATCCTCAAGACAACTCCGTTGGGCATTATTCTTTGCCGAGTTTGACTTCATAATTACCTATCGACCTGGTACAAAGAACGGTAAAGCCGATGCCCTTTCTCGGATGGGAGTGGAAGAACACTTGATCAACCCTAAACCTGTACCAATCATTCCCGAACAAAGAATTCTGGGTGTAATCGCCACAGAATCCATAGAGGAAGTTAAGGATAAAGCCAGGCAACTTGTAACTCCAGCAGACATACAGAATTGGCATCTGCAGGGAAAGGACTTTGCAGTAAAGGACAACTTATTGTATTTCCAAGAACGATTATACCTACCCAGCACAGATTTACAGAAAAAAGTAATCTCTTGTTATCACGACTCTTTAATGGAAGGTCATCCCGGTATAGCCAAGACCTCAGAAAAGATCAAGCGCTACTTCTGGTGGCCGTCTTGGAAAAAAGATATCAGAGACTTTATAATGTCCTGTGGAGTATGCGCCCAAAACAAGAGTCAAAAGGAAAGACCAGCAGGCCTCTTACGCCCTATTGACATCCCACCTCGCCCTTGGCATACGCTTTCTATGGACTTCATCACCGATCTACCTCCATGCTCCAGATACAATACGATTCTAGTAATCGTGGACTTATTCTCCAAGATGGCGCATTTCATTCCGCTCAAAGGCTTGCCAACAGCAGCAACTCTGGCCCGAGAATTTCTCGAAAACATCGTCCGACTGCACGGTTTTCCTTCGGTTCTAATTTCGGATCGAGGTAGTCAATTTATTTCTCATTTTTGGCGAAGTTGCTGTCAGTCGGCTCAAATTGATGTGAGACTATCGACCAGTCACCACCCTCAGACCGACGGACAAACCGAGAGGACCAATCAAACTCTGGAACAGTATTTACGCTGCATGCTGCAACAAACTGAAAAAACTTGGAAAGATATCCTTTGGATAGCCGAGTATGCCTACAATAACTCTGTCCATTCGGGAACTGGAAAAACCCCGTTTTTTCTTTTGTACGGCAGTCACCCTCGAACCTCGGAGTTGGATCCCCTCCAAGATCTTGAAACACCAGCAGTAGACTACCTGCATTCTACAATCACCCAAGCCTTTAAGGAAGCTGTTTCTCACCTTCAAAGGGCTAAAGAACAATACAAGAAAGGAGCAGATCAACATCGGAAGGAAGCCCCTCACTATCAAGTAGGGGATCAAGTCTGGTTATCCACCAAATATCTATCTCTAAAAGGGCCACGCACATTCAACCCAAGATACCTTGGTCCCTATTCCATCACTACCATAGTAAACCCAGTAGCGGTCAAGTTGGACTTGCCCCCGCACATGAAGATACATCCGGTCTTCCACGTCTCTCTATTAAAACCCGTGCAACCTCAAACCCGACTAACCAAATCTCGAAAACCTATCCTAGTTGATGGAGAACTCGAGTTTGAAGTCAAAAGCATTCTGGACTCCAAGATCTCCAAATCTAAACTATTCTACCTAATTGACTGGAAAGGCTACGGCCCCCAAGAGAGATCCTGGGAACCTGCTGAATATGTCCACGCTCCTCGCCTAATCAAAAGATTTCACCGAACATTTCCTGACAAGCCAAAACCCCCGGAGAAGCCCGGTTTGGGAGGGGCCTTGAGGGGGGGTACTGTCATGATCTCTGCTTCCAAAAGGTCAGGGTTTTCCCAACTCCCTTGGAAGCAGATCCATAACCCAGGTTCCAAGTGCCAACCAGTCCCAATTGGGACCTTTTGGACCCAGTCCTGGCGCCAGTGGCACCAGGCTCATAAATATGCCCAGTCCCAGCGCTGGAAGCGCCGGGCTCATAATGCTTGAGTGGACTTACCTGCAGCAGAGCATGCTGCTTACTTGCCTGCCAGTTGAGCCTCTGATCCTCTTCTGTTTGGAACTACTTTTCCTGTTGGGTGGGGCTGGAGCCACTCCCTAGATTCAGAACACTGGAACTCTTCTGGAAGGCAGGAACTCTTTTCTTACCAGGAACTCTTTTCTTACTTAGGCGTGGCTGTGGAAGGAGACACCTAAGCACTACAGGAGGCTATTTAAACCACACCCGGTGGATGAATCTTGCTTTGCGTTATTCTGCACACTCTGCAGCAGAACGCTCATCGTGTCTTCTGCATCCGGTCCTGGGCCTACGGAAAAAGGCTTACCATCCTGAATCCAGTCTTCAGCAACACCTATAAAGACAAGAAAGAACAGGTTAGCATTCCGGCATCTGAAAGGCAAAGGCTTACCTACTCTTCGTGCGCTCCGGAGGTCTTCACACTGCATTCCGGCATCTGAAAGACAAAAGCTTGCCAACTCTTCGCACGCTCCGGAGGCCGTCGGCGCTGCATCCGGCATCTGAAAGACAAAACAAGGTGCGTTTAAAGACATTGGGGAACTTTAATACTCACGTGCCATTACTCCTTTCCACATCTAACCCAGTGGGTATCCCGGCACCCTGCAGCCGCTCCGAACTTGTACCTGCAAAATAAAAAGACAGTTAGAGCGCATCGTGAAGCTGGCAACAAGCGCTTACTTACGTGCTTCCAGGCGCTTCTATCCATCACACGGGCTCCATCTTCAACTCACTTCAGCCCGTCATCCGCCATCGCCGGAACCCTGCAAAACAAGAGACATCATTATTAAAGACTTTAAAGACATTTGAGTTACTCGAAACTTACCGTTCGTGCAGTAAACGACGGACAGCAGTCCTCTGAAGTCAAGAGGCCTGCGCTACCTATCCAGTGAAGAAACTGGTTACAGCACCCTGCCCCGAGGCAGATGGAGAGCTCGGCATTCACTTACCTAAGGTGAGAGCGTTAACCTGTGGGGGTCTACAGGAGAGGAGAAGGGGAAAGAGATAGGGACACCCCAATAACCCCAGTTCATTAACCCCGTATTTTCTATCTGCAGACATCTTACTCAGCACGCCAGGCATACAGGGCACAGAGGTCCAGCCCAAAGAGCCCACCGGGTGCTGCACATCACCTTTGAAGATACGGTAGTCGCCCAGTCAAGACCGGCGCCTCTGCGAGAATCAGGTGAGCGTTACAGCGTCAACCTTCAACAATCCGGCATCAATCTTGAGGGTCCCTATTCGGGCGCCAACTGTGAAAACAAAATATCGAGGCTGAGTACCCCAAAAGGAAATACACCTAACACGGGTTACAAAGGAACATACAAAAGTACTTTATTTTATACTGAATCCAGTTACAAAAACAGAGCAAAATCAGATAGCTATCGGCCCTCAGTACAACACAACAAACTCCAGTGTGGTTCAGTGTGTTCAGTGAGAGACGTTGTACATTAGAATGCATTTGCTTTTTATACACTTGGTGGGCACGATGTCCAGCCCCACCTCTGGTTAATATTCCATTTAATACATCACCGATCTAGGGTTCGTGCCAAGTCTCGAACAACCGCATATAACTGGTTTGCCTTTAATACATGTATCAACAAGCCTATCTAATAACTGTGTATTCTAAGATTTTCAATGCAGGACTTCTCAAACATTAATACAATGTAGTTAAACAGATGTTCTACGTTCAGTATTTGAATACATTGTTTCAACATATGCTCGTGGATTAGTTTCATTGCACGAGTAATCCTTTTACACACAGGTCAACGAAGGACAAGGTCTCAGTTCACGACCTCAACAAGTGGCCTGCAGGCAAGTTACATATTAGCCATGTACAGAGGTCAAGACGGCCATGTTGTATTCTGGAATTACATCGTCCACCATTTTAACTCACAGGGTGACTTTTACAAAGTGAATCCTAAAATGGCGGATTGACCTAAAATGGCGGCTTACATTGATTTAAGGTCAAGACCTTGCAACACTGATTCTTTTGCAAGCGACTTTCGGGCAGCTTGGCGTAGGCCAATATTCATATATTTATTGCAATAGGAGGCACGATATGATTTCTGTTTTGACAGCGCGAAAAACCCAGCTCGTGCAGTGTGTTCATAAGAGCTTGGAAGGTATGGTGCACTGCTTCTGGAGATGTATCCCTGACGAGCCAGTCGTCCAGGGGGCTGCAGCTGTGACTTCTTGAGGTTGAGCGAAAAACACAGCTCGTGCAGGGTGTTCATAAGAGCGTGGGAGGTAGGGTCCTTCAGATCCAGGGAGCACATCCAATCTCCCTTGCATAATGTCTCCGCTATCAAAGTTGGCGTAACCATCTTGAATTTTTGTAGAGGTAGGGAGAGGTTGAGGGTGGAAAGGTCCAGCACAACTCTCAGGCCCTCCTGGTTCTTTTTCTGAATGGCGAAAATCCTGCAATAAAAGCCCAAGCCTCTCTGGGAGGCTGGGACTTCCTCCACTGCCTGGCTCTCGACGAGCGACCGGATCTCCACTAGAAGAGTTGCTGTCCCAACCTGTGGAGTGGAGGAGGTAGAAGAGGCTGGGATAGGGAGGCAGTACCCCGTGGAGACTACAGAGAGGATCCAGGGGTCCACGGAATTCTGGCACCAAAAATGTACATGGAGAGGAAGCCTGCCCCCCACTGGAGACACGTGGACCCCATAGGGGGGGTGTCATGCCTTCTTTCCCTCTGAGGCTGCTGTGGCAGAGGGGGGACTAGAAAAAGCCCTTACTCACCCCACCCCCTTTTTGTTGCTTGCGCCGATGCTGGGATGGTGAACAGGCTGCCTGGACCTCCGCTCTTGGAAGCCGCGGAAACCTCCGTACGTACGCCCCTTCTCAGAGAGTTGATGTGACTGGGTGTACGGTTTGTGCGTGGTCTTTGCAAGAATGGATAAAAACTTGCCCGTTTGAGAGCGTTTTTTCTTTTTATCCAGCTCCTCGTCCGTTGTGGAGTGGAAGAGGTCACCCCCTTCGAACGGAAGATCCAGTACGCGTTCCTGGACATCTGGGTTGATTTCATAGCACAGAGCCAGGCCGCTCTTCTCATGTCCGTGGCAATACAGATGGCATGGCCAGTGGTGTCAATGTGGGCCACAGAGGACTCCATGATGTCCTGCGCCATGATTTTGGCCTCTGCCAATCCCACCTTGAATCGTGATTGGCTCTGCGCCAGAAGCTCTGGGAGGAAATCTTCAATTTCCCGCCAGAGCCTCTTGTTAATGGCTGCCAGCATGGCATCCGTGTTGGTTTGAAGCAGGTGCAAGGACGCGTTGGAATACAGCCTCTTCCCATACACCTCCAAGATCTTCTCCTCCTTGCCTAGCAGCGCCGCAGAGGAGGTTGAGGACGACTGAGGCTTGGAGTACAGTGATGCTGCAGCGATCACTGAGGAGTGCGGCTGAGGATGTGCCTATAGCAAGAGTGTATCCCCCTCCATTTGCCTGTACTTGGCGTCCAGGTGTTTATTCACCGGCTGGGCTGAGTGGGGCTTGAGCCAACCCTTCTTCGCCAAGGTAACTACATCCTTCTTCATCGGGATCCCCGTTCTGGTAACGGGAAGTAGCGCGAGGACCTCTGTTAGGACCCCCTCTGCTGGTTGCTCGACCTCAGGCTGAAGAAGGCCCAAGTACTCTGCCAGCCCTGCCCGATGTTCGTGGAAGGCCTTGGCTGAAGATGGCGTGTAGGGGTCCTCCTCCTCATCTGTGCCCACCTGCAGATCCGGAGGGTCCAACAGCGGAGGGGGAGTGCTAGGAGCCGGGGGCTGAGGTAAGGGGATCGGAGCCGGCAGCTGCGGAGGAGGCTGGTGCGGAACCACCTGCGCAATCGCCTGGGGGGGCGGAGAGGGCTGCTGAGGCTGAACAGGGACGGGAGGAGCCTGTGCTGCGGCCTGAGGCGCCGGTGGGACAATTGGAGGAAGCAAGTCCCTGATGGCGTCCCTCATCTGTGGAGATTTCATGAGCCTGAGGAACTTTTCAAAGAACCTGTGCTCACAGGCTGGATTGGTGGTAGGCGATACTGACGGAGTAGCGGGCGGCTGCTGGAGCCGTTGCGTGCCCTGCCCATATGGACGCAGCGGGAACCTGCCTTGCACAAAGTAAGGATAAGCTGTAGGCCACAAACCTGGTTGACAACAGTCGCCCTCAACACACGGTCCTCCGCCTGAAGTAGCGTCGGCCGGATGTCTGGATTTTCTGGCACGGCAGTCATCTTGTCGAGATGCCTTCCACATGCCTGCGACGTGTTGCTCGGCTCACTGGGCACCGTCCCGTCCAGGACTCTTGAGTGTGGATCATGGTGCCTACCCTGTTCCTCAGGCTTAGGCCAGGTAGGTGTTATGCCCCTGGCAGATCTGCCGGTAGAACTGCGTAAGGGCACCCCCTTGGACATGCTGCCGGTACTAGGGCGTAGCCCCTCAGGTGAAGACCCGGTTAAAGAACCCTGCACTCTGACCGGGAGGATCTGCAGATCCCTCAGCCTCTCGGCCGGTAGCTGGTACAGCCTCGGTACTTGTGCTGGTATGAGGACCTGTGCGGTCCCTCCCTCGTGGGCGAGACCTTGGGAAAGAGTATTCCATGCGGGGTGCACTGGAAAAGAGCGGCCCGACCTTGGGCTTGGATAGGTGATAGACAAAGTCCTTTAGGTCCTCTGGAAGCGATCTGTGGAAGAGCTTCGTCCACCTGGCTAGTCTGTTCTTCAAAGACCTCGAAGAAAGCGCGTTGCACGCGGTACAAGCTTGCCAGCCGTGGTCAGGGCCAAGGCACCGTAGGCAGAGGGCGCGGGGGGGTCTTTAGTCGGGAAGAGCCCGTCGCAGGATGGACACCTGCTGAACCCTGTAGAAGTTGACATGTGCCGGGGAGAAGCATGACGCCTGAGGACAGAGTATCTGAATGATAAAAAGACACAAAAAGACAAAGAGAAGAAGTATCCGCGCGTGGAGTTACATGGCCGAAGTCAAACCTAGGAGCGCTGGTGAATTTGGCCAGTTCCTGTCGACGCGGAAAAGGGGACTGAGGTGTGGGCAGCGCATGTTCCCAGGGCCGCACCCCCGCACACCTCTAAACTTAAAGGAGAAGGTTTTTTCTGGTGAAAAAGGTTCCGTCTCCTGTCCCTCGCGAGGAACGCCCATGCAGTATGGAGGAAAGGAGACGGGACATAAGAGTATGTATTCTACACTGCTAGAATATAAAGAATTACAAATTTGGCAGTATTCTGGTGCTAAATATGCTGGAATACCGCCAAACGATTACTGTTGACCCCAATTGGTCTGGCGGAATAACTGCCAGATTACAAGTGGTGGCATGGCAGTCCCCATTTATGGAGTCCATAAGACTCCATGGGGATTTTGGTGAAATTATTTCTGGCGGCAATTCCACCAACAGTAATTCTGCCCATTTTTGGCAGTAAAGCGGCAGAATTACTTCCAGCATTTTGCTGGAGGTTTATTCTCGGCCTCAGCACTGAAGATGTAGTATGGTGGTGGTGTAAAGTAGCAGTAGTTGAGTGCATCCAAAGTTTCTCTAGGCTATATCGTTTGTGACGGCAGTAGCAAGAGCATTTGACACCAGTGCCAAGGAGCTTTGATCGATTCCCACCTCTGTCAATGTCCTTAGGAATGGTTCTTTTTTAAGACTTTTTGGGTTCTTTTGCTTTGATGTCCTCAAGCTAACGCAATAAAAACAAAATACGACAATAATAGTATTTACAGTAATGCTGCAAGGTAACAAGGGCTATTGGAGGGGAGTGGGAGGGCGAAGCAGCGCAAGCAGAGCACCACTTTTGAATAAGGTAGTGGAGTAGGAATTTATTGAGAAGTCTGCTGCATAGTAGATTGTTTGTAAATAAAAAGTGAAAACCGTAAATTCATAATTAATGCATGCTGCAGATGTCAAACATAAAAAATAGTTCACTCAGAAGTAGCAATGGTATGCGGATTGAATCATTGGACACCGAATAGCTCAATAGTCACCAAATTGATGAGGTTCTCTGTAGTTCCTGGGGCTAACAACAGGGTTGAGCCCTAGTTTTGAGTCGATCACAGGTATACCAGGTAGGCTTTTAAACCTGCAGCCACCTCTATTACAGAGAGCAATGGGCATCTGAACTCCTATTTGCCTGAAAGGACACTTGCATGACACTATTGTCCCTGTTGCAGAGCGTCTGAGGTCAGGGCCAGTGCATGAAGGTGCGGGTGTTATCACCCCCATTAAATAGCAGCAGGTACTGTAAATTGTATAGTAAAATAGCAAGTAAAAGGTAGGCTCAAAAGGTTAGGGAAACCTTGCATCCAAACCAACGATTTTTGCTAGCAGAGCAAACGTTAATCTAATGACATGTTCCACAGATCCTAACTATTTTCATTAACTACCCCCAACTGTAACCTCAGTCGATGCTGAAAAGGCATTTGCCAGAGTGTCATGGGGAACTAGAAGTGCATTGGGAATCGATGCAAAATGTTTAGGGGGTTGAAGACTTTATAGTGGGAGAAATAAGCTAAATTGGTCATTAGTTCGGTCACCGGAAACGACAATGTCCAAGTTATACACTGCGCCGCCTTCCCCAAACCCAAATATTCCTTTTCTGCCGCCACAGATTACTGGACTTCGGAAAATGGTCACAGTTTCGGACTCTAATGGTCATTCCAGTTTAAAATATGTTTTCCATTTCAATTATATTGGTCACTTTCAATTCCTTTGTCAAAATGAGTAAGAAAACCGTTTTTTAAGGCTTGCAGCAAATGTCAGAGGACAATGTCCATCACAAACATACATGAGCGCTGCATTTGGTTTTTGGGCACTCTTGATAGTAAGCAATGATAGAGCAAGAAATCATAGACTTAGTGGTCTGGTGTAGGCCAGATGATGATGTCCCAGGAGAAGAGTTGGCGTTCAAAGGACCATATAGAAACCACCACACTCTAGCACTTGCACCGGACACAGACATTCAGAAATAAACAAGAAAAAGAAAGACAAGATTGCTGGCTCCACTAGGGATTGCTGCAGTAACAACCATATGCCATTGCAAGAGCCAGTGCCATCAGCGGCAGGATATTTTGAGTCCTTGCAGTGAGAGATGTTGGTTATGTTTGCTGAGATGTGTCAACAGCTGATGGTGCACACTCACACCATGCCTTTTTACAGCCCGGATCCAGAGAGTTTCAGCCATCACTTATGAAGAATCCCGAAGAGCCAGGTACTCTAGTTGCGGACCTTTTTGGCAGGGACACCTCCACTGACTCTTGAGTTAAATGCAGCAGCGAGGGTATGGTAGGAGCTGTGTGAGTGCGATTTAAAATTTAGGAGGTCTGGATCTGAAGACTTGACATTTCAAAGATAAGAAATCTGTAAAGGAGTTTGTTTTCCCAAACAATGTTTCTAGTGGATACTTCAGGTTACAAGGCCAATTTATCAAAAATACAGTGTATAGTTCTAAATGAGAGTTCAGAGATAAGATAGCCATGAAAAGCTGAAAGGTGAACAAATATAACAAGAAAGTGACTTGCTTTAAGAAAGTGTTAAACAAATGGAACAGAATCTCACTTGAAATCACTGGGAGACTAAACATTCTAAATATGTATATCCTTTGTGACGATTCACAAGGTGTCGTCACTTCTCCCCAAAGGGGAGCCCTTTTCCATGAGGCTACGGAGGTGCTGCCACTACCAAATAGTCCCCCTAAGGTAGCAGTGGTTTAATGCAAGAGGACCTCATGGGGAGGGACTCCCCTATTTGGGACAAGGACGATCACCTATGGCGCAGCCCGTTGAACCACGTCACTCCCCAACATTCCCTAGCCACCCCCTCCATTTGAGCCATTTCATCGAGAGTAAGCTCATGTATTTTTGTAGCACGTGGAATAGTGCCAGAACAGTACATACTAAAGCAAGATGAACACAGCAACCATGAAGAGTAACTAACTCTTAAGTACTTCCATGAGGAAACTCCCTAGAGGTATGAGGAATGCCAAAGAGACCTTATCTGCAGGTGTTAACGCTGCACCAGGGCAGAGTCCCTGAGATAAAAAGGAAAGAGAAGAAGGACAAAAGGAAGTCTGATCGCAGGGAAGCCAGCAGCCCGCTGGATTCCTGGAGTTATGAACTCTGAGCAAAGGCTGGAAGGAAGGCTACACAGGGGACGCCGGTGGCAGGCTGCAAGAGTCCATTTTGGGTCTGAGAGAAGCAGACCCAACAGCGAAGCTGAGGGGAAGAAGCAGTAGCGTGATCACAACAATGTGGACCGTCAGGACACAGAGCAGAGCCAAGACTGTAAGGAGCAGAGGACCACGAAGGTGCACCAAGACATTGGAAGCTACCAACAAGAAAGCTCATCCCAGGAAGGACCGTTGACATGCTGCATCCCACGAGAAGGTAAAGGGAGGCACAGCAGACCTGGTAAGGATGCGAGGGAGGCAGTGAGAGGGACACAAAATAATGTTCCTCACCGAAGTGCCAGTTATAGGGCTATTGGGGAACTGAACTGTGTAGAGTGCATTAGGTAGGATCTCCCCTGTCAGAGTAGTAACAAAATAGATACTAGACACAGCAACAGTGAACCAAGCATCCAAAGATAACTTCTCATCACACTGGCAGACATAAGCCCAATGACCACCAGAGAATGGTCTGGGACCCTACTGAAATTGAACCAAGCATACAAGGACAACTTCCTCGTTGAAGTGGGCGAAAGAAGCCCACCGACCACCAAAGAAGGATCTGGGAGCCCAAAAACAAGGGTTCTGAGACTTGAGGAGAACTTCCTCTACAGAGTGGCAAGGATACGTCCAGTGACCAGCAAAGAAGGGTTTGGGATTTTGGTGGTACAGAGAGAGGGTGGAAAAACACACATAAAAGGTGTAAGGCACTAAAAATAACTTTTCAAATATCAAGAGAACGGAGTCATTCTCCTGTGCCAACACAAACCCCCTTGGGACATGCCTGGGAAGGGAGTCATTCCCCTGACATTTTTGTGAACTGTGCAAAACCAGTACCAGGACAAGGCAGTCATTTTCCTGGTCTATAACGTGGAGTTGTGCAAAGATTGTGTGAATTTTTAACATCACCCAAATACCAGGAGATAGGAGTCAATCTCCAGGGGAAGGAACTTTCGTTTGGATTATAGAAGTCTTCAGTTGTAGTGTAAGGGATAGAAGTAGGCTGTGACACAGGACGGTGGACTTTGGTTTTGACAGACATTCCTAGGGATCCTCTAGTATTAATTTGAGGCAGAGACCCCTCTTAGATGATAGGAATGTTGAAGGTCTTTCTTTTATAAATAAAGGTTTCTAACCACCACGCCACCTTTGCGTCAGCTTCCTTATTCAACACCCTTACATATGGTGTCAAGTGTGGGATCTTACTCAACTGATATAAATTTAGGAACTCCAAGAAGTATATGGCCAGAGCAGGAAGTGATTTACCACCCATAGGATCCCTAGGGATAAACCCAGTTTAAAATAACCTACCACTAGTACTCACTTAAAAAACCCATTTACGGCCTCCCTACCAGGTAGTTCAGATGGTGGCGAAGACCCTGAGGAACCTATCCAAGCGATCTCAGAGGTGTTAAAACTGGGACCACCACCTGTAGAAATCACTGACTCTTCATCCAATCGTTCAAGGACCCTGAGTGAATCTTCAACGTCCCTTTAGTCCCACGGGATAGAGTCCTCAGACGAGTGAGAAGAAAACAAGGAGGCAGCAACCCAGGTAGAAGTATAAAACTTTCTTTTATTTAAAGAATATAGTACAGTACAGACAAAGCAACAAACAAGGACTTAATTGTAAATTAAACAAAACTGTCTTCTTGTGCCCTGGGGTCCTCTCAGGTTGACTCGCATCGCTACTTTAGTTTGGGCTTAAAGGTGTTCCCATCCCCCTTGACCCCCTACTGTTCAGAGGCTCTCCCCAAGGTCTTAAGCATAGGCTTAAAGGGTTTATCACAGCCATTGTCTCGGTTCTTTCTAGGGACTTTTCTGTCTATGTTCTTCAATCTTTCGTTTAAAGGGTTTCTGTGCCCTTATTCTTAGGGCTTCTTGGGCTCCCTTCACAGAGGTTCTCAGTATTAAGTTTTAGGGGGTTTCTGCACCCTTTGTTTCTGGTCTTCTCTGGGTCTCCTCCTTTGCTCGACTTGGATAACAGGGTTTGCCTCTCTTGCGATTTCCCAAAGGCAGGCAGAGTCTCCATCGCCGCCCAAACTCGGGGTCCAGACTCCTACCGTCTTATCCAACCCTCTGGTTCTGTTCTTGTCTTTCTCCTCCTCAACGTTATGCCATGTGCTCAATCTCAATCCCACAATCGGCTTGAATTTTTCAGATCACATCTGCACTTCTTCCCCCTGCCTAGACCAAGACCTCACCATTCCTGCTGACTACAACTTGCTAGCCTCCTGTACTTCCTCCTTCCGATGTTCTCCTCCATCCTCCTCCCTTTGTTTTGAAGATGCCTTGTCACTCCCATGCACTCCAATCTCCTCTTCCAAATTCCCTCCTTGTTTTCCAACATCCAACTTGTTCCACTCTTCCACCAATCTCCGGGCGTGCTTTCCAGCTTACTCTAAGCTTCTTCCCCGGCTCCTATTGCAAACTACCAGTTTGCATGATTGATCCTCTGAGCTCATTGAGCCCTCTTATAGGGTTGGGCTCCCTGTGAGGTTCTGACCAATGGTGTGTATGAGTGAGGGACTCTCACTGGCTGTGGCTCATGGATCCACCTGCTTCCTGGGGCTTTGGGGTTGGACCAAACATTTAAAAGTAGCATCCACCCTTTTGGATTCTACTGCTCTCATGGCGTTCAGTTGGTGTTGGGAGCGGTTTTCCACAGGCACCCTGCGGCAAGGTAAGAAAAACAAAAGCATTTACAAATGTATAATTTCCCGCTTTGCGCTTTTGGACTTAGTGCTGCCAAGAAAAGAACTTGGCGTCAATGAGTAAGGCTATCTCACTGAATGAGTGCTATGGGAACATTTACTGTATCTCAAATGTCTGTATTACCTGTGAGGTTGGTGAAGGCTTGTGGCTTGAAAGCTGTAAAAAAATCTATTGAGCTGGGTGTTCCTCAGACAGCTCTTTAAGATGAGTAGCAATACCCTGGAGATGGATGGGGATGCAGATTTTATTCATACATCAATAATCAAGACGACACAAATAGCTTGGCAAAGTTAGTCTGTTTTAATGTCAAGTATCTAAAACAGGGAGTACAACAAACATCAGCAATCGCTCGATACTCTGACTCTACTTACGTCATTAAAAAATCAGGCTTTTGTACCCAACATTGGTCACCACTGACGTTTTGACCTGCGTCATTACCAACGTCATCCTACGTGGCAAACTACACAAACCTAACGGGAAGTGGGATTGGTTCTAAGTGAATAACTGAGCATAGGTTCCATATTTGCATAGGGTAACAGAGAGAGGTAATTGGATAGTTAACATCAGGTGGGGCAACTAAGCCCTCCCTTCAAAATGGCCACTATGCTCGTCACTAAATGTACGACGTCCCATTGGAAACACATACACTATAAGACTCCTAATTACACGGTCCTCTACAATTGGTTGGCTTCTAAACCCTGTCAGTACTTTTCCACCTACGTTAGCAGCACACAGACTGAACAACCAGGTGCGGGTGAGCTTGTTTTAGCACCAGCTTCCCACCAATTAGCATATCATCCATCATCACCTTAATGGTCCAGTGTCAATTAGTGCTTTGAAGTTGGCCTTGAGTTTGTACTGTTCTGAGAATTTTTGAGTATAGGCACCAGCCAGCCTCCATGCGTAGGCGTGATCATCTCAATCGTCCAACTTCCTTCTATCACGTGACTGGACACCATGAAATTGAGCATTTTCGTGCATTTGATTTTTATTCTTCAATAGTCCTCTGACGTCTTTTGTTTTTGCTCGACCTCTCTGAACAGGAACTTCTGTTCTTTCACATTAATTGTATCCAATGTCAGCCAATTTCCGTTTGAGAAGACCTTGGCTTTCTTGGTTCAGTCAACTCCTTAGCTTAACTTTTATTCTGTTTAATTCAATTGCTTTTCTTAACTGTGACACTGAAATGAAGCCTTCTTGCTTTGTTCGGTACTGCTTATATGCGTAGTGGAAACATCCATCCTTACTTGTCCATATGTTTCTATATATGTATTTGTTGGCGCTTGCCGCGGTCTAACTATTCAAAAGCATGTAGCTAGCTTCATGATTGCTGCTTGCGTTTTCTTGCATCTCTACACGTTTAAACTAAGTATTTTCATCAGGTATGTGGCATAGGTTTCTTCATCTTGATCCCAAGATGTCACTTATCCTTGGTACTTCTTTGTTTTTATGAATTGTCTGCCTCTCTGGTCTGGTTATCTTTCTATATGGTGTCGATTCAACTTTGTATGACGTCACCATTCATCTTTGCCATTTAGTTTCTCTGCTTCTTCAGGAATCTTGTTCAGATGGGCATCATATTGTCTTGTATGCAGGTATGGTTTCCTCAATTGGTACTTTACCTCCCATATTCTCTTAGGTATAGGTATTCTTATGGGTACTGCACAGAGTCCACGCTCTTTTCTTTGCTGGTTTAACTTTTCAGTATACGTCACATATTTTGGTTCATACTTTTCAGGTAATGTACAAGGGGCAGTTGGAGTGAGGGTACGTGGCTCCTGCTCTACACTACCCCCGTTGGGTGATTTATTGACCACTCTCACATCATCTTTTATATATAGACATCCTGGTATGAAGAAATGCTTCTTAGGGATCCATATTTTTATGACTCCATTCAAGCATCCAGATGATTTCACATGCTCATCCTTGTTCCATGTCATGAGCATGCACTGTCCACTTGGACTGTAATAGATCCATCTTCCCACATACTTCTTATGGTCCTTTAGATACAGGAACTTTGTTCCCTCAGGTGCATGGATACTGGCTTTTACAAAGTCTCCGATTTCTTCATCAGTCAGATCTTTAGGCTTCCATCCTGGTTTGACATCAATCATAATTTTCATCCCTATGGCTTTCTTTGCTGTCTTCTTGCACCGAGAGATTATCTTGATCACACAGAATCCAAGCATCACTAATAATAACAAAGCTCCAAGAAATTTGAACATACCTGCTATCCATTGTGGAACCCACAAGAAGAGTGATCCAAACCAGCTGCCATCAGCAATGTCTTCTATCATCTGGCCATGGAGTTTCGTCAGCATGTCTATGGCTTCTGCCAAGATTCCATTTTCGTCATCATGAGAAGGTATAAATGTGCAACATGATGCTCCAATTTTAGCACAAATACCTCCATCCATAGCTGTGATCATGTCCAGGACATACGTGTTCTGGAGAGTTATCAGTCATCTCTTCTCTAATTGCATTTAATCCCTTTATGGTAGTATTAATCGTCTGCAGCCATTCCCATCTGGTGATCTGAAGCCACTTGGTATTTGCTCCAACCTGGATCCTTGGCATGAAGATCAATGTGAACACTGAAAAAGTCTGGCTGAACAGTCTGTGTTCATATGGAATAGCATCAAAGGCTTCTATTGATTTGGCAGAGAAATAGTTCGCTCTCTTTATTCGATTTATCAGCTCCACAGATTTCTTCTTCCTCAGATGACCATCTGCTTTCAGGAAACTATTAATGTTCAGGTCACCTTTGGGAATCCCAAAACACAAGAGTAATAGGGGATACCAGGAATATCTAAGTACTGTGACCTGGCCTGGATTAAACATATACAAAGTTAACAAAGAAGGTCAGAGTACTGTTGTGTTCAAGTGGCGAGTCCCAGTGTAATGTACATGTCTACATAATCCTAATAGCTTCACGATGCACAAAACATCTGTGGAACAAATGCGTCTATCAATAAACCAAACTCTAAGGTGAAACAAATTGAATTCAACCTAGTAGACGCTCAAATATAATTAAATATTTTTATTAACATATATTGAGGAAATCACTAAAAAACGGATTTCTTAATAGTAAAAACATACGTCAATATTGGTATCAATAAATGTGTTAATCAATCCATCCATTTCATCATTGGATTGACTGGATACATTATTCCCATCTAAAAACCACAACAAACCACACTTCAACCACACTACATTCATACTCAAACCATTCAACAAATCATTCTATTATAACAAATATTTAATCAATAAAAACAAACATACTAAAACGCAATTATACAATATCTAGTCCATTGTTAGTATGAACCATAAGTTTAACACCACTGAGCCAGTTTCTTGTTTATATAGTCTATTCTGACTCAGGTGAATATGGCTTGAAACTGTTCACAAATAACAATACATTCCCCGACCCGACATGTTTCTTTCTGTTTAATATTCAGTAAACAGAAATTCTTCAGGGGTACTCTGGTTCAGCGAGGTAGCGTGGAATATAGATGGAAAAATGAAGAACATATAAAATACACCAGCGGAACTCACCTAAATACAAACATGAAAACACAACATCAATCAGGCTGAATGCTTAAGTTTCTAGATTTATCATTACTACCACCGTGCTATAAGTGAACGGGGTGTAGAAAAAGGTTATTAATACCCTACATCTTCTTCTAACCAAGGGAAAAGCAAATGGACCGTGATCCAGAAACCTTGATATAAACACCACGTTAATTGGTGCATCCAAAATATTATCACCATCACCACCACCTCGTGACACCTTCAGATATCCAGAACTACCATAGTCATGCCTCACAATGAGGTTAAACCTCATGTGACCCAAAAAAGTTTCATAGTCAGGAAACAAGAATGTGAGAGAATGCATAAAACAGGGGTTGTTTCAGGTCAAACACTCACGATCACTCTTCTCTGACTTTGTCGGGTGATAACATTGGTGTGAATCAAACCCGAGGACAAGCAACCGCCGAAGGATGGAACAGCGTGCAGTCCCTAATTGAGTGGAAGAGCCTAACCTCGTAGACTCTATGTGTGAGTGGTAGCAACTTCTCTCCAACCTGGAAACGCAAAGGCGAAACACAACCAGTTACCAAACAATATAGCGCTCCAAGGAGGAACAAAAATGTATATTATTCCACAGTAACATGGTATCATGAGGACAAATCTGTATCAAATTGGTCCCTTCATAGTAACAACACCCGACATACAACTCTATTATGTGCGAAAAATGCTTGTATGACCCGGGCTTACCTTTATTGAAAAAATATGACGCTTTCCAGCATGTGCACATGTCACGACCGTCTAATAGGACTCGTCCCATAGGGTAGCGCCAGACGCAACATTTTAATTAGTCGTGACCTTGGAGATAACCAATACTGTAGCAGGAGAGGAAAAACAAAGCGAAAACCAATCAGACCACCAGAGCGTAACTCTAAAGTGCTCAGTTCATTTGCTTAAATCATCCAAATGTGTATAAGGTGCACCGTACGTATTTGTACTAACAAGACTTTAAGAATAAGTGGCCACTGACCCGTTCCCGCACTTACGCGGAATATAGGACAGTGTCGGTAAATTCACTCGCATCACACGCGGGGAAAGGGGAAGTGTTACGTGCTCCCTTTATGCCAAAATATTCATGGAATGAGGAGCACAGGTAGATAATACGACCATAAAAACATTGTAAATAGCCTCTACTACCAAAGACATCGCGGACCGGAACCCAAGCTCTGACCCTTCTTACCTCCGTAACTCTCCAGTTTGCAACGTGGGTGGCCGTGACGATCAAAATCAGCCGGCATATCCAACGGTCAGGCTACACGGTTCCGGGTAATATACGTGCTTGGGTAATCATGTGACAAGCATGCAACGTAAGATGTCCTAAGGGTACACGCCCTCAAGGCTTCGTGCAAGCTCGGCAATCCCACCAATTGATGAAATCTCTCAATGTCGGCCGTCAGACAGGAGCAAGGTAAGTAAAGGTCACAATACTCAATCAAAAGAAACGCTATAATTAAACGCACAGATGCTGAGACAAACTGGGCGTAACCATACAGAAAATGCTGACACATGAAAACTCATGTGGCAGTGCGTTGGGAACAGCACTTCCCAAACCTGTGGTTACTCAAAGGATGGAATGTACAACAAACCACCAATCTGGTCACATTTAAGGGGAGAAAAAGATCTCAACCCTCAGTTGGGCAACTATGTAAGCCCAGCTGGTTACCAAAGTGAAACTCAGACTCTAAGGTGGTTTGCAGTGTAAAATTAAAAATTCCAACCAATCGCCTCATTTAAGCCAACCACATAGCTTTTACTCCAAAAGATGAGTTTAGTCTCCTCCCTGGATAGAGTATGTTTATCCGCAGAAATGTTATTAGTAACCGCAATCTTCTTAAGTATTGTCCATCTCAAATCCTCACAACTGTGATTCCGCATTATAAAATGCCCTACCATGGGTGCTGTTAAAATTCCTTAATCTAATACAGCTTTTGTGTTCGCTGATGCGGACTTTAATTTTTCGTTCGGTTTTACCAATATAAATCTTATGGCAGGGACACCAGATGGCATATATGACAAAACTCCAATTACAATTCGTAAACCCTCTTTGCTCCCAAGGTCTGGAAAGTCCAATATCCACCTCAGTGGTTCGTTTAGTGAGGGGACAGCAGACACACATGCCACAAGGGGCATGTCCTCTTACTTTCGGTAACCCCCACTGTTGGGTAATGGTGGCTTGTTTGTCAGACTTATTACTAATATCGTTTCTACACACCATTTCTTTAACATTGCGTCCCCTTTTGAAAGCGCACCGTGGAGTCACTACGGGTATCTTAGCGTGTGCTAGAAAATGCCAATGTTTCTTGACAATCTTAACCACATGGTTGGAAAGATGGTTAAAGGTACTCACAAAAACCAGTGGATCAGACTCAGAAGGACTGGTTTTAGGTCTGTATTCGAGCAAAGCCTCCCGATGATTACTGGAGGTTCTCTTCAGTGATCTCTTCACAATTTTCTTGGGATATCCTCGTTGGATCAGATTATGACTCAAATTGGAGGCTTCCGACTCAAACATCTCTTTCTCACTGCTGTTCCGTTTGAGTCGCAGAAACTGCCCAAATGGTAAATTGTCCCTTAAAGCCTTAGGGTGAAAACTGTCATATCTGAGAAGGGAATTCCTATCCGTGGTTTTGTGGAATGGTTTCAATCCCAGCAAATTACTGGAGGGATTGGAGAAGATGGTTAAATCTAAAAAATCTATCTGTTCCCTATGAAAGTTCATAGTGAACTTCAAAAAGGGATTAATCCCATTTAACCACTGGAAAAAGGATTGTAAGGCGGTCTCATCACCATGCCAAATTAACAGTACATCGTCTATGTACCTCCGCCATAACGAGATACATTCTTTGAAGATATTAGGTTCACTGTAAACACTCATGTACTCCACATAGTCCACATAAAGATTAGCCAGAGAAGGTGCCACGGCCGACCCCATGGCAGTACCATGGACCTGTTGGTAAAAACGGCCGTCAAATTGAAAATAATTTTCAGTAAGCGCTAGCTCCGTGCACCATAAGATAAACAAATTCAGTGTCATACCGGAGCTGCGTTTGGTTAATACCAACTCTTCAATAACATCCAATGTGGACGACTGGGGAATTTTAGTATACAAAGAAACAATATCCATAGTGACAAGGATATCCTCGTGTGGATTAAAATGCAAATTCTCAATCAGCTTGATGACTGCCATCGAATCTTGAACATAGAACGTCATTTTACTGACAAACCCTTTCAAAAAGGAATCGGCAAATTTCGCTAACGGTTCCAGCACTGTGTTCGTGCCTGACACTATAGGTCTACCCGGAGGGTTCGATGGTGTCTTGTGAATTTTAGGCAGAATATAAAATAAAGGAACACTAGGATCCCTCTTCACTAGATACTCTGCTTCCTTCCGAGTTATCCAGTTCCTGTCCTTTGCCTTCTCAACTTTGAGGGCAATAATGTTCATCAAGCGTCCTGTTGGGTCCTGTTCGACAAGTTTGTAAAAGGTAGTACCTGAAAGCTGTCGTAAACACTCTAACATAATCTTGACGGTTCAGTAACACTATCGCGCCGCCCTTGTCGGCACTACGTATTACTATAGCTTTGTTATTTTTGAGGGAATCAAAAGCTTTTTTCTGTGCCGTCGAACAGTTTTGGAAAGCATACGGAGACTGGGTACATTCCAATGTTTCCAGATCTGCTAGAACCCTTCTCTCAAATACCACAGACTCTGGACTGTGGCTCGTCGTAGATGGACAAAAAGAGGATCGATTATGCAAACCGCTGTTCCTATCTTCATCCTCAAAGGGATTCTCATGAAAATACTGTTTCAAATGTATTTTCCTGAATAGTTCCTCTATTTCAACTCTTGAGACAAAACGGTCGTAGGCAATAGTAGGAACAAACCCAAACCCTTTTTCCAGGACTGATATCTGAACTGGTGTGGGTGTATATGAAGACAAATTAATTAATAAGCTTTGTTGCTCGTCACTGGCGGTTCGTAATCCCAGTTTTGTAGGTCCTGATCTAAAAAACCAACGGAGGGTTCCCTCCCTCTAGTAAATGGGCGGGTGTTTTGAGACCTACATCTATTGGGATTCCCACGACCGTTACCACGTCTCTGTTGTCTACCACCACCTCCACGGGCAAATGTATCTTCATCCGAGCTGTGTGAACTAAACGAGGTGTTGGTAAACCTCGCGTTTCTTTGCAGCTGGGATCTATGTGCCCAGTCATAATGTTGATCGGGCACGTACCCCTCTTGGGTATATCAGAAAGCTTTCTCATGAGAAAAATCTGTGATGTCTGTTTTGAGCCGTCTAATACGATCTCGTACTGTTGATTCTTTAAAATCGTTCATTTCACGAATGATCTCATCCAGTCTCTTGGTGTATACTTCCAATGACACCTTTGGGAATCACCAACGCAGGAACATGCACATTCACCAACGTGCAGATTCCTCCCCAATCTTTAGGCAGTCTGATGTAGGCCTTGGATCCTCAAGCCCAATAATGATCTATGATTACTGCTGTTCCGATATTCATTCCTGATGCGTCGAAGATTAGTCCACAGTTCTGATTCTCCTCCATTTTTCTTGTACCATTATTCCTGAAGCACAATTTGGAGCTCTCCAATGGTACTATCTGCAGGGGCCCTCCATTGTCTTCGACCCATGTCAGTAGTTTAGCACGTTTTGGCCATAATGGTTTACACAACATTTGTGCATTCTCGATTGTTGGTTGGTATTGGCCCATTATTAACCAGTCTCTGCATATTACTACTCCTTATTCCCAGCCATCTGGTGATAGAACAGTTCCCCAAATCTGCATCTGGCCTCTGTTTTTCCATCTAGCGGTGTCTTCTGTAGATTGTCCTGGAACTTTCAGTTTTTTATTTAATTCTCTTCTTATTCCAGTTCATTTTACTGCAGGTTTCTCAAATCTGATCACAAGATTCTTTGTCTTGGCATTGTTTTTTGTCTTTATATCTTGAACATAATCATCTTCATTTGGATCTGTCCATTCAGTTGCCCATTTGAGAGAGGCTGTTTGACCCATTAACTGGTCTCTTGTACTACAGAAAGCTAGGTGCACTATGCAGTGTGCAGTTAGGGCATCTATTTCAATAGCTATGACGATCTTTGACTTCCCCATGCTGTATGGCAGTAGTGCACATACAAAGCATTCCTCATCTGACGTCGTCCTTCCAACTTCTTTCATGTGTTGGTACCATATGTTGTTTCCCAAGTTTGTTGTGCTGTCCAGATAATCATTCAGTTCATAATTATCTTCTTGGGTGCTTCTTTTGGTTCTCAGACTCTTCATGTAGTTTTCTATGTCTCTAAATGTATCAACATAGCTTCTTCTGGCTGGTTTGTTTGCAGGAACATCTGTCCAAGTTCCCTATGTAGAAGAAAGTTCAACAAGTCTTTCTCTATCCATCTTTTTCTAGCAGCAGCTAATGATGGCCATAAAGATTCTGCTATAATCTCTATGCGTGACTTTTCTTTGGGACTTGTGCTTGGGCCTCTTGTCACTGGACCAGGTGTGTCTGCATGCATTGTCTGTGTAGGCCCAACCTTTATTAACTCCTTACTTTGCCTAATCCGCCGACCCTGTCTCCGGTGTTTAAAAGCATTTTCTGAAACAAGTGATGTGTGTGATTGGTTACTAACAACATCCATTTCAAGCTCAGGTATCTTCCCCTCTTTTCTTGGGACAGGAATAACTATGTAGGGTCTAGGCTGCCTTGTAGTTGCCACGCTCACCTTTTTCTTCTGCTCAGAAACATATACAGGATTCTTGGCCCCATGTGCTCCTATATAAAATGCAGTTGTCACTGTCAGTGAAAGCAATATGAGCATGAATACAATCCATGCGTAAATGACACAAAGGTATGTCACTTTGCAACATCTGCTTCTTGGGCAATGTGTGCGTCTGTTCTCATGGGGCAACACAATGTTACTGTTGAAATTCCCCATCTCGATCATTTGATGCTGAGGAAGGAAAAACAAATTTTAATGGCTCTGCATTTTAGATTGCTTCCTGGAAGCTGCTGTCTTCTCTCAGCATTCATCCTCACTCAACTATCTGTTTTCTGGATGCTTAAGAAATGAAATGACTATCTTTCTCTCTGGAACCAGTTTTTTCACCAGTCTGGATGCAAATGTTCCTTTATTGTGAAGAAAAATTACCTCTGAGTTCTGCTTCATCTATCAGCTCCCAATCGATGCCTCAAATCTGCTTCAGTTCAGATGACATGTTGCTTCCCTGTCAGCATGAAAAAAAAGTTTTGTCTTTTATTTACGTCCTCGATCTGTCCCTCGGAGGAAAGTTTCTACACCGCTCTGTGATTTCTTTCAGAATAGATGCTCACCTGGATGATTATACCTTCCAAGATTACATTCAAGTTTGCAGTGTTTCTTGGATCGCTCAGAAAAGCTACCGCATCCGTGTGTCTTCCAACAAGATGCAGGTATTCTTCAATTAGAAGAAAGCACACCACACTGACCAGTCTATGTGCTGCGTCGGCTGATAAGGGCATTTGTGTTTTCTTCACTGTACTCGGGCATCTTCAAGAATTCTTCAGTGATGATTATAAGCAATCTTATGATCTTCTCATTGTCAGAATCTCGAATGAAAGCTGGAATGCGGCAGGTTCTCCCCACCAGTGACGGATAAGTACGTAACACCAACTCAAAATACATAAGTATGTTCCTAGAAAGGTCATCATTGGGTAACACCATGAGCAGAAGCAAAAAAGAACTCTGTGTGGAAAGAATCGGGGTATTGTACCCTCTTCCAATTGCTGTATCCATGATCAGAATCTGGCATATTCTTATTCTTATCAAGGCTTTAAGTATGCCTCAGTCCAAAATCAATAAGCTACGGTGGCTTTAAGAATGCAGATCTTCCCTTAACCCTGCAACTAAGATGCACAGAGTGTTCGAATGTGTCCTTGGACCCTTTTATTTATAGCTCAAAAGGGAGTGTCCAAAATCAAGCCACAGTCCAGCTAAAGGGTTCTTTACACTTTACACTTGTCAGGTTATGCGTCGTCCTTCGTCATAGATCTCGCCTGAATGTGCTGTGGTTCTTCGACCAATGATTGTAGCTTCTTCGCGGAGGGGTTTCTCCAGAGTACATCTTTATATCTCCCAAGAAGATCCAAGCGCGCCTACTCTGCAATTTGACAGCAGATGGAGTTACGTCCTCAATGACAAAAGGACCGTTGAACCTGGGTTCGTCCCACTTTTTCCTTGTGTGGTTACGAACTAGGACCGCATCTCCGGGGTAAAGGTTGGGAAGATGAAATTCCAGGAGGTTGGGTTGTTGAAGCATCTCCTTCTGTGTTCTGTACCACCCTACACCCTCATCTCTGCAACTGTCCTGAAATTACAGAAAAACTGGAAGTCATACAGTTCAAATAGTTTTGGAATTCCAATCCTAAAACTTCTGATGTCGGCTGAGCATTACTTCTAACTCGAGATGGAGGCATTAAGGGTGTTCTCATTCACCTTCCTGTCACGATTTCGTGGGGCGCAAGATGGTGGTCAGAACCTGGTTGGTTCCTCAATGCATATAATGCCAGTGGTAGGCAATGCAACCACCCTTTCTTCAGAGTAAGCTTCAACTTGGCTATTATTTCTTTAACAGGCCGCTGAGCTTCTCACAGATCCCATTTCCTTGCAGATGATAATCTGAAGAAAACTTTATACCAAGCAACAAGCGGATATGCTCAAAAACTGTATTGACAAAATGAGCTCCATTATACGATCTCATTACCTCGCACACTCCCCATCTACGAAACACTTCTCGCACAAAAAATGTAGCTGCACAGGTAGAGTCTGAGTCTGTGCATGGACCTGCCTCTGTCCATCTATAGAAAGGACATACTACAACAAGCAAGGAATCTATATCCATTGCATACTTGTATCATGTCGATAAGCAAGTGCTAAAAAGGGCCATTGGGTCTTGGAATGACTCCCCTCACTATGGGCAGTGTATGCCCAGCCGTGAATTGTTGCCAAACAATACAGTTTACCATAAAACATGCAACATGTTCCATTAGGTTCGGCACAAACCAATCCTCAGCAATAGTTACAGCAAGATTCTCCCTAGTTGTATGCGCTGTGTAGTGTAGCTGTTCCAGTGCCACCCTTAATAAGGCTATAGGCATCACTGGTTTACCAGTGCTGTCTTGTCGCCATAATGCTTCAGAGGGGGTTAAAGAACACCCTCTTCGCTTCCATAGATTTTTTTCCTCTTGCGGTGCCTCCCCTTGGAGCTCCTTATCTGTGTTTTAGGCATATGATTATATCCTTCAACCACAATCATCATTTCATTCATCCTTTCATTCACATCAATGGTTTCAATATTCATCATCCCTGTATCTGTATTTGCTATGTGCGTGGCTTCAGCGTCTGCTGCTTGATTTCCGCACGAGATAAAATCTGTCCCTTTCGTGTGAGCTGTGCATTGAACGACTGCTATGCCCACTGGAAGTTGTAGTGCCTTAATAAGCCTGTCCAGTAAGGCTGCGTGCTGCACTGGCGTGCCGTCCGCTCGGAGGTAGTCCCCCCTTTTTTTATTTTTTATTTGTTCCTGGTTCTCAAGAACCTTTACAAAATTCATACAAGTACACAATATATAAACATTAAAAAATACATTCCATCAATCTTTCAGTGGGCCATCCAAGATGATGATATATAATTAACTTATTTACATATAAAAACACTTAAACAATCGATTTTACAATAAATACAAGTTAAAAGATATCAATGAAGTTATTTAGGAGATATCGACCAAGTTGTTATCTTGAAAGTGCACAAGTGTTGCTCAATACAACAATACCTAAACGTATGTTAAACGCCTTTGAGGGCCATTATTAAACATAACATTGTATTCATGGTTACCATATTTCTCCATAACTCATCATTTCCCAATTCAACTTCTACTACTTTTAATAGGCGTACCAGTGCATAAATTAGGGGGTAATGCTTCTGAAGCATTACCCTATTCCAGAGAAATTCAGGTGCATCCTCGAATTCAACATTGACAAATGTCATGAATAATCTTCTTACAACCTTCAATTGCCTGCATTCGAGGACTGGATGCTTTAGTGTTTCATTAGGTTCATCATACCCAGGGAAATTACATTTGACCTCTATTTTATTGGCC
This sequence comes from Ambystoma mexicanum, assembly GCF_040938575.1. Lineage (NCBI taxonomy): Eukaryota > Metazoa > Chordata > Amphibia > Caudata > Ambystomatidae > Ambystoma > Ambystoma mexicanum. The sequence continues at coordinate 704,546,651 of NC_090934.1, read as the reverse complement.
ATTGATTCACCCCAATACTTGGTCCGTTCCCTGGTGTAAAATTGATTGTTTAAAATGTATATAGTACATATGTGTACTATACAGTAGCCCCTCTTTTCCAGCTCGCTAATCCTGCGTGCACCGTCAACGTCACATAGGCGGAGTCACTGTACATGGTTACTTGCTGGTCTGCATAATTCTCAATCGTGAGTATCAACGCCAATAATTCTGCAGCTTGTGCTGAATAATGAGATGGCAATCGAGTACTCACAAGCACTCAAAATTCTCCATTTGCCAGATGTTTCACCACAGCGGCACCTATGTATCTTTGCCCATCATTTTGATCGATTCTCGAAGACCCGTCTGTCATGATGCCTACTCCCGGAGCGCCAGGCCAGGCCCAGCACCCCCGGAAGCAGGCATCATGCCCTCGGGTAAAAGCCCAGCGGCCCCTTATAGGGGCTCTTTGGACTCAGTCCTGGCGCCTTTGGTGCCAGGCTCATGTTGGACATCAGTCCTGGCGCCTATCATAAAGGGAGGTGTTTTGTGCACTTACCTGATGCAGACCATGCTGCACGCTTCAGGCCTCCCTGAGACCTGAAAGGGACTATTTTTTCATAGGGACTATTTTTTCACTCGGGCGTGGCCAGGGAAGGATACATACCTAGTTGGGGAAGGATACATACCTGGCACTTCTTTGGAGGCTATTTAAGCCACGCCCAAGCAGCAGCTCATGCTTCGCGTTGTTCTGCTCCCTGCAGCTTAACGCTCACCGTGTCTGCTCCTGGACTCCAGCTACGCCCGCCTCGAACCTGGAAGACCTGCAAGGAAGGAAGAGAAGAGAAAGGTGAAAAGCAAGGACTATTTCAAACTTCTTACCTGCATCCGGAATCTTCTCGCCAGCATCCCTGAAGAAAGACTTCCATTTAAAAGCATTGCGTTGCTCGCTGCAGCGCCACGCTTCACTCACCTGTCCTCGAGACATCTCCCGGCTCCATCGCGGCTGTCAGCATCGGAAGCCACATCTCTGCACCTAGGGGAGAGAGGAAGAAACAAAAGGTGAGCAGAAGGAACACAGAAGGAAAGCCTGATTAACATCCATAATACTTACCGGCTTTTCTTCCACATTTCGGGTCGGCACCGCCCCGTTGGCAGGTACCGTACCCCGGCCCCTATGGGGAAAGGACAAGAGACATTTCTGGGGAATGATAAGGACATTTAGAGGGATCGCCCTCATCACTACTCACCTCGGCAGTTTAACCCCTCGACGCATCACCTTCATTCTGCACCTGAAATAAAGGACAGATCACAGGTTAGAAAGACAACATAAAGGGGGCCTCACTTGAACTTTGAACTTTCATACTTACGGCGTATCGCTCAGGAAAGTCAAGTGGATTTTGCCAGCGCCATTCTGAAAACCAGTGAAGTAACTGGACGAACGCGCGCCCCTGCACCAGAAGCAGGATGGAGAGTTCATCCTTCCAAACCATAAGGTGAGCTTAAACCGGGGTTTGGAGGAAGTTAGAGAGGAACGAAGGGGGAAAGGGGGGAGCTAGCACACTATTCTGCAGACTGTTAATCCCCTTTCTCATCTGCAGAAGGATATTCCTACGGGCCAGGCAAGCACGATTTGGAGGTCCTGTCCAATCGGTGTTCCGGGTCCTGCGCATCACGCTAGAAGAGGCCACAGCAATCCAGACTAGACCAGCGCCCCCGTGGGAACCAGGTGAGCGTTACACCGTCAGTGAAAACAATCTCTCCCCCTGCTAGTCCATTCTCCTTTACTCTAGGGAGCTCATCACAGAACTCTTCATAGTTTGCCCAATCGTGCATGGGCTCTCCTTCTGTGATTGGCTCAGCTATAAACATGGCAGGGTTCACTATTTTACATCTAACTATTTTAATCGCTGGATTTTCTATGACTACCTCAGAGTCAGAAGCCCTTTGAGAAGTCAACGTGCCTTTCGGTTTTGCAAAATGGCAAATAGTGCATGTTCAACAAATAACGTCATAGAACATCCCATCACTATACTTGTATTCTTTTCTATGGCGAATGCGGCAACTGCCAAACTATGTTCACACGGAAAATGACCTCTCATTACTGGGTCTAAGATTCCACTGTAATATGCAAGGGGCTTGTACCCCAATGTGGTTCTCTGTTTGAGTACCAGTCAAAAAAGTACCACCTGTATGCGAGAAAGAAAATAATTCCTCTGCATAATTGTGGATCCCTAGAACTGGGGCTGTGCAGATTGCTTTTTTCAATTCATCAAAACCCTTCTTCCATTGCCTTAGGCCACACAATTATTTTTTGCGTTGTTTGTGCTTTACAAGCTGTAGTCAAAGACCCATGCCCTGACATAATTACATAGTCCCAGAAAACTCTGCATCTGCTTTATCGTGTGCGGCTTAGCTGTTTATAAAATGGCCTCAGCTCTTTCAGGGGTGACCTTTCCCTCATGTGAAATTAATTGGCCTATGTACAACTCTTCTTGTTGACAATATTGTAACTTTGTCAACCTTATATCCTTTGGTCAGCAAGTATAATCATCAGCTGAACAGAATCGCGTCTGCACTCTTCCTCTGTGGTGCTGCAAACTAACATGTCATCTTCGTATTGCAGCACAACACTTTCTAAAGCAATATTGCTTAAGTCCATCTGGAGGATTCTGTTGAAAATTGATGGAGACTCACAGTACCCCTGGGGCAGCCTTATGCTTTTTAAACGCACTTGCCTAAAAGTAAAGTATGTCAAATCTTGTGAGTCTGTGCAATGGGATTGAGAAAAATGCATTTTTTAAGTCAATCACCGTGAAATATCATGCATCAACAAGTATATTACATAGAATTGTAGATGGTTAGGGACTAAAGGGAACTCAGCCTTTACACTTTGGTTTATTGGTCTCAAATCTTGTATTAGTGTCCAAGACACCCCCTTAGATTTTTTATAGGATAAACTGACGTATTACATGGTGACTCTGATGTCAATTAGATACCCTGCTCCATCATGGCAGAAATTGTCTTGAAAACGCCTTCATCTGCCGCTCAAGACATGTGATATTGCTGTGCTCAAGGTTAAATTGCTCCTGGTTTAAATGTAATCTTCACCTCCCCAAACCCTTTCAGTAAGCCTACGTCATAGGGGCCAGTAGTCCATAATGAAACTGCCACTTTCCCCATATCTTCATCAAAATATTCAGGACGCTTATATGCTAGCATCATTTTCTGCAGAACTTCTCTCTTGATCGCCTTTACCCAATAAGTAATGCACATTTCAAATATCACAAAATCATCACAAGTAATCTCCAAACAATTCCTCATCAGTGACATCTGTCACTCTGCAGCCCTCCTCGATGGCAATTATTGTGCTCCATTGTCTACTCTTATCATCAGTTGCATCAAGTAAAGCCATATTTCCTCGGACTATAGCTGCTTCTATGTCTAAGGGAAAAACTTGCCCCTCTTCTTCATCCATGGGTATCTGAGGCCTAAATAGAAACTCATCTGGGATCCTCATGGTTCTACCTACTATTCCTGGTAGCCATGTTAATAGAATACGTATCCCATAATGGAACACCTTGGGTTCAAGCGGCATCGCCCTAGGAGCTATCTGCCCTGAGAATGTCATGATCATTTCGCACACGTTTAAATAATGCATTCCCGGTGTTGAGTATATTATGCCTTCGTCTGTAAACAAAATGGTCATATTCAATTTTGTCATCAAATCTTGGCCTAATATGTTAACAGGTGTTTGCCTTGAATAAAACAGTGGCACCTTCATATCACATTCTCCTATGGAGACTGGCAATTCTTCTGTGAAAGGAACTCTACTTGTTGCTCCTGTAAAACCCTGAGTATTCATCGCATTGGCAGACATTAAAAATGTGCCCTCACGTATACATGAGCACGTTGCACCCGTGTCCACTAAGAACGAAAAAGCTTTGCCGACTATATTTACGTCTATCCTCGGTTCATCATGAGGATTCTGCGTTATAGATAGAACTGAACAGTGAGCTGTCCTATTGTGGGTACAGTCTCACTCCAGCACTTGTGAAAGGATTTCCTCCATCAACAGTGACACCTCCCATTCTACGAGTCATTGGCGGGTCTGTGTTTGTGTTCTGCTGAGGTTGCATAGGATATTGCTGCAATTGTCCTTGTATTGTTTTGTTTATTTATTTATAGCGTGCACCTGGGCGTTAAGCAACTGGGCGCTTACAGAAAATAAATCTTGGGTTGCAGGTACATAAATAAGTTACATTTCTTATGTTACAGGATCATATATCAAGCATTTCTTATGTTACACTGTCGGAAGACTTACATCTGAGATATGTTACATATATCAAAACATTTCTTACGTTACAATGTTGGATGACTTACATGAAGGATATGTTAGATTTACAAGTGTTTACAAAAAATATACAGAGTATTTGGTACAGTTGGGGCATTTAGCAGTCGTTGGTGTTAAGCCAGAGTTTAACGTTAGCTTTGAACACATGGAAGGAATGGGTGGCTCTAAGTGCATCTGGGATGGAGTTCCAGAGATGAGCTGGTTGGACCGGGAAGCTGGACCCACCAGTTCTTCTCAGTTTAAAGTTGGGGACTTCGCTGCTGTTTGAGAGGGCCTTTCTGATGGGACGTTCAGAAGTGTGCTTTGTGAATTTTTCTGTGAGGTATGTAGGAGCTTTGTTGTTCAGACAATTGTGTGTAATGTTCAGAGTTTTAAATTTGATACGTTCATTGATGGCCAGCCAGTTGATGGCTCTTCTATGGGCAGATATGTGTTGCCCTTTGGGGATTCCTAGGGCTGTTCTAAGGGCATTGTTCTGCAGGGTTTGGAGTTTGTTGATGTTATGTTTACTGGTGCCTAGGTACAGTGCATTACAGTAGTCTAATTTGGAGAGAATGAGGGCTTGCGCTATGGTGGTGCAGCTATCTGTGGATAGGTATGGTTTGCAGGCGTGGATACGTTTGCAGGTGTAACTGGTTGCTGAGGCTGTAGCATTTACTTGCTTGTCGAGGGTGAGAGCTGAGTCTAAGTAGAATCCTAAGGTTTTAACTTCCTTGGCTACCTTGATTTTGATGCCATCGATCATGATGGAATTGTACAGCTTGGGTCATTTATTCAGTTTGTTGGTAGACCCGATGATTAAGAGCTCAGTCTTGTCGTTGTTAAGACATAGGCCATGTGTGGCCATACAAGTTTGGATGATTTGGTAGATTTTATTTATGAGTCTGGTGTACTTTTCATAGTCACCCTGGATTGGGATAAGAATCTGGGTTTCATCGGCGTAGTTAGTATATGAGACCTCTAGTTTGTCCAATATATCAAAGAGAGGCTTTGTAAAAATATTGTATAACATGGGGGAAACACATGACCCTTGAGGGACTCCACAGGTGATGGGGACTGGATCCGCTGCTGATGAAGGTGAGAAGACTCTTATGGTTCTCTGGTCCAGGAATTAATTTATCCATGCCGTGGCTTTTGTAGAGAAGTTGGCTGCCGATTTTAGGTGATTGCAAAGTACCTTGTGATCTACCAGGTCGAAGGCAGCTGATAGGTCTAGGAGTAGGAGAATAGAGATGTCTCCTCTGTCTTTGCGCTCGTCTAGTTGGTTTTTAAGATCAAGGAGAGCCGTTTCGGTTCCATGTCTTGGCCTAAATCCTGATTGTCTTGTCCCTAGTAGATTGTTGATCTCCAGATAAGCTTGGATCTGAAGATATGCAGCTTTATCTAAGATTTTAAGGAGGAACGGGATGGTTGTTATGGGCCGATAGTTCATTGGGACATTGGGGTCCAGGTTAACTTTTTTTAGGAGAGGTAATATCCAGGCATGTTTAAGGTTGGTTGGCACAGAGCATGATTTAAATGAGGAGTTAATAAATGATGTGATGAAGGGGGCTAGTTCATGTGCAGCCTCTTTAATAATTGGGGCTGGACAGGTGTCACCAAGGCATCGGAACGGTTTCAAGGACAAGATGATGTTCTTAGTTTCCGCAGTAGAGATGGCTCTAAAACTAAACTGGTTAGGGGGTTTAGTTTGGTTGGCGGCAAGTTCCTGGAGGATGGTTTCTTGCATAGAGAGGGCAATGTTGTGGAGGGCGGATTCTTTGGCTAATATTTTGTCTTGTAACATTGTGATTTTGTTGCATAGGGCTTTTTGAATGTTAGTGCACCAGGCTTTGTCTTTGGTACAAGAGTCTATGGGTGCAATTGGGGATTCCAATTCTCTCAGAATGGAGATTTCCCTGGTATTCGAGCTCGCTTTATTGATTCTGTCATTAAAGGTCTCTTTTTTTGCCTGAATGATTTGTTTTTGGTAGCTGTTAATAAGGGCAGTGAGAAGGTTTTTGTTGTGGGGAGAAGGGTTTTTTCTCCAACAGGCCTCTGCATGTTGTTTCTCTTTGCGTAGGGCTTTTAGCGTGGGAGTGAACCAGGTGTTCAGATGGGCAATAGATTTAGATTTAGTGAATTTCAGCGGCGCAATGGCGTCAATCGCCGAGTTGAAGGTGTTATTGTACAGGTCGACTAGATCGTTAGGGTTAGAGATCTGGCTAGAGTGATTATTGATAGGTTGGATCAGGGGGAGAAGATTTGCGAGTGTTATATTTTTTTGCAGCGGGTGAGGGCAGGTGGAGCATGAGGTTCGGTAGATTTAGGTTGGGGAAGGTCTGAAATGGTCAATGAAATCATTTAGTGATCTGTCCATATGCAAGGTTCAATTGCTGTTATGAGGGAAACGCAATTGATATCTGAGACCCAATCCAATGTGCGGCCTTTAGAGTGTGTAGGGCCGTTATTCCGAATAGTGAGGCCTGCTTCCCCAATAGCGTTAGCTATGGTGAAGGCATTGGAGTCTTTTAGGTCCTTGTAGCCTAAGTTAAAATCGCCTAATAGGATGATTTGTGTACCCGTTTGGCATTAGTCTTTAATAGGGTGGTTAAGTCTTCTTCAAAGGTGCCTAGTGGACCAGGGGGTCTGTAGATAAGGTATATTGTGATAGTACGCGAGACGGAGATTTCTAGTTTTAGGGAGAGTAGTTCAGCTGACGGCATAGTGAAGCTGTCTATTTCCTTGATGGTGAGGTTGGCTCTGCAGATAAGAGCTATGCCTCCTCCTTTGGAAGTTTTCCTGTCTTTTCTGAAGATGGTAAAGTTTGGGGGTATGGCTATCATAAGGGCAGGGCTAGCGGCTTTGTGCAGCCATGTTTCGGTAACTGCTAGTAAGTCGAGTTGGTTACAGGTGATGATGTCAGCAATTTCCGAGGCGTGGGCTATTAGAGATCTAGCGTTGATGAGACCTCCCTTGAGGTTTTGTGTTATTTCGGTGACATTGCTAGTGTGGACCTTGTTGAGCAAAGTTTCAGAGGATTTGGTGCAAGGAGTTTGATTGCAGCTAGGTTTCCTTTTGTGCATGTTGCGCCTGGTGTGTTTGAGCTCCTTCTTAGTGTGGCTAAGAGGTGGGTGTGCACTTGGTGGATTGGGAAGTCTAGTGCCTAGTCTAAGGTTCCTTAGTCCGGAAGGACAGGCCTGAATCTGTTGGGTCTGGGCAAAGGGTGCAGGCTGTTTGGGTAGTCTAGTGCCTAGTCTAGAGTTCCTTAGTGCGGAGGGACAAGCCTGATTCAGTTGGGTCAGGGTCAAGGGAGCAGGCTGTTTAGGTGGTGACTGTGTGTACATCTTTCTGGTTGGTTCCCTTCCTGTAGGCAGATTGTGGTGAGGGGCAGCCGTAAAGGCTAAGGCAGAAAGTGTAGAGAGTATGGCTAAGTAGCCAATAGATGTGTCGGGCATGACAGATGTCAACGGTGTTTGTTGGCAGGTTGTCCTGTGGTAGTCTGGTGTTTAGTAGTCGTATAATCTAAGTGTGCAGAGTGCAGATAGGTTCACCTAGATTCAAAATTCGCTATATGAACTAAAATACATGACTTAGAGTAGTTAGCAACGAACAGGGCAAGCGACCAAAGGGTCTTGAATAGGTCACAGGGTACAATGGCAAACAACCAAAGTGTCTAAATGGGTCACAGGGTACAATGGCAGGCGACCAAAAGGGTCTCAGATAGGTCAAGGCAGAGAGCACGTACATGGCAAGGGTACCAATCACTAGTGAGACAATCAATAGGTTGTGCTAGTACATTACACATACATCAATCGTGGGCAAGTAAGGAGCAGTGCAGAATACACAAGGCATCATTCAAGAGTGTGGCACATCAAAAAGGCATAGCGCATCGAGCATTATCAGGCAGAAGAGCAATGTAACAAGCATGTGGAGCATATCAGAATATGTGCGCAGCGGGTTTGGATAATGCAGGATATGGGCAGATTAACTCAGGAATCATGCATATTAGACAAAGACAAGCGCAATAAGGGCTCATAGCAGGAAAACATAGGCAATATGGCTTGTGTTAAGCAGGGGTGCTGCAGATGATCACGTTGTTAGCAAACTGAGGGCGGACCCTTTAGACGGTAAGCAGAGCGCTGTATCACAAAGTCACTAGAGTACATCAAAGGTGGTGCAAGTAGCGTAGATTACCTTGCATTGTAGGTGGTTGGGATAGCAAGAAGGGTATTAGAGGCCAGATGAATTGCAGACATTTTGGGCATAGGGACGGCGCCTTGCGCCTGGCTGCACTCGGTCAGCTCAGTCAGGGGGATGGCCTTCTCTCTAGGCCTTACCTCGTTGGACGGCTCTTGCCTGCCGGTGATTGGTGGTAGAAAATGAAGGCAATTTACACCAATCCGGCAGCAGCATGGGTCGGAGGACAGTCAGGCAGGAAATGCAGACAGGGTCAGGCGCATGGACAACAAAGCGCGGCGGCCATCTTTGATTGCCGAAAAAGCTGATTCTCACACAGATTATGAAAACACACTTGCAGTGTGTGCCTGGAAGACGCAGGTAATGGAGGGGGAGAGGCTTGCAGAATATAGCCTGCAGATGTTATAGTATTAAATGGAGTTTGGAGCGGAGAGCAGCTTTTAAAAGCCGTGAGGATGGAGGGGCCTCTGAGGCAGCTGGTAATATGCCTGGAGCTTACCTCTTTTCCTCTGCATCTCGGGGTGAGCGTAGACTGCTCCTGCAGCGGGCACACGATGAAATGAATACTGCTCGTGAGGAACAGCAGACTGGGGGGTCAGCTCAGTCAGGGGGATTGTGGTTGGTTACCTGCCATTTGTTGTAATTGCAAGCCTTGCTGCACTTTCGGCGCTTGCTGCTGCACTGTTTGATTTTGTGCAAATCCATTTCCGCTCTGCTGCGAATATGCAGGTGGATTTGGCATTCCCTATCTCAAAAACGTATCATTCTGCACCATCCCTTGGCTTCTACACATACGAGCCATGTGCCCTGTCCTTCCAGATGTCCAACATATAGGAAGTGGCCTCCCCATCTGCCCATTTTGCATATTCTGATTACTGTTTTGCATATTCTGAAAACCTCCCTGACTATTCTGCTAATTCCCTTGATTACCTTGCCAACCTCTTCCTCGATATCCCCTTCCTCGTGGAGCATATCCACTATTTGTCTGATCAAACTGTTTTTGGTTATTCACTTGTGGCATGTTCACTGACTGCTGCAAATTTGATCCGCCTATGCTAGTTAACATTGCCCCTTCAATGGCATACTTGGACAGTTTTTTCGGAACCAATTTTGCTTCCTCACCTTTTCGCGCATCGTCTTTTTTTTTTTGCGATTCTTTTCCTGCAGGAGTCTGCAGTAATGTGCAATGGTTAACTGGATTTCCAACCACGGTTTAGCTTCTATACTCACTAATTTCTTGAGCTGCTTCTGTAATTGCTCTGGCAGCCCTTGGCATAATATATGATAAAATACAGGTATAGATTTCTCTCAGGCCTCCCTAGTCTCGAGTGTCCAGGCATCTTGGAAATTTTGAATGTAAACTAACGGATTATCTCCTTCCTTCATCTTTTTTGTCATTATAGCTCCCATATTGGATGTATCCGGATATAGTAATCGTAGTGCTTTCCAAATTGCTGCTCTGCAGTTATTAAATGGCACTCGATCATGCGCGGTGTTGACTGAAGTCACACCAGGGTAACCTGCCAGTGTCCATACGCCATCAGCTCTCTCACCAAGTATGGTGATCAGAAGACCTTTAATATCCCCTATCGTTAATGTATTCCCTCCCGTTATTTTTTCTAACTCATGTATCCCTTTTCCAGCACCGGAAGTCAAACTCGGGAGTTTGCACTTTAAATTATCTCTGTCCATTTGGGGCCATGGTATATAGTGCGGCCTGCCCTCCCTTTTCTAGCAAGGGGAATTGTGATGCCCCAAACTCATTCTCATCTCTCATCATTTGTCTATCTACCGCCGGGTAATATTCCCACATCACAGTCTACCTGGCAATGATCTTAACCTGCTTACATAAGGCAGGGACACCCCCCCTCTGACCGTGGGGTTGCCCCTTACGTCGGTCTAACTGTGTCAGTGGCTCTGGTGTCTTAAACATAGGTATTTTTAGATCTGACCCCCTTACTCCCTTATCCACAGGCAAATATCCCTTTGGACCACATACATTACTTCTCTCTTCCCTTTGGAAGGTTTCCCTTTCTTCGTCTGATACTTCTTGTGCCCAACTCGTGCGACTTCTCTCATCATCATCTCTATTTAATGTTAGTCTGTCTAGAAATAGCTCCTTGTGTCTCGCACTACAGGAGGCTTCCTCTGTGCCATACAACCGAGTGCTCTCGAGACGATAATTTTCTCCCTTCCCTTGTGATACTGTCTGGGCTTGCATTTCGTGGTTTACTTTGTCGATCGCTTCCCCAATACTCTGCGAGTCAAACTCTTCTTCTAGATTTACTCTAGACGTACCTTGTAATGACTCGGGAAAAAATTCCTCCATGTCTTCCCATTCTACCAATGGATCAGGATTTCTTACTTCCCTTTCCAAATAATCGAGATTGCGTGCTCTCTGTCTTCTTTTGTGTTCCATGTAGTCATCGACTTCTCTGCGCTTTCTCGCTTCCTCTCTTACTCTGTCTTCCTCTTTCTTTTTCATATCCTTTCGTTCATATGCCCTTCGTATCTCTTCATCCCTTCACCTCTGTAGTCTTTTCTCTCTGATCTTTTCCTGTTCATCATCTTCTATTTCTTTTCTTCTTAGTCTTTCCTGTTCATCGGCTGTTCTTTGTCTATTGTCACGTTTTCTCTCCTCTTCTGCCCTCTCTTGTTTTTTAGCTTGCTCACTTCAATATAACTGTTCCCGTCTGTGTCTATCTTTTCTTTTCACTCCCTCATCTTTCAATCATTGTTCCCTTTCTTTGTCTTTTCTGTCTTGTTTGTCTTGATCCCCCCTTTGTCTTACATCTTCGATGCTTTTGCCATCGAGTTCAAGTAAAATCTGACCTCCCATCCATTCGTTCTGTAAGAGCGCTATCTCATCGGTTTTATCCTGGTCTCCTTTCCATCTCTTTATTTCTTTCCTTATATCTAGACATGTACTTGCTCGATCACTTCTCTCCTTGTCCCTCAGGACTTTGGAGGTTGTATCTTTCTCTGTATCTTTCTCTGGGTCCTCATCACTACTCATAGTAGGTGACTCATATGACGGATTGCTATATCCCGTCGCTGCTTTAAGTTCCCTTAATGGGTATAACCCTTCTTCATTCTTAGTTTAGTCTTTTATTTCAAACGGGGCGGGTGGAGCAGAAGGCTCTTCACCCCCCTCTTTGCATATGTGGAGTATCCAATCTAAAGGAGGCTCCTCCTCCTTTTCTTGTTCATACATTTTCCAAAGCTCTAGACTTGCTAGGCGCTTTTCTAACTTTTTTCCTGTGTACGCTGCATGCAAATATGTCGTCATATGCTGCAGAACTGTCTTCGATAATGATCCGCCTTGCAGCCATGGCATAAACATTTTATCTGCGGTTCCTTCAACCCACTCTGCACTGATATTGTTAAAGTTTTAGCGTGTGCTTCGGTAGCTGTTTGCAAAGATGCACTAATGAAGTAACTTCTTCCATTTTTAACCTTTTCTCTTTGCTACCACTCTCTTATGCTTGAATTACAGTTTCCAAATTACGTCTCAATCAAGATACACTTATGATCGAGCACCAATTGTCGCAAGCTCCCAATCCCGTCAAAACACAATTTTTTTACTTTAATCTTGCTAAAAAACCACCTTCGAAGTTCAATTTTAAAACAATCAATTTCGTGTTTCAACTTCACGCTTCTCCATTACATAACATTTTTTCTTTCAACTATGACGTCCTCATACCTTTCAATCACATAAAACAAACACACTTGATCGGCCACATGTACTCTTCACAATCTTCTTCATAAGACCTGTCTTGCCCTCTAAGATTGCTCCGATTGGAACTTAAATCTCTCTCTTTCTGGATCGTCTTTAATCAATCCCGTCTCCTATGTCATCCACTTTATGGGACTCTAGATAAAAGGTTTCTGCTAGCACTCCTTAAAGTCTAGCAACAGGGCATATTCTCTTACCGTGGCCTCACTCATTACTATTCTTCTTTATATATTGCTCGGCCACACTCAAGTCAAAATCTTGTTTCCCATATACACTCTTTCTCTTGCGTTATATTTTATCCCACCTCCCTCCGTTACTCTCCGGTATTTACTATACATGAATCCCTTTGCCACACTTTTTGGTCTATTTACTCACTGTTCGCATATTTTTCGTCTTCGGACCCTCTGGATCACCGCCTTTGTTACCGCCTCTTCAAGCCGCTTTTCTATCCGCTTCTCGTAGATGTGGGAAGGGTTTCTATCTGAAAATAGGGGTACCGTCAAACCGTCCCTTGCAAGGAGTTGTCTATTCTATCCACTTCTATGGGGAGCTTCACGTCCTATCAGCCGAATGGCAAAGGTCACGCGTTATTGCTGAGAGTCTAAAGTTACTTGTGTCGACGGCCGATGGTTATCTTATCCAACCATCCTATCTCTGCTACCAAGTGAGCTGGGTGTTCCTCAGACAGCTCTTTAAGATGAGTAGCAATACCCTGGAGATGGATGGGGATGCAGATGCCATTCATACATTAATAATCAAGACGACACAAATAGATTGGCATGGTTTGTCTGTTTTAATGTCAAGTATCTAAAACTGGGAGTACAACGAACATCAGCAATCGCTCGATACTATGACTCTACTTACTTCATTAAAAAAACAGGGCTTTTGTACCCAAAATTGGTCACCATTGACATTTTGACCTGCATCATTACCAACATCATCCTACGTGGCAAACTACACAAACCTAACGGGAGGTGGGATTGGTTCTAAGTGAATAACTAAGCATAGGTTCTATATCTGTAGAGGGTAAAGGAGAGAGGTAATTGGATAGTTAACATCAGGTGGGGCAACTAAGCCCTCCCTTCAAAATGGCCACTATGAACGTCACTAAATGTATGAAGTCCCATTGGCCAGACACACACTATAGGACCCTTAATAATGCAGTCCTCTACAATTGGTTGGCTTCTAACCCCATCAGTACTTTTCCACCTACGTTAGCAGCACGCAGACTGAACAACCAGGTGCGGGTGAGCTGGTCTTAGCAACAGCTTCCCACCAATTAGCATATCATCCATCATCACCTCAATGGTCCAGTGTCAATTAGTGTTTTGAAGTTGGCCTTGAGTTTGTACTGTTCTCTGAGAATATTTAAGGAGTATAGGCACCAGCTGGCCTCCGTGCGTAGGTGTGATCATCTCGTTCGTCCAGCTTCCTTCTATAACGTGACTGGACACGATGAAATTGAGCGTTTTCGTGTATTTGATTTTATTCTTCAATAGTCCTCTGATGTCTTTTGTTTTTGCTTGACCTCTCTGAACAGGAGATTCTTTCTTTCACGTTAATTGTATCCAATGTCAGCCAATTCCATCTTGATAAAACCTTGGCTTTCTTGGCTCAGTCAACTCCTTAGCTGAACTTTTATTCTGTTTAATTCAATTGCTTTTCTTAACTGCGACACTGAAATGAGGCCTTCTTGCTTTGTTCAGTAATGCTTATATGCGTAGTGGAAACATCCATCTTTTAACTTGTCCATATGTTTCTATATATGTATATGTTGGCGCTTGCCGCGGTCTAACTATTCAAAAGCATGTAGCTAGCTTCATGATTGCTTTGCTGCTTGCGTTTTCTTGCATCTGTACACGTTTAAACTAAGTATTTTCATTAGGTTTGTGGCATACGTTTCTTCATCTTGCTCCCAAGATGTCACTTATCCTTGGTACTTCTTTGTTTTTATAAATCGTCTGCCTCTCTGGTCTGGTTATCTTTCTATATAGGTGTCGATTCAACTTTGTATGACGTCACCATTCATCTTTGCCATTTAGTTTCTCTGCTTCTTCAGGAATCTCGTTCAGATGGATCATATTGTCTTGTATGCAGGTATGGTTTCCTCAATGGGTACTTTACTTCCCATATTCTCTTAGGTATAGGTATTCTTATGGGTACTGCACAGAGTCCACCCTCTTCTCTTTGCTGGTTTAACTGTTCAGTATGTCACATACTTTGGTTCATACTTTTCAAGTAATGTAGGCTGGGCAGTTGGAGTCGGGGTACTTGGCTCCTCCTCTACACTAGTGTCTGCCTGGACTCGCTATACAAGTGATGGACAATTCCATCCGCTTCACAACATATATACTGAACCAAGTCAGTCAACACTTTTGAATGTACATAGATAATTACAATCATTAATCAGGATACATGTCAATGTCAGATCACAGAGTATAAATGTATATTTTTAATAAAGTTATGTATAAACAAAACAATGAACTCTATGCGTTTCGGTAATTTTATCCCTTCATCAGGAGCAGCAAATCTTTAACAAAGTAGGTGTATGCATTTGTGCATACGTCATGAGTCGTGAACGTCTACAAAAGTAAATGAAAACTTCAATGAGTAAGTGAGGTTCAAACAGTCACAATAGTACTGTATAGTTAACCTTATGTGAGTCCGACTTCTAAATTACAAGCTACAATTCACCTCAGTAACTGCACTGAGACAGTAGGATTGTAGAAATCTTCTTGTTGTTCTAATCGTAAGCAGCCTCTTAATTGGAGATGGAGGGTCACTCCACCTAGTGTAATAACTGAAATAAATTGTCATCTCTCTAATTCATGATAAAAATATCAGATGTCATGGAGTGAATAGTCAATAACACAACAGGTGGCCTACCTTGTCGTGAGTGGATCAGATATACAATATCCTAAATCAGGAGAGGAAAGACCTTGGGAGACACAGATATTCTCAATCTTGAATCTGTGGATAAATATGAGTGAATACGTGGTGCATTTCAAGTAGATTATGAAAGGTCAGATATTCATAACATCAACAGGGCTCTAAGGGTGAGAAGTACTCACATAGTCCCGATATGCAAGTGTGAGGAACAGGGTTCTTCCTGAATTGGAGATGCAGCGTTTAGAGGAATTAAGTAGATCAGTAGGGTTGAAACTTCGAATATTGTTCAGTCCTTTAGACATATAAAAGCGCTAAGCATCAAATGTCTTGATTTAAAATGCCAAATTATTATTAGTGTAGGAGGTTTAGTACACTTTATCTTTATGAAAGAGGTCCGGTAGTGGGCAGTGATAAAATTCAGTTGTCGAGGTGAGAATCTAGTTTTGCTCACCATAGCGTTCGCTGACCTTTCTGGCCACAGAGCAAAGACGCGTGTGATCTAAGATGGCTGCCTAAAAGTTGGGTGCACAGCGTCAACACAGACGTGGTGACGTCATCCTAGTGACATGTGATATTATTATTATTAGGTCAGTCCGTGCGGGTGCCTGTCTGGTTATGTAACTCCAATGTCTGGTGAATAGATTCTAATTGTGGATGAAAGTAAAGGGTAAACTTAGAGAAACCACAGAGTGGAATTGTCAATAAGATGGTACGATGTGCAGCAGTGTGTGTAAAACCGTGCAGTTATGAGTTCCATTAGTGTAATCTCACAATTCGATACAAATACAAGTCGATGGAGTACATTGTAGTGTCACATTTACAACATATTATTCCTCTGCTGACTTCCCCCTGCGGAATAGCCTCCCGGTCCCTATGTGTCTTGACACAACCTCCTTAAGTTCCGAAATAGACCTTTGTCTTTACCTCTTCCTTCTCCTCCTCTCTTCCCTGCTAATCATACAGTTGTGTGACTGATGTGCAGGGACCTTATGTGTCCTTGGGGCCCTTACCCCATATCTCTCATCCAAGCCTCTGTCTTCCACTGAATTTACCTAGGCTCACCCTAACCGCGGGTGGCTGCACTTATGTCGTAGTTCTCCTTTTAGCACTTACCCCAAGCACTTCTCCATGAGCACCACAGCACCTATCCCTCACCCCCATCCCCTTGCACATTCTGAACACTCGCAATGCATAGGTTTGTCTCCCCTCCCTTTTTATTCTCAAAATGTGCTTGTACTATTAATTCAATTATTTATCTTTGTTGTAATTCATTGTCTACCTTCCTCTGTCACCACCCTGTTGCCCTGTGGGCGTGTAGAAACAGTTTTGCTAATTGTATAAGCACCTAACAAGTGACCAATAAATAAATAAAACAATAAAATAGAAACTAAGAAAAACCTTATCATTGACACTGCCTCTACTCAGGACCCTCTGCCCCTTCCAAAAATGGACAAGCCCCAATTCAACTTCTCACCCCTCACTATCAAAGAGGTGGAACAAGTTACTTACCTGTAACTGTTGTTCTCCAGCATGGGTCTGGCATGGATTCACATGCTCATGAATATTCCCCGTCGTCAGGCTGGGAATCCTCGGTACAGAAAAAATCAGTATCAGTTTCATTTCTGATCTGTCTTTCCTAGTAGTAACCAATCACTGATCTCTGGGTCATACTGCCCACAGCCAATGACTGCCCTCTCCCTAAGCCCCGCCCCCCGGCAGCCATCCTCAGATTTGGTAGCACGCAAAGTGGCAGTATGACCAAGTGAAGAGCCGTAGAGGGGTAGGCGGAATGGTTCGCATGTGAATCCATGTCAGACCCATGCTGGAGAACAACAGTTACAGGTAAGTAACTTGTTCCTTCTCCAGCGTGGGGTCAGGCATGGATTCACATGCTCATGAATATATGATTACATAGCAGTACACACATGCACAACCACGGGAGGTGGCAAAAGGTGCAACATGAAGCAACTCTTACCTCCTCATCAGGCCCTTGGGGTGAACCGGTTGCACAGCACTGCTTGGCCAACCCTGGACTCCTCCCTGGAATCCCGATCGACGCAGTAGAATTTCATGAAGGTGGGCATCGACCCCCACGTAGCAGCCCTGCAGATGTCCAGCAGGGGCACACCAGACAAGAACACTGTGGTAGCAGCGATCGCTCGGGTCGAATGGGCTCTCGGACGGCCAGGCAGCGGTCGGTTGACAGTATGGTGACAGTGCATGATACAGCCGGAGAGCCATCTGGAAATGGAAGCCTTCGAGAGAGCCTTCCCTTGATTCACAGGTCCAAAGTTCACAAAAAGCTGTGACATCTTCCGAAAACTCTTCGTGCGGTCCACGTAGAACTTCAGCGCTCTAGCTACATCCAGCGAGTGCAAAGTCCTCTCGGCCAGCGACGAAGGCGACGGGAAGAAAACTGGTAACACCAAGGGCTCGTTGAGATGGAAGTCCGACGGCACCTTGGGCATGAAGGAGGGATGTGTCCTGAGCACCACCCTCGTGTTGTGAAAAGTCAAGTATGGAGGCTTGCAAGATAGGGCCTGAATCTCTCCCACGCGCCGTGCGGAGGTGATGGCCACAAGAAAAGCTGTTTTCCACGATAGGAACTTCAACGGTGCCGTATGCATAGGCTCAAAAGGGGCCCCCATGAGCCTAGTCAGCACCACGTTGAGCTCCCACGCCGGGGCTGGGGCCTTCACCGGCGGGAACGAGCGGAATAGTCCCTTCATAAATTCCTTCACCAGGCGATGAGACCACAAGGACACCCGTCCTGTTGTATCTGGAGATGGCAGCCAGATGTATCTTGATGGAGGCGTGAGCTTGTCCAGCCTTGGCCAACGACAGTAGGTACGGCAGTACTTGAGGGGCCGTAATTGTCATGATGCCCGCTCCCGGGGAGCCGGTTCAAGCCCTGCGTCCCCGAAAGCGGACATCCAGTCCCCAAGGAAGGACCCAGCAACCCCATATAGAGGCCCTTTGGACAGTGTCCTGGCACCTATGGCGCCAGGCTCATAAAAGACATCAGTCCTGGCGCCAGGCTCATTATGGGAGTGCTTGGGTGCACTTACCTGATGCAGACCATGCTGCCGGATCCCGGCCTCCTTGAGGCCTGAAAGGAACTACTTTACCTGTGGGACTAATTTACCATCCGGGCGTGGTCGGGGAAGGATACATACCCGATTGGAGGAAGGATACATACCTGGAACTTCTTCCAAGGCTATTTAAACCCCACCCGAACAGCCACACATGCTTCGCGTTGTTCTGCATCTAGCAGCTGGAGGCTCACCGTGTCTGCTCCTGCATCCTGACTTCTGCCACGCCTGCCAGCATCCTGGATCACCTGCAAAGGAAGAGAAGAAGAGAACATAAGAAGGAAAAGTCTTTACCTGCTAAATCCGCATCCCGGAGACATCTCGCCGACAATCCTGAAAAGGAAGACTTTATTTAAAAGATCATCCGGATTTGCAGTCACGCCCCAGCGCCTAGGGAGAAAAAGACCAGAACAAAAGGTGAGAGAGAGAAGGGAATAAGGAAAGCTAAATCTCCATGTTAAGACTTACCTGTTGATTCATTCCCTCTTCATTTCGGGTCCGCGCCGCATCCTGGCATTTCCGGACCCCGGCCCCTAAGGGGAAAAAGAGACATCAGCGTTAATGAGCGAATGAAAAGACATTACCAAAAAACGCTCATTAAAGAATTACCTGATTTCTACAAGGATTTCACCTCTCATTTCGGGTCGGTACCTGTTCCCCGGCATTCCGTACCCCGGCCCCTATGGGGAAAAAGACACTAGCATTAGTACATTAATGCATGGACACAAGGGGAACCGCTTATCAAAAAACGTACCTGGAAGCCAAGCAAGTTTGGTTCTCACCAATCCGAAAATCCAGTGAAGTAACTGGATACCAACGCGCCCCTGCCTCAGAAGCAGGATGGAGAGCTCGTCCTTCCAGACCCTAAGGTGAGACGCTACGAGGAATCACACAAGGGTTTCGAGGAGGGTGAGAGGGGAAAGTGGGAGGCCGATTGCATTACCCTGCAGACAGTTAATCCCCTATTTTCGCCTACAGAAGGATACTTCTGCGAGCCAGACAAGCCAGATTTGGGGGCCCGGTCCAGTCCGTCTTCCGAACCCTGCGCATCACCTTAGAAGAGGTCACAGCAGCGCGAACCAGGCCAGCGCCTCCGTGGGAGTCAGGTGAGCGTTACAGTAATCCGTAGAAGGTTAATCTTTTGTGCCCGGCACCAGACAGAGAGCCTCTTCCATTTGTGTCCGTAACACTTGAGAGTTGCGGACGCCCTGGCCTTTGCAAGAACCTCTCTGCAGTCGGCCGGTATATCGTATCCTCCAAACTCTAGTGCTGTAGGAGCCAGGCCTGCAAGTTCAGCGACTTCGGGTCGTGATGAAGAATGGCGCCTCCTTCTCTGGAGAGAAGATCTGCATCCACAGGCAGTTTGACTGGTGGGGACGCCGATAAGTCCAGAAGGTCCGGGAACCAGATCTGTCTCGGCCACACCGGTGCGACGAGGATCATTCTGCACAGGGACCTCTTGAGCTGGTTGACGAGCCAGAGTAGCAGTGGCAACAGCGGGAAAGCATAGAGGAATAGGTTGTCCCAGGGGAACGAGAAAGCATCGCCCATGCTCCTCGGCTGGGGGAACCTGCTGGCGAACCTCTGGCACTTGGAGTTTGTCGCCGTCGCGAAGAGATCGACCTGGGGTCTGCCCCACAGCCTGAAGAGTCGATCCACTTGATCCTGGCGTAGCTCCCACTCGTGGCACGAGCGCAGCTCCCTGCTGAGTGAGTCGTCGATGGTGTTCTTTATCCCTGCCAGATGAAAAGGTACCAGAAACATCCCCTGGTCGACGGCCCAGTGCCACAGATCCTGGGCTTCCTTGGACAGGGCTGGGGATCTGGTTCCGCCCTGCTTCCTGATGTAGAACATTGTGGTGGTGTTGTCGGTGAAGATCCTCATCACCTTGCCCTTGAGGGATGGAAGAAAGGACCCGAGGGCCCAAAACACTGCGCGGAGCTCCAGAATGTTGATATGAAGCTGTTTTTCCTCCGGGAGCCAAAGGCCTCTCGCGTGGAGATCTCCGGTATGCGCTCCCCACCCTTCCAGGGAGGCATCCGTCGTCACCGTTACCTGGTGAGCTGGGGTCTGAAAGTCTGCGCCCGCCGTCAGATGAGTGAGGGTGCCCCACCACCGGATCGCTCGTCTGAAGTTCTCGTTGAGCGGTATCCTGTCCTCGAAGCTGCCCGTCGCCTGGATCCAGCGTGCCGTGAGAAACTCTTGCAGTGGACGCATTCGAAGTCTGCACAGGCGTACCAGATAGATGCAGGAGGACATCATCCCGAGAAGGGATTTGATGGATCTTACCCTGGCTACGTCCGTGGCTAGCAGACGTTGCACCTTGCCCAGGATGGCTTTCGTCCTTTCGTCGGACGGCGAGGCCAGCCGTGCCACTGTGTCGAGCTTGGCTCCCAGAAACAGGGCGACCTGCGAAGGGACCAGGTGGGATTTGGGCAAGTTGATGGAGAACCCCAGGTCCGTGAGTAGCTGGACGGTCTTCGCTGTGTGTTCTACGGCAAGCTCCCTTGTCCTTGCTCGGATCAGCCAGTCGTCCAGGTAGGGATAGACATGGATCCCTTGTAGGAGTAGCCATGCCGCCACCGGTGCTAGGCACTTGGTGAATACCCTGGGTGCGACTTTAATCCGAACGGGAGGGCCTTGAACTGTTAGTGCCGTCCTTGGACCACGAACCTGAGGAACTTCCGGTGTCCTTTTAGAATGGGGATGTGGAAGTAGGCATCCTCCAAGTCCAACGACGGCAGGAAATCGTCCTCCTCCAGCTGTCCCAGCACGCGCTGGAGTGTGACCATCCGGAACTTCTGAGCCTTGTTGTACTTGTTCAGTCACTGCAGGTCCAGGATGGGACACCAACCTCCTGTCTTCTTCTTTACGAGAAAGTATCTTGAGTAGACCCCGGAGCCCCGAAGTCTCTTTGGGACGAGCTCGATGGCACCTTTCTTGAGCATCGCCCTTACCTCCAGAAGCAGCTGGGGTACGTGGTTTTCCTTCCTGGCCACGGGTGGCACACGAGGGCACTTCTTTAGAAACTTGAGGGCGTGCCCCTGGGCCAGGGTTTCCAGCACCCAACAGTCAGTGGAGATGGACTCCCACACGCTGACTAACTTTGCCAGCTGGCCTCCCACTGGGGTGCTTCGGTGGGGGCCCGACGCCACGGTCGGTTCAGTCCTGTTTAGAGGCCGCTTTGACCTCCCTGGCGACGATGGCGGGTGCTTGCCTCCGGTGTTCCGAAAGGAAGGCCGTCGTTGCTGTAGAACTCCCAGGGCCCGGGCTGTCTCCGTGTCCGTTTTGATGGCTTGTAGGGACTCATTGACTGTCTTCCCAAACAGGTTGTTCCCGTCGAAGGGCATGTCCAACACTTTGGCTTGTACGTCCTGGCGGAAATCCGTCGCCTTAAGCCATCCGCACCGTCTGAGGCAAACACTGTTGCCCAACTGGCGGAAACCGGTGTCAGCGATGTCCGTCGCCACCGTTATGGCGTGGTCCGACACCACCTCGCCTTCTTGCAAGATATCCAGGGCTTCTGCCCTCTTGTCGTCCGGCAGGAAGTCCAACAAGGGAGCGATTTTCTACCAAAGTTCCCTGTCGTAACGGGCAACGATAGCCAGGGCGTTGGCCGCCTTAATCGTCGTCGCCCCCGACGTGATGACTCGTCGTCCCATCGCGTCGATCTTCTTTCCCTCGCCGTCCGGCGGTGAAGTCGATGTCGATGCCCCCCTGCCTTCTTCCTGGCCGCTGCTGAGACGACTGAATCCGGGGTCGGCTGCGCTCTAAGGCATAGAGGGGCTGTGTCAGGGACCCAGTACTTCTTTTCGTATCGGTCCCTTTTTGCCGGCGTCGTGGACGGGTTCTTGAGGAGGGCGAGCCCCTCATCCCAGATGTCATCCAGTAGAGGTACCGCGAGGACCGTCTTCCTCTTGGTCTCTCTACGTTGATAGAGGAACCCCTCCTTCTTTTCTTTGGGGCAGAGCTGGAAAAGCTTGGATGCCCTGGAGATCATCGCATGGAAGGATCCAATCTCATCGGCGGGGAAGCCCGGGGAGGAGGTGACGACGGGTTGTCCACCCAGTTGTCGCCGCCCTCGTCGCCCGTGCCCGTCGTGGCCGTGTCATCCCCGCGGACCATGGATGGGGAGGAGGGTTGAGCAGGCATCGAGGGCTGGAAGGGTGTAGGAGGATGTGTTCTTCTCCTCTTGGGTGGTGGACTTCCCGACGGGCCTGCCCCTGGCTCCTCTGTCGGGCCTGGCTCCGGCTCCTCCGTAGGGGGTAAAAGCAATCTAGTCCTTATTTCAGAGCATAAGGATTGAATTGCCATCAAAATGGCCGCCGAGTTGTCCTGCGGCACTGGCTGCGACGGGCGTGACGGTTGGTCTGGGGTCCTGTCGGTGCCGCCGTCACTTTCATCGTCCCCCTTGTCGGGATGCCTCTCAACGGGCTGGTCGTCCTCCATGCCTGCGTCGTGGCTCTCAGGGACTTAGACAATTTCCTCCTCGAAGGCTGTGTCTGAATCCACGACGGCCACTGCCCCCACTTTTCTCCGCCACGGGCTTTGTGGGGGTTCTTTCGATGGGCTTGAAAGATGCCTCCCTCTGAGGTGGCAGGGAGACTCTGGGCCTTGAGGCCGCTACCACAGGTGTAACCTCCGCAGGCTGCGCCAGGGTTACCGCAACCTTCTCGATAGAGGCCTTGGCTGGGTGAATCAAAGCCTTAGTCACCGACTGCGTGCTTGTGGCTCCACCTTAGGGGAGAGATCGACTGGGGCCTCTCCAGAAGCTTGGCCGGGTTCTCGGATTTCCTCTTACCCGAGCCAGAGCGTTGGCTCGTAGTCGATGGCGCTGGGGAGGATGCACCCTGCCTGGCAGCCGAGGAGCCCGACCTTCCGGAGCTCCCGGGGCCTGCGGACTCGCGGTGCTTAGCCTTTTGTTGGGCCCCCGTTGCCGGGGTGCCCTCACAGGACTTAGAAGACCACTCGGATTTCTTCTTTTTCTTCTCACCTGACGGGCTCTTTCCCTCCAGCCAGTTGGTGAGACGAAGATGGCGGTCCCTCATGGTCCGCTCCGTCATGTTCCCGCAAAACGCACAGTCCTCCTCCACGTGCGTTTTGTCCTCGTGAAGACAGTAGAGGCATAAGGAATGCTCGTCTTCCTTGAACACGTTCTGCAGCTGGCATCCAGGGCAGGCCCTGAACAGCTTCCTGGGCGTCAAGCTCCCTTTCTCCAGGGCCATGTCCGGGGTAGTCCTCCGAAATTTCTGGAATCCTCCAAAAGCGTAATTCGACGAAATCTTCACCCTTGAGGGGCGTAGAAACCTCCGAAATGGGTCCCCGTTGATCGGATGTAAAGACGGTGGAGCTTGAGGCTCAATTTAACCGAAAAATGAGAATTCTCTTTGAAAAAGCGCGAAAACACAGCAAAAGCTCGAGAGCTATAGCACGAGGACTCCCAACACTTGAACGTGCGGTAAAAATCTGAGGATGGCTGCCGGAGGCGGGGCTTAGGGAGAGGGCAGTCATTGGCTGTGGACAGTATGACCTAGAGATCAGTGATTGGTTACTACTAGGAAAGACAGATCAGAAACAAAACTGATACTGATTTTTTCTGTACCGAGGATTCCCAGACTGACGACGGGGAATATTCATGAGCATGTGAATCCATGCCAGACCCCATGCTGGAGAAGGAGACTATTATCCTGAAACTCAAACCTTCCAACTGTCAGGGAGACATCTGTCCAGCCCCGCTTACCAAAGAGGCGGCCAATGAACTTGCCCACTTCATTACATCTTTCATTAATGCCTCATTCAAATCCAGCACTGTACCCAATAATCTGAAAGACGCTTGGCGTTAACAATTCTGGACTGAGCAGCTAATCGCAGATACAGCACTACTTGAAATCAAACAATCTGCTGGGGCTGAGACAATAAGGATTCAGACCTAGACATGGGACAGAAACGGCGATCATTGACTTGAAGACGCAAATTCAGACTCTAAGAGATGAGGGTAAATCAGCCTTGCTTCTGTTACTTGAGCTATCAGCGGCATTTGACTTGGTGAACCATAAAATCTTATGCAAACACCTCTCATCTGCTGCGCACTTCTCGGACCAAGCAAACGCGCGTATAGAGTCCTTCCTCAACAATAGATCCATGAGGGTCTTTGCACCTTCAGCCTCGGCCTTACCCACGCCATTTACCTGTGGGGTTCCACAAGGATCTCGCGTATTCCCGATTCTCTACAATGTGTTCTTCACCAAGCCTCTTTTTGATAAACTTGACTACCTGGGAGTCATGTACACCAACTACGCGGATGATACCCAGATACTCATCCCTATTACTGGTGATCGCATTGTAGACAGTAAGACCCTCAACGACATTTACAGCATCATACAAACCTGGATGGCAAAGCATGGGCTTTGTCTAAATGACGAGAAGTCTGAGATGCTCCTCTTGGGTTCAACTGCCAAACGAAACAAATTAGGTGCCTTATTTACCTCATTTAATAATGATGGCAACATCATTAAAGTAGCCAATGATGTGAAAACTCTAGGAATCTATATTGACTCTGCTCTCACCTTAACTAGACAAACTAATGCCTTAGCATCTTCCACAGCCTATACTTGTAAGCTTATTGTGGCCTGCCGCCCATATCGAACTACAACTAATTGCATTTCAGTAGCTCGAGCATTAGTCTTATCGAAGCTTGATTATTGCAATGCGTTTTACCTGGGTACATTTCAACAAAACCTCAATAAAATGTAGGTTATGCAAAATAACGCTATTAGATCAGCATGGAACATTCCTAGGAAGCAACACATCACCGCAACCAGACAAACCATAAAATGGCTCGATACTAAGCAAAGAATAGAGCTGAAATCACTCTCCCTCACCCACAAGTGTCTCTACAACCAAGCGTGCCTATCTACTTGTCCAACACCTTCTCACGCCACTCCTCCACACTACCTACTAGAACTGCGCAGTCACATTGTGTTTCCATTCCACACTTTACCCAATAACGCGCAGGGCAGGGTCAGCTTCCCAGTCCTTGCAGCAAAGAAATGGAATGCACTCCTCGTATCGCTAAGAGAGGAACCATCCTTCTCTATATTCCGAAAAAAGGTTAAAGGATGGCTCCATGAGCAAGACCTTAACCCGCCTGCATTATAGCTTGAGTTACAGTTAGAACATCTGTATTCAACCATCACTTAAGCATCATTTCCTGCTGTATATACTACCTCTGCCCTTTTCTTGTAATGCTGTCTCCTGTATAGTTGTTATATGTAACCTTGTGTATCATTATTGTATGCCAGTTTTGTATATTCTTGCCTGTGTGTAACCTGTAAGAATAGCGCACAGATGCCCCGGGCTTGGCTGTGCTTTACAAATAAATAAAATACAAAATATTTTTAACTGTGCCCTTGTGCATGGTTTCTAGGCTTGTATAACATTAGTAACCGTATGTTTATATGCAGCGCCTCACAGTTCCATACAGGCAAATATTAGTGTAATGCTTTACACATTGACAAATCAATTTTCGCTTTATAATAGCGCATGTGGGTGCTGCGACTCCCAAGACTGTATGTAGTTTGTGGTCATATATTTACTTATTTAGAGACTTGGCTAGTAATGCAATACATCAGGCAGCGTTTAGATTTGAGATGTACATTTCATGTACATTGTCACAGACAGTTCATCTTTATATTGCACCAATAGAAAAGAAGTACAGATGGGAATAGGTAAATCAACTTATACACTATTCTGACAGCAATCTTCTTTTCAACAATGCAGAGTAGGTAACTGATGTAATAGTTACTACACAATTATTAGAATATTCTAACATATAAAGCCATGATAATGTTATGCAATAGACGAACAGATGGGTCAAATTCTTCAATGTTCTGCTGTTTAAATAAGGGCTAATGCATCTCCCTTTCATTGTGCCCAGTTCTTAAAGAAAGGCTGTTAGTGAGAATTTGTTGTTGGTTCAAGGTAGTCCAGGTTGTGGATCCAGAACATTTCCCTTTGCATTAGGAGATCACTTGGGTTACGTCCTTTTGCCGGTGTCTTGCCCACTTCCAAGATCACATATTTTAGTTGAGCTATAGTGTGTCTGTTATCAATAAAGTGTCTGGCTACTGGTTATTTCTGATTATGGGTCCTGATATTGGACATATGTTCAGTGAGTTTTTCTTTCATTTTCCTGGTTGTTTGCCCTACACAAAATTGGCCACAAGGGCAAATGAGGCCATAAATGACATGTTTTGTGTTGCAGCTAGCGTAATGTTTAAAAGTTATCTTCTGAACAGTGCGGGGGTGGGGTGTCTCACATCATAACCTTTCTGTACGTTATTGCAGTGGCTGCAATGTAAACATGGGAAGGTACCATGTTTTGGTATGTTACAAATGGTGGTCTTGGTGCATGTACTCTATCTGTTTTGACTAAGTTGTCTCTCAGGTTCCGTCGTCTCGTATATGCGACCAATGGTGGTTTTGGAAACAGTTTTGTCAGTTGGGCATCTAAACTCGTGATTTTCCAATTATTTTTGAGCATACGATTAATCTGGGCACTCTCCCTGGAAAATGTCATTAGGATCAGTGGAGGGTCTCTCTTACTCCTTTTTGGTTGTAGTTAGGTTTTCCTGGTCTGCTACTCCTATTTTTAGCTAGTTCGAGTATCGGTTCGGGTTATCTTCTGGATCTAAATCTAATGGTCAGTATTTCTGATGCTTCTCTATAGTCATTGTCATCGGATACAAATCTTCTCACTCTCAGGTATTGGCTGAGCAGTAAAAAATGTTTTAGATGCACAGGTGTTAACTTGCGTAATGCTGTGTGTTGACATCTGTGGGATTGCGGTAAATAGATGTGTTCAATTTGCTTTCTGTGGGAGTCACTTCAACATCCAGGAAATGTATGCTCGGGGATCCCACTTCAAGTGTAAATTTAATTCTTAGGTAACACCCGTTGAGGTGCCAAAGGAAGGTGTTAAGCTCCTCCTACGGGCCCTTCCAGATCCCAAACATATCATCAATGTACCTTTTCCACATGGCTAGTTTTCTTGCCCATTCCTGATGCTCTAGAATGTGTTGTGTTTCAAATGCGAACATGATGAAGGGATAAAACTCCTGAAAGGCTTAGAGCTCATTGTTCTGTTTACATATAACTTTATAAAAAATATACATTCACACTCTGATGTGTTCTAAATAATCTAACATTGACATGTATCATGATTAATGATTATAATTCTCTATGTGTATTCAAAAGTGTTGACTGACTTGTTTCAGTATGGTGTGCAGGGGATGGGAGTGTCCATCACTATAGGACACTCCTCTTTTCCTGACAGACAGTGGCAGCTTAGTGTGCCAGAGCTGCATGTTTCTCCCTTGCATCCTAAGACAGTTGAGATTGATTAAACATTTGTAAAAACTGTGACTACGTATTTACTTTAAATAGGTGTGCATTCCATTTGATCACAAGTGCACTCGCAAAACAAGTGCCATAGTAAAATATAATGTGCCACCAACTTCTGAGCAAACAGGAGGATTAAGTGGCATAGGAATTTGTAATGTGCCGTTGATGCCTGAGCAGGTGTTCCTAACAGTGCCCAAGGGCTTTGATTTGTTCGCTACATGACTTTCTACACACAGAGATCGGATCTTCAGTGTTAACAAATTCCTCTGCTCCATTAGCAGAAAAAAACACTGTTTTGGGGAATTGGGGGATAATTATATTAGTAATTCCTACACCTGGAGAGCTCCACTAGCAGCTCCCCTAGTGTAGCAACTATTACCCTTAAAGAGACAGTGTCCTTAAAAGGTCTTGTGATATTTCCCTGCCTTCGATGGAAAGTAAGCATGGGTGACCAAGAAATCCTGCCATATGATTCCCAGGCCAATCATCCACAAACTCAGGAGGCACTGTGTCCCCTTGATCACTTTGCTGGAAGCCTCCAGTGTCAGGCAGGGGACTTTATCACATGATGGATAGCTGTTCAAGTTTGCCATACTCCTTTTTTAAGTGTGCTGGATTGAAGCAAGTATGTTTGCCATGATTAGCATATTTTATAAGTCTTAAACCCATCCTACTTTTTTCGATCAACTTCTATTGTTCATTGAACATTACTTAAATATTCACTAGGAATCATCTAGTGAAATTGGGACGGTCCATAAAGTTAATATGTTTTAGTTGTTGAATGTAATAACACTTGTAACAAAAATAGATTGACATGTTTAACTATCTTCAAGTGCACCATTTGGGTTCAGATTTGAATTCTGAAGACCAAGCAGTATTAAATGTACCTTTTTGTTGGACCGAATACAAACCAGTAATTAAAAGGACATTTCAAGGTGCTGTAATGGGCTGATAATGTAAAGAGAAATTAACAATGACCGTAACACCATTCCACAGAGATGCAGCATCACATTAAATCAACCAAGTGAAACAATTCTTGGTTTGAATTCCAGAACTGAATGCATAATTTAATCCGTCTTGCAAACATTTTAAAATAAAATGTTTGTCATGAACAGATCATATTATTCATCAGACCAGATCAAATAGATGATAAAAGTAAGTGGTAACTCCAAAGCATATGATGTCCATATGTTGGCAGAATGAATAACGATGCATCACCTGTGTAATAAAGTGGGTAAAGTATTAACAGATCATTAAAAAAATAAAGGTAAGACAGCGCTTGATTATTTTTGCCTTGGATAACACTATCAGAACATATCTGCATTTTTCATCTATTAATACAGACAGATCTAAAAATAATGAGACTAAGAAAAGATGTAAAACCTCAATTGCATTCAAAATGGTTGAAGAACGTGAGCATAAGAAGAATTAAGGAGTTAGTAATAGAAGAATTTGACAAGAATAGCAGGACTGAGCTTGAATATTGGGCACCAATGTTATATACTTACTACATCTTGAACATATAGTCTAAATCTTGGTTATACATTAAGGAATAGCAGGGAATCCAGCTCAATAAACAGACAAAAAACGAATGGTTGAGTTAGCAATAAGAGAAGATGATCGGAAGATCTGGACTGGGCATACGTATTGGGCACTTGCTGTCTAGGAACGCAAGGTTATGACAGGCATAGTTATATACAACGCATAGAGCATATCTTACACCCAAGAGGATGAATAAGATGCAGAAATAGGTGCACTGCTTATCGGACGAAGCTGACATGGTACATATGTTTTGGACCTGCCCAGTGATGCAGGCCTTTTGGGATAAGATCAAAACCAAGATAGCACAGAGAGAAGTACTTACTGGGCCTCTTTCCGAGAGGAAGCAGACATGAGTCGCACCTAGCAAAAATGAAGGACCTGATATGTACACTAGCCAAAAGAAGAATAGCAATGACATGGAAGACAAGGGAGGGTCCGAACATAGAATCATGGTGGTCAGATCTCCAGAAGTGGGCACTGGCAGAGACTGTGGTGTGGATAAGAGCAGTGAAAAGAGGAGAATGCGAAACAGCGCAAAAACTAACCGCATGGAACTCCCTGATGGAGGATCTATTTGGCTGTGGGGAGGAGGGAGACAGTAAAGACCCCACGAGAACAGAGGACCAATAAGTGAAGATAGGAAGGCCGTATACAAAGCCCCGAGGTAAGACAATATACGCACTAGACTCTGTGATTGCCCCCAACGAATTGTCGGACAGGAACAATAAGGTCGCCGGAAAGTTCCGGGACAGCAGATGCAGGACAAAATCCGTGACATGTGCCAGTTACGTTATGAGTGTTTGCATGTTATGTTTTTGTAAAAAATAATAAAGAAATGTAAAAAAAAAATGTTTTGGGCACTTGATACAAGTTGATATTGATAATGGAGAGTAGGCATTGGTTACAAATAAAGATACAACAGCAAACCCAGCCCAGTGATTAGAACATATCTATGTGCAAATATAGATACAATGCCTGATGGTATGACAAATGCCTAATGCCAAGTTCTTGATGAGGACAGAAACATGAAAAAAACAAAGAAATAAATGATACAGTCAAGTACATAGTTGTTATTCTCGTAATAATAAATAAAAAGGAAAATAACCCAACAACTGCTTTCAAAATTTGACGTAAAAATGTTAAGGCATCATGGTATTGTGCATCTTCTGTCTTTTTGATAACATTTGCACATATAACTGTTCTTTTTTTGCCTTCAATTGTGATTACAAAATTCAATGTAGCTCCATCAGGAATGTAGTGTTTTTTAAGTTGATTTTCTGGTTGAATACTTGACATAAATGAAACATTTTACCTTACATTTCATTAAAATCAAAACAAAAAACATTAAACTTTTTTTTTTTATCAAAAAGTTGTTTTCCTTTTAATGTTTTAATAACAATAAACTAGTATGGTACAAAATATGCCCTCATTCACATTTTATATATTAATAGAGAGAACTATTTAAATGCATGATATTATCTTTTTTGTCTGTTTTTGCTGTATATGAAAAAAGAAAAGCTGCATTTGGCTCTTAACATTGGCATTTCATAAAAGCTCTATGAAAATGTGTGTATTTATAAGATGTTAAAGTGTTACATCTAGACCCTTGCAAGGCTTCTCCCAGAGCAGACAATGACACAGGAAAGGTATGGGAAAGCTTGCATCTCCACAGACCTCTTGTTCTGTCCTGAAGATAATCAGTGGATTTTGTCTGAATTTTATTAATGCAATGTATTTCCGAATCAAAGCATTTTCACAAAAATGTATTAAATAGTATGCATAAACAGTCTAATTCATCATTGTGAGGGCCAGATGGTGATATTGTATAAACAAGTAAACTTCACTACTTCGAAAAAACCCAAACTGTATTAAATATTGTATTGCTTGTAGATCTTAAGAAAACTTAAAGTTGCACTGCTTACATTGTAAATGTAATTTAACCAAACACTTCTACAAAATCACTGAAAATAAAACCCCTTTTCATGAAATTAACTTTACTTTTCACGATAGCAATATAGGATCATTACATTTGGTTGCCAATCTGATTCGAATAAATATTAATTCTCCCACAGATTCACAAGAGAAATACCGAAGGGTTAAAAAGAATCTTATTGATGGTTAATTTCATAAATAACGCTTAGGACATATGCCAGATAAAAGACATTTGGACATTTATTTGTACAGTGATATATATTTGGAAACATATTCACACGTAGCTCTGGTTTTCCTAAAAGCAAGAAATAGGAATGCCTGCACTGAACACAAGCATACTTTGCCTATTCTCTAACCACTGAAAGCTAAAGGAAAAATGCATCCAAATATATCTGAAAGCGATCCTGCAAAACATTCAGTTGGTACAGCACATACTAGCGTCCAGTGAGCTCCATCTGAGAAACAAAGTTGGAACCAAAATGCACAGATGTCACAAGACAAATTGTGGTTCAAGTGTATGTGTTATGTGGCTTTCTTAATGGTTGTATATCATACTCCTTTTATTCAATTGCTTGTTCAGTGTGCTAAAAATAAATCAGTGTTATTTTTAAAATAATCTAATTATCCTAGCAATACAATAGAAAGTATTTAAAATGTTAACTGATATAAAATGGTGTTGTTGATTCAGAATGCAAGTTAACTAATTTTAAATGCAAATGTATAAATGTTCATCTCCATCTACTGCATTACAGAAATGTGCACTGCACCAGATTTGGACACTTTAATTTAAAAAGAAGCCCATTTATTCTTGACCAACATCCATTAATCTGGCCAATGAATGGTGGTGAGACAGACTGGATTTCTGGTTGCAATTAAGGCACAAGGTGGAACCAACCCAGCACAAGAATGACGAAAACAATATTTGTACGCTGTTTGAAAAGGTATTGCGTAAAAAAAAAACCGAAGGGCAAAACAACTAGGCCGAAAACACCAATTTGTTTAAATCAAATTTTTGGGTATTTCTGCAATTTATTTTTGAAATAAATAGATAAGGGTTGGGTTAGGGAATATAAACAGAGTGGGGTATGTGGGGCAGGTTGCGGGGGACGTGGGATCAACCCCAAATTAAAAAAGGAAAGAAAGTGCAAAGAAACTGAAAAAACATTTTCAAAATTCTAAAAAATAAAACTTTGTTTTGGGCCTCGTTATTTTTCGTTATTTTAACATAGATCCGTTTGAAAATGCATAAGTTCCAGAAAAAATAATAACAGTGTTTGAACTAGCTGTCGAAAATGTTGCGACAAAAGTAAGGTAACGAGTGCAAATGCCTTTCAAACATTTTGTCGGAGTTAAAATCCTATGACTAACTTTAAAAAGGAACAGTAATGACCTGTAAATGAACAGCAAGTTCTAGGCAATAGATATGCTCTGCACAACAAATATACAGTCAGTCTTGATAAAACAATTACATTTGTAAACTCAATTCCAATTTAGGTTAATCAAAGAATTTTTCAATTGTTCGATATAACTCGTTATGGGCATGTATAGTGACATGCAAGTGTAGCTAAAACCTGTAGAGATGAACAAGATCTGGTCATGTTATTCAGGTTCTTTGAGAACCAATTGTAAAAAAAGAAAAATAAGCCTTTTTGCACTGTGTACTAGAGAAGCAGATGAATCTGAAAATAATTTCACAGTAACCATTTGAACTCTCAGTTATTCAAATGCTAGTTTAGTAGGAAATTTATTTTAGTTACCATAAAATAACTGTAGTTTCCAACACAACTACACTTAGAAGCAAACCTTGTCTGCATATTTTGACTAACACGGAAGCACAGACAAAAGGTTTACCTCGATATATAATATGCACTGTGAAATCAACATGGTAAATTAATAAAATTTACTTAAAACAATTAAATGTGTATTACAAAGATACAGGAAACATAATTTTAACAACAATATTCTCTGTGTGAAAAATACAACTATCAGTGAGATAAAATGTACAATTGGATTTCCTTCCAGACAAAACCAATAAAGACATTAGAAAGTTAAGTATTTCCAAAGAGGGAAATAGTTCCATTTGTTGTTTTTCAATACAATATAATTTGACACAAAAAGTAGTTAGATTGCACCAGCTCCGTGTCCAGTCTCCTGAGTGTTCCAAGTGTAAAAGGAGTCCATACAGAGTAAGAATTTCTAATCCTTAAGATGGTTGCAATCTTAAGGGATGTCACTTCAGCTGTTTACAAAATGTACAATACCCAAAACATCATAGGCGGCCAATTGATTCTTCCTTGATCCACCTTTCAGCTCTGGAGTAAAAATCTGAATGCAGAAATCAACCAAAGTTAAAGCATTTTAAGTATTCTCTCTTTTAAGGAGGAAACCTATATTTAGTGCATGCTTTATCACTTGTCAAAAACATTTTTAAAATAAAACCTCGTTACCTCATAGTTTACAAATAGAAAACCATTCTTAATAAAAACATTTGCCAGGATAAAAAAAATGTGGTGTCCATTTTTGCCTAGTTGATAAAGGCTCACTCTTGGCAGCACAACTTTCTTCAGTAGGTGGTAAGGTTGCGTTTGAAGTAAAAACAATGCCTAATAAGTACCTTACAGGGCATGTGATTTCCTGGTATCTCAGAAATCTCCACTCATTTACAGCGTGTACAAAATGGGATTTCCAATAGAACATACAATTATGAACACTTCTCCTGAACATCGCTCAAAAGTTCACCAAACTTTTCAAATAGGTCCTCAACCCAAGGCATGTTTTTCATGCACAGCTGCACTATTTGCTCTTGTCCTAGGTCTGCATTTCCTTTCAGAACTGTTGAAATCTAAAAATAAGATGAAACATTCTTCTGTTAATACAAATTATAAGGAAGGCAAGTAGATTTGTGTACAGGACAAAAATCCAAACAACCTTTACCTGTATGCAGGCTTCGCATGATTTATAGTTTAGGTCTACTTGGTCGAAAATATTTGACCTATTTTTTTGGTTGTTTTTTTGGTTGAAACCCCCTGCAAACCCCCTCCCCCCCAGCCTAATCCCTTACCGCTCCCAATATATTAATTTTATTTAATTTGACCGAAAAAATGATCAAATAAATTCAGTCAAATCGAAAAGGTCAAATGTTTTTTGATCAAGTATGCCAATTCCTGATTTACACATCATGTGCAGCATTATGTAAGTGTGCACTTGTTTTAGATCACTTGGTAACATTTTAAATTGATTTAAAAAACAATAGCTGTGTGTAAGAATACATTGGAATAATTTGACACTGACAAAAATATGATGCATGCCTTTACATTCATTCAATTCAGATGCAAATGAAAAGATTTTTATTTCAACAAAAAATATATGTTCTAAGGAACGCTCTTAGAGAGTGTAAAAACAAGAAAAGGTTACATGTCGTAGTGAGTATTATATTCCTAGTCTATAATCTCCTTTAAATCATACTTATGGGTGTCCGATCCATGAATATTCGACTTGAGCCTTTCGGAAAGTAAATGTCCTTCAAACATAAATTGATGCACAGAACTAGTGTATATGCGTGGGGCATGGCCATCACTCACTAGTGCCATTTCCAAGCAATGCAAGCCAAATCTTTATTCCGAACCAGTCCGCTAACTAATATCTTATTAGGGAGCTGGAGGGCAGACACATTCAGTAAATGGGACTATGAACTAGGATTACTGTAGGCTTTGGGATAAGAAGGAACAAGTTACTTACCTGTAACTGTTGTTCTCCAGCATGGGTCTGGCATGGATTCACATGCTCATGAATATTCCCCGTCGTCAGGCCAGGAATCCTCGGTATAGAAAAAAAAAATCAGTATCAGTTTCGTTTCTGATCTGTCTTTCTTAGTAGTAACCAATCACTGGTCTCTGGGTCATACTGCCCCCAGCCAATGACTGCCCTTTTCTAAGCCCCGCCCCTAGCAGCCATCCTCAGATTTGGTAGCACGTAAAGTGGCAGTATGACCAAGTGAAGAGCCGCAGAGGGGTAGGCGGGAGGGTTCGCATGTGAATCCATGCCAGACCCATGCTGGAGAACAACAGTTACAGGTAAGTAACTTGTTCCTTCTCCAGCATGGGGACGGGCATGGATTCACATGCTCATGAATAAGAGAATACATAGCAGTACACACATGCACAACCACGGGAGGTGGCAACGGGCTCAACATTAAGCAATACAACTCAACATTAAACATCTCTTACCTCCTCACCAAGGTCACCTTAGGCGAACAGGTTGCGCAGCACTGCTTGGCCGACTCTGGACTCCTCCCTGGAGTCCCGATCGACGCAGTAGAATCTTGTGAAGGTGTGCGTCGACCTCCACGTCGCAGCCCTGCAGATGTCTAGCAGGGCCACACCAGACAGGAATGCCGTGGTAGCAGCGATCGCTCTGGTCGAATGGGCTCTCGGACGGCCGGGCAGTGGTCGGTTTGCCAACCGGTGAAAGTGCATGATGCAGCCGGGGCGCCATCTGGAAATG
This sequence comes from Ambystoma mexicanum, assembly GCF_040938575.1. NCBI lineage: Eukaryota > Metazoa > Chordata > Amphibia > Caudata > Ambystomatidae > Ambystoma > Ambystoma mexicanum. The sequence continues at coordinate 704,511,046 of NC_090934.1, read as the reverse complement.
GAAGTCTTCGAGAGAGCCTTCCCTTCATTCACAGTCCCAAAGTTCACAAACAGCTGTGACGTCTTCCGAAAACTCTTCGTGCAGTCCACGTAGAACTTCAGTGCTCTAGCTACATCCAGCAAGTGCAAAGTCCTCTCGGCCGGCGACGAAGGCGATGGGAAGAAAACTGGCAACACCAAGGGCTCGTTGAGGTGGAAGTCCGACGGCACCTTGGTCATAAAGGAGGGGTGCATCCTCAGCACCACCCTCGTGTCATGAAAAGTCAAGTATGGAGGCTTGCAAGATAGGGTCTGGATCTCTCCCACTCGTCGTGCAGAGGTGATGGCCATGAGGAAAACTGTCTTCCATGACAGAAACTTCAGAGGCGCCGAATGCATAGACTCGAATGGGGCCCCCATGATCCTGGTCAGCACCACATTAAGCTCCCACGCCGGGGCAGGAGGACGCCCGTCCCATAGCCCTGGTATATCGGGAGATTGCAGCCAGATGTATTTTGATGGAGGCGTGAGCCAGTCCAGCTTTGGCCAGCGACAGTAGGTACGGCAGTACTTGAAGGGCCGTAATCCGCAGAGGGTTAATCTTCTGTGCACGGCACCAGACAGAGAACCTCTTCCATTTATGTCCATAGCACTTGAGAGTTGAGGACGCCCTGGCCTTTGCAAGAACCTCTCTGCAGTCGGCCGGGATGTCGTACCCTCCAAACTCTAGTGCTGCAGGAGCCAGGCCTGCAAGTTCAGCGACTCCGGGTTGTGGTGAAGAATGGCGCCTCCTTCTCTGGAGAGAAGGTCTGCGTCCGTCGGCAGCTTGACTGGTGTGGACGTTGACAAGTCCAGAAGGTCCGGGAACCAGATCTGTCTCGGCCACGCCGGTGCGACAAGGATCATCCTGCACCGGGACCTCTTGAGCTGGTTGATGAGCCGGAGCAGCAATGGCAGCGGAGGGAATGCATAAAGAAATAGGCCGTCCCAGGGGAACGAGAAAGCATCGCCCATGCTCCTCGGCTGGGGGAACCTGCTGGCGAACCTCCGGCACTTGGAATTCGTCGCCGTCGCAAAGAGATCGATGTGGGGTTCGCCCCATCGTCGGAAGAGTCGATCCACTTGATCCTGGCGTAGTTCCCACTCGTGGCACGAGCGCAACTCCCTGCTGAGTGAGTCGGCGATCATGTTTTTTATTCCTGCCAGATGAAGAGGCACCAGAAACATCCGTTGGGCGACGGCCCAGTGCCACAGATCCTGGGCTTCCTTGGATAGAGCCGGGGACCTGGTTCCGCCCTGCTTCCGGATGAAGAACATCGTGGTGGTGTTGTCGGTGAAGATCCTCACCACCTTGCCCTTGAGGGACGGAAGAAAGGACCGGAGGGCCCAGAACACTGCGCGGGGCTCCAAAATGTTGATGTGGAGTGACTTCTCCTCCGGGAGCCAAAGGCCTCTTGCGTGAAGATCTCCGGAGTGCGCTCCCCAACCTTCCAGGGAGGTGTCCGTCGTCACTGTCACCTGGTGAGCTGGGATCTGAAAGTCTGTGCCCGCCGACAGATGGGAGCAGGTACCCTACCACCGGATCGCCTGACGGAACGTTTAGTTGAGAGGGATCCTGTCCTCGAAGCTGCCCGTCGACTGGACCCAGCGGGCGTCGAGGAACTCTTGTAAGGGGCACATCCGAAGCCTGCAAAGGCGCACCAGATAAATGCAGGAGGACATCATCCCGAGGAGGGACTTGATAGATCTTACCCTGGCCATGTCCGTGGCCAGCAGACGCTGCACCTTGCCCAGAATGGTCCTGGTCCTTTCCTCCGACGGTGAGGCCAGCCGCGCCACTGTGTCGAGCTTGGCTCCCAAAAACAGGGCGACTTGCGACGGAACCAGGTGGGATTTTGGAAAGTTGATGGAGAATCCCAGGTCCGTGAGCAGCTGGATGGTTTTCGCAGTGTGCTCCACAGCGAGCTCCCTCGTGCTTGCCCGGATGAGCCAGTCGTCCAGGTAGGGGTAGACATGGATCCCCTGTAGGCGCAGCCGCGCCACCACCGGTGCGAGGCACTTGGTGAAAACCCTGGGTGCCGACTTCAATCCGAACGGGAGGGCCTTGAACTGGTAGTGCTGCCCTTGGACCACGAACCTGAGGAACTTTGGGTGTCTTTTTAGAATGGGGATGTGGAAGTACGCATCCTCCAAGTCCAACGACGACAGGAAATCGCCCTCCTCCAGCTGTCCCAGCACGTGCTGGAGGGTGACCATACCGAACTTCTGCGCCTTGATGTACTTGTTCAGTCGTCGTAGGTCCAAGATGGGGCGCCATCCTCCTGTCTTCTTTTTAAACATGAAGTACCTTGAGTAAACTCCGGAGCACCAAAGCCTCTTTGGGACGAGCTCGATGGCACCCTTCTTGAGCATCGCCCTTACTTCCAACAGTAGTTGAGGGACGTGATTTTCCTTCCTGGCCACGGGTGGACTGCGAGGGCCCTTCTTCTGAAACTCGCGGGCGTGCCCTTGGGCCAGGGCGTCCAGCACCCAATGGTCGGTGGAGATGGACGCCCACTGGGGTGCTTCGGCGGGGGCCGACCCCACGGTCTGTTCAATCTTGTTTGGAGGCCGCCTTGCCTCCCTGACCTCCCCGCCGACGATGACGGGCACCACCTGACTTGCCGTGTACCCTGTAGGCTTCCTGGGACGAAGATCTTGCCGCTTGACGGTACGTGGAGGAGCCACTGCCGGATCCCTTGGAGGCACCTTGTCTGCCTTCGGAGCTCCGAAAGGGTGGCCGTCGTTGTTGGAGCACTCCCAGTGCCCGGGCAGTCTCTGTGTCTGTCTTGATGGCCTGAAGGGACTCATCAACCGCCTTCCCAAACAGGTTGTTCCCGTCGAAGGGCATGTCTAAAACCTTGGTTTGTACGTCCTGGCGTAAATCCGTGGCCTTGAGCCATCCTCGTCGTCTCAAGCAAACGCCGTTGCCCAACTGACGGAAACCGGTGTCGGCGATGTCCGTTGCCACCGTGATGGCGTGGTCCGAAGCAATCTCACCCTCCTGTAGGATTTCAAGGGCCTCAGCCCTTTTGGCGTCCGGAAGGAAGTCTAACAGAGGGGCGATTTTGAACCACAACTCCCTGTCGTAGCGGGCTACGATAGCCAGGGCGTTGGCCGCCTTAATAGTCGTCGCTGCGGATGAGATGATCCGTCGTCCCATTGTGTCCAACTTCCTGCCCTCGCCGTCCGGCGGGGAAGTTGATGTCGAGGCTGATGCCCCCCCAGCTTTCTTCTTTGCCGCCGCCGAGACGACCGAATCCGGGGTAGGTTGTGCCCGAAGGCACAAAGGGGCAGCGTCGGGGACCCGGTACTTCTTCTCGTACCGGTCCCTCTTTGCCAGCGCCTTGGCAGGGTTCTTGAGGAGGGCGAGCCCCTCATCCCAGATGTCATCAAGAAGCGGTACGGCGAGGACCGTCTTCCTTTTAGCCTCACGCCGTTGTTAAAGGAACCCTTCTTTCTTCTTCTCTTCTGGGCAGAGCTGGAAAAGCTCGGATGCCCTGGCAATCATGGCATGAAAGGATACAATCTCGTCGGGTGGGGATGCCCGAGCAAGGGGCGACGGGGGACATGTCCCGTCGTCGCCTCTGTCGTCATCTGTACCTGTCGTAGCCGTGTCCGTGCCTGTATCATCCCCGTGGGTAGTAGACCGGGGGGAAGGCAGAGCAGGCCGCAAAGTTGGGCGAGGTGGCGTAGGATGCGTCCTCCTCTTATGCGGTGGGTTTTCCGAAGGTCCTGGCTCCGGTTCCCCTGTTGGGTCTGGCTCAGGTACCTCCGTCGGTGTAAGGGGCAACCTTGTCCTTATCTCCGAGCATAAGGACTGAATCGCTGACAAAATGGCCGCCGAAGTGTCCTGCGGCGCCGGAAACGACGGGTGCGAGGGCTCTTGAGGAGCCTTGTCGGCGACACTGTCGCTCTCGTCGTCGCCCTCGTCGGGATCCGTCCCGATGGGCTGAGCCTCTTCCACGACTTCGATGAGCTCTTCTTCAGAGGTCGTGTCCGTATCCACGATGGCCACCAGCCCCTCCCCCACCTTTTCCAACGAGGACTTCGTGGGGGTCTTCTCAATGGGCCTGAAAGACGACTCCCTCCGTGGTGGCAGGGAGACTCTGGGTCCTGAGGGCGCCTCCACTGGTGTAGCCTCCACAGGCTGAGCCAGGGCCGCGGCGACATCCTCAATCGAGGTCTTAGCAGGGTGAATTAAGGTCATCGTCACCTTCTGGATGCCTGGGGCCTTCACCTTGGGGGGGGGTCCGATCCTCGCTCCCCCTCTGCCGGAATCTTCGAGATCGACCGGGGACTCTCCAGAAGCTTCGCCGGGTTCTTGGACTTCCTCCTACCCGCGCCAGAGCGTTGGCTCGTGCCAAGGAGCCCGACCGTTCGGCACTCCCGGTGCCCGCGGACTCGCGGTGCTTAGCCTTTTGATGGGCCCTGTCGCCGGGGCACCCTCACAGGACTTAGAAGACCGCTTCGACTTCTTTTTCTTCTTCTCGCCTGACGGGCTCTTCCTTTCCAGCCAGTTGGCGAGACGGAGGTGGCGATCCTTCATGGTCCGCTCCGACATGTTCCCACAAAACGCACAGTCCTTCTCCGTGTGCGTCTTGTCCTCATGGAGACAGTAGAGGCATAACGAATGCTCGTCTTCCTTGAAAACATTCTGAAGCTGGCATCCAGGGCAGGTCCTGAACAGCTTCCCGGGCGTCAAGCTTCCTTTCTCCTGGGCCATGTCCGGGGTAGGCCTCGGAACTTCTGGAATCCTCCAAAAGTGTAACTCGACGAAAACGTCACCCTTGAGGGGCGTAGAAAACTCCGAAACGGATCCCAGTTGATCGGATGTAGAAACGGTGGAGCTTGAGGCTCTATTTAACTGAAAAATGAGAAAAATCTCCTGAAAAAGCGCGAAAACGCAGCAAAAGCTCGAGAGTTACAGCACGAGGACTCCCAACACTTGAACGTGCGGTAAAAATCTGAGGATGGCTGCCAGGGACGGGGCTTAGGGAGAGGGCAGTCATTGGCTGGGGGCAGCATGACCCAGAGACCAGTGATTGGTTACTACTAAGAAAGAAAGATCAGAAACGAAACTGATACTGATTTTTTTTTCTATACCGAGGATTCCCGGCCTGACAACGGGGAATATTCATGAGCATGTGAATCCATGCCAGACCCTATGCTGGAGAAATGTTTTCTTTCTCCCAAGTCCAGTCCCCTTTCCTTTATGCTTCTGGCAGAATACCCTAAATGACTCCCTCTGGGTGGAGAAGGTACTCTAGTCAAATTAGTTCTGGACAACAGCATGACCACAATATAGACATTTCATCTAGTGCATATATATATGTAGCAGCTTTTGCAAAAAGCAAAGAATGAAGTCTCTATTGCCCCTTTACAGATTACTTGCCAGGGAACATGTCTTTGAAAGACCACAGCTATAGCATTTCTTTATCAGCATGAGCATGAAGACCCTTAGGAGCAACCATAACACTGGTGCTTAAAGGTTTCAGAGATACATGATATGATCCACTAAGCAATCAAAGCCTTGGAAAGTCTTCTTGCCCAGCTGAGAACCACAAATCATGTGACAAAGTTTACCCCCCTTCTAAAGCTCTTACTCCTATCCATACAACAATATAAGTTCATGGCTAACATCCAGAGTGTGAAGTGTCTTCTTGGCCTCCAAATAAGGAGAAGGGACAAAGGTGTAGAGAACCATCTCATGGTAAATGAGAAAAGAAGATACCAACTTTGAAAGAAAAGCCACGTGAGAAGGAAGGACATCCATCTCTACAGTGAGGCCACCAATAGTGGCATACAGGCGCTATGTAAGACCACGTAATTGCTTTACAAACACCATGAATGACTCAGAATGACATACCTTAAGTTTTCCTGATGTGCCTAGCTGATGCCACTGTCAGTAAGAATAAAGTCTCCAAGCCACCAGTTGGATAAGAGTACAAGCGCTGTATGAAAAACTTGATAAAACTATATTTAGGTCCCACACCAGGTGAGTGGCTCCCACCAGTGAAAAATGCCTGGCCTGCTAATTGAAGTGGCATTGTATGACATTGCTGTGTGAATTAACCTTAATACTTGCGCTTGCCATGTTAGAAAAGAAGTAAAGTATCTGATCTAAGGAGGATAGTGAAGGTTTGTCATCTGGTCTCAGGACAAATGACAAAAACTGAGCCACTCGCTCCTACATTGGTTTCTTATGGACTCATTCCTTTCTGGAGGCCTGAATTATCGGCATATTTGCCTGACAGACAAAGATGACCTAGCGTCAACTACTCAGGAACCAGGTGACTATGTTTATTGAGTGGACAGGGTAAACACCAACCCTCCTGGCCAAGTCAAAATCTGTGGAAACACTGGAAGGAATATTGGGCCTTGAACAGCCAGGGCATTGTGGTTTGAAAACCAGCACCTGGTTGGCCAGAGGGGAATCACTAAGAAACTATTAAAGGTACTGAAGGGAAGACATATGCTGATATGTCTGCAGTAGGAATGATAGACTGTCCTCCTGATGCCCCCCGTGTCCAGATACTCCCTCCACTGAGAGGCAACGCTTCTGCATTTGCCATTTCTGAGGGCATAAAAAACGTCCACTTGGGGATCATCCAGCAATGAAATAAGCTAGTCCAGGATACAGTTTCCACTCATGAGTCACTACTTCTGTCCGCCTTGACATTGTGGTGATCTGCCAAGGGCACAGCTCTTGAGAAGATGTTGTTCATCAAAGCTCACTCCCAGCTTTCTACCATCAGGTAACAAACAAGGGACTTTGGTGAACTCCTGCTTGATGTAAAACAGATAGGTGGGGTTGTCTGTCTGAACCAGCACCACATTTATGCAAATGATGGGGAGAACATGGCTGTAACTCCAGAATGTTTATTTTGTTTTGTGGTTCTGCAGAGGACTAGAGTCATGGACCGAATGAGCCTACAAGTGTGGCTGCAAACCAGAGACATTATCAGGAAGATCTTTCCCTTCCATCCTTTCCTTCCCTTATCTTAAAATCAAAAGGGCCCAAACCTCACTCTTCCGCCCAAAGGGTTTACCTGAATTAACACCATCACTCAATTCACCATTCCACACCACTGCATTGACCCCCAACAGCAAGAAACCAACCTCTCAAACCAGTTCGCTCACTTAGAATCATTAAGAAACAAATGGCAGAACTCTTGCAGGCTCCACATAAACCCCCTCTCACTCACACCCCCATCACTTACTCGTCCAACAGAAAACTTGCAATGGGAAGCCTTCTGACAAGGGGGCATTTTACACTTGGACGCAAATTCTCATTTTTCGAGTGCTCTGCAAGCAGGTTTCCTCATGGGCCGAGACAACCATACACTCCTCTGTGGCCATGCACACGACCTAGATAACTCCTTCTCTCTACCCTCGGCAACCAAACCACTTGTACCACACCTCCTATACATCACATAGACCCCAGGCATCTTAGTGCAATCTGTATCCCTACACTACCTCCGATAAAGAGACTCACACCGGCATCCTCCTCGATGTGCGATCCCTGCCCATATACAGACTCGAGATTCATGATCTCATCGCAGAACATGAGCCATACCTCCTCTTCATTACTGGAACATGGCTAAAAGAAGAAAATTCCCCAGATATAAAAGAAGCTATACCCATAGGCTACACAATAACTGTTAAGAACAGACAAGGAAGAGCAGGAAGAATTGCGCTCATCTTCAAAGCCTCAACAAATATTATTTCTTCCAGAACTAGACACACCCCTATGTGAATCTCTGCTCATTAAAGGGAACATCTGTAACTCATTTTACATCACCTTTCTTCTCATATATATAGACCTCCAGGGTACAATGCCAAATTTGGAGTTGAACCTTGCCGACTTCATTTCCAGCTCTATTTCTGGACGCTAGAATCTTTGCATTCTAGGTGATTTCAACATCTGGCTAGTATCTCTTTCAAATAGGCTTCGTAAAACACTAATCCCAGACCTCAAAGGATTAGACCTCTATATGCTCAGCCACAATGCAACACATATAGCAGCCTACACATTAGAGGCTATCTTCTGCCCTGCCATTCTAGTTGCGACTTTTCCCTCCCTGGAGATGCCATGGGCTGATCAATCAGTACTATTTATCGCTGTGGTTTGACCAACAATGCTGAGGCTTACAGTACCAGGAGTAAATGCTCCTTACAGTAACTTAAAAGGAATTGACCTTGAAAACAAGTGTATACCCTTATTGAAGAATAACAAACCTACCCTCTCTGCTATCTCAAACCCTTTAACAGCAGCAAAGGCATTTAATAACAGTCTGATGGTAGCACTTGACGCTATGGCACTCTTTAAATGAGCGAAAAAACCTAGTCCACTGAACAAGCTTAGATGGTTCTCCGACTACCTAAATAATTTAAAGAAGTTAACCAACCCACTGATTCACACCTGGAGAAAGAATCACAGATTGAGTGACAAACTAGCCTACCTTAGACGTAAACGTGGTTATCATTCTGAGATACAGAAAGCCAAATCAAAATATTACTTTCACAGAGTTCGCAATTTCAAAGGGAGGTATTCAAAATCATCTCAGAAATCTGATTTCCTACTGCTCTATCAACTGCTGTAACCACCCTTTCCAAAAACTCTGAAACTCACCCTCAGACCACTTTTACAACAAAATACTAACGTTAGACTTCAGAATCCAAGCAAATATCACATCCAGTGACTCCACCCCTTCTTCCGAATATCCTACTATAAACCTTGAATTTAAAAAAAAAAACAGGGCTTTGTCAGGACCGCCCCAACAACTACTTTCCAACTGCTGTTACTTAGCTAAACTAGCAGAAAAAGATGCGTACAAGCAGCTTATAAAATTAGTTGAAGACCAAGATATCTTCAGCCCTGAACAAGAAGCGGATTTCAGACCTGGACATAGTACAGAATCAGTTCTACTCTGCATTTGGGACAAGATGAAACTCAGCATGGACTGTAACAAGGCCTCAACCCTTACAACCCAGTACCCATCTGCTGCTTCTGACCTGGTTGATATGAACATCCTCCGCCAGCGCCTATTTGTTTGTGGGATTAGAAATAAAGCTCTCGAATGGCTAATGTCCTTTCTCACCGACCGTTCACAATGCATCTACATCGCCCCTTTCCATTCAGAGTTCAAACATTTTACTTTTGGCGTTCCCCAAGGTGCCTCATTGTCTCCCTTACTCTTTAACCTCTTCCTCAGCAACCTCCCCTCCTTAAGATCTCTCTATCTCTCCTGCTATAACTATGCAGACAATACACAACTCATCCTCACAATACAAAGCAATTCTGCCCCAGTGTTCGACATCTCAGAATGCATTAAAAAACATTGCCCCTTGGATGGCACATAACCATCTCCTACAGAACCCAGGAAAAACAGAAATCCTTACAGCTGGGGAAGCATCACTAAAACCTCTTCTACTAAAACAAACAGAAATAACTGTTCCAGCTCTTTCCAACTGGCAGACGTCCAAAAATCTAGGAGTGACCCTAGATGCCAACCTCTCGCTAGAACCTAACACCGGTGTCGCTCAACAAGCTTTGCGCACCTGAAAGCCCTTTGAAAGCTCCTCCCCTATATAGCTTTTCCCCAGAAATGCACAACTATTATATCAATAGTAATCACTAGGCTAGGCTACACAAATAGCCTTTACCTAGTGGCCTCAGCATACCTCATTGCCAGACTGCAGAGAGTCCAGAATGCAGCTGTACACTCCTTACTCCGTCTGGGATACAGAGATATCTAACCGGCACTGCACTCCCTACAGTGGCTACCGGTAGGTTAGGAAATTGCTTTTAAAACCTTGTGTATACCATTCCAAGCAATTCAAGGAAAAGGGTCCGAATTTATCCAAGCATAACTCAATCGATACACCCCTAACTTAAAACTCAGATCAGCCTTATGCATGACTTTAGTGGTGCCCTCCTATTCTAAGAAGCAAAAACAAAGAGGTGATGGCTGGAAGGTTTAGAATGAATCCTAACCACTGGCATTGCTCTGGGCAACCCTCCAGACCACTGTTCTTCGCCTGCCAAGCCATTACAGAAGGGGAAAGACCATATGCAAATCAGGCTTGGCCCCACCCCAAAAGGGGCAGTCCAGTCCGAACTGCTAGGTCACATCCCTTCTGCACGAGACCACAAGCATCCCCAAACATGTTTCACCCTTGTTGGGGCTCATCAGTGAGGAGTAGCTTGGGTCTCTAGGCCCAGCAGGCACGGGACCCACGTCTGGGCATATCCGTCCCACTCGGGGTGACAAAGCAAAAACAAAGAGGTGATGGCTGGAACCTTCCAGGAATACATAGCATATAAGGATGACAGTGCCAACTCGAACCTTAACACACACATGGGTAGACTGTTTGGTAGTTCTAGGACTCTTTTCCAGTATTGCCCCTTGATTTTGGTCCAGAATTGTTCCGATCTGGGGAGTTTAGTCTCGGCCCCATATAAAATAATCACAGAGACTTTTTGTAGGTAAAAGGTAATGACTGTAGAACAGGAGAATTTACCACATTTTCCCTGTATTATCAGCGCCTGTGATATAGCCGTTCGAAATCTTAGTTTCTAATTCTTCTAGGTAAGGTTGCTCTGCGGCGCGATTGTTGACATGGAGACCTAAATACTTGTATTGGTCTATGACTCCAGGATGGTTGTTATTCAGTGACCATTTCAATCTGCTGATCTTGTTCCTCTTGCTATGATGGCAACATAAGACCTTGGTCTTCTCAACGTTAATCTCTAGTAAGTTTAAGAATGCATATTTCTTGAGACCAGTCAGCAATTTTTGCAGACCAATTGGTGTTTTTCAAACGAGAACCAAGTCATCTGCATACATGAGCCAGGCTATCATTGATATTCCAAGACGAGGAGGATCACTTAATATAGTTGAGAATATGTTGCTCATGTCAGCAATGAAATGGTTAAATATAGTAGACGCCAGAACACATCCCTGTTTTAATCCACAGAATTTTGATATTGATGTTAACAATTTGCCATCTGTTGTTAATCTGACTTGAATGGATGTGTCAGTGTGCAACTGCGTTATTAGAGTTAGCAGTGATGTTCGACAAGCGGCGTTCGATAGCTTGCGGAGCATTAAAGCTCTTCTTACGGAATCGAAAGCGGACTTCAAGTCAATGTACGCCATTTAGATGGATTGATTTGCTTCTAAACTCTGCTGCTGGATGGCTGTGATTGTCAACAACTTGATAGAAGTCCCAATTCCAGGAACAAAGCCTGTTTGATGTGGAACAAATGGGTTATTACAATTGATCCAATGGTTGAGATCTCTAAGGATCAGTCTTGAGAATAGTTTGCCCGCAACATCGAGCAACGCTATGGGCCTGCAGCTGGTGGGTATCTAGCGATTTCCCCTTTTTTTAAAAAAACTTTATTTAGTAATTGTGGTACATAACATTGCAACAACATTACAATTCGCATATATCCGGTACAGCAACATTTTAGTTCAATTATACAATGGAGTAAGCGATCTCACTGGCTGGGCGCATTGCTGGGCCCTGCCGGGCTGTTACTGGCCGAGTCTGCTTCGCACAAATATACTCTAAACGGGGCACAAATGTCCTTTGGTTTACATGAATTCGGGAGTGACATCACGTAGTGTTCTTCACATTCATTGACATACATTAATTCCTTAAACAAATTACTTACTCGGGGCGCCTGTGCACTCTTCCATTTTTGCAGAATGCACGTTTTTGCCACCGCACATGCAATGTTGAATAGCCTTCTTGTTACCGCCGACTGTTTACCAATATCGCCAAATAGATACATTTGTGGTGTGAGGTCCGCCTGTATCTGGGTTACTTCCTCTAGGATATTCGCTACCTCCCCCCAAAACATACGCATGTGAGGACAACTCCAATACATGTGTATCGAATCAGCATGATCCGCCCCGCACTTCTGACACCCACCAGGACTGTTATTTGTAAATTTTCGCCATTTTTTGGGGGGTATAGTGCAATTTGTTCAACATCTTAAATTAAATCAGGTGGAGGCCCTCATTCATGGATACCCTCTTGGTCAATTCACAGTACCTTTCCCAGGCTCTGTCAGGTATGGTTTCACCCAGATCTACTTCCCAGGAGGACTTTATCATATTTACCGTTGGAGTGTTGGCCTGGACGGCCACGTATAGCCCAGAGACACTGGTTCCCAATCAGGTTGACAGAGTGATCAGGCACGGATGCGGTGGGGGTTCCTCTGGAAACATTGCCCATCTAGCCTTAAAGGCCACTCTCATTCTATTATATTGCAATATTATCAATGGGTCACTTCCCATCCCTGTTTTAAACTCCTCCAATGTTATAAATTTGCCATTAGGGAATATGTCTGATTTTAAATTCTTCTTCCGGGTCCCATTTTTTTTGTATATCTGTATCATATGTGGGTGCTATACCGGGGAAGTTCCATGACGGGGCCTCAGCGTAGTAAAGTGTCTCCAACCCCAGCCTGCGGTAAAGCTTGGACGACACCTGCGCTGTTGTACTAACTGGATCGAATAGACATTAATCTCTGCGTTTACCTTTAAAGATGACTGACCTTAAGTCGGTTGGGCGTGCGGCGTGTTTTACTAAACAAATGTGGGGATGTGTCCTGCTCATCATACCAGTGCTTGACGAACTGGGCTTGTGCGACTAGATAATATAATTCGAAGTCAGGAGCTGCTATGCCACCTTTGTTATATGGCTCCACCATTTTTTCCCATTTCATCCTGGCCGCCCCCCTGCACCAGACAAATTCCATCGCCAGTGATTTGAGAGTATCAAAGAACTGCCTACCAGGCCATATCGGGATGTTAGTAAATATGTACAGCAGCTTAGGGAGAATGACCATTTTCAGTATAGCTATCCGGCCGATAAGCGAAATAGGAAGCTTGGCCCAGAAGCGGAGCTTAGTGGAGATCATATGCAGTAGGGAATCATGGTTATTCATGAATAAGGACGTTCTGTCTCCCGACACGATAACCCCCAGGTATCTTATCTTGTCCGGGGACCGTTGTAGGCCGTGCCTGTTTGGACATCTAGTAGCTGGGGTTAGGGGAACAATTTCAGATTTAGAGCGATTGGTTTTATATCCAGAGTATTCAGCGAATTTATGCACTGCCTCCATTGCCGGACCAAAATGTATTTCTGGCTCTCGGATGTATAATAGGGCTTCGTCAGCATACAGTGATATTAATTGGGTCAGGCCCGCCAACCATATACCCCTCTGTCTCTGGTGTTCCCTGATTGCTGCTGCTACTGGTTCCATGGTTAGGGCGAACAGTATGGGGGAGAACGGGCAGCCCTGTCTCGTGCCCCTACCCAGCTCAAACCATTCTGACATGGTGCGGTTGGTCAACACCTTGGCTCCCGGGTTAGTGTATAGTACCTTGACACATTTCAGGAAGTATGGGCCTAGTCCAAATTTCTCAAGCACCATGAACAGATATGTCCATGACACAGACTCAAATGCCTTTTCGGCATCTAGAGACACAGCCACCGCCTGGGCCTCTGGCTTGATTTGGGCCATGACCCCAAAAAATCTGCGCAGATTCAGTGCCGTCGATCTAGTGGGGATAAATCCGCATTGGTCCGGGTGTACCAATACTGGCATGTGAGGCAGGAGTTTAGTGGCCAGGATCTTAGCAAACACCTTTGCATCACAGTTTATAAGGGATAGGGGCCGATATGAGGACATCTCATTGGGGGGTCGTCTGGGCTTGGGGAGTACCGTTATTATGGCCTCTCTCATGGACGTTGGAAGTGTCCCTACCTCTATGGCCTCTTCCCACACGGACAGTAATATTTGGGCAAGCTCCTCACTTAACTCCTTATATAACTCAACCCCCAGTCCATCTGAGCCAGGAGCCTTTCCGTTAGCTAGTGATTTAATTGCTTCCTTTATTTCTTCAACCGTAAGGAGTTGGTCTAACAGCAGTTTATTTTCTTGTAACAGCATCGGGAGCATGATACTATCTAGATATTCTCTGATGTAGTTAGGAGCCTTCAGATCATGGTTGGCATATAGTTCTGTATAAAAATGGGAAAATTCTCTATTTATGCCCTCCTCACTTGTTGTTACTGTGTCGTCGCTCGCTATTATGCTGGAGATCAAAGTATGGTGCCTCTATACTTTTAGTAGGTTAGCAAGGGTGTGTCCCGCCTTGTTCCCCTCGCCATACTGCCGCGCTCTGGCCGGAGTAGCCATATACAGCAATTCCCTTGTCACTAGCTTATTGAATTCTTGTAAATTACTATTAATGTCTGCAAGGGTGCTGTCCTCATGCAGAGATGTATATTGTTGCTCTAACTCTCCTAATCGTTTCTCTACTTTCGCCAGTTCCCCCCTGACCGCCTTCAATAACCCAGTGGATTTGGAGATCAGAATCCCCCTCACCCATGCCTTAAACGTCTCCCATAGAATCGCGGAGCTATTTACAGAGTCTTTTTTGGTTTCAAGAAAATATTCTACCTCAGTGTGCAGTTCCTCTGCCACTACAGGGTCTTTAAGGATGTCAGGAGGCATTCTCCATCTCCTGACCGGGGGCTTAAGGTTTCCCAGTGTCATGTCTAACAGGATAGGGGAGTGATCCGACAGGGTACGGGGAAATATTTCACTATCATTAATTTGGTTCATAATAGATGCAGACACCAGTCAGTAGTCTATGCGGGATTCGGTGTCATGCACCGAGGAATAGAAGGAGTACTGTCTTTTGTGGGGGTGCAGTGTTCTCCAGGCACCTACCAGTAGCAGCTGTGATATGATTTGTTGTAAAGTGTCAGCTGTTTTCGTGGGGTTCCTGTGTGTGGAGGTGGAGCGATCTTGGGTAGTGTCTGATATAGTGTTGAAGTCTCCTCCCCATAGTATTCGCTCTCTCCCAGATAAACCAATCTCTTGCATTACATTAGTGTAGAAATCAGGGTCATCCACGTTTGGACCGTATGCGTTTATCAATATTAGTTCTTTCCCCGCAATGCTTCCCCACACTATTACATAGCGACCCAGAGGGTCTATTTTGCTTTTCCCCAATTGGAACCCAACGGATAGGTGAATCAGGACTGGTACTCCTCGTGCCTGTGAAGAGTATTCTGTGCAGTATCTATGCTTACCCCACCCTTTCAAGAACTCGGCATTAACCTTCTGGAGCGCATGAGTTTCTTGTAACATGACAATCTGGGGTTGATGACAAGTGACATAGGCTCCCACCTTGTTCAATTTGGTTTGGTTGTTCAGCCCACGGACATTCCACGTGAGAAGTTTTAGTCTAAGCCCTCGGGCCGTTCTGACAGAGTTAGCCAAGTCTGTACATCCATTTTGCGTCTCTTGACTTGCTGCTACGTAGGAGGTTTCTATGTGTTGCAATGTAACCACGATTTTTAACTTGCAGGACTCCTCCAACTGACTGAATCCCAACCACTCAACTCCCCCTACCCTTCCCCGCACAGCTCAACAGAGCTAAACATCATGTGATATTCTGGTCCCAGACCCACATCATCACCCCCAACTTGACGATGCTGCCCTGTAACGTACATCCCCTTAAACTGGTGGAGCTTTCCTGAGGGTCCCCTGTCGCACAGACCTTGCTTGCCCCGACGGAGGCTCCCGGCTCGGTTAAACATAAGTTTTCCTTTAGTCCATCTGCATTGTAAAGTTTTCCTTCCTCTAGGCGGCAGGGAGTTGGCACCCGCCCCTGATGTGGAGTTCCCTTGCCTCTTCCTGGTTCTTTCCCCCGGTGTGGGGCTGAAGTAAGTTAATCAGCTGAATCCGGTATCTGATCTCCCGGTTGTGGTCTGGCATTCTGGTCAGCTATCCGGTCTCTGGGAGGTAGAGGAATGGAGGCTTCAATATACATCATGGCTTCTGTGGGGTTTTCAAAAAAGCGTGCTCTCCCACCATGTTGGATTCTCATTTTTGCCGGGAAGATGAGGGCGTACGGTACATTGCGCATTCGCAATTGTTTTTTAACCAGTTCGTAGGACCGCCTCTGTGCCTGTACACCAGCGGAAAAGTCCAGATATATATGGATTCTGTTATGTTCAAAATATAGAGTGCCTTTTTCTCTGGACAGTTTGAGTATCAAATCTCTGTCTCTGTAATTAAGGAGATGTGCTATTATGGTGCGGGGAGGTGCCCCGGGATTCGGCACTGGTGCCAGCGTGCGGTGAGCCCTTTCCACTAGGAAATGTTCGGAGAAGGAGTCTGCTCCCAGGATGTTTCTCGGCAGGTTTTCCACTTGTCTCTCCATGTCGCCTTTGCCAATGGTTTCCGTAATCCCAACAATCCGGATGTTATTCCTTCGAGATCTTGATTCTAAATCTTCGCACTTGGTTTGAGTTTTTCGTAGCTCCGTCTGAAGGCGGGATATGTCATGACCATGCTGTGATAGTGTGTCTTCGATTGTGCTTATCCTGCTCTCCGCTTCTGTGATACGCACGCTCTCCTTTTCCATTCGGGCTTTCAGGGACCCAATTGTTGCGACTATGTCGTCCAGTTTGATGTTGACCGCCATAAAGCCATTTTGTACCAGTGTAACAAGGCTGTCCAGGGGATCTTCCCCTTGTTTCTCGTGTTCCTGTGGCACCTCATCGGCTGCCCTGTGTGGCTGAGAACTGGCGAAGGAGTCCATCGGGCTGGTCGTCCTTCCCCCTGTGCCCTTCCTCTCGGTGCGTCCCATGTGATGTGGTGTACGACCCTTGAGTGGACTGTGTCCTCCCACGTAGTTTATATTGCCGCGTGGATGCACCGACACAAGCAGAAGGGCGGGCAGTATGGAAGTGCCAGTTTATCTCGCACCCTCGGGTGTTCAGCTGTCCATTCGTGGTTTCCACCGGGCCAGGATTTTCGCTGGCCTGGTCTCGAAAGCCAGTCACATACACTGTCCCCACCCAGCCCTCAGCGGAGTGATCCTCCTGCACCACTCCAGGATTAATGGGGTATTGTTCGGCAGAAGCCGCCGAGATCTGTCTGCACGTAGCCGGATGTCAATAGTGCATCTGTTGCCACTTCTCTTAATATTAAATGTTATCTTAATCAGCGGGCCTCGCCGAGTGCCGGGGGGAGAAGAGGGGGATGTGGCCCTCTGTGTCCCCAAAGCAATGGTAGTCCCAGCCCCCAACCACTTCACAAAAATGTCCTCAGCGTTGTTCGTTGTATTTCATATCATGCATGCTTGACACACTGTTTATTTAGCTTCGTGCAGGCAGCAGTCCCCGATGCGTGGCACCGAGCCTCCCCCTGATCTGTCCCAGAGGGTTATGGCATGGGCAGTTGACGCTGTGGGGGGCACACTTACTTGGAATGGGGGGGGGCGCGACACAACCTCTGTGCATGTATCCGCGTTGCTCCCCTTCGCCCTCCTCCTTGATCTGCTTACGCGGGAGGAAAGGGGGGCCAGCACGCCAGCAGCGGCCACAGCTCTGCATGTATGACGGCCGCTCGTGCCGATTGCTGCTCTCCAAGCCGCTCCACCGGACCTACGGACTTCCTCCCACAGCAGCAGCAGCTGCGGGCGTCGGTGCTCCCCGTCGACGGCCCCCCGGCGCCGGCAGTGTTTTCCTTTCGCTTGTGCGTGACACGGCACGCCTCCACAGCTGCGCCCCTCCCCCACTGCGGCCCGCTCCTCCCTGCAGACCTCCGGCCCGCACTTTCAGACCGCCGAAATTTCTCCAGGCAAATTATCCGAGTTCCTTTTGACTTGTGGGCTCAATTTTTTAAATGCTTGCTCCGAGGGTCTTCCACTTCAGGAATCCTTCTTCCATGAGCATGTGGGACGGCGCTGAAAGGATAGATGCGCTGCAGGATTAATGTTGGAGCCAGAGCTCTTCCCTCAGGCAGCCATTTTGGTCGTGTGCAACAGCGCCCCCCGATTTCCCTTCTTAAAGATGGGTACTATTATTGATTTGAGCCAAGAGGCTGGTATTCGCTCAGAGACAATAACATCGTGAAATACTGTAAAGAGAATAGAGGCCCAGTGCTCCGGATTGGCTTTAAGATTTTGATTTGTAATGCCATCAGGGCCTGGGGCTCGCGAGAGACTTAGCTTAGAAACGTAAAGTTTAATGTAAGGGAAAATCAAATGTCAACATCAAACGTGCTTGTTTCATTTTGACTTGTGTGTCAGTTTCTTGGTCTTTGCTGGCATACAGGGCAGTGAAATGATCAATCCAAGCCTGTTCTGTTACCACGTTTATTTGTAAGGAAGCCTGAGAGGTCAGGGATGCACTGTTTAGTAAGTTCCAAAGAGCCCCTCAGTTTTTGGAGGCAAGAGTTCGCAAAATGGCTTCTCCATAGTGTTGGTGTAGGTAGGATTTTCTAGATTTTACCCAATTATTGTATTTGAGCGTGATGCTCCTAATTAATGCTTGTTGGTCTGCTGTGTGTGCCTTTCTGATTCGTCTTATTGCTGTTCAGCAAGATTGTACACTGTTTAAGTTCTGCATCATATTGATTTACTAGATTTACAAGAGCTATAACGAGTCTCAGTAAACAATTGTAGAGACGATACATAGACTCCTTCCGAAGTGGTCCCCATTCTTTTCAGCTCAATTTCGCTCTTTATGAGTTGATGGAGTTCGTCCAGTTTATATGGAGTCCATCGTATGCGACTGCACCCATTAGACACTATTAAACCATCCCCAATGTGCATCTGATGATGTTCTGTATTTTGCTTGATCCATCTCCAAGATAATGTTAATTTATCGTGGTCACTAGTGCTTTGATTCCACACAGAAAAATCATCAAGTTCAGTGAACATATTATGGTCCGTGTATATGTAATCAAGTGTGGCTTGTTGCTGCTGCCGGTGTCAGGTGGGACGGGCTGGCACATCACCCTCTATGGCTCAGTTGAGAATTAACAATTGCCTAGAGGCCAAGAGTTCGGCCCACCTGCGCACTGTGTGCGTTTGATGCAATTGTTTGTTAGCCACACAGTGCAGGTTCAAATCATCTACAATAAAGATGGTATCAATAGTTGCGTCTGCAGCAATTGCATCAGGGACAGATTGTATGTCTTTAAAAAGGAATTTTCGTCAATGGCTAGGTGGTTCCAATAGATGTTAACCAATGCAATGCATTTAGTACACATAGGCAATTTTAACCAGTTGGATAAATGGATTTGGTTGAGCCCATTGATTTAAGATCAAGCAAGCAGAGTTTTTCGTAGCTATTAAGAGACCAGCCATGGGCCTCCCTCGTGACTGAGTCAGAGCAGGTGTTTTGCGGACCCACAGTACATACAAAGATTATTCTTTCGTCAATGTTCACGCTCAGCAGAAGATAGAGGACCTCAGACTGCTCCGATTTGCATAGGTTTGGGACGAGATTGCGTCGGGAGAACAGCATCCGAGCGTGACACCACTGGAGGGTTTACCCACTTTTCGCCCCTTTGCTCGGCTCGTCTGGCAACTACCTGCAACACTAGGTCAAATAATTCAGGGAAGCCAGTAGGAACAACAGGAACTGTTGGCAAAGTATCTTTAAGGTCATCAGAGAGACCTTTATAGAATACGGCTGCCTTTTTGTCCAACGGCCAGGCCAGCCTGTCTCTGCTGCCAACTGATTAAATTTGGCGAGATAAAACAATAGTGGAGAGTACCCTTGGCGGAGATTAAGAAACTCCAGGTCTGTAGCCTGAGTCTTGTACCTATTGTCGAAAACACAATTCATGGCAGTGATCAATGTGTCACAGTCGTATAACATGTGACTGTTGCATTCCAAGAGGGGATTGGCCCAGGCGGCAGCAGTAGCCCCATGATAGGATAACACAAATGCTGCCTTGGTAGTAGAATCGGGGAACGATGCTGGACGACACAGGAAATGCAACTTATGTTGATTTAGGAAAGCGAGATAGGCTCGCAGATCATGCGTAAATCTCTCTGGAGGAGCTAAAGGGAATTGGGCTGACACAAGAACAGGCATAGGTTCTTTTCTGGGTAACGGGTACAAGGACCCTGAACCACTGGCTCCCAAGAAATCCTCAGCAACCCGGGAGGGAGTGCGTGAGAGATCTGGTAACGAATCAATGCGAAACTGCAAGGAATCGTGGGTGGCGATCAGACACCATCTGCATAAGGGTCGTGAGAGCATCAGATGCTTCCATGGCTTCTGATTTTGTCAGTACTCAGTGTTCCAGATGACTATGCAGCTGGATCCCTGCAATCCAGAAAGAGGTGGAACCTGGGCTAGTCCTAACCATTGTTCCTGCTAATTATGTTCCCCTTTGTGCAGAAATGCTTAGCTTTCGTGCGCAACTTGTTTTCCATGTGCGCAACTAAATTACGAGGTAAGCTACTTTGTGAGCATGGGTAGTTGGTGAGCTACCATCTCCAAAGAGGTTGGAACAGAGTTTCTCCTTCCTAACCACTGGAATTCTTTAGGAGTCAGTATAAAAGGTGCATCTTGAAACACTTTTTCCCAACATATAGGCTTAAAGAAATGCAAATATTTCATTTGATTATAAAGAGAGCTCATCAACCAGTCCGAAACTTCAAGATATGCCATAGTTCCTTACCAAAATTACTCCTGTGCAGAGAAAACAAATGTGTATGCACAAAAAAGCTTTGTATGGTCTGGATGAACAATAGGTTTAGTTGTGTCTATTAATTTGTCGACACTGCTTAGAGACCATGCAGAACGTGTGTAAAACCATTTGTAAAAAATACTTATGTTTATTACAAAAAAGCTAATATCACTTAACACTGATGTGGCTGTCAAAAAAGTCAGACAGGATAACATTTTGGCAAAGGAAATAATGGCAACTAAAACGAATGTGCCAGAAAATATGCAAAAAGGAATTCATGTGCCACTTTAATGAAGTAATTCAAGGGCCAGGAGAACATGCCTCAAAATGTGTGCGAGGACAATAATTGCATTTGAATAACTGCACCACAGAATATGATGATTAGAATTCCTGGGCCTCTGCTTGCTATCCACATTACGTGTTCCTGTGAGATGTGACATTTGCTCAAAACCAGCCTTACAGCTACGAGACATACATATACACGATCCAAGGAGTTCTTCCTTTGGATTCTCCCTTCTGCTGATTCCAAAATCACCAGACAGAAGGGAAAATCGAATAAAAGAGCGGGAGAACATACCGCTGTAACCCAGGCTGTAAAGGAAAAAACAAGATTAGACTGACTTCTTATTTCAAGTATATACAACAGATATGATGTTATCAAAAGACCAGCCTTTGTGATATTGTATAATCATGGGCCAACTCGTGGGCTAGAGATGATGAATCTTCAACCTGATCCACCCTTTAAGATAGAAGACAGAGAGCAGAAGGTTTTAATATCATGGTTAACTATAGCTGAACATGCAGAGGGACTAAAGATGTGTCTTACCAGTGTGGGACTGTATGTGGACCAGAGTGGAAAGTAGTATGGATAAGGAATGTAATCCTGGAAGAACAAACAGGTAAAGGAAGGAAGGTTAGTATGGGAACTTAACCCGAACGGCACGCACAAGGGACGCTCTAGAAACGGTTGGTGCACTCTATACGTGTCTGCAGGGCGTCCATATGTAGTGCACAATGCTGTTTTGTAGAGGTACAGGCTGGATGGAATGTTCCAAATCCTGAGGAAGTCACAGCAATCGGGTTTTAGAGCAGCACATAGTACAGAGTCAGCTATGCTTGACTTACAATCACACATGCTGGAGCCGATAGACAAGGGTAAATCGGGGCTGCTCATGCTGCTAGACCTCAGCACGGCGTTCGATCTGGTTGACCACCAGTTACTCCAAGCAGCACTAGATAACTTTGCAGAGTGTTCTCCATCTGCATTGGCTTGGCTAGCGTCTTTCCTGAGTGATAGGAAGGCAAGAATACACTGGGGCGATACATTTTCAGAAGCGGCCCTTATCCTGTTTGGAGTTCCTCAAGGAGCCAGCTTGTCTCCATTATTATTTAATTTATACATGCAAAGCCTCTGTGACTTACTGGAAAGCATCAGTGTATTTTTCACAAACTACACCGATGATACACAGCTTGTCTTTGAATGAACAGGAGATTACGCCACAGATAGTGCCAAAATCGAGGAGGTCTACAAGATCATTGACATCTGGATGCAGAGACACTGGATGTGTCTAAACAACAAGACAGAACTCATGATCTTTGGATCCCGTCAAGCAAGATCTAAATTAGGAGCACAATATAAGGATTTTGCTATAAAAGAAGCCACCATTTCAGTATCATCACAAGTCAAAACACTGGGGATGATGGTAGAAGCGTCAGTCAGTGCTGAAGCCCAAGTTAAATACTTAGCTAAATAAATTGCGTACTATTTGTGCGTCTTAAGAGCCATCAGACCCTTCATTAACGAAGCAAATACTGCAAATATCGCAAGGGCGATCTTACTCTCTCGCCTAGATTATGGCAATGCTTTGTTAATGGGTGCCACAAAGAGGGAGCTTCAAAGATGCCAGGTCCTGCAAAATGATGTTGTTTGTATAGTTAAGAAAACTAAATATAGAGAACACATATCGGCAGGAAGAAAGGATTTGCACTGGCTTAGAATAGAAGATAGAGTCAATTTTAAGGCTATGCCGATAGTCCACAGATGCCTCTTTGGAGTGGCTCCAACCTATTTCAAAGAAAAAGTCTCACTTTATGTGCCTAAGAGAAGTCTCAGATCAGCAGATGTAGGTCTTCTGAAGGTTCCAGATGCCAAACGGGCAGCGGGTCGAGGCAGCGCCTTTCCGGTCAGGGCAGCCAAATTTTGGAACAGGCTCCCAGCTGCCCTGAGACTGGAAGGAAACTACCTCACTTTTAGGAAATCATTGAAAACCACCTTATTTCAGTAAAGTCCTAGGTTGTAGGGCACCTTCTAGACTCAGCCCTTGGTCAATCTAGAATATAAAATTCTCACCCTTTCATGCAAATTTTATTCTTCCAGTTCCCCGCGCCCTGATGCCTGCGGGCTTTCGGCACGTTACAAGTGCATAGAAATAGAAATAGAAATAAATATGTCCAAGTGGTGAAAACAGATGTGGGAAAGTATACACAGTCTTGGTTTCTCTTAAGTTAATCAGCAGAGCGGGATGGTGCTGAAAATTGCTCTTCACCGTACGTTATCACACTGAAGCTGAATAACACTGAAATACGTGCAAGACTGAAATACGCATAACAGAAGTATGAGGAGGATTGTCTTTGGCAGCGGTGCGGGATCGCACTGAAATGCTAGTGCCAGAGATATTAGCTCGTAGCTCTGTAGTGTAACCCAGGAACTACGACAATGGAACAAAATAAGTAATAACAATGATACCGTAATGCAGCAGTCGTCCGAAAGGCAAACGGGAAGTCTGTTGAGAAGAAAGAACACGTTACTTACCAACTGGTAACGTTCTTTCGACTGGATGTTCTTCCAATGTATTCTTCATCTATTACATGTAATGTCCACAGCTGTGCTGCTTCGGAATTTTTTTTTTGGCAGTGGATGCCCTGCGTCGATGGAGTCGTGTCGATGTCCCTCGAAGGCCTCCGTCGAGGGTGACGTCAATGGATGTTATAAGTAGCACGCACGACACTGTAGCCTCAGTTCTTGTTTTTTCCCCCTCAAAAGGTGTGGCACATGTGCCTATAATACAGCATTGACTGCACTTTGCCTTGTTGGAACGAAAGCTGTAATGGCATGGGAAATTCTCGAGAGGGGTAGGCTGGGAGGGTGATGAGAAATACGTCGGAGGAACATCCAGTAGAAAGAACGTTACCAGTTGGTAAGTAATTTGTTCTTCAAATGGATTGTGTCCTCCAACGTATTCCTCATCTATGACAGACTCCCAAAGCAGTATCCATGAGTGGAGGAGGTAGAAGAATTTAGACATGCCCAATCCAATGGCAGAGCAAAGCTCTGCCTTACCAAAGGCAACATCCTGAGCATGGGAAGTATCCAGGGAATAATGCTTAACAAACGTGTGTATGGAAGACCACGTTGCAGCATCACAGATGCTCTTTACCGGTACACCCCTCTGCAGGGCTGTCGATGAAGCCATGTCCCTGGTGGAATGAGCCTGCAAGCCCTCACGAGGGTTCTTGCCAGCCAACCTGTGGCATTCTGAAATAGTGAGGATGATCCACCTAGACAAGGTGTGCTTAGAAACAGCCTGGCCTAATCAGTGTCCAGTATACCCCACAAAGAGCAGGTTGTCCACTCTGACCTTTGATATTCTGAAAAGATAAAAGCTCAATGCCCTCATAGGATACAACCTATGGAGTCTCTCCTCATCCTTACTAAGATGCAGAGGAGGATAGAAGGCGGGGAGCAACGCCTTCTGTCTTAAATTAAATTCTGACACTACCCTAGGGAGAAAGGACGGACGGATGGAAGGACTCGCAATACAACCCTGCCCTTGTGGAACAAAGTAAAGGGTGGCTTAGAATAAAGTGCCTGCAACTCGTTCACTCTACGAGCAGATGTAACTGCAACAAAGAAAACAGTCTTAAATGTGAACAATCTCAACGGACAAGAGTGCAAAGGTTCAAACAGAGCACCCATCAGAAATGTTAAGACCAAATTAAGGTCCCAGACTGGCACCTGAAAAGGCGACGGCGGGAACACATTTGTGAACCCTTTCACAAACTGAGTGATCAGTGGAATCTTAAAATAGCAGCATTCCTCGGACGAGCGCTTAAAGATAGAAAGCGCTGCCAGGTAACCTTTAATGGTTCCCACCTGGAGACCCCTGTGGGCCAAACAAAGTAAGGAGAGAACCACCGGAATTAAGCACTGAAAAGATCAACATTCTTTCCTTTGCACCAGACGCAAAACCTACACCAATGGCAATGGTACAGGGACTTTGTTGTTGGCCGTCTGGCCATAGGCAACCACTCCATCAGGTCATCCGGGAGATCCCAATCCTTATATCTCAACCGTTCAGAAACCATGCGTGAAGGTTGAGAGTCTTGACCTCTCGATGGAGAACCCGACCTTCCTCTCGCGAGAGAAGATCCTCTCTTTGGAGAATTATTGGAGGACAGATGGACATGTCTAGAAGGTCGCGGTACCACGCTCTCCTGGCCCAATCCGGAGCAATGAGGATCATGTGGGTCCCAAACCGTCGTAACCTCCTGAGAACTTGAAGAATGACGGGATCGGAGGAAATGCGTTCAGAAGCGGGAACACCCAATCCACGATGAACGTGTCTCCTAGAGCGCCTCTGGGGGGGGTTTTCCCTCGAACACTACCTTTCGCACTTCCGGTTGGCACTGGTCGCGAACAGGTCCACCTGCGGGATTCCCCAAAGGGCGAAGATCTCTTGAAGGACTTCCTGAGCTAGTTCCCACTTGTGGGAGACTGCGCTCTGCCTGCTCAGAGCATCCGCCGCCATGTTCTCTCCGGCCAGGTGAACCGCAGCTAGGGAGATTCCTTCTTGAATTGCCCAGAACCAGCGTTGCATTGCCTCCCTGCACAGAGGGAGTGACCCTACACCTCCTCTCTTGTGGAGGTAATGCACGGCCACCATGTTGTCCGTCATTATCAGGACATTCTTTCCCCGTACAGACGACAGGAAAGTCATCAGTGCTAGCCCGATTGCTTTCTGCTCCAAAAGATTGAAGCGCAGTTTGTACTCCGATGGAGACCGACGACTGCTGATTGTCAGATTGTTGGCATGAGCCCCCCACCCTGTGAGGGAGGGGTCCTTCACTACCGTTAACTCTGGCCACGGTTGCCAAAAAGTCTCCCCCTTCATGAGATTTTCCTCACTGGCCCACCACAGAAGATCCTGGGAGACCTTGACAGGAACATGAAGGAGATCTGACATCTTGCCGGTGAACTGGGACCACTGAGTCTGGAGAGCCCACTGAAGGGATCACATTCTTATCCAGGCCTCTGGCACCAGAAAAATGCAGGGTGCCATGAGGCAGAGCAACCTTAAGAATTCGAAAGCTGGAAGACTCTGGGCTTGTTAAAACATGGAGACAATCTGAAGAATGTGTTGAGCCCTCAGCTTGGGTGGCGAGCACAGCCCCAAGGACGTGTCCAACACAGCCCCAATGTACTGGAGCTGTTGGGAATGTGTCATATGCGACTTCTTCAAATTGTGGGAGAAGCCCAGTTTGTGAATGGAGTGGCAGGTGATGCTGAGATGATCTAAGGCTTGTTCGGGAAACGCACCCTGATCAGCCAATCATCCAGGTACGGGTAGACGTGAATCCCCCCTCTCCTGAGATACGCTGCCACTACCACCATGAGCTTGGTGAAGACCCTTGGGCTGAGGTGAACGCAAGGACCCGACACTGATAGTGCAAGCCGCCATCTGCAAACCTCAGGTATTTTCTGTGCTCCAGATGGATCGGCACATGAAAATAAGCATCCTGCAGGTCCAACGACACCAACCAATCTTGAAGTTGGAGGGCCTGAAGGATCTGAGAAAGAGTGACCATCTTGAACTTGTCTTTCCTGAGGAATTTGTTCAAGTATCTCAAGTCCAAGATGGGTCTCAGTCCTCTGTCCTTTTTGGGAATAAAAAAATATGGGGAATACCAACCCTCATTCCTCTCCGCCAGAGGCACAGGTTCTATAGCGCCTTTCTCTAGCAGAGTCAAAATCTCCTGCATAGAGAGATCTCCTGCTTAGAGGGATCATGTCCCTAAAGTCTCAAGCATTCAGAAGACAAATGTAAAACTGGGGGCTGTCGGATCCCAGTGGTAAATCCTGAAGCTTCTTTGGTCAGATAGTCTGGGAACACCAGCAACATCCAAATCCACTGTGAGGAACCTGGAATGCGACAAAGAAACAGAGACTTATGGGTTTGACCTCAAAATAAAAGGGGATTGAGAAATGCTTCTGTGTCTCTATACCAAGAGGTATTTCTGTATTAAAAAAAAAACTAAGGGTCTGTCCAATGTAAAGATGTCCAAAGCAAAATATCCTGTGTCCAAGGTACCATTCTGGCCATCACATTACAAAAATCAACACTAAGGTGAAAAGGAAAAATGTCTTTGGCTTTAAGTAGTGCATAACTGTTAATAAAAGGAAGTATGCAACTCCATTACAAAAGTTCCAGAAGGATAGAGTTCCTTGTTCCAGTGATTGGTTCCCTTCCCCTGGATTGTTCTTAACTCTGGTTTATACTTTCAAGAATATCAGTCCTTTAAGTTTCTCTTGATCAAACACCCAACTGGTATACAAAACAACATGTCTGTTAGTCTGTGTCTTGGTAGGATGTGGTGTTCCTCAGGGGTCTAACCTATATCCCTGGCTTTTCAACTGCTACCTGGTACCTCTTGCCCACCTCATCGCTACTCTCTGCTCCGATTTTCAATGTTATGCGGATGACACTCAGCTCTCTTTCAGGCTTCCCTAAGCCACCTCTGCTTCTTCTCTCATCCCACACTGTCTGGGCGCAATTCAGGAATGGTGTGCCACCAATGATCTCTGCCTTAATGCCAGTAAGACTGAGATCCTCCTCATTGGGACACCTGCTGCCTCCTTTCCTCGCTCTCTGGCCACCCACTCTGGGCCCTCTTCCTGCTCCTTCCTGTGAGGCTAAGAACTTTGGTGTCATCTTTGACTCCACCATCTCCTCTCCTCACATCTCTGACGTCTCTAAGAAGTCAAACTATCAGCTTCATCTCCTCAGAGGTATTCTTCCTTCTCTCACTTTCCCCCAGAAGCTCACTGTCTCCAGAGCTCTGGTCCTCTCTAGGCTGGACTACTGCAACAGCCTCTTTCTAAATCTTCCTTCCTCTTCTCTTTGACCATTGCAACTTATCTAGAACAGGACTGCGAGACTTGTCCTTGGCCTCAAGTCTAGGGATTGTATCCCTCCAGCTCTTAAATCTTTTCACTGGCTCCCCGTGGCTGCAAGGATCAAGACCCTCTGCATTGTCCACAAGGCTTTCTGCAGCCTGGGACCACTCTACCTCCAACTTTCTCTTCTAAAACATCTTTCTCGAGCTCTCCGCTCATCCACCTCCAAATCTCTGAGGGTCAGACGCTTCTCCAAGCAGAGAGTTGGGGGCAAATCTATCTTCTGGGCTGGGGCCTCCCTCTGGAACAGCCTCCCGGCCTCTCTCAAAATTGAGCAGAACCACCTCCACTTCCGGAAGCAACTCGAGCCCTTCCTTTTTGCTTCCGCTTCATCTCCCCCTGCTGCATCAGCACCTGACTGCTACGTGCACTGGTCACCCTCTGAACTCGGGCTCAGGCTCCTGCATGTCCAATTGCCCTTTCTAGACCCCTCTGGGCTCCACAGCACAAACGTCTGTATCTGCAACCCTACGATCCCTTCTCTCTGCCCTTATGAGCCACCCGCTGGCTGCACTTCCCCCCACATCCCCCCTTGCATTTCTCTCCTTTCCTGTTCCCCACACGTGCGCAATCTGAATGACACAAGGTCTAGTAAGATTGTTATTTTGTCCTCCCTTGTTTCCCCCGTCTTGCCGTGCCTAGAAACAGTTTTGTACAGGCGCGTTATAAATGCCATATCATACCTGGTGCACTCTCCTGCCAGGCCTTTTTCACTTCTTTACTAAGAAAAACACAGCCTTTTGCTAGTCTTGATGCATCCTTATCAGGACTTCCTTAGATGATGTATTTTTCACACTTTCCAACATGCTTTCTTGCCAGGGCTTTCTTATATGAACAAACTTGCAACTTGCATCTTCCTGGTTTACTCTCCTGCCAGGGCCTTTCTTATATGTATGCTTTTGTGACTTGAATCCGCCTTGTATACTCTCCTGCCAGGGCTTTTCTCATATGTGCACTGCGCACACTTACAAACTTCATAGTCTCTTATATTTATCTTGTTCTGTTTTGAACCAGCCTGGTATACTATCCTGCTCGTCTGTTCTGCGTCTCTCCAGGCTTCGGCTGTGTGGAGGCTGCCATCCGGTACATGCAAACGCTTGGAAGCCTTTCTCCTGCTTCTGTGTTCTCGCAGCGTGTCCTCCTCTACAGTCAGCTCTCCTCAGCATCTTCGGTAAGTCGGTTGGCTCCATGGACCTCGCACCAGCCCTGCAGTCCCTCACTCGACACAGAGAACTCTAGTTCTTCAGCCAGCATCTCCTTGTCAGATAGTTTGATGGTTTAAATCTCCCGGCATCAGTCCTGTTCCTGCAACAACTAGAGAGCAGCTTGTCCTCTTAGCCTCTTAGCCTCCACTGATTTTCATTACTCGGCCCATCTTCTTCGTTACAGTATTTTCGTGTTTAGGAATGGGAAGCCAGTTCTTGATGACGTTTAGGAAAAGGGGAATACCATGTCTTGTCCGAAGATGTCATGTTACTCCCCCCCATGGTCACCTCCCATCATGTGATCCTCCCTCATACACCTGCCACAAGGGTCAGGTAGCGGCTGCCGTCTCCTGGCCACACGGGGAGAGGCCATTGAGGGGAAATAATAAGTTACTCACTGCAGTATTAACATACTCCTAGTCCATAGTCCTCTTTCCTCGATACTGCAAGGGTGTCCCTCGCTAGGGACGGGGCCAGAAGCTTTTTCACCTAGAAAAATGTCTCTACCCCTTGAAATGTAGGCGACAAGTTGGGGCGTGGCCCCGGGAACATGCGCTCCCTTGACTCCACCCTCCGGCGCCACACACATCAGTCCCCTTTGACGCGTCAGCTAGATTAAACTACTTAACTACGTACCTTTTTAATGGGGGAGACTGGTGGGACAAATGGACGAAAGGGGACTATGGAGTAGGAGTATGTTAGTCACTACAGTGAGTAATTTATAATTACATCTCCTTTCCTCCGTACTGCATGGGCGATTACCATGGATTAATGCCCCAGGGAGGTGCAATGTTTTAGACCTTAAGAGAACAGGTTCCTGAGGAACGCCTGCCTGAAGACAATGTCAGATTGTGCGCTGCCATCTAGACAAAAGTGCTTGCAGAATGCTGAGGGGATAGCCCAGGTAGCTACTCTGCTGATTGTTTGCAATGGCACATGCCTCTGGAAGGCGACGGCAGTTGTTTTGGCCCTAACTGCATGAGCGTGAATATTTGCTGTAATTTCCTTCTGCTGAAACTTGTACACCTCCTGAATGGCCGCAACCATCCACTTGGCTATCAAAGCCTTTGATGCTTAACCACCTGGTCTAGACTCACTGAAGTTGATGAATAACGCATCTAACTTGCGGAAGCCCGTAGTCCTGTCCAGGTAGAACTTCAGGGCCCGCCTGACATCTAGACAGTGCAACAACCTTTATGCCTCATCCTTTGGACTAGGAAAGAACTTTGGTAGCACTATCTCTTCATTGAGATGCAACGAAAACAACACTTTCGGAAGAGACGCAGGGTGGGTGCTGAGAACTACCTTATCTCAATGGAACATGGTATGAGGCTCCAAAGCCACGAGGGCCTGAACATCGCTCACCCTTTGCACCGAAGTGAGTCCCATCAATAGAGCTGTTTTGATTGTGACCAATCTTGTATCCACTGATGCCATGGGCTCGAATGGTTAATGCGCCAAAGCGCCCAATACCACGTTGAGGTCCCATAGTAGAGCCTTGTCAGTCCCGACAGATGCCTCTTGACAACTGAGTTAGAGGTGGCAAATTATTTGTTGTCTGAATTCCTGTATGGACCTATTGTGGCTAGATAGGAACAGCATGTGTCTACCTGATCCCCCTGACCCTACCAAATGTGCTGAGAACGGTAGTACCTGATCCAATGTGCACATTAAGGGGTCTATGTCCTTTTCCTTGGGCCAGAAGCAAACCATTTGCGCTTGTATTGGTTCCTGGTGGAGTCGTTTCTTGCCTTTTGAATTATCTTCAGGTTGCCCTGTGATAGATGAAGGTGCTGCAGGGTTCCATGCTCAGGAACCAGGCTGCTAGGGTTAACTTCGCCAGGGAGGGGTGAACTACTGCCCCCCAGTCCCTCTTGCTGGGAGAGGAGCGCCATTTCCTGCACTGGGCGGGTCACCGGACACTGCACGGAGAGCCGTATGAGGTCCAAAAACCCTGCCTTGGCTGGCCACTGTGGGGCTATTAGGATTTGACTCGGGTGTGAAGCCTCTCGGATCTTGCAGAGGACCCTGTGGATCAGTGGGGACAGTGGAAATGCGTAGGCCCACATCCCGTTCCATTGGAGGTGTAAGGCGTCCCACAGCGAGCCCGCGCACTAGATCAGTAATGAGGTGTGCTGATGACATCACTGGCTTTGCTGGGTGGCATAGAGGTCTATCTGGGGCTGGCCCCATCTCCTGAAGATGTCCAACAGGACTTGTTCGGCCGGCTGTCGACTCCCAATCGCCCGAGTCTGACTCCCTCTAGGTTGGATTCTCCCATAAAATGCATCGCCAAAAGCCATATGTTGTGGGTTATGGCCCATTCCCATATCTCGATTGTGAGCCTGCACAGGGGAGGTGATCTGGTGCCCCCTTGCTTGCTGATGTAGAACATGCAAGTGGAGCTGTCAGTCTGAACATGGACTACTTTGCCCTTGATTACTGGTAGGAATGCCCTTAGCACCAATTGAATGGCCTTCAGTTCGAGGAAGTTGATGTGACTCTTCTGTTCCTCCCTTGTCCATGTGCCATGAAAATGGTGGTTGCCCAGCGTGGCTTGCCACTCTTCCAGGGAGGAGTCTGTTGTGATAGAATGAGTAGGCCGGGGGTGCCTGAACCGCCTGCCTACCCCAAGATTGTTGTCCTGCCTCCACCACACCAAATCCTGGTGGAGTTCTGCAGGGATGGAGACTGATACAGTTTGGGAACCTGTCATCTGGTTCCAAGAGGCCGAGAGTTGTAACTACGCTCTTCTCATTTTGAGTCTGGTATGCGGAACCGCTAGCAGGCATGCCGCCATAATTCTCAACAGATGTCGGTACCACCAGGCTGAAGTTATCGTCCTACTGAGAAAGTGACCAGTAGTCATCTTGATAGCAGCCACCTTTTCTGCGATGGGGAAAATCCTTTGCTCTCTGGTATCCCACAGCAGACCAAGGAAGATCAAGTTCTGGGTAGGCTGGAGCTGCGACTTCTTGTGGTTGATGGAGAACCCCAGTTCGTATAGGGTATCCATGAGTCTGGAGGCGTATTCAGAACCTCCCCTGGGGATTACACTCTGGCTAGCCAGTCGTCGAGGTATGGGAATACGTGGTGACCCTCCAACCTGCGCAATGCCGCCAATGCATTTATAAGCCTTGTAAATATCTGTGGGGCTGAGTTGAGCCAGAATGGGAGTACTGGAAATGGAAGCCCATCTCTCGGAACCGCAGGAAGGAGCGGTGGGGTTGCCATATATGGGCAAGTAGGTATGCATCGTTCAAGTCTAAGGAGCATGTCCAATCTCGCCCCACACAGAGACTGCGCTATCAGAGCTGGCGTAACCATCTTGAAATTTTGGAGGGGTAGGGATAGGTTCAGGAAGGACAGATCTAGAACCACTGACAGGCCTGCCTGGTTCTTTTACTGTATCGTGAAAATCCACAAGTAGAACCTGGAGCCTCTTAGAGAGAGGGGAACTTCTCCGCTGCCGCACTTTCTACAAGAAAGCAGATCTCAGTGAGAAGTGCTGGTGTCCCAAACTGAGGGAGGTGAGGATAAGAAGGTGGTTCCGGAGGGAGAGGTAGACGGAAACCATGGGAAACCACTGATAGAATCCACAAAGAATGTGGAGAGCAAGCCTGCCCCCCACAGGTGAACTCTGGACCTTGATGGGGCCTTCAATGCTTCTTTGCATCTGAGGCGTGTGTCAGAGGGGGACTGGAAGAAGCCTTTGTGCGACATGCGTTGCCGTTTATGTCATGATGCCCGCTCCCGGGGAGCCGGTTCAAGCCCGGCGTCCCCGAAGGGGGACATCCAGTCCCCAAGGAAGGACCCAGCAACCCCATATAGGGGCCCTTTGGACAGTGTCCTGGCGCCTATGGCGCCAGCCTCATAAGAAACATCAGTCCTGGTGCCATAGGCGCCAGGCTCATTATGGGAATGCTTGGGTGCACTTACCTGATGCAGACCATGCTGCAGGATCCCAGCCTCCTTGAGGCCTGAAAGGAACTACTTTACCTGTGGGACTAATTTACCATCCGGGCGTGGTCGGGGAAGGATACATACCTGATTGGAGGACGGATACATACCTGGAACTTCTTCCAAGGCTATTTAAACCCCACCCGAACAGCCACACGTGCTTCGCGTTGTTCTGCATCTAGCAGCTGGACGCTCACCGTGTCTGCTCCTGCATCCTGACTTCTGCCACGCTTGCCAGCATCCTGGATCACCTGCAAAGGAAGAGAAAAAGAGAACAGAAGAAGTAAAAGTCTTTACCTGCTAAATCTGCATCCCGGAGACATCTCGCCGACAATCCTGAAAAGGAAGACTTTAATTTAAAAGCTCATCGCGTCGATCGCTGCAGCGCCGCATTCCACTCACCTTTACAGGGCGCCTCCATGTTCAGCAGCGATCATCCGGATTCGCAGTCACGCCCCAGCGTCTCGGGAGAAAAAGACCAGAACAAAAGGTGAGAGAGAGAAGGGAATAAGGAAAGCTAAATCTCCATGTTAAGACTTACCAGTTGATTCATTCCCTCTTCATTTCGGGTCTGCGCCGCATCCTGGCATTTCCGGACCCCGGCCCCTATGGGGAAAAAGAGACATCAGCATTAATGAGCGAATGAAAAGACATTACCAAAAAACGCTCATTAAAGACTTACCTGATTTCTACAAGGATTTCACCTCTCATCTCCAGTCGGTGCCTGTTCCCCGGCTTTCCGTACCCCGGCCCCTATGGGGAAAAAGACACTAGCATTAGTACATTAATGCATGGACACAAGGGGAACCTCTTATCAAAAAAACTTACCTGGAAGCCAAGCAAGTTTGGTTCTCACGAATCCGAAAATCCAGTGAAGTAACTGGATACCAACGCGCCCCTGCATCAGAAGCAGAATGGAGAGCTCGTCCTTCCAGACCCTAAGGTGAGACGCTATGAGAAATCACAGAAGGGTTTCAAGGAGGGTGAGAGGGGAAAGTGGGAGGCCGATTGCATTACCCCGCAGACAGTTAATCCCCTATTTTCACCTACAGAAGGATACTTCTGCGAGCCAGACAAGCCATATTTGGGGGCCCGGTCCAGTCCGTCTTCCGAACCCTGCGCATCACCTTAAAAGAGGTCACAGCAGCGCGAACCAGGCCAGCGCCTCCGTGGGAGTCAGGTGAGAGTAACAGTTTATGCCTGTGGTGGCTGGGGGACCTGTCAGGCTGCTTAGCCTTCCGATCGTGGAAGCCCCTGAATCCGCCGAATGTCCTTCGCTTATCGGAACAGGCTTGCCCTTACCCAAACGTCCTGGGTGCAGGCTTTGCTCGAATGGCCAAAGATCTAGCGCTTTTGGATCTGTTTTTCTTATTATCCAGTTTCTCCTCAGTGGATGAATGGAAAAGACTCCCCGCCTCCCCCTTCAAACGGGAGATCCAGGATACAGTCTTGGACATTGGAGTTAAACTTGGTGGCCCTACTCTATCCGTGGCCACCCAGATTGCCCTGCCGGCCATGTCAATCTGACCCATAGTGGGTTAGGTCCTGCGCCACCAGGCTTGCTTATGATCCGGGAGAAATTCTGAAATCGCCCTCCATAACCTCCGATTTGCGGCGGACAGCATAGCGTCTGCGTTGGCTTGACGCAGGGGGACACCGGCACTGGAATTGACATTCTTCCCATAGAGCTATAGCACCTTCTCTTCCTTGCCCAATAAGGCAGATGTAGAGGAGGATGATGTGGATGTTTGGGGCTTGGTGTACATGGACGCCGCCCCTATCACTGATAAATGCGGCAGAGGGTGCACCGATAAGAGTAGGGTATCCCCTTCCACCTGTCTGTACTTCGCGTTCAGTCTTTTGTTGGTGGGTTGCTTTGAGTGCGGCTTGGCCCATCCTTTCTTTGCCAATCTAGTGGATGATCTGGCTGAGGACCACCGTCAGGGCCCCACCCCCTCTGCCAACCCAGCCAGCCTGTCATGGAATGCCCTCGCTGAAGATAACGTGTCTGGATCTTCCTCTTCATCATTGTCCGTCTGATGTGTGGTGCCCGAAGTGTCCACAGGATCTGTGGGTGGCATCGCCGGAGGCACTGTGGCCTGGGGGGTCGTGGATGGTGGAGACAGAGCTGCGATGATAGGCTTCGTGGTCAACTGTGACAGTGCAGGAGGTTGCTCCACTGCTACTATAGGTGCAACCGGCTGCAGCTGTACTGGAGCCAAAGGCTGTGTGGGGGACGGTGGAAGCATCTCCTTAATCCCCTTGAGTATGCTGGCCATTTTAGGAGATTTCATCAGCCTGAGGAATTTGCCGTAAAATCGTTCCTCACAGGCTGGGGATGTGCGCTTATGCGCAACCCAGATGGTGTGACTGGCATGGAGAGCTGCACTCTTCCTGCGCTGTCTGCTCTGTGTTGCGTCCCTGTCCAGAGGGCACCGGTTATGATGTGCACCAGGTTACTTGAGGGGTGACCATGGGAGACCATTGCACCCTCGGAGTGAAGTGTAGTGTCATGATCTCTGCTTCCAAAAGGCGCCAGTGGCACCAGGCTCATAAATATGCCCAGTCCCAGCGCTGGAAGCGCCGGGCTCATAATGCTTTGGTGGACTTACCTTCAGCAGACCATGCTGCTTACTTGCCTGCCAGTTGAGCCTCTGATCCTCTTCTGTTTGGAACTACTTTTCCTGTTGGGTGGGGCTGGAGCCACTCCCTAGATTCAGAACACTGGAACTCTTCTGGAAGGCAGGAACTCTTTTCTTACCAGGAACTCTTTTCTTACTTAGGCGTGGCTGTGGAAGGAGACACCTAAGCACTACAGGAGGCTATTTAAACCACACCCGGTGGATGAATCTTGCTTTGCGTTATTCTGCAACCTCTGCAGCAGAACGCTCATCGTGTCTTCTGCATCCGGTCCTGGGCCTAAGGAAAAAGGCTTACCATCCTGAATCCAGTCTTCAGCAACACCTATAAAGACAAGAAAGAACAGGTTAGCCTTCCGGCATCTGAAAGGCAAAGGCTTACCATCCTGAATCCAGTCTTCAGCAACACCTATAAAGACAAGAAAGAACAGGTTAGCATTCCGGCATCTGAAAGGCAAAGGCTTACCTACTCTTCGTGCGCTCCGGAGGTCTTCACACTGCATTCCGGCATCTGAAAGACAAAACAAGGTGCGTTTAAAGACATTGGGGAACTTTAATACTCACGTGCCATTACTCCTTTCCACATCTAATCCAGTGGGTATTCCGGCACCCTGCAGCCGCTCCGAACTCGTACCTGCAAAATAAAAAGACAGAGCGCATAGTGAAGCAGGCAACAAGCGCTTACTTACGTGCTTCCAGGCGCTTCTATTCATCACACGGGCTCCATCTTCAACTCACTTCAGCCCGTCATCCGCCATCGCCGGAACCCTGCAAAACAAGAGACATCATTACTAAAGACTTTAAAGACATTTGAATGACTCGAAACTTACCACTCGTGCAGTAAACGACGGACAGCAGTCCTCTGAAGTCAAGAGGCCTGCGCTACCTATCCAGTGAAGAAACTGGTTACAGCACCCTGCCCCGAGGCAGATGGAGAGCTCGGCATTCACTTACCTAAGGTGAGAGCGTTAAGCTTTGGGGGTCTACGGGAGAGGAGAAGAGGAAAGAGATAGGGACACCCCAATAACCCCAGTTCATTAACCCCATATTTTCTATCTGCAGACATCTTACTCTACACGTCAGGCATACAGTGCACAGAGGTCCAGCCCAAAGAGCCAACCGGGTGCTGCACATCACCTTTGAAGATACGGTAGTCGCCCAGTCAAGACCGGCGCCTCTGCGAGAATCAGGTGAGCGTTACAGAACGCAAAGCCTACCGCAAAACTCTCGCCCAGGCGCTATGGAAACCTCGGATACTGACCCCCTAGCCCGGGTACTTGGGGAACTAAGGGCAGAAGTGCATGCAGCTCGTCAGGAAACGAATGCTCTAAGAAGGGAACTAATTATTTCCAAGGAGAGAACAGACAATCTTGCTAGACAAGTGCTACAGTCACAAGCCGGACAGACCCCGTTACCCGCATCAGGGGCAAATCTTCCTTCAACATCCTCTATGAATCCAGTGCAGATCAACCTACCTGGGAATGTACCTCTGGCTCCGCCCGAACGATTTTCTGGTGACCCAAAGAGGTTTGCAGTATTTATCAATCAGTGCCGGTTGCACTTCTTATGCCGGCCAGCAGCCTTTCCAACTGATCAAGCAAAAGTAGCTTTTGTACTTTCGTACCTTAGTGGCAATGCGGCAGACTGGTCGATCCCTCTAGTTAATCAAGATGATCCGGTTCTCCATGATTTTCAAGCCTTTCAGCTTAGTATGGAAAAACTGTTTGCAAGACATTCACAGGGGCAGGCCTTGGACAATGAGCTTCTTTCGTTGCGACAGGGTAATCAAGACCTTTTGGCTTATATTGCATCTTTCAATAGACTAATAGTGGAAACTCAATGGCCTGAGGACAAAAGGATTACGCTGTTTTATAGAGGTCTACGTGGAGAGCTCAAAGACGTTTTAGCCCAAGTAGTGAATCCCCCACAAGACTGTTCGGATTATATAGACTTGGTCGTTCAAATAGATCACAGGCTGCAGAACAGGAAGGCCGATCGTTCCAAGTTTGATGCTCGAGTATTTTCCAAACCGCCAACTCCTTCCAAAGGAGTAGACTCCGGGGAACCCATGCAAATAGGGGGTCTGAAAGGTCCTCTAACACAAAGGGAGCGGGAAAGGAGGAAACAGTTGCAATTATGCCTATATTGCGGAAACTCAGGGCACTTTCTTCGAGACTGTCCGGTGAAACCTGCCAAGAAGGCAGTAGGAGCTGCAGTTACCAAAGTTACAAACTCTGAGCAGGGAAACGACCTCGCCCGACAAGAATAGAGGTCCTCTTGCCGAGCGTGAAAACCAGTTCCGTGACCTCGCATTTCGTGATACCTATGGTCCTCATTAGCCCTGATAATCCGGATCGATTACATGCAATTGAAGCTTACGTCGACAGCGGTGCCATCGGCAATTATGTGGATCATGAAATGGTTTTGAGGATGAATCTAACTCTTTGTCCCAAGGCTGTATAGGACGTCATTACTACGGTGGATGGTACGGAGATAGCCTCCGGGCCAGTAACGCATACCACTCAAGAGGTGACGCTAGTAAGTCAAGATGGACACCATGAGAAGATCGTGTTCGATGTGATCAAGGCCCCTCAGTTTCAGATTATTCTAGGAATACCTTGGTTAGAGAAACACAATCCTCTGATCGATTGGCGAGCAAGAACGGTCCAGTTTCCAGAATGTGTCTCTACTTGTCACCCTCCACCTGGTGTTGCACTGGCCGCAATTTCTTCAGAGACTCCCCAGTTACCTCCCGAATACCTAGAATACCAAGATGTTTTCCGGAAGGATCAGGCTAACTCTCTACCTCCTCATAGGTCTTATGACTGCCAGATAGACCTGATACCTGGATCTACTCCTCCTTGTAGTAGAATTTATGCCCTCACCGAGCCTGAGAACCTTCACCTTCGACAATACCTGGATCAATACCTGGCAAATGGGTTTATTCGTCCTTCCAAGTCCCCTGCTTCTTCAGCTTTGTTCTTCGTTCCAAAAAAGGAAGGAGACCTTAGAACTTGTATCGATTATCGCTCCCTGAACCAGATCACCGTTAAGAATAGATATCCGTTACCTTTGATCCCTGAACTCCTGGACCAAGTCAGAAAAGCATGCATATATACAAAGCTGGATCTTAGAGGAGCTTACCACTTGGTACGAGTAAAAGAGGGCGATGAATGGAAGACGGCCTTCCGCACCAAGTATGGGCTATTTGAATATCAGGTCATGCCCTTCGGACTTTGCAATGCCCCGGCCGCCTTTCAATATTTTATGAACGATGTCCTCAGAGAGCTCATAGATGTGTGTGTTGTTGTTTACATTGACGACATCCTCGTTTATTCTTCATCGGAATCTGAACATCGGAAACACGTGAAAATGGTCCTCGAAAGATTGCGCCAACACAAACTTTTCGCTAAGTTGGAAAAATGTGTTTTCAACGTGACTGAAGTTGAATTCTTGGGATTCATATTATCACCTGGCGGAGTGCGTATGGATTCAAAGAAGGTCGATGCAGTTCTCAAATGGCCATCCCCATCCTCCGTAAAAGGTGTGCAAAGTATGTTAGGCTTCGCTAACTTTTACCGCAGGTTTATCCCCGAATTCTCTCGAATAGTCCAGCCCATCACTGCCTTGTTAAAGAAAAACAAACGTTTTGAATGGTCTACCGAGGCGGAACAAGCTTTCCAGGATTTGAAGACTAAATTTATCTCTGCACCAATCTTAAAACACCCTCGCCCCGAACTCCCCTACATCGTGGAAACTGATGCTTCAAGCCTTGCCATGGGGGCAGTTCTATCACAAAAGGACCCGGTAACCAATCAGTTGCATCCCGTGGCATTTTGGTCCCGCAAATTCTCGCCTCCTGAAATCAATTACACGATTACTGACAAGGAACTTCTGGCTATCAAGTCTGCCTTTAAGGCTTGGCGGCATTATCTGCTGGGGGCCCGACACACCGTTACTGTGATTACGGATCACCGAAACCTGCAATATTTGAAGACCGCAAAAGCCCAATCCTCTAGACAACTTCGTTGGGCATTATTCTTTGCCGAGTTTGACTTCATAATTACCTATCGACCTGGTACAAAGAACGGTAAAGCCGATGCCCTTTCTCGGATGGGAGTGGAAGAACACTTGGTCAACCCTAAACCTGTACCAATCATTCCCGAACAAAGAATTCTGGGTGTAATCACCACAGAATCCATAGAGGAAGTTAAGGATAAAGCCAGGCAACTTGTAACTCCAGCAGACATACAGAATTGGCATCTGCAGGGAAAGGACTTTGCAGTAAAGGACAACTTATTGTATTTCCAAGAACGATTATACCTACCCAGCACAGATTTACAGAAAAAAGTAATCTCTTGTTATCACGACTCTTTAATGGAAGGTCATCCCGGTATAGCCAAGACCTCAGAAAAGATCAAGCGCTACTTCTGGTGGCCGTCTTGGAAAAAAGATATCAGAGACTTTATAATGTCCTGTGGAGTATGCGCCCAAAACAAGAGTCAAAAGGAAAGACCAGCAGGCCTCTTACGCCCTATTGACATCCCACCTCGCCCTTGGCATACGCTTTCTATGGACTTCATCACCGATCTACCTCCATGCTCCGGATACAATACGATTCTAGTAATCGTGGACTTATTCTCCAAGATGGCGCATTTCATTCCGCTCAAAGGCTTGCCAACAGCAGCAACTCTGGCCCGAGAATTTCTCGAAAACATCGTCCGACTGCACGGTTTTCCTTCGGTTCTAATTTCGGATCGAGGTAGTCAATTTATTTCTCATTTTTGGCGAAGTTGCTGTCGGTCGGCTCAAATTGATGTGAGACTATCGACCAGTCACCACCCTCAGACCGACGGACAAACCGAGAGGACCAATCAAACTCTGGAACAGTATTTACGCTGCATGCTGCAACAAACTGAAAAAACTTGGAAAGATATCCTTTGGATAGCCGAGTATGCCTACAATAACTCTGTCCATTCGGGAACTAGGAAAACCCCATTTTTTCTTTTGTACGGCAGTCACCCTCGAACCTCGGAGTTGGATCCCCTCCAAGATCTTGAAACACCAGCAGTAGACTACCTGCATTCTACAATCACCCAAGCCTTTAAGGAAGCTGTTTCTCACCTTCAAAGGGCTAAAGAACAATACAAGAAAGGAGCAGATCAACATCGGAAGGAAGCCCCTCACTATCAAGTAGGGGATCAAGTCTGGTTATCCACCAAATATCTATCTCTAAAAGGGCCACGCACATTCAACCCAAGATACCTTGGTCCCTATTCCATCACTACCATAGTAAACCCAGTAGCGGTCAAGTTGGACTTGCCCCCGCACATGAAGATACATCCGGTCTTCCACGTCTCTCTATTAAAACCCGTGCAACCTCAAACCCGACTAACCAAATCTCCAAAACCTATCCTAGTGGATGGAGAACTCGAGTTTGAAGTCAAAAGCATTCTGGACTCCAAGATCTCCAAATCTAAACTATTCTACCTAATTGACTGGAAAGGCTACGGCCCCCAAGAGAGATCCTGGGAACCTGCTGAATATGTCCACGCTCCTCGCCTAATCAAAAGATTTCACCGAACATTTCCTGACAAGCCAAAACCCCCGGAGAAGCCCGGTTTGGGAGGGGCCTTGAGGGGGGTACTGTCATGATCTCTGCTTCCAAAAGGCGCCAGTGGCACCAGGCTCATAAATATGCCCAGTCCCAGCGCTGGAAGCGCCGGGCTCATAATGCTTTGGTGGACTTTCCTTCAGCAGACCATGCTGCTTACTTGCCTGCCAGTTGAGCCTCTGATCCTCTTCTGTTTGGAACTACTTTTCCTGTTGGGTGGGGCTGGAGCCACTCCCTAGATTCAGAACACTGGAACTCTTCTGGAAGGCAGGAACTCTTTTCTTACCAGGAACTCTTTTCTTACTTAGGCGTGGCTGTGGAAGGAGACACCTAAGCACTACAGGAGGCTATTTAAACCACACCCGGTGGATGAATCTTGCTTTGCGTTATTCTGCAACCTCTGCAGCAGAACGCTCATCGTGTCTTCTGCATCCGGTCCTGGGCCTAAGGAAAAAGGCTTACCATCCTGAATCCAGTCTTCAGCAACACCTATAAAGACAAGAAAGAACAGGTTAGCATTCCGGCATCTGAAAGGCAAAGGCTTACCATCCTGAATCCAGTCTTCAGCAACACCTATAAAGACAAGAAAGAACAGGTTAGCATTCCGGCATCTGAAAGGCAAAGGCTTACCTACTCTTCGTGCGCTCCGGAGGTCTTCACACTGCATTCCGGCATCTGAAAGACAAAACAAGGTGCGTTTAAAGACATTGGGGAACTTTAATACTCACGTGCCATTACTCCTTTCCACATCTAATCCAGTGGGTATTCCGGCACCCTGCAGCCGCTCCGAACTCGTACCTGCAAAATAAAAAGACAGAGCGCATAGTGAAGCAGGCAACAAGCGCTTACTTGCGTGCTTCCAGGCGCTTCTATTCATCACACGGGCTCCATCTTCAACTCACTTCAGCCCGTCATCCGCCATCGCCGGAACCCTGCAAAACAAGAGACATCATTACTAAAGACTTTAAAGACATTTGAATGACTCGAAACTTACCGTTCGTGCAGTAAACGACGGACAGCAGTCCTCTGAAGTCAAGAGGCCTGCGCTACCTATCCAGTGAAGAAACTGGTTACAGCACCCTGCCCCGAGGCAGATGGAGAGCTCGGCATTCACTTACCTAAGGTGAGAGCGTTAACCTTTGGGGGTCTACGGGAGAGGAGAAGAGGAAAGAGATAGGGACACCCCAATAACCCCAGTTCATTAACCCCATATTTTCTATCTGCAGACATCTTACTCTACACGTCAGGCATACAGTGCACAGAGGTCCAGCCCAAAGAGCCAACCGGGTGCTGCACATCACCTTTGAAGATACGGTAGTCGCCCAGTCAAGACCGGCGCCTCTGCGAGAATCAGGTGAGCGTTACATGTAGTCTCTGATGTTTTTCTGAGTGGCACGTGTCGTCACGTGCCGCTATTTTGTCTTGGCCTGACACACCCGTGTCTGAAGCTGTTCTGGATCTAGCCTCCACCTGCTAACTACTCCGTGCAGGTTTGTGACTCTTATGCACCTCACACATGTGCCTGGTAGGCTGATAGCCCATGGACATAGAGCCGGTAATGCTGCTGCGTGAAGGCGCTCCTTTGAACATAGGCCCGGTAGCAGCCAGAGCCCCTCAGAAGATTTACCTGTATTAGAACATACTGGCCCCTCAGCTTTGGGACCAGGAGGTTCCGTGGACCCAGTGGATGTGAGGCCCATAGCTCGCTGAGCCTCAGTGCCCTGGCTGGTGACCGGGCCTGACTGGCCCCTCCCGCTTGGCTGCTTCCCGGAGAAGGAATCACCTTTGCGGGGGTGTCTTGGAGAACAGAATACTTGCCTAGGTCTTCCTGCGCCCATACACCTTGATATGCTCTGGGGGAGACCTGGAGAACAGCTCCCTCCATCTAGCGAGCCGGTTCTTGAGTGACCAGGGAGTATGGGCATTGCACGCTGAAGAGCTGTCACAGCCATGGTCTTCACCAAGGCAGCGGAGGCAAAGTGCGTGCAGGTCTGACATCGTAAAGGATCTGTCGCAGGAAGGGCACCTACTAAAGCCTGCCTGGTCCCACATGCGCCAGCAAGGGGCGAGGCACCGGAGGCCGGTGGAAATTAAGATGTTTGAAAGGATTAAAGAAAACATGGGACCGAGATCCCAGGGGAAGAAAGAAGAAAACGTGTGGAATTATGAGGAGAAAAAGGGCCTCAATCACCCCATATGTGAAGCAGGTCCGCTCCTGTAAACGCGGAAAAGAGGACTGGGGTGTGGCGGCAGAGTCAAGGGAGTGCATGCTCATGGGGGCATGCCTGGCTAAATTTAAGGTTGTAAAGAAATGTTTTCTGGTGAAAAAGTTTCTGT
This sequence comes from Ambystoma mexicanum, assembly GCF_040938575.1. Classification (NCBI taxonomy): domain Eukaryota; kingdom Metazoa; phylum Chordata; class Amphibia; order Caudata; family Ambystomatidae; genus Ambystoma; species Ambystoma mexicanum. The sequence continues at coordinate 704,467,504 of NC_090934.1, read as the reverse complement.
TCCCGTCCCTAGCGAGGGACGCCCATGCAGTATGGAAAAAAGGGGATGGGACGTAGGAGTAAGAAGTGATGACACCATCGGATTCATCAAACCACTCATGGCTGATATTATTCAAGTTACATACCACACTCTCGATGAGCACCAGAATCATCGCTCCCCTGTGGTATTCAGACTTTTTCAGAAAGGGAACCCAGAGGAAATGCTTATATCAACAAGAGGTTCCATGAAATCAGTAAGGCATTGCATAGTTCTCTTATTTTAGGAATCTATCTGCAGCAGAATTGGAGTTGCCATGGATCACAAATAAATTCACCTGTGGATGTCCGCACATCTTGAAGACAAAAATGATACACCACAATTTGATGCAGAGATCACTCATGTGATGCTACCTACAGCTGAGCATGTTTGTCCTCGTATTACTGTCATCCAGCTAGATGGAAAGCCTGGACCGAGATGCAATACACCAAGACCTGAGCCAGCATTTGCACCTCTGCACAAATTGATGGCGCCCACCAGACACATTTGTTTACATAGTGCATTGCAATTGTTTTGCCCGTTAGGATCATAAACCACTTCCCCTACAACTCCAATTGAAGACCTTTCAACTCTAGCAGATTCATATGGACCATTCCCTCTCTCGAGAATCATGTCCGTCGCCCATCACATGATTGAGATGAGCGTCGAACCGTGCCATGGAATTGCCTGAATAAATGGCTATGGACCGGGAGGCCGAGGGCTCGTGTTAGATCGACCCTGGTGTCCCTGGGGGTCACTTGTGGGATAGGGTGCTTAAAATGATAGGGTTGAGGGATCCGATCTCTTCTCAAACCCCCCTGGTGTCAGTGGTATCCTCCTCTGCGCAGGCGAGGCTGAGGATTTGTGCCACCTGGGAGCCCTGTGGTGTGGCTACGGTAGGGACTTAAGAGAATCTGAGTTCATATCATTTGTATCTAGTATACAATACAATCAAAATGGAGCTGATGGGCCGGTGGCCTTTGTGGAGGGAGTCACTAGAAAAGCATGCAGTGGTGGACACCTTCTATGACATTACAGAGGGAGGATCCATCATATCAAGGATATATGAGTAATTGCTCACGGGAGGGCCCCAAACCCCATTGGTAATTAGACGTAGGTGGGAGGAAGACTTGGGCACCCCTTATATGGATGCACAATGGAGGGATGTTCTGGGTTATCATAAGGGAGTGTCCTGAAGTGCTAGATTGCAATTGATTCAGCTGTTTGTGACACACAGAGCTTATGTAACCACCTTGCGAATTACGTGATTTCCGGGAGCAGGCACCAGGGTATTTCCAAGGTGTGGTTCCAAAGAGGTGCGCATGCTACATATGTTCTGGGAGTGCCCCAATATTGGGAGGGGGTGGCTGCCAAACTGCAAAGAGGAAGGCTGACACCGGATGTCCTCTCACCAGAGGCGTGCTTGCTAGGTCGTTTCCCGTGCCCCAGGGGAGCAAGACACATTCTTAAGATGAAGGATCTGGCATATATTCTGGCCAAACTCTGAATAGCAATGGCTTGGAAAACACAGATGGGCCCTAGGGTTATGGACTGGTGGAGGGACTTCAGGAAATGGGCGCAAGCGGAATCTGTGGTATGGAGGGAGACGGTGAGCCTGGACCCTACGGCAGCTGCTGACGGGGTGTCTGCATGGATTACCCTGGTGCAAGGTTTATACGCTCCGGAGGCCACCGAGATAGTGACTGAGGCCAGTACGCCATGAGAAACGACGTAGGTCTCTGATAGGTTTAGATTGGGTATTGGATAGAGGCTAGCACCCATAGTGTGGTAAGCGAACTCGAGACACGGGACAGGGCTAGCGGCAAACCAGAGGTCGGGAACTAGGGATGGGGGAGGGGGTATTTGAGTTTAATAAGTTTGCTTAGTTATATAAACTGTAGTTGTTGTGAAATGTGACTGTGGTTACTGTTTGTATGTTATTTGCTATAGAGAAAACAATTAAAAAAAAGAATTCATATTCTTTTCTCTGTTTCACTATCTCAAGCTCTGCACCAGAAGCGGTCTTTGGCAGTTTATCCTCAATTACCCAGTCCAGTAACTCGAAAATGCAGATATCCTAAGAATCTGGAAGAAGGGGCATAGGTCATACCAATACACTGCAGTGCCAAAGACCACACTTGATTTTTGCAAAGGCATTAAGATCTTTTTTAGTTAAATCAATAAATCAAAACATTAAAGAATTAATCCAATAGGTAATCAAACACGTTTGTTCTGCATCGTCTCTGCTTGCAAATAGCAGCAGCTTTTATCACCACATGGCTTATACCCGATCCCCGTCCACCCCTTCAACTCCACTCCTGCAACTCCCCTGCATTTATCTCAGGATGATTTTGCTTTGGTCCCTTATTCAAAAGTTAGAGTCTTTCTTATTGGTTAAAGATGACATGCTGTAGAACTATTTCAACCCTGTTCACAACGCTCACCTCACCAGCTACTGCACCCCCAAATATGTGAGTGGCTGACGAACTCTCAGACAGCTGTCTGCTCGTACACACAGGGCACACTCCAGCCTTGAAACTACCCACACCCTGTTGTTGCCAACAGGCAACCCCTGTTCAGGTTATGCATAATAATCCCTTTACTTGGGTGACACATCCCATGACCTACTGAAATGGGTTTGTACATGCGTGTTCACTTGCAGATCCACATGGGAAGAATGAGGAATTCACCACGGATGCCACACTAGACATGCGGGCAGAACACACGCTGTGTGACCAGATGGTACTTTGACATTTTTGGTTATTAGGTGTCTATGGAGAAGTGTTTATACAATGGATGGGTACATTAATTATTTATTGGATTTGTTAATACAGGTTGGAACGCCATTGTGTCAAACTGTTAACAGAAGAGGTTAGTGTTAAATTGATATACTTGTCCTTTTATGATTTGAATGGATTATTAGTCAACAAAGTGGGAGTTTACGTTAAGTGTATTCTGTGTTACAGGTATACAAATGAAAAATTATGTAATCCCTACTGAATATTAATTGGAACACACGCCCTGATGAACGATTATCAATCTGAAATGTGTCTGCATTTTCTTTTTAGTGTACAAATTAGATTCAAGGAGGATTAACAATGATGAGAAAATTGTCCATCTGTATTTGAGCCATTAACTTAAATTATCATTGTTTTATTTAATTGTATTGTTAAGTTTGTTACAGTCTCTGAAGTTCCCTTTGGATACTGAAGATATATATTTTGGTTTTATAGCAGAGTGAAAACCTTATGGACGTTCAAAAGAGATTAACTTGAGCACATGAGGGGCATTTCCCTCTCAGAGTGCACAGGGGTTACCCGTTGGCAACAACAGGGTGTGGGTAGATTTGTGGTTTTGAGTCTCTCTTTGACCGGGAGATTATACCCCCAAGCACCAGAAATATCTAGGAGAAATCTTGATATGAGAAAGTGAACACCACAACCTTTGGGTTCTTAACTAGTAAATATTCATGGACACCGAGGTGCCTGCCGCTCTACATCCCTTTCCCTATCATGAATGGGCACCACTTCTTCCATCTTACTTTAAAAGGATGGCGCAAACTTTCAAGCCTGCGGTTGTTGCCTTCCAGTGCATTAACAGGCACAATTTTGAACAGTAGACTAAGAATCAGAAAGTCTGTGGAATCCCAGAATAAAGGGAAATGCAAGCCAAGGAGTAATTAGGAACAGGGAATAAACAATCACTGACAAGTGTTCAAGAAAGATGGAGGGACGACTCATCTGGGAACAGAATGAACAGTGTAATCAGCCACCCTATAAAAAGGCAACAGGCTCTTGAAACAAAGTGCCATGCTTGAGGCTGAGCGATGGGACTGGGATGAACCTGGCAACGGGCGACAGCCATCTGCTCTGTGAAGCAGGTGTGGAGGAGGTATATAGGGGAAACTACAGGATTATATATTTTGTTGGTGCTAGGAAGCTTTAATATTGAAACAAAGAGGAACTCCATACAATACGGGAACCAAATGGAGTATAAAACTATAGTCCTCTTTTGTTATCTATGCTTTGATTGACTTCCTGATTTATAACCACTCCCCCTCCCTGGGGCTTTGCTTTTCCCTGTTGCTGTGCATATGTGAGCTCTGCATATTGTGGAACGGCTGCAACCCAAGCGCACCACTTTTCCGGTTGTACTTTAAAAGGTTAGTTGCTTCCAGCCTGCAGCTAATACATAGACATCTTAGTTAGTCAAGGACCTCGTAATAACAAGTACGCACTCTACCTGAAGCTGCGATTCTCCTCTCGCGAACACTTCAGCTATACGGCATTCATCGCCTCATGCTCGGAGCACCTCAACTAGGTAGGTGCTTTTACATGGGGTACGGCCTGTCCCATAACTGAATGCACATTTGAGCCTTACGGCACTCGGCTACATGTAAAATTGCTTTTTGTTTATTTGATTAGACTAAACACATGTTCAACAAGGACCGGAAGGCTCTTCTGAGTAACTGCTTAGTAACGCAATCACTCTCAAAATGGAAACACCGTACTGCTATGTTTGATACTTGACTATGATCAAATACCTTTGGAAGGTAACAGCACCTAACTCTAGTCGCCATTCCCTGCATTTTGTATTTTTATTTATTAGGTTTATATAGCACTTTACTCCAAAGCTCTGCACATTTTAACAGGATACATTTAACAATAACAAAAATAACAGTAACAGAAGAAGCAAATACAATTATGAATCAGACCAACAAAACAGTATGTAGAGCAATTAGACAGAAGGGAAGGGAGTGGTGGAGTAGAACTGGGAGGGATGGAAAGGAAGAGGAGGAGGGAGACAGAAGGGGTAAAGGGATGAGGATAGAGTGGAGGGGGAAGTGGAGGGAGATGATTATGGGGGAAGAGGGGAAGGGTGGGAGAGGGGGAGGGGAATCATGGCGGGGAATGGAGAAGGAGAGATTTAAGGGACGTGTGGAATGACGAAAAGGTAGGAATAGAGCGTATTGAAAGAGGTAAGGAGTTACAGTGAAGGGGAGCTAGGCATTGGAAAGAGCGGAAATGGGAAGAGGCACAAGGGGAATTCTCTTGGGACCATAAAGTTTTGCTTTCCAAGCATGCCTTAAGCACTTGCTTTCTTTTAAGTTTCTTTCGTTTAGCGAACACAGTGTTTTCCTCGTTCTTGATCCAATTGGTGATGGACTAATGCTATATTGGTCGAGGGAGTAACTCCTTGGGTGACCATCACAGGGGTTGTGAATGTCCAATGTATATGCCAATTGACTATTTGTTTCTTATGTAATACCTCCCATATGAATACCTGACCCTGCGCAACTGTAGGTACAATTAACAAGTTACTTTCTTACCTGGTAACGTTCTTTCGATGGTATGTTCCTCTGACAGTAATGTCCACAGCTGTGCTGCTTCGGAAATCTTTTTTTTTTCGGCGTCGGTGTCCTGCGTCAATGACATCGATACGCTGTCCCTTGAGGGCCTCCGTCGAGAGCCGACGTCACCGGATGTTATATGTAGGACGCACAATGCCCGTAGCCTCAGTTGTAGTTTTACCCCAGAGCGTGTGGCACCAATCTTCTGCCAGTATGACTACAGAAAGCCTTGCGGAAACGTAAGCTGCAATCGCATAAGAAATTCTGTAGAAGGACAGGCTGGGAGGGTTCGACGTGGAATACTCTCGGTACATCGGAGGAACATCCCATCGAAAGAACGTTATCAGGTAAGAAAGTAACTTGTTCTTTGAGGGGATTATATCCTCCAACGTATTCCACATCTCTGACAGACTCCCAAAGCAGTACCAACGTATGGAAGTGGGAAAAGAATTTAGAATTTTAGAATGCCCAATCAAATTGCAGAATAGAGGACCGCCTTACTAAAGGCCAAATCTTGCCCATGGATAGAGTCCATGGAATAGTGTTTTACAAAAGTATGGAGAGAGGCCCATGTGGCTGATTCACAAATATTCCGAATGGGAACACCCATCTGGAGAGCAGTAGAGGCAGCCACACCCCTAGTAGAATGGGCCCGTAAGCCTACCGGAGGGTCCTTACCCGCCAAACGGTAACATTCAGAGATCGGTAAAATGATCCATCTGGACAAGGTCTGCTTGGTAACAGCTTGACCTAAACGCCTTCCAGCGAATAGCTGATCGTCCACTCTGACCCGGGACATCCGTGAGAGATAGAAGCTCAAAGCTCTCCTCGGATCCAACCTATGGAGCATCTCCTCTTCCTTACCAGGATGCAGGGGAGGATAGAACGCCGGAAGAATTACCTTCTGGCTCAAATGAAATTCTGACACAACCTTCGGAAGAAAAGAAGGACGAACCTTAAGGATAACCCTGTCCTTATGGAACACCGTGAAAGGTGGCTTGGCGGACAGTGCCTGCAACTCACTCACTCTGCGAGCGGAAGTAACCACAACTAAAAATGTAGTCTTAAAGGTCAACAGTCTCAAAGGACAAGAATGTAAGGACTCAAACGGAGCTCCCATTAGGAATTTTAGAACCAAGTTCAAATCCCATCCCGGCACCTGGAAAGGTGATGGTGGAAACACATTAGTTAGCCCTTTTAGAAACTGAGAAATCAAAGGAATCTTAAAATAAGAACACTCCTCAGACGAGCGCTTAAATATGGACAGCGCTGCCAGGTAACCCTTAATGGTACCCACTTGCAAGCCCTTGTGGGCTGATGAAAGCAAAAAAGACAGAACCACAGGAATTGAACATTGAAAAGGATCCACATTCTGTACCCTGCACAAGTCGCAGAACTTTCTCCAACGGCAACAGTACAGGGATTTTGTTGCGGGCCTTCTGGCCGAAAGCAACACCTCCATCACGTCTTCGGGGAGGACCCAATCCCTATACCGCAACCTTTCAGATACCAAGCATGAAGGATGAGGGACTTGACCTCGGGATGGAGAACCCGACCCCCCTCCCGTGAGAGCAGATCGTCTTGGTAGGGAAGATGTCGTGGAGGGCAGATGGACAGGTCTAGAAGGTCCGGGTAGCACGCTCTCCTGGCCCATGTCGGAGCAATGAGGATCATTCCGGAACCGAACCTCCGTAACCTCCGCAACACTTGCGGAATGACGGGGACTGGAGGAAACGCATACAGTAGTGGGAACGACCACTCCACTACAAACGCGTCCCCTAAGGCTCCTCTTGGAGGAAATTCCCGCGAGCAGGATCTTTAGCACTTCCGATTGAAACTGGTGGTGAAGAGATCCACTTGTGGGTTCCCCCAAAGGGCGAAGATCTCCAAAAGAACTTCCTGAGCCAGCTCCCACTCGTGAGAGACTGTGCTCTGCCTGCTCAGAGCATCCGCCGCTGTGTTTTCGTCTCCGGCCAGATGAACTGCAGAGATCAAAATTTCCTGCTGGATGGCCCAGAACCAGAGCTGCATCGCCTCTCTGCACAGTGGGAGTGACCCAGCCCCCCCTTTTTGTTGAGGTAGTGCATTGCCATCGTATTGTCTGTCATGATCAGGACATTTTTCCCCCGCACAGATGGCAGAAAAGCCTTCAGGGCTAGCCTAACAGCCCGCAGCGCTAACAGATTAATGTGGATTCTGGACTCCGACGGAGACCAACGACTGCCGACTGTCAACTCGTTGGCATGAGCTCCCCATCCCGTGAGGGATGCGTCCGTCACAATCGTCATCTCTGGCCAGGGTAGCCAAAATGGTGCTCCCTTCATCAGATTGCCTTTGTTGGCCCACCACAGAAGATCCTGGGGAACCGATCTTGGCACCTGAACGGATCCGAACTCCTGCCAGAGGACTGCGACCACTGCATCTTGAGAGCCCACTGCAGAGATCCCATCCGCAGACTGGCCTCTGGCACCAGCAGAATGCAGGATGCCATGAGGCCGGGCAACCTCAAGAACTCGAACGGCGGGAGACTCTGGGCACGGTGAAACATGTCGACCATCTGCAGAATGTGAGGAGCCCTCACCTGGGGAGGCGGACACTGCCCCAGGGATGTGTCTAGCACTGCTGCGATGTACTGGAGCCGTTGGGTAGGTGTCAAATGAGACTTATTTAAGTTGATGGAGAAGCCCAGCTTGTGAAGGGAGTGGCAGGTGATGGACAGATGATCCAGGGCTTGCTCAGGAGAGCGCGCCCTGATCAACCAATCGTCCCGGTAGGGGTAGACGTGAATCCCCCCTTTCCTGAGATACGCTGCCACCACCACGCTTAGCGTGGTGAAGACCCTCGGGCGGAGGTCAATCCGAACGGCAGGACCCGAAACTGAAAATGCGAGTCACCAACCGCAAACCTCAGGTACTTCGTGTGCTTGGGATGAATCGGCACATGAAAGTAAGCATCCTTGAGGTCGAGAGACACCAACCAATCCTGAAGTTGAAGGGCCTCGAGGACTTGAGAAAAAGTAACCATCTTGAACCTGTCCTTCCCGAGGAGCTTATTCAAACCATGCAAGTCCATGATAGGTCTCAATCCCCCGTCTTTTTTCGGGATAAAAAAATTTGGGGAATACCATCCCTTGCTCCTCTCCGCTACAGGCACCAGTTCTATGGCGCCTTTCTCCAGCAGGGATAGGATTTCCTTTGCAAGGAGCGGATCCGGACTCTTCAAAGAGAGCTTCCCCGGTGGATTGTCGTGATTCCTCTGCCGGAAAGGAAGACAGTAGCCGTGGGATATGATCTCCAGAACCCACACATCGGAAGTAATGGCACGCAATTCTACCAGATGCTGTGCCAGCCTTCCCCCAACCGGCGAACCATGGGACATGGCCTCATGACTGAGCGGAAGCGGCAATGCCTGAGGGCAAAGAGGCAACTGCCCAAGCGGCTTTGGCACCTTGAGTACCTTGTTTTCCCCCTCTGGTACTCCTACGTTGGCCCCTTTGACTGGCAGCTCCCCTCGATCTACCAGTGGAAGAGTAATATCAAAAGGAACCTCCCCTCCATTGCTGTCCCCTCGGACGAAAAGGCGGAGGTTGGCGAACTGCAGCGCTCAACGACTTCGCTGCAGCTTTGGAGGTCTGCAACCTCCCAAGGCTCTCGTCAGCCTTGCTGGCAAAAAAATAGACACCATCAAAGGGCATGTTGAGAAGCCGGGACTGTACATCAGGAGCAAACCCCGACTTCCGCAACCACGCAAACCTGCACATCACAGTGCTCGCCGCCATGGACCGGCTGACACAGTCTGCCACGTCCAGACCCGACTGAACGGATTCACACATGGCATCCCTGCAATCCTGAACGAGGGCAAGAAAACCATCCCGTTGCTCCCCTTTTTGGAATATGTTCAGCTGCCAAAGAGACACAATTCCACAGAGTGTGAGCGAATCTTGCCAAGGCACAAACGGAGTTGGCTGCTTATAAAGCCATACCCCTAGATGAAAATATTTTCTTCGCCCAACCATCAAATCGCTTGTCGTCCCTATCCGGAGGGATGGTAGGGTACACAGCCTGCTTCGCTGGGGCCGTAGCTGCCTGCACCACCAAACTCTCCGGAGTGGAGTGCGTATACAAATAGCAGGGGTCGCCACTGGCTGGACGGTATTTTTTTGGTAGCGACTTATTCACTGCCGGGAGACTCTCCGGAGCCACCGCCACCCTTCTTTGTAAAGACATATGAAATGGCAGCACCGGGTCAGTGGGTGGACCTTGGTCCAATATATCTGTCAGGTCATCCTGCAGAAAATCCACAGGTGGAGCAGACCACCCCAAGTACTCAGTCACCCTCGACATGAGACGCCTGTACGAGGCCCCACATGTGTACTAGGCTCAGGCCTGCTAAACTCAACCTCCGGAGAGGTGTCCAAACCACAGGCGTCATGTAAGGACTGACGTAGGTCAGACAACAGGTCATCAGGAACCTCAGGAGCTACACACCCCTCCTAATCTGACCATTCTTCCACCTCTGAAATGTAATCCAAAGGCTGGAATAAATCTCTGGATGAGGGTACAGAAAAAGGCTCAAATACAGGCCTCACCGACTTAGAGAGCCTTCCTCTGAGTTTCCACCGTCCTCCGGGGCACCTCTGGCAAATTCTCCTCAAAAGGCGTCGAGGGCGCCGATGGAATAGGCGACGACGTCGAGCGAGGCGCCGATGACTTCGACACGGCTTCGAGGCCAGAGCCCCGAGTGTGTTCTTCGGCGGCCTCGGTGCCGATGACTTCCTCGGAGCCGGAGCCTCGAGAGAGTCCCTCGACAGACATGGCGCCGAGGGCGTCGATGCCTTCTTAGAAGGCCTCACAAGCTCTGACGGTCTCGAGGGCGTCGAGGACCGGGACCTGGCACGGCTATGGCGATCAACCTTGTCCGATCGGGACCTCGACGGCTCCCGATGATCGCGCCGACCGCCCGAGCCCGAAGGCGTGCGAGCGGTGGCCCTAGCTCGTTCCTTGCCGGCTTCTCTCAAAGGCGCGGACGGAACGGTGCCCTGCCATTCAAAAATCGGCATCATCTCCTTGCGGAATGCGTCCCATTCCGCCGGCGATGAATGCTTGTTGGGACAAGCTACCCGCCGTCTGGCGGAGTCCTCTGATGAGGACGGAAACCGCGCTTCCGAGAGTACGTAGAAGAGGCAGAGGAATGGCGAGACCCACTCCGAGAATGAGACCCCCTGGACTTACGCCCATGTGGAGAGTCGACCCTCGAATCGTCGGTCAAAAACCCAGAAGATTACGACTTACGGGGTTTGGAAACCCTACCTACAGACAACTTCTTCCATTCCCACAAGGCCTTCGACGTCAAGGACTGGCATTCATTGCAGTCGTCTGTGGCGTGGCTCTCGCCGAGGCACCACAGGCAGACGTCGTGCGGATCCTTAAGAGACATTTTGGAACCACAGTCTCGACACTTCTTGAAGCCCGACTTCGGGGTAGAAGAAGACGAAGACATATTCTCAACACAAAGTTAGAAGAACCGATTCAAAGGAGAAGAACCCAGGCGCACACATTCGCGGAAAAAACTGAACTGAGGCTACGGGCGTTGTGCATCCTACATATAACATCCGGTGACGTCGGCTCTCAACGGAGGCCCTCGAGGGACAGTGTATCGACGTCATTGATGCAGGCCCCCCGACACCGGAAAAAATTATAATTCCGAAGCAGCACAGCTGTGGACATTACTGTCAGAGGTGTGGAATATGTCGGAGGACACAATCCCTTCGAAATATTTATTATTTTTCATTACTTGTTCCCTAGGGGCTGAATAAACAACTTTTCATCCTGACGAAGGTGGCATATTTTCCCATCATTTCCACCGAAACGCCAGTTTTACCACTGTAAAAGCGTGGGTGTGTATGATCACACCCCTGACATGTTAATGTGGTTTATCACGCTTACAATCACTCACGACAGCGGATGGTGTAGCTCTGTTTTGTATCAGCCTCACCCCCACTACCTTTGAGCAAACCATTTATGTGGCCTAATACTCTAAGATAATGTTTTTTGTTGACTGTCCGCGATGACAGATTGGTCACATTAGCAACAATTTAGCTAGGGACAGTTAGTTGTAGTTAGTTAAGCTAATGCTTGATGCTTCATTGCTAAATTCAGTTTGCTGATCACCATTAGCACTATAAATAGATGTGCCGACTTGATTCATATTTGTTGGCGCTAGTTTAATTTCTTTAACTGCATTTCTTTCTTTTCTTTAACAAATTGTTTGTCTTTTTTTAATTGATCAGCTCCTTACTTGTGTCTATACCACGCAGTCTCACCTGTATATAAGTGCATTTTTTCTGTGTCTATGTGTACATTTTTATGACAATTCTTTGGTTTTCAACATTCACTAATCTTTTTAGAAAATAAAATATTTTTTGTGATGAGAGGTCTTCTTTTTCTGTTTGATTCTAAACCATTGTAACAACTAAACACAGTTTTGTATGTATGCCAGATTAATTTCTCTTGTTGCATTTGCACTAATAATCGCATATTGTACTACAACACCAGGATACATATCACACCTTTATAAAACCATGTGATTCTTTCACTGTAAGACCCAGTCCAGTTAATGGTTGGCCGTCTATAAGTAATTTCTTGAATACAATCTACATGGGAACACCATTCTGTTTTTGCGGAAGCTTTAACATAGCGGTAACAACACAGAATTGGGAGGAAAACGGAGACATTTGGGAACCCTGCAAAAAGAAGCCTCCCTGTGCATGCCATAGTCAGGGATAGCAATAATGCCTTACAGAGATGCAGGGTAGAGGAGGCTGTGACAATCCAGCAAAGTTGCAGAAGTGCAACATGGTGGTCAAATGATTCCAAGATGGCAGACATAGGTTTGATAACCATGGGTAGCGGAACCATGGGGCAGTCCTCTAGCCAACCCCAATCCGCTGAGGTGAACCAATGACTTACCTCTGGTAATGTTCTTTCTTTCTGATGAGGCAAGTTAATTTTTGTTCTAATGGATTGTGTCCTAACACAGATGCCTCATCTTGGACTTCTGTAGAAGTACCACTTGCAGGAGCAGGGAGGAGCAAACTTCCAGGAATGAAGCATGTGTCCTGACTTGACAGTGTGTCCGGGCAAAATGTTTTCCCAAAAGGATGGATCAAAGCCCACATTGACGCTCGACAGATGTCTTGAGCCAGTACTGCTCATCAGAGTGCCAACATGGCAGCTACACCTCTAGGTGAATGTGCTATGAAACCCTTAGGGCTGTCCTTTACTGCCATAGAGTAGCATTCAGATACATACAACACAATCCATCTGGATAAAGCAAGCTTTGACACACCCATCCTGTCTTAGGGCCGGTGTATTCCACAAAGTATTGATCATCTGATCTGAAAGTATTCGTTCTGGCGACGCCAAAAACTCAACATCCTCCCGAGATTGAGCCCATGTGGCCTTTCCTCCTGCTTAGAGGGATGAGATGGAGGATGGAAAGCTATTAAGAAGATTTTCTGCGTGAGGTGAAATTGAGAGACGCCCTTAGGTAAGGAGGGACATGCTCTGAGTGTGACTTGTCTCTTGATAAGATTGTGAAAGTTGATTTACCTGACATTGCTTGAAGCTCACTCACCCTAAGTGCTGATGTGATGGCTATGTGGAAAACTGTTTCCCACATGAGGAGCCTGAACGGGCAAGAATGCAATGGCCCAAAGGAGGCTCCCATTAGAAAGGTCAACACCAAATGAAGGCCCCAAGCCACACGGTGCAAGGTTCTCAAAACATTTTCGGATGCAAGAAATGCAATGCGCCAGCACATCTCAACACCTGGGCCAAAAAATGAGCAGCCCAATCCACTGGCATCTGAATGGGCGCATATAAGATGGGCCCGTTCAGATGGCATTTTTTCAGCCCTTTGCGCAAATCAGGGGCTGTTTCTGCCCATTTAAAAGCACATCCCAAATTTGCAAACAAGATGCACTTTTAAATGCGCAGATATTGTAGGGCACTCTATGCGCCTGCTTCGAATAGGCATACCGTGAGTGCTACTGCCTGATGGGGTCTTCCTGATCCAGTCATAATAGTTTTTTCTATTTTTCTTTTTTTTAGTGTGACAGCAGAGTTATGAACCGCTGTTATCTTCCTTGCATTTCTGTTCCTCAAATGGAACAGAAATGCATTTTTTGGGTCGCATTTTTCAGTGGCAGGTCCCTTAAAGGCCTGTCACGGAGAAACGCGCCGGAAGTCTGTAGAACATTGTCAGGAGAGAGCTTCCGACATACACGTATTCAAGGCGGCTGGCCAGCAGCCAGCGCTTCATTTGCTCCACAGCTCAGCCCTGTGAAAAATGCGCAAGTCACCTTTAAGAATAAGGTGACCTGCTCATTTCCCAAAAAATGGTTATCTAAAAATAGCATATCCTCTGCTCTTTTTTTAGATGGCCCATTTTTTGAGTATCTGGACCTAAAACTACATTTTTAAGAGGTTTGGGGATGTAAGTTGTGATGGGGAATTGGTGAGACGTGTGAGGTGTGTTGGTGAGAGAGGTGTGTGGGTGTTTGGAGAACATAGAAGGGCAATAGTTTCAGCATTACAGCTGATAATGATCAATACTGTCAATAATATTAAATAGGAATGCACATTAAACCAAAAACATAGCCAAAACAAACACTGTTCTGCCAAGCCAGAGATATATAGGACTCTTCCTTTTAAATTGATATAAAAGGTAAACATAATGACAACCTGGCTCTCTTGTAGCCTTGGACACTACCTCTTTCCTGTAATGACCCAATCTTACACCCTCCAGTCAATAAAAAATGTGCTGCAAAAATGCTGCATAAATACATTTTTGTGCTGCAGAATTTGCCATTTCATGCCGCAATGTCCTGGAGGGTCTGTCTAAGTAGTGTCTTGTTTAGTGGATAATCGCATGCAAAAGACTGTCATGGTGCTGCAGGCAGGACGACCTGTAGAGTCATGATGATTCATTCCATAGGATCCAAGGCAGCCACTGCCGCTTACTACACTCTGGTTTCTCCACAGATCATTTGCAAAGCCAGAACATTGAGAGCACCAACATTTTCACAAAGTATTACTAGGTCAATGTGGACTTGAGAGCCACGTTATGGGACAGGTGGTACGTCAGCATTGCTTTTCAAAAACATGAGATCAGCCTCTCCCTCTCACCTTTTCTTTATTACTGCTCTTTGCGCTATTCAAATCAAGTGAATATATGAAATATCCAATGTTGGAAAAGAAATTCCTTCTGCCTTGAAGAGAAACTGGATGCACGGTCTTACCCTTGCTCGATTCAGTTTGTGCATGGAGCCCTGTAAGGATCAGCACTTATCTCCACATGAGGAATTTCCGTTGATAGGAGCACTCTGGAACACCTTTGTCATGGATTGGAACCATCCCCTTCCTTATCAATCCGGCAGATCCATGTCATTCCTCAAGTTATCAGGAATTTGAGGGGCTACGGGACAACCATGATCCTGATTGCCCTGGATTTGGCCCGGAGGATGTGGTACCCAGACCTTCGGACCAAACATGGGCTCGGTCCTGTTTGCAATCCAACCTTCATGCACTCCTGGATGTCGGGTCTCAGCTTCTGCTTTCGGTCCTCGTTAAGCCTTATTATTAACGGGCCGCACCACCATTTCTCCTTCCTTGGTGAGGGAGACGACAGCTCAAGCAGCCATTACGTCTGCGCCCCCTGGTGGTCTCCCCACATTTTGATTATTTTAACAAATAAAATAATAGAGATGAATGGACAGGATAGCTTACACAGTATGTTTAAGTAATTACATTTTAAATCTTGAATATCATGTTTTTTTGTAAAGCAAAATAATAACGTGTAAAAAAAAAAGTAACACTGCATTGTGGCATCACATACAGAAAGACTTCTCGTGTGGGATTCGAGTGGACTGAGCACTATCATTCTAAATACACAAACATTTGTTTGAGATGTTTAGATGCCATAACAAAGCCTTTTCATGTTCTACTTGTTCAGTGCCAAGGACCTTGAGTCAAGATGCAGGAACTGACCTCTTTCCATCATCAACAGGCATAGGCCCACTGAGAATGACTAGATTGTAGGTTACCAGTGCCAGGATTTCACTGTCCCAAATATACCTTATTCACAGCTTGGCTATAATAAGAATATGACAGGGTGTCGTCCAGAGCCTGGCCTGGCCTCAAGGGATCAGGGGAATTGGCAGGAAGGTGTAGGGAATCTTACTCATTTATGGTATGAAGGATGCCTACCCCTAGTGGCCCTAGTTGGGCAAATATTTTGAGAAGTGGCGAAAATTGGGGTTGGCCGCTGTCACAAAGAGGTCTCTACAGAGTTTGCTCCAGAAATGGAGGATTGGGTCTGGTTGAGTTGTAGTCCCTACTAATGAAACATTGAAGAGTCTCTCCTGAGCTTTTCTGACCAGATACAGAGCATGCCTGACAGGTGTTCTGCACAGACAGAATATGGTTCTTCATGGCCCACGTCCAAGGTAGCTGAACCTCAATGGACCCAATTCAAAGCTTGGCGGCAATGGTAAAACATTTGGTATTCAAAAATATCATGTTTTATCACTTTGCCACAGCTTGAGTTTCATTACCCAAACTCTTTTTCCGCCTGCTTTTTGTTTGGAGGCAATTCCCTCCACACAAAAGCAGTACGGCATGCAGTATTTACCACATGTGATAGTTACCGCATGTGGTAAATACCGAACCCCATCGAATTCCATGGGACTCCAACATGTGGAACAGAAATGTATGCATATTATGGAATCATGTGGACCTTTCTGGGCACTTCGTATTTACCACGTGCCATAGTGGTACATGGGCTTAACAGTAATACTGCCAAACTCATAATCAGGTCTTTAGTGTTTTCCATCTGAATCATCACAGTGACGTCCATGAGCGAGGGAAGGAACGACACAGGGCCAGTCATATGGGTAAGAGTTCCAGCACATTTATGGGCAGACATTATTCCACCCATGTCCAATGCCCTTTCGCTGCAAGCTGACCAAGTTGGACACCCCACCCGGATACAAAGGGACCTGTCCTTATAATGTGGTTGACTGCTGCAATCTGGAATGGAAATAACTCAGATAAGTGTGAGATGGTGTCCTTCCAGCTGTCAACTGAGCTGACAACATGCCAATCTCCTCTTGTATATAGTAATAGTCCCAAGAGTCTGATAGATGGTTCAAGGGTTTTTATTAACAGCACTTTAACATGGAATTTACGATACTCTTGAGACTCCATGTAGACTTGACAAATGGGTGTTTCTAACTAGTCCCCTAACCTTCAGTGGATTCCCACCATGCTAACTCAGGCTTCGGTAATACCCAAGGGTAGAGAGAATCCTAGATATCTGTGACACCCAAACTGTCCAATCTACCTGATCTATGATAGGAGGGCCTAAAGGCTGAGGCCTTAGCCAACATTCTCCCAGTAGGGCATTCTAGGGGTGCACTATGCTAAGTATTCCTCAAAAATGGTCTTAGTGGTGTTCTGAATGGTACAGTATTTGCCCAGACACACACTCTTTCTCTCTCACTCTCCCTTTTTGCTCCTCTTCCTACGCGTACACCTTCCTACTCACTACTACCTCTTCTCCTCCAAGCCCACTCTCATTTCCCCCTTCCTTTTAACTCACAGTCTCCTGTCTTCCCCTTACTCCCTCTACTCTCTTATCCCTCCTCTCCTCCATATTTCTCTTTCCACCCACCTCTCACCTCTTCTGTTCCTCCAGTCATCTCACACTATTTCTCCCTCTACCCCTTCCCACCTCCACCAACTAATTCCTCCTACCCCCAACCCCTTCCTCTACAACACCCCCTCTCACTGCTCCCTCTGGCTCTCTCTTCCACCCTCCACAAGCTCACATTACACTATCTCCTTCCACCATCTAAGCTCACACACCCCCTCTGTACCCTTCCCCACTACCACTCACTCTCACACTCTTTCCAAGGATGCATGTCTATTGCTAAAAAACAAACCGCTCATATTGTTTGTTTCTCTATTTTATTACCACTGAGTGTGGGGAAACGCCCTTCACCCTTTCCAGTATCCTTCCCCACCAATATTGCCTAACACTAACACACCATCTACATTTGGTGGTAAAATTCAAGAAAACAAATTATCAAAATAAATTTGAGCAGCGTTTGGTTGAGCAATAGACCCACTATACTTTCCACTTGGTACCACTGTCTCTCGCATGCAATACTTCACCTGTACCTTTATCCAACCTCTCCAAAGATTCTTCCCCACTCTGCTACATATTCTGCCTTCGCCTGTTCCCTCGGTCCAACACCTTTCACCCTGTCTTGCTTCGATGTGTCTTTTACACCCATGACCCCTTGCTTTGATCCATCCTTCTTCTTCCATTGGGTCTGCATTCCACCTGACTCTGGGGCCCAATCTAAACTTGTCTTTTTCCCCTGGGGTTGGGCCTTCATAGCGCAACGCTACCTAAACCCCTCTTAGCCTGGCTCCCTTTCTAGTCTAGCTACCTTTTTCCTTCCGAACCTGTCCTGTGCTTCTTGTTTTGTCTTCTGTCTTCATGTGTGCCCTGATGTCTGTGGGGTGCGGCGCAGTATAAATGTATAAATAAAATAAATAATTACGTCCTGTTATACATTGTATACAGTTTCAGATAGTGTGTCACCCCCTACGGCATCCAGTCCCATGGTGCCTTTTAGGCTCCACATGTTTGCCCTAAGATGATTTTATCACTTTACACAGGTTTTAGGGAGTAGGTAGGTGGCAGCTATACTTTACATTGGGCTACACCAGAAGTTGTGAGAAACCTGAGGGTATTCTCCCTCCTACTCTCCAAGGATCCTCTACGCAGGTGGCCAGGGAAATGCCATCGCTCTTGGATCCTGACCTTTGGGGTGGACAAGCAAGGGAGGATCACCTGGGTGGAGGGTCTGTGTAGGCTGGGAGTGGGATGCCCTTGGCATAGACATGCTATCCACCACTGACTTACCCTCCCTTCCCTCAACCTTCATGGGCTATTTCATTCAGGCCCTATATGACCCTATACACACCAACCAAGTACTGAGAAGAGGAAGAAGCAATTAGGAGTAATACACTTCCTATTACAAGCAACACTCTAGTACTGGGGCAAAGAAGATGGGTATGAAGACATCCAATACTGAAGACCAGGTATGTCCCATTGATTGGATTAAGCATGGTCAGGCAAGACAAGCCAACAACTCACACCTAAGTCCTCTTAATAAGGCTCAGATGTTTAAAAGGGCAAGGCCCAAACATGAACAGGAGAAGGAGAACGAGAAGCTGAGACTCTGTGGTGGGAAGAGACTCAGAAGTCTGGACCCCGGCATCTATCCCAGAGGACCTGCAGCTGGTGGGTGCAGGACCGCGAGCCTTTGAACTGGAAGGCGGGCAGCTGGGGCTGCCAAACTGAAGAGAGACGCTGCTTGTGCCGAGACCCGTAAGCAGCTGGAGCTGCAAAAGCAACCAGGAGCAAGCGAGATGCAGTCTGCGTCTATTGTGAAGTAGGAGGTCGAGAAGGCAGTTGGGACGTGCCCGACGAACGTGGTGTCTGCTTCCCCGCTACGGAGAAGGTGAGCGAGAGCAACAGGAGCAGCCGCTGAGGAAATGCGAAACACCAGTGAGTGTCAGAGGACACAGGGAGACCAGAGCGCTGCCGGGACTGCAGGTAAGTGACGGTGCAAGTGAATGTGAATCATATTGAATACCGAACTGAATTAAAACTACTAATTGAGTATATTAAACACCAAACTGAAACTACTAAATGTGTATATTGAACATTGACCGAACATTTGAAGTTAACAAGTGCTATTTCAAGATCACGGCATACTAACCACCGACTAAACATTTGAAGTCAAAAAGACTTAATGAATGTCAGACTGCATGGAAGCAGCACCGTGGGCAAAATTAAAAGCATATGGAATACTGAACAATTATTTAGGTATTCTAACAAACAGTGTGATAAAGGCCCATACGTCTAGGGTAAAACAAAAGACTGATGTAGAAGAATGTTACATTAACAGAAGAGTGTTACAATAATCAAAGTGCATACAAGAGTGAGAAGTCAGAAACCTGAGGCAAAAGAGCCTGAGAAGGGGCTAAACAAGGTCATAGGAACTCATGGTTCGACCTGCGATGGGTGGACCGTGTGGTCTGATAACTGCGCCTAGACCAGGGAGTTCCCCACTGTGAAGATCACAGACATCACAAATCAAGCCAAGGAGAAGCTTAGGGTTCCTGGTTGCGTGACCTATAGTGGGTGGACCGTGTGGTCTGACAACTGAGCCTAGACCAGGGAGCCCTAAATGATGACTAAGGACATAGGAAATTATTCCTGAAGAACTGTGAAACAATTGGGAACGCAAGTCAGAAGGTGGGTCAAATAGACCTATGGTATTCTTGTATTGAAAATTGAGCGAATATGATCAGTAAAGTCATTTATAATGTGCCTGCACACAAGTGTTTCTACACCTAACAAGACAAGGAAGGGAAGACAGGAGGACAAAACAAACAATCTTAATAGGCCTTGTGTCATTCAGATCGCGCAAGTATGGAGGTAGG
Source organism: Ambystoma mexicanum (assembly GCF_040938575.1). NCBI lineage: Eukaryota > Metazoa > Chordata > Amphibia > Caudata > Ambystomatidae > Ambystoma > Ambystoma mexicanum. The sequence continues at coordinate 704,447,554 of NC_090934.1, read as the reverse complement.
AGGAGAAGTGCCAGGGGAGGGACACGGGGTGGGTGGGGGGTTAGGGAAGAGTGCGATGGTAACGCGTTAAGTGCTGCCAAGTAGGCAGTATAAGTGCTTCAGTGAAATCTTGGGGAAGGGAACCCTGAGAGTTAAAAGAACTAAGAAACATTGGGCCTCATAACTGTGCCAGTCCGGAAACAAAGGTGCCAGTAAGCCTCGCGGCACTTTTTCCAGACCGGCACGGTACAGGTTTGCCTGCCGGAGCTGCTGTGCCCGACAGGGCAGACCCTGCCTACCACACCGGCCATGGTAAACAAGCGGTAACAGAAGCACCGGCACTGCGAGTCCTATGGGACTCAATGGGGATGGGGAAATACAATTTACCGGCGCCTGACTTTCCACAATGCTGGGGTTGTAATCCCCCGGTGTTACCGGCAAGCCAGGCGCCGGTAAATTTTACAAGCCCACGGCAACCCGTCGGTAGCACCGGCAGGGTTACTGCCGGACTTGTAATGAGGCCCATTGTCTTGGGGAAGGGAACCTCAAAACTGCCTTTTTGTATGAACTATACCGTACTGAACTTGGGTAAAGGAACCCTGAGATTTGAAAGAACTAAGAAACGCTGTCTTGGGGAAGGGAACCTCAAGAGACCCTTTTTGTGTAAACTATACTGTATTGAACTTGGGGAAGCTAACCTCAAGCTTTGACGGGACATTGTGGAGACAAGCATCAAGGGAAGTGCACCGGAAAGGGCCAGGATCGTGCCGCTTAGCTGCTTTGGACTTTGTTCTGAAAATTCCACGTGGTACACTGTTTGTTATATTCTACAATATTACTGAACTTTTAAGCTGGTATGGACACTAACAAAACGTTATAACATTTGTGTATTACTTTGTTGCAGATATATATATATATAACGTTTATGGCTTTATTCAGCTTTTACTAAGAACCCCCGCCTACTTACTACCTGCTGCCTATAAATACCAGCATGCGAACACACCAAGGAAGTGCACCCGAAAGTGCCAGGATCGTGCCCGATTGTGCCACTTAGCTGCTTTGCTGCTGAGCGGAGAGCTTTACCTAGGGCGCGGTCGCTCCAGTGTTTATAGTGACGTATGGTTTCCACGACATAGTCTAACCGTTTAGTATTGTAGCGGTTCAATATGACTTTGGGCGTATACTCACTGAAATCTGGCATGCCTCAGACGAGTTGTATAAATGGACGCTCTTCTCTTAACAAACATAACTCACTACGAAAGTCCATGGCTACAGCTGCAGTGAAAACGCCTAAAGTCTCAGACTCAAGCGCATTTACTGGGGGTTGACATTCGCTCGTATTGCTGAACCAAATCCTCTGTCACAGCGACTTCGCTGTTAGTAGAAGAAACTCAAGTTATCTCGTCCCTACCGCAAGATGATCATCAATGCACAACTTTGTCCATAAGAGCTACTATGACTACTACTGACCAGATTGAATCAAATCCGGCGTATATAACAGATTCTGCCCTGGAAGCCGTCTTCCCACATTCTAATCAAACACTGACGTAGGCAACCTCCACAGTTTGTGCATTCGCTGTGTCTCCGTTGCATAATATCAAGCCTATATCTGCTAAAACAACACAGCAACCACCACACACTCCTCACAATGTAGCAATAGCTATAATACACGCCAAATCCACTACTCTCGATAATGTGCGAGAAGAGAATCATCTAAATTTGGAAGATGTGGTATTTGTGCATTCTAACTCGGGTGATATAGTGGAGCCAACAGTGCGTGAGGGGGACTTCACATCACTCAATCACACAACAGAACCATCAAATCTCAACATGCCACAGGACGCCTTTACATCTAGCGAACATAATTTATCTCAATCACCAGTTATGTTTGCACAATCAACACATCACTCGTCCGCTTTGTCTTTATCCTTCTACCTCCAGCTAATCCTTTGAATCATCAATCATACCAAACCTCTTTCACTAATTGATCTGCTGTAAATAATACACTAACCTCTATGAATACAGCGTTCTTATCAAAAGTGAGACTGTATGAGACCCTAGACGAGAAGATAATGTACCAAACAAACATCATCACTCGAATATTAGAAGAGAATAAGTTACTTATTGAATATTGCAAAACGGCATCAACAGTAACTAATTCTTCGATTATAAAAGTACCTCTGTCCAAAACATCCTTTACGCAAACAGAGAATTCAGAGAGCCATAACATCATACCTCTTGAAAATAATACTCCCTAAGATACAATCATGTTGCACCCGAATCAAATAACGGAAGCACCAACAAGCGATTTAGCATCTGTATCAATAGCTCATCAAGTGAAATAAATTTCGATATACAATCAGACATTAACACTTCAAGTGTTCTTCCACTAATTAAACAGGTTAAATTCGCACCTACTTTTAACATCTTTGCAGGAGCAACGAGAAAAAAAATATCAAAACCAGTGTATACAAAAAAGACCAAAAATCAGACAGCAAGCAATATGCAAATAGGATCTAGGTGCTTCATTAACAACCTGACAACACCAACACGGCTGGTGCTTACATCTAGATTAGCAACAGAGAAGCCGTCTATTACGCTTGCCAACAGGAAGTCTGATCAAGTAACGCTGAGTAAAGCAAAGTTAAAATATCAACTTCTAGATGACCTGGTGCTATATCCTTATAGTCCTCGCCAGCACCATCACTGCACAGGAAGCTTGCCAAGGTGAGCTTGCCCCCAGATGCCCCTACAACTATTCCAAACACTGTAAAAGTGTTTAAAATGGCAACTTTGCGCACTCGGCGCTCCAGTTCCCTTCCTCCTTCCCCCCTCCTTCTCCAGCCCAATCCCGCCTCCCAACCCTCCCCCTGCATCCTGATTGGTGTCTTGGCCACATATCATGAACCCTACCAGGGCAGCCCTCTGCCCGGCAGCCCCTGTGGCTAAGGGCCCCAAGGCAAAGGGCGGCTCCAACACAGATGGCCACAAGACGTGTCAGCAGGTGTCCGCAGGGGAAGCCAAGGAAGTCAGCAGGCACCAACAAAACTGAGTGTGGCTTCGGTGGGGTGTAGAGCAATTACTCTACTTGAGAAAGCCCCTGTCACTTTGCCTTACCTTCCATAGTGCAGACTGCCATAGACTTAGACAATACATACTTAGTAAGACCTGTGACCACTGAAAATGGATTGTAAATGTTGACTTGTGATGCATATTAACTTACTTGCCAATTTTAGCTAGTGCCACACCTGTAAGGAACTGAACTTCCGCCTGCGTCGCACCGACATGGAAATGTGACTCTTAACATGCACCACAGTTAGAATTCTGAACTTTAGCTTGCATCTCATCTAGATAGAAATGTGATTGGTAGCATGGGCCACACTCGTATGGAATTCTGAACTTTAGCTTGCGCTGCATCTAGATAGAAATGTGATTGCTAGCATACACCAAACTTAGAATTCTGAACTTTAGCTTGTGTCGCATCTAGATAGAAATGTGAATCTCGGCATGCGCCACACCTCGATGGAATCATATAATTGCAATGACAGCAATGCCAACTAACCAACCCACTAACAATTTCATCCCTCTGCATACACCTCTCAAACTCTAACCAAACACAACCACTATCCTTTAAACGCAGCAATCCGCACAAACTTCACAACACCGCAACAACAAAACAAACCACACATAGACTTGCCCAACAGCACACGACGACTACCGACCGTAAAACAATCCAAGCCCAGCCAACGGACCCACCGGGCTGAGGCTGCCAACAGCACATCACTGCTCTCTTGCACTTTTCCAGCTTATTCCCACTAACCCACCCCCACTCCTCCCTTTTTCAGAGCTGCCAGAGCGCCAGGGGACCACTCCGGTGGTGATAGTGCGCGGTACAAATATCCTTTAACATTATATACAAAAACCAATGATTGTCGATCAAGTCACGACAACACCACAACCAATTACCCTCATGACTGCTCCTGAAGCTAGTCACACCCGAGAGGACACTCAGAATACATCAGAACAGCATCTAGGGGAAAGCAATAGTGAAATAACATCGGAACAGCGTCAGTGGCACCACAAACTCAAATCCTGGCAGTCTTTCTAACTATTGAGCAGATGCGGGCTGAAATACAAAAATCTTCTGCAACCTACATGACATTAAATAAAGATTGCATTTTCAGTGGGAATGCATTACCAGTAACTTCATATAACCCGACTGTGTGGTTCTCAATCACAGGCCCCAATCCAGAGGACTGAACTGACCCAACGGCCGTCTATGACAGGTGCCAACTCGCTACAGTGTAGAAATAAAGCTGCACGAACAACCCTAGCAAAAAGAACCTACAATTGACACAGAATGCTAGCACTCTGCAATATTAGAAATATCATCATTTACTGATACGATGCAGTGAGCTTCCGTATCCTCAATATGATCTGAACCTATCTAGCATACTTAAAATATTCATGGAAGTACCTAGCCTCGAAGATTTTACTTCAGTATATATCGAAGGAGTGGAATGCATACATGACTATGACTTGACCACTGCTCGGCTATCGTTCAGGTCTGGGGCAGTGTTGAATACCTTGTGGAAAACAAGAGCTTCATTATATGATCTTGGGTTTCTGTTAGTGCAAGATAACCTGGGTCCCAATGAAAACAGATTCTAAGTTGGTAGACAACCAACCAAGAACCTATCGTCCTGGCAAACGACTAGTTAACCATAATACTGGGAAACTAAATCAACCCCTGAAACTATGCTTAATCCCTTTCGCCCCCAAGCATAACAATGACCTGACACTGAGGTATTTCGTCTAGTCTCCTGGAATACCAGAGGTTTTCGACATCTGGTGAATTTAAACACAAGCAAATTACAGGATGTTGATGTAGTTGCCATCCAGGAGATCTGGCCTCTGACTGCCCCAGTCTGGGATGATTTTGATATAATCAGGGTGCCTGCAAGATCCCCTTGAGGGGTAGACCCATTGCGGGCCTTCTGATTGTGACTCGAAGATCAAAGAACTTAATATTGGAATCATGGCTCTCACCCAGCCGGTATATGGAATTAGCTATAATTAAAAGACACACCTTTACAATTGCCATTCTTAATATCTACTGGGGTAGTGCTGACATATCAGTGGACGATGTTTTTCCAACAGATAGAGACTGTATTGGATATGATAACCATAGAGACTGAATTGACTCATACTTTCATTTTAGGAGATTTAAATCTTCACTGTTTATCACAGGTCGTTGGACAAGAACAAATTATTAAACAGTGATGGATACGATTGATGAAAGAGTGGCATCTTGTAATGCTTAACGGCACTCTTCCAGGTGATATTGCATCACAATGTACCTGCCAAAAGGGATTGAAAGTGCTACGATTGATTATATTTATAGTGATCTGCCATTTATGATCATGGCAGACTCTCCTAAAATTCAGCATAATAAGTATAGTGACCATAAACAACTATGTCTTACGTGGTCATGGCTCAATACACTTTCAGATATACAATCGAGTAATTATCAAGGACAAACTTGAATAAACAACGGAAGATGTTTGATAAAATGATCCGAGACGTCTTTAGCTTCTCTGCGAACAATGCTAAGGCTGCAAGTTATTGAGACTAGACCGTAACCGCTTTGCAAAGCTTCACGCAGATAAAATTGGTAGGCAAACAAACTTTTCATAAACATCTGCACGTTTTTGATCATGAATTGAAACTAAAGAAAGCAGATCTGAGACGAAATATTAGACAACTCAGTGACTTCCATCTGTATTGAGACAAACAGAAACTAAACATCTAAAATATGTATATAAAAATGTTCTATGAGCAAGGAAAGCTCTGCAACTACAAAGAGACGGAGAAGAAATGCTTAAGCAGATTGTCACTAAAACATCTGCGGGAAGATGGTCACTATTAAATGTGGCAACACACAGAACACAGTAATCTGTGCAAATAGGTGCCATCTCAGAACACCAGTGAAGGCAATATTATTCAGATCTTTATGAGTCCCCTCCCCCTAGATGTCAAATAAATATTGATAATGTGATATCTAGTCAACAGATATGCATCAACAGGGATGACAGCCTGCGATGTATAGTCAAATTGAGTTCATCAAGTTCCCTTGGTCCAGACGGCCTTAGTAATGCTGTTTTGAAGCAACATCCTGAAGCCTGGGCAAGTATCTTACGTCTAATTTTCAAACTAGCCTTAACCACAGGCTGTATTCCTCCATCCTGGAGGCAGTCAGTTATAATCCCTGTCTTTAAGAAGGGTGATAGGACTAGCCCTGCATCATATAGACCTATTGCCCTACTAGACTCACCGGGAAAGATTTTTGCAGGATTAAGAGATTTTAACTTGTGGCTAGACAATATGAAACTACCAGATCCTTTCCAGACAGGGTTTATCCTGGGTTTAGGCAGAGGGGTGAATCTGCTTACAATTAATGCAATCAAGGCTCATGAACACCAAAGAAAACAACTGTTGTACATGACATTTATAGATTTCTGCATGGCCTTTGATTCTGTCCCAAGGGAATTGCTTTTTAAGAAACTACTTGATGCACACTGTCCCTTATACATTTTAAAACGTTTACATCAATTACATACCGACACTACAATACAGATTCGTCTCACAACAATTGGGCAACTTACAGCCCACATATGAACATATTGAGGGCTGAAGCAGGGATGTACCATTGCTTCAGCCCTCTTTAACTTCTTCATTGCTGACTTGTGTCAGTATTTTGCAGCCTTGTCACTGACTCCACTAAGTTGGCTGGACAATTAACAGGTTTTCTGTAGATGGCAAGGATAAACGTAGGTTTTTGACACAGACATACTTTTGATTTGGATTTACAGACACAGACTTCCCTTCGTTTTATTTAAGGAGGAGAAATCCCTACCTTAGTTATAGAACAAGTAAGGCCTTACACCATCCTGATATACGAAATAAAATATTCTTTTTTGAAACTTGAAATCTGTTTTCTGTGTCTTTCCCTCCCTCGCCTTGAAGCGCTTTGAAACACATTGTGTATAGGCGCTATATAAATAAACGATCATATCTCTTGATACCATGCCTATCTCACAGTGTGCAGCATGCCATTTTAACGGATTGGTAGCCCAATGTACAATTTTTCTAAAAGTCCTGCTGTCATTTTGTGTTCCAGGGCTTCCATTATCTCAGCGACTGAGATAGGCCTTAAAATGGCTGTTCTGACCATGAGGTCTATTTATGAGCCCAAACTGGCAGCCTCGATATTGGCCCTAACCAGTCCTTGGACTATTCCTCTCACTTCCTGTTGGGCTGGCTCGGGCTACGTGTCGGTCCTACTGACCAAAAAGTGTGGCTGATCATCTTACACATAATAGCCCCTTTTAGTAATTGGCTGGCAAGACTTTGGCCAGCTCCTTTGTGCATGGTTATCTGGGCTGTGTCCCACTCCTATTGCATTCTCTTGCTGTCCTCTTCCTGTAACTTGGAGGAGGCAGGTCTGCTGACATGGTGAAGTAGTTTTCCCACTGATTCCCACTGGTTTGCCTCCCCACATCTGCTGTGGCGAGCTCTCCACTCTGGAACCATTTTTTGGGCTGTTTTGCCACTGCATACCACCAGAATCATCTGATTTGCTGTGGGTTGCTACTAATGTCCAGAAGGAGGTTGGTACCTCAACTACCAGCCAGATCTTCAGCTTAGTACAACCGCTGTTGCCATCAGCGGTTGACCCCATCCTGGACAGTGTGCTGCTCTGCTGCTGCATTCTTTTGTTTGTTGAGCATTTGGAGCTGTTTTCCCGGGTTCCCTTTATCATCCTGGATCTTTCTCTCCAGATTTTTCACTCCTGGCTTGAAAGTAGATATCCCGGGAATTGCCTTTGTTTCTTTCCATGGCTGCTGGGATCTTTGTTGACTCCAGATGCAATCCCTGGAGAACAGAATCCTGAAAACAGCATCTGTGGAAAAAAGCAGCTTACTCACTGCATTATTTCGGGTTGCCGCCGCCATTTTCATCAAAGCCACAGATGTGAGTACTGGCCTTGGTGTTCTGTCGAGGGCAATTATTCGAGATAGTCCGCCCCAGATGTTCCCCTGGTTCATGGTAGAGATTTCTGCGAGGCAAGTCTTTACCGCATTTCCCATAGACTTCTAATGGAGGTCTCCTGTTCTGCTACTACTTCTGGGGCGTGGGTCCAAATGGACTCTCGGGTACTGCCCCTGGACATGTTTCAACTCTGGGCCTGTTTCATATTGTTAGTACTTACCAGTGATTTTATATTAATTTTTAAAGTCATAGCCTGCATTTCTTTTAAGGTGAATGATCTTTAAATACTGTAGTATTTCTGGTAACAAGGTGCATATTTTAACCTGAAATGTTTTGAATGGTAGCAGTTACTTAAATATTTTATTGATTCCTAGAAGCCCTTGGCTATGGTTTACAATTGTTTTATTTTCTATATGGCTATATTGTTTTATTTTGTTACCGTGCATTAATACTTATATAATGCACATTGGAGTCTAAATGATTGTGGATTAATGTTAAAAGGCCTTTAAGAATGTATATACATTGTTCTTGTAGGTAAAATGGTATTTCCTTATTTATGCCATATCCTTTAGGTGCTGACAACCAGGTCTACAGCCTTCTACCTTTACTAGGGTTGGTGTGCATTTTTAGGACATTGTACATTATTGTACAGGCCCATAGAGGATTTCCCTGCTTGCTGGTTTTTCCAGCCCACTGATGCACCCACCCCATGTTATTTTATGTTGGGTACTCACTTCTGATAGAGGGCCCACATGCAGACATTGGGGCTACGGGAGTCCTTGTATAGACGCAACTGTTTTTATAATATGCTTAGTATATTTTGATACTGTGTATTTTTACATTAGTTCTTCTTTGGTATGATAGTTTCTTATGTGTTACTTAAGTAAAGTATATATTTTTCAGTATATCAGTGTGGTGTATTTTATATGGATAAGTGAAGTGTGTGAATTATTTTAACCTTTCAGTCAGCCTCCTAGAGTAAAGTTGTGTTGCTCAGGCCCAATTACCTACCTTAAGAGAGGTTGGCTTCCCCTTCTTTTCTGGTGAGTTAGCCTTCCCCCTAGGAAGCATCATCAAAGAAGGAGGGTTGTAGTATACTCAACCAAGGGTGGTACAAAAACTACCATAACTGTTGTTAAAGATTATTATAACTCCTATGTCATTTATTTATAATGAGTGTACCCAGTCTAACAAAGGTTAAACATTCAAAGCATGTCACTCTATGAAAGATCACAATTCTGAAGAAACTTAACTTGCTCACAAGCACTTTTGTTTTGGTACTCGCATCTTTTGTCTTCTGGTGCCATATCATATATTCATGCTAGCTCAGATTTTACCAAAAGCAGCTCAGCTAAAACCGCAAAGGCTACCTGACTTTGTGTATGCTTGTTGCCTGGATCACATTGCCCTCTTCTACCCTCAACCTATCAAGACCCATTTCAAACAGATATGGGTAGAGCTTAGGTGGGGCCCACCCTTGATAATTAAAATTGAAGAAGACACTTTGAGGAAGCATAGTTATTCCCTTTGGTGCCGGAGTACTAACAGAAAAAAATAATTGACAGAATTCCAGCATGATCAACCTACCTCAGAGCCAAGGTCCAAGAGCGGTCCTTAAGTGAGGGTTTCTTCCATGACATATCTTCCCTAAAGTGAGGGTTTGGAAGAGGGCTGAGGGCTACAGCCTTCAGTGTGAAGCAGGCCCTCTTCGCATTCACCATTGACCTAAGAACTACATCTGAAGTGAAAAAGTAATTGAATGCCGAAGATAGTTTTCAAAATTGGCGGTGCACCAAGTCCTACTTCACGTTGGTGGATCTCTTGAGGGAGTTCCATGAAGATAACAATTTTTCATTGAATATATTTTTACAGGATTGCCTCAGATGCATAAAACAATTATTCAGGGAAATTGATACTATTATGAATGCTGAGTTTTTCAGGGTCTCATTGTAAGTTAATGTTCCAAGCAGCAGGTACAGAATTGTGTACAAATAGCTATGAAATTAACCGCTCACAACCATGGCCTAGTCCAGAAGGGGAACCACGACTCAGGTTTAAGTTCTGTATCGTCATCACAAACGACTGAACTTAAGGGAGGAGTACATCCAGTCATGCTGAGGTGTGCACTGTATATCATTCTCATACTCATACATATACACGGTTAAAACATCAACTACACAGTTTTTGGTTGTGTCACAAGGTGGTAGACATGTTTACAAGAACATGGAAGTGATAACGGTTAGCTGCTAGCACAGTAATCACATTATCGCAAATGCAGATTTTAAAAGTTCATTCTGTTCTAATCATTACTGATTCATTAATATTCCTGCCACAGGGAATATTTTAGATAGATATCAAGTATATTTTGTGATAGTTACAAAGGCTGTTTTGTGTTGTATTAATTGAAAACTATATTAGAACACCCTAGTGGTGTTTCTGGGAAGTTGATTGGTCAATCTGCGAGCTATATGCACTGATATAGCCAGCATATTGATTACAGCCAGCAAATCGGGTGTTTGCAAAGCAAGCAGCTTCCACGTTGTAATCTGCAACGATGAAGCTGCTTGCTTTGGTGTATATGAAAGTGTTCATATACACCTGCGGTGCATATGAACACTTTCATACACACCAAAGTACTCATAACGTTGAAGCTGCTTGCTTTGGTGTATATGAAAGTGTTCATATACACCTACGGTGCATATGAACACTTTCATACACACCAAAGTACTCATAACGTTGAAGCTGCTTACTTTGGTTTAAATGACTGTGTTCATAAACACCCAAGTTCTCAGCAGCATTTCTGTAAAATAACGAATATGTTGTTATTTTGCAAAAATGCTGCTGAGATTTCAGGACTGCGCCCGTTATGACAAACAGGCGCAATCCTGAAGGTGCACTGTTGTGCACTACAAGGACGCCCAGGCCCACTTGAAAATACTCATGGAGCCTGGGTGTACTGATTTGGCGCAGTGAATCCTGCTTTTTAGCACATTCACTGCGCCAAGTTCAGAATCAGGCCCTGAGGGTGTTCTAATAGCTTTATAGACCTGCACTCAGGCCGTACCGGGCGTTATGGTCCCTCATACCTCAGTCTTCAGGGCCCATAACGCCCGGTACGGCCCCCGCTGCAGGTCTCTAAAGCTATATTATCACGCTTACTGTGGCATGCTCTTTTCTGCAGTGCTAATCACAATTAGCAGTACGTTCATTTATAACAAGTATGGCACTGGGAATGTAGTGTCAAGAACATGACTTGCATATTTTTAGCAGCAGAGGTGGTACCATTTTAAATTATATTCAGAGTGTTATTTAGGACATATTTAATCTACATTAGAACAAAAGCATAACAGTTGGTACATGTTGACCATGTTGACTCAAGACCCCTATAAACATAAACAGTGTGCATTAATGTGGGAAATGAATTGGTACTTACCTCATCTTTACATGTTAAATACATATGGTATTTGAAATGATGCAGGGAATGATACAATGAACAGAGATGTGTCCTTTCTGGTTTTACAGTAAACTCCTGTAAAAAAATATTCAGGAGAACATTAGCTTCACAGGAAAAATAAACCGCATTAAACAGCAATAAGACTACAGGTATTTTTTACTTCACAGCTAGTTTATAAACATTTTACTTTATTTCCTGTTCACTTTTCAAATAAAATATCTGGTTCACAGCATTAAAATGTAAAGAATATAAATCATGGGCCAAGCCATGTTTTTGTACACATTGTAACATTCAGCATGGCCATAGAACCTTGGAGAGGTTGGCACTTTTATTGAGTTACAGAAATCATGTTCAGGCTCTACAGATAAGCAATCTATAAGCCACGTTACTCCTTACACACAGGCAAATTCTCCCAACAAATAATAAAGAGTAAAAAATACTCTGAACATATAATAGAAAACTAAGTACACATAGAAGCAAGCCTTCCTGCTTCCAGCCACAAAACACCATAAATATGTTCAGATCAGTAATGCCAGCAGAGCAGTGCCACAGGAAGGAGCTCTAAAATTATTATTGCCTGATCTCAAGGGGAACTTTACGGTACAAACGCATGTGTAATTTGCATGAATTAGTAGGTGCAAAGAAGAACAAGTAACTTAACCCTGGTAATGTTCTTTTGACTCGATGTTCCTCCCACATTTTCCTCATCTTTTGACACATGTTGTCGAGTTTCAGCTGCTTCGGAAAAATAATTTCGGCAGAGGGCGCTGTGCATCGACTCGATGTTCCTCGAAGGCCTCCATCGAGGATGATGTCATCGAAGGCATATCTAGCATGCACAGCACCCGTTGGCTTCAGTTCTCTTTTTCCCCTTTAACAGCAGAAATACCTGCAAAACACGGGAGTGACCGTACTCAGCCTTGATGGAACGGAAGCTGTAATAGCACAGGAAATTCTGCCGAGGGATGGGAGGGCGATGTGGAATACGTGGGAAGAATATGCAGTCGTAAGGACGTTACCAGGGGTAAGTAACTTGTGCTTCTAATGAATTGTGTCCTCCCACGTATTCCTCATCTCTTGACAGACTCCCACAGCAGTATTTGGTTTGGAGGAGGGAGAGGAATTTGATTTTCTATGTTTTCATGGGCCGAGTGCAGGTCTGCCTTACCAAAGGTACCATCCTGCCCGAGGGAAGATTCCAGGCAATAATGCTTAGTGAATGTGTGGATAGTAGCCCACGCTGCCGCTTCACAAATCTTTTTAATTGATACGCCCCTTTGCAGGGCTGTAGAGGTAGACATGCCCCTGGTGGAATGGCTCTTCATCCTTCAGGATAATCCTTCCCTGCCAACCTGTAACATTCTGGGATATCCAGAATTATCCATCTGAATAAGGTCTGTTTAGTAACAGCCTGACCTTTCTTATGACCTGTATATCCAATTAAAAGTTGGCCATCAATACGTAGCTTTGACATTCTAAATATATATAAGTTTAACGCTCTCCGAGGGTCTAACCTATGTAGTCTTTCCTTCTCCTTGCCAGAATGAGGTTGAGGATAGAAAGAAGGTAGAATAATTTTCTGACCTATATGAAAATTAGAAATGATTTTGGGCAACAATGAAGGTTTGACCCTTAGAACAAACCTATCCTTGTGGAAGATAGTAAAGGGTGGCTTGGACGAAAGTGCCTGCAACTCGCTCACTCTACAAGCTGATGTAAGAGCCATCAATAAAATAGTTTTAAAGGTTAACAGCCTTAAAGGACATGAATGTAATGTTAATGTTAAAGGACATTTGTACCGCACACTATCACCACCGAAGTGGTCCCCTGGCGCTCTGGCGGCTCTGAAAGAGGAGGGGAGGTTGAGTTAGTGGGAGGAGGCAGGAAAAGTGCAAGAGAGCAGTGATGTGCTGTTGGCGGCCTCAACCCGGTGGGTCCGTTGGCTGGGCCTGGGGTGTTTGCGGCCGGTAGTCGTCGTGTAATGTTGTGCAAGACTATGCGTGTTTTTGTTTTGTTGTTGCAATGTAGTGAAGTTTGTGCGGTTTGTTGTGCTGTAGATTTTGGTTGTGTTTGGTTTGGAGTTTGAGAGGTGTATGCAGAAAGGGAAATTGTTAGTAGGGTTGGCTAGTTTGCGTCTCTATGCTGAATTCAGGCGCTCGGCTTGCGCAGTCTCCTTTGGTGCGGCTCTGTCCTGATCTGGGTCCGACTGGCATACAAGGTTCCTTACTCCTCTGGCCCCCACCTCTAACATGCTCTCTCATAGCTCCCCTTATCCTCCATTCATACTCCTGTGGCCAACGCACCTGCCAATGTCAATGTCAACCTCTCAGGTAGAGTGGTGATTGCCAATATCTCGACAATTCCACACCACTGTGGTACCTGGCGGTAACTAAGGGACGGGCGAAAGTGTTGGTGGGATTGTCTGGGGGAGTTGGCTCAGTCTTCGTGCGTGCCGCCTGTGTTCCAGTCTATCCGGTGTCACATCGTCCAGGTGCCGTGGGAGCTACCCTCTCGGGTCGGGGATGTCCGTGTCCTTTCCGAATTGGTCATCTTTTTTCCAGTTTCGGTTTCCAGATTTAGTTTGTGGTGTTGAAGAGCCAGGTTTTTAGTGATTTCCTGAATTTTAGGTGATCTTCAGTGTTTCTTATTTATTTTGGGATGTTGTTCCAGGTTTTTGCGGCTAAGTGGTAGAAGGAGGTGCCTCCAAGTTTTTTCTTAAGGTATGGTTTGAGTTCCAGGAGGATTTCGTTGCTTGATCGGAGGGGTCTTGTTGGTTTGTAGACTGTTATTTTCTTTTGTAGGAATTCTGCTCCTTGTCCGCTGATTGCCCTGTGCGTTATGCACATTGTTTTGAAGGTGATGCGAAGTTTTACTGGGAGCCAGTGTAGTGTTTTTAGGGCTGGAGTGATGTGGTCTCTTCTGGATAGTTTGAGGAGTAGAAGGAATGGAATGTTTAAAGGTAACACATAAATGGGTTTTAAAGGGTTGGGTTGAAAGGAAAAAAATTGACAGAGACACTTATTTTTCAAAGGATACTCATTCAGTTTTATATTACGGGTGGGGAGAAAGAGAACCATATATATAACCGGAGAATTGGCGCCACTCGAACCTATGAGCAGAGAGAAGGGTCAAGGGACCTAACCAGATGCCCATACACAAATGTGTCTGCTGTGCAGTTTTGACAGTGGACAAACTCCTGTGAAAACTCCCATATCGTTGAATGGACTAAGTGGCCTATGCAGTGAAAGTCCCAGGACAAACACGACCGGACAGACGATCTATGGAGTCCAAACCAAGATGATTCGGGTGGAAGAAATACACAATGAATAAAGAAGAGAGGGAAAATCAACGTGTAAAAATACAACTGGGGAACCAGGAACTGTTATGGGATGGGAGCGATGGAACAAATGTGGAGTATAAGCCACATGTGAATAAAGTGTGACAAACGGGCTGGTGGGTTACCTCAAAGCGTGATCTTCTTTCAAATTCTCATAGTAGCTGTAAAATTATCTGAGGCATATAGTTAGTTTAAAGTTAACTGGGTAACAGTGGTGGGATTTAGATAAAAGTAAACAAATGTATTCTTTAGGGACACATACATATTTAGACTAGGAGAATATAATGTGTTAGTACTGACATTGTAGAAATGTTGTAGGATACCTCCCATATTAAAATAAATTATATCACAGAAAAGGGTGATTAGGTGATTATATTTTTATAATATAAAAAAGATAAAAAAACAAAACATAACATTTGTACGTTCAATTACAAATTACAAATGCATATGTCATCCATCATAAAAGTAAGAAAAATTACACCTAACAACAAAATACAGTGATTCCAATGCATTTGTGTTTGATATCTGAACACCATGATTACAAGCTATTTCCTTAAACTGTATAAAGTAGAAGACAGAGCACATCATTTCCCACCTGCAGCAGATCATGCAATTTTTCCCAATTTCAAAATTTCTAACAAAACATACTGACAGTTGTTTGGATCAATGCAACTGGAAGCCCATGATTTCGACTTAGTGGATCTTGCACATGTATAGGGAAAATGCAAATTATATCTACTTCAGTTCTAGTTCATTGGTGTTCTCCAAGGCCAGAGCCATCAAGAAGTTTGCAGTTGCAATTCTAATGCTGATGGAAGGTGAGGCACGCCTCAAATGGAGGAAGCCTGAATGGTGTTGTCTTTTCCAAGACACAAGTAAATTGGGTGTTGCATGAATCGAGAGAATGGTTCAAAAAAGGTGCGCACGTTAGAAATTTTAGAACCAAATTAAGGTCCCAAATTGGAATCTGGAACGGAGATAGATGGGGGGAACACATTGGTTAGCCCCTTTCGAAATGGTGTCACCAGTGGAATTTTGAAGTAGGAACCTTCTTCTGACGAGCGCTTAAATATGGACAGCTCTGCCAAGTAGCCTTCAATTGTACCAATCTGGAGCTCAAGATTGGCTAAAGATAGTAGAAAGGATAAAACATCCAGTGTTTTACATAAGAACAGGATTTACATTCTTCCTTCTGCACCAGTTACAGAATGTATTCCAACGGCACAGAGATTTTGTTGCTGGCCTTCCGGCCGAAAGCAAAACCTCCATCACGTCATCCGGGAGGTTAAAATCCTTATAGCTCAGCCTTTCAGAATCCAAGCGTGAAGGTTGAGTGTTTTGACCTCTGGATGGAGAACCTGACCCTCCTCTCGCGAAGAAGGTCCTCTCTTTGTGGAAGATGCATCGGAGGACAGATGGACATGTCCAGAAGGTACGGGTACCACGTCCTCCTGGCCCAATCCGGGGCTATTAGGATCATGGGCTTCCTAAACCTTCTCAACTTCCTGACCACATGAGGAATGACGGGGACTGGAGGAAACTGTCATGATGCCTACCCCTGGAAATCCAGACCAAGTCCATCAGTCCAGGGAGCAGGCATCCAGACACCTATTGAAAACCCAGCCACCCCGGCTAGGGGCTATCTGGGTTCAGTCCTGGTGCCGTAGGTGCCAGGCTCATATATGGGATCAGTCCTGGAGCCATAGGCGCCAGGCTCATATGAAGAAACTTACCTCATGCAGACCATGCTGCAAAGAATCCAAGCCAACGTGAGGCCTGGAAGGAACTACTTTGTTTCAGGGACTATTTTTTACTCGGGTGTGGTCTTGGGGAACTTCTTACCTGGGACTACTTTGGAGGCCATTTAAACCACGCCCGATGAGCAGCACACGCTTCGCGTTATTCTGCATCCTGCAGCGTAACGCTTACCGTGCCTGTCAGTCCAGCATCCAGTCTTCTGCCACGCCCGCCTCGAATCCGGAGCTCCTAGAAAGAAGGGAAATAAGAAGAAAAGGTTAGAGCAAGAACATTACCTTCATTCTTCATCTGATCCTGGATCCTTCGCGCATCCGAACAAGGAAAAGACTTTATTTTGTGCGTGTCGCACCGCCAGCTGCAGCGCCGCGCTATACTTACCAGTCTTCAGAGCACCTCGTCGACCCGGCGCTGCTCATCATTCCTCGCCAAGCTCCCAGCACCTAAGGGGACGAAGAAAGACAATAAGGTGAGCCGAGAAAACCACCCAAGACAATTTCTATTATTATTATAGTCTTACCGAGTTACCGCAGGAGATGATATTCTTCTACACGCCACATCGCCTTACGCTGCACCTGTAAGGAGAGAGAAAGCAACAGGTTAAGCACTGGCATTTTTTACTGGACAGTGTTGGGTAACACAGACTCTTACCTAAACGCAATCAGCTGCTACGGGACAACCTCCTCTCGAATCAAGCTGCAAGACAAAGGAAGGAATCGGACAAGAGTGAATAACAGACATTTTGAACTCTTAAGAACCAAATACTTACGGCTCCTCGCCACTTACCTCGGAGTCAATATTCGTCTGGAACTCACCCAATTCCTTCGGACCAGTGAAGTAACTGGTTATCTACGCGCCCCTGCACTCCACGCAGGATGGAGAGCTCATCATTTAAAACCATAAGGAGAATACTCCTACAGGTTAAGCCGACGAAATTGAGCAGGCCATTCCAGTCAGTCATCTCTGCACTACAATTCACGTTGGTGGAGGCCGCAGCTGTCCAGTTCCGACCGTCGCCCCTGTGGGAGCCAGGTGAGCGTAACAGAAACGTGTACAGGAGTGGAAATTTCCAGTCCACCACGAACGCGTCTCCTATAGCTCCTCTCGGGGGAAAATCCCTGGAGCAATACAGTTTGCAATTCCGGTTGACCCCGGTCGCGAACAGATCTACTAGAGGGGTTCCCCAAAGGGTGAAAATCTCTTGAAGGACTTCCTGAGCTAGTTCCCACTCGTGGGAGACTGTGCTCTGCCTGCTCAGAGCATCCACCGCCGTGTTCTCCTCACCGGCTAGTTGAACTGCTGATAGGGAGATTCCTTCTTGAATTGCCCAGTACCAGAGCTACATTGCCTCTCTGCAAAGTGTTAGTGACTCTACACCTCCTCTCTTGTTGAGGTAGTACATGGCCACTGTGTTGTCCGTCATTATCAGAACATTCTTTCCCCGTACAGAGGGCAGAAAGGCCTTCAGCGCTAGTCTGATTGTCCTCAGCTCCAAAAGATTTTTATGTAGTTTGGACTCAGATGGAGACCAACGATCACTGACTGTCAGATCGTTGGCATGGGCTCCCAACCTTGTGAGTGAGGCGTCAGTTACTACTGTTCTCTCTGGCCATCATTGCCAAAAGGGTTCTCCCTTCAGAATATTGTGCTCGCAGGCCCACCACAGAAGATCCTGTGAGACCCTGGTTGGAACCTGAAGTAGGGCCAACATCTTTCCTGAGAACTGGGACCATTGGGCCTCATTACGAGTGTGCCGCTCTGGTAACAACGGTGCCAGTATGCTACCGGCACCGTTGTTACCGGACCGGCATACACTGAGGTATGCGAGCGGGTGCCTTTCAGCCCGCCAGGTCTGACGTGGTGGGCGGAACGGCACCGGCTCGCAGCCCTCGACGGATGTACCGGCACCATTCATCAATGGTGCCAAGTGCATCCGTCCTCCCCATTGAGTCCAATGGGACTCGAATGGGGAGTCATTTTTTTTGCCGCCCGGCAATAGGTAATTACCGGGACCGCCGGGGCTGTAATGCCCCGGTGAGACCCCATTGGCAGGCGCCAGAAAAAAAATGACTCCGGCGGCATTTACCGAGACAGCTACCGCCTGACTCATAATGAGGCCCATTGAGTTCTTGGAGCCCATTGAAGGGATCTCATTCTCAGGCGGGCCTCTGGCACTAGTAGAATGCAGGATGCCATGAGGCCGAGCAACCTCAAAAAATTGAAGGCTGGTAGACTGTGGGCATTCTGAAACTTGGTAACCCATCTGAAGAATGTCTTGAGTCCTCACCTCGGGTGACAAAATCTTTCCAAAAGATGTATCTAGTGCAGCTCTGATGTACTGGAGCTTTTCAGAGGGTGTCAAATGGGACTTCTTGTAATTGAGGGAGAAGCCCAGTCTGTGAAGAGAGTGGGAGGTGATGTTGAGATGATCCTGGGCTTGTTCGGGTGAACGTGCCCTGAACAGCCAATCGTCGAGGTAGGGGTAGACATGAATTCCCAATCTCCTGCGACTCGCTGCCACCACTGTCATCAGTTTGGTGAAAACCCTTGAGACAGAGGTTAGCCCGAATGGCAGAACTCGAAATTGATCATGAGAACCGGCAACTGCGAACCTCAGGTATTTTCTGTTTTTGAGATGGATTGGCACATGAAAATGAGCATCCTGAAGGTCCAATGACACCAACCAATCCTGGAGTTGGAGGGCCTGAAGGATCCAAGAAAGTGTGACCATCTTGAACTTGTCCTTTCTGGGGAACTTGTTCAAGTACCTCAAGTCCAATATGGGTCTCAGTCCTCTGTCCTTTCTGGGTATTAGAAAATAAGGGGAGTACCATCATTTGTTCCTCTCCGCTACAGGCAGTGGTTCTATAGCACCTTTCTCTAGCAGAGTTAAAATCTCCTCCACACTTCTCGGCGGCTTGGGAGTCCCAGAAATAGACATATATATATTAGCAGCGCAGTTGGCACCGATGCTGAGATGGGCGAGACCTGAAAACTACAAAGGAAGGTGTTGGATAGAACAAACAGCCTCGACAATCCCCCTTGTAGCCTTGCAGAGTCTGAAAACCGAGAGCTGGGAGAAGGGGGAAATGCTACTGGAATCGACTAAATGGCCACTACAAGGCTGGGACGTAGACCGAAAAAGGAAAAGCATTTTGCGAGGTCTGGGCCCCGGCACACCGCTGATGCATAACCCAGACTTCACCCCGGGTCTTCAGAGAAAGTACTGCGAAGGCTGGACAGGAGCAGAGACACTGACCCTGAGAGACATGTACAGTGACGGCTCCCCGCTATCCTTTATAGACTGCGAGCAAGAATTTGGAATAGGGGAAGAAGAACGCTATAGATCTGCTCAGATAAGACACTGGATAACCAATCCAACAGTGAAGAGAGCGGGCATGAGGACTCCCTCAGGACTCGAACTGAACATGCAGGAAGGCCAGACAACGAAGGGAGTGACCAGACTTCTATCCAAAGCAACACCGACAGATAGCCTCCCATATAAAGCAAACTGGGAATGAGATCTGCAGGAAACGCTAACGGAGGAACTGAGCTCCCGATGTCCCCGAAAACTATCCTCTTAGGTGTTCCCATAGAAGGCACATATGCAATGTTGGGCGCGAAAGCCACCCTCATCACCCACCTACTATCGGTGGCACGAATGACCCTAGCGCAGGATTGGAAAAAAGAATCAGGCCCAACGCCAGCCTGGCAGTGGGTCAAGATCTAGGGCGTGATGGCAATGGAGAACATATGTTCACTCCGCTCTGGGAAATACCAAAAATGTTTAACAGTGTGGAACCCCTTCCACAAGCTGGTACGGGAAAGAGAAGCCCAATACTTTAAACCTCGCCTATTAGAAACATTCACGTCATTTGAGCTCCACCACATGAAGAGCAACCAAGCTCTACCTTCCACGAAAGACATCATCTCGCTAGAACTCAGGATCCTAAAGTTGAAGATAAAAGTTGTAGAGGTTTCAGGGGGGAGGGGTAGAGGGGCAGGGGTGAAGGGACATCGAAAACGAAAACAGTCAAAGGCAAATTAAAACTCTGGAAACGGTACGGTCTGAACATAAGAAATGTACAGAACATTATTGTCAACTCATTGAAAGTGTCTTGACCATATAAGCCTATATGCCTTCGAATCATAAATAAAATTGTTAAAAAATAAATTAAAAAAAGGTTAAAAAATGCCTCACTATCCCGACTCTGCTGAGGATTTCCCTGCCGAAATAAAGCTAAGGGGAAACACTAACACAGGATAACTGGCCCTCACACTAAGCAACAAATACACAAAGGAAACGTATGGCAATGTAACATCACATGACAACATTCACAGTTTCTGAATAACCTTCTAATGTCCTAGGTGATCTCCCTTCCTCAGGATTCAAAGTCAGGTCTGTTAGTGTTCAAACAAAGAAAGAAATGTCTCAAATCAGTTCATGATAGTTCAAAGTCTATGTAAAGGTTTGTTAACTAAAGATCCACCAGCAAATCTCTTCTTCCTGGTGAAATAGCCACTTCCTCTAAATAGCACGAATGGTAATCCCAGCCACAATGCTTTGTCAACTTACTCAAGAAGATCTGCCACAGTTCAAAAGAAATGTAATATCCACAATTACCAATGATACACAGTTCTTGGTTAACAGTTAGTAATCTCTTGATTACAGTTTTGGGCTTCACAATGGTATATTTGTCCGGATGACTTCTTAGTGCTTCAACTTTAACAACTTCACTTATACTTCATTCATTATGAGAACAGTTGCTGTTATCTCACAGTATTTCTCTTTGTTAAGATTAATACAATATTTCATCCACTGACAACCAGCTATACCACCACAGCTTCAGTACTGTGCACTACTATCACAGCTTCAGTACTTTGGACTACTTCTACAGCTTCAGTGATTGTATTGTCAGATAGGCTTCGACAAGATCTACTTCAAAGTGCTTCAACAAATTTAAATAGACAAGGCACTCTTCCTCTGAATAACTCTCTTCAAAAGGGGCAGCCTGTTTGCCTCTCTTGGCTGTCTGCCACAATAACAAACTGGGTTTGCCTTTGAGACTCACTTCTCGCTGTCTTCCACAGTCTCTGGCCCTAAAGGTTGTATCTACTTCAAAACAGTCTTTACAAGTAGCCAGTTTCCCTTTCCCAACTTTATCAACACCTTTCTGCCAGTTATCAGCCAAATGTATTACCAAAAAGTCTTGGCGCCAATCTCTTAGCTTCAGGTAATACTTACACACTTCTATCTTAGGCCAATAAAGTTATCAACTTCACAGTACAGTTAGATTGCTCTTCAACTTTGAGAAAGGTTGGTTTCAGTGTGAATATAGGGCGACTCTTTGCTTGTGTAATGCTTGTATTCTTCTTTAGCTTTTATACATTTTAACTTCTTTAAATGAAAGGTATCCTGTGTTAGAATAAAGAATAGAATTCAGCCTTTCTTTGAAAATCAGAATTAGGCACAGGCAACGACTTCATGATATAGTTTTCAGGGTTTAAAGATTGGTATTTAAAGGGGTAGTTAGGTCAGAAATGTTATTGGGCCAATCGATCAGGCATGTATTTTAGAGCATACATCGATTGTTCTTAAAATTCCAAAGCAATTTACCCAAGTTTTTCTCACTTTAACACATGTGAAAAGGACGGATTAGGTACCTTCATCTTGTGCTAATCTTATCCGTTGATGTTCAATCGCCCCAAGTTAAAGTCCCCTTGCAGCACTAATTCAGATCACCCGCCCCTAATGCTGACATCACTAGACGCTCACAATGTGCTCCACCTATTTTAATGACGTTAGTGGGCAGTGTAGCCAAATGTACCCTGTCATCATCAATGTCATAACGTTATTTAACGTAGAACCAGGAACAAACACACATCCACAAAATACACAAAACTTTTGTTTCTTTTTCACAAAAATTATAAAAACTGTTTATTTTGAAGAAAACAGCAATAGTCGGGAGCTTAACAAGTACTTTTCATTTTGGCATAACGCTGAAAAGAGGTAATTAAGTCCACGAAAACATGGGTAACCTTTTCCAATAGAGGAATGGTTCTCATTTTTTGTTTAACTGTGAACAGGATTCCGTTAATTGATCGATTAATCCCAGTCTTTGCATTCTTCACAGAAAGTTATTATCTTCCATCACCGATTTCTGATCGATGCACACGGCGTTCCATTACACATTACAGAGAAGAAACAAGTGGTTTAAATTTCAAGTGCAACACTTTCACATCTGCACGTTTTCAGAACATACAGGCTGCCATGTTGCTCCTTATTACCGCAACTGCATAAGGAAATATTGGTGTCTGGCGATGGTCCCAGATAATGGTTATCACAGATGTATTGTTGATGATCATTGTCCAATTACGGTTTAAGAAGCCGTTGACCGGTAAACTGTACCCATGACAGGCGCACATCGAAATAATATAACTATGTAAAATCGAGAATGCAAAAATATATTTCAGTACCCAATTTATAATTGTACACACAGCACATTTATGTTAACTATCAATTTTAGTTAAAATTAACACATACGATGGGCCTCATTACACGGATGGCGCTAAGGGATTACCGGTGCCGGTAATCCACACGTTAAGGAAGGGACCCAGTGTAGGACTTCAGGGCAAATAACGGTACCGCTAATAGTGGTACCGTTATTTCCTCCGTCCCCATTCCCATGGAGCCCTAAAGGGGCTCAAATGGGAATGGGGAAGGGCCTTGGTGAATGGGGAATTACCATCCCGCCAACCTTGGAATGGGGCGGTAATTCCCCCATTCACCAAGACGGAATCCGTAAAATACCGGCGGAAACCATGGCGCTAATAGCGACATGGTTACCGCCGTCCGTGTAATGAGGCCCAATGTCTATTATTTGCGTCAAATTGAACATTCATCCACCACGTTTAAAAAAAAAATGTATTTTATTAATTTTCCAACAAAAGAAGCATTTCCGATGATGCATCAAATTGTTTGTCGGTTGAAGACTCCAACCTACCCCCTTCCCAGCCTATTCCCACTTGCTATGCCCATCTATGATATGTATTAATTTACTTGAACTCCTACCGTGTCTCTATCCCACAGATTGTGATGGTGTGTGCGTCTGTGCTTGGGTATCATCTCGTGTAGTGGGAGTCAGTTCCTATATGAACTGTTTCCAGGACGTTAAATTTACGTTTTGCTCCTCTTGGCCTCGATGGGATGTTTCCTGCCACAAACTGGTAGTGCCCATTTCTGGAGGTCTCTCAGCCACACGCCTAACACTGGGCCATGATGAGTTTTCCACCCCATTGCTTCGGTAAAATGTACGCTAGATCTCTCTGTTTATTCACATGCCTGGATTGCTTAGGTCTCAGAAAAATTCCTAACAAGCACGCCTTGGGGGAGACTGTGTCTGACGACAAGCCAACCTTAGTTAGGGTCCGAGACACACCCTCCCAATATTGGCGTATTTCCACGCAGGCCCAGAACATATGTATCAGGTCTGCGTTGATCAGGCCACATTTCGGACAAGCTTGTTGGTGCATTACCAAATTTTGCAACCTTCTCCGGAGTGAAGTATGCTCTGTGAGTGACTTATAACTGGATCAACTATAGTTTCGCATTTCTGGACACTTTCTTGTGGCATCCCATAGTCCTACTCCAGGCAGCATCCGAAAGCTGCTCTTGCAAATCTACTGCACGCTCCCTTCACCTGTTCTTTCAACACCAGGGTGGGACAGTTCCCTTTACCCGGCCTTTCTTCGACTCTCCATAATGCTAAGAGAATGACTGTCTTCTCTTGGCTTCCATCACAATGTTCATCAACACCAGGGGGAATGACTCCCTTTCTCAGGCTTTTCACAATGACAAGAGAATTACACTTCTCTTGGCTTCATTTATTTATTTATTGGGTGCCGGAGCACAAAGGCATCAGGGCGCCATAACAAACACAGGAGACAACAAAGTGTTACTGGGACGAAGCCGCTAGAGAAGGAAGGAAATCCTAGGGTGACCTATTTAAACAGTCGAGTTTTTAATTGCTACCGGAATTTTTTGCAGTCATTTTGTTGTCTTAGCTCTATCGATAAAGTGTTCAATAGTGTAGCCGAGGCGGTGGGGAATTATCTCCCCAGGCCGTTGGCCCGTTTGAAATCTGGTTTCCTGATCAGATAGAATGTCGATGATTACAGAGTTCTTGTAGGTTGATAGAGGCATATCAGTTTTTTTTTAAGTATGTAGGTATGGTGCCATACAGGCATCTATGCACCAACGCAGCTGACTTGAACTGTACCCATGCGGGATTCGACAGCCATGCATATCTTGACGGCAGCTGGATATATGCGCTTTCTTTGTTTTTCGTTTGACGATGCGTACAGCATTGTTTTGGATCACCTGTAGCGTATGTATGTTCTTTTTATTCACCCCTATTAGCAAGGCATTGCAGTAGTAAAGCCTTGGTAGTATTATTGCATGTGCGATTCAAGCAGAGTTTGGCTCTGAGAGAAAGAGAAGAGTATTCCTCAAGAGATGAAGATAGTAGGAGCAATTAGCAACAACCCGATTGACATGGGTGTCAGACTTGAGTGAGGCTTCTAGGTGTATGCCTAAAGTTTTTATCTTTCTGAGAAACTTTGACACAAAAGTCATGGATCTTAAAGCACTGGTATCTGGAGTCCAGTTTGGTTTGGGCGTTTGGCGGGAACCACAGATCAAGAGCTCTGTATTGTTCCCGTTCTTACACAATGTTCATCAATGCCAGGTGGACTGACTCCCTTTCCTTGGCCCTTCTCTGGCTTTTCACAATGCCAAGTGAATGACTCCCTTCTCTTGGCTTCTTTCACAACGTTAATCAACACCAGGGCTTACCCACGGACTTATGATGGGCAAATTTGGTGTACTCCCCTGCCAGGTACTGCCACCCACGAGGAAGTCTCTTGCCCTTTACTTGATTCGCTATCCTGCAAGGTATAGGCTTTATCCCACTTCTTCCTCTCTCTTTTCTTTGGGTCCCAGACTTAGCAGTGTCCCAAAGGTTTCTTATTTTCTATCTCCGGGTTCCAAAAACCCTCCATATTTCTCCACGAGCCCTTATTTATTTAATATATTTCTATAGCGCTGGAACAAAAGCCTGGGGCATAACCACGCTTAAACTAGACATATGACACAGAACAAAAGGACCCAGACAAGCCTTTCTTGCTTGGTTTTGCTGAAAGACTTGGTTCACTCTCATGTCAAGTACTATTGTGAGGCTCAAACGGGTAGCAGAGTTCCTTTCCTTCCATCAGTGTCCGAGAACCTATTTTCTTGGCTTCTCTCTCATCCCTCTGGGCTTTCTACCACCTTCTCTGGGCCCCAGCACTTTCCCGGCACCCTGCGTAGCTTTTCTCGTGGTCCGCAACGGTTCAGGGTCTTCCTTGGTGGCTGCGGTCAGCTGTAGGGCTTCCCTGAGACTTGCGGTCCTCCTTTGGTGTGCGGGGGCTCTGCAATGACCATTCTCCTTTGGGTAGCACGGCTCTTCCTTTCTGCTTTTGAGGAAGGCCGGGAGCTTCACTTTCCTGGCTTGCCGAGCGGTCTCTCTGCTCTGGACCGGGTAGCTGTAACTTCTTTCTCCCGCCTTGGAAGTGTGGGATATAAGTTTATTGTGCCCAGGGAACGAGGATGAGGGAGATGGTATGTACTTAGGACATACTGCCTTCTCCCCGAATAGTTGTCCCTAGTCCCATAGGTGGAATCCCTCCCGATGAGATGCTTCCACTGAGCACCACCCCCAAGGGGATTATCGGGTATCACTCTCACCTCCCTGGCCTCCTGGGAAGGGGCTCGCCCTGGGGGAGAAGGGACATTCGAGGATTCATCATACTGGTTACAAAAACAGCAATAAAATCTCTGACAATGAGCATGAAAAACGCTGAATCACCAGCACATGTTGCCCCAAATCATTTCATTTTGCAAGCAAGTTAATTTTCAGGTTAGACATCATTCTAGATTGTTATTGGTAATATAATTAGCACTTGAACAACTGGGCGCTGCCAAGGCACCAATTAATGTAGGGAAATTAAAATATTTCTATTCATTTAAGTACAGAAAGCCATTACACAGTGACATTTTAAACGGAGTTGCAATAAATGTTTGTTCATTAGGTTAAGAAAAAATGAACTGGTATTTTACATATAATTGCATGATACATCCTATATGTTAATGCATTCAAATGTTAATTTTGTTCTGCTATTGCAAGCTTTTTGGGTGAGACATTTATGCAACTTTAGCAGTTTTTTTGGTACACTATTGTACATAACAAATGACATGTATGCAAATGATTTATAAACACTTTAAATATCAAGAAAGCATAGGGGGATTTTTGAAGGTTTAATTTGACAATTTATATTGGAAACATGAGCATTCTGCTGTTTAGCGTGCTTTAAGGTATTACTTACTTAATTTGAGATCACACTCCAGATGCCAAAAGAGTATATGGCCAAAGCAGATGATGCATTAACCACTCACAGAACACCTTGCACACCCAATCGTACAATCGTTTATTCTCCCTGTGTCCAGGGCCAGCAAGGGCGAAAGAGGTGGTTTTAAGGTTCGCCATAGCAGCCAGCATGCTCCGGGAATAGATGGAGAGAAAAGCTGGGTCCGAGGGCACCGGAAGATGCTTTTTCACAAGGTCCCTGTCCACCCGGGGATCGACACCAGCTTCTCACATAACACCGGGGGCTCCACGACCAGGTTGAAAGGCAGTAGATGTTCTCTCTGGGGGCCCTCATCCAGGATGTCGGTCAGTTTAAACTGAATCTGGTGGGTGTCGAAAATCCAAGTGTCTTCAACACCTTTACATCACCCTCTGGAAGGTGTAGGGCCTACCCGAAGTCGGTGCCGGAAGGATGTTCAGCTCTGGAGAGGTGTTCAGTCTGCTGGCCTCCTGCAGGCCTGTGGCTCGAAACAGCAAGTCCTCTCCCTCTCCGAAGCACTCCTCTGCAAAGTGTCTCCAGCCCCAAGGGATTCCACACCAAATGGAATAAGAACACCCTCGTCATCAAAGATGTCCGACATCTTTGACATAAACCTGCTCATTGGAAGCAGAGCATATTCCTGGAGGACACTGACATTGACAGCGCGGTGGCAAGGAGACAGGTGCTGCAAGTTCAACGCACCAAGGTAAAGTAGCAGCCAGAGCTGAGTCTGCTGGAGCCAATACCAAGCCTGCAGGCACGCGTTGGCGGGCCAGAATGAAATCTCTGCTGGCTCTTTGAAGTACAGTGGCTGCTGCGGATGCCCCCACTGCCAAAGATGCCTGTGATGCAGAGACGTCTTTATGGGAGGGCAAAAGGGGCACATGGCATGGGCCCCCACCTTGAGAGGGGGGGGCCTACATGACTGCCTGATCCAAAGGAATCGGTGCTCATTGTTCACAAAACATAATAAACGTCTGAGTATTTTATGGTGCTCTGCTGAGACTCCAAACCGATTGCCCGATTGTGGTTGACAAATACATTCTGCTCTGATCTATCATTCACTACATCATAACTCATGTAGTATTCTCACCTTTCTGTGGGGAATATACTAACTAGGCCCACTACCAAAAGTTGAAATGCATGTTGATAAATTGGAGTGCCACATGGTCAGAAGATAGCTTAGTGTGTTTAGTACTCATTACAGAGTTTTGCATTCATGTGCAGATAAGAGTACCGAAGTCCAGCAAGCAGACTCAGCCTTTCCTATTCCATAAATTGATAAACCTGCATGTGTGTATATATACTTTGGTGATAGTAACATCTATAGCTCTGCAAAACAATATACCTGCACCCCAAAGCGGCAGTTGTAAAACCTACCATTGCATCAATATGGCAAAGGTGTACAACTCGGTTATTCAACCCAGGGGGTGGGGAGCTGCAAAACGTGGGACGCAACCCCCAATATTCAGCATAAAGTGTTTATGGGAAGAGTTGATTAGGTAGCCAAATTCGAGATTGTGAAGCCAAAGTGCCCAAGCTCATTCTCTGGCTATGCCAGCAGACAATACCAATTCCCTGATATTTCTTTTTATGTAGGCCACTTGAGTAGAAGGCATCTTACACAGAAGAGAGCAGACCAATTGTCACAGGCTTCTGGGGAGCATGTTTTCAGGCCTGGTTATTTGACTCAAAAAATTGTTTGCTGTTTTGTACAAATGTAAAGGTTCTTCTGCATAACATGAATAAACAAAGGCAAGTCTTTGTATTGGCTGTATTTAAAGCTTGAAAATACAAAAGAAACACTGATTAAATATTTCAAACACATATCAATTAGTATTCTGATAAATGTATACTGTCCTTGATGATGAAGAGGACGTTAGAATCATTCCTATTTTGCAAAATATGCTCCTATAACGTTTTGTTTTTAAAACCGGTCATTGTTCCGTTTTGTGATTTGTGTACTTTAAAAGGCAGTTGTACAAATTTCGATTATTTTAGTTCATGAAAGTCAAGCATCTGCAAATAGTTGCACCTTGCCTATGATAAGAACTGGAAACCTAAGTGGTCAAGTACAAAATGCGCATTCATCTCATATTGCCTAACCTGTCAAAATAGTCAGTCCCTAAATATCTGAAAAATGTCAGTCCTTGAAAGTGATTTCATTCTCAAGATATGCTCTTCAAAAATGTCTCACCCATGGTTTAACTGGCTATTTTATAGTATCATATATAATAATAGGGACCATTGATGTATTGCACACCAAAGACATTTGTTTCTTTGCTCTCTAGTGGCAACACTACTTGAAACCTATGGCCATCTTATCTCAGTCTATGGGCCTTATTACATGTTTGGCAGTCCAGAAATAAGGGTGCCGGCAAACTTGGAGTCAGGAGAGTGTTCTTCGTTCTCCACCACCTTCCTCCATTTCAAGCCCAGGACTTGCAAGGGGTTGTTTGTCCATCCGTGTGGCAAAAGGTAAACAATTTTGTGGCACTGTTAGGCAAGATTCTATGTAGTAACCTTGTGGGAGACTACACCAGCCTTGTCCACTTGGCAACAGATAACCCAACTATTGATATAGGTCTGTTCTACACAAGTTGGTAGAGTGACTGAGCAGCCATCTCGGGATGGGTAATTGCGAGCTGTAGAGATGTAAAAGAGATTCACAATGACAAGCATTCAAATAACACTTATACTCAAGGTTTTCGAGTAAAATAATTATTTATTTAACAGTCAGTTTTAAATAAGACTTCTTTAGAAAGGGCAATATGCAACAATAAAATACACTTCAAAAACACTTCCTCAGATTTAAGTTAAGCAAGTAGATAGACTTTTAGGATGTCACACATTCCTACACCCTGAGGTGACTTCAATTGCTAGGACACTGTGGACATTGATATATCACTTTTAACACTTAATCCAATACTGAGGTTGTGGAAAAAAGAAAAGGTTAGGGATGGAAACAAAGGTTAACTGCAAAACGAAATCGTGTGTCGCCACACGATAGCCCAATATGCACTCCTAAGGAACCGAAGTTCCAAGTCTGTGGTAAATATAAGTTTAGGAATATAAACAGTAATTTGTTAACTTTAAGTAGAGGGGTTCACTATCCTGAAAAGGAGAGAAGTATTCAATTATGTATACAACATATCACTACTAGGTTTGTACCTTTAACTTTAACAGACATTAAAAAGAATCAGTTTCAAAAAAACAAATTTATATGATCAGAGCAACTTTCTTTGAACAATTGTTATAAAGTTCACACATTGCAAAACCAAAGAAAGGTGTTTTTATAAATAAGTCTGCCTTCACTCGGCGTGAATCTCAACTTTAACAACACAAACACATTAATTATGTCAACCAAGGAATATTTGATGCACATCTGCAATTGTTCTCTTGACTAATGTTCACAACATGCACATTTAGTCATATGAGAAAAGCCTTGGTTTGAATGTAAATTGTCCCAAATAGCACCAATCGTTCATTATTCTGCCAACGCGTTT
Organism: Ambystoma mexicanum; assembly: GCF_040938575.1. Taxonomy (NCBI): domain Eukaryota; kingdom Metazoa; phylum Chordata; class Amphibia; order Caudata; family Ambystomatidae; genus Ambystoma; species Ambystoma mexicanum. Next base: position 704,417,028 of record NC_090934.1, on the reverse strand, counting down.
CGGACTAAGTAAAAGTCCATCATCAGGGCTAAGGTCGCTAATGGTTCCAATTGGTCAACATGTTCAGACCGTGGGTTCCTAAGGGTAAACATAGAGAGGGATTGCTGTAATAACCGTATTTGGATCAGCCAGTATCTTGACCAATAGACTTGATTTCCACGAACCTTTTTGTTCCATAGGTGGGACTTGTCACTGGGACTTAACCGTACTCGGGTGTAGGGGTACACTGGAGTGCAGTATGAATACGTCTCAGATGAATAGACTCCAAACACTCTGGAATTTAAAAGAACCAATTTTTAGGCGATTTTAAACCCAAAATTCTAATGTGCCGTTAATCACCATGTAAGACTACACTACTATTAACATGCAAATCACAGCTGTTTTTAAATGTATCACCAGTGTTCCTATGGGTGTGTAGAAACTTCACCAAAGGCCAAGCACTGGTCACCATTTGTGTAAAGCACAATCGGCTGACCAGAATAGTGAAAGCGGAAATGTAAAGTCATATTTTTACATGTTTTTTATCCAAAATGAGAAACTTCAATAGCACAAATGTGCGTATTGAGGTCATAAACAAAAATCCTTAATTCAATTCGCACAGAACAAAACACTGAGTGCACTATCAGAGAAGTGAAAGGTGGATATGAAGCACCGACCAAAGGATTCAAGCGTTAACATTATGCAAAATCAATGCCTTAAAGGGGCGGCGTCAAGGTAGACTAACAATTTCATAGAGTTCAGGGACCTAGATTATATCCATAACGAGTTATGTAACTTAATCTTACCTCGCCAGGGAGAGCGCTGCAATCAATCACCAAACGTGAATGTGCCGTGCTCTGACCCGGATGTTGTTATTGTTTCCATGAGAATACGACACATGCGTACGAGTACTGCATACCGCCATCTTGGTGTGGGATTTACGTGTGTTGGCTAATGACTTCCATATCTACAGCTTGCCACTTGGATGTCCGTAACATGGTACATCTAAAGGCAGAGACAAGCCATGGAAGTCATATTGTTGATATCCCTGTGAGGGTCCTAAAAGTGGACAGATTGAAAGATTCTCATGTGCTCATTGTTATGAGGGGAGTGCAGGGCCCTTCTGCTCAAACTCCCAAGTCTGTCAGTAATAAGGGATAGCATACTTGCCATCCTGTTACGTGGGAAGATAGTGAAAATTACCAAACAAGTAATTTCCAGAAAATCAAAAGCTAACAATCAGAGATTAGCTATCCATAACACAGACCTAAGTTTGCCTGACTCTTTCGAGGCCAGGTGTTTGGTGTCCCTGTATTGGACCCAAATATGGCTCACTAAGTGGCAATAAGATGTACCTCATGTATATATTGGCATGGTAGGAGTGCAGCATATATGTGTTCAAGCCCCTCTGTTAGCCAATGGTGAAAGGTGACCTTCTCATGAAAACCCTGTTTGGGAATATGGGGAGGAAAGCAGAACAAGTCTGCTCGGGTCCCCATGTTCCAAACCACGGGGTCTACATAAACCAGAACATATTCACATCATGCACAGAGCATATTCAGTTAATACCCCATTTTGATCATCATATATAATCGGTCCACACAATCTTGGGACTGCTCACCCTTCAAGCCAAGACTGGCAGTTAAAATCTGCTCACACCCTTAGTGTAGGAGAAACACATACATGTATTACTGCCGTCATATGGACATTGGGTTACCGGACCCTCAGTTAACGTTCACACTCTGGATATATCATACCATAATTGGGCCGTATCATAACAATTAACAAATCCCCAGATTCCACAAACCTCTAGACATAACACATCAAATCAAAATCAAATTTCATGCCTCTCGGACTGAGGCAGTCAAGTAGATCTATCCATAGGATTTCTCTTTGCTGGCGTTTTTCTCACTAAATCTCCACCTCTAGGGCTCAATTTCACTTGCTTGAGTATCACACATTTTAATTGCGCCACAGAATGTCTGGCTTCTGAAAAATGCATCGCTATTTCTTTCGAAAGGGCAATATGCAACAATAAAATACACTTCAAAAACACTTCCTCAGGTTTAAGTTAAGCAAGTAGATACACTTTTAGGATGTCACACAACACTTCCTACACCCTGAGGTGACTTCAACTGCTAGGACACTGTGGACATTGATATTTCACTTTTAACACTTAATGCAATACTGAGGTTGTGGAAAAAATAAAAGGTTAGGGAAGGAAACAAAGGTTAACAAGTTCTCTGAATAGGAGAGAACTTTACAATCCCCCAATGAAGTATAGGAGAACCCTTTCCCAGCAATACAAGTAACTTATTGACCACATATGAGGGACAGATAAACACAAAGTCAATGGGTCAGAAGAGTCTGAAGGTAGCCAGGACAGCCAATGTCAATGGAAATAATGTCTAGGGAGCTGATAGCACAAAAGTCTTACACAATGTTATATAGAGTTTGTAGAAAAAAATCACTGTTGGGCCACAAGCTGTAAGGCTTTTAAAAGCAAAGCTGCAATCAACTCTGCGGAAAAAGCAGCTACTGTAAGTCTCCATAGAGAAAGACAAGCTACAAACCAAAAAGGTACGTAACCCTTTAGTCAAGACAGTACCTTAGGTTGGAAGAAGAGGATCCAGCTGGCTTCTGTTCAGGTTGCAGTCCTGCAGGTCCTGGGCCTCAATCGTGGAGACAAGAGGGAGCACGTCTGGAGGACTCCTGCACTGCAGTTTGAAGGTCCGGGATGGCAATGGGCCATTTCCAAATCAGCAGCACTTCGCGGTTTCAGCTACCGGCAAATAGCACCACCATGGTTCTTGGACACCTTGTGGGCTTCCCTTGCTTCTGGGGTCCAGCACTCTGCTGAGGTGGCTCTGGCTTGGGTCGTCCTGCTTCGGGATGGTCCTCAGGATGGTCCTCAGGATCTTCCTAGAACTCGGATCCGGCTTAAAGACGATGCACTCATACCTGGTATTCCTGACCCTTGGCACTCGGTTCCAGCTGCAGCAAGGAAGAACAGCCAGCAGGGAGAGGGGTTCCAGTAAAGTTCGTCTTGGGGTCAGCGGGTCCCACCAACCCAAGGGAAGAAGTCGTCCGTCCGGGATGCTCTAGTCAATACGAAATTCGGAGCTTCAGCACTGTAGCAGGGCTTCACCGGGCAAACAAATGGCCCAGGAGGGTGCGGGAAGCCTCTCTTCCAGTTTCTTTCTTCGGCTTCTTCGTCCAGTGGTCGTCTCTGCCTTCTGTTCAAGAGATCTCGCCTTTTATGCAGGTGTCTACCCCATTCAGGCACAGCCTAGCTGTCACACACACAGCAGAGCGGCTGTCCTCCAAGGACAGCCAGCCAATCACCTTTGGGTGCATTCAGGTAACCAAGGAGACTAAGGACAGGGTGTTTTGGCACTTCCCTCGCTTTGTGCCCTGGCAGACACACTGGAGCCAGATGCAGGCTTCAGCAGTGTAGCCCGCCAAAGGCAAAACAAACAAAAGAGTTAAACCAGGTTTGGCGCTCAGAGTAAAACCCAAGAAAGACCTCACAAGCAAGAAATGGCGAAAATGGGCACCCATGGGTGCAATACAGCAGCTGAGGATTCAGCCTGTGGTAAATACGAACAATGGCAGGAAAATTAAACCACTGCCACCAGCCATTGAAAGAAGTGAGGGTAACATAAAAATGTTACATGAGTAAGTAGAAAAAGAAGTACTAAGTAACCCCCCCATTAGTTCCACATAAGATGGGCTATACTGGACCGGGATAGGAAAAACAAGTAAGTCAAGTCAATTTCACTTTACTACTCTTGGGAACAGTAGTTTACCCAAGAGAAGGTATTCAAACCTTAAAAGAAAACCCAAAGGACTTATCTGTGACACTGCAATGAATGTGCTGTGTGTCACAATACAAAAGGGGATGCCTATGGAGCTTAGCAGACTCCAAAAGCACAAGAAAAACAATGTGCAAATCAGATCAAAAATACATGAGAGAATGAGAAAAAGGTCTCACTCTCTCCAGGATAAAAATGAAAAGTCCTAAAGTCCAGTAAAAGAGCTAGGGGTCCCTAAGCTAGAAGGGAATTAGCAGGAAAATGAGAATTCTCCCTAACAGGCACACTTCCAAAGGGCCTTAGGGTGCATGGATTGGCACGACCCACAATCCTGTGCATCGTGTTTTTTAGGAAAGATTTTCTTTTTGCTGCTTTGCCTTCATAGACGTCTACAGAAGCCCACTACTTTGTGCTGTTTTGAACCTGCCCTGTCTTTTGGAGGTAAGTGAAGTGTTTTTTTTTCAACTTAACTTGCTAAGCTCATCTGTTTTAGGGGCACTGATCAGTCTCTCTGGTTATACGTGCCCCACTGTGAAATTCCAGGTTTATTTTAAGCTGCATACATCACCTTACAGAAAGGTGTGGTAGGGATACTTTGGCCCTCATTACAAGCTTGCCGGTCCTGAAACAGCACCCGGCTGCAGACATACACGGAAGCACCGGCACTGTTGCACGCGGTGCCGGTGCTTCTGTGATTCCCATTCACATTTAGTCCTACGGGACTCAATGGGAATGGGGATTAACTTATACCGCTGCCTGACTTCCCGCAATGCCGGGGTCGTAATCCCCTGGTGAGTCCGGCAAGTCAGGCAGCAGTAAATCATTACGGGTCCCGCAACTCAGTTTCTGCTGGACTCGTAATGAGGGCCTTTGTGTCCCTTTAACTTTGTCTTTTGCAACTTTGTGGTTACTTGCATGATAAGCACAAGATTAGGTTGGTGGCAGTAGATATTTTTCTATCCTTTTTTCAACACATAATGCCTTTTAGAGTACTATATAATTTAAAATGCTGTGCCACAAGATTTCGCCCTGTCCTTTGGCCATCCGGTATTTTGCCCTTCTTCCTGCCCTCCAATGGCCGGATTTGCCTTAGATGGCAAGCCTTCTACAACTTTCCCGGGCAAAGCAGTGGTAATTGTGAGCTGGGACTATCTGGTCCCAGTCCACATCCTGGCCAAAGTAGGTCTGTTGTTGGGCAGATGTGGTGGTCGGACGCTGTCCATGATAGTCAGTGGTGAACAGTCCGCCCCTTTTCCATCTCAGAGCAAGAGTAAAGGCCCAACTAACCCTTTAATGGAAGATGAGAACCCCTATATGCTGAGGCAAGTCTCCGGTGTTAGAATTTCGGCGAGCGGCAGCGCCACGCAGAACAGCAGAGCCAGATGTAGCACGGGAGAAAGCGGATGACCAAGGGAGGCGCTGGCCGCCTAGCAAAGCAGAAAGCGGGGAGTGAGAGGCAGATGCTGTGCAAAGAGAACCGTAAATGGAGGCGCGACCACGTATGGGACGTGGTGCGCCCGGAACCTGCAAACAGCTGCTAAGTCCAGAAACGAAGGGACGACAGAGTCAAGTGCTCTCAGTCAGAAAGCCATAAGGAGAAAGAGGGCACAGCTACCTCTAGACAGGTCACAGGGACCCCCGAGAACTGAGAGACACAGAAGGCAAGAGGTCCCAGGAACCTACAGAAGGGCCACAGGGATCCTGAAGAACTAAGAACTACACTAAAAGAGAGGTCATCGGAACCAAAAGAGATAAGGGAAGACATTGGGACAGAGGAACCCAAAGGAGCCATGGGTGCCCAACAAGAAAAGCAATGAACAGATACAAGGGGTGCATGGAGGCACCCAACAGTTAACTAAAGTGGGGAGAGAGCAAACAAAGTAGTGGAGAGGGATCATGGACATTTTCCACCACCTAAAATACTTCGGGCATCATTACACAGTAGGAGGTAACCATGCCGCTATTAGCGGCATGGCTACTCCCTTACCGCATACCGGGTCCGGGTAGGCGGTATGGGGACTTACCGGGTCATTCCGACCCTAGAGGCCCCGGTAAGTCCCCATTCCAAATACCATTCCCCATTCCCATTTGAGCCCCCATAGGGCTCAATGGGAATGGGGAAGGAGCTAGTAACGGTACCGCAATTTGTGGTAACGTTATTAGCTCTGAAGTCCCTAAGCGGTTCCCGCCTTAACGCCTGGTCAGACCAGGCTTTAAGGACGGGACCCGCTGAGGGACCTCGTAGTAGGGCGCTAAGGGATTACCTGCACCGGTGACCTTACCAGTGCCGGTGCCGGTAATCCCGTAGCGCCTACCGTGTAATGAGGCCCTTTGCGTTTCAGGGACTTATGACTTATTTTTTGTTGGAACTTTGGGGGACAATTTGAGGAATCTTTATAGACTGCCAAGGACTGTTTCCTGGAGCAGAACTGGTAATAACTAATGACTACTGTATCAAGACCCAGGAGGGATTCCTGGGACGCCTAAGAGAAATTGTGGTGAAAACCCCACAGTGCACTCAGCCCAATTTTCTTTTACATTTTTCTAAGTGGTGTGGCCAGTTTAGTGAATAGGTTTGGACCGAGGACTACTTTATTTTGGATTATCGACAAGCACCTTAGTTCATTGTTTTGAGGAAGTGACCTCCCTTTTAGAATAGGGTCAATGAAGCGTTTCATTTAAAAAAAATAATGTTAGGTGTAAACTATATCCCCTGGTCTGAGTCCTCCGTCTGGCTTGCCACACTAGACATTAGTGTCTTTCTCTGTTCACCAGAATAGTGTGGCCTTTGAGAATCTGGCAACAGGGCTGATTATGAAACTCCATCGTAAGACCTACACAGGGGACAGTGCGAAGATTGGCTTTGAGCACAATGGTCACGGTCAGAAGAGGATTAGAAGGATCTAGTGGTATTTGCACAGAAGGTTGTCCAGTCACTAATATAGTGGAACAAATAGAGCATGATCAAAGGAAGCCCTTTCACAAATGACCCCACCCACCCAAATGACCATTATAATGGGCATTTCAATGAAGGGTTGGGGAGTACACCTCCAGTCCTACATAAACCAAGAGAAGTGGACAACACATCGAAGAGCTTTACACGTATGTGTCTTGACATTACTTGCAATACCCTTAGCGTTACAAAGCTTCCAAACGCAGATAAAAGCAAAATATGTCCGCATATAGACAGACAATGCAAGAGTAATGTTTATGTCAACAAACAGGGAGGCATACATTCGAACACTTTTTCCCTTATGGCTCAGCTCACTTGTCTTTGCTGCATGGAAGGAGGAGGGTAAATAGCATCCACACATGCTGGGGGACTGACAATAGTCTTGCAGACAGTCTCCTTCGCCCAATGCGTCAGGAACGCGAATGGGAACTAGACACAAAAACCCTCAAACTCATATTCAGCACATGGGGAACACCCACATGTAGATTCACGACAAGTTCTTACGAAAAATTCCAAAGCGTTGCTTCAACTTTCCCAGAGAAGGGGGCCATTAGGCAGTGCCCTAGAGATGACAGGGTCAGATATAGCTGATGTAAGAGGAGAGCTTAACACTTAGACCCATGACACAAACCAGGTACGAGAAGTCTGGAATCCAAATCTATTACGCACGGTGGTAGAGCCACCCGAAAAACACAATGCAGGCCCCCATCTTGGTAACACAGCAGCATCAACAGGTTAGAGGGAAACAAACCAACAAATGATTAATTGTATGGTTTGTGTGAGGAGCCAGAAATGAGAGGCAGACATAAAGTGTTAATGTTTTCAACATCAGACATCTATTTAAAGAAAATGGTTTGAAAAAAGGCCTCTCTGGTCCTATCCTAAACAGAGTTTCCCTACCTAGGAAACTAAAACTAAAGATAAGTCTGTGTCTTGCCGTCAAACTTAGCAAAACTGTCCTTGTGTCCAAAACATATCTGAGCCTCACACTAGAAATTAAACAATTAAGTGTAAGGAAATGTGTCTCTGATCTAGGTTTAGCCAGAAAGTGTTCAAATGTAAAACAAATATATAAATCCAACAAAAATGGTCTCATCCACGGACATGTTCTTGGATCCAGAGGATGGCTCCCTTCCCCTGGATTGTTTCAGAAAGGATCGCAAAAAGTGTCTTTTCCCAACAATGTTCCCCTCCATACAGCAAACAATCCAAGGATGGCAAAAATGTCTCTTTCACAGAATCCCTTTCCAAGTATGGCAGAAGTGTCTCTTTTACATAACTTCTTAAGGATAACTTCCTGGTAAACTCTCCTGCCAGGAATCATTCAACAATGTTTTTTTCGTGTACTTTACAAGGATTACCTGGTGTACTCCCCTGCCAGGAATCCCCCTCTGGTTCATATAGATTCCCTGGTATGCTCTCCTTGTAGGTATGTTTTCCCCAAGTGCTCAATGCCTGATATATTTCTTTAACAGGACCTCTTTCAATGTTCTCTTAGTCCTTCAGTATATCAGTTTTACTCCTGCACTGTCTATACTTCATTGGCTTTAGATACTACTTGTTACAACTTTCCCCATATTGACATCTCATATATGGAGACTTGTTCAACTTCTATCTTTTACCTACTTCCTCAATGTTCATTTGCTTGTGGCAATGCGTGTTTCAACTTTCTCTATATTGACATCTCAGATATGGAGACTTGTACAAATTCCTGCTTTCAACCTCTTCATTAACATTAATCTGCTTATAATAACTTTTTCTCCAACTTTTCCCATCTTGATGTTTCATGCATGAGGATTTGTAAAACTTCTTTCTTTCTCCTTTACTTGGTCGGTATTCTGCTGCATGCTTCGTTCAAGTGCGTCTGCCTTCACTTTCGGTTCTGCCTTCCGCTTCAGCCGCTCGGCCGACTTGAAAGGGCAAGCCATTTTTAAAGGTCCCACATATCTGATCACCACCATAACAACTAGCCTGTGTGTGGGACTTGAGGTTACTTTCAATCTTTAAGAACTCCTCCTCTCTCTTCCTCGTCTCAGTAATTGAGGCATTGTGGGAATTGTAGTCCATAGGATTGTTGCCAAAACCATCCGCTAACAAGATGTTAAATGTGAATTATGTGCATTTGAGGTGTGAATGTTATTCTGCTCATAATGTTTTGCAGGAAGGGTTCTCTGGCTCCTACAATAGGAGAGACTTGTAAAGTGACAACATGCCATCAAGAATGTCTCATTTATAAGGAAAGAATATCGGCTCACTCACAATAGCACCCCCAGGGTCAGGAAGTGACTGGCCTCCCCTAGACACATGGGAGATCTTTGGCTGGGGATCAGTGATGATTACTCTGCAGGATTCATGACATTTGCCAGCCTATCTCATAGGACATTTACAACTACGTTGGAGAAGCAGAGACTTCTTTAAGGTATGTAAACTGAACACCTGAAACTGATTTATCAATAAATGGAAAGATCTGTTTTGGTGTTACACTGGCAATAAAACCAATGCACTTTAGAAGGTCTGGTGTAGTAAAATACCTGCTCTATCTCCTTGACAGCCGTTTAGTATACAATTCACTCATGGTGAAATGCAATTCACTCATTGTGCACCTATCTGCACAAGTTCCATATACCACATCACATAATAAAGTGAAGTATCAGGTTTTCCTGGAGGAGGGGTAGCAAAAATACACCAAACATTATTCATCCCAGCACCATCTTGTGACCCCAACACACACATGCGACCACATTTGACCTTTTGTACAAATGCTCATATAAAGTATGCAATTTAAAAAGTAATTATCTTAATTGCAGTTTCCTCAATCCAAAGCGTCATTGAGCTACAGGTGCTTTCGGTGTAAACGTATCTGTGTGGCTATATATAATGAAAAAATGGGGCATGGTTCTGATCAAAATTCATATCAAAGTTCCTTCTAAACTAATCCAATGAACCATCTACTTTTTCCAAAGGGCTTGTGGTAATTCACACTCAGGACGCAGACAAGAGATCATTGTTACGTGACATTTATTTAGTTTAGTTTATTTATATAGCGTGCCTAAACCTGAGGTATCTAAATCGAACAGAAAGACTATTCTGTCCCTACCTCTAAGGTGTAACTCGGCCCTATCTAAGAAAAGAAGAATAAATGGTGCTTGTCAGTAAGTCTTATAAACCTAGTATAGTCCTCTGCACCGAAAGCCTAATCTAACCACAGCACTTGCCGTACCACTAATAAAACAAACTAATATAAAGTTGACCAGTACAAGTCTCTAACACTTTTTCACTAGGATGGTCTAGTGGCTGGCTTCTGACCCCCACCCAATTGTCCATCTATACATGTCCAGGTCTTGTGTCTCACTGTATAGTTTAAAGTTCTGGTGAGAACATAGGTTGAGTCTCTCATGTTTTCTAGTACAACAGTCTATGATTTTACCAATGAAATGAGTCTTCCACTCTGAAGTTTGGTTCTTTTTACTCGCTCTCAGGTTTCTGCATCCTTTGCCCCTTCTTTGAGTAATTTGGCTTTCTCCCTGCCAAGGGTTTTCTGGCTGCTTACCCTGCCGTGGAGTATGGTAATTCTTACTCCTTCTTGGGGCCGTTTAGCCTCCAACTGGCCAAGGATTCTCGAGTTGCACTCCCTATCATGGGGTACTGCCGGGTCTTTCCACTCTCCTCCCAGTAACAGTCGCGTACCTTCTGTGTCATAGCAGCGTTCCATGGAGGAGGGTTTTCTTCAGTGGTCACAGGACCGCAGGATGGCCTTTTCCTGCTCTCCCCACGTCGGGCTCCTCTTGGGCGCTTATCACGTGGGTTCAGTGGCACGCAGTACTTCAGGCACTGGTTCCTCGTCTCTAGTTTGGGTGTTGCTTCTATATTCGCTCGGTCAAGCCAGACTGTCTCCAGACCAGATTGGAGTTAGCAGCGTTCAGTGGGCTCTCTGGTTCCTCCGCACTGACTCCTTCTGTGTCAGTCTCCTGTTTGACTCCACCCATTAGGAGGATGTCCCCGCTCGTGCTAAACTCCGCTGGACATCCTGCTCTTCGAATGTCCCTCTTGTGTCGTTTTTAAAGTTCAAGTTGAAACAAGATTGGATGTTCCACTGACTCTGTGTTTCTCAAAATGATTGTCGGATACAGGGGTCAGAAACCATGCCAGCCTTTTCTAAAGGATCATAGGTACAATTGTGCGTCTCAATATCCATATAGCCAACAAACAAATGGGACTTTTCACATGAGGGAGGATGAATACATTCCCTTTCTGGAGATTCCGTCTTCAAAGGGGGGAGTCACCCCAAGTGGGATCCCGCTTGCCCTGTCCCCTAGGGGGTGTTAAGCATAGCGTGCTCACCTCCCTAATCCTAAAGGGTGAGGCTCCCCATTGTAGAGAAGGGACACATTCTCTGGATTTGTCACAATCTGCTTACAAAAGTAGAAAAGAGTTTACACTACATGCTTGCATGACAATAATGCTCTCCAAGAATAGAACTCAAGCCATCAGGCAGAGTAGTCAGTAGTTGGTAGCCTTTGAGAAGAGGGGTACCCTATAAGTAAGCCATTTATTGCCAGATGGATAGTACAATGCATCCAAGAATGCTATGAACTCGCAAATGAAGAACTACCTACTAGCCCATTAGCACTGTCAGGAAACGACACAGGGCAACACTGTCTTTTCGAGATTTTTTCCCCCTTACTTACACTGTGTAAGGAACAAGTTACTTACCTGTAACTGTTGTTCTCCAGCGTGGGTCTGGCATGGATTCAGATGCTCATGAATATTCCCCGTCAGGCTGGGAATCCTCGGTAAAGAAAAATCAGTATCAGTTTCGTTTCTGATCTGTCTTTCGTAGTAGTAACCAATCACTGATCTCTGCGTCATACTGACCACAGCCAATGACTGCCATCTCCCTAAGCCCCACCTCTGGCAGCCATCTTCAGATTTGGTAGCACGTGAAGTGGCAGTATGACCAAGTGAAGAGCCGCAGACGGGTAGGCGGGAGGGTTCGCATGTGAATCCATGCCAGAGCCACGCTGGAGAACAACAGTTACAGGTAAGTAACTTGTTCCTTCTCCAGCATGGGGTCTGGCATGGATTCACATGCTCATGAATCAAAGAATACATAGCAGTACACACATGCACAACCACGGGAGGTGGCAAAGGCTCAACATTAAGCATTACATCCAAAACTCAACATTAAGCAATTCTTACCTCCTCACCAGGCTCACCTTAGGCGAACAGGTTGCGCAGCACTGCTTGGCCGACCCTGGACTCCTCCCTGGAATCCCGATCGGCGCAGTAGAATTTCGTGAAGGTGTGCGTCGACCTCCACGTAGCAGCCCTGCAGATGTCCAGCAAGGGCACACCAGATAGGAACGCCGTGGTAGCTGCGATCGCTCTGGTGGAATGGGCTCTCGGACTGCCAGGCAGCGGTCGGTTTCCCAACCGATGACAGTACATGATACAGCCGGAGAGCCATCTGGAAATGGAAGCCTCCGAGAGAGCCTTCCCCTGATTGACAGGTCCAAAGTTCACAAAAAGTTGTGACGTCTTCCGAAAACTCTTCGTGCGGTCCACGTCGAACTTCAGCGCTCTAGCCACATCCAGCGAGTGCAAAGTCCTTTCAGCCGGCGACGAAGGCGACGGGAAGAAAACAGGCAACACCAAGGGTTCCTTGAGGTGGAAGTCCGACGGCACCTTGGGCATGAAGGAGGGGTGCGTCCTGAGCACTACCCTCGTGTCGTGAAAAGTCAAGTACGGGGCTTGCAGGAAAGGGCCTGGATCTCTCCCACCCGTCGTGCGGAGGTGATGGCCAAAATAAACGCTGCTTTCCACGACAAGAACTTCAACGGAGCTGAGTGCAGAGGCTTGAACGGAGGTCCCATGAGCTTGGTCAGCACCACGTTGAGCTCCCACGCCGGGGCCGGGGCCTTCACCGGCGGGAACGATCTGAACAGTCCCTTCATGAATTCTTTCACCAGACGATGAGACCACAAAGACGTCCGTCCCGTTGTTCTGGTGTATCGGGAGATCGCAGCAAGATGAATCTTGATGGAAGCGTGCGCCTGTCCAGCCTTGGCCAGCGTCAGCAGGTACGGCAGTACTTGAGGAGCCGTAATCCGTAGAGGTTTAATCTTCTGTGCGTGGCACCAGACAGAGAACCTCTTCCATTTGTGTCCATAGCATTTAAGAGTTGAGGACGCCCTGGCCTTTGCAGGAACCTCTCTGCAGTCGGCCGATATGTCGTAACCTCCAAACTCTAACGCTGCAGGAGCCAGGCCTGCAAGTTCAGCGACTTCGGGTCGTGATGGAGGATGGCGCCTCCTTCCCTGGAGAGAAGATCCGCGTCCACTGGCAGCTTGATTGACGGGGACGCTGACAAGTCCAGAAGGTCCGGGAACCATATCTGCCTCAGCCACGCAGGTGCGACGAGGATCATCCTGCACCGTGACCTCTTGAGCTGGTTGATGAGCCGGATCAGCAGCGGCAATGGAGGGAACGCATATAGGAACAGGCCCTCCCAGGGGAACGAGAAAGCATCGCCCATGCTCCTCGGCTGGGGAAACCTGCTGGTGAACCTCCGGCACTTGGAGTTCGTCGCCGTCGCAAACAGATCGATCTGGGGTGTGCCCCACCCTCGGAAGAGGCGGTCCACTAGATCCTGTCGTAGTTCCCACTCGTGGCACGAGCGCAGCTCTCTGCTGAGCGAGTCGGCGATAGTGTTTTTTATCCCTGCCAGATGAAACGGCAGCAGAAACATCCCTTGGGCGACGGCCCAATGCCACAGATCCTGAGCCTCCTTGGACAGGGCTGGGGATCTGGTACCGCCCTGCTTCCTGATGTAGATCATGGTGGTGGTGTTGTTGGTGAAGATCCTCACCACCTTGCCCTTGAGGGACGGAAGAAAGGACCTGAGGGCCCAAAACACTGCACGGAGTTCCAGGACGTTGATATGGAGGGACTTCTCCGTCGGCAGCCAAAGGCCCCTCGCGTGCAAATTTTCGGTGTGCGCTCCCCACCCTTCCAGGGAGGCATCCGTGATCACTGTCTTCTGGTGGCCCGGGGTCTGGAAGTCCATGCCCGTCGTCAGATGCGCGCGGGTGCCCCACCACCGGATCGCTCGTCGGAAGCTCTCGAGTGTGATCCTGTCCTCGAAGCTGCCCGTCGTCTGGATCCAGCGAGTGTCCAGGAACTCCTGTAACGGGCGCATCCGAAGCCTGCACAGGCGGAGGAGATAAATGCAAGAAGACATCATTCCGAGGAGGGACTTGATGGACCTCACCCTGGCCGCGTCCGCAACCAGCATCCGCTGCACCTTGCCCAAGATGGCCCTCGTCCTTTCCTCCGATGGAGAGGCCAGAAGCGCCACTGTGTCGAGCTTCGCACCCAGAAACAGTGCGTCTTGCGCGGGCACCAGGTGGGACTTGGCATACTTTATGGAGAATCCCAGGTCCGTGAGTAGTTGCACGGTCCTCGCTGTGTGCTCCGCGGCGAGCTCCTTTGTCTTTGCTCGGATGAGCCAGTCGTCCAGGTAGGGGTAGACATGGATCCCCTCCAGGCGCAGCCGCGCCGCCACCGGTGCGAGGCACTTGGTGAACACCCTGGGTGCTGACCTCAATCCGAAGGGAAGGGCTCTGAACTGGTAGTGACGCCCTTGGACCACGAATCTGAGAAACTTTCGGTGTCCCTTTAGAATGGGGATATGGAAGTAGGCATCCTCCAAATCCAACGACGACAGGAAATCGCCCCCCTCCAGTTGACCCAGGACGTGCTGGAGGGTGACCATCCGGAACTTCTGTGCCTTGATGAATTTGTTCAGTCGTCGTAGGTCCAGGATGGGACGCCATCCTCCCGTCTTCTTCTTCACGAGGAAGTATCTTGAGTAAACTCCGGAGCCCCGAAGACTCTTTGGGACGAGCTCGATGGCGCCTTTCTTGAGCATCGCCTTTACCTCCAAGAGAAGTTGAGGGACGTGATGTTCCTTCCTGGCCACGGGGGGGACGCGCGGGCACTTCTTTAGAAACTCAAGTGCGTGACCCTGGGCCAGGGCGTCCAGCACCCAACGGTCGGTGGAGATGGACTCCCACACGCTGACGAAGCTCGCCAGCCGGCCTCCCACCGGGGTGCTTCGGTGGGGGCCCGACCCCACAGCCGGTTCAGTCCTGCTTCGACGAGGCTTTGCCGCCTTGTCCTCCTTGGCGACGACGGCGGGGTCCGCCTGACTTGCCTCGTCCCCTGTAGACTTCCTGTGACGACGAACGGGCCGCTTGACGATAGGTGGAAAATCCGCCGCCGGAACCTTTGGAGGCACCATGCTTGCCTCCGCCGCTCCGAAAGGGCGGCCGTCGTTGCTGGAGAACACCAAGAGCCCAGGCTGTCTCCGTTTCCATCTTGATGGCTTGTAGGGAATCGTCCACTGTTTTCCCAAACAGGTTGCTCCCGTCGAACGGCATGTCCAAGACTCTGGTCTGCACCTCCTGACGGAAGTCAGTTGCCTTGAGCCATCCACGCCGTCTAAGGCACACGCCGTTGCCCAACTGGCGAAATCCAGTGTCAGCGATGTCCGTCGCTATCGTAATGGCGTGGTCCGACGCCACTTCTCCTTCCTGCAAGATCTCTAAGGCCTCCGCCCTCTTGTCGTCTGGTAAGAAGTCCAGCAGGGGGGCGATTTTGTACCACAACTCCCTGTCGTAGCGGGCTACGATAGCCAAGGCGTTGGCAGCCTTAATCGTCGTCGCTGCCGATGAGATGACTCTGCGTCCCATCGTGTCCAATTTCTTTCCCTCGCCGTCCGGCGGGGAGGTTGACGTAGAGGCCGAGGCCCCCCCTGCTTTCTTCCTGGCCGCCGCAGAGACGACCGAGTCCGGGGTCGGCTGTGCCCGAAGGCACAAGGGGGCCGCGTCCGGGACCCGGTACTTCTTCTCGTACCGATCCCTTCTCGCAGGCGTTGTGGATGGGTTCTTGAGGAGGGCGAGACCCTCATCCCAGATATCGTCCAGTAGAGGTACAGCGAGGACCGTCTTCCTCTTGGTCTCGCGCCGTTGATAAAGGAAACCTTCCTTCTTCTTCTCTTCCGGGCAGAGGTGGAAAAGCTTGGATGCCCTGGCGATCATGGCATGAAACGATCCAATCTCGTCGGGCGGGGAAGCCCGGGGAGGAGGTGACGACGGGAGATCCTCGTAAACCTCATCGTCTGTGCCCGTCGCGGCCGTGTCAGTCCCTGTATCATCCCCACAGGTTCTCTTAGGAGGAGGGCTCCCAGAAGGGCCTGGCTCCGGGTCCCCTGTCGGGAGAGGTTCCTCCTTTGGTGGTAACGGCAATCTCTTCCTTATCTCCGAGCATAAGGACTGTATAGCCAACAAAATGGCCGTCGAGTTGTCTTGCGGCACTGCTTGAGGGGATTCCGACGGGCGGTCAGGAGCCCCGTCGGCACCCTCGACGTTCGTCATCTCCTACGTCGAGGTCCCTCCCGACGGGCTGGTCTTCTTCCACGCCAACGCCGTGGCTTAAGACTTCGATCAGCTCCTCCTCAGAGGTTGAGGCCGAATCCACGATGACCTCCTGCCCCCCCCTTTTTCTTCTCCGGAGGTTTCACGGGGGTCCTGTCGATGGGCATGAAAGAGGACTCCCTCCGCGTTGGCAGGGAAACTCTGGGCCCCGAGGTCGCCACCACTGGTGTAGCCTTCACAGGCTGAGCCAGGGCCGCCGCGACTGTCTCGATAGAGGCCTTGGCCGGGTGGATCAAGGCTTTCACCACCTTAGGTGCGCTCACCGCCTTCTCCTTGGGGGGAGGGTCACCGCCTCGCTCCCCCTCCGATGGGGCCTTCGAGCTCGACCGGGGTCTCTCCAGGAGCTTCGCCGGGTGCTCGGCCTTCCTCTTACCCGAGCCAGAGCATTGGCTCGTGGTTGATGGCGCCGGGGAGGATGCGCCCTGCCTGGCACTCGTAGAGCCCGACCGTTCGGCGCTCCCGGTGCCAGCGGACTCGCGGTGCTTGGCCTTCTGTTGGACCCCCTTCGCCGGGGGGCGCCCTCAAAGGTCTTAGAAGACCGCTCGGACTTCTTCTTCTTCTTCTCGCCCGACGGGCTCTTCCCTTCCAGCCAGTTGGCGAGACGCAGATGGCGGTCCTTCATGGTCCGCTCCGACATATTGCCGCAAAACACACAGTCCTTCTCCACGTGCGTCTTGTCCTCATGCAGGCAGTACAGGCAAAGGGAGTGTTCGTCCTCCTTAAAGACATTCTGAAGCTGGCATCCAGGGCAGACCCTGAACAGCTTTCCGGGCGTCGAGCTTCACTTCTCCTGGGCCATGATCGAGATGGGCCTGAGAAACTTCTGGAGTCCTCCAAAAGCGTGGCTCGACGAAATCTTCACCCTTGAGGGGCATAGAAGAATCCGACACGGGTCCCCGTTGATCGGATAAAGAAACGGTGGAGCTTGAGGCTCTTTTGACCGAAAAAGAGAAAATTTTCCTAAGAAAAAGCGCGAAAAAAGCACTAAAGCTCGAGAGCAATAGCACGAGGATCCCAACACTTGAACGTGCGGTAAAAATCTGAAGATGGCTGCCAGTGGCGGGGCTTAGTGAGATGGCAGTCATTGGCTGTGGTCAGTATGACGCAGAGATCAGTGATTGGTTACTACTACGAAAGACAGATCTGAAACGAAACTGATACTGATTTTTCTTTACCGAGGATTCCCAGCCTGACGACGGGGAATATTCATGAGCATGTGAATCCATGCCAGACCCCATGCTGGAGAAGGCTGCAACCTAGAGTTCAGTCCACACTTTGGCAAATCATTACAGTATATGTACTGTCATGAAGTCCTGTGCCCTTGGCAGTAACTCAGTGGGCCAGATGACCCCCCCCCAATCCCCCTGAGCCAGTGGATGTTGGACCATGTGGTGGTATGGGAAGGATTGCCTGTTGACTATTCCCTGTTTTTTTAGCATATAACAGGGGACAGTCACATTGCCTCAGCCCAGACAGCTCCCAAGGGTCCAGTCCCTAACCAATTCACTACCCCAGAACAAACCAGTCCTGGAGGCTCAAGAGCCGGAGAGTGATAGCCCATCGAGAGAAGGCAGAATGGACTGGCGGGGCAAAAGCCAACGAGAAGGTGTAACCGAAGGAAGATTAATAGGCGGGGACGTGCCACCCGCAGAGAATGCCAAACGCTGCCAGAGCCTCAGAGGTAAGTAGTGCTTCCCGGAAGTCATGCACCTGAGATGCAGGTACTCTGGCAGAGCGAAAGGTGCTGGAGGTCCGGTAGGTCTCGGGGAGCAACCGTAGAACAAGAATAGGGAGGGTCTGGGACACTGAAAGAAGCAGAAAGAGTGCAAAAGGGAGCATATGCTTGGCAGAAGAGAAAATCAAGCTACTGCACCAGCACGGTGCGTGTCTGGGACTAGCACCAACATGAGAAGAAGTGGGTCTGGGACCCTGAAAAAAGCAGAGAGAGTGCAGAAAGAAGCATATGCTTGGCAGGAGAGTAAACTACGTAATTGCAACTAAATATTGCGAATTTGAGACACGCACCCATACGAGAGACGAAGAATAAGAGTGTATGGGATCCAGAGAGAAACAGAGATAGTCAACGATAGGACATATGCTTGGCAGGAGAGTAAACCAGGCTATTGCATACACACATTGCGAGTCGGGGTCTCAGACCCACATGAGCGTTTGACAATAAAAGGGGCGAGGAACCTGGAAGGAAAAAAGACTGATCAGAAGAAAACTCATATTTGGCAGGGAAGTACACCAAGCTGGTATGATAAAGAACTACAAGTCTGCGACTCCCACCCTTGTGAATATATAAAAGCACAGTGACCTTTACCTAAGATACAGGGTCTGGAACCCACAGAAAGGAAAGTAGAACCAGAAGGAATCCAGGGGAAAGGAGAAAAACCCTAATCATTGGAGTGAAACATTGTGGAGCATTTATACTGTCATTTTGATCACCCAATGTATTGGGAACTTTTCTGTTGGCCAGAGTTCTCATGAACACTTTACTTTGGGGAAGAGATCATCCTTGCACGGTTGAGTTAGGTTGTTAGTGTTAGGGAAAGACGTGTATGCAACATGATAGTAACAAACATTTTATTTTTGACATTCTGACAAATTCACTAGTGTTCTTTCGAGGCAGGGAACCCCCTTTTAGCTTTAGGGATAGAGAGGCATTCGTCCAACCCTTTACTGGTTGTTAAAAGTGTGTAACCAAAAACATGCAACGTTTGTGTAAGAGCCATACTTCTGCACACTTACAGTGCTGATTACTTTTGAGCTCCTCTTGTGTTTACATAATCTACAGATTCTATTTTCCACCTTCACACCTCTCTATGACCCACACACTGCCATAGTTGGCAGTTTACCCATTCGCAAAAGGAGAATCATCTTCTGGAGTCTGGCGATGGGAATTGCATGAGGTAATTCTGTGTTGTGAGGTATGTATGCTCTAGTGAATCTTGTGCAATTGTTCAACTGTCCTACATGTTAATGCGATGAGATCCAATCATACTCATGTGCCTTTATTAAAAATTCTTCCTTTAATTCATAGAAACCCTTTCCCCAGTCAGGAACCCAGCATATGTCCCTAAAATATGATTAATTTGTTTTATAATAAAAGTCAGCTGCATCATTTCTGCAGATGGAGCGAGAAGCGGAGTGAAGGAGAGTTTCTGTGTTTCCGGTGAGGAAATGGGGGACAGAGGCTACGCGTCGCCAGTTCACATTGACTGTGATGCTGATAGCCGGAACAAGAACTCGCCAGCAGGTAAGACTGCTGGGGGCAAAAGAGACTTGTGATACAAGGGAAGATGACGGAAAAGTGGGGGGCCCAGGCGGTAAGACCTGCACGGACAATAAAGCCCTGCCTGTACCGCAGGTGCAGGCGGTCAATTCAGAAGAGGCAAATGGAGGAAACCAGGGAAGGGTGGAGAGAACTGAATCCCCATCCATGGAAAATATGCAGATCGGACCTGCGTCCACCTCCATGAAAGGTCAGGTGTCCTTGAGAGGGGACCCGACAGAGAAGCTAGATCCTATCTGGATTATATCACCCAGAGGGGGCAATGGTCACCTGGCTGTTTCCTCCGGGAGATGTGAGTGGGAGAAACGGCCCAGATGACACGGGCAGAGGTGGATCGATGGGAGCAAAAGATGCGACTTCACTGGTTAAAACCATCACAAATCTGAGGGCAGGCCATACACGGACAAGCAGGACGGGGGGGGGGGGGGGGGGGGTTTGACACACTGGTCAAGCTGGGGCGAAAACGACTGCCAGGCTGTGGAAAGTTTAATGACACCATCCTATGAGCAAGCAACAGTGATGAGGCTCACCAAAAATGCTGATTAGCCCCAAATCAATAGCAGTGAAATACATGAACTGAATACCTCAAAAAATAATGAAAAATGTGTGATGAAAAACTCAGACTTGGCAGCATGCTTATCCAAAGAAATTTTAGAACTAACCACTAAAATAGCCTCGCAGAAACCTCTGAGCCCAACAAGAAATATGGAGCAATTGGGAATCAAGAAAGGCCCTTTCAACAACCTGGATTAAAGCTACCAGGGAAAGTTGACGCCTAGGGTTTCTCAAGAGATGGACCTGAAGTCAAAATCCATCGACAGGTGAAATTAGCTACGCATTGGCAAAATCAGTCAGCGAAAATGACCCTCAGACACCTGAAAAGAGGAGAGAAGTCTCAGACAGCAGTACATCATCGATGTTGCAAGAGTTCTCTAGATATGACTCTGTGTTTCAAATAGAAGACCGGAATCGAATGCTGGACATCTCGAAAGAGGCAATTACCAACTTACACCAATCCGTAATGGCAGCTCTCTCAATGGTACAGTTTACCGAGTTATTTGAGGCGCTGAATGATTCGTTGAAAGACCAGGCTACACTAATAGCTATGGTGCATGCTAAAATGACCATATTGGAAAGCTTTGTAATCAAAGTTCAAAATAGACTTGACAAAGAAGCGGAATCAACTATAAATTGGCAAAATAGACTATGTGATCTAGCTAGACGAGAACCTACGGATAAATCCCTCCTCATGGAGGCAATACTTGAAGACTATAAATGGATGAGAAGCCAGTACAAAAACGACCAGGGAAAATCTCCCCTCATAAAAGAGATCTCAAAGCCAGATTCAAGAGGAGCAGTGGAACATGAAAAGTCCGCCCCCATGTGAGGAACGACCCATGCCAGTAAAGAATCTGAGTTGGCCCGGAAAAATTAATCAGAGAGGGGAGCTCAGGTACATGCTAAACCATCCGCAGAAGATCCAAGCACAGCAGCCCAACTACCCTTGGAACTTAGGATCGAGCCGAGAGACACACTCAGATCTACGACTGAAAGGGGTGATCCTATTAACAGCCAGAGCGGCTAACATGTTCTCGATATTTCAATCTAGCCAAACTGTGGAGAGAGTAGTGAGCCTGCCAAACGCGGGTAACCACTGAGCTGCAGTAAGAAAACTAAAAATATAAAGATGGGGCTTAAACCTAAGTCCAATGGATCAAGTTAACTTAAGGATCCGCTGCTGCCACCCCTCGACAGCAGAATCCTAAAACGCTCAAGGAAGGAAACAGTAGATCCATTGAGGGAAGTTAAAAATATTCCGGTGCCCAAAATAGGCACGGCTGCTAGGAGAGAAATCCGTAACAATGAGTCAGGGTCACTCTCGGAATCATGCCTCAGCGATCTAATTGAAACCATGGCAATGGAGGAGGAAAATAATGAGTGGAACAATCAAAGTAGTTCTGAGCTGGCAGAAATAGTTCGCCAGGTAACCTGTTTGACAACGGAAGCCCCACTTTTAGTCTAGGATCGCTGGAACTGAACCCAACGGTGGTGAGAAAGGCAATAAACAAAACCACCTTTAAAATGCTTGAAGAGAAGAGAAAGCCCCTTGTAGATGATCAATGGATAGGTCAGCAGCTTACAGTGGAGGGTGTGGATATCCCAATAGTAACTTTTGAGAGAAATCACAAGGATATAAAGTTGATACCTACGGTGAAAGACATAGGCCCTATTGGTTCGAGAGGAGAAATTAAAGTTTTCTTAGAAAGGCTGCTCCCAGTAGACAACAATCTAATACTGAATAGTCGAAATGTGATAAGTTCATTCCAACATATTCCTAAAAAGAGACCTATAACAACAAATTATATTCGATTAGTCCAATGTGTGAATGAGAATCGCATTAATTGGGTAATTCTAAATCTAGAATCAGCTTTAATAAAATCTGCCTTGTTAGAATTAAGTGATCAACTCCTGCCTTGGGGTATGTACTGAGTGACTACGTAGAGAACAGAAGAGTTTTGAGAGGAAATGTTTTGTGGGGAGATCAAGTAGATATCTTCGCCACCAGAAATCAACTCAAAAAGTCTGGTAATAAGAAGAATGGGAAGCAACAATTAACCATGGAAAGAGAGCTCTCAGGGAAAAGACAGTCTACAGAAGGAAACCATTACTGCCCATAGGTAGTTAACATCAAAAATCGACCAATAAGCATACAAAACAAAATTAACCAGCATGAGCCTAGGCAAGAAAGTGACAAGCTTCCAGATTGGTCATGGCTGGCGGAGGCATTAGCGGAACAGCATCAGCGATAGAGCCACATAGAGAAGGAGGTACTCCATATTGGTTCCTGGAATACTAGGGGCTTTAAGGAGCTCTTCTCAAATAGAAATCTAGGCTTGCATTCCTTTAACTTCATATGCTTGCAAGAAACGTGGCTGCGGTCCAAACCCGTGTGAAGGATACAAGGTGCATCTAAATCAAGCCCATAAAACAGACAGGGAGACCATACTCGGGACTCTTGTCATTTATTAAAATTAATAAAGACATGGCCATGGAAGAATTATATTAACCAAACCCATTTGTTCAGATACTGAGGATGGGTTGTCGCAAACTGGACAACAGCAGTAAAAAATGACAATCTTCCTCCTGAATATATATTGGAGTGTGAACATGTGTCAAGCTGATCGATCTTTTTACTAACTCAATAATGTCACTGCTGGACGAAGCACTTATCCTGGGGGAGAACACCCCTATTATATGTGGTGAGTTTAACATGTATTTCTTGAATAGCGAGGGCGAATCACTTAGTGACTCATTACTGTAAAAGAGGGTCCTGGTTTGGTTAAATGAAGCAAGAGCCTGTGATCTGTCTATGCTAAATGGTCAAACTTTGGGGGATATCCCAGGACTATGTATATGGTCTAGAGGAATTCAGGAGGCCTGTCTAGACTATAGTTTTGTCTCCGCAAATGTCTCGCAGGCAGTTAGGAAATTCGAGGTCATAAAGATGCCGACAAGTGACCACGATACAATCTCCTAGCAATAAGCTGGACAGTGGCCCTACAATCCAGAAATATGGTTGTCTCTAATCCAGTTGCGCTGTCCTGGGGGAAAAACAGGTTGCAAATGAAATCAGCTGAGGTCCCCAAGATAACATCTTAGCTTTTTGAACTGGAAGGTGATCATTTTAGTGACAGTGCCAAAATTACTGAAATCTACGAAATCATAGATAAGTGGATGAACCATAATTTGATGTGTCTAAATAATACCAAGACGGAATTACTGATCTTTGGAACACATCAGGCCAGAGCTAAATTATGTGCAGAATACAAAGCCTTTGTGATTAAGGAGGCAATAATCCCAGTAATGACGCAGGTCAAAACGCTATGGACGATGGTGGAAGCATCAGTGGGGTGTGAGGTGCAGGTTAAATACCTTCAAAAGAATAATGCTCATTACCTGTACCTTCTGAGAGCCATCCGTCCTTTCTTAAACGAGGAAAATACAGCAACGATTGCCAGGGTCATTATTCTATCATGACTGGATTATGGCAATGCACTGCTGCTAGGAGCCACCAAGAAAGAAATTGAGAAATGCCAAGTGATGGAAAATAAGGCCATCCATACCATCAAAAGGATAAAGAATAGAGAGCCCATAACGGAAAGAAGGAAATCACTACACTGGCTAAGAACAGAGGAAAGAATCACTTTCAAATCTATGACAATTGTCCATAGATGTCTACATGGTGCAGCCCGTATGTATTTGAAGAAACATTTATCTAGATATACTTCGTCAAGGTCTCCAAGATCAGGGTTGGTTAAATGAGCCACGTTTCAGTCGAGTAAAAGGCATGGGGAAATCCTTCCCGGTACAGGCAGTGCAACGCTGGAACAAGCTGTCCCTGACCCTTCGGTTGGAAAACAACTACCAGACTTTCAAGAGTCAGCTTAACACCCACCTGTTTAAATAAGTTAATTGTCATCCTAGCGTATGGTCTAAATTATAACTGTCAGAAATCTTTAAATGATTGTCTTTTAGGCTGTCTCTGTCTTGTGTTTCACGTGCCCTGATGCCTGCAGGCTTTCGGCGCGATATAAGCACATAAACATAAAACAGCTGAGGAGCTTTACACGACAATCTGAGCAATACGGATTATGTCTGCATTCTCAAGGCATATACGGAAGAGAGCAATCAGAGTGGTAAGACCAACCTTGCACCCGCTCACTCATATAATCATGAGGCAGTATTAGCGAGGAGAGCACTTAGAGCTGACATCAGGAAATTCAAAAGGGGCCGAAATGGTCCAGCTGCTATCAAAAAAAATAAAAAAATTAAGAAAGCAGATGTATTGCAATTGGTTGCTAGCCTCCAAAGCTGCAAGGTTAAAAGATGCAGAACTAATGCAGAGGTCAGTCTGTAAAAACAATACTCTGAATTCATGGGAATGTATTAATAATGGGGGTAGTTTACAGCCCGCACATATGGTTGGCCAAGTGTCAAAGGAAAGATGGGTGGACCACTATTCAAAATTGTTTACACTGGGAGAAGATGTTGCAAATAAGTATAATTTGAAGGTGGGGGATAGGTGGTCTTTTGAGCTTGACAAAGAAGAAATTGTAAGAATGATAAGGAAATCGAACTCATCCAGGGCGGCTGGTCCAGATGGCCTAGCCAACCAAATGTTGAAGGGAAATGCAGATGGCATGAGGGGATTTTGTGTTCAAGCTGTTTAATCAGGTTATGCAGACAAAACAGATTCCTGCTACATGGCGGGAGATGATCTTGGTGCCAATTTTTAAGAAGGGCAATCGTGGCGAACCAAAAAAATATTGACAGACTGGATACTCTGGGCAAACTATTTGCTTCAGTCCTGCTAAGAGACCTAAACGCTTGGGCGGTAGACTTGGGCCGGCTCACCCTAGACGGACAGGTTTTGTGATGGGAGTCAGTACCTCCCTAAAACTCTTTCTGCTGGATCTTCTGAAGCGGAGATCCATGGAATCCAAGACAAATACCAACCCGGCTTTCACGGATCTTGAGCAGGCATTTGACTGAGTTAGTAGGGAATGGCTATGGTCCATATTAGTGGAATGGAACCGCCCCATGACATGATTGAGGCAATCGAAGCACTATACTCTGACACATCGGTCCAGGTTAGGCTGTCAGCAAAGGGGATGCTATCCAGGAAAATATATACCTATCAAGGGCTGAAGCAGAGGTGGTTCCAAGCCCCCATTGTATTTAATCTCCATATGTCCGACCTGGGGGAATCTCAAAGAAGGATGCAGGCTTTCCCGCAAAAGATGAATTCCACTGAATTGCCTTGGGTCCTTTATGCCGATGATTTGGTCTTTATAGACCAAACTCTGATCGGATTGCAGCACAGGCCGAGTACCTTTGCGATATATCTGAAAGAGAATGGCATGAGAGTTAACTTTAAAAAGTCTAAGGTTCTCATTATGTCATCGGCCCGCGAGAAAAAACAAGGGCGCCCATGTATGGAGGGAATTGGTGTAGTAACACTGTGTGATGCTACACAACATGTATCTGCTTGGCCTTAGGTAACCTACCTTTTGGTATAAGTATGTACTACACAAGTTGGAAGTGCGACTCAAGAGGGGTAAATGTGAGCTGTAGAGCTGTAGCAATGAAATCGGTAAATACATGTAACCAAGTAACACCTACACTCAAGGTTTCAGTTATAAATAATTATTCATTTAGTTAACATCAATTTTTAAGTAAGCATTTGTTAAAAAGGCAATTTATGTAACAAGGTAAACATACTTTAAAATACTTTTCAGGATCAGCACAAGTTTAGTGGATACTCTTTAGATATGCTTTTTACACCCTTCCTACACCCGGAGGTGACTTCATTCACCAGGACAGTAATGGCATTTATATACCACACTGAATACACTTTGCAGATTCGGAGGTTGCAGAAACGAAAGGGTTAAGGAAGGAAACAGGTTAAACAGGTTCTCAGTATAGGCGAGGACACTTAAATCTTCCAATGAGATCTACACAAGCCTTTCCCACTAATAACCGTCTAAAACAAGTTACCAGATATGAGGGACAGAGATCAAAAAGAGTCTTGTACAAAGTTAGAGAGTTTGTAGAGCCAAGCTAAGAAAAAGGCTCATTAGGACTGAACTCCACGGTGCCATAATGTTGGAATACTTAAAAAAATAAATCGCTCCCTCAGGGTCTCACAGTTCTTGATGAACCTCGTCTGTTTCTAGACAATGCCAAGTTTAAACTCCAATGGAGCTATATAGCCAATCGCTGTGGGCTCTATTGGCTCATATTAATAATCGTTACAGCGGAAGAAACATCTGAAAATATAGAAATAGACCTTACAAAACCTGTAGAAGATATTAAGAAACTAACATCGCTAGACAACATCAAAAAGAGACTAGAAGAAATAGAAAAGGAGATGAAAGATTTTAAACAAACCAACACATTAGAACGTATACAACGTTTAAAAAAAGACCTGGGAAGATACAGCCATGAGAAAGCCTGTCCCTACACCCAAGATGGCAATAAAAACCCTTCGGTAGAACAGAATGGGCCTAATAACCGCAATAGAATAGTACGGTTTCGTGCTACATCTTACAGTTCAAGCAATGATAGCAGCGACACAGACAATCCCAGTTAAGGCACTTCCCACAATGCTACTAACCGAGGGAGAGGTAACCCAAACAACAGAAAAGGACGAGGCAACCAGAATTCCACACCTAGGGCTTTTTTATACACAGGCCCAAACGGGGAACTGGAACGGAGACCAACGGTACACAAGGAGAGGGAATCGTTTTTAGTAAACCTCTCCGATCATGAATTAACCACCACAGAACAACAAGTCCGGAATAAAGCTCTGGGGTTTGTGATATCTAAGAAGCATGATCCTTTCCAATTTCGGACTGATTTTCATAAATGTGTAAAAAAACATTTGAACAAAAATTTCACTGAAAAAACAGACGAGATAAATGAATCCCAAATGAATAATAGTACAGGGCTAAAACCGCCTTTGACTTTTTGTCCTCCTGCATACACTCATTCCCCTGAATCACTTATTTTTGAGAAAATAGTACTGGTCGAAGTTGCTAAATTGGAGAAAATCAACACGCCCATTTTTCACAACTTAACTAGATGTGAAAAAGAAGCTCTCAAGTCACTATCCAATAATGATAAGATTATCATTAAAAAGGCAGACAAAGGCATCATCATAATCAACAAAACCAACTATATTGATGAATGCCAGAAACAACTTAATGACAAGTACTACAAGAAATTACCTCATGACCCTACTAGCGAACTACAAGTGATTATTGAACTTAAAGCCACGAAAGCTCTGGATAGAGGTTGGATAAGCAAGCAGGAATGTGATTTCCTTATTAATACTGATCCCACTGTTCCCATTTTTTACTGCTTGCTGAAGATCCACAAAACTCTAATCAACCTGCCGGGCAGACGAATAGTCGCTGGAATGAATTCTATTTTGGAGCCCCTTTCTAAATTCGCAGATCATTATTTGAAAGGGCACTTAGTAAAGATGCAATCCTATCTGAAAGATACTAAAGATGTCATAAAAAAATTCGAACACCTACCTTATAATTCAGAAACCAACTACCTCATTGGCCTAGATATTATATCCCTTTACACCAATATACCACAGCACGAAACTTTGGACACTGTAGAAGAAATTCTACTTACACGTACTGACAATGACCCTGTCCCAACGTCATTCATACTCTGGTGTAGCAAAGTCTCTCTAACCAGAAATTATTTTGAATTTCATGGGTCCTTCCATCAGCAGATAGAAGGGATGACCATGGGAGCCACCATGGCTTCTAATCTTGCCAATTTATAAGTAGAATTGTTTTTTTTAGAAGAAATGTATATACACCACACATCCTTTTGAGCAACACCTACAGTCATGGGCCCGGTACATCGACAATATCATCATGATCTGGACGGGGACACAAGAAAAGGCCAGATAATTTCTAACATGGCTTAACCAACTCAACCAAAAACTCCAATTCATGATGACAATACAAAAAGATTCTATTGATTTTTTGACCTTACCATCTACCACGAAGCAGGTCACCTCCGTGTTAAACCTTTCCACAAGGCGACGGGCAAAAACTTGCTCCTCCATTACCAAAGCTACCACATTAAGCATCTCAAGGACAATTTACCTATGGCCAGTTTTTTGAGATTGAAAAGAAATAGTAGCCAAACGGTGCCATTCGAGGAAGAAGCTAACAACTTAACAAGAAAATTGAGATAGAGAGGGTACCCCAAAAAATTGATTAAGAAAGCTGCCAAGAGGGCATATAGCAATAATCGTGAAGAAAAGATCAAACAACCACTGGATGATAGACTGGTCTGTGTAAAAACTTTTTTGAATCTGAGCCTTACTATTTGGAATATCGTCTGTAAACAGTGGAAGATTTTTGAGAGATCTTCCTCTCAATTATCTCTCCCCCTTTTGCCTATTAAAAATCCACCACTATAGGCAATTGTGTTAGCAGTAGTACGTTACAAACCAAGACATCCACGACAGTCAGTATCACTGAAGCCTGGGGACTTACCTATAATTGGACACCACCCGTGTGGACACTGCACAGTGTGCAAAATGCCCGCAAAATCAAAAGAGGTGGACATTGGAATTGGCAAACCTTGGAAACAAACACACTTCTCAAACTGTAACTCTCATTTCATTGTCTATATGATTACTTGCCCATGCAAATTATTATATATAGGCAAAACTAACAGAAGGATTAAAACTCGCATCATCGAGCATAAGATCTGCATCAAAAACAAAATACAACTTGCACCTATGGTAAAACATTTTTTGGAGAGGAACCATGGTTGCGAGGAAATTAAATGGGCAGTCCTTTTGACAGTACAGGGCTCCAATCAGAACATCAAGAACAAAACCTTGTTAGAAAAAGAACAAAGGCTAATTTTTCTTTAACACAAAGTGACAAAAGGGGCCTCATTGAAGCCATTGCAGCCTAGAGTAGGTTTTATTTTCTACAAAATGAGAGGTCTCTCCTTATTTGAGTGAGTTTCTGTGGCAAAGGGGTTCCTGAAACATTATCTGTCTACGAATTGATATAGTAGTTCCTAGATATATATAAAATATGTTTATATACATTTCCTACAACACAGGACACCTACGACGCCGGATTTATGTGCCTGAAGGCGTCCATGGCCATCTATGCACACTATTCACACTATTCACCAGTTAAGTTGGGTATTAGATCCACAACATAAAACCCAGATACTAGATTCAGAGAGCACTACACCCTCAGAGGTAGATTTATTGTGTGAGATGTGTTCAACAATTTTATAGACAGCCGGCTTTATCAACAGCCAAGCTACTAGTTAGCTGTTTCCCTATATGATTGGTACCTTTTTGGTGACACTTCACAATATAGATATGACATATTGGTGATTTTTGCAATTTTTCAGTTGTTTTTGACCAAAAGAAAATAAAGAAAGTACTATTTTCTAGTTTCCTTCCCTCAACATGGCGCCCGGAGCCTTTCTAGGACTCGGTTTGCACAAAATTTTGTGGTCTTTTTCACAGAATAGCAACTAAAAAAGGACTCTCATGGCGTTCCTGGTAGGAGTTTCGGGTGTTTCTGACGATTTAGTTCCTGGAATTCCTTGATTGTGCGAGATCTGTGTTTGGGTGACTGATTACACGACAACAGCATGGAGTGGACTGCGTTCTACGTTCATTCACTGAAGAAAAAGGCAAGCTATCACACACTCTATAGAGAGCCCAATGTCTTTTATGGACATGTGTGAAGCTTAGTTAGCAGACAGAGAACAATCAGTGATTTTTCACGCGGTGCACAACACATTTATCAAGTCGTTTGCATTGTGTCCCTTAGATTCTCCAGAGACGGACCTGGTTGAAATGCCGGGTCTCGGCATAGGAAACCCCCACATCAGGACACTGCATGCTCCCAAGTCTCACGTTCTTCTGAGACTGGTTAACTTACCTCCTATCGAGATCCACGCAATGTAAGTGTTGACATTTTACAGTATTCCCGTTCCTTTTAAAGAAAAGTAGTCACAGCGCCATGACCTGGCAATATACTGGGTGAATACGTAGATGATTACATCCCGGAATCTTCTATTAGGAATAGACCGATTCCCCATAATACTGGTAGTGTTTGATCACCGTGAGGCTACAGCGGCGGCCATGTACCTCAACTCATAGATACTAGGGGATCTACCATTATAGAGGCAAGACAATGAGAGAAGTTTTTGAGAGAGAGAGAGAGAGAGAGAGAGAGAGAGAGAGAGAGAGAGAGAGAGAGAGAGAGAGAGAGAGAATTCAGTGTGGCATTTTAAGTGTCAGTCCTCCTATTAAATTTATAGGTCCTCTAGAGAGGAAATAGAGAATTTAAGTCCCCACCTGTGGAAGGTTTCCTGCTTAATTAAGGACACCAGACTCAAGGACTGTATCCACGTGCTGGAACAGGTAATTTACAGACCTGCTGTTCAAGCTATGACTACTTTATATTGTCTAAAGGAATAGTAGCAATCATAGCTTACCCTTTTGCTTTTTATATTTTATCAACAGTCACCCCGACCAAAACGTGAATACTACTTCATTGAAAGAAGATGGATTGTTTTTACTGTAACTCTAGCCGAAGTGACACATCTCCTGACGAATGTTCCGTACTAACGTTGAGGACCGAAACATGTTCAGCCTAAAGTTCTAGTGATGGTTTAACTAGAACATTGTGTGAATACAAATTAAGTTTGTCAACAACAAAAATACTATCACTGACTCTAATGTTGCTTTACATCTAACTGAGTTTATCTAGTACTCCGTCTTCAACTACAAAGGATTTTTCTGTCACCAAGACTATTGTGTACTTTTATAACAGTGTTTAACTATTTGTATACAGTTTATTTTTCTCTACATTAGGCCCTTGTTGGTCGTTTTTTATCATTTTCCTAATAAACTTCAACTGGTCTAACTGTTGATAATATCCAACTACCTTCCTCTTACATATAGAAGAAGAGTGGTCCAGCTCTATACTGTCCTGTTGCAGCGATGCAGACCCCGAGTTCCTGAGCCTCAGTCGTGGGAACAAGAGGGAGAACGTCTGCAGGGCTCCTGCGGTGGCAATTCGGAGGTCGGCGGCAGCTACGGGCTGTTTCCAGATCAGCAGCACTTTGCGGTTTCAGCGCTCGGTAAACAGCATTGTTGCGGATCTCGGATACCGGTTGGGCTTTCTTCACTCCTGCACTCTGGTGAGGGGACTTGGGCTCGGGTCGTCCTGCTTCTGGAGGGTGCTTAGGAAACTCCTGGAGCTTCTAGCCGGATTTCAAATGTTGCACTCGACTACAGATTTTTCAACCCCTGGCACTCGATTCTTGGAGCAGCGAAGTAGTACAGGTAATCAGGGAATATGGTCCAGTGGAGTTTGTCTAAGGGTTAGTTGGTCCCACTTTAAGAATCTTAAAAGAGGACCGTAAGGGTCCCCAGGAACACTGCCCATAAGGAGCTGTGTGCTGCAGTAGTAAAAACACAGATGCCTTTAAGAGTTATGGAGCATACAGACTCCATAGTACAGGTAGAATACAAAGAATAGAGTTCCAAAAGGCAGAGCCCACATGCAAGAATGAGTGGATAAGATAATGATGTCCAGAAATCATGGTCTCTTTTTAGGTTAACATCAGCCAAACTGTCCGGCCCAGGGGTGGTACGCTGAATCCTGCAGAGTCATCAAAGTTTCCCGGGTGGTTGTCTCCTCCCAGGTGGCAAGGGGAAGGCAGCCGCTTCCTGATCCTGACCCTGAGAGTGGTATTAGCCGAGTGGATCACCTGAGAGGAGAAGGCCCCCTAGGGAACAGAAAGTTTCTGCTAGGAGAGATGCAGTATTTATCATTTATTTATTGCATTTATAAAGCGCACCTATCCCGTAGGCATCTAGGCGCTTAACTTACATACTAGTACACAGGTTATACAGAAAAGAGGATTGCTAGGTGGTGCCTTACATTACATTCTTTGTAGAGGTTACCTTCTTTGTTACAGTTACAGTTAACAAGAGTATTCATTGAGTTACATAGCATGATTACATAGGTTGGTGTCATGGTCCTGTATGAAGAGGTCACGGTCCTGTATGAAGAGGCGAGTCTTAAGTTGTTTGTGGAATTTCCAGAGTGAGTTCTCAGATCTAAAATAATGGAAGTGCATTCCAATGTTTTGCAGCAAGTGTTGGGAATCTGCTTCCACATGCTTTGTGTATGTTAAATCTGGCTGTGTCTAGCAGGTTCCGATTAGCTGAGATAGTGTGTCTGTTAATCTGGGATCTGGTTAATTTGTCAGCGATACAGGTGGGTGCAGTTTTGTTTAAACATTTGTGCGTGAGTGTGAGTTTTTTGAATTTAATACGTTCATGTATGGGTAGCTAGTGCGCGTCTTGTCTAAGCATAGAGATGTGGGAGGTTTTTGGAATGCTAAGAGCCGCACTCAAGGCATTATTTTGAAGAACTTGGAGTTTGATGTTTTGTATCTTAGTGTCAATGGGAAGGGTGGGGGTGCACTGACCTGTATGTGAATTATCAAAAATGCATCTAAATATTTCATATATTTAATACATCATGAGTAAATTGAGTTCATACAAAATACCTGGATATTGCAGGTGCAAGGGGGCTAACGTCACAAGGTCACTTGGGACAAAAATAATAACTGCAAAACAAAACCATGAATCGCTACACAGTGGCCCACACTGCACTCCTTGGGGGACAAATGTACCTATATCATATTAAGTAATCACTCAATTGTCTCTACACTCAAATTCAACAGACAGTATCTTATAATTTCAATAAATGCAAGGTATGTGAAATTAGGCACAGACACATTACTGTCAGGTGTGCGATTGTATCAAGAATCACCGTAACCTTTATTTCCAACAAGAGCAATCAGTAAGTACAACCCATGAGTTTTGTATCCACACCCCAAGGGGTAGAAACCAGATTAAAGGAAATATAAAAGTCAAGTGAATAATTGACACATTTTCTAACATCACTGTGCAGATAAATTCCAAATGTTTACAACATTCACACTGGAATTTAATCATTTGTGTCACAATATTTATAACACCAAATAGCTCCAAATTGATGTTTTCAATGACCAACGTGTTTCGGATTAAAAATCCATCTTCAGGGTGTGAGCTAAATGTTCCTATCCAATACATTTCATGGGTGGTTCTCTACAGAGTAATGAGAATACAAGTATTTTAGTGTATGGTATACAAAGTAAAGACATTCTCACAATTAGACATAATGAAAGGAACTAACCTCCAAGTTCCTGTGACTGGAGCCAGAGAGCCAGTGACCCAAGCTTGGAAAGCTGGGTACAAAGGATTAGTGGTCCTCAGACTGATCTCTAGATGGTGCAAGGAGAGGGAAGGTATTAACGTAGGTCTATATTAACTAATCTCAGTACACAGTTAGTGAAATCTCCAAACTGCACTTGTATATATGAAAGCCATATATCTCAATGCTAATGTATCACAATTCAAAGACTACGGAAACAATGTTCCTCAAGTAGTCTAAGTGCCATTGTCATAGGGTAAATGTACCGCTATTTCAGGCTAAGGGAGACAGATCTCCTCTGATGGCTCTACAGGAGCATAGACCAGTATATATCATGACACACATTCTGCCTCAGTGAAAGCCCACCTCACACTATAATCATAACCTCAAAAGAGGTAAAAAATGCTTTATGATGGGTGGTGCGCGCAATGGCACACACCTCCCATATCAGAGTATGCGTGATCGCCGTGTAAAAAGTGTCTGTATGCCCAACAGTAAGGACATACCAATGTAAGGCACTGCCGGGCAGCATCTCTGCCCGATCAAGCAGGCTTACCTGTATGTAGTAGACGCTGTGTCGGGCCAACCGCTACAACGTGAGTGACTCGCACAGCGCTCTATTTATCCAGTTATCCTGAAAAAAGACGCGCATGCGCGATCCGGAAGCCTCACAACAAGCCTCCATATTGGTATGGGCAGTAGGTGTTCCCAAGGTGTTGCCATACAACACCTCAAGCTGCATCTGTGTAAATGCAATTTAAACTTAGTAACCCCCGGAGTGGGGTGGGGGGGCTCCTCTGAATGTCACCCGAACGGGTCCCTAGTCGGAATAAACTGACTCATTAGTCAATGTATTTAAATGAAAACAGAAGCATGTTCAATACGTGCTGCGAGAAATCTTGTGCGCTTGTCTACGGGTCATTCTAATGTTATGGTTGTCGGGACAACAATGGACTGTGGATACCCAAAGGGGCTCCAGGTCCACGGACCCCACTCAACCCATGGTAAAGAGAACTCGTATCCTTTTCAAGATAAAGCAGTTAATCCTAATGGTCTCGTAGACGGGACCCAGTGGAGCTCCACTGAAGAAGAAAAGTCCAGCGTCACCTATCGGTAATCACTGTAAAGGAAGAGTACGGCATAGGGGCACAACCACAGATAGCAAAATGTGAGGTGTGCCCCCATGCCGTGCAACTCCTCCATATGTTCTCATATTCACAGAGACATTTTTGAAGTTGGCTATATCAAGTAGCCACCCTCAGACATTGATACGTAAGTAATCAACCCAAAAAGTCGCTCTGCAAAGATATCTCAGTTGCAATCTCAGACCGTGGAATATATTCATCCTATGGCTGAGATCATACATAGTGCAAGTCATAAGATCCGAGTGTCGGCATACAAGGATTTGCAATAATTCAGTCTTGACAATAGAAGGGCTCTGGCTAGTGTAATACAGCTGTCAGTAGGCAGGAAGTGTTTGCAGGCATTGATGAGCTTACAAGTGTATGCCGTTGCAGATGCTGTACTTGTCTATTTAGAGTAAGGGACAGGTCGAGGTAGAAGCCTAAAGTTTTTATTTCTTTAGCAACTTGGATAATGTTGCCATCTATGCTGAAGGTTTTGAAGGTGTCATTTAATTTGGCTATACAGAATTGTGAGCCTAAGAGGAGCAAATCCATTGTCATCATTTAGGCTCAATCCATGGTGTGCCATCCATGCCTGAATGGTTAGGTATATGGCTTTGAGAGTTTCTGAGTCTATACTGTGGTCATATGTGATGGGGACGAGGATTTGGCTGTCAACTGTGTAGTTAATGTAGGTGACACCCAAATCATCAAGGCGGTCGAAAAGAGGTTTGGTGAACGTATTGTTTTATTGTTATTGGCCTTTCCAGCCGCATCTCCTGCAACTCTGAACGGACGGTCCACTGATGACCTTGCCAATCATGTTGTCTCCTCGGTTGAATCTGGTCTTGGTCTCTCCTCAATTTCTCTTGTGCATAACGACATATATTTGTCCCCTTGGCCTCCTTGACCTTCTGTTACGCTCACCTGGTCTCTGCGAGGGCGTTGGGGCAAGGTTTCAGCCCTCCCAGGGATGTTATTGGTCCTAGAATTATGTTTGCCTTCTTTTTTATTTATTTTTTTATTTTTTTTTATTTTTATCGGTTTATTTCAAACCTTTAAAAAAGAAAAGGAGAATGTTTTACAAACAAACACACAATACAACACTTCATCAGGAAAATAATTGTCCGTTAACACTCCCTTAGCCATCCCTTAGGATCACTTAGCAATACCCCTACCAAGATCACATACAACTATGCAAGACATTGGCCTCCTTGAGCTTCAATTGACAAAGAGTTCAGTCGATTTTCAATTACCATCAGAAATCGAGTTAATGGTAATATCAACTTCCTGTCGCATCCTTGAAACATGTGGGCCCACCAATCGTCTGCACACCGGGAGGGGTAGTTTACTCCCCAAGGGCCCAGATGGATTGTCCTTTCAGAGCGGAGATTAGTGCAAAATAGGACCAAATGCTTTAGGGTTTCCTTATCTTTGGTACATAATCTACACATCAAGGATTCAACTTTATTTGAACGCCAAGACACCAGCCGTTCACTGGTTTTAAATGCGTTCAGCCGCATCAGCATGAACACTCTTCGAGCCTGTGGGTCTGGAAATAATTCAATGTAACGTTGTAAGACGTTAAAAGGCCTTGTCTCGAGCGGGATGTCCTTCATCATGGAAGCTGAGCTGCGTTGCATACAAGTTTGGTCCCAGTCTGCGCGCCAGATTTTTAATTTGGCAGCGTTCGGGTCATTATGCAGCTGGTCCATACTAATCCCATGATTTCTTAAGATATCTTCACATCTTTTCGACCATAGTGATAACATGCTGTTGTTTGCCGGAGATGGGTCGTGAAAGATATCAAATTGTGGAATGTGTTCGCGCTGGCGTGTTTTCCGAAATAAGCTTATTAGGGCCCAGCACACCCTTGCGTGTAACGAGATAAGTGAAAGTTCGTACCTCACACAAGCTGTTGCAATCCCCCTAGGCAACGCCAGTACCTTCGACCAAAAGCAATGCTCCAGCGAAGACCATGTGTCAGAACTACAGCCCAAGGCGTTTTCTGCGCCATATAATAATACTGGGATTACCTTCTGGTGATAAAAGGTAAGAACCGGTTTTAGTGAAAATTTCCCATATTTGTTCCGTATGATGGCCGCTTGACTGGCCAATTGTTTGCATTTACGTTTATTTTCAGACAACCATGGGCCGTCGTTGACTGATGAATTTAGTAACATTCCAAGGTATTTTACGTTCAGGGTTGTCTGAATAGCCTCCCTACACAAGTACCATCTTGGATGGCTTTTCGTGTTTTGTCTTCCACTGTTAAGATTTTTTAACACCATAATTTCGCATTTCCTTGTATTTATTACCAAATGGTTTGATGCAACATATCGTGCTACTGCGTTCAGTTTCCTCTGTAGACCTATGGGAGTTTGATCCATAATAACAAGATCGTCAGCATATAGCAGCCAGCTTACGCAGGTCTTTCCAATCTTCGGCGGAAAAGATCTTACTTCGTCGAATGCCAGTCCAATATCGGATATAAATAAACTGAATATTGCAGCTGCTAAGGGACAACCTTGATTCACCCCTTTATGGGTCTTGATAGGTGTTGTTACGTTTCCAGATTGATCCAGCCGGATTTTTATGGAGGTTTCAGAGTGCAATTCGCGTATTGCTGCCATTAAATCGACTGGACATCCCCAACTTTGCAGTTTTGCCCACAAGCCGGCTCTATCGATGGTGTCGAAGGCGCAAGAAAAGTCGATAAAGGCCAAGTAGATCTTAGATTTAGATTTTAATGCTTCCATTTTCAACAGATTTATAGCTAGCAAGTTCAGAGAACAGCCCACTTGCTTTACGAAGCCTGATTGCCTTTTGTCTATGTGGTTAGAGTCGATTGCCCATTTCACCAGTTTGTGTTGTAACATTGTGGCATAGATTTTCCCCAAACTGTCAAGTAAAGCCACAGGACGATAGTTCTTTGGGCAAGTTCTGTCTCCTTTCTTGAATATTGGGACAATCACAGCAGATTTCCAGGATTTCGGAGTTTTTTGAGATTTGCAAATCCTATCAAATAGGGATACGCATATGGAAGCCCATAGCTCAGGCTGTTGTTTGATCGTGAAATTGGAGAGCCCGTCTGGTCCAGGAGCTCTTGATTTTTTTGCTTTCTTAATGATGGACACAATCTCTTCTCTTATGTTTGCCTTCTGCGCTGATGGCTGGGATGACGAGAGGTGCTTCTTAGGGCCGCACCTGCGTGGATTTAATGAGCGCGGGTATGTTAGGTTAAGGCCCTGGCCCCACGTCCCCTCCTTCCCGAGGTGTGATTCCCTTAGATGCCCCGCTGTGGGAGGCTCACCTGGTGTATAAATTATGTGGACTCTCCGTCCTGCTACTTCTGGCAGGGGCACATGATTGTTGAGGACCAAGTTCCTTCACTGGTCCTATGTCCGTGGCCTCTCAGTCTACTTCTGGCAGGAGACGTTGGATTATCGAGGACCAAGTTCCTTCACTGGTCCTTTGCGGGCGGAGATACTACTCCTCTTTAGGTAAGTAGCAATGTTCTTGTTTGCCTTCTGTATTGTTTGTCTTTTCTTGCCCCGGTTTTGTTTCCTTGTAAAGGTGTTAGTTTCTGCATGTATATTTTCCCTTCTCTTCTTACCCCTGTTCTTTTGTTTTCTTCCATGCAGGTGGCGGTGCAGACCCGTATGGCTGCTGGGTCCGATGGCGGTAGCCGGAGTGATGAATAACGGGACCAGCGACTGCTGATAACAGGTAGGTTAACTCGTAGGAATGCGAGCGTGTTGTAAATGCAGCACAATTTCCCACTAGCGGAAATGTTCTAACCTTGTCTTTTGTCTCCTTTGCAGTGTGCGCGTTCGTGAGGAAGATGACCGCCGAGGAGATTGGTCAGAAGCTGAATCGTCGGATTCCAGAAGTTGAGCTGTAGTAAGAAGACTGCCGTGGAGCGAGATCAGGATTGCTGGATTCAGAGGTGAGTATCTGGAGGTTCACGCAGAGGTGAGCGCCACGTTGCATCTGAGTGCAAAGTAAGGCAAAGCACGGGCCTCGAGAGCAGATCAGCTTATATAGCTAGGCTTCTGGGCCACACCCATTAGCCTGGCCTACCTGCCACACCCAGCAGCTTGCATGTGGAACTGGCCCCAGAAGTAAGCATCCCAAATGGAATAAATGTAGTCCCTCATTACTTCTGCATATGAGCCTGGCGCCTCTGAGTCCAGCCGGGCCCCCTGTGTTTGTTTGTCCTGGAAGGACTTAAAGGGACCAGTCTTGGGTAGCCACTCATGGCACCTACTACTCGGGGGCGTCGCATCTGTGTCCTTGGGCCAGTGGTCACGACACCTTCCTTGTCATTTTTCTCAGTTACTACTTGCTCACTCGCTCGCTATTCCTCAATTGTCCTGGCAATTTTCATTACTTTTTCCAAGGATGGATACTTGTCAATCCATAATCTCTCTCTCTCACCTTGGCATTACTGGTCTTCATCATGACCTGGTGCCTTAAGTATTTCTCTAGTACACCGGTAAATTTGGAAGTTGATTTATAGGTGCGCAGAGCAGTGATATAGGCATCAATTGACACTCCTGTACCTTGAGCCCTGGAGAAAAAGTGATAGCTCTCCAATGCGACGTTGGGTCTCTTATCAAAACACTGTTCCAATTTTTAAGAGCAGTTTCATACATGCTCACCACCATTCCACCTTCACTGCACCTGGAACGCGTACATCCTCTCCAGGAATGTGTCTGAATAATCTCAGCCCAAGTCATCAAACAGTTCAGCAGTGCTGCCTCCTTCTCATCATCTGTGTACTTTGCACCCCCTGTTGCTCTCAAGTACACCTTAAAGGCATCAACCCACAGATTCCACGCTGTTGGGGGTTCACCTGGATTTGCCATGAATGCAGGGGCAGGCGAGCACTGCTTTGTTGCATGTTGCGATGCAGCACACTTACTAACTCTGTTTAGATGAATGAAGGTTTTGACATACCTCCGACAGGTCTTTGCAGCTACTGAACCTGTTGAGGTGACCATTATTTGTAGATCTTGTACCACGGTGTGGAAATGGGACGGAAGGTATGTGACTGTGTGAAACAGCCTCTCTACGCGCTGCTGGTTCCCAGTAGTATTGCAGCGTTCAACTTATTGCTCTATGTTGCCAGGCAACCAAAATGGCCACCACACACTCGACATTGTGCGGCCCTTTTCTCTTCGTTTGCTCCTGCTGATTTTTTTCTTTTGTGGCTGTCACGTACTGTCCGCGTTGAGAGGTACTTTCCTCTCAACTCGCCACATTCCTGGAGTGAACGTGGATGTACTTGCGCTTCACTTTCGAGGAACTGCTGCTTCCTCGTGTGCTTTGCCTCGCTCAGAGTGTGCTCTCGTGCTCTGCCTTTTATTGGTGTGAGGAAGTGTAATGGAAGTCCGGTATGTGCGATGGTCAGTAATTGCCTGACCATTGTATTGGGGTATGTCAGGGATATTGTTCAGGTGTTAGTCCATTTTCTCTCATAGCGAGCTGTCTGGTGTTGTGAAGGGGGGTTGAGTTCCTAAGTATTCTAGGATGGGGTAAAGGTGTTACAGGGAAGGGGATACCACATCTCGCCATCCAGTGTCCCACTCCCCGAAGACCCCTTACCCAGGTGACCATCCACACTGGTCCACCCCCAGGAACAAGATTCAAAAGCGATGGCCGTGTTCTGGGGACTAGCGGGCGAGACACCTTCAGGTTTCTCACATGCCCTTCCCCTATGCAAGGTGGATATAGTTGGTCTTTGTCTAGGTTCTTCAATTTGAAGACTTTGGAAATTACAGGAACTAGACATATCCAAAGACTCTTGCATACTCCACAGGTTTCTTTCCCTCTGTGTTGGCAGAGGCAAGGTGTGTATTTGTCTCTCAAAGGTATCCCATAAACTGTCCTTGAGGGGGTGACCCTGGATTTATGTG
Organism: Ambystoma mexicanum; assembly: GCF_040938575.1. Classification (NCBI taxonomy): domain Eukaryota; kingdom Metazoa; phylum Chordata; class Amphibia; order Caudata; family Ambystomatidae; genus Ambystoma; species Ambystoma mexicanum. The sequence goes on along the minus strand of NC_090934.1, from coordinate 704,376,594 downwards.
TTCCTTATGTCTCGTGAGAGGTTCTTGGTAAATGGTAGGTTCATGGTGTTCTGTCTCCTTCCAATCTCATATTGGAGGTGTTTGGGAGCAACACTTAAGAGTGCCAGTGGTCTTGAGGTATAAATTCCCTATGGGGAGTTGGTAATTCCTGGAAAAGAGTGGAGAATGTAGGGAAGTCTCTTCCCACAACGACTTCTTCGGGGAGCTCAGGAATGATGGCTGGTGATATCAGACATGACTCGTCCCTGAGTTAATGTATACGGGTATCTTAGGGTATATTTCGTTATCAATAATAAAGAAAAAAAGGCTGTATTAACAGCCTCCCATCCGGTGCTGGCGTGTTCCATAGAGAAGCTAAATCCATGCCACACTGAGTGGGGCGCGGGACATGCTCTCTGAGTTCGTCGACATTAACATCCATTAACTGTGCTTTCCATTCCTATGTAGCAGCTTTTCGACAGTACACATCAGCACAGAACATGAGGCTGTTAATACAGCCTTCTTTTCGTTCCTGTGCTGAGCGATTGATATTGCACTAAGTAAGCAATGTGAGATTAATAATGCATGTGGCATGCTCAAGAGTAGTGATTTTTGATGAGGACAGCTTGTCTGACTTTTTTATTTAGGTTGAATCAACAAAAGGTGATTGGCTTCAAGTTGCTTTTTGACTGGAACTAACATCCTTTAAATATATGAGATAATTTCACAAGGTTAATGTGATTTTCATATATGATCCTTCTCTTCATTATTTAGAATTACAAAAAAGAAAAAAGAGAATTCAATAAAGGGCATATTATTTCCCATTATTTCAGCTTTTGAAATTGAGTATTGGTTGTGAAACCAGATACTACAGGTTAGTGCCTTCCGTATTTAATTAAGAATCGATCAATCTTAAAATTTTATTAAATTAGGATATTGGTTGAGTGTTGACCCATTTCTCCTTATCCTTTACCCCAATAGATACTGAAAAGGATAACATCCACACCTGAAGAAGGGGCAACAGTAGCCCCGAAACGCATAGTCTATAATCTGTATCAGAGGTACAAGGATCAGTGTTACACCAACTCTATTGATGCTTTGTTGCTCTGATACAAATATAGGATTGTTATCAAATTCATTATAAACAATTACACCGTTGAGTGATTATAATTGTGAGTTGGTAAACTCATAAGATTGTTATGATTGATTTCCTGTTGTTCTACTAGTTGGAAAGAAACATTTTATCTATTGATATAATTTCCTTATAATGTATGAAAATATTCTAATCTGTATGAATTGTTTCTTTATGAAATTACATGATAATCATACTTTTGAATTTATTAAAAATCACTTTTTTTAAATACACAAAGCCTTAATAATAGGAGAGCATGATCAATGGTGTCAAAGGTGGCAGACAAGTCCAATAAAATAATACCTGTTGTACCACCTTGATCTTTGATCATCATTATTAGCTCATCAAGCATAGACACCAAGACAGACTCAGTCCTCCTTAGTGGCCGAAAGCCCCTTTGACAGGGGTCCAGAGTATTATGGTCCTCCAAGTAAGATCGCAATTGTGGGGTAATGACTGCTTCCAAAACTCTCAGGAAAAAAGGTAGCAAAGAAAATGGGCCGATAGTTGGAGAAAATCGCCACATCTAGTGATGGTTTCTTTTAACAGAGAGATCACTAGAGCATTTTTTTTTAATTGCCAGGATGTGGCCAAAGGCCAGCGAAGAGTAAGTCGCCTCCACTGTCGTATCACTGAAACTTGTGATACTAGATTTAAACAAATATAGGGGAATGTCGTCAAGTGGAGATACCGATTTTAGTAACACAGCGATCTGGGTGATCTCAAAACAGTTGGTGAGCTGGAAAGAAGTAAAAGCGCAGTGAGCGCGGGTTCGGCCACCAGGGGGCACAGGTGATGTGAAGCCTCTGTGTCTGTCTCCCCACCTTACGGGCCGAAAGACGGGTTGAGCCCCTCCAGAAAGCCCACATTTGAAAATATAACCGTCCCCCCTGCCCCTCCAAGGTGTCCGAAGCTGGGGAGCACCCCTGGTCCTTATTGCATCTTCCTAGACCTCGGGGAAGAGAAGAAAAGTACAACGGAAGTGGCGGCTGTGCACAGTGATCCCAGAGAGCGGTCCCAGAATGCCAGGGAACCCAGAGAAGAGACCGAGGCCCTGAGGCAGGGATAACAGCGCACCAAGGCTGGTGCCTGCTCCATAGAGTGGGAAGCAGCCAGTGTCCCTGCTGCCCCCCCACCTCCTGCCTGCGGACGATAGAGGCCTCCAGGCTGCAGAGAGGCACTGAACCATTGGGGGCAAGACCGTGCCCCTGAAAACTGCGCGCAAGAGACTGCGGCACCGGCGAATGCAGCGTGAGGTGCTCCGAGCCCCCGCTGTTGAAGAAGGAAAAGTGAAGGAAACTTGCGCCGCGTTGGAGCCCAGTCGCGTTGGGAATGGACCGTCTCCCCAGGTCCGGCCAAGGAGAACGTTGGCGGTGACAACAGCAGACGGAGCGCTCTGCAGGCCCCACCGTGAACATCGGAGTAGCCGCGTTGCGACACGCCATCTGGGGCCCTTCCCCCAGGAACAGCGGTAAGGACCAGCACAGCAGGGGCAATTGAGGAACACAAGTGTGGGGAAATTAAGCAGTGGCCGTTCTGTGGTCTCTAGGTCTGTAGCGAACGGCATTGGGGGCGTTCGCCGGCCCGTGGAGGGGTAAATGAAGACCACAGTACTACTGGAGTTAGATCACTGTGCATAAAGGTGCCGCAGGCCAGGGCGTAACAAAACCAGTGCTGAACAGCTAACCTCTCCTCACCCTGCCCTCACTTTCTGACTGCCAGTTTCTCGGAAGAGACACTCAGTGCCAGGCCGAGCCAGAGGTCTGTGGGGGCATCCAGCAATACTCCGGGGCTCAAGCCTTTGAGGTAGTGCCATGGGGATACGCGACAGCTGCAATAAAAGGGAGGAGAAAAAAAAAGAAGAAAAAAAAATAAAGAACTCTGCAGCCCCACCAGTCCAGCCGGAGAACAGTGCACGCAGTGTGTAGGGCTGGGGCGGCACGGGGAGGGGACCATCCAGATACAGGGCCCGGTGGGGAGTGGATCCCGCCCAACTCCCACAGTAGACCCAGGGGAAAGTGCAACCCAGTCGCGCCAGGCCTCCCCCGGACAACAAACTACCTCTGGTCCACGAGGAAACCAAAAGGCCCCCTACACCAATTGGGGCCAGATAACTCGGGCTGACCACGCACCGAGACTAGGTGCGCCCCACCCCCGCCCAGATCGCTGGGAGACTTATGGGCCCCAGGGGAATAAGCAGAGAAAGGCCTAGCGGAAAGCAGGCTAATCAGCGGAATAAAAGAAGGAGCAGACAAAATAAGGGACGCGTAGCCTCCAACAACACCGGCCACCGGGAATAACACTGGACTCAGAGGGGTGGTAACACAACCCCCCTGTTTGGTGAGGCAGCCTTTTCAGCCTACCCTCATAAAAGAAAGACCCACACGATCCGCTGGGCAAGCTTGAATGAGCTGGAGGGAGACGTTCCAGGAATTCAGTTTCCAGGAAGATGCAAGAAGCCAGGTTGGACAACCCGCAGCAAAATGGCTGACCAAACAGCAGACCAACCAGAGGACACCAGGTCCACAAAAAGGGACATAGCAGCCATATTACAGGAAATCATAGACATGCAGGCGGACATTGACCACAGGCTGGATAAGGTGGACAAGATGCAAAGACCGAATGCAGGGTTTTGGAGGTAAATCAATCGTCGGTAGACATTCTAGAAACACAGATCTACACCAGATTGCCCGCTCTGGAGAAGAATGAAGAGGAAAAAGCTCTACACATGGACGATTTTGAGAACAGGGAAAGGAGAAACAACCTTTCGTTTTTTTGGCCTTGGGGAGGCAGCGGGGGAGACAGAGAGGGACATATGCTGGGCTATTAAGGACGTGATCCGCCTATTGTTTGGTAACGAGGCAACCACTGACCCCACCATCGATAGAGCGCACAGGGCGGGCGGCCGAGCTACTGGACCCCGCTCCATGCTGGTTTGCTTCTACTATTACGCCAAAAAGGTGAAGATTTTGGAGGAGGCCAGGAAAGCCTCCACCATTACATATAGCAATGCGACAATAACAATTTTCCAAGATCTCTCTGCGTTCACCCTGGCCAGAAGAAGGATGTGTGGCCCCCTGACACAATGCCTATGCGAGAAGTGAATTCGATAATGAGGGGGCTACCCCTTCTCGCTAACATTTGAATATATAGGCCAACGATCTAGATTGGTCTCCGTAGAGGACAAAGGAGCAATCCGAGAGTATGTGGAAAGTACAGATGATCAGAGGCAACCCACTGGGGAAGCCACGAGAGGGAAAAGTGGGAGAGGGAGCACGAAGATAGGAAACGGACGCTGGGCTCGAGAAAATTAAAAAGTTAAACACACCTCCACACAATGATGGCGTAATAAGGGAGGGGGGCTCAATCTAAAGGTACTTGCAATGATGGGCACAGGGGAACCGGGCAAGCTGGTGGTCCATTCAAGTACCAGGAATGGTCGAACTTATTGGCTGGGTGCCGGGGAGGGGGGGTTGTGGGTGACTGGGGCATGGATACGGCAGTCGGAATGGGGGAGCAGTTGGGGTTAGACTCCTTCCAGGGTAGAGGGGGAGTTACACAGTTTTGGGGGGAGGAGGGGGAGTTGGGGGTGTGGTGTTTGTGGTTTCTAGTACACAGAAGGCCCCTGGTTAAGGGGCAACAGAAGGTTATTGACAGAGCCAGTTCTACTCGTGGGACACAAAGGTGGCTGGGGATAGAGATACGTCCAAGCAACCAAATGGCTGATCTATCACCCGTCCTGGAGATAGGCTCACTAAATGCCAGGGGAATTAACTCACCCACAAATAGATCCCTCTTGGTCAGAGAATTCAGAGGAGCCAAATTAGATCTGCTCTTTCTCCAGGAAACACACTGGGTGAAGGGGAAGGAGCCGGCCATCCAGGGAGCCGGGATAGGGGAGGTACACTATGACTCGTACAAGACCAAAAAGAGAGTAGCGATCGTTATGGCCAATGATCTGGGATTTAGGACCGAGGCATCGATTAGGAATCCAGAGGGACGATATCTGTTCATTAGAGGTGATCTGCAGGGGACACCCCTCACGCTAGGAGTGGTCTATGGTTCGAATGACGGTCAAGTGCCATTTTGGGAGAAGGTTGGGGATAGATTGAGACTATTTGTGGAGGGCACCCGTATAGTGGGAGGAGATTTCAACATGGTCCTGGACCCCACTAGAGATGGGAAAAGAATGTCATCACAGAAAACCCCACCATTAGACAAATCCACATCACAGAACGTTTATAGGATCAATCTTGACCTGGGCCTAGTAGATACGCTGCCTAGCACTCCCAGGGGACCCCCTTCAGGTATTACTCAAAGACCCAGAAAACATTTTTGAGGATTGATTACATCCTAGTGGAGAGTTCCCTACTTGGCTATATACAAGATCTGCGGGTAGACCCAGTCCTGTGGTCGAACCATGATCTGGTGCGGTTCACGCAGAGAGGGGCATGGGGACTCGACGCAGGGGGAGGTGGAAATGTAACGATGCCCTCTTGAAGTATGGGGAAATAACCCAAATGGTACTGGATAGTATATTAGAATACTTTGAGCTGAACGATAACAGAGAGGTCGGACCTCACACCCTGTGGAATGCATTGAAAGCCACAATTCTGGGCACCCTAATAAAAATAGGGGCACAAAGAAATGGGAAAGGGAACGCCAAGAAGAGGCCTTATGGGAAAAAATAGCACAAATAGAACCAGGGCGGGTACCCGGAAGCTCCATCTCCCCGAATCAGGACTCAGCCCTAAAACATAACAAGACCCAGCTTAAGGAATTACTGCTGTGCAAGACCGAAAAGGAACCTGAGGTAATCAAATAAAAATACTATGAAAAAGGGGATAAGGCGGATCAGATACTTGCATGGAAACTGAGGGAATCCCTGAAAATCAAAATGGTTAAAGCCATAAAAATTGATGAGGGGACAACGCGATATGATAACCTGAGTATAGGGGGGCCTTTAAGGAGATGATGCCCTTGTAGAGTACTTCCTGCAGCAGCTCCCTATACCTGGCTTGGCTGGGGACAATACAGTGAAATTGGAGGCCCCGGTGTCGGAGGAAGAAACTGTCCAGGCAATCAAAGCAATGAAGGGAGGCACGACACCAGGGGAGGACGGGTTCTCAGTGACACTTTTTAAGCTGTATCAGTCCGCCTTAGCCCCACACATCGCAAAGGTCTTTAACACAGTGCTCAAGGGTGACATCCTGCCTGAGGCAATGATGGGAGCCATTATAGTGGTACTGCCAAAAGAGGGTTCTGGGATGCACTGGCCCACTAGGCTCTGCCCTGCGACATCACTGTGTGCTGCTTCACCAGAAACAACAGAATGGCCGCCAAAAAGCACCATGGCACGCAAAAAATCTCTGAGAAGTGCGCAGGGAAACCGGAAAAATAGGCTGCCAAGCTACTATGCCTGTGTCAGTGGTAGAACAGGAAACCACACTGCCAAAACCTGTCATTGGGCTGCCCACAGAGTGAAATGGAACTACCTGAAAAGGCAGTGCTGCATTGCCAGGAAAACCCAGAAGTGCTCTAAAATCTGTTTTTCCTTGGCTGTTGAAATTGCAAAATAATGGTTCCCAAACACCAGAAAAGATCCAACATCTTTGTTGGGTGTTAACAATCACTTTATTTAAAGAATCCACCTAAGCGCAATGTCAGGAGAAGCAGATTTCATCACAAGAATATCCACATTGAAAAAAAGGATTGCCTGGAAAAATCTGTCAGAATATGGGCGCAGTACCGCCGCCTGCCTGTATCAAAGCTGTCATTTACTTACACTGTTAGCTTAGACTTGTACATTAAGATCAAATTGTGCAAAAGAAGTGACTTGCCATCAAAAGCAATATGGGTTGCTACTATTTAATCTCTATGTTTTAAAAAGACTGGAATTAGAGATCTGTGTGTATACTTGTTGAAAATGTAAAGTATTTTTAGCAAAGACAATTTTAAACCAAGTGTTTTAAAGTGAACTGATACCAGCCAGAGGACTTCAAAGCACATACCACAGTTTGCCCCCAAACAAAGATGCCTTCCTTTTGCTCTCTGCCCAGGAACTCTCAGTTAGATGCTAACGAAAGGAGGAGGAGATTTTGCTCTGCTTCTCTGGGGAGAGACAATAGACTTCCTGGACTGAAAGGGTATTCAAATGAAGTGTCAACAGAAGCCCCTGCCAGCAGGAAGAGAGGTCTGGATTGCTCTTAGCCCAGCAAACCATGTAGGTGGGACCAGACAGATTTGTGTATCTTAACCCACAAGAAAATATCTTTTTGAAAAAAGACTCAAAGAGAACTGGGCAAAATGTGTAAAAATCTGTAAAATATAGGTTGTTAACCTGAAAATTCTGCTCAGAGTTTGAAACTACTCTGAACTCTGTGCTATGTTCAGAGACAGGACTACCGAAATTGTAATTTTGTAGCAATTGTGATGATGCTAGAAATATGAAACTTCACAGGATTATGCCCAGATGTCATGCGCATATATGTAGAAAAATGTGGACAAATCTGACATTGGGTACCCAACCAAAAGCGCGAAAAACTGTCAAATCTGAACTAAAGCTCTCACCGAGATAGAACTCGGACGGATACTTGCTCTACTAAATCTGTGATGTAATTATGTATTGCTAGCAAGATGGTTGTATTGTAAATATGCTTTATGTGAAAAATAGATGTATTGTACAGAAACAAAGGGGAGGTACTCCCTGGATTGTAAAATACAGCATCATCATGGCACCAGAGTTCCTTCTCACATCAGGAGAGGGGACTGACACTAACCAATAGGATTCCTAGAGGGTGTGCTTAGTATAATTCAGCCTACCCACCCCTTATGGAAATACATAAATAGGGACAGCTTAGGACCTACACACACACACACACAGATTCACCGATCAACTGATTTACTGGCGAAGCACTTTGCAGGAGAAACAGGCTTTGCTGTTTCTGCTTTCTTGCCAAGAACTCTTGCTAGAATCCAGAGATCCAAACCAGTAGAGCAGAGCTGAAACCTGATAGCTGCAACCCAGAACCAATCCGTCAGATCCAGTCTAGAGTGCCGTGCAGTGTCCAGACAGCCGTGCTGATTGCAGAACCGAGTGCCCTGAATCCTGTCTGGTGGGCTAGCAGAATTCCAGACCATAAATCCTTTGACCAGAACCCTGATGGGCCTATTCCAAACAGTAGTTGTGAGTATCTATAGCATAGAATTGTCCCTAGCCAGTATCTTATCCTTAAGTACTCCTATCCAAAACCATTCTATCCTATCCAGAACTGCATTGTAGAGATCTTTTGTCTTTCCTGAATCTTTCTCTCACCCTATAGTCCTTTGTTAATTGTAGTGATAATTTCGTCTTTGCGCTAAAATATTTGCTGAAGAAAGACAAGCGCCTCGGCAGGTAGAAACCATCCGGAGACGTCGCTGGATTGGTGGCTGTGCTGTCGTGTAGCTTGTGGCTTCATAGAATCCTTAGTGTAAAGAAATTCCTGTTTGTAATTCAAAAGCGCATCTTTCATAAAAACCAACCTCTACTAAAACCTCTGTAAATTCCGTACCGTGCATGCTAGAAATGTATTTTAAGTGTCAGATTGAAGCTAACATCCTCAGCTTTCCAACGAATCCAAAACCGCATTCCAACTCCTTATAGTTTTCACGCGTGGAAACGTTTGCCGTGAATTTTCATTTGACTCAATTTCATCACGTGTAAAACAGCTATTCTTTGCATCTGACCTCCAAAATGTCAGGATAGGAGTCTAAAAATAGGAAAAAGAAAGGGTGTACCATAGATATCTATGGGAGGAAAGCAGCAAAATGAAAATCTTTTCTAACAGGGCGAGGTTGATGGATTGCCATATTCAAGGGTGTGAAAGACCTGGCTTTTTTATTTTTATTAATATAAAATGAGGGTAGTTCTGTTTCTGAAAGCGAGATCTTTATCAGTGCGCTGAATGTCTGAAAAGCTTCAGTAATAAAAAGCAGCCTAACTCTACATGAGAGAATCCATATTATCCAAATAGTTGGATAAAATGTGAACGCATGGTAGATTTGACCGAATTCGGTCACTACCATCAGTTCAAATTTTCTCAACCAAGTTGGGTCGGAAAATACCCAACATGAGGAGCGGGTGTTCTGGGGGTATCCCCCGCTATCCATGTTTGGTATCTGCAGCCTTCGGGTTTGCAGGGGTGTTCCCCGCTTCCTAAACAAAGAAGGCAGGGGACAAAAATTGCTCAGGCCCGCATTTTCAATGAACGGTCAAAACGGGCCCAAGCTGTTTTACTGCGGGCAGTCTGCCCGCGGACAAATCCTTTGCGGGCAGATCATGCAGATCCGAGAATATCCACACAGGAGAGAAACCTTATAATTGCAGTGAATGTCAGAAAAAATGTAGTCACAAAAGCAGTTTAACTCAGCATGAGAAAACCCACATGGGAGAAAATCCTTACCAGTGCACTGAATGTCAGAAGAGTTTTAGTCAGAAATGTAGTCTAACTCAACATGAGAGAACTCACACATGAGAAAAGCCTTAATGCACAGAATGCCAGAACAGCTTCATTGAGAAGAAATACATAATTCAGCATTAAAGAGCCCACGCCGGTGAAAATCCTTTTCAATGCACAGAATGTCTGAAAAGCTTCACGCAAACTCACTTCAATTTAAAACGAGAGAAGCCACAAAGGAGAAAAAAACCTTATCAGTGCCAAAAGCCCACACAGGAGACAAGCCTTACACCAGTGCCTCAAATGTTAGTGAAGGTTCAGTTTCAAAATGAATAGAGCTCAACATGAAAGAACTTGCACAGGAGAAAAACCTTATGCGCGTACAGAATGTCAGAAAAACTCAAGTTTACTTCAATATGCGAGAACGCACATGGGAAAAAAAACGTTATTCATGTTTGCAATGCATGACACCTTCAGTGGTATATAGGTTATGTCTGTTTATGATACTGCTTTTGTAAGTAAATATTTTTCTAACTCCATCATACAACCCACAGAGGAGGAAATCCTTCTGAATGCTCTAATGACAGAAAACCATAAGTCATAAAACGACTAAGTCTACATGAGAGAATAGACAGGAAAAAAATTAAAAAACTTATGAGCGCAGTGAATGCCGGAACAGCATCAAAAGGAAAAGCACCTGACTTGCTGTGAGAATACACACAGGAGAGTACTTCCATCAGTGTTTGCAATGCCAGAAAACCTTCATTCATTTAACAGATTTAATTCTGCATGGGACAACTCGCAAATTGGAGTAAAATATCCGGGATCTGAATGTCCCATAAACTTCAGCCAGAAAAGTCATCTGACTTAACGTGAGCGAGCCCATACCGGATATTCATGGGATAACAATGCACGAAGAGACAAGAGATCATACATGATCAAGCAATGCTCACCTAGCATAGTCAGAATGTAGAACATGCTTGGGAGGAAATTGCAGCTCTGACATCCAGCGCCTCCTTACGGCTGAACAGCTGGGCAGTAATCGATGGTGACAGCAACATGTTCAACTTACCACCACATGGGTGAATTCCGAGGCAAATAATCAATTTTCATGTTAAAAGAAGTGTATAAATTAGGGCAGCCTTACTCCAAAGGAGGCTCAGCCTGCATGCAGTTCATCCAGTTGAACTTTAAAATTCCGATGTCTTTGAGCAGAACATGCCCTAGATGAGATCTGAGTGGAAACCGCTTCCATATAAGCTTATACACTTAAGACGCATGTAATTAAAAACAACATTTCTAGCAGTCTAGATGTCAGAAGCATCAACTGCGATGAAAAAGGTCTAAAAAGCAGCTTGCAAGCATTTAATGAAATTAATTTCGATATATTCAAACCTTTGGAAGAAAAACATGCTTCTGGAATACAAGACTAGATCAAACCGCCCCAAGCTGAGAGCAATGCCAGAAAAGAACGAAAAATAATTCAGGGACGCTTACAAATGCCTCCCTCTTCGTTAATGTTGTAATGCCAAAACATTTACAGTGGGAAGCTGAAATTGGACTTGAACTTCCGAAGACGGATTTAAATGATTTATTTGAGATCATCAGAACTATGAAGCCCTGTTTAAATCTATAAGCTGTGAGGTTGTCCTCTGGCACAGTTCTTACGTGCAGTTCTTATGTGCATTTCTATCAGGACTTTCCTGGCAAAATGTGAAATATGGGGAACTGTAGTCCACTCCATAAAGCCTTTTGTGATTTTAACCTCCTCCAAGTAGGACAAATGTATTGCAAAACCTAGTGGGAGGCATTCACAATGGTTTACATGGAATCCTCCAGCTTTTAGAAAATGATAAAAGCTATAGATTCCATAGGAATACAATGATTTAAAACACTGTATGAAAATCCCATTCTAGTGGAAAACAATTGGGTTTTAGCAGGCAGAGCAAGAAGTTAAGTCAGAAATAATGATCTTGTTCTGTGCACCCACTCTGCTTGCCAAAACTAGGAAAATTCCTTGCACTGCAAAATGAGGTGTTAAACCAGATATAACACTTTTACGCCTAGTTTTAGAGCCTGTTTTTGCACTCGGTGTACTTAAAAAAGAGCCCCTTAGTGACGCAAGGTAATGTGCCATTGACAGGCAGTTCTAAACATGTTCTTCCGAAGTTATTTTAAATGGGCGTCTGCAGATGGGAGCAAAGCAAGATAATTCAGTAGAGTAGGCTCTTTTTGGGCATGCTTACATCATGCCACTGTTAATAAAAGCTGCACAAACAGTTGGGGCGCCCTGCTTTATCTTAGCCTTTAGAATGCTGAGGATAAGGATGTTGACTGCTGTCCCGCCGTTCTTCTTAAAGCCCATCTGGAATTGATCTTCGCATGGGGCAGATTTGGCCCATCGACGAAAGTGGTCGAGAAGAAGAGTGGCAAACAATTTGCCCATGATGTCGAGTAGGGCTATAGGCCTGTAGTTTGCCGGATCTTCTCTGCTTCCCTTTTTGAAGATCGGAATCACAGTGGCTTCTGTCCAAGACGATGGAATCATTCTGCTGATTCTACAGTGTGTAAACAGAAGACTGATAAAATCTGTCCACTCAGCGATGTTTTTTTTTAGGTCAATGTTCGTGAGCCCATCAGGTCCCGGAGCTCTGATGTTTTAAGCTTCTGAATGCACTCGTAGATGTAAGCTTTCATGGAAAGGTCAACCCAGGGGGTCCTGTTGAATTCCGGCTCATGGGTCACGTTAATAGCAGGAGTGGCGAAGAGCTTTGTGAAAAAGTGTACCCAGGTGGCTGCCGGAACAGAGTTGATCATATTTGCTCTGGTATTGCCTTGCGCGATGTTAATCAGGGCCCAAAAATCGGCAGATTTTTTTGACGCCAGTGTTCTCATCATGGTTCATGCGTCATTTTGGTACAGAGAGGACCTGCGTAGTCTTATCCATGCTTTGTAGGTTTTGTTTTCTTTTGCCCAAAGTGCCCATCCCAATGTGGTGTTTTCGGCTTTTACAATGCGTTTCATTTTCCTCAGAGCCTTTTTGTTATCCGCTATGAGTTTGTCGTAGGTATGGTTGAAAGTAGTGTAAGGCGTCTTTCTCTTTTTCTGGATGGACTTGTGATTGATCAGAAGGGGAATATAGTTGGGTCTCAGAAGTAACTCTGCCGTTGTTAGATTGACCCCGGTTGTAGCATATTGCTGGGTCATGGCTCTGACGCTGGCAGCCGTCAAGCGTAGTCAAGTTTGTTGGGGATTTACCTCTACCGACGATATGTAGTTGTTGGATTCTTGAGAAACAGAGGACCAGACGATGGTGAGCATGTTGTGGTCGCTCGGGAGCGTTTTGGAAACCTTGAAGCTTTCCATCTCTGGGCACATAGGTTCAGAAATAAAGATGTAGTCCAACGTAGCCTTTGAAGAGCCTCTTACCCAAGTTGGGATTTGCGGGAGCCAGTCTTTGATCCATGCTGCGTTGTGTATGTTCCTGGCCGACATCAGCTGGCATTTTTTATTCTTATGGCAATGTCGTCCCTATCAAAGTCAACGTCCCATTTGTCCGCCAGTGGAAGTACAGGATCAGCCTAGTTCCCTCTTTTTTTTGTAAAGATCTTCAAAATGCCTTATCCAAGCTTCTTCTGGGACCGTGTTACTCTGAATGGTCTGCTGTGTGTTATTTGCCTGGTTCATTGGCCCCAAGAACTATCTTGTATTCCTGTTAGTTAAAGCTTTTAATATTGCTTCAGCGTCATGTTGCTGGGTTATGACTTTGTGGGAGATAAGCCAGTTTTTGTACCTTTGTTTTAGTGCCTTTCTTTTTTTGCTCCTTCCGTTGACATCTGATGGACAGTGCATCTTTGAGCTTTCCAAAGTTCTCTCTTTCTCATGACAATTTGTAGATCAAATGTGTGGTTGGTTTTAAGTCTGCATCTGAGTGCTCCTTGCACGTTTGTGTGTACACTTGAAGTAGCAGCATTTGTATTCAACATCAATCTTATCTCGCATGCTCGAGCTTCCAAATTTCCTGTGCCTTTCACACACATCATCTGTGCTTAAGCGAATTCTGTTTTTTCCTGATTCCACGGACAGCTTTGTCTTCCACATGTCCTGTATTACAGGTTTTATCAGATTGCACTCAAGCTCCAGTATTTTGTGATCAGTGTTTTTCATGGGTTTGGCATGTAGCAACATGATTTTATGGGTCGTTTTTTTTACATGAAGAAGTAGTCCAATGTTGACTCTTGAGAACCTCTGCTCCACGTTGCTTGTGCTGGGATGTCTCCTCGTTTGTGGCCACTGAGCATGCAGATTTCTCTCGTTTACAGTTCTTCAACCAGATTTTACCTTGCATGATCTTCCTGTTGGGTTTTCTGTCAAGTTTGCATTTTTTATCCTCATCTGCTTCCAGACAGTAAATGTTTAAATCACCACATGTGATTATGATTGGACTTGAAATTTCGACAAATGTTAAAGTGGTCAATCAGAGTTGTTACTTGATCGATATACTGGGTTGTGCCCATAGCTTTATCTTGCCAATAAAGATTTATAATCACAATTATGTTTTCCCCGGTGTTCACGTTTTGCGCTAGATTCAATACAATAGCCTGTATGTATGCATTGGGGCTCATGATCTTTATCACACAGAATCCAGTCTTCCTGTTTATTAAAGTGAGCAATCCATACTTGGTCTCCCCTTCTTGCCCTTAACGGCAGGGTTCAGGAAGGTATCATAACCTTCAGCACAGGGATTTTCAGTTAACCAGGTTTCCTGTAAACATAGGATGTCTAATTGTCTAAGATTATGGTCCTCTGCAAATAAGTGGACAAATTCCCTTTTGTTCCATGAGTCAATGCCTGTATTTTTGTCAACATGGTGATCCTGGCAATAGCTTTTATTGTTTGTGCATAGGGCCTCAGCCAATGCCACAAATCTGGTATATTTCCTTGTCCTTCTACGGCTGGATTTTTAGTAGATATTTTGTATCAACCATTTGGGCAGTTGATAGTTATCTTCAACAAATCCATTTGACCCTCTATCGTATCTTTATTCGTCAACCAGTGTCTATTTGCTCTATTTCGTAATGGGTCTTAGTTGGCTTTTAGGCTTCGGTCGCTGTTTTCTTGTTCATTTTGGGCTGATGGAGATTGCTCTGTCTCGAGATTCTTTATGGGTCATATCTCGAGTTTTTACAACTCTGTTTGTTTTTGTTTAAGTTGTTCAATTTCAGGTGTAGAGTCGATGATGTCAAAGCCTAGTGGCAATAGATCCTGTGAGGCATTTAGTAAAAGGTCACATATTAGTCTGGATTGTAGGTGCAGAGGTACACAGTATTGTTGTTGCTCTTCGATAAACTCCACCACTGCAATGTCCTCCGTCTCTATAGCACGCAAGCCCGGAATGTGGTGCAATAGGCATAGAACGATCATGCGATTCAAAATCAACCCATCTTCCAAGGATGATATGCATTCCAGTAGAATTTGGTATTTAGCACTTGTCTTTATAACTGATTTTTGCTTGTTGTCGTTGGCTGCAGTCTTGTTATCCATGCAGACATTGGCCCCTCTGGACAGGTGCAGGGTGATAGTTTTTTGTTTAAGATTGTTTGACCCCTTTCGTTTGGCTTACTTGCACTGTGGACAGTCATGTCTCTCCGACTTTCTTCTTGCCATAAGTTTGCATATTGTTGCAGCTTATCTTTTTGGCTTTGACTTTCCCCCTCGGTTGATTTCAGTTTTTTCCTTTTCTCAGACAGAGTAAGAAATCCAATCACAGCATTTTGATTTTGCTTTTCTAGTAGGGTTACCTTACGTCCTAGGGTGCGACGGTCTTCTGGTTCATCTATTTCTATCACTTGCTCTGTGTTCGTGGGTGTCTTGTCAGTCATCTGATCCTCTTCATATTCATCATCATCTATCTCATAAGTGGATAAATCGAGTAAATTCATTGTGTTTTCATACAATTCACTCAAGATGCTATTTCCACAATTTTTGCTATTTGCGTACCATTTTTCTGTTTGCTCCTACTCATTAGGGCTGATGTTTTCTTGGCTTGTATTTCTGCTGTTTTCTCAACTGATGTTCCTTTCAATGTTTTCTTGTTCTTTTGACTTGTTCTTAAACTCTCCAGCTTTTCTTTAGACTGATTTTCTTTTGATTCGGAAGACAGGTCTTTTTTTCTTTCACGTTATTTTTTTGTTTTCTTTTTCTGCCCTCCTTTTGGTTTGCTTGGGATAGTCTGCAGAGACTTACGCCTTTCAAATATGTGGAACATATGACCCAATGGATCTGGTATCTTTTTCTCAGCCACGCACGGCTCTCTAGTATTGCCCACTAATCCTTCTGCATTAGCCAAGGTTGAGGGATGCTGGCTTGGATCTCTGTTTTTTGTTTTGACCTTTGTGTTGTCCACAACCTTCTTCTTAAGCATTTGGGTATAGGTTGGTTTTTTAGTGACTTCAATGGACCTTATGGGGTCTTGCTCTATGTTGTTCGACGTAGGAGCATGCTGCCACCTACTATCTTCAGAATTTGTTGCTGATGCTTGCGTTTGGGTGCTACGGTTTTAATCTTTTTTTTCTCACTTAAAATGGTACATGCACATTTTTCCCCTCATTCACGCTCTTGATATATTTTTTTTTAAACTTTGGTTTTATTGGTAATTTTTCAGAAAAGGAAACAATGACAACACCGGGAGCAGTATGAATATCACATTTAACATCATCATCAAACCCCCGTGGTCTCCTTCCCCTCCCTCCGCCCTCTTACCTCTCCCCAACTCCGCCCCTCCCCCCAGATCAGTGTCCCATCGAAAAACCAATCGCAGGAGTCGTCCTCAGTACTCGTAGTTCGGTGCCTACGGATCCGCTGTCTCTCGGGCCGTGGGTTACACCATTGTCCTTGAGTGGTACTCTCTGGGATCCATCGCCCTCACGCCCCATGTTGTCCACATAGTGTCAGTGCGCATCCCACCCCCATGCCTGGTAAACCCCATACCAATTTGCCGGAAGGTGCTCGATTCATTGTTTACCATGGCTGTCAGTTTGTCCATGAGGAACATGTTCTTAAGTTTTTTTAGCCAGTCTTCCTTAGAAGGGGTCTCCGGGCTTTTCCACCTTTGCGCTAGGGCCACTGTTCCTGCTCGCAACATGGTCTCCCACATTCTTGGGTACCTATATATTTCCGCCTCCTCCGGTGGAAGGCCCAACAACATCGTCAACAGATTGAGTGGGAGTAGTTCCTCGATGACCTCCGCCATCCATCCCCGTACCTTCTCCCAGAACCCCTGTACCTTAGGGCAGAACTACCACATGTGACCCCCTCGTCCCCACTTGGCCACATCCTCTTGGGCACCTGGGGGACACCCCCGAGAACATCTTGGATAACTTCAATGGGTCTCTATGACATCCCTGTAAGATCTTAAAGTTGTGCTCCATGTCCGACGTAAACAGGTTCCCATGGAATGCTATTTTAAATACCCTGGACCATGCGACCTCTGAGAGAACCTCTCCTGCCAAGTCATTCCAGAACCCCCGAAACCCTCTCCTCCCTTCCAAGTTAACAGTGTTCAATATCTGGTACATTTTGGATACTACCCCCTTTGTTGTGGCCGTGTCTAGTAACTTTTCAAAGGGAGTGAACTGTCTCTGCAGATTCAGGCCCCAAGACTGGTCACAGAGGATGCCCTTCAGGCACAAGTATTCAAAGACTGAAAGAGACCCCCGCCCAAGCGCATCTCGCAGCTCCTCATATTCGAGGAACTCGCCCTCCTTGAACAGTTGCCCCGCCCATTCCAGCCCCCCATCCGACTAGGACTGGGCATTCCTGAATCCCCTGCTACCTAGTTTGAGCAGGTGGCCCCAGAGAGAAGACATCGGGGAGGGCCATGAAGTGAGGTGTGCAGTTGTGGAACCTTCTTTCCAGATCGACCAAAGTATTCCCAGGGTTGGGTGGGTCTGCAGTTTATTTGGGATGTGTTTACGCGGCAACCACAAAAGGTCACGTACTTTCAGAGGGTGGGCATCCATGTCCTCCAGATAAGACCAATAGGTGCCCATCCCCTCCCTCATGTGCTCCAACAGGACCCTTAGCTGGGCGGCCCAGTGGTAGAGAAGGAAGTCTGGCATCCCGAAACGACCCTCCTCCTTAGGTAATGTTAGAATGGCCTTCCCTATCCTTGGGTTCCGCCCTTGCCATACAAACTCTCGAACTGCCCTCTGTAGGTCTCGAAACATCTGGTCAGGGACCCCCGTTAGGAGTGCTGTGAAAAGATACAGCAGTCTTGGGAGGATGTTCATCTTCACTGCTGTCATGCGCCCGTACCAGGACAGGATTCTACCTCCCTACCTCCTCAGATCTGACTTAATCTCCGCCATAATGGGCCCATAATTCGCTGCGGCCAATTTGGAGAGATCTCTCGTGAGGAGCACACCCAAATACCTAATGGAGTCCCCCCCACCACAATCCCTGCACACCTATCCCGGTGGTCCAGCCCCGGGTCCTGAGACCTCATAGGGAGTAGCACTGATTTTGATGCGTTAATTTTTAGCCCAGAGAATTGCCAAAAGGTAGTCATCAGGGACAGGAGGGGGGGGGGGGGGGGAGCGAGGAGCTGGGCTCCACCAGGTATGCTAGAATATCATCAGCAAACAGGGAGAGCTTGAACTCGACCTCTCCTCTTTTAATCCCTTTAATGTTGGGGTGGGCTCGGACCGCTATGGCCAGGGGCTCCATCGTCAGGACATATATTAAAGGGGAGAGTGGGCATCCCTGCCGCGTCCCCCGCGTGAGAGGGAATGAGTCGGAAAGTTCTCCATTCACCTGTACTCTCGCCGTTGGGGCCCTGTATAGGGCGGAAACCCAGATCCTGAAGTGAGCCCCGAAGCCCATTCGACGGAGGAGGAGTTGCATGTACCTCCACTCTACCCTGTCAAAAGCTTTCTCGGAGTCCAGGGAAATCAGACTTGCTTCAAGGTCTGTTTCTTGGGCATGGTGGATTAGGTCTATTGTCTTCCTGATGTTATCAGAGCCTTGCCTGCTCCCTATGAACCCCACTTGATCCTCGTGAACCAGCTTGGGCATTATCCCCTCCATCCGTTTGCCTATCACCTTGGCCAGGATCTTAACATCTATATTGAGGAGGGAAATCGGGCGATATGAGGAGTGTTCAGTGGGGTCTTTGCCCTCTTTGGGCAGAACCACGATTATGGCCCTCATCATGGTATCCGGCAGAGAGCCCCCCTCTAACACCCCGTTAAACACCCTCACCAGATGTGGGGCTAGGATAGCCCGAAACCTCTTGAAGAAGTATACGGAGAAGCCGTCTTCCCCCGGGGACGTTCCCACCTTCATCCCACTGATCGCGTGCTCCACCTCCTCTTCCGTCACCCGGCCCTCTAGACCCTCCGCCATTTCACCTGTTAAGGACGGGATCTGGATGGAGTCCAGGAAACCCTCAATCTGAGTGTCATCCCCGTCATATTCTGACGAGTATAACTTTTCATAATAACGGCGAAAGGCTGCTCCAATGTTTGGGGTGTCGTGATCTAATGATCCCCGATCGTTCTTCATTGCCTTAACTGTTCTGTTCCTCTGGATCTCTCTGAGTTTCCAGGCCAGGATTTTGTCAGCTCTGTCCCCCTTCTCATAATATTTCTGTTTCACTAGCTGCAGGCTCCGCTCAGTCTTATGTAACAGGAGGTCTTTCAACTGGAGTTTGTAGTTTTCTAGGGAGGCAATCTTATCCTTTTCCAGGGGTGCCTCCGGAAGGTCACCCGGCTGAAGTTGGGCTATCTTTTCCCTCAGGGACTTTTCCTGGGCCTCCCTCTCCCTCTTTTTCTGGGCTCCCATTCTAATGAGGACACCACGTAAGGTCGCCTTGAAGGCGTCCCACAGCACGTGTGTGCCCACCTCGCCATTGTCGTTCAACTCGAAGTACTCCGAGATGGCGTCCTGCACTTCCTGTGCCAGAACTTCGTCCTTCAACAGGGAGTCATTGCATTTCCATCGCCTTCTGCTGCCACTCCGCCATCCCCCTACTATGGTGGTACGGACCAAGTCGTGGTCGGACCAAGGGACCGGGTCAACCCTGTTGTCAGAGACATGTGGAAGAAGGGGTTCGTCTACCAGGATGTAGTCTATACGGGAGTATGATGTGTGGATTGCTGAGTAGTATGTGAAGGAGGGGAGCCCTGTCCTGGGCGTCGGAATGGTGTCCACCAGGCCCAGCTCAGCATTGACCCTCTGGAAGGTACGGGCCATGGTTTTATCTGCAGCCCTAGTGGGCTGGGGCCCCAAGCGTTTTCTATCCGCTGTCGGGTCTAGGACCATATTGAAATCCCCCCCACCACTAACATCCCGTGAACAAACAATTTCAGTCTGTCCTTCACTCCCTCCCAGAATTGCGCCTGGCCTTCATTGGGGCCGTACAAAACTGCCAGAGTCAGAGGGGAGCCCCGCAAAGAGCCCCTTGCCAGCAGATACCGGCCCTCTGGGTCCTTCACCGTGGCATCCACTTCAAAGCTAACATCCCTTGCTAGCAGTATGGCTACCCCCCTTTTCTTGGTTCTGTGGGATGCGCTGAGGACCTCCCCGATCCCGCCTCCTCGCAATTTCGGTTCCTTCCCCCAAGCCCAGTGTGTTTCCTGAAGAAAGAGCAGGTCAAGCTTTGCCCTCCTAAATTCCCTGCAGACTAAGGATCTCTTGGTTGGGGTGTTCAACCCCCGCACATTAAGGGAACCCACACCCAGGGCAGGCAGATCCTCAGCCATTGTCTAGGATCAACATCTTACTGGATAGCTGACTCATGGCACTTTTCCTTTCCTGCTCCTTTTATGTTATAACCTGATCTCCCTTGCCCCCTCCCCCCGCCCCCCAGGTGGGCCTTAAACCTGTCCCCAACTGCCCCCTGGTCCCCCCTCTGAACTGAACAACCCCAACTATTCCTTTGACCCCTCACCCCCCACCCAGGCGTCCAGCCAAATAGTTCCACCATTGCTGGTAATTGGCCGGACCACCAGCCTACCGCCTCTGGCTGGGCTAATGTCAGAAATCGCTCCTCCTTGAGCCCCCCCCTTTTTCCCCACCCCCTCCCCAAGCCCCCTCCCCCAGGTAGCCGACATACTTGCTGTTCTGGGAGGCCCCTTACATCCTTGGACCCCATGGTCCTGGAAGTCAACTCGTCTTTGAGCCAGGCCGGGCGTTGTGATCGTGAACTAAGTTCTTTGCCCGGTTTCCCCATACCCCATTTTCACTTCCAGATTGGTGTTTCAGATACCAAACTACCCCAGGCCCAACCGGCCCGCTCCTCCGTGTCCGGCGTCCTCCCTGTCCATCGTCGGGGACGGCGGGTTCAGTTTCTTAAATTTCCGTGGACCCGTCTTCTTTCTTCTCTCTCCTTGTGGCCTGCGTTCTCTGGCTCCTTCCGCTGCGAATCCCGTGGGTTCTCTCCGCGGGGACGGGTCCGACACATACTCTTGGATGGCTCCCCTTATGTCCTCCTCTGTAATCAGGGTCGACTGTTGACCCTTGTACTCGAACGAGAGGGAGAAGGGGTATCCCCATCTATATTGCACCCCCTTCCCTTTTAGCATTTGTGTTAGAGGGCGGCACATCCTGCGTTTGGCCAGTGTGTATGAAGAGAGGTCCTGGAAGATGGACACTTGTACATTGTTATAGGTAATCTCCCGTGTCTTTCTGGCCTCCTCCAGAACCTTCGCTTTCTCAGTGTAGTAATGAAAGCGGACTAGAATTGACCAGGGGCCCCCGGCTCTGCCCCCCGCTCTGTGGACCCGATCAAACGTTGGTTCGGTCGTCATCTCGTCCGAGAAAAGGAGGGTGATGATGTCCCTCACCACCCAGTTTAATTCTCTTTCCGTTTCTCCCTCCAACCCCCGCACCCCAAAGATTCTGAGGTTGTTCCTCTGTTCCCTATTTACGAAATCGTCCATTTGCCTGGCCCTCTCCTTGTCTCTTTTTTCTAGAGCGGCTATTCTCAGGGACATGTCCATCTCTTGGGTCGTTGCCGAGGACTGATTGGTCTCCAGCTGCAACAGTCTGTCCTCGACCTTGTCCACCCTATGGTCTATGTTCTCCATTTTCTGGGAAATGTCCGCCCGCATGTCTCTGATCTCCTGCAGGACCGAGGCAAAGCCCTTTTACATTGTAAGGGTGGGCGGGGCGAGGTCTCAGACTGGGACATTCTGGTCGTCCGTTCTGGGCCGCTAATCTCCCTTCTGGCGTCCTGGTAGCGGTATTCCTGGAGTGTGTGGCGCCAGCTCATCCGATCTCCCTTTCTCTCCCTCCGGCTGGTGGTCCTCGGGGGCCAAGAGCGATGAGCCTGCTGGGAGACTACCCTCTCTCCTTAGGGCAAAACCGCTCCGTGGGGAGCTATCTTTGAGCGGGCACACGCCCCACCGGCCTCCGGCGGGGGCCTCACACTCTTTACACGCCCTTTTCCCGCTGCTTGTGGTCATCTGTCCCTGTGGTGGGGAGGTGGCGACGATGTGTGTCAAATTGTGATCGGATGAGAGACCAGGCCAGGCCCCCGGGGCTGCTGGTTAGATACTATTGGCCATGTTTACTTCAGAGTTTGTCTCTAGGCGGGCACTCGCCCTGGGAAGGAGCCCAGGGGCCACCACCTGCGTAAGTCTCCTCCCACCTGGGCCTCTCACCAGCCGTGTCCCGCTGTTGTCCGCTGTCCACCGCTCTGATGGCCCTCACTGGGGTCCGCTGGACGGGGCCTCAGCGCCCCTGTTGCTCAACTCCTTGTTCAGGAGCTCGGATCAAGCGGCTGCCTCTCCTTTGGCGGGTCCGCGACTCGAGTCGCCGCCGCCTGGGGCTTCCGCTCCGCGCTGGTACCGTTCTCCTGTGCCGCGGGGCCCTGCCGGTGGAGTCCCCGTCGGAGTGCTGGCGTGCTCTGTGACCAGGGTAGGGTGGAGAGGTCAGGTGCGCTTGCAGGCCTCAACGGCTACCGCGCACCATGACACTGCGTGCAGCTCCGGAGGCGGGCAGACCTCTCATGGATTCTCTCGTTGGGCCGAGAGGCCTCGTTCTCGGGTGCCCGAGGGTCTTTCGGCGTCGCTCTTTCGGGGTTCACCACCACTGAGAACCGCAGCTATTTCATGGGGGGTTGCGCGGGGGGGGGGGGCTCAATCCCTCAACACGGCCCAGTTTCGGCGGGAGCAGTGTCTTCAGGCAGCCATCCCCTGGTGGCCTCCCCCTCTTGATATGTCTTACTGGGATCCTTATTGCCTCTAAGCAAGAGTACAGCTTCTCGTGTTACCTCAGCTAGCAGTTTTTTTCCTCACTGTTAGATTTTAATTGGTCCGCCATCACTTTTTGAGCTGTATTGGTTCTCGTTTCGTCTTGTTTTATTTTTGTTTCGACGATGCTCATGAATGTTTCTATGTTTATAAGTTTTGCGTGCATCATGGCGGTTAGGGTGTCCTGATCTCTATAGTTATCATTTATGTGTTCATGCATCTTGAGGAATGGCACCAATGATATAGGTATGGCAGACATAATGCTAGCGTTCAGGTCCTGCAGGGTTTGTTGAGGACTATTGTTCGTATTTGCCTATGAATATTTAGATCTGTTATTTCTATGATCAGCTCTCAGAATTTTCGGAAAGTCTCCCTGCATAATCGAAGAGTCAGAAGACGATTCTTCTGTACTCGTACTGGACTTTTCGGCTACTGCCTTTTTTTAGCATTGATCACTCACAGTATTGGCTCAATTACTTTTGGACCCCGTTTCTGCCTCATTTGTGAGCATTAAATGTCTGGTGAGGTTTCAGAATACACCCTTCGCTGTTTGTTAGAATTGCTGCTAGGTTTGCCTTTTATAAACACTTTCTAACGAGTATGAAGATTGGTTCAGCCTTTTACCTCTGTTATTCTCCATTTGGGCCGTTATTTGGGCTATGTCATGCGAGCGTTTGTTAGCCACAGCCAGTGAGTTGTGTCTGGAAGTTAAGTCCAGTGTCAGCAACGTCTCCCTCAGGCAATATCGGCCAATTCATGTGCAGGCTGTCTTTTTCCTGGAGTGTGTTTTTTATTATCATTGATTCCTTTGCTTCAGGGCAGATGTCATGGGATCTCCACGGCGCCCCATTATCACTGTTTGTTTCCATGCTCCTCAGGACTGGTCTTCCGATCGAGCGATCAACGTAAAAACTCTCACTTTGCTCATCTTGCTCCCCCTCATTTACTTCAGCCACAACCAACCGTTTCCTTACCCTGCCTTTAATGTTGCCATTGATGTTGCTTGGCCATGGATCAATGGTTATGGCGTTTCTTGACTCTATGAACGGGGCTGTTGAAGTTGCATTTTCAACTTCATACGTGCAGTCGGGGATGTGATTGGTGACGATGTTGACCTCGTAGCAGTCAACCTCGCAGCCGTTGTTGTGGGTGCTATTCTTGCATCCGTTCCATTGTTTTCGCTACACACAGGGACAGGATGGGAGGCGCCGGCAACCAACGTTTCTGCATGTTTCTCCCTGTCAGTCAGTACTACTTGGGCAGCCGATGTCAAGCACTGCCCACTTGGGGCTTCATTCATGTCCACTTCACGTACAACCATTTCGGAATCAAAGTATTGAGTGCTTTTTTCAAATGGCTTTGTTATTGCAATGCGTTGCGAGTTAGGCAGTTCGCGGGTAAGTGGACAAATCACCCTTACCTCCTTTAACGCCTCATCTTTTCGTTCACACACAGCTCCCTGGCGTCCGCTGGAATCACAGCCATGGCTCATTCATGTTAGTGCCCCCAGTCTCGTTTGTCGTCTCGTTTGAAATGATGCCTGCTTCATGCAGGCTCCGATGTAATTGTCACTTCCAGGTTACTGCGTTGGTTCTTCTCATGATTTTCCTCTTGGTTGAGATCCATATCAGGGTCCAGGCTCCCCAGTTCCCGAGGGAACACAGGAAACACTCCACGCACTCAGCGACGCTCCGCGTCAGGGAGTGGGGTTTTGTTGGTTTTGGCTCCTCCTCCCTTCAATCGGCACAGCGAGTCAGGAAAGCAAACTATGAATTTGTGTGTTAAAGCACACCAAGTACGTTCGTGAAGTGTATAAACCTCAGGCAATCTCTGCAAAGTTTCCCCCACACAGGAAACACTCCAAGCACTCTGCCACATTATACAAAATAAAGGTTTATTATAAATACAAGTAGGCCAAGATAAATCTTGGGGGGTGAGTATTTTGTCATAGAATCATAAACACAGTATAAAAACACAACACAAAGCTTGAGGTACACTAACCAAAGAACAGAACTTGTTCAGAATAGCTAACAGAATTTCTAGGTAAGCCAGACCCAATTATGCAAATTTACAATAGAACACCCTATTCAGGGGAAGGAAAACCAGAAATTACTTTTAGATTACTTTCAGTAATTCAAGGGTAGTAGACCCTGTCAGTTATACAGTGACAATCAGTTGTAGAAATCACATACTAAAACAACCCTGTTACAAGTATACTTTTCGGAATAGTGGAACACAAATTCATCGAGCAGTTTGAATCTACAATTACATTTAGGATAACCTGCAGTTATACCAGGTGAGTAAGACCTGATGTGGTAATAAACTATTGCAGTTGCTTTTCAGAACAGTGAAACACAGACCAAGGTAAGCAATAACTCCTTCCAATATTTTAAGACTGCACCAAGCAGACCAAGGTAAGTAAAACCCAAAGTACACTTATTCAGAATGGCGCACTGCTATTCAAGGTAGGTAAAACCCAAGGCAGGCTTATTCTAGAAAGGCTGTACAGCAAATCAATGGAAACAAAACCCATCTGAGAATTTATACACTCACTTTCTGAAAGAAATAAAGTGAAGCCAATAGTATTACTTTTGAGAAGAGGTGCATCCACATCACAGGCAAGTAAAGTAACCATATATACTTTTAAGAATGGCAGAACACATTTCAAGGGAAGTAAGACATTTGTAACTTCTCCTATTTCAGAGAGACAGTTACCAAACAAATTCCTACACCAGTAAAATACTTTCTACACTTAATATAGTTCAAGGCAAAGGCCTGACCTTATAAGTCCTTCCCTAATCTTGAAGCATTAGTCTTCTCAGTGGCAGAAGAGGTACCCTAGTGGTCTACGGGGCAGCTTTTGGCAGTGTCAGAATAGGTACAGAATGCTGAACAGTCAGAGTTCTTGAGGAAAGCTCCTTAAACAAGTACTTCACTTCAGAGTTCAGAAAGGGTCCAGGGACTTCAGAGAAGACACCCTAGAGGGATTCCAGCTTTAGGTCTGGGCGAACTGGATGAGTGAGCAACCCCAATGCTTCACAGGAATCACACAAGGCTTAAGATAAGTAATACCCAAGCCAACACAGTTCAACGGAGAAGAGGAGTTGCAGATGGTCGTCTTCAGGGTATGGCAGCGCAGGACCCAGTCCTTGGATTTGTGGTTGTGGTGACTGAAGACAGAACACTCAATGGGAACTTACAGCAGGGCTCAATGGGTAATACTCCAGGCACCAGTTTCTTCAAGGCTGGCCGCGGCTCCGTGGCTTTGGTACCCTTTTGCAGGAGCCAAGTGAAGACTGAAATCGCTGGTCGGATTCTCGTCACTTATCAGGTCCAGCATGTTAGGTAAGATTCTCATATCAATGATAAATCTTCCTGACCTGTGTGAACCCCAGAAATGTTTGCTTTGACTGGATAACTATTTGACCTTGTCCCTACGTGAAGGGGAATCTTTTTCCCCTCCCAGCAGTGTATGGTTGAAGTTATAGTTTCCTACAACGTTTGTGCTTAGGTTGGGTTGCCCCTTTGGGCTCGCCTGCCATTTTATCTTTGATGTACTTGGGTGAACTACAGTTCCCAAGTAGTAAAGAGGGAGTTTCCTCCCCTTTACATTTTATATAGTGAGCCAGCACACCTCACCTTATGTGGAGTGCTGGGGGGTGCAATGTATCCCCTTTTCTTACTTATGTAAGTGAGGCATGGAATCACAAGTATGACACTGACACAAGAATTACACGTTTCAAAACTTTTATCATCTTTTTGCGGTTTGGAGAAACTCCTACTCTGCCCTATAGCTAAGATGGGAGTAGTCTCTACCATCAGATAATAAAGAAAATACAGTCCTAGTCTTTCTATGTCAATTCAAAATGGACTATACTACTAAAACCTAATGCCTGCCCTATCTCTTATACAAAAAGTGTGCAAGGAACAAGTTACTTACCTGTAACTGTTGTTCTCCAGCATGGGTCTGGCATGGATTCACATACTCATGAATATTCCCAGTCATCAGGCCGGGAATCCTCAATAAAAGAAAGAACATGTTCACTTTCACTTACAAACTGTCTTTCTCCTATAAACCAATCACTGAGTCATACTGTCCCCAGCCAATGACTGCCATCTCCCTAAGCCCCTCTTCTGGCAGCCATCTTCAGATTTGGTAGCGCATAAAGTAGCAGTATGTCCAAGAAGAGCCGCAGAGGGGAGAGGGGGAGGGTTCGCATGTGAATCCATGCCAGACCCATGCTGGAGAACAACAGTTAAAGGTAAGTAACTTGTTCCTTCTCGAGCATGGGGTCTGGCGGGGATTCACATGCTCATGAATAGGAATACATAGCAGTACATCATTACACAACCACGGGAGGTGGCAACGCTCAACAGAAGCAATTACTCTTACCTTCAGAACAGGCTCACCTTCACGCAGACAGGTTGCGTAGAACTGCTTGGCCAACCCTGGCTCCTCTCTGCAATCCCGGTTGACGCAGTAGAATCTTGTGAAGGTGTGCGTAGACCTCCGCGTAGCAGCTCTGGAGATGTCTCGGACGGCCGGGCAATTGTTGGTTTGCCAACCAGTGACAGTGCGTGATACAGCTGGAGAGCCACCTGGAATTGGAAGCCTTTGATAAAGTTTTCCAATGATTAACAGGACCAAAGTTCACGAATAGTTGATACCTCTTACAGAAACTCTTTGTGCGTGCCATGTAGAACTTAAGAGCATGCGCCACATCCAACGAGTGCAAAGTCCTTTCAGCCGGGGACAAAGGTTTCGGAAAGAACACAGGCAACACCAAAGGCTTGTTGAGGTGGAATTCCGACGGAACCTTAGGCATGAGGAGGGGTGCGTTTGTAGGAACACCCTTGTGTCGTGAAAAGTCAGATAGAGCTGCTTCCAGGACAGGCACTGGATCTCACCTACCCTCCTGGCAGAGGTGATGGCCACGAGAAAGCTGTCGTCCACGAAAGGAACTTGAGAGAGTCTTGATGCATAGGCTCGAAGGGGGCCCCCATGAGCCTCGTCCGTACCACATTGAGTTTCCACGCCAGGGTGGGAGCCTACACCAGCGGGAACAATCAAAACAGTCCTTTGAGGAACTCCTTGACTAGACGGTGTGACCAAAGAGAACACCGTCTCTGAGACCTGGTGTAGCGGGAGATAACCGCCAGATGCACTTTGATAGAGGCGTGCGCCAGACCAGCCTTGGCCAAGGACAACAAGTATGGAAGGATCTGCGGGGCCGTGACCCTCAGAGGGTTGATCTTCTGTGTCCGGCGCCATGTTGCAAACCGTTTCCACTTGTGCCTGTAGCACTTAACAGTCAACGACGACCTGGCCCTGGCAAGAACCTCCCTGCAGTCCACCGGGCAGCTCGTACCCACCAAACTCTATGGCTGCAGGAGCCAGGCCTTCAGGTTCAGCAATTCTGGGTTGTGATGTTGGATTGTGTCTCCTTTGATGGCAAGCAGATCCGTGACAACTGGCAGCTTACCAGGGGTGAAGCTGACATGCTGAGAAGATCTGGGTACCAAATCTGCCTAGGCCACGCCGGGGCAACGAGGATCACCCTGCATCGGCACCGTTTGGGTTGATTGATGACTTGCAGCAAAAGAGGTAACGGAGGGAAAGCGTACACGAACGGGCCTTCCCACGGGAAGGAAAACGTGTCCCCCATGCTCCCCGGCTGGTGGAACCTGCTAGGGAATCTCTGGCATTTGAGTTTGTCGCCGTCCCAAAGAGATCGATCTGGGGTCTGCCCATGTGAGGAAGAGGCTCTCCAGTTGATCCAGCCGAAGTTCACACTCGTGGCAAGAGGGCAGCTCCCTGCTGAGGGAGTCGGTGATGGTGTTCTGGACTCCTGCCAGGTGAAAAGGAATGAGGAACATCCCTTGGGCGATGGCCCATTGCCATAAATCCTGGACCTCTCTGGAGAGCGCTGGGGATCTGGTGCCCCCTGCTTCCTGATGTAGAACACTGTGGTGGTATTGTCCATGAAGACCCTCACCACCTTGCCCTTGAGGGACGGAAGGAACGACTTGAGTGCCCAGAAAACTGCCCACAGCTCCAGGACATTGATTTGGAGATCCCTATCCTCCGGTAGCCACAGGCCTCTGGCATGAAGACGAATATTCATGAGCATGTGAATCCATGCCAGACCCCATGCTGGAGAATGTGGAATATGTATGCAAAGGAAGGTCAGTGTTCTAACAAAGAATCAATGTGGCTGAGTCAGCTCTCCTTCACACGTTGGGCAGCACGGATTAGGGCAGCCCCTGTAAACAGGATGACACACTCTGGCTCAGGTTCTCAAAACAAAAGCAGTTCAAAACGTGGATCGAGGCCTGCTTGGCCTTCCATGTTAAAGTCAACTATTCCAGCTTTCAAAAGTTCTTTCACAGTTCAACAAAAGTTCACGCAGGTCTTCCTCGGTCAGGCTTGGACCTCTCAAAGCAAAACGTTCACGTAGGTCTCCCTCGGTCGGGTTCGGACCTTTCAACCAAAAACTACCTGATTCAAGTAGATCTCCCTCAGTCGGGCTCTGACCTCGCAAACACAGCCCTTGCAGGGGTACCCTTCCCCAAGCTTTATTCACATTCGTTAGGGGTTCCCTTTCCCTAACTTATCACAATTCCAGTCTCCCTCAGTCACACTCAGACTTTTCACTGATGTGAACTTTCGAATGCACGTGGCTTTTACTATAGACCTGCGCAGGACCACTTTCACTTTCTCTTCAGCTCACACTTTTGTGTTATTTGCCTGTGACTCTTGGTAGTTCAATACCATGAGCACAAATGTTCATAGAAATCTTTCTCTTGCACTTTGCTGCTTTATAAGAAGATATGACATATTTCGCAGAGACTTTCGAGTGGGATATTTTCTGTCGGCAGACCACTCTGCTACTCTGTATCACTGGCTTCAGTTATCGGTAATTTAAAGTTCACCACAGGTCTGCCTTCCTTCGCGTCTCATCAGCACGCACCCAGCCTTCAATTGTGAGAATATTGTTGCAACGTCAATCTTTCCTTAACACACACCGGCTTTTCATGTCATTTGCTAGCTCTCCAGCTGTGTGCATTCCTTTTTGTCTTTGCGGCTTTAATTCAGGAGTCAAGGTTAATACCACAGGCTAGGCCTCGCCTCCCTAACTATGTTGTTCACCCGGGAGGGTCGCTGGCATCCTTGAAACACAATGCAGTCTTCCTGTCTGGGATTTGGCCTTCTCCGCGCATCTTTCACTTCTCTTCGGAGGCAACAACCTCCTGCAGGGATCTCCTTAGATTCCCTACCGTTTTTTCTCGTCCCTTGAACAGTCATTCTGCTCCAGTGGGCTCGCCTTCACACCGGAAGACCTGCTCCTTCTCCTGTTCCACCTTGCTCAGAGTGTCTCACTATGTTCCGCCTTTTATCCGTCTGAGGAGAGCTAATAAGTATCAGATGTATGTGATTAAAGTCAAGCGCCTGACCTGATTAGTGGGACATGTCCAATGAGATATGTAAGGGTTAGCCTCTTTACCCTCAGATGCCCTGTTCCTCGACCCAGTGTTCATGCAGAAAGGGGGGAAGGGAGTTTGGAGACATGGAGGACATTGGGGAATACTATAAAATAGGATGGGGCATGGGTATGGAAAAGGGGGGAATACTGTGTCTCACCATCGGTTGCCTCACCCCCACTCCCCGAACACCCCTCACCCAGGTGACCCTCCTGCCCTGGTCCACCCCCAGGGTCTGGATCCAAAGGCGATGGCCGTGTCCTGGCCAACTGACAGAGAGATCCCCGGGGACTAGCACGTGAGACACCCTTTGGTTTCTCACACTTACTTGGTTTTACATGAATTGCTGGTGGCAGTGGTTTTACCTTTATGACTTTTAGTCTTCATTACTCGCAGGCTGTTAATTCAGCCTCAGTAATGCACAGAAGGGCCACCTTTTTTCTAAAATGGTGGGCTCCTTTTTCGCCATTTCTTGCGTGCTTGCTGTTTCTGAGGTCTTCCCCTGCCATTCAAGGCAGGAACGACCTCTGTGGCTGTTTTGTCTTTGGCAAAAATCCTGTGGATTACCCGCCCAGGCTCTAAGTCAGGGAGGGAGGCAGGAGTCCAAACCTCTGCAGCCCTTTGTCTTTCACCTTGCCTGAAAGGAACAAACTCCCGGCGGGGGGCTGGCTGTTCTGACTGTACAGCCAGACCACCCTTTCTGTAAGGTTGTGCTGTAGTTCCTGATAAAAAATCTGAACCTGGAAGATGCTGACAAGTCGACCACTGGAACTGAAACCGAAGAGGAAGATGAAGAAACAAAGGGCGTATCGATTTCCAGCGACCGGAGAGACTGCTCTGTAACCAGAGTCTGCTGTAATCCTTCCTTCCAATCGACCTGGGATCCCGAAACAGATGACCCGACCTAGAGCCTGGTGAGATCCAGTAGACACAAGAAGACCTGCATTTTGATCCATCCCATGTCGTGCTATGACCTTGCGGGCTGCAATACCCCACTACCCGGGGACCCCCGAATTGAGCCGAAACTTAGGTGGCATCCTGCTGGAACTCCAGAGACACGATTTGAGTCCTAAAAGTCCCCTCATCAAAGTACTGGACCTTTCAAATGTTGAGAATCCTACTGGCGATATTCAGTCTTCTTCTGGCTCCTGAAAAGGGTGGCAAAACCACAGAGCCACATCCAGCCGCAAGGAAACTCTTGCCTGGAGCCTTCTCGGTTGATCCCTGCTGCAAATTCCCTTCCAAAGTCCTTTCTTCCAACTTCATGACAAAGAAATCCATGAACCGGGTTTTTGGTAGCAGATCCTGCTGCAACTCTTCTTCTGTGCTGAGGTACTGTGTTGGCTGGGGTATTTACTTACCTTAAGCCTGTGTGATTTCTGTAAAGCTTTTGTGGTGTTTTCAGTGATTGGGAGTCCTCTCATCCAGTTCACCCAGGCCCACTGCTGGAATCCTCCTAGGGTGCCTTCTCAGAAGTCCCTGGACCCTAACTAACTTTAGAGTGAACTACTTACTTGTTTGTACAGTCTTGCAAAGGAACCCTGACCTTTTCCTGCAACAAAATCCTATATCACCCTGCCTACAGCTGGCACTCCCTCTTCTGCCTCTGAGTGAACTCATGCAATAGACAAGGGAAGGACTGGATAAGTAAATGATTCTGTCTTGAAAAGTATAACAAGTGTTTAAATGTACTTACTTGTGAAAGAGTTAGTTGGTAACTGTAACTCAGAGTGGTGCAATGAACTTACTGTGGCAACAGTATTTGCATTTGTATTTATCGATTTATAAAGCGCCTTACACCAAAGCACTGAAAGACAGACACAAGTGATCACAGTTCAAGGGTGTTTATTAAACTGTTTAAATGGGTGCGAAAAATGCCTAATCTAAACCTAAATCTAAGATGGGAGCATGCTACTACCATCAAATAATATGGCAGTCCTAGTGGCGTCTTGTCAAATAAAAACGGGCCTATACTAAAAAAAAAAAAAGATTGCCAGTCCTTACCTACAAGTTACAAAATAGTGTGGGATAATGTTCACCAGAAAAGAAATAAGTGTTCACAAAATAATAAGTCAGGATGCTATAACTGGGTCTCCCTTTCCCATGTTTTTAGCACAGGACAAGGCGGGACTCTTGAGCACAGCACACTCTTGGGCTTCTCCAGCACAAGCCTACAGCTTGTTTCTAAATATCAGGGCCTTCTGTGGCCAAGTCTCTTTTACAACAAGTCTCTTGCCTCGGAGGGCTTGATGCACTATAACAACCACCAGAAAGTTACTTTCAGTAACCTTCTCGTCGGGTGATTTCCTTTCACTCGTGGATCCCCCTCAACCAGGCTCCAATCCTTTTGCAACGTTGGCCTCCCTCAGTCGGGTTCAATATAGCCTTTCTTTCAAGTCAGCACCTTGTAACATTCAGGAGTCTCAATGTCTTTTCAAACAACCATTCATTGTGGACATCCCCCAGCCAGGTTCACACTTGTCGACACGATGTTTACGGGGTGTTACATTTTGCTTTCATTCTTGGGCATCCCACAGCCTGGTTCACATTTGCCCGTTTAACACAGTTCATTTAGATGCAACATCTTGCGGGATTCACTTACCTTTTTTTGTTCCCAGCCCTCGGTCAGGCTTTCTCTTAAGCCCCAGTCAGGCTGCACCTTCGCCCCCAGTCAGGCTGCACGTTAGCCCCCAGTCAGGCTTCACACTTTCATCGTTCGCACAGCGTTTCCCTCAGCCGGGGGCAAACGCCTGTTTCACAATGGCTAAACTTTAGTAATGGGCTAAGGACTTTCGATTGTACAAGGGATTTTGGCTCGACCCTTGTATGACCACCTTAACTCTTTATTCCGGCTTTTCCTACGGCGTCTTTTTACTATAATGTTCACAAGAAAAGGGGAGCCGCAGGAGTCTTTCGAATGGACGCCGACGTGGCACCGGACCACTCTGCAGCTGGTCTTTCCCTGGGCTTTAAAGGTTCACCAGCACACAAGTTCTCTGTTCATAACAAGTTGCGATTTGCAATCTTCGGTCAACACCAGCCGGTTTACTATCGGTTCTCCCTCTGACTAACCGGCTGTGCTGACCTCCTTGTCGTTTAATGTCTCTGGAGTCAAGGACGGTACCGCTTCGGGCATCAGTACGGGAGGGTCCTGTGTACCGTAGACATTTGTTACACCACAGGTCAGCTGTAGTTCCCGGTCTTATGATTCTTTTCACAGAGGTTTCGGGGTTGGGTGGAAAAGGACAAGGGCACTTGCCTCCTTGTTGGCCTTTCCGATCTTGCCGTCTGTCTTCTTAGTTTGAACTGCCGTCCTGGAATAGCTGCTTCCTTGTGCGGTTGTTCTTGCTTCCAGTGTGCTCGCGTGCTCTGCCTTTTATCCCTGTGGGAAAGGGTCATCAGGTGTGTATAGTTCATGTCAATTGCCTGACCCTTGGGTTGGGACATGTCAGGTAAATGGCTCTGGTGCGTGTCCGTTGTTTTTCAAGGTGTGCAAAAGTGTTTATGCTGGAAAGGGGCTGGGGGATAGAACATCTAAATATCCTATGGAGTAGGATGGAGAAAAGGTGTCGTGAGGAATTATATTCTTTGTCCTAGGGGGGGGTTGATGAATTCAGAAGGGTGAGACAGATTGGAAATTCGTGAAATAATAATCAGAGGGACAGGGAGAAGAACGACTGGGAGCATTTGGGTTGGCAACAGGAAAACAGGGCAGTAGTTTCCCACGGCAATGGGGTTTGGGTCCCTAATGGGTTTACCTTCGGCGGAGGGTTTGTTGGATTCTGATAAGGGAGATTCACTGGGTGGAAGGGAGGCAGATTTGGAACAGCCTACACAAGCTTCAGGGACTTCGTCCTCCTCACCATCTTCCCCGGTATAATACTGCGTCTCACCTGGGGCATTCATCTGAGAATAACCCTGGGTTCCCCAACGCAGGTGATCCTGCCTTGTTAGTCTACCACCAGGGTTGGAATCAGAGGGCCAGTTCTTCCTTGGCCACATTCCCAGGATCTACTTGGGAACGCGGGAAGGTAGGACATGCATGGGGTTCCCTGTTTTCCTTGGTGGCTGCGACAACCCAGGCCCAAATCTGTAGGTTGTCCATGTGAGCAAAATTCCTCAAAATTTGCTCTGCCGAAAGACTTGGGGTTACCAGTGGTTTAGCCTTTTCCCTTTGCGCCCCGGTAGATGCACCCACATGTGTGAGCCATCGTTTTCATCGGGTCACCTGTGGGAACGCGGGAAGGTAGGACATGTGGTGCTGGCAGTGTGTTTCGGTGGGTGGGCAGAGTGAAATGTCTGAAAATTGTGATTTTTTTCACCAAATTTCAGACTTTGCCGGGGGTTGTGGGTAATAAATTCTGGGGCGATTCATTCAAAACACACCTCTGTGGATTCCCATGGGTGTCCTCTTTTCCGAAATGCATGGGGTTCCCTGTTTTCCTTGGTGGCCGCGACACCCCAGGCCCAAATCTGTAGTTTGTCCACATGAGCAAAATTCCTCAAAATCTCCTCTGCCGAAAGACTTGGGGTTACCAGTGGTTTAGCATTTTCCCTTTGTGCCCAGGTAGGTGCACACACACGTGAGGTACCGTTTTCGTCAGGACACCCGTGGGAACGCGGGAAGCTAGGACATGTGGAGTTAGCTGCGTGTTTTGGTGGGTGGACAGAGTGAAATGCCTGAAAACTGATTTGTTTGCAAAATTTCTGACTTTGCTGGGGGTTGTGGGTGATTAATTCTGGGGCAATTCACGCAAATCACACCTCTGTGGATTCCCACTGGTGCCCTCTTTTCGGAAATGCATGGGTTTCCCTGTTTTCCTTGAAGGCTTCGACACCCTAGGCCCAAATGTGTAGGTTGTCCACAAGAGCAACATTTCTCAAAATCTGCTCTGTGGTTTAGCCTTTTCCCTTTGCGCCCAGGTAGGTGCACCCACACGTGAGGTACCGTTTTTGTCAGGACACCTGTGGGAACGCGGGAAGGTACAACATTTGTTGCATTTGCATGGTTTTCATAACGTTTTGACCCATTTGCTGCTGCCCTTTGTCACACACAAGCTTTAATTTCCCAAATGCGACCTACATTTAGTTGTTGCTTTAGGCACTATACACTTCTGTAACCTGCACAAGTCACCTACCCTTCAAAAGGTCTGCCTGGGCTCTTTCAAAAAATGTATGCTTGCCCTTCCTCACCACATTTGTTTTCCTTATTTACACATGCTAAGTACGTCTGTTTAGGCCATAAGCATAAAACTCCTGCGTACCATGGCTCAGTTTTTTGGCTTGTGGTATTGCTTGTTTTGTGAAACATTACGAAAAATGTGCCATTTCCTAACTCGAAGAGTCGGGGGGGAATGTAGCAGAGCATTGTTTTTCTCACAATTCACAGAAGCCATTGCCTTACCGGGCCAACCATGTCCACCACATACCTTTTTTTTCTGTAATTTTCCAGATTTTTACCAAACTATGGAATTTTTCCCTACATAGGTGTTGCCTGACCTGCACAAATCACCCCTTCCTAAACTTGGAATTTGGTCTACTTTTCAGAAATGTATGCCTTTGTCTTCCCAGTGAGCTTTCTTTTTTTTTTCAACAAGACTTTATTGATGTTTTGGTCACAGGTAAATGTTGCTTTAGACAACAATCGAGTCATACAGCGACATAATGCAAACACAATCAAACAAACATAAGTAAATCCAAAGTGTCCAACATTAACAATCTGGGGGTTGGGGGAGGGGCAGCCTCTCTAGTCGGGGGGGGCAGCTCCAAGTCGTTAGAGATCTTGGGGGAGGGAAACTGCTGTAGACGGTCCTCGGGCTTAGTAGCTGTGGCGGGGATTGGATCCAAGTAGATTTGTGTGTCGTTGCTCGACTGTTTCCTGGGCACTCAACTGGAGAGGTGGGCATGGGCGACCCCCTTGGGTTGGATGTGTCTCCTTAATCGTATTTTGCCATCCAACGGAGGGCTGGTGGTTGTCGTGCTACTCCAGGGAACTGCTGTGTGTAATCCAGGAAGGGCACCCAGATGGTGAAGAACTTGGTCCGATTCCCAGCACGGATGGCGGATATTTTTTCTGCTATGTCCCAGCACTTACACCACTATATGGAGACCGCTGGACCTTCGGGGAGTTTCCACAGTCTAGCTATTGGGATTTTTGCTGCCGTCAGTAGATGGGAGCACAAGTCTGCCAGTCGGCCGGTCTTGGGAATTGGCCGTCACCTGAGTCCCACAATGGGACAATTGCTGCATCGCACGCGATTGTTAGACCTGTGATGAGTTTAATCTGCTCCAGGACCTCTTTCCAGAACTTCACCGCTTTCGGGCAGGTCCACAGCAAATGAATTAGTGTGCCGGTGTCAGCGCAGCTTCTGTAGCACTGTGACGGGAGGCCGGATTGCTTTTATTAAGGGTCTCCGGCATTAGGTACCATCTGAAACGCACTTTGATTGCCGCCTCTTTATTGGTGACGCATTTTTAACTTTACTGAATTCTTGACCAGATGCGACTCCATGCTGCTCCGTCCAACACCCGGTCTATGTCTCGCTCCCATTTCTGCATGTAGGCTTCCTTCTTGTCGGGGTCCCCTCTGTCCAAGAGCCTGTATATGGCAGAGATTCTGCCCTTGGGTGTGCGAAAAGTCAAAGTGCGCTCCAGCGCCATTATTTCCCTTCTTCCGTGTGATTTTATTGTGTCGTGAGACAGCCAATGTCGGAGCTGGGTATAGCGGAATCTCTCCCCCTCCGGGACTTGAAACTTCGCTTTGCATTCCTCGAATGTGAGCAGTGTGCCATTGGTGTAGAAGTCTGCGATGTGTCGCAGTCCTTCGGCCTGCCATTTGTCAAAGTTATTCAGTGCGATCCCTGGTGTGAAGTCGGGGTTCTCCCAGATTGGGGGACAAGGGGTCCACTGTGGTCCTACAGTTTCATCTCCGGGCCGCTTTCTTCCAGCTCTCTACCGTGTTCCTGGTTGCTGTGAGGGGTCCAACATCGTGAGGATGTCCAGTCCGAGTGACGTGGGGCAACGATTCCAGAGGGATCCGGCTCCAGTCTTCTTCAGTTTCAACCAGCGTGGACGGTCACTGCCTGTTGTCCAGGTGAAGCCTGGGCAAGCTGGGGCGGTAGGCAATATCTTTCGACGTCCGGGACCCCCAACCCGCCAACTCCTCGGTTTCGGAGCATCACTTTCCTGGCTATTCTTGGTCCCCCCCCCGATGAATTTTGATATATGTGCCTGCAATTTCTGTAGATCTTTCTTGGTGACTGGAATCGGGAGAGCCTGGCAGTGGTAGAGCAGTCTGGGCACCAGATTCATTTTTACTGCTGTGATTCTCCCCGTCCAAGACACTTCCTGTTTTTGCCAACGGGACAGGTCCTGCTGTACTTCTTTGAGCAGTGGCGTGAAGTTGAGCTTATACGCTTGTTCTGGTTTATTCGGGATTTGGATACCCAGGTAGCCAATTGACGATTTTGCCCATGGGATGGGGAATTTGGCTGACAGGGAAGATACAAGGCCTCTAGGAAAGTTGATTCCCAGGGCTGTAGATTTAGCCAGGTTGATGTTGAATCCTGAGGCTTTCCCAAAGCTGTCCAGTTCTTGGTAGAGGGCGTGCATGGAGGTTTCAGGCTGGGTTAAAGTTAGCAGAATCTTATCCGCGTAGAGGGCAGTTTTATATGTCTCCCCTTTTACTTCCAGGCTGTGGATCCAGGTGAATTCTGCAGGCAAATGGCTCCATGGATAAAGCGAATATGAGCGGTGAGAGGGGACAGCCCTGGCACATGCCTCTGGTTATCTGGATCCTCAGATCTGTCACTGCTTACTCTCAGAGCCGAAGTAGGGTGCTGGTAGTTTGCTAGAATCCACTTCGAGAACTTTGGGCCGAAGCCGAAGTGCTTCAAGGTTTCCTCAATGTACCCCCAGTCCAGCATGTCGAACGCTTTGTGGGCGTCGAGTGACAGGATGGCAATGAGCTCCCCAGTTCTCTTCGCCGACTTGATGTTTAGAGTGCGCCGGGTGTTGTCCATAGTGGTGCGGCCCGGAATGAACCCGGTCTGGTCCGAATGGATCCGCTCAGGGAGGATTTTTACCAGTCTGCGTGCCAATAACTTGGAGAAAATCTTGGCAGCATTGTTCATCAGTGCGATGGGTCTATATGATGAGCAGAGTTCTGGGTCTTTTCCGGGCTCCAGGATCAGGACGGTCAAGGATTCCTCCATCGTGGGGGTGACGCTGCCGGTCGAGAGGAAGGTGTTGTATAGAGACGCCAGATGGGGAGCTGATATATGGACAAACATTTTGTAGAACTGGGAGGTTAGGCCGTCGGTACCCGGAGCTGTATTCTTCAGAGTGCGGATGACCTCGATTGCTTCCTCTGCTGTGACAGGGCACTCCAGTGTGTCCATCTGGGGAAGTGGAGGGGCTCTCTGAATGGCGCGCAGGTAGTGGGTTTGCGCTTGCTTGTCGGTTGGGGCTCCCAACATGATTCTCCTGTGGTGTTCCTTTATGATCTTCAGCTTATCCACGCCGCACAGCAGGGCTTTCCCTGCCTGTCTCGGAGGATGAGTATGTTGTTCCGGGAGTGGAGCTTTTTGAGCTTGTGTACTAGTAACTGGTTGGCCTTGTTGCTGTTCAAGTAATAATATTGTTTCGTACAGGCTAGGGTGCGGGCCGTCAGGTCTGCCAGGTGCATTTCGAGCGCGGCTCTCGCTTTTTTAAGGTTCCTTCCTGCCGTCTTTGGCATGATTTAAAGCTGGCCTCGCATGCTGCCATTCAGCTTTCTTACCCTTCTCTTCCATTCCGTTCACGCATGTCCTATTGGAAAAAAAGACCAAAATCACCTACCTCTCACAAAACGGCTGGTAATCATATCAAAATATGTTTTTTGGTTTCCACTCAACCTGTTCCTGAAAGCCTGGAAAATTGTGAATTCAGCACAGCAAACCATTTGTTTCTAGCACTTACAAGGAAAAAACCACAGGCTTCTTTGTACATCATTTTATTGGAATCTTTGGAAAAAGCCCAACATTTTCTCCCTTTTTGGTTATTTTCTCTCACCCCTCTTACAGCTAACTAGGATTCCTTGGTGGCGTTACTACCGCCTACATGTGGGAAAAAAAGGGGCCAAATTTGGCCGAGATATCTCATGTAACAAAAAGGTACAAGGGATTGAATGGCGACATACCGATATCACGAAAAAAGGCCTTGGCACTGGGGGAGGCCGCGAGGAGGGGCGGGGACAAACCCATGACAGTTAAGTGGTTAAATACACAGATCCAAGCACAGACCTTACTTATAACATCTAACAGTATTTCTAGGTAAGTCGGACCGTTGTATACACATTCAGTATGGGGCACACCTATTTGTGGGGAGTAAAATCACAAATTACTTTCAGATTACTTTACAGTAATTCAAGGGTAGTAGACCCTAGCAGTTGTACAGTGACCCTCAGCAAGGAAATCACATAGTAAATCAACTGGACAGTATACATTTCAGAATAGTGGGATACTTATTCCAGGAACAGTTAATACCTATAACTACATTTGTGATGGCACATAGTTATACTAGGTGAGTAAAACCTAAGGGTGTAATATACTATGACAGGTGCTTTTTGGGATCATTGAAACTCAGATTGAGATAAGCAATAACTCTTGTAACTTATTTTAGGATGGCAAACAACTATCTCAAGGTAAGTAAAACCAATACACTTTTTAAAGGAGCTATCGCCAACTTAAAGGCAGGCATAAACCTCAAAATGTTTTTGTGTCTGTCTAAAACAGACCAGGAAAAGCAAGACCGAATGTTACACTTTATGAATGACCTAAGGTTATTCGAGGAAGGTAAAACCTAAGGCAGACTTATTCTGCACAGGCTAACAGCAAGTCAGGGGAAGCAAGACCTGTTGGGGATACTCATACATTTATCCTAACAGGAATAGCGAATTGAAACCAACAGCATTACTTTTGAGAATGGACACAACCAAGTCACAGGTGAGTAATATAACATTACATCTACTTTCTGTTAGAACAGAGAAACGGTTTCTAAGGAAAGAAAGATGTTACATATGCTTTTCAGAATGGCAGAACATTTCTAAGGTAAGTAATAACTTTTGTAACTGTTCACTCTCAGAGTTACAGGTACCAACCAACTTTTGCAAGTAATTTACTTTTTAACAATTGTTATTCTTTTCAAGGCAGAACCCTTTACTTATCCAGTCCTTCCCATATACTAGAGCATGGGTTCACTCAGAGGCAGTAGCAAGACCCTAGTGGTCTAGGTGCCAGATGTAGGCAGGGTGAGATAGGGTTCAGTTGTAGGCAAAGTCAGAGTTCCAGAGGAAGATTGTTCAAACAAGTAAGTGTTTCACTTTAAAGTTAGCTGAGCATCCAGGGACATCAGAGAAGACCCCCTACTAGGCTTCTGCAGTGGGCCTGGATGAACTGGATAAGTGGCCTCCCAATCACAGAAAACACCCCAAAGCTATACAGAAATCACAAAGGCTTAAGGTAGGTAAAATACCCCGGCCAACACAGTACCTCAGCACAGAAGAAGAGTTGCAGTAGGAACACTTCAGGATCTGCAGCCAAAAACGCAGTTGATGGATTCCTTTGTCAAGAAGGCGGAACACAGGACTTTGGAAGGACTTTTGCAGCAGGGATCACGGAAGAAGGCTGCAGGCAAGAGTTTCCTCGCAGCTGGATGCAGCTCTGTGGATTTGGCACCTTTTCAGTAGCACAGAAGACAGAACATCGCTGGTCGGATTCTTGTCATTTGCAAGGTCCAGCACTCTGGTGAGTGGACTATCCGGGCCAGAATCGTGCTCTGGAGATCCAGTAGGATGCCCACGCAGTTTAAGCAAGATTCAGAATTCTGAAGACTGTGCACCAACAGTGGCTCGAGGTCCCAGGGTACTGCTGCCCGCAAGGTCGCAATACAGCGTGGGATGGCTCAAAATGCAGGTCTTCTTGTGTCTAGTGGGTCTCACCAGGCTCTTGGTTGGGGGCGTCGTTTTCGGAGTCCCCAGGTTGATTGGAAGGAAGGGCTACAGCAGGCTCCAGTTACAAAGCAGGCTATCCGGTCGCTGGAAATCGTTTCAACTGCAAATTCAGCATCTTCTTCGGTTTTGCTTCCAGTGGTCGACTCCCTCTTCAGCTTCCAGGATCAGACTTTTATGCAGGAAACCACCCAAACAAACAGCCATTCAACATTCAAACTGGGGGAGGCTGGCGATCCTTTCAGGACAGCCAGCCTTCCAGTTTGAACTGGAATCTCGCAGTCAGGCTGGAAGACAAAGGGCTGCAGAGTTTTGGACTCCCCTCTTGCTTCCTGCAGGATTCCCGCTGAAGATAAAGTTAACACAAATGGGTTTCCCACCCTGGATGTCAGGGGAATGAACAAGAAAGGACAAGGGACGCTGAAATGGCGAAAAAAGAAGACTGGGGCCATTTTGGTAACAGCCTGCGGTAAAGGTGCACCGAAATTATACAAAAAAGGTTCACTGCCACCAGCCATTAATAGTAAGTTTGTAAAATGAGAAAGGAAGGGATACTCAGTATATCCCCAGCACGCCACATAAGTTGGGGGAGGTGGGGGGTGCTGGTCTCACCTAATAAAATGTAACAGGGATCCAAAGATCCATTCTACTTTTGGGAACTCACAAAGTTAGCCAGAGAAAGTAAAAAGGGGAGTCCATAGGGCAACCCAGCAACAATAGGCACTTATTGCCAAAAAGTTGTCAAAGAGGATAACTTTTAAAAGACACTATGGAGAGCCTTAAAAATGACACCCATAAAAAGAGTATAAGATTCTGTGACTGTGGAAAGAGATTCCAGCTCACTGAGGTATAGGGAAAAATAATGTACCAGTCCAGCAAAAGGTTCTAGGGTTGACACTGTTCAGGAAGATTTATCATTAATATGAAAATCTTACCTAACGGAGGGTAGGGGAAGGACCAAGGACGGACAAGCAAACGAAAAATGGCGAAAAAAGAAGACAGGGGCCCATTCTGGAAAAGTGGGCATCAAAGGGTGCATCAACGCAGCTGTGGAAACAGCCTGTGAGTAAATTGCACCGAATTTGTAAAGAAAGTAAACAAAAAAAAAAAAAAGTTCACTGCCACCAGCCAATTAGGATACGCTTGTCACTGTAACATAATTGTTAAAGGTGCAGTGAGAAAGGGGATACACTGTAACTCCCTAGCACTCCACATAAGGTGGGATGTGCTGTTCCGACAAAATAAAATGTAGAGAGGATACAAATATCCTTTCTACCCTTGGGAACAGTTGGTCACACAAGGTAAGCCAGAAAAAAATAAAAAGGGGAGCCAAAGAGGAACCTGGCAACAATGCACATAAAGTGCTGTGTGCTCCAACAATAAAATGTAGATGTGAAAAAAAGTTATCAAAAAGGATACAATCAAAAATACACTATGGAGAATGAAATAAATGACACCCATCAAAAGAGTAAAACAAAGGGTAAGTGGGGAAAAGGTACCCACTCACTGGGGAACAAGAAAAAATAATATAAAAGTTATCAAAAAGGATACAATCAAAAATACACTATGGAGAATGAAATAAATGACACCCATCAAAAGAGTAAAACAAAGGGTGAGTGGGGAAAAGGTTCCCACTCACTGGGGAACAAGAAAAAATAATATAAAAGTTATCAAAAAGGATACAATCAAAAATACACTATGGAGAATGAAATAAATGACACCCATAAAAAGAGTAAAACAAAGGGTGAGTGGGGAAAAGGTTCCCACTCACTGGGGAACAAGAAAAAATATATAAGTCCAGCAAAAAGTCTGGGGTTCTCACACGTGAAGGAGATTTAGCACTACAATGAGAATCTTACCTAACAGAGAATCTCACATTTTAAAAAAGTCTATTTCTGACAATGGGTTAATTGTAACTTATTTTATTTTCTGACTATATGTGCGTTATAGTGATGTTCTTTATTGGTATGTTTGTAAACACAGTGTACGTGGACCATATCATGTATATGTATAGGCATGGCTAATATAGATATGAATAGTTTTTCAAAGAAATAGAAATCCTTAAAACCTTTCATGAGGTATATACCAAGTAGAAAGTGAGATTGTGTAATAGTTATGGCCAGTGGTTCCAATTCACTAAGCTTTAGTCCAGCTTTAGTCCTGCATAAGTGTGACTTGCCAGATAAAAAGATTCAACTTCCACTCACATAAATTGCAGGTATTCCACAATAGGTGTAGCCTGAT
Source organism: Ambystoma mexicanum (assembly GCF_040938575.1). Classification (NCBI taxonomy): domain Eukaryota; kingdom Metazoa; phylum Chordata; class Amphibia; order Caudata; family Ambystomatidae; genus Ambystoma; species Ambystoma mexicanum. The sequence goes on along the minus strand of NC_090934.1, from coordinate 704,333,076 downwards.
TCTCTAACAGGCATGCACAATGTCAGCTAGAGTACACCTTGGTATAAATCCTGCCAAGTTGAGAAACATGGCACGTCATACTCTTAACATAGGTTTGGTGTAACTCACCTGGAGTCTATGTGCCGGGGTAGTATCTGCCAACAGCTATTCCACCAGCAGTTCTCGGGTGTAAGTGTGCTCTCTTAGTGAATAATTTACCCCAGATCATCCGTTAGGCATAGGTTTCATCTAGATTCACTCTGTGGTTTAGTGAATTGCATTTTATAGGGTAATTTACAGTACACTTAGGCCCCAATTACAAGTACTGCAGTAAGTGGTGTAAATGAATCTTATCTTGACCATAACTACCTATTTTAACCTGCCAGCCTGTGCAACTACCATATGTCTTACACATGCCTGCCTGCATGCCTGATATAGCTCCCTGCACCATGAGGTGAGGCTTTGCCAGACTGCTTACCCACACCTATTTTGTCTCATATGTTAGTTTGCACGACTGATGTAGCCCCCCGCACCATGAGGTGAGGCTTTAACAGTCTGCATACACACACCAATTCGGCCTGTAACCGATATGCGTAATCTAGCACTTCACTAAATGTACCATGCACTTTCGGTAACTAGCGCCAAGACGCCTCAGGGTTTTGCGCTCTCAAATAAATGCAAAAAATAAAATAAATTAAATGCTCCAGGCCACGATTTTACAGAAAACATGTGCTTTTGCTCTGACAATATACAGGTGCCTCCAGTGCCAGCTCTGTAGTGGCACATGGCAGGATCAAAGGTTACAAGCACACTGTAGACTGCTGCTGGAACATAAGTTTCCTGTAGGCTGAAGAGGCTTTTCTATCCACTGCATCTGTGATCTAAATCATAATTGGGAATCAGTGCTTCAGAGGCAGAACTGACATAATAAAGCCCCCTCTCACTAGGGTGCTGTTCACTGGAGTTCCTTTAAAGTCAGTAGGGATGGGGCAAGGTTGCAGTAACAAGAGAGGCGGGGTGGGCCGACGGAAGGGTACCGGCCTCCTAGTTTCCCTTAGGGCTACTTCTCCTTTCCGGTCTCCTCAATATTCGACAGGCAAGGTACTCTGTGGTATGTCAAAAGGCAAAGGGTACTTACTACAACAACATGGATTGGGCCCCTTGCAATAGGTTTGCTTTGGACCACTCCCCTGTGCCATTTTGATTTTAAAAGGAGAGGGGCACCCCCTCATTCATTGATTAACCTTTGGACTCTTGAAACACAAGAGCAATTCACTGGACCTCTGTTGGGGGTAACATCTATTCTAAAGTGCTCTACCAGTGAGGTGAAGACAGAAGGAATCCAAGGCAGAGGAGAGCTCTGTCCCCTGTCTACTAACTACCAATAGTGAACAGTGGAGTTAACCTGCCGTGGCCCGAGGCTTGCCTCATTGTTGGCTGCAATGGATTTGGGCTCTTGTTCAATTTAGGTGAAGGATCCCTTCTAGATACAAGCCAACATATTGAGTGACAGCACATGACTGAAGCACTAAACTTGCCTCTTGAGGTCCAGAATTTGGACTCCCCAGAAACCCTGAAGTCCATGAACAGTTCTGGGCCCTGATTACAGAATTGAACAGCTTGTGAGCTACACAGACTCTGACATGATCTGCCTGGCCAGGCTTCATCTTGCCATGTGCTTTTACTGCTTGAGAACTGCACCGTCTGTTGGACCCAATCGTCCAGTTCCCCAACCCCACACATAATGACACCTTCAGAAAGCACCTTAAAGCCTGGCTTGATGCTGGTGAGCTGCAAGAACAAGACAAAAAGGTATTTGAAGAGGTCATGTCCCCCCACACCATTTTAAAGGACAACAATGACTTTTAAACAGCCCTTCTCTACCTGGATCTTCAAGAACTTACCTTTGAAAATTGAGATGGTTGCTAATGAATTTCTTGAACACCACTGCTCGTCTACCAGAGTGCCATTGTACATAAGTCTAAATGCTCTGAGTTTATTTTACAGGGGGAGCGGGGGTCATGTTCTTAGATTAGTTATTTGCATTTTATTGCTTGATTAAAAGTCTATGGTTTTATAGAACCTTGACTGGACATTTATTTGGGTTGCTACTGCTACCAGCTTATACCCCCTCCTGAAATGTAGACTGCTCTCGGACTGGGCTACCAAAAAAGGCGAAGGAGCTATACTTGTTGAGCGGCATATGTTCCTTTTTTTTTTTATTGCGATCACTGCTGGTTTGATAGTAGTGTTTGTCTGAGTAGACGGTTTAGCCACTACTCATCCCAGTACTCCTACAAAGCAGAAGTAATTTCATTGCACTTCCTGAAAAATGTATTTCTTGTTCTCCGACATTATCATTACAAAACAAATTCCTAGCTCATGGAAAACATCATATGTAATCCCGGTGTATGAGAAGGGCGAGAGAAGTAATCCTAAAAATGATTGCCCTATAGCGATTATGGACGCCGATTCTAAGATTTTCGGGGGTTTGGTTCTGAACCTAGTGGAGAAATGGATAGAGAAACACTATTTTCTCGAATAAGCAATTCGGATTTAGGAAACAAATGGGTACAGAATTAGGAGGACTGATGTTTTCAGTACTACAAGAAAATGCTTCGGAAAAAAATGCTTCACCGATTTATGTAGCTACTATAGATCTATTGCAAGCATTTGACCGGTTAGATCGAGTTCTTTTATGGTCAAAATTGCTTGTACTTGGAATGCCTTGGTATATTCCATCAATCATAATTAACCTCCATGAGGGTTCACTGATTCAGGTACGCCTGAATGGTGAAGGTAAACTGTCAAGTCGCAATTCCAACAATGAACGGCTTGCGACAAGGATGTATCTTTGGCCCAACCTTATTTAATCTTTTTGTATCGGACGTTGGGAAAGTATTACACCCTGTATCATTTATCTCCCCGCAAATAGAGGGGGTGAAACTAAACTGTTGTGCCTACGCAGACGATTTGAAACTCAAATTGGTCTGCAGTGATTGATAAACGCTTTTAAAAACTACATTGAGCTTAATGGTTTAATTATAAATGAGAATAAGTCCATGACAATAATATTGGGATCCAAAAAGAAAACTTAAGCATTTAACTGGTACTTAAATAGTTATAATCTGGCAACTAGAACCTCATTTAAGTGTCTAAGCTACCCAGTCTTTATTAAATTCACTAAACGTTCTTATTTGAATGTATTAGAGGAACGAACAGTCTTGCTTAAATCACAAATGGCAAGAGTTAACAAAAAGTATTGCAGATATTCACTGCAGCCGTTGCTTCGTTTTTATAAACTCAAAGCTGTTCCTAAATTGAGTTATAGTCTTGAATTTTATCCTTCTAGTACTCAGCATGGCTTCAGTAGTATGGAAGCGAAAATATGGAGAAGTCTATTATACTGTCTACCAAAATGCATTCCGCTCTGGGCCCTTAGGTACGAGTTGGGTCTTCAGTCATTGACCAGTATCATTGAGTGGAATAAAACAGCACTTTTCAGAAAATGTATTCTAGGAACAGGTAATAACTTATGTGCAGTATTAGGAACAGAATTGAGAGCAGGTAACACAAACTCCCATTTATTATTATCAATGTATGAATGCTATCGTCTTTCACTGAACAAAATTGGTGTAGAGATGGATCTTTTGATCACAAATCCAATGAAAGTCAAAGGAAGATTGCAATACTTCGACTGGGGGAAACTAATTTGAGAGTAGAAAGCCTGCAGCTGTACGGTCATTTGGTTTCAAATTGGAAGATTCTGGGTACCTTGAAACCATATCTCACAAAATGTCCAGACTAGAAGTGGATGAATCTGGTTATGCGCTTCAGATTGAATGTATTGTTAACAGGGGAAATTTTGCAGATTTGAGATCAATCAGGGGGTGTTCATGTTCCTTGTCGCTTTTGTCAGAGTGCAACTGTAAAGGAAACTATCAGGCATTTAGTACTAGACTCTGAATCATTGATGATAAATCGTTTAGAATATTTTGGTAAATTTGGGAGGGACTCAGAGAGAGTGTTTCCTGAGATAATATGGTGGAATATGCTACATGGAAAGTGTGTCTCTCAAACTGGCAATAGTACACTTTCTGTCAAAAGTATGTGGATTGATGACTATTGAATGATAAGGTACAGATGTAAACTCTCTATTAATTTCAAATTTTAACAGATTGGAAGGATATCTAAATATTTTCCTTAAAAATATTTTTTTTAAAAAAGGGATTTTTATCTTTTTGACTATTTTATGAAATTGTAATTGGATTTGTAAATTTTCGTTCCTTTTGTAAAGGTTTTCTTTGTAAAGCCAAAACAAATAAAAAAATATTTATGTTTATTGATCAATCCCCCGCTTTGATTTAAGTAAATTTTACCTCATTTTCAGCTGTGCTGTTATTTTTTTTAGTACAATCCTTTAGTGAAAGTTTCCTAAAAATGAAATGAAACTGCAAAAAGAACCCATTACTAACCGTAAGGGTGCAGAAGTAAGGCTCGGGGAAAATGGTGGTATGTTTTTGGATATGGACTTTTATATTAATTAAAAGAGGGTTGGAAAAATGCCTCTCTATCCCTACCTCAAAGGAAACAAATGACATTGTCAGGAAGTCAAACTAAAAAGCCTTTCACTGTTGTGTTCCAAAACCTATTTCTGTCCCCAACACTAATAATCTAAGATAACTGTGTAATGATGATCTGTTCCCAAAGTAAATAGTGTTCTTTGTGTTTTTAACAAACAAAGTTTCTGGTAAAAAGGTGATGCAAAATAATGTTTCGAAATACAAGATTCCAATGCTAGGGTTGTACTCCTTTCGCCTAGACTTTTCTGAAGTCACTGGATAATTCACGAGGAACTGTTTCTTAGCTTCACAGTTCTTGTATCCTATCAGGTTGGCATGCTCTGCTACCAAGCATAGGATCCCAATGCTAGGGTTGTGTTCCTTCCCCCTAGTCTGCTTCTTAAACTTACTGTTCCTTTAGGCTTCTAAGCCTTTTTGCCCTTTTGATATAATGTCACTAAAGTATCCAGGAGGGAATGCGTCTTGGCTTCATAGTTCTTTATCCTATCAACTTGGCACAGTCCACTACCAAGCATAGGATTCCCTTTGTCAGTTCCAGGGTTCTTGGCCCCTTTATTTGGGTGCGGGTCCCAGACTTGCATTGTTGCATTAAATCAACTTGGTTCACTCTCCTGCCAAGTATACAACTCTCCCTCGCTTGCTTCAGGGTCCCAGACCTGCTCTTTCATCAGGGTGCCAGACCCACTTACTCTTTGGGCCCAGGTCCCAGACTTGCAATCTTGCGTTGTATCTGCTTGGTTCACTCTCCTGCCAAGTATACAACTCTTATTTGCTTCAGGGTCCGAGATCCTCTGTTTCCAGTTTTTGAGCTCATCCTGTTGTTCCCCCGGACCTATAACAGCTCCCGGGCAACCCGTGTACCTGTTTGCTTCCTTCTTGGTGGTACTAGCAGTTCACGGACAGCTGTGTCCCTTCTGGAGGTTCTGATAGCATTCAGGCATCCGGTGGGGTCTGCAGCGGCTCTGCAGTCTGATGTCTTTCCCCGGCTGCATGTTCTGTCTCTTCTGTGCTTCGCCGGACCCTGGGAGGCAGAGAAGACCAGAGTAGTCCTCTCATAATGGACCACGCCTGGGTTCTCTCTTTCCTACAGTTTGGGCTTTTACTTGCAACTAGCCTCAGCTTTTTTTTTTTTTCTTTTTTTTGTCTGTCTCTCTCTCTCTCTCTGGCAATCGGCCGCTTTCTCTGTTTCCCACAAGTGATCCTTGGACTCCCGCCATCTTCTTCGTCACAGTACCATCCTTAAAGCTATGCACATGATACATTGTACTTTCTGGGTTTTTAGTGTTGTTGTGTAGGTTAGGTTGACTGGACAACAAAATACATTGGCCCTATCCAGAGAGGGGGAGGAGGAATTGGGGTTGGAGAAGTGGTTGAATATATTAAATATGGGGTGATACCGTGTTCTCTGGTGATGGTCGTCCCCAATCCCATTGGGGGATTCCTTCCCCATATGATCCTCCCTCAGTGCACCACCCACAGGGCGACTATTGTACTGTGAATGCACCGCCCTGGCCCCATGGGAAAGCTCCACCTAGGACATCCTCAGATTCGTCACATAACCAATAATTTAAACTTTGTTAAAGCAAAATAAAATCATTGCAGTACGCATTTAGCAAAAGCCTGAAATGGTAAGCACTTACACTTCAGCATGTTAGAAAACGTACCTGTGATGATCGATTCGATGTCTTGCAATTTTGCAGTGTTTTCTTATTATATGTTTTACCATTCACTTTAATTTTAGAAACTGAAGTTGGGCCCTTTCTTGATTTATTCTCACGCAAATTCACTGTGAGCTCAGGGAAGCTTTCCAAAGCATTCTTAAAACAGAAACAAAAGCACGGTTATAAACATGCTGTAAGAAAATTGCAGCCTTATAGTAAAACAATGACTTACAAAGTGGACTTGACACAGCACAACATAAAACACATTAATAGTTCAAACCGCAAAATACCTACTTCCAGTTAATAAAAACAGTGACATTGAAATGTTTTTTCCCAGCATATCCCAATGGCAAACTATGATGTAGTTTTTGCTGGGCCTAAACAAACATGCTCACTGAAAAACACTGTCAGAAGAATGAAACCTGCCTTAATTTGCAGTCCTCAACCTTGACATTTTTGTTTCTGCTGGCTCGGCTCCTACCATTTTGAATATGTCTTGTCACTGGAAGCAGAAGCCAAAGTTCAAACTTAAATGATGGCTCCCCAGGGACAGTGAGTCAACTATAATGTAAATGTTACTCAATTGTATTGACTATAGTACTCCTGTGGTTCAAAGTCCTGTTTCTGGCATACATTTGAAACAACCATAATGCAGAGACGGGACCAGTGCCGTTTTACAATGCAAAAGCCTAATTTCTTTTTACTGGGTGCTCATTATTTACCAGGATGCATACACACCTTTTTGGAGCTAGAAAGCCAGGCTTTTTAGCGCGTATTTGATACTTGAATACATGAGATTTATACAGATAACTTTTCACTAAAAACGGAACTGCAATTGTCTCAGTTTTATACTTTTGACATTTGACATATGTGCTAAGTGATTACCTCTTCAGTTCTGAACAATCTTAATTTTGTATCTGTCTTTTCTTTTTTTAAAAATTCTTTTTATTAAGCTTTTCATGAAATACAACATATCGTGACCAGGTAACATAAAAGCTCCCCCACTACCACGTGCCCCCAAACAATCCCCCATCCCATGATCTAAATCCCGCTCCTCCAACCCCCCAAACAATGTCCATGTGGTGTGCTGTCATTTCATAGAATCGTAAGACGGATCCCGGTTACCTCCATCTTCGCTTAACAATTCTGTTCATCCCCTTCTCTCCCCTGCCTCTAATAAGCCAGTTCATGGGGGCCTTAGGTCTTCAGTGGATGCCAGATCGTTCAATAACTGCCAACAGTGGACTTCCAACTCATTCTACCCCTCTATGCCTGCGCAAGTACTACACCTCTGCCAACCCCCACCTGCTCACATCTTGGAGACAATGTCTTACCGACAGGCCACTTGCCCCTTTCCATGCAATGGTTATCTGCCTTTTAGATAGCACCAGCTGGAAACTGGCAATCTTGGTCCAAGTCTTGCGGCACTTTTTCCGGTAGCAAGCCCCACAGACATATGTCATGCTTATATTTGTTCCCCAGCAGCGTGTTGAGACGTTCCATCACCCCCCCCACAAAATCGCGTGGCCCTGCCCGTATCTTGGGCAGTCATGCCTCACCGTTGGATTTATTACGTGCAACCTCTCCAGCATTAAATACACCCTGTGCAGGTAATACAACTGGGTGAGCTGGAATCTGGCGTTATGAGACGTCTTTCTAACTTGCTCCTACATCTTTTCCCATTTCCTGTCCAAAATAGGCGAACCCACGTACCTTTCCCATTTCGCTTTAACTCCCAGTTTCTTTGATTTTGTTTATTTAACTGTTCATTTATAATGCACTTAATACCAGCGTTGTGGCTTCTAAGTGCAGGATTGGGATTCAAACCTCTGTGGCGCTGCGT